>NC_089824.1:82648106-83962273 GCF_035046505.1 Tiliqua scincoides | reverse complement strand
AAATCGAACCAGGCAAAATGGAAATAACTCTGCTGAATAGGTGGGGATTACACATGGTGCCTTTGTTTGTAAAGAGAGTAAAAGTATAAAAATAGACCTCTGAATATTGTGAACAACATGTCATTGGGCCTCTTTGTACAGTGGAAAGAACACGAAGGGTGTGTCTAAAATAAGATCAAGGACTGCTCAAGATCAACAACGTCTTTTAGAGGTAAAACAAAAAATGTTCCCCAACTTTAAATGAATGGCAACCAGCTTGATGTGACTTTTTTTTTCCCTTCAAACACCACACACAATCAAGATAACTCAGTACACACTCTATCTCTCCCTCTCTCTGTTCTACTCAGGCAGATTTGTTAGGCTCAATCAGAAAGATAACACAGAGTGCAATGTTATTATTTATTCCTGGTTTTCATGTTTCATCTTACATGAACCTCAAAGAATTACGTATTTACTGAATCACAGCCCAATCCTCTGCATGTCTAGTCAGGAGTATGTCCCATCACAGTCAATGGGGCCTACTCCCAGGTATGTATGCATAGGATGGCAGCCTTAGGGTCCAATACTATGGGCCTTTAGTGCCAACACTGAGTTCCAGTGCCTGCACTAGGTGTTGTAAACATGCCATAAAGCATGCCTATGGCACTATGGGTGGAGGGAGCACCAGCGCCAGAAGGATACCACCTGGAGCAAGGTAAGAGTTTCAGGTGGCAGTGCAGGTATTTGGGGCAGGGGAGAGGTGTTCTGGTAGGGGGGGGGTGGAGGAACTGACCCAAGAATGGGAAGGAGGATCCTCTCCTCTGTGTCAGGCTACAAAGCCCGACATGTAGATTCTCTTATCTGTGCCAAAAAAATAATCAGTGCAGATGTAAGAAGCCCGATTGCAGGGCTTGGGGCTTCCCTCAGGGGAAGAGAATGAAAGTCCCCGTCCCCTGAGGAGACCTTCAGCTGATTCCCAGCACCCATGGGATACAATGGTCACCATTTTGGTGCCACTGTTCCTCCAGGCACTGGGAACCATAGGATTGGGCTGTTAATCCCCTAACAAACAACATGACATAAAAATACAGAGCAAGTGCAAGCACAGCAGCAGTAAAACAATAGCAGCAAGATAACACTTTTACAAATAAAAAGTATATTGACTCCGATTGTGAAAAACATCTGTGTAAGGAATTCTCCAAAGCACCACTGAGGAGGCCCTACCTTCCTGTGCAGCAGATCCAAGCACCCCCTTCTACCTTTACACCAAGTAGGGACAATGAGGTAATGAAGAAAGTCTTTCCGAAATTTGGGAACTATTCAAAGCTTGGGTATCTTATGGTTAAAACAGAAAATCATATTCATTGCAGAAATCCTTGAAATAGAAAGACCAAAGTCAAATCCAGATTATGGCCAATTCTGGGAAAGCTTTTCATATTCCATAAAAGAGTATTTGTGACTTCAGGATTCCACATGATTCATAAAAAACTGGTCATAACATTAAATTTAAATTCTGAGTGGATTTTTAAAAGGAATGCTTCTTATGAGCCTCAAAAGCTTTGGCAACAGGAGAAGTCAGCCACAGTTATGTAATAGTGAAAGTATATAAGCATGGATCAGCAGTATGAGTGCAAAATTTGACATTTATAGGTCATGTAAACCCATGCAGTTCATTACTCACTTACATTTTTATTCATTCTTTAAATAAAAGAACAGTTATGTAATGAACATAAATTTCCCATCACTATAAAAGCCTTAGACATCTTCTGAAAAAGGAGGAGCAGGAGGGGGAAAAGGAGCGTCAGTGGAGCTCATTTCAAATTATTTTGTCATGTAGTGATGATTCAGATGTTTGGTCCCTGACATGGTGCTCTCCTCTCATGATTGTACTACCTCAGATTTCATACGAAGAGTGTTATTTGAAATAACTTCCATACCAAACTCATTGCCCACTTTATAAAAGTTTAGCTTTACTGGGGTGGGGGGTGGGGCCTTCATTAGGCCTCAGCTTGTTTCAGGTTCAGATCCAGGACCCAGTAGTGTGATCCAGATCAGCCACGGTCAAATTCTAGAGAAGGCAGGCCAGGATCAGAGTACCAGAAGCAGGTGCATAGCCAGAACCATCAGAATGTCAAGATCTGAGATAGCAACAGAAGCTGGAAGTGAGGTTAAACTCAAAGATGGGTCATGATCCAAGACCACACTAAGAGAAGGGGGCAGGAGTGTAGCAGAGTGTTCATGCTAATGACTGAGGAGCTAGCTTTGAGGCCCAGGCTCTAAAGGATCTGGTGCATTGAAAGTGGCTCTTGGGGCCAGGGGACTAGATATTATGGGAGGCTGGTACTGCAGTCTATATAACACCCTTGAAGCTCAGACAGAGCTAACAATAACAATAACAATAACAATAATAATTTGAGGAACAGAAAACAATGAACTCACAGAGTTAAGGAAATCAAAAAGACAGCCTTTCCCCAAATGCAAAACCATCCACAGTCAGCCTAAGTAAAGAACAAGTACAGTACAGTAATATTAATTTGAAGCCTTCATCTACAGCCCCAGAGCAAAGGCAGCCGTTCAGTATCATGACTCTGTAGATTAGTGGTTCCCAAACGTTTTAGCACTGGGACCCACATTTTAAAATGACACTCTTTTGCGACACATCTAGGTTTGTAAGACCTAAAAAAACAAGATCTGGAAAGAAATAATATTTTTGTTTACAGGCAACAAGAACTAGAAAAAAAAGACTCAAACATTTTATATCCCTATATTTACACAAGCTTACAAACTGCAGGAGCTGAGTGCCTTGCAAACTGCAGGAGCTGAGCTCTTTTCAGGGCAATAAGCAGCTATCTGATATTTGTATAGCTTCAGGGCTTGATGCAATTAGTTATCTGATCTTTCCATAACCAGTGTTTTCATTGGAGACTCTGCTCGGGGCTTTACGACCCATCAAAAATGGGGTTGCGACCCTCCATGTGGGCCCCAACCCACAGTTTGGAAACCACTGCCACAGATCTTAAATGAGCAAAAAGAAATCAAAGCAATGTGCACCTTTTCACTGATAATGACAACTGACCTTCCCAGGCAGAATAGTATGCAATGCTTTCAGATAGTGTGCTCTAACCAATGAAATTCACAAGGTAAGGACGCCATGTCTTTTTGTAGAATGGACAACACAGAAACCAGGAAACCATTTTTAAATATCTTAGATTTACATTATTTTTAGATTTTGCACATGCTATAGAATTCCACATCCAATTCATTTATGAGAATCATGTCTAAAGGGCTTCTGAGGGTTTTTCTGAAAGTCAAGTCTCTTCAGTCTTCTTAAGGCATTGGAAAACTCCAACAAATGACCCAACTAAAGAAATGTTTTTTCCTATTAAAAATGAGAACTATGATTAAAAGTGTGACCAAAAAAAATGACACACTACTCTTTCTGGAAAGGAACATATTCGAAATATTCATAAAGATAAAAAGTGGCTGTTTTGAAATGTTCCACCCTTATTTACATCAAGTAATCACAAGCATGTATCTCATGATTATGAAGCATGGGTGAAGGTCATCAGTTGATTTATAATTAAAAGGGGGAAGACAACATGCATGGGTTTGATACTTAGGTCTCAAACATATATTTTTTTAAAGGCTGGAACAATTTTCTGCAAATTCAACTTTGCAAAAGCAAAACAAGTTTTGGGGTCAATTTTTTTCATATGCGTTAAGCCAGCCATTTTCAACCACTGTGCCGTGGCACACTGGTGTGCCGCAAATGGTCCCCAGGTGTGCCGCGGGAATTTGGGAGAGGGTCATTTATCAATAGGACCAGTGGGGGATATGAGCCCCCATTGACAGCACAGTGTGCCTTGTCAATTGTCAAAAAGCTGATGGTGTGCCTTGACCATTTTAGTGCCTTTCCAGTGTGACACGAGATGAAAACGATTGAAAATCACTGCATTAAGCATATTGCCTATGGGTGAATCCCTCAGAAACCATTTTTATTAATGCTGAGTTTCTGGTAAACCAAGCCATCTACTGAAGTGACAACACATTGTACAGCTTTTGCAATGCAAAGTACCACTCCAAAGGTATCAGACGGTGATGATTTTTGTGTCCGTGTCAATTCAAAGACTTGATTGCGTTGGTGACTTGTCTTGACAGAAGGTAAAGTAACTGTTTCACATACCGCAAACATGGTGCAGACGTGATTAGATTATTGCAGGGACTTGTTGCAGGACAAACCCAGTTCAAGTTAAGGTAGGACACTCAATGTAACATTTCATAAAGTAAAGCTTTTGCCACTGCTGGTTGAGAAGAAAATCTTGAAAGCATTAAAGTCAAAATTTACCAAGAGCGGCAACAAGTTCTTGAGGCCAAGCAAAAACTTGTTTTATTTCTTGTACATTCTTTCATACTCAGTTTAATATTTAGATGTAATTGATGTTAACAAAGCAAAGATACCTTCACATACAGTGTTCCAGTCCTACAGGTCACCAGGCAATGACAACTGTTTATTACCATAACAATGTATTATTTATAAAAGTACCCAAAATTATGCACAGAGCTTTCCAAAAATGAAAACACAAATCCCTGTCCACAGCTCACAATCCAAAAGTCATGACACAAAAGGAAAAGGGGAGTTGGAAGAAAAAGGAAAAAAAACAACAACTACATAATCTTGGAGAAAGAATTGAAGAATACAGTAATTAACCTAGGAATAGGAAAAAAAGAAGAAAATAATATACTGCATTAAGAGGGAAGGCAAACAAAAGGTTTTCATAATTTCTTAAAACATAGAAAGAGAAGGCCAGCCAAACATTGGAAAGGAGAACATTTCACAAATATAGTGACTAAAGAAAGAAAATAAGGAGACCAGAGAAAGTATAAAGGAGTAACAGTTTAAGATTGACAGCCCAACCCTATGCACATCTACTCAGAACAAAGTCCCATTGCAGTCAGTGGGGCTTACTCCTAGGTAAGCGTGGATAAGATTGAAGCCTAATACTTGATGAACAGAGGGACTGAACAGGAAGTAGAGAGAATGCAACAAAGGTGGTTAATAAGAGGCAAGATCATGAAGGGACTTAAACATTAGGAAAAAAGATTTAAACCTGATACAAAACAACAGAGGAAGCTACTGAAGAGAAACACACAGTGATGTGACAAAGGAAAAATTAAATGAATAGAGGAGCTGAGAACAGACAAAATAGGCTTAAGCTGAGGAACAGGAAGATCAGTGTACACAACATGACAGAAGTCAATACAAGGTAGAACAATTGTCTGAATATGAGCTTTACTCATTAGTGGATAAAAAAGGGATGAATGGATAGAAGCATTTGAGACAGAACCAGCCAAACATAGCTAGAAGAGAAAGTCAAAAAAGGAAGAGAAGAATCAGAGGGGACAGTAAGACTCCTAAATTGTTGAGAACACTGAAACACTAAACGGTAATGTTTGGAGAAAAAAAAGCACAAGAGTAAAGGTTTGGACTAGATGACCTATTAGGCCCATCCCAACTCTATGATTCTATGAAGGCACAAGGGAACGTTGGAAGGGGTGGGGAAGCACATACGCTCCGTTTCTGAATACTGAGGTAATAATTCAATATCCGAGCAGATTCAGCTCTAAGGCAATGAGAAATACTGCACTGGAGAAAACATGAGGCAAGAGGGAAAGCATATCAAGATAGATCTGGATGTTATCTGTGCAACGGTGTCGGCAAAAGAAGAAATTAGACTGTTCAGAGGAAGTACCAAGAGTAAAGAAAAAGAGGCTAATAGTGGCACCCTAACAAACTCCTTGAAAATAGAAACAAGAAGGAAAAGAGCTGCTGATAGACTTTAAAAAGAATTATTTGTGATTTACAAGTTAAAATCTAAGACTATATCACCAAATTCCAAAGAATGAAGAGAACCAAAAAGTTGAGAATGATCACCTGTACCAAACTGATAAAAAATTAAGAATGGAAACTTGCATCATTGAGTATTCAATTCAAGCCTGGCCCTGACTTTGTCTTCTGCCTTGAGACTTTCTGATCCTTGCCTACCTGATTGGGAATTTTACCTGTCCTGACTACATCTGCTGCCTCTAGCCTCTTTGACCCCAGTCTGACTGCTCTGCAGTTGAATCCACTCTAGCAGGAGCCTGACTGGCAGCCAGGCAAGGCCTGACAAGAAGACCATCCAAGATTTTTTTGCACAAAGTAAAGTCGTTAGAAAACTAAAATGAAAATAATTATAGTACAATCAGAATAGAAGTCATTTGGAGATGAAAGAAAGAAGAGAAACAGGGTGAGGGTTGGAGAGATGGCAAGGATACAAACCACTTTGGGGGAAAAAATATTATGTCTTAAAGCAAGAAGAGACAACATCCAAAGAAAGCAAGAGATTCAAAATATAGGTAACAAAGGAAGAATGGACAGAGCAATCATTACTAACAAATTAGAAGGAAATGATGACAAATGGTCAGCTTAGCTGAAGAAAGAGATGCATTGTCAGGGTTATATTGTAATGCCTTCTATTCATGGAAGAAGCCTTGTTTGTGCAAAGGGAGGACTGGGGAGCCTTCTTGAGGAAGGGGGTGCAAGAGACATGTCATCCCTGATTCATAAAGGTACTAGCAATTAAAACTGGCATTTTGGCCAAAAAAATTTATTCAAATTTTTCACATTACTATTGTTTGTAGATTATAAGCTCAGCTGGCAAGGAATACTATTACATTTCATTTGCACAGAAAATGTTATAGGGCAGAGGTTCCCAAAGTGGGTGCTCTGGTGCCCCAAGGCACTGCAGCGCACTCACAGGGGTGCCACACAACCTTCCTGGCTTGCCAGGCTGACATTACATAAAACCTTGCAAGAATAGCATGAAAGGAAAAGCAGGATTTTTTTTTTTATAAGATTGCTTAGGAGAGAGTTTTGGATATATATCTGTCTGCAAGGACATGAAGTAGACTTAGAAACCATGATGGCTCTGTGTAAGATCATATGCCATTGTATATGCAGGGGGGCCCACATATCTGCAGATCCCCCTGTGCTCTCCGCTCACATACACTCAAGCCACAGTGGCCATAATGGTGATTGGGCGGCAGTGGCTATAATGGTGATTGGACAGCAGTAGCAGGTTGTTTAACATATAGCCTAACCTACCCTGTGAGTATCGTGAATCACCACAAATTGGGTCATGACTCACTGGTGGGCCACAGACCCACAGTTTGAAAACGACTGCTTAAACCATATTTAAACATCTCTGGTGGTCTTGCCTTGTACTGTAAGGCTTTTGGTTTCATATAATGAGAATTTGAACCCTTGATCTAACAGACTTCAGTTTAACAGGGCAGAAATAATGGACATTGTCATCTTCTTTAAAAACTATTCAAATGTATTTTGTACACTTGTGCATGCATTTTGATTTAACTGACTTTCAGCATTAACGTCCTTTCTCCTTCTATCTATCAAACTGAGGGTTCATTGTAATCATCCTGATTAAAGAAATTCAGTTGGACCGTGAACCATCAAAAATTTTATTGAACAACTTAGATCAGTGGTTCTCAAACTTTTAGGGAGATTTACTCCCTAAGTAAGTCTTTACGGGGGAGGGGGGAGGGCAGCAATGTGATTCCCAGGATTGCATTGCTAAGGAGGGCGGGGGTGCTTTCACTTATTGTGGGCTTGGGCAAGCAACAGGAGGTGTGGAGAATCCCACACAGTCCTCCACAAGGCTTCCCGAGGCTTGGAATGTTGAGAAACAGCAGCACAAACTACCTCCCTGTTTTGCATTGCAATCAGAAGTGGTTTGCGCGCACTGTTTGTCAACATTCCAAGACTTGGGGAGCCCTGCAGAGGACTGCGTGGGGCTTAAAGACACTGGGAAAGGTTTACATGAACTGGTGGGTCATGACTCACCAGTTTGAGAACCTAGAGTAATGGTTCCCAAACTGGTGGGTTGCAACCCACCAGAGGAACCAGAAGCTGGGCATTCCCTCTTATGGAGAGGGGCCCTGCAGCGATGGCACCACAGTGATTGCACCACTGATGCTCCCTGGGACTCCAAGTCTTAGGGAGCCTCACAGCACCAAAACATGCACAGACCAACACCAAATTGGTAAAGAGTCAGAAAAGGAAGGGAACGAGGATGGAAAGCCATGAACAGGGAAGGTGGGGGGGATAGACAAGCAAACCAGGCAGGGGGCAGATAGCAGCTACATAGGGTATGCTCACGGAAGCCCTGAATGAGTCTCAGGGAGCCCAGGGTCTCCTAGGAACACACTTTAAGAAACGCTGGCCTAGAATTGGAAGAGACCTGATACTAAGGAACGGTTATGTATTCTTTGAAGGACATATTGCTCCTGCATTGTGAATTATCAAATTTAGTAGTGCAATTTTATTGTTGTAAATAGGAACTTAATACAAACATTTTTTAAAAAGATAAAAGAGATACAAATATTATTTACATTTTTGCTGCTCCTTATGCTCGGAACTGCCTCCTGGAAAACCGGCATGATGTTTCCTCTCTTACTCCCTTCTAAACCCTTCTTAAAACCTACTTTTAAATTAATACATGTGAGATCTGAACTGATGTGACCTAACCTGACACCCTAACACTACACCATACTGACAACAATTTAACCAACATATTTCAAACATGATAGAACAGTGGTTCTCAGATATTTAGCACTGGGACCCGCCGTTTTTAGAATGAGAGTCTGTCAGGACCCACTGGAAATTATCTCATGACCCACCGGAAGTGATATCATTAAGCAGGAAAATTTTTAACAATCCTACCCACGCTTACTCAGCAGTAAGTCCCATTTAGTATCATTGTTAAAAGCATATACATAGTAGCCTGTTCAAAATACAGAGCTGTATCATTTCCCCAGATGCATTTCACATATCATAACATCAAGTCTAACATATTAAAAATAAAATATTGAAATGAATGGGGACCCACCTGAAATTGGCTTGCGACCCACCTAATGGGTCCCAACCCACAGTTTGAGAAACACTGTGATAGAATATTTCTTAATGTTGGGAAAAGACATGATCAGACACGGTTTTGCCACAGGAAAACAGGAAGTTCCAAAAGTAATTCCAATGTAAAAAGTTTTTCATTTCTAAATTGTTTAACTGTTCTTTATTAATAATAATAGTCATAAATGTTTTTACTCATCATGATACATTTAATTTAAAACAGGGTTTGCAATTCATGAAGCAGCACAGGTATGACTAATAACTTGTCAAACTTAGCATTTGGACAAAAACAATGTGGGCAGAACCATCTCAAGTACCCCCTTTCATGCTGCTGACTGATGTAAGGGTTTGCAACATACTGAAGGCACATTTTTCTGCTCAATTCAGACACTTGCATCAACATCTTGAAAATTCCAATTTTCATTTTGAATAGCAAAGTTTCTGCCTCTAAAAGTCAGACTCTTTACGATAAGTAGGTATTATCAACAGAAAGGTTTGTTACATATGAGTATACTATAGTGTTATGTTGTTAATACCAAAGACAAGCAACTGTTAGTACAGAATGTGGCAGCTCGTGTGGTTGCTGGAGGTCTACGGGTTTGACTCTGTCACACCACTGCTCCAAAGGCAACACTGGCTGCCGGTTCGTTTCCAGGCCCTATTCAAGGTACTGGTTTTAACCTTTAAAGCCCATGTAGCGCAATCCTAACGTGCTGGAAACAGGCAGGCCAGGAGGCCTGCATTGTATCCAGCGCAAGACTGGACCAGAATTGGCTCAGCCGGAAGCAAAGGGAAACTCTTCCCCTTAACCCCGGGGAAGCCTCAGGAGGCGACGCAAGTCCAAGGAGAATGGAGCGGCTTGGAGCTGCTCTGTGCTGCTCAGGGAACGGGGTTGGGATCTGGCCTAACTGCTGGGTCCCAGCCCCACCTCCTTATCCCCGCCCGCCCCAGGGAACGCCCGCCCTCCCCCACCCTGAAATGTCTCCTCCCTGCACTCCCCAGACACTTGCACCAGCCGAGCATGGCCAATGCAAACTCATCATCCCCTTGCGCTGCCCTAACTGCCTCCAGGGTGGCGTGAAAATGTTTTACAGCACTTTTGCGACACCCCTGGGCTGACACAAGGGAATTGCGCTGGCCTAACTCCTAGTTAGAATTGCACACTAAATGGCTTAGGGCCAGTGTACTTGAGAGACCACCTTCTCCAGTACAATCCGGTCCATTCTCTAAGGTCATCGGAGGGGGCCTGTTAGTTGTGCTGCCATCAAGAGAGATTGGGGGATGGTGGCCAGAAACAGCGCCTTCTCGGTGGTGGCACCTGTTCTGTTTTTCGATTCAATTCAGATTTATTACAGTCGCAGATTTATTATTATTATTAATTTATTATTTACTATTCAGATTTATTACCCTTTCAGCTAAGGACAGGCTTCTCTTTGTTAACCTTCTTGCGAGGCCTGAAGACATTTTTATTTAGGAAAACCTTCGAGGCTTTATAATGGCTGCTTTTAGAAATTTATTTAATGTCTTTTATTGACATTTCTTACTGCTGCTTGCTTTGTTGTCTGTTTTATATATAGTTTCTGTTTTATATATAGCATATATTTTCTGTTTTATATATAGTTTTTAGTTGTATTTTATCAATTTTGTATTTTATGTTAGTCACCTTGGTGCCCTTTGGGGAGAAAGGCAGATTAAAATCTACAAGGCAGAATAAATAAATAAATGATAAGCTACTGAGAACTTAAATGTTGTTGCCATTGAAGCCATATACAGACGGAGTATGTTACTTGGGTCAAATTATTCAATTTCTTTGCAACTCTGTTTATTGTACTGTAATATGGATGATTGGCTAGGCTTAGAGGATGCCTTGACTCAGGGGTGAAAAATGTTACTGAACACTTAAGGCAGCAGAATTTGTCTCAAGAGAATGATTAGTGTGGAAAGGTTTCCTATGACTTGTATATCTCCTTTGACAGCAATTTCATCACCTGAGCTTTAGCCAGGAGAGGGAATAAGAAGGGAATAAACTTTGATCAGAAACCAACTGTAAATAAACTTTTCATTGTGAGTAACTTGACTTAAATTGTTTTAGTCTGAACAGTTTATTAAGAACAATTCTGAGTAGACAGACTTCTAATCATTTATTTTAAGGGCTGTCAGGTCAGCATTTTTCAAAGGTGCCAATGAGACCAGTGAGGTTTGGGATGAGGGGGAGTATTCAATTCCCACTGTCGAGTGGCAAGTTGGTCAGCAGCTATGAACTTGAGCAGCGTTGAACCTAGCCGCCGTCACCTCCTCTCAATGTGCACAAGTAATACGGGGTTCCCTTTCCCTTGGCGCATGCTCAGAGGGGGCAAATACTATGTTCATTGACATTTCCTCTTTAAAAGGGGAAAAATTCTATCTTGTCCACATAGCCAAAAATGTTAGGTTGTGCATTTTTGGCCTTTGCCATAATAGATGAATTAGACTGTAGATAATGTACAAAGTGAAAGAGGAATTCTCAGTATAACAAATCAACTGGATTTAATCCGGAGACATGTGCGCTACCTGCATACCACCACCCATGTGCTTGTGCAAGTCAAGTCTCCCAAAACTTTAGCTATTTTTCAAAATGACCATTCTGAACTCTTCCCATAATCAAGTTGCCTTGGACTATGTATGTACTGTATTCAGCCTCCTTGTTGCTGTGGAAATAGAAAGGCTTTAAGCATTTTTACATGAACAGTACACAGGTATCTAATATTCATATATCTGGCCCCCCAAAGTAAAGACCCTGTTGAAAATAGAAGGGGTTCATGATGTCAGTGACAGTATTAACCCCAACAATTGGGCCAACTCAACAGAAAGGAAGAATTAATTCATGGGGGCACTTGGAAATGTTGTCAAGTTCTGCGTGCTTTTAAAATTCAAAACAAAAATCAGATTCTTAATGAAAATTAAAAGCTAGAACACATTAAAATCCCTAATCCATCACCAACATTTTCATGTGCCAAGTACTCCTAGATACTATTCCTATTGCGCAGCACAAGATTTACAACACACCGCACATCTCTATCCATTGTATGGTTACACACAGAATAGAAACACTGTCCTAGGACTAACCTCAGAAATAATGTGCAATTTATTGCCAATAAGCTCAACTCCCTTTTCATGATTATAGTATTTATTGCTGTTTGGTCACTAACCTCCAGCACCAGCATTTGCTGCCTGCAGACAATAAGGGAAGCATAAACTTTATTTTCTAGCTTGAGAAAAGGAGGAGATGCATAACCGTTTGGTTCATTACTCAAAGACATCAAAAGGAAGACTTTATAACTTGTGTTCAATGTCTAATTGGTAAAACAAGGGTTGACAATTTGGCCCCAAAACAAGGAGCAGGAGCTAAACATACACTTTAGGCAAGCTTCTCACTCTGTTCTCTCACATCAAGTGTTTACTTTAAGACGCCTGCATCAATCTGGGAATGCTGGTTTTGTAGAAGCAGGCAGGCTCTGCCCCCACTGCAAACAAAGCACTTTCTTTTCTGATGAGAGAGGTTTATTGTCTGTTCAAACAGGCAGCCTGAACTCAGTTAGCTATGTGCTTTTTCAACCACTCAGACAAACTCAACACACATTTACAAAAAGCCCTTTGCCTGCATTCTTCATGCCTTCTGAAATAAGACCTCAGGCCTGATTCTTCTCTGCTACATACCAGTGTTACGCTGTTCCAGTTCTAGTTACCCCGATGCAGAATTATCCTTCATTTATACCACAGCATGGGAGCTGAAAGTAAGGCTTACAAGTTTAACATTCCATGGATCTCATCCAATCCCCACTGAAAGCAGAAAAGTTCTCATCAAATTCAATAAACCACGAATCATGGCCCATGTGGAAAAGGTGCAATTTGATAACCTCATCAAACCTTTGCACTTCACACAATCAATCTCTGAAACAAATTCCAAACATGTAAGGCAACAATGACAGCTCTGTTTTGTTTTGTTTAATCACTGAAATGCTTTCAACTGTATCTCACAGTTGTTGGAGTCCGGGTACAAGGATCAAACTAAATGTACTGACAAGATAGAGACATCTAATCTGCAAGGATCCCACATGTTCTCTGTGTGATTCAGTGAGAGATTATCTAACTGTCATCCACGATGGGAAAAAGAAGAGAGGAAAAACTGGTGTTAGGGCTGTGCTTTCTGGAGGGCTTGTGGTACTCTGTGACCACTGACATTTAGAAGTCTTAAGTGCGTCAGTGACTAGAAAGCACAACAGAAAGTTGGAGAGCGCATTAGGCAATCAGTCAACTGGAACAAAAGAGAACTACAATTTAGCAACAGCAGAATAAAAGCCTGTAACAACAGGCCAAACAAAGTCAGCAGGATCAGCATATGACTTTAAAAGGTATTTTTAATCATTTAGCTCTCTCTCTCTCTCTCTCTCTCTCTCTCTCTCTCTCTCTCTCATATGCACACTTTCACAATAAAAGCTTATGATGTTTATAATGTTATAAAAGGTAAACACTTCTTCAGAATGCAATTCTCTCACACCAGAATAAGCCCAAATTTGCAGTGCAATTCACCTGCACAGGTTATAGAAATGTGCATAAGTATTGTCTGAAGGACAGAAAATGTAAACCATGATGCTGTTGATCCTTTAAAGAAAATTAAGAATGGAATTGGAACATTTTCACCATAACTGCAGGAAAATATGAGCCTGGAAGATTCTGAATAAAAGACCAACCAATGAACATCCTCCTCTCCCAGGACTAGCCACTAGAATTACAACATGGTCTGGTACACTTCTGATGTCTCCACATCCTTCTGCTACGCATATGACCATTGCCTTTGAATACCACCACTGGTTTCTACCAGGAGCAACCTGCATAAAGTACCTAAGTTGAGAACGAACAACATTATAGTAGAACAAATCAAAGCCAGGCCCTCTTTCCTTTGGCCATTTCTCTTTTCCCCTTGTTATCTTATCAGAGACAGCAGTAGAAAAACAGACACGAAAAGTTTATACAGATACACAACTAACAGGGCTTGAAGCCATCACTGAGAAGAAAATCTCCATTAAACTGGAATATCTAGCTGTTGAAGTTCAGCTACTGGAAAATGCTTCACCCTGTAATTTTACACATCAATGCATCGGTTTTATGACCCTTTTGCTGATCAGTGCATTTGTACTACCATAGGACAAGTTGGAAATATAGATGAATCAGAAAGGTGATCTGCTTAAAGTTCACTCACTCCTTGGAATATAATTTCATAGTATATAACTAGCTCATGTTATCCAAAACATTACTTTGCAACCAGAGTAAGAGTGCAACATGGTGTGCTACTACTGTTGGTAATCTAAAATATCCCCCTCCTCAATAAGAACAAATAAACAAAATATAGACTTCTGCAGCAAACATATATTAAGAGCTGTTTTTTAAACAGTTTAAGAAATTCCTCACTCTCAGGAACAGCGCTTTGTCTCGAGAGCACACAGGAGCTGGCATCAAGATTTTAATGTCAGCAAAAGGGTGCAACAATAATTGATTCAAAGACTCCAGCATTTCTCTTTTTGCCCTTATGCAGCCTGACTGTATCATACAAAGGCTTTAGGGGGGCACGAAGGAGGCATGGTCTCTTCTCATCCATTATACATGCATTGGGCCACCAACTCCTAGTAATTGGGCAGGAGGGCTAGACACAGAATGCCCATGCCCAAACCTGCATAGAAAAGACTGGGGAAAGAATATCCAAAAATTTGAGACCTGGAGCTGGTTCATCCATGCATATTCATAAGCTGACATGTAAATGGCCCATCACGAACAGAACTTTCATATCTCCTGATATTATTTGGAACACAATGCTTTTCAGTGGAGTCAATACAGACAGTCAGCTTTACTAGAGAAACTGATTGAGGCAGGTGTGATTCAGACCTTAATAACACTGTATCAGATATGAATCTGTCATACTCATGGGTCCCCAGCTTTCCAGCTGCCAAGAGTTTTACCAGCTGCCAAGAAGCACAACCACCCAAAAAATCCACAGTAAGTTGTGCACACGCAGCAGGACTTTGGACCTGTACTTCTCCAGCTCCATGATGCTATGAACGAGCCTTGGGTGCTGCCTAAAACAGGTCTTTGTATTATGCACACAGATGGAGAGCTTCAAAACAATAAAGGGAGAAGATTTTTGTACACTACAAAATGATTTGACAGCCCCTTGGAAAATGCAGTTCTACAAGAGCAACCAGAAACCTAAAATAATCCTGGCAGAAATTTGTATAAGCCCAACACAAGTTTGTAATGTAGACATACACCAAGAATATCCCAAATTTGACCCCAAATGTTGGATTTATCTCATAATGATAGTCCATTGGTATTCATGTGCTTTGAACACAAAGACAGGGGGATCAGAAATTATTAGGCAGCTTAGATGTAACCCTAAACACATTTGTCATGGAATAAATACCATTGAATTTAATTGGACTTACTTCAGAGTGGACCTGCATAGGATTGCACTGTTCATGGCCTACTTTAGCCCCCAAAGTTGTTTTAATAAAATAAGAACTGGAAAGAACTTTGACTCTAGTAAGGTGCTATAGAAAGAATATCCTCATGACAATTGGTTATTCTTATTGTTTTAGTTTAAGTGAAGAACCATTCAGAGGGCTTGTGTATACCTTAATCTCAATAGTTATTAATAACTAGAATAACATGAATATTAATAATATTAACATGAATATTAATATTAATAACATCTACCTGAATAACTTCCAGTTAAGAAAGCTTATATCTTGCAAGCAAAAACAAGTTTTCTTCCTTCATTGGGATACTAATGCAAATTAGACTTGTCAATATATGTTTAAATTTCTCCTTAAACATCTCAAGCACTGGAAAAGAACCACATGCTGGGATACAAAGAGCCACACTCTGTGTGCCAATCATTTGCAATATGCTCAGCATCTCCACACAAGTGTTGTGGCATGCGTCTTCCAAGAAAAATATAACTTTTCTCCAAAGGTAATCACATTCCATATCTTCCAAAGTCAGATTCCTAAGTCATAAATGACTGGTCTGCTTTCATCACTCATAAGAAAATCATTCTCCTGAGGGGAACAGAAGCGGTGGACGTTGAACATAAAAAGCAAACCAACTAGAAAAATGTATTGAATGTAAGGAAATCTAAATGTTGATAACAAAGAGTGTTCCAGCACATTAAAGACTAACAAATTTATTTCAGGGTAAGTTCTCATGGACTTGAGCCACTTTGTCACATACAATGGTGACCTTATTCACACGGGCAGCCCAATCCTATCCTCTCCAGCAGTGCCAGGTACAGCACCGCCAAAATGGCTATCGCTGTATCCAGCAGGGCCAGGGAGGTTACCAGAAGTCTCCTCAGGGGAAGGGGACTTTTGTTCCCTTATCCCAAGGCAAGCCCCAGCCCCCGCAACAGGGGTACCTGAGTCTCTGCCAGTAATTTTGCTTGATAGCAGACTTGAGAAGCCCCGTGTTGGGCTTTGCAGTCCAACGTGAGGCATAGGATCTGTTGGAGGCTTCCTCCGCCTGTACCACACCCCTCCTGGGCCAGTCCTTCCCCTGTTCCATCTTCCTCTCACCCTAGAACACTTCCTCCCATCTCAAAAAGCCACACTGCTACCCAGCGGTGCTACTTACCATTGGCGGCACTTTATTGACAATTTCTTGGTGCTGAACCCCAGCGCCGATTTGCACTGGCCCAGTGCTGGCACTCCTTTCTCACCAGGTGCCTCAAATGTACTTTACGGCACATTTGCAACACCCAGTACTGGCGGCACACTTGAACCACCAGCACTCAAACACTCTAAGTTTCTACTATGATCATCCCCCTTGGGAGTAGTATTCCAAATGGCATGTTAAGCATTCATGCTTTTATATGCCACCCCAAAAGCAAGCAATAAGTTTCTCTTACCTCCAGTGAACAATAGCTCACTTGGAGTGGAAATAAGAATCAAGAAAAAGGTAATTCAAGGGTAAAAAGAACTTCTAAGAGAAGTCATGTTGAATACAGCAATTCTGGATATCTTTAATCTAAGGGATACTCACCTAATTTAAGGGATGATTTGTTTTCTCTAGCATCCCTATTACTCCTGGGGGCTGGGGATAAGAATAGGCCCTCAGTTTGGCTGTACTTGTCGTAAGAGGTGACTAAACAGCCACCAGGTAGATGGGACTCGTCAGCCTGGGAAGGCAGCTCATCTGAGAGAAGGAAAACTCTGATCCCAAACCTCCACTGCCTTGTGGCTACATCCAGTTATGGAAAAGGCTTCAGGAGTCAACCTCGAGGCAAAATCCGGAGCCGGAGTCCCTGAGGCAGTTCATGGCTGAACACAGTCACGTTCTGGCAACTCCTGCAACGCCACTGGAACCAACCGTATTGGCTTCTGCCTTTCCATTGGACCATTTCAGTGACGTGGAGAGGGGGGATTTGCTGCATGGGTAACAGCCTATCCTCCATACCTACTTTACCCAGGCTTTGTGCACTGGAGAGGACACTCTGTTCCAGAACCACCATTCAGAGCGTGACACCATAGTCTTCCGAGACTGAAGGATGCCAACAACAGCATCCCTATAGTACCAACACCAAATGCAGTCCTTGAGGCTTTTCAAGGCTTCTGCTGCTTTTGATAGCAGTAAGCACTTGGGTGCCACTCATTTTGTGCAACACACCAATGGATGTGACATACATTGTATGACACCAATGTATGACATGTTCTTTGGACTTGTTTATCAGCATTGGTACAAAATTCCAAGTGTTGTCCTCAAGATTACAGTAGACAAAACAGGTGTGCTCTTTCCATTTAAGATAACAAACTAAGGTCACTCTGGAATGAGTTATATGCATTTTAATTTTCAGTGCAATATTCTCTCCACAGTTTGATAATCATATGAATATTTTAATCTTTGGGAGTTTATTATATTATTATATTATGTTATTAATGCAGTATACTTAAGTAACAAAAGGATGCTATTTCAGGGTATTTTGCAGGGTAATTAGCAGTTACAGTATCTGATTTTTCAGTAGCCTCAGGGCTTGAGGCAATTATCTGATCTTTCCATCACCCTTTGTCGACCTACCAAAAACCAGGTCACAACCCACAGTTTGAGAATAACTGTGCTAGAGTAACTCATCATTTGTCTTACCCTCAGCTCTGCTAGAGGACCAAGACTTAAGAGCAAGCAGCTAGTATTGTAATAGCCTGCAACTTGTATGAACAAAGGTAGCAATATCGACAATGCAGTAGTTTAAACAGTAGGTGCCAAGCTGGATCAAACTTAAAACTAACTCAAAAATGGTTGTAAACAGTTTTATTGAAAAGGGTGCTTGAAGCACAGGTAGCTATAGTGTGAGTAATCTGAAAGCTTACTACTCACTAGACAGTTGGCCCAAATGAAAGAAGCCACTGGAACAATTTTCTGTCTTACCATGTTTTATACTTTATAGAAGCCATTTACAGAACTTATATATTTATCTTTCAGTAAGAGAAAAATATTTAGGGCCCAATCCTAATCAACTTTCTATTGCTGATGCAGCTGTGCCAATGGGGCATGAGCTGCATCCTATAGTGGTGGGGCAGTCACAGAGGCCTCCTCAAGGAAAGGAAATGTTTGTTCCCTTGCCAAAGGCTACACTGTGGCTGTTTTGGCACTGGAAAGTTGGTTAGGACTGGGCCCTTAGTTTCAACATGGCTCTTCTTGAGGAAATTTCCTAACTTTTTATGAAGGGGACTCATCAACCAAGCAAACCATTTTCTGATCTCACTCTAAAGTCAGCCCCTCCTTGTCCCTTGATCACCTCTACCACTTCTGTCCAATTAGAGAACCCTCCAATAAACCTAAATCTACCAGTTAGGATTTGCTGGTTCAAAATAACAAAGCAAGAAGATGAAATGTTGTGGTTAGTAAAAACAAATAATCACGTGCCTAGAGATGCTTATTAAAGACAAGATCAAGTCATTATATTAAAGAAAGAAAAATTGCATCTCTGCTTACAGTAGAATTCATCCTCCTTCCTGAATACAAATACTTTCACTGCCATCACCAACGTCTGTATGTAGAACTCCACTTTTCTTAGAAATCCCTTGATCACAACAATCTTCATACGCTTTCCAAGAACTAGTTGCAGACAATCTCTCTGCAGCTTTCCTAAAATGGATTTATTTCCTACTTGGCTTGCAAATAACTCCAGAGAATCTTTCAGAAAGATACATTTTTAAAAACACAATTAATAAATTATTTCATTATCTTTGCTTCTAAAAACCTCTCTCTCTCTCTCTCTCTCTCTTTCCCCCCCAACAGTTTGTTTGGCCTTGTCAATTCAGGCAATGTTCACCTGTTAGGTGCACACAGTAGAACCTCAGTTATCCAAATGATACAAGAGGCAACCCAAAACAATTTAAGAAACAATTCAAGTGTTGTGGAATATACCTATAAGGACTATGGCTGCCATACATGCACACACTTTAGTTGCGCACACAGATGTTGGAAATAAGTTTCAGATTCTGATGGTTCTAACGCATTTTACAGTCATAATCCACTTTCAGTAGCATTTTTCCTTTGCCTCTTCAAGAAATAGGCCACACATGACGTGAATTAGCTGCTGCATCATTAGCTTTCCTCTCTCATGCTTTAACTGTGACCTCATTTTACCAGCAAGTTTCACACAAACTATGAATGACATCAGTGATTAAAGCTTGATTGAAACAAGATGGGGAGTTCTTGCTGTAACTCGAGAGGGCGCAGCTCAACATAGCCACCAGCAAACCAGAAGGATCTGCGGTAACATCACTTTAATATGTACCTTGACAGAGCAACTGACAGTCATACAAAGTATAGGGGACTGGCAGAAACAAGAGTGACGTAGCATGGATCCTCTTCTACCAGACAAGCAGCAGGGGTGAAATTATTGTGTCTGGTACAAGAGTCGGCAATGGAAGAAACAGCCCTGCTCGTGGTTGTCAATGGGAAGGAATGTGTTTTATCCAGAAGAAGCAAATTACCAAAAATAAGCAAGCACAGAATTCAGGGCATGAACTCTATCAGCTATAACTGTGGGAAAAGCAAGTCACCCAAGCCGCACTTGACCTCAATGCAAATGTTTTGGTAAAGTGTAGCCTTGAAGCAGTGACATGCGACAGTACTTGACAAAAAGAAACACAGATAGACAAAACAACTGGCCACATACCCAGCCTCCATTGTCCTGGATCCAGTCATGCAGGTGCCTGTTCAGGTAATCGGTCATCCACACAACAATATGGTCCACGAGAGGCGACATCTCCTGACTGACACACTCCACGCACATCATGCCACCAAATTCAAAGAACGCAATGATCCTCCCCCAATTTATCCCATTTCGAAACAGCTCCTCCGCCACTGCCGCAAAACGGTTCCTGGCAGTGCCCTGGGTCAAGTGCAGCTGGCCAGACATCTGAGCAAGGTCTCTCCGATAACGCCGCGAAAACTCATTGCCAGCTTGCTGTAACGTTGCGTGGACCACCTGTGGCACGGGGGGTACTTCTTCAACAGGGGCAATGTTAGTGACAGCAGCTAAACCAGGCACTTCAGAAGGCAGAGATGCCAGCCTGACAAGGGCAGGGAAGGTCCCAGCAGCAGCAAGAGGAGGAAGATTTGCTTGGTCTCCACTGGCAACCCAGTCATATCCTTTCTGTGACAGCTTGTAATGGATGTACCTCAGCACTATCTCCGTGTTATCGTAACCTCTTATCCCAGGATGCGCCATCATTTATAACAAGAAGGAGAAAAAGGAAGAGAAGAAGCAGATGCAATGTCCCCCACCCACCCAAAAAAGAAAGCAACCAGTAATAATGCCAGTATTTATATATAATCCAGTTGTTTTATTCTATGTATTTCCATTGGTTGAGGTGTGGGGGAATCCTCAGGGTCTCAAAGGTATTTCTGTCTTCCCAGCGTTTCCTCTTCAGCTTGCGATATAAGATGGAAATAGGACTTAAAATGCAGCAAATATTGTATTCCAAGATGCACATGTAATATTTATTATAAAATTTATTTTCAGAAACCTTGCCTCCTCTGTGTGGGCTCACATCTAAAATAAGAAAATCAGATACTTATTCAAAATCAGGTGCATTTTTCCCTCCTACATCCTGAACTAGGATATGAATGAAGAAGCTGCTATGCATGCATTCCCAAACCCCTTGATATTCAGTACAATTTATTAAGTAGAACAGCCCCCAGTGCAGATTCATGCAAAGCAAATTCAGTCAAAAATCCCAAACTGTTTGCTTTTATTTTTAAAGAAAAAAAAGAAATAAATAAAAGTTACACAGAGTAAACTTCCAGTGGAAAATACTTACTTGAATTAGATATGTGTTTTTCTGTCAAGTTTCCTTAAAGGAAGGGAAAAAAGGAAAGCCCAAAACATCACAGATCCTTTGAAAAATTAAATGTTGGTTTCTTTTATGACTAAAAAAAAAAAGAGAAAAAAATTAAGGTCTCCAATATTGTGCGTTCCAAAAACATTTTCTAGGCTACTGTTTTAATGGCATTTCCAAAGATATGTCAGAACTCGGGAATTCTCTTTCTGAACTTCAGGAACCCAAAAGGTGGGGGAAATTCTGAAAAGCATCACATTTTTGGATCCAGGCTCTGAAATGAGTGCTATGCTCCAGTGCAACGTGTTTCCAAATGGACGTGGTTTCATTCAAGAGCTCAGCACCTCCCACATAGACAGACCCCCCTCCAAAATCTAGAATGATTTTGCCCCCCCTTAAAAACTGCAGAAAAAAACACAATTCACCCCAAAGCCAAAAGCAGCTTTGCAAGATCAAAGAAGAAAATCCCACCAGGCAGAGGAGGGCAAAGGGGGGCGTGTCTGGAGTATTAATTGATCCTGCCCCCCCTGCCTCCCCAGTGCCCTTGCTACCCTGGGCAGCCCTGCAGAGCTTCCCAGTCACGAGGCGCCTCCTCCTTCTCCAGCCAGAGCTGCAGATTGGATCGGCTGCGTCCGGCGCGGCTGCTCCGGCTGCCGCTGCGCTGGGGAGGTCCCGGGGGCAGGGGAAGCACATTCAATGCAGCAGCAGCGGCAGCAGAAGGGGAGGAGACAGCGGAGGGTGGCTCTCACACTTCGGCCTCCGCAAACGGGGCAGCTCCGCTCTGGCCCCACCTCGCCGTTCATTCAAGAAAAAAGGGGGGAAAGGGAAGGAAGGAGCCTCATCGCCCCACTGCAGCAGTCCAGGCGGGCAGGCGCTGCTTCCATGGCGGCCCTTTGGAGGTGCGCTCTGCCTCTGCCCGCCTCGACTCGTCCTCTGCGACGGTGGGTGGTCCACGGCGGGCTGGGGAACGGGGCTACAAGCCGGCTCTTCCCCGCGCTGCTCTGCCTTCCTTCCAACCCATTCCGACTGACTCTCTGGGAGCCCTCTTGGGGCAGGGCAGTCTCACGAGGTCACTCTGGAGTCACACATCCTTTTTCAGCCCTCTTGTTGCTCTGCGATGCCAAAGGCACATCTTTGCAGAGAGGAAACTGAGGCTGCGAACCCAATCCACACTTTCCTGGGAGGAAGCCCCACTGAACGCAATAGGACTTCCTTCTGAGTAGACATGCATAGGCTTGGGCTGTGAGGCTCCACCTATGCCCACTGAAGCTGCAATCCTATTCCTGGGAGTAAGGCCCATTGACTATAGTGGGACTTACTTCCGAGTAGACATGCACAGGCTTGTAACCTGAGGCTGTGAAAAGGGGGGGGTCACTTGACCACCCAAGGAGAGGATCCTGCGCGCCGGGAGCACCCTCACCAAATGCCAGCTCTGGAGCCGCTGGAGCCTACGGGCAGAAGTGAATTTGGCAACCCACGGAGAAGGGCGCAGGCTAGAAGCTTCCCCCCTTTGGGATCTGGCGGTTTCCCTCTAGGGAGGAAATAAAAACGACCACGGGGAAGGAGATGCCGTGGGATTTCTCCATCCAAGCTTGTTTTAGGAAGATGACAGTGTGCAACCCCAACAAGAGAGGGAGTGAGAGAGTCTGCAATCTTATCCACACTTTCCTGGGAGTAAGCCCCATTGACTATAATGGGACTTACTCTGAGTAGACCTGCCTAGGATTGGGCTCAGAGACGTGTGCATTTCCAGTCCGCTCACAGCTGTTCTGCCCCATGAAGCATTTTTCCTCCAGTCTGGAGGTTTTGCAGAACGTCTGCCTGCAACAAGATCTGCTTACAAATGACCCTAACAGCAAATCAGCCCGCCTGCTCAGGCGAGATGAGGAAGACTGAGGCTGCAATCCTAGCCACGCTTACCTGGGAGTAGGTCAGTCCTATTCTAGTCGCGTTGACTAGAATGGGACTAACTTCTGAGTAGACAAGCATAGGATAGGGTTCTGCCGCTGCAATCCTACAACCCAGTGGTTCTCACACTTTTAGCACCAGGATCCACTTTTTAGAATGAGAATCTGTCAGGAGCCACCGGAAGTGATGTCATGAGTGCAAGTGACAACATCAAGCAGGTAAATTTTTAAGAATCCTACGCTGCAATGCTACCCACACTTACCCAGGGGTAAGTCCCATTTACTATCATTGTTACAATAATATACATAGTAGCTTGTTAAAAGTACAGGTCTGTCACATTTCCCCAAATGCAGTCACATACCAAGTGTAATATATTTAAAAAAAATATTGAAATGAATGGGGACCCACCTGAAATGGGCTCGCGACCCACCTGGTGGATCCCGACCCACAGTTTGAGACACACTGCAAGTATAGCCCTTTTCTGGGAGTAAGTCCCACAGTGGGACTTCCTTCTGAGTAGATATGAGTAGGATTGTGCTGTAAACGCTTTTGAAAGGGAAAAGGTCGCGCCTGGGGGGGGGGGAAATAATCGCCTGCTTTAACAGTAGTAGCAGTACTACTACTAGTAGTAGCTCGTCCAATTCCCCCCCCCCCCCGCGCAAAGCCAGGCTGGTTTTTCTCTGCCTCCCGTTTGCGCCCTTTGAAAGATGCCAGAGAGTGGGGAGTTTGGGGCAGCCAAGGGTAGGAAAACTGCGGGGGGGGGCAGCCCTGGCACCCCACGCTCGACCAGAAGAGGATCGGCGGGGACCTGCCCGTGCGCCTGCGGCTCTCATCCGGAGGGTGCCTGCCTCCTGCAGGGCGGCCCTGCGCAACACTTCCCGCCCTGCTCCTCTGAAGCGCTCTCCTCTCCCGCCTCCTCTCGCAGGCGCCGCCTCGCTTCCCCGTCAGCCAGGGACGAGGGCTGGGAGAGGCAGGCTGTGGTCGGACCGGTCACTTCCTCATCCGGCGGTCTCCGCCAGAACCGGCTTCCCCTTGGAGAGGCTGGAGCCCTGGGCGCGGGCTGGCGCCTGCACGTGTCCATTCCAAACCAGGAGACCACAAGCCTATACGCGTCTATTCCTAAGTAAGCCCCATTGGGTTCAGTGGACTTTGCTCCCAGGAAAGTGCATATGTAGCCACGCTTTCTTTGGAGTAAGTCCTAGTGACTTTTATGGGACCCACTTCTGACTAGACACGGCTAGGATTGGGCTCTCAGGGCCATTTTCCAGCACCAATGCAGCTTTAACGTAAGGGAACAGATATTCCCATACCTTAAGGAGGCCTGTGTGACTGCTGCCCCACCACAAGATGCAGCGCATGGCACCGGCATTGGAAGATTGGCTAGGATTGGGACTTAAGTCAAATGTGTACACTTGTGGGCTGGGCAGAAATGGGTTAAAGCAGTGTTTCTCAAACTGTGGGTCAGGACCCACTAGGTGGGTCGTGAGCCAATTTTGGGTGGGTTCCCATTCATTTCAATATTTTATTGAATATTGTTATATTCAAGGTCTCTTGTTATCTGGTGTGCTCCCTGGAGCATTTGGTGGGCCGCTGTGAGATACAGGAAGCTGGACTGGATGGGCCTATGGCCTGATCCAGTGGGGCTGTTCTTATGTTCTTATGTTCTTATTTTTAATATATTAGACTTGATGCTCCTGTGGTATGTGACTGCATTTGGGGAAATGTTACACTATTAACAGACTACTATGTGTATGTTTTTAACAATGACAGTAAATGGAACTTACTCCTGGGTAAGTGTGGGTAGGATTGCAGCCTCGGATTCCTCAAAATTTTCCTGCTTGATGATGTCACTTCTAGTCATGACATCACTTCCAGTGGGTCCTGACAGATTCTCATTCTAAAAAAGTGGGTCCCGGAACTAAATGTGTGAGCATCATAGGGTTAAAAGGTTTGGAAAGAGATGAAATGCTGTCTAGTAGAAAAGAAAGAAATCCTTTGTGGGGGGGGGGCAGCTATGTAAACTGGTGCAAACCAACCCTTAATTCAGTAGGACTTGAGCTTGCTCAGTCAGGAGAGCCTTCTCAGTCTGACCACCTACCAGTTTATTTTGTCATCTCATTTGGGCTTTGTTCAGCTGCATATTTTGTCATGTCCTGCATTTTTCTTGCATGTCCCACATTTTGGCGTGCCTTGTCCACATTTCTGCTTACGACATCTGGTCACCCCAGTCCAGGGGTAGGGGCCTTGCCCATCACATGCATTAGAATGATGTGAGAACTGGTGGAGGGAATAGGCTTAACACCATAGGCCAGTGTTTCTCAGCCAGTGGTACAGGTAACACCAGTGGTACTTGTGGGACCCCTAAACGACTGCCACCTGGCAGCCAGACCAGGGACATGACACAACAAACAGCAGTAGGAGGCTCAGATCGGTGGACAGAGCTCCAAAGCATACTTTTCCATGCTTGAAAAAGCCCTCCTGTCAACCCTGAGGCTCTTACTGGTATTTGTCGCATCACATCTGGCCTCCCAACTGCCATAGGAGAATAGCCTTTCACCTTAGGAGAATGATCAGTTTTTGAAGCTTTCTGTAGGTTAAGTGCTAGTACTTAAGTTGCAGAAAGGAATTTTTTATGTATAGTTAGAGGCTCTAATTATTAAAAAAAAGAAATAAAATACTTCTCCCTGCAACTGGGAAACTGGCACTGCAGGGAAGCAAGGTTGAGAACTAATTTTTTTTTCTTCTCCACTGTGACTTTTTTTTACTTCCAAAGGTTGTGGGGAATTTTGGCCCAGTGAAGCTTATTTTAACTTGGCTGTTCAGCATTCTCTTTGAGGCAGTTCAGCTGATACACAACTAAACTGCCCCCCATGGATAACCCCCTTCTCCCATGTGATTAAAAGTGGGGGGAGGGAGCACATTAGCTTTTCACATGAGCAGGCAATGTTCCCATATGTCTTTAATCACCTGGCAGGGGGAGTGCTTCAGATGGTATCCAAACCAACCCTTTATAAGTTTCTTTGCCATGTTGTTGAACACTGACAAATCAGCATATAATTTGGTGCACACATTCCGGGTACAACTCTACAGTCCAACCACAGCATCCATTTTCAAAGGGGGAGGGAAGGTAAATATAAAATAAGCACAATGCAATATCTCATGTGAACACTAAGGGCCCAATCCTAACCAACTTTCCAGCCCCAAGGTAAAGGAACAAATGTTTCCACACCTTGAGGAGGCCTCTGTGACTGCCCCCTGCACAACAGGATGCAGCACACACCCCAGTGGCATGGCTGCACCAGTACTGGAAAGTTGGACAGGATTGGGCCCTAAGACAGCAGAATGAAAGCTGGTGTGCACACACAGGACATCACTCTGTGTTTCAAGTATAGATCCCAGCTCACTCCATACTAAGTCCCCGTCAACACATGTTATCAGACAGAAACAGCTACCCTATATATAGTGTATTGCATTTTTTTCTATTTATTGAAAAAGTATATCTTGTTTTCTAGTTTGTACTATGGGATCATGGTTAGCATATGCAATATTAAATATACAATAAGATCAATTATGTATAGTGAGCACAACAATAACTGTCAAAACTAAGAAAAAAATTTGATAGCAGTAAGCCTACACAGATTATAGATAGCTATGTTAGTCCATCCAGAAAAAGAAAATCCAAAGTAAATATCTTTATCAGGACCAACTAAAGTATAAGTAGGTAATGAGCAAATTCTGTAGAAGTCTTTCATAAGGGT
Source organism: Tiliqua scincoides (assembly GCF_035046505.1). Taxonomy (NCBI): domain Eukaryota; kingdom Metazoa; phylum Chordata; class Lepidosauria; order Squamata; family Scincidae; genus Tiliqua; species Tiliqua scincoides. The sequence goes on along the minus strand of NC_089824.1, from coordinate 83,935,289 downwards.
AGGTGGGCATTAAGCAAAATGATGGAGTATGAGTGTAGAGAGAATAAAATTAAGCACAATAGAAACCTCTTAAGCCTACAGTTTGCCTTGAGATGGAAGGCAGGAGTAGGTGGTTTATCACACCCCATAAGCAATTTAAAATAACAAAAATATATCCCTTATGCTGGAAGTATAGATCAAAATTTGGAACTTTTTATTGTGGATTTGTTGATTTGCACAGCCCTATTGTTATGGAATTCAGAAAAAAAGATTTGAAATTACAAATTTTAGAGCTATTTTACAGCCTTTTGCTGGAAAATAGAAGTATTTTTACAGCCTTTTAATAAAAATATTGATGAAAGAATTAGAGACAGATTCTCTTATATGATTGTGTTAGCAAGGTGTTTGAGAAAAATTCCCTAGGGTAGAGAAATGGAAATGTAGACTACATGGAAATGTAATTTTGGCAAAGTTAACGTGTATTCATATAAGAGATGGAAGATAAGATAAAAGCAGTAAAAAAAAAAAGGAGCAATTTATTATTATTGGAAGAACAAAAATGCAATGAATGTTAGTAATGTAAGCATGCTTGAAATGTTGTAACTGTGTGGAATGAACTAAAATAAATCATTTCCAAAATTTAAAAAAATGATGGTAGGTAGGTAGTTTTATGCAGATTAAATTTCATTAGCATCTGCTAGGTGTGTGTGTGTGACAGCACCTTTTCCTGATTTAAAGGCGTGTCTGAATTAGTTTCCAGAACCACTAGCTTCTTGAAACATTATACATGGTATGAGGCCTTGCCTCTCTGATGTGCTGTTAGTTCAGGTAGCAGAGGTAGCAGATGGAGCAAAAGCAAGGACTTTCCTGACAATCTGAGGGCACACCTAGGGAAGACCATTCCTGAGTGACCTTGTTGCTCTTTGATATCTCCTCAAGATTTGGCTGTTCTCACATGTCGTTCAGAGGAGCTGTTTTATTGATTCTGCTGTGCTTTCTCCTTAATTTCTGCTCTTTTAGTTCTGCTAATTGTTTTACATATACTGTATTAAATGCCTACTATATTGGGTTGTATTGAACTACGAAACTGCTTGATCCATCAAGCCCTATATTGTGAACACTGAGAGATAGTGGCTCTTTAGAGATCTTTTCAAGTCTGCCACTGGTGATCTGGAGTTAAACAGTGAACTTTCCACATGCAACACATGCTCTACTGAGCTAGGGTCCCGTTTACCCGCTACCTTTAAACATTGATGATTTTTAGACTCAGTTTAGTAATGTAATTCGTTGTGTTTTTTTTTTTGTAGGATACTTTGGATTATACTTTCAGAGAAGCAGGTTAAAACTTTTATATATCATTCAAATCACATCAGTACAATGTGGCTTTCTAAAATTGCTTTCCTCTGAGTTATAATAAAACCAAGAATTCTGCACTTGTCATGTGATTTGGCCCAGACTGCTCAGGACCGTAGTTTTTCCCCCTTAATTTATTATGTGCTTTTCCTCACAATGTGAAGTAGCTGAAAAGCCCATTTCTATTCTGCTCTTTGTAATTGTTTGGAAAGAACTAAAGGGTACAGAAGATCTGGAGAGCACATTCTTTTTCTCTTAAAGTTTTCAGGGCTTTATGATATCACACTGGAAAATAATTTGGGCTTCTGGATCACTTTTACTTCTGCCTTTGGTGGGTGCCAGAGGTCCAGGGAAACAACAAGGTATTTTCCTCTCACGTGATAATAATTTCCAGGATAGCAAAGCAAATGGTTTTTTTCCTATTCTCTATGATCAGTTCTTGTTTCCAATTAGGCTTCTTTTATTAGGAACAAGAAAGCAGCCTCAAGAGTTAAAGACCTGACAATTCACTAACAAGAGAGTATTTTAAAATAACTTATTGAGTGAAACAGATGGGTTGCACATTTATTCAAGAAGAAACATTTAATGCTGTGTGTGTGTGTTTTGTATAGTACCTATGGAATTAATTTACAGTACAATCTATACATATCTGCTCAGAAGTAAAACCCACTGAATTCAGTTAAATTTACTCTCAGGTAAATGATTGTAGGACTGCAGCAGTCTCAGTTTCCTCCACTTATGACATTTCTTCCTAATTTTAAAAAGTAATCAGGTTTGGGGGGGGGGCTGGTGGGGAAGTAAGATAGTGTCTTTTCTTGTATCAGGATCTGCTGGTGAATTACTACACCAGTTTCTGCATATCACTCTAAACATTCTTTTTTGACTGGAACAGTTTTGTCTAATTCAAAAAAGTTTGTTTCTATTGGTAGACACAAATATAATAAAAGCAGTGTTTTATCTTTCAGTTCACTGAGTTAGAAGCATCCACTGTCTTTAGTCCTAAGTACCTTTTTTAGGGGAGTAACTCTCACTGTGGGATTTATACTCTGTTAGCAAACATTTTTGAAGACTGTATTGTGTTTGCCTTTTGTATCAGGTTTTAGATCCATTAAGCCAAGCTGACATTTAATTTGAATGGATTAAATTGAAAGACACCCTGTAACTGATGGAAAATGAGTTACTTTGTACTCATAAATGCTAATACCATATATTGTCCATCCAGATTAGGCCCAATCTAGTACAGTGGTTCCCAAACGGATGGGTTGCAAAACTGACAAGCTGATAGCTGGCAAGGAAAATGAATGGAGTCTTACGGAGAGTGAAACTTTGCTACACATGCATGTTTACTTGCTAGTAGGTGAATGTGTCCGGATCCAATGCAAAAGGGAATGCCAGGCTATTGGAATGGTCCCAATCCAGTCGATATGCAGCTCAACAGGTGCTTCAGAAAGCGGTACACCATCCCCACACACACACACCCCATGCTAAAAAGGATAAAAACAGGCTTGAGTGGCTGGTAAAGTGAAACACTCTTTTAAGGCTTGTAAAGCTAGATGAGTCCTGATAGAATCATTTTAAAAAGTGGATCCCGGTGCTAAAAAGTTTGGGAACCACTGATCTAATAAGTGCTGCTCTTATTGAAATAATTTGAGCAGGTTTGTAGAAACATTGCTTGGCCAAGCATATCCATTGGAAGTCTTTTATTCAAGCAGTATTGGTGTGGTCTATACGGATACCTAGTCTGCTCTTACAAGGGTCTTCTAATCTTGCTGGAGACACCAATGGTGAAGGAAACAGTGTTTAACCCTTTCTTCAGTCTAAATCAGCTGCCCTATCCCACAGTTGATGTGGTGCAAATATCTGTTTGTTTGTTTTTTACCAGTTATGCTAACAGCACCAGGGATGGACTAAGATAGTTAAAAGGTGAAGAAACACAAAAACAAACCAAAAACTTCCCTAGTTGTGGAATCCTCTGTGACTGCCTGTAGCCAAAAAATCTTGAACATCAACAGATCTGCAGCAGGGCAGAATCACACTATGTTTTGTTCCTAAGTCTTGGGACTAATCAAAGACACAAAGCTGGAAGTTCATAAATAAAGGTTACGCTAAGTCATGAGATTGCTATTAGGAGAATAGCCAACAAGAAGCAAAAAAATAAAAGTGTTCATATATTACATGTTCTCATAAGAAGCCATTCCTGTAATGCTTATATGACAGTTTTCTGTTTCTTCTGTTAATTAATCTAATTCACTATTTTTAAAAGTTCTCTCTCAGTCTTACAGAACCTTGCTAAGATTTAAAATTAATTACTTATCTGAAACAAATTGCTGCCTGCTCTATACTTGCAAACATCATGAGAGGGACAGTATTGAAAAGTGCAACTAGGAAGTGATAAAAAGTTCAGGAGTGACTAGGGAGATTGCAGGTGACAGGCTGAGGACAAGAATGAAGGAGTAGCCACAGTCTAAGCAGTTGGCAAAGCACTCTTCTATAGATGACAGTGCACTGTGGGTACCTGTGTGCATTTGTGTGTTTTTCTTCTTTGGATGGATTCATAAACTGTGATCAGTTGTAAGAGATGCTTCCATGCAAAGCTGATGTGAAAACGTCCCCAAAGATCAAGACAGAAGCTAAACTGTGCCATAGGGGAGGGTGTACCAGGAGTTATACATTCAGAAAATTATACCCTAAGTTGTTCTTCTGCAACCAAAGGTTACTTCCTATTTGCACAAGGAGGGGACATTTTCACAAATTCCTCCTTTCCTATGCTGTTTCCTATCCCCAAACTGACTTCTGAAAGTTAGGGGACCACCAAGCACCTTTTTAATGTGTTGTTAAGCAATGAGAACCTTAATTTTTATTAGTTAGAAAAGGTGCCTTGTGGCTTTGGATACAGAGCCTATGGTATTGAAGTAATACCATGCTTTCAGTAGTCTTGTATGTTCTAACTACATGTGTGTGCGCGCAAAATTCTGCAGGGTTTATAAAAAGGAGAAAAGGCCATGAAGGCACAGCTAAAGCTAATGGGAAAAGCTTACAAGAACTTCCCATTTCTTCTCTTCTTTCCTCTTTCGCCTTAAACAAAACAAAATTTAAAAGGTTTACATAAAAGAGATGTCAGGTATCTACTGAGTTACCTTCAGTGGCTCTTTGCAGTAACTAAAGGGAATTAGTGAAAAAGGAAATTAGCTCTTGTATTTTCCTTTACAATTTTGAGGCAGTGGGTTTCCCGCTTTCTTAGATCACTTGGGTTACAAAAATGCTTTTTTGTACATATTGCCACCTAGTGGCGATTCCTTAATTTTCACTTTGCTGCATTTTGGATTTACAGTATAGTCCAGTGGTTCCCAAATTGTGAGCCGTGGCTCCCCAGGGAGCCATGGAAACCAGCCAGGGGAGTTGCAGAATCTGCACAAAAAACCTACTGCCCTGTATCGAGTTCGAGAACCTTTATTGGCATTAAACACTGCCCTATACAATGTATAGGTTTGTAGCCCTTTAATGAGAAGCTGCAGCCAATGGCCCGGTAGGTCAAGGGAGCAGTCAGTCAAAAAAGTTTGGAAACTACTAGTAGAGTCCTTTGCTGTCCATAGCTTTTTAAATTAGCCATCACATTTAGGATTCATTCATAGTGAAGTGCTGATTCAGTATTCTTCAATCAATCTTTAGCTATTCTTTCGCAATTCGTTTTTATTAAAAAAAAAAAAAATTAGTCATATAAGTGGATCGAAACACTTTGTTTACATAGACCTCATATTGGAGATTTCTTTTTATTATGTTGATCCTCTTGTAATAACTGGACACTTAAAAAAATGTATTTAAAGACCATTTTTGCCACCTAGTATTTCAGAACCATTGCTCCAGTATAGGCTCATGAAATTTGAAGGTGAGGGAACTGAGAAACACTGAAGAATAATCAGAAAACAAATAGATGCAGCCTAATATGTATACCATACTGTTGTTCACTACTGCCTACTTGTATTTTAACACACATCCTATGCACTCTTTGCAAGGGATAAAACACTATTCCCTGGAAAATTAGCATTTACGGTGGGTGATTCTTTCCCCTTCTGCAATTCTTCCTTCCCCTTCCCCTGAACTGTATTGGGAATGAACTTACTTCTACAACCTGGAATAAACAGCGCTCCCTCACATACAGAGATGCAGTTGTACAAAGTGCATGCAAATTACCACACAGAGAGCACACAGGGCCTGCTGGCCAATGAAGTGTAGTGAGGGGCAGCACATTGGTGAAGCAATGCCCTTTACCTGCCACCTTCATGGTCTCCTCACCATGCCTCCATTGTCCCACTTACCCCTGGTGTTGGTGGCAGCTGCCACTGCTGCTGGGCGGCTCTGGCTTCTCGGCTAGTCCCAACTCCCTCCTGTCTCTGTTGCCTGTTGAAAAGGCAGAGGGTGGGAAATGAGGAATGGAACAAGCTACAAGGAGGAGCGATGAATTCGATGTGCTAGCCCCTGCCTTTTCAAAGGCAAGTGGGACTGAGGAGGGGTAACTGGAGCAGCAGTGAGTGACTATACTGTGTAAGGTAGAGAAGGAAAAAAATGGGGAAAAGACAGTTGCCAGGGGTGAGTAGGGGAAAGAAAGCTGTGGGGAAGAGCTGGAATAAGGCATGCTGCACACGTGTAGGGAACAGCACCTTGAGCACTGCCTCAGGCACTGCATCACCGTGGGATACAGGGTGTCGACTAGGCCTGAGGGCACAGAGTGGATCATAGTAAAAAGAATCCCACTATTTGGTGACTGAACAGGTATGAGGATAGCGATAACCATTTACTATTTGAATGCTGACATTCAAAATACAAAAAGAAAAGCCATCATGACTGGGAAGCACTGTAAAAAGAATAGAATGTAACAGAATACACAAATTGCAAAGAGAAACACCAAAAGTTTCTGATTAAAAAACAGACATGTTTTCCATATTGGCTTATAGAAGAGATCCTCCAAAGCATCTTATAAACAGGCTGAACAATGACCCTCTAGATCTCTAGTCAATCAGTAAAAGTCCTTTCTGCATATTCAAACACTGACGAAAGCAAAGAATCAGGGACTGGGGACTGCTTCCTAAATAATGTCCTTAAGGCCCAAATTCTAACCCACTTTCCAGCACTGGCATAACTGTGCCAATGGGACATGTGCAGTATCCTGCTCTTGGGTGGCACTCATGGAGACCTCCTCAAAGTGAGGGAATGTTTGTTCCCTTACCTAGGAGCTGCATTGCCCTTCTGTCAGTGCTGGAAAGTGGATTAGGATTGTGCCCTAAATGTGTTAACCCATTAAAATGCAATGCCTTCTGGGGCAGTAGAATTAGCAAATAGCGTCCTAGCATTCAGTATCTCAAGTCTACACATGTTTATTCAGAAGCAAGACTCATTGAGTTAAATGGAACTTACTCCCACATAATTGTGCATAGGATTGCAGTCATAGACTTTTATCCTACATATAGACCATATTAATACCACACAATAAATTGTGTTGTTTTAAAGCTGTGAAACCAAACTGAAGGTCTACCACTATTTGTAATTTTACTGACAATTGGGGCAAAATGTGCTGTCAAATCCAATGTTGAATTTTGTTGCACATCTAAGGAATTAAATAATTTTTTTAACTGTAGTTTGTCAGTAAAAATCCCATACTAAATACATTCAAAAGAAGAAAAAGGAATGTACATGATGGTTCTTCCCAATAAGGCACACACCTGAAGGTATTGCTTCAAAATGGTCACTTTTTAAATTGCTGTTTCTCAGTCGTTTTAAACAGCTTGATACAAAGTTTAGGCAGGTGGCTCTTATTCCATAGTTACATCAAGCAAGATTTCTGGCTGTGTGATCAAATGGTTTGGGCTTTGTGACAAACAGAATGTTCAGGGAGTATTTTGGTGGAGCTTTTTCTTTTTTTCTTCAAGCAGTAAAGCTACCACACCTGTATAATTTCAGGGATCTTTTTACACTGACCTCATGTTAAGGAATGATCTTGGGTACTGAATAACAAGTGAGGAAATTAAACAAGCAGATTCACATGTACATTCAGTTGCCAGGTTCCATCCTCTGTACCAGTGGTTCTCACACATTTAGCACCAGGACCCACTTTTTAGAATGAGAATCTGTTAGGACCCACCAGAAGTGATGTCATGATTGGAAGTGATATCATCAAGAAGGAAAATTTTTAACAATCCTAGGCTACACTTACCTAGGAGTAAGTTCCATTTACTATCATTGTTAAAAGAATATACATAATAGCTTGTTAAAAGTACAGGTCTATAATATTTCCCCAAATGCAGTCACATGCCATAGTAACATCAAGTCTAATATATTAAAAATAAAATATTGAAATGAATGGGGATCCACCTGAAATTGGCTTGCAACTCACCTAGTGAGTCTAGACCCACAGTTTGAGAAACACTGTTCTGCACCATTAACTGGCATGCACTATCTAGGATATAATGATATAGAACAGGTTGCTGCATGTTTGTACCAGCTCCTGTGGAAATATTTTTTTAAAGCATTTTCTATAGGCAAGTGGCAAGACGTGTAAGCAAGCTGTAATTAGCTTCTGTAATGTATATGTCTATAAATATGATTTGGGCCTGGGGAAAACAACAATTCACTCTAGTCACTTCAATTCATTTCGTTTTCATCGCTCTACAAGTAGAACCAAGACACCTATGAAGTTTCCATCCTGCAGCTAGAGTCTGCATGTGTATCTTCCAGAGGCCAGTTGCATCTGAATCCCTACACCTGAATATAGAAACATCACAAACTTCCAGCAGGTAAACAACAAACAAAACACAACATCCCAAACATTTAAGGAAGCCATGCTACAAAACCATTGAAGAGATGCTATTTCAATTCCTGCTTTCTCTCCCAATTACATGTGATCTCAATATTTAGATGTCAGAAAGAGCCACAGAAAAAAAGGCAATTGTGCTTATTAGATAAACCTTTTTTAAGCCAGGTATGACCTTTGTGGCTTTCCTGGAACTCAGCTGCTGTAAGGGTTGATTTGCACAGATGAGCCGCAAAAACGAAAGTCTGGCAGCTTTAGAAGTTTTCAAGACCTAGGCATGTATGCAGAGGAAAACATAAAAGAGTACCAAGTCTTATAAGCCATTGTTTACATAAATGTAAGCTACCCAGATCAGATGCAGTAAAGACAATCACACACAAATAGGTGTGTATTTTAAAGAAAAAAGAAAAATATGAGTCACAGCTGACATATATAATACTTGAAGACAATCAGTCATACTTAACTGATCATTTATCATACTTGAAGACAATCAGTTGGGCCATTTGTGTAAGACTAGTGTCATGTTATTTACAGGGAGATTATAATTACTGTGCAACTGAATTCCATTCATTGTTGTAAAGCAAGATAAGGGAATCCAATAGCTCACAAACTACACTGAGTGGGCCATTTCTATGAAGCAAGATCTACAAGTTTATGTGGATATATTGCTTTCAGATTTTTTTTTTTCCTGGCTTTGGAAAAGAAGATGGAGAGAAGACATTGCAAAGAAGGGAAGGATAGGTAGAGTGCCATGAGAACAAGTGACAGGCAGAGAAATTTAATGAGTTACCTAATAGTAAGAAGGTAGATGTAGCCATAGTCCACTTAAGTAAACAGTGGATTGCTTAACTATTGCAAGAACACTAGAGGGAGGCAACAAAAATGGAATGAACCTCAGCAGAGCATTACTGGGCATGTTGGAGACCCATGTAACGTGCATGTGGGCGAAATTACATGCACAGGGCAAAAAAGTAGGCGTGGGGGGATGGGGAGGAGACGGGAAGGAGGCAGGCATTCCTGGCCAGGGGGAGGGATGGGCGGCCCAGGGGGCAGGCGGGCAGGGAATGGGAGGCGGGGCTGGGATCCAGCAGTTATGCTGGATCCTAACCCGTTCCCGGGGAGAACAGAGTGGCTTCAAGTCGCTCCGCTCTCCTCGGACTTGTGCCACCACAGGTGGTGATGCAAGTCCAAGGAGAACCAAAGGCGCCAGCAGCCCTTACCTAGGGGCAAGGGGAAAAGTTTCTCCTTGCCTCTGGCTAAGCTGCTGCTGGCCGCAATCCTGCGCTGGATACAGCGCAAGCCTCCTGGCTTGCCTGTTCCAGCCCAAGTTAGAATTGTGCCCTCAGTCTTATTGAGCACATTGGGCTTACTTCTGAGTAAAATAAGCAATAGCAATTTCAAACACCTTTAGTTAGATACAAACATTTGTCACTCAAGAACTACAACATAAATACATCCATGATGGCCCATTCATACACACAATTCCATACACGGAGGTTTTCTATTTCCTCATATCATTTCAACATATGCTGCTTTTAAACTGAGCGACTTCACACATTGAGTGGATTGTAATCAGAGGAGCAGCGATCAAGCATGGAGAAATAAGTAACTGCATGAGCCAACCCACATCTGTGTAGTAGGACAAGCCTTGAATTGACTTGACTATAGAGCATGCCATAAAAAATAAACTGAAATAATGCTCAAATGTTTACCCTCTCCCTCTTTTGTCCTTATTCTCCAGCTTTCAAGGATGCTGTGTACGAGACCAGTGGAGTAAGAGGTAGAAACTGCCTGAACTAGAGTAATATGAAATACTGTACTACACTATTCTTTCTGAGCAAGAAAAAAAAATCATAATCCAATTAATCTCTCCATTCTCAAGGCATCCTCAGACAGTGACTGCCAAGTCTTCATGCAGAGGAACTTGTTCTATTTTAATATCAGATACCTCACTTTCGACACAAAGCAAAGGCATTTGCAAATGCCTCATTGAATACCTATTGTGGAGCTTCATAACTATCATTGCTGGACTAGCAATATGCATTTTGGCTTCCTGTGTGCCAACTGTGCTTAGTATCTAATTTAGATTGGTACAGTTGAGACTTTCTGTAATGGTATGTCACTCCACCCATTATTTGCAAAAGTTCTGTATTTACTGGAGGAAGCCTGTGTCTGTATTCACAAGACAAGTAATGGCAAGTTAAAAGACAAAAACCCTGCAATGTTCAAATGTGTGCAGGCTACAATAAAAGATCCCTTCTATTTAGTTACAAATTTATATCCCTAATGGGCATTCAAAGTAGCTGTTCCCTTCTTCTGTTGTGAAATTTGGGACAAAAAGTCATGAAAATGGGCAAAACTGCTGTTTTGAGACAAACTTTGCTCCCTCGTGCCTTTTAAAGAAAGACATATCTTTTTGGTCAACAGCAGAAGGGATTAACATGCAACCTTTTGCAGTAGAGCAGAAATTTTAACACAATACCTGACCCAACCAGTTCCCCCACATATCACCTCTTTGTAAAGTTTTTAAAATTTTTCTCGGCAGCTGACCTCAGATTATGCCAAAGCTTCTTTGGTATGTCACGTTTAAACGTTCTGCAACCTAACAGTTTTTCTGCTGCACTGCACAGCTTGAGGAAGTAGGAATGGTCAAATGGGTTGCATGTAATTTTTATTTAGGTCCAAAGGCCAATTCCAAACCTTTAGAAATCAGTTACTCTTTGGTTTATACTACAGCAAGTACCTTCATGAGTACCAGTCTACTGGTAGGATTCCTGCTTTGTTTAATCACTGTTCAAAGCAACAAAGGGGAGGCAGAGTTGATCACCACACTCTGGTGGGGCCAACTTTTGTAGTCTTAGGGCACTGTTTCTCAACCAGTGGTACAGGTATCATCAGTGGTACTCGAGGTGGTGTTTGGTGGTACTCATGGGGCCCTTGGACACCTGCCACCTGGCAGCAAGACCAGGAACATGACACAAACATTTGTAGGAGGCTCAGCCCAGCAGGCAGAGTTCTAAAGCATTCTTTTCCACACTCAGAAAAGCCCTTTGGTCCACCCGGAGCATCTTACTGGTGTTTGTTGTGTCTCATCTGGCCTCCCACCCCAGAGGTAACTGGTGGTGATGATGTCAACACCAGTAACATCCAAATGTACTTCAAAGAGATGGATCATGTGAAGTGGTATAGTGGAGAACAAATGTTGAGAAACTCTAGCCTAGGGGATAACTAGACACAGAAGAGCCCATAATCATGGACTTAGTAAGACTTCTAAGCACCCACAGGAGAAGCCCAGTCACTGTATTATATGAAAGAGTATTTGGATGCATCCACATTTGAGTGGACCCGTCTCTTGCGATTGTCTGCATGCACATTGATGTGCACATGAAGGCTTCTACCCCTGGATCATTGGTCAGGTAGCATGTGTCACAATCATCACACACCCTCTTCCACCAGCCTAATCCACCTAATACCATAAGAACGCAGGTTTTTTTGAAGTACATTCCCTTGGTCAATAAAATGTATTGCACCTCATTGTCAAATAGAAAGATTTTATTATAAAACAGGTTAAACTTTATGGGAGCCCTAGTTGCTCCATGAACAATATATGCATTTACAGTAACAGGATAAAATAAGACAGCGTAACTAATTTAACAGAGGAATAAGTTACCAACATTACAGGCAAGCCAGCCATATAACACTCCTTCCAGCATGCTCCAGACAAGGACTGCTACATTTATTCCATTAGTAGTAAAGGAGCGGCAAGAAACTTGGAACTGGGTCATTAAATCTATTTTTCCATTTTTTTTATCCATGGATTTTTTTTATCCAGTAGATAATGAAGTAAATAATCCAGTAGATAATGAAGGACAACCTGTACTCTGTGGCATGTTTTCTCCAGAGTTCCAGCTATAATGAGACTACTAGTTATTCATGCCAACTCCTATAGTTTCAGGTGATCTTTTGCCATGACCTGCACAGGACGTCCTTTAGAACTGTGTGGGCATGTAGCTTAGAGAGAACACTGCTTGCAGGAGTGTTCCCAGAATAAGAACCCCAGAAGTTGTTATTCAAGATTAAATTATAGTGGCACACGTCAGAGATCAGATGTGGCAACTCATAGAATTACCTGTGAACATAGACCAGGCAGTCAAAATTTCAAAATATAACCAGTTGATTATTTCTTCTTTTGTGTTTTCAAACAAAATAGAAAAGGGGTAGTAAAGTACAAGCTCTGTAGTTATTGGACAGTGAAATGGGTATGCCTTCCCAAACTAGTCAAAGACCTGGAAGAAAACTATACTTAAGCTTAAGTAACTTGGGTCTGATGTTGACATCAGGTTACCAGATTAGCTGAGTGGAACCCACCTGGCCATGCCATCCTACCCTATTTACCTAGACAGACAGGTTTGGCTCAGTCAGTAAGTGCATGCCTATCTCAGTAGAAGACTTGGCTGTGCCTGACAAAGAGAAGAACCAGCCACACACAGCACAGCACATGGCTGGCTGGAAATTGTGTTTTCAAGAAAACAAAGATTACTGCAGGAGGATGTTCCATGGTGGGGGTGAAGAATATTCATACAACTGTGCTCTGCAACTAAATGATTTTCCTTTGCTTTTGTTTTAGGTGATTTTTTTTGACTCTTATAAGTTTGTTTCCCTCTTAGCAGGTGGTGAGACTTGGTATGTTTCTTCTGAGCATATTTATATATGGATGAACTGCATTGTCCTCCTTTCTCTCCCCCTGAACCCTTACACACCACATACAAGGATGTGATACTGTTTCCTTTTCTCACATGAACATGGCAAAGGCAGAGGAGTCTCAACATCCTGGAACAAGTCACAAATGTTCCTGCTCCACATTACCTCATCTTCAGAGGGTTGGCAGGGGTAAGGGGGTATAACACAGGAAAGGTCTCTTCTCATTGCAACCCCAGGTTGTAAACTTCCTACTTGGGAAGCTCATCTGGTCCCTTCACTTTTGGTGCCTGAAGAACCTTTTTGTTTTGTCAGACATTTCAGATACATCAGTTATCCCCTGCTGAGTTGGTTTGAGTTTCTCTGCTGCTGGTAGACTTGCTTTTATTTATTTTTCACATTTTCATACCACCCTTCCTTTAAAGAGCTCAGGGCAGTGTGACAGTTGTTCACCTCCTTTTGTCCTCACAACAACCTGGTGAGGTAGGTGAGGCTGAGAGAGTGACTCGCCCAAGGTCACCCAGGAAGCTTCATGGCTAAGGTGGGATTTGAACTTGGGTCTTTTCCAGGTCTAAATCTACCTTCCAAACCACTACACCACCCTGGCTCTTTTATTATTAGCACAATATTTTCAATTGTTTATTTTTTTAATAGAGATGTAAACATTGCAAGTCACCTTGGGGACTGAAAGGTGGAATAAAATTCTCTAACAGGCACACTGATGGAGATATTTACTCAACAAGGCCAGAGAAATGGTCCTTCTGAAAGAAAGATTTAAGAGAGGAATTAACATTTAGCTTCTATTTATTTAGTGAAATACAAAATATTAGATTTACAATCCTGGTACAACACTATGAAGCAATAAGCAGAGAGGGGCTATCAATTTTAGCAATAATCAATATTAAAATTAAAGAGCACTTAACATTTTTCACAGTATATAATTGTAGGCAAGTTACCCAATTCCTTGTTCTCTAGGATTTTAAGTCTATTTGAACTGAACATGAACCACAATGCTAAGTAACTTTGGAGAGTTTAGTATTTAGCATTCAAGAGTAAATGGGGAAATGTGACGAGACACTTTTGTTCAGCTAAGTACAGCCCCACTGATTTAAATGGGAGTTAAACATGTTCTTAACTGTCTGCCACTGAAACCAACAGGGACTCAAGGGCATGTGAAGCAGCTCTAAGCAGGGTGAAAAACAAGTTGTGCAGGTGCCTTGTGCTTTAAAATGTTTGGTTGTTTGGTGTTGCCAAATAAGCAGCACTTTCTGGATTGCTTTAAGGCATGTCAGAAGTCAAGGTCTGAACTGCCTTGTTGGCTAGTTTGAAATGCTTTCTAAAGCAACTAGAGCAGTCTAAGATTACGTGCCAACTGTGATGGCAGAGTTCAATACGGCCAATGAAGCTAGAGAGGTTCAATTTTTTTCTATGAAGTTATTCCAAGGTCTCCATGAAAAGGGTTCTTTCCTAGTTTGATCCTTCACTCTGAAAAGATCAAAGCAATTCTGAGTCAGAGATGCTAACTGAAACAAGACCAAGTACAAACTTCTTGTGCCCTCAACTCACTGGACACAACTCACTTAGAACCATGAGTACTCAGTCTTCATTCTTTTTAACTATCAATCTCTTCAGCCTCTCAAAATGCTAACAGTGATCCAAATGCTTATATTTAGTTTGGCAGTTTCCAAGTTAACTTTACATTTGGAGAAGAAACTTTGTGCAAGTACACAAAAATCAAGGAGTAGGCAAATTTTGTATCTCAAGTAGTTAGCAGTGTGAACTGTACTCATTATGACAACTGAAAGATCTATTTAAATTTAGAAGACTATTAGCCAAGTTCAGCTGGAAGTTGCCAGGTTGGATCTGGTCCCACAAGTTGTTATCAAAAGGGCATCTTTCAAGAAGACAGCAGAGATAAAACCCGACTCCCCACCCCTACATGCAGGAAAACCCAATATTTGTTTTAGAAGATGCCAGAGGAAGGTGCCCCCATTCATAAATTTTATCTTTGTTGGCTGACAAACATGAGAGAGTTGAGGTCCTTGCAAGCGAGTCATCTTAGGCACTTAAGATTTTGACATGGTATAGTGGGAATTATTACAAACTGCTTGAACACTGGGGTTCACCCAAGTCAGCTAGTGGGAAAACTGATCTTCATTTATACATCTCAAACATGATTGCCAGATATCACAGAGTGCCTTCTTTGCAAGCCCAGATTCTACATAGTTAAAGTTGGCAAGCTGGGATTAAAACCTTAACAGTATTGACAGTTTTGTAGTCTACACTACTGCTAGAGAAGGAATCTAGCACTTATGCTACATTTAATGTGCTCGTTTGCATTTCTAAAGTGAGTTACAGCAGCTTTAAAGCCAACTCCATTTCTTATGGAGTTGGCAGAGACAAACAAGTTAAATTACAGACAATGATCAAATATACAAGCACTTCCAGTTCTGCCATGTCAATATTTTGCTCAGACAGAGCTTCCTTGGTCATAGACAGAAAAACTCTCCCAGTTTCTATGTAACATGTCCTTCATCTCCCTCAAAGATATACAACTGCTAAAAAGCATACTTCATTGCTCCTGCACAGATAATTTAAGATTATACAAGTAAAATTCTGACATTAAGTATTTTCTTACAAAACATAAGTTTGATTACTACAATCAAACTTACCTCACAAAAATCAGAATACCTCACAAAAATTACGACTCCTTTTACAGAGGCAAGATAGATTAACTAGATCAAATACTCAGATTAGATTTTGAAGTGAGGTAAACTCAAGTTAACCTCCAAGCAAGCTTTCCATGGGCAATTCGAATGTTCATTCTCCAACTCAATACAACCTTTCCATACAGCTGTATTACCTCAGATTTGGAAGGGGCATTTTCTTATTTAAGTTCCACCCCTACATCAAATTCATGAGCTTTATTAAGAAATTGCCACTTCAAAACAACTTTAGTCCAATGTGAAGTGAAACTATTTTCTATCCAGCTTTGGTAAACTTGGCCAAACTCAAACTGAAACCAAGGTCAATCAGGTGGAGTAGTGCCCATGTAATGTAGAGGCAACCATGTCCCCAAGATAATATATGAATTAGACCTGCATGTATGTATACAATCTGAGGCAGTACAATTGTGCAAGAGAATTGTACCAAATTATAGATCACAAGTTTGAGCCAGTCCTTAGATCAAGATTACATCATCACTGAAACAGTCTTTTACTGCTGCTAACATAGTGTTGGTTCAAAATTAAGAGCAAACAAGCTACTCTGAAGCACTGCTCTTCCAAAAACCAATTTCTAAGGCAACAATCTGCTTATTAGCACAAAATCACAGGCGAAAAAAATGCAGTCTTCTTCAGCACTTTTGCATTGTCTCATTTCCTGGAGTTGGTTTGTTTTCTTTCTTTGCCAAAGATCACACATCTTCCAGTGTATGATGTTTGACAGTGTTTGACAGTATATGTTTCCAAGAGGCAATCCAAGCCAGGACACAGATATAGTCTCATTTAGCAGTAGTACACTTTTAAAAAATACAGAATTCAAACTCAGAAAGCCATTCTGCTTCAGTCTGCCTTTTGAGATTTCTCCTTTTGCAGCATGCAGCGACGAACTATGCTGTCAAAACTTGATAAATAATACAGGCTAAGCAAACGGCAAACCCCAATGCTCATAACCTGCAAGTTGAAAAAAAGGAGAGGTTATTAACAAGTCCCAGATACTTAGATTTTTAAAATATAATTCAATATAGGCATAAGCAGACAGTGAAGGCCAATGCTTCTCAATCCGTTTACTGCTGTGACCATTTTGTTGACTGTGGTGGCCATGTTGCACCAAATAATGCCTTCCGAGCAGTGCTAGCGTGCAACTCACCAAAAATTGAGTTGTGACCCACAGTTTGAGAATCACTGGTGTAGAAAATTAAAAATCATATGGAACATAATCACAAAATCAGAAGGGATCAGATCTACTAGCTGAGCTATTCAATCACAAGTAGAATTGATGGAACTACTTCAGTGATTCCACTTTTATGTTACATCTGGAGGAGAAACATGGCTTAGGAGTGCACTAGTTACTCAGAGAGGAATCTTTTTTCACTTTCTGACAAGAGTTTGCTATTATATCCAAACCAGCTAGGATCCCAAACCACATGCAATCAGAGTTTGCCAGTCTGAATGCAACAGCAAACCAGGAAGTAATTAAGCAGTGCGATTGAGAGGAGAAGGAAGTGTATGATCTATGGTTTGGTACCAAGGTATTTGTACATGAAGGCAAGTACTTGTCCTTCACAGAAAGATGCTATTCCAGCACAGGAGAGACATCTTTATACAGTCATAACACAAAGAACAAACAGAAACATTAGAGCTATTTTTATAGCTTGCTGGCAGGAGTCAAACCAAACCTGAACCCCAAAGTTAATTCAGAAAATTCAGTGAACTGAGCCAAAACTCTCAGCAGCCCTGAACTGAATCCTAAACACAATAAATGGTTATTGATTTAAAATATGCCAACTCAGAATCCAATCATATGCTATTCAGAAAACCCATTATAATCAATGGGTCTTACTCCTTTGTAAGTCTGGATAGGATTGTAGCCTCCATTAGACACCCAACATGCAATAGTTCAATTCATTTAAAAAAAATTCAAAATAAAAATTGAGAAAAACATTCAAGTTAAATAGCTGTAACTTTATAAATGAATATAGTGGCATGCTACGCAGAACAATGCCAATTTTTTTCTGGAAATGTGTCTAAACTGGTTACCAAATAACTAAAATTACCGTATTTATCGGCGTATAACACGCACTTTTTCCCCCTGAAAATAGGGGGCAAATGATGTATGCGTGTTATACGGCGATGTCTCTTTAAGGGATCCCGTTCCCAATAGTGCCTAGCGGCGACACAGCGTCGTGACGTGATGTCAGCGCTGCGCCCGCCGCATATTATCACAGCCGATGGCAGCTGATGAATATGGTAAGTGGAGACCCTTTCTTTGGGGAGGGGAGGGGGAGGGATTGAGGTGAGGTGGCATAAGTAATGCTTTGGATGGTGAAGAAGATGAGCTGATTTATGAAGATAGTAGCAGTGAAAGCAGCAGTGTTCATTGCGATTTTGAAGATAGCAGTGAAGATGAAGAGTTTCTTGGTTTCCCAGATAGTGATTTCTGAGTAAACTTTTGTAAAAACAAAATATCCAAGCTTCTTTTGTTAAAACAGTTGCTTTTACTGTCCTTTTACATTATTTACCTTATATGTGGTAATAATATTAATAAAAAAAAGTTCTGAGCTACCCTTATTTTTTTCCTGAAATTTCCCTCTTAAAATGAAGATGCGTGTTATACGCCTGTGCGTGTTATACGCCGATAAATACGGTAGTGCTTGAACTGAAACTGAACCAGTGAGTCAAAATAAAACTGAACCCAATTTTTAAATGGTTCGGCACTCTCGGCTTGCTATAATGTTTTGGGGGAACTCAAAAGGTAGTCAATTGACTGGACTGACTACTTTCCAATCTTTGACAGCACAGGTTGGCCTTCAATATTTGTGGGGAATCCATTCTCCAGGGCCCCACTGCAGATGCTGAAACCCATGGATAATGGAATCTGTGGGTGGGCCATCAGAGGACCTCCAGATGTGATCCGATGCACCTATTGGTCATGTCCAAGGGTGTTCTAAGGCTCAGAGAGGTCGCACATGGCCTCTCTGGGCATCAGAAAGCCTCCCAGTTGCGACCAGAAGGCATTTCTGGTGACGTTCAGGATGTCAAGTGGGGCTCTCCGGCATGGGTCTGGCACCCACACCAAGTCAAATCCACGGGCACCAAACCCTCAGATAAAGAGACTCCACCTGTACAATAAAAGCCAAACATATCTGACAGCTTGTAATTTGTTTGTAATTCATTCAGTTTGTAATTTGTTTCTTACCACTTCTAGGGCTTCAGCAACAGAAGTGACTGGTGATATTCCACAAGCTAATATTGTCAACATGCGACCATCTGGACCAACAGAACTGTTGGCTTTTCCTTGCTGGATAAAAAATGGTAATAAATCACTACATTATCAAACAAATTCCAGCCAGGCAGAATTTCCTATTCCTGTTTCCTATTCAGGCAGACTTATTTCTATTCAGGAAGACTTCAGGCAGTAACTATTATGGTGCAACTTGTTCCATGTGGTAGTCTCATTGTATAAACTTACAGAGCATATTTGCCAAGCCTAAGTCAAAGCATGTTTACATTTTCAGATACATTACTCGCTACTATTAGTTTATTTTTTCGGAAAAGTATATGGCCGACAACCAAGTGGAAAGCAGTTATTGACAAAATGCTGAAATGCACCCATTTAGACTATAAGGTTCAAACCATCAAGGGCATAATCTAGTCACAGCTAACTGCTTTTAAAATCTATTTCCAACAGAATTTTTGATCATATGTTTTAACTAACTCCCATTTTAAATGGCAGGACTTAAATGTTTAATCTTGGCAGACTGTACCTCAACAGAGTTACTGTTCTGAAAACTCATAAGCAAGTGCATGAACAGGAACATAAGATGTGTAAAAATAAATTCTAATATCTAGGGAAAGAAATGCCAACTTTTAAAATACTCCCAGTGTTCTGTTTAACTTGTATCAAAACGAGTTGGGCATCTTCAACTTTTTCTACCCACAGACACTGTATACAACAGTTGACTTACTATTGCATCTTTCACAATAATTCTTGCAACATGATCAGGCTGGCAGACAGTTGATGATTCTGAAATAAGTTGAGTCTCTAAAAGCTTGAGTAGAAGGAGATGGAGATATACGATTATACAGATATAAAACAGAATATGTTAACACATGGTTCTATTGCAAGTTTGACAAACTTGTATACCATAATTATTGGCAAGTAATGTATAACCCCATTATGAAACAATTTTGCAAAGCTGAATCTGCACTTCAAAGAGTTTAATCAAACTGTGCTTTCTAAGTGTCTTCAGCAGTGTGATCACACATCAATACTACATGTATGACTACAACTTAAGACAAATCCTCACATTGGAAACTATATGACAACTTTCTAGATTAAGAAGAGAAACGAATAGGTCAAACACTGCCTAGTTCTTTGTGATCACCCTGTGAACATACATCTGGTACACAGATATATCGTTTTTTCCTTCAATTCAGAAAGTGCCCCTCTGAAAGGTCTTTAACACTGTCAAGCAGTTTGATGTTCATGAACAAAAATTCTAGACACATTTGTACACACAGGTGTGCTAGGAAGTTTCTAAATTGGAGCCCACATGTTTTCCCATTTGGGACAATTAGCCGGCATTGAATGATCTGAAGCGGAACACACCAAGCCCACAGTCATACAAGTATAGCACCCACACAAACACAAGTTTCTTGAATTCCCATCCTTGAGATACAGCTTAATATGTTCTGTCACAATTCAGCCTTAATTCCATCCCCACTTTCAAATATATATCAGAACATTCCAGGGTTTTAATCAGAAAGAGCTTCCTCTTGGCCCCCTGCCCCTGTTCAGAATTTGCTCTGCAGAGAAGTTGTGGGGAGAGCTAGGAGACAGGGCTAGTGCACTTGTTCCTGCAGATCCCCTCACATATTAACATGTCATGGGGTAGCAAGCAATGAACAGGGTTATAAAACCACCTCTTGTTAGACATAATCAATTCTATTGACATGCACGGAATTCAGACACAGCTCAGTACAACTTTCAAAAAAGTGAATATTTCTCCCGGTACAGGTATTTGGAGAAAACTGTTGCCATTCCAAGTTCAAGGAATAGCATAGGACAGGGTGCAATTCAGTTATCTGAAGTCAAAGGCAATACTCCAATTGATTTAAACATATTTTCTTTTTTAAAATTTTTTGATCCAGAATGTTGCCACTGTATTCATCCTATCATTGTGAAGATCATGCCTGTGTGCCTCTATTATGAAAGGTACTCAATGCAAGGTTACAGGTATAAGATCCTCATATCCACAGAAAGGGAAGATTTGGCAGCAGGGCTGAGAAACAAGGTATGGGAATCTGCCCATGTAGATGAAACCAGTGAACTTGGAATCATAATGTATAAATACAATAAAGTTAGATGTCAGTGGAAGGAAAAATACAGTTAAAAGAAAACTTCTGTAACCACAGAAGACAGGCAAGACCACATGTGGTTCAAAGTATACTGAATTCTGGCCACTAATTCAAAAGCCATATTAAAGAAAAAGAAAAAACAGAAGGCTTCAATGTGTTGAATAATCAAGAGCTATTTGAAAGCTGTCTGGAGAAGGATTTGAATGGCAGTCATTTTGCAACAAAAGAGGCGTTTCAAGCATGCTTAAGGCAACATATTAAATTCAAAGGACAGTGTTGTGCAACACAATAAATGGGGAGCCAAATGCCACATAGCCCAGTGTTTTCCAAAATGAAGTGTCTGCAGTTTTGCTTCACCCACCCACACCTCCATTAAGGCCACATTTTAAATCCCCAATATAAACAAAGGTGGTGGCATGGATTGCACATTGGGCTTGTACATTGGAGATACAAATTCCTACCCAGCAGTGAAAATTTGATGTAAACTACTAACTTGCATCTCAACTTATTTCATAAGAATATTGTAAAGTGAGAACTTGTTCTAACTTGTCCTAACCAATCAGATACGTCAGGGACAGAAAAAACATTCTTTTGAGGAGAGAAACCAAGCAATTGTACAGAATAGCTGATTGGAAAGAAAACATAAGATTACCTTGGTCTTACTTTCTTCTGCAAAGCCAGGTGTGTCTGTATCTGGAGGATAGGCAACCGTTATATAGATATTGTAGGGCTTTACCTGTTTTATTGAGAAAGACATTTAATTAATATTGCAATATATGAAGTTTTTCATGCTTACTAAAATAATGAACAGAGATAAATATGCAACATGCAAAGAGATGCATATTAGTTGTCTAGCTTTCAAGATGGATGTTCATGTAGCAATACAATACAGAAGCTCCCCTACTTAAGAACATCCAACTTAAAGCATCACTTTCAGTCCCAACTTCCACTGCAGCCAATGCTGCTGGGTATGGAAGTTTCACAGCGAGACTACCAACACCAGGAGTGAAACTGACAGCTAAAGAAACAGATACCAGGGCATTACTGTACAGTGGGCCCACTGTATCCGTGAGATCCGCATCCATGGATTCAGCCATCTGCGGATTGTATTAAATTTTTTTACCTACCCTTTTATAGCTTCCTGCCATTTCACAGCTCCCTGGCTGTAGTGCTCGCCTTGATCAGACAAGCAATATACACCATTTTCTCAGCGTTACAACTACAGACTGGAACATGCCCGGGTTCTGGCATGTGCATAGGGCTCCAGAACCAAACTCCAGCAGATACTCAATTTTCTAAAAGATCCTTACATAGTCATGAATAGGGAGCTTTGGATGTAGTTCACTGTATCTAAATATCTGTATTACTATGTCTCATTGCTATTTAAGGAACAATTGTCTTCACTGAGTGCAGACACTCATCCCTTTGAGCCATTAGAGGCCACATTCTCTGCAGAACAGGGTACATGTAAAGACAAAATGGCTACAAAGGCTGTTAATCTACATCTGACAGCTACTATGTAATGTAGCCTGTTACTTAAAATAGCTATTCCTGTGATTCTTTTGTCACAGAGATTAAGTTCTAACTTAATCTGTATCTTAAGGATGTATCAAAGAAACACAAGATGTTTAAGTCATAACTGGGGTATTAGTATCCTAATGATACCAACAGCACAAGAGGTCCTGCCACATCACTTAATATGCTCAATAAAAATGACTAACCACTTTTCAACAAAAAGCAACAAGAGTTTTTAAAAAGTGAGAAGGGCACCTGTGTGTCAATTAACAGATAATGCTGACACTGATATGGCCTCAAACACACTATATTGAAGATATTTAAGTTGAGAGAGGGGTTATTTACAGCGCAATCCTATCTTGTGCTGGCACAGGCAGGCCAGGTGGCCTGCGCTGTATCCAGCACAAGAAAGGGGCCCAAAGCAGCTCAGCTGGAGGCAAGGGAACACTCTTTCCCTTACCCCTGGGTAAGCCACCACAACCCCAATGGGTCTCAGATTTACGCCACCTCAGGAGGTGGCATAACACCAAGGAGAGCGGAGCAGCTTGCAGCCGCTCCATGCTGCTAGGGGAATGGGGCTGGGATCCAGCATGAACTGCTAGGTCCCAGTCCCACCTCCCACTCTCTGCTCGCCCCAGGATCACCCTCCACTTGCCTCCCCTGCCCCAAATGCCTCCCTCCCACCACTGCCCTCCTCAGACCCTTGCATCGACCAAGCTCGGACAATGCAAGCCTCCCTGCCCAAGTCAGCACAGAGGCTGGATTCAGCCTCCATGGACTGGCATGCCGACTCTTGAGGAGGCACAAATGTGTTTTTCGGCACATTGTGAACCTCCTGGGCCAGCACAGGTCAGGAGGGCCTCACTGTACCTCCAGATGAGACTGGAATAGTCTTCTGGTTGCAGAGAGAGAGGCATTCCAAGGCGCAGGGAGGTTGAAAAACCAGAAGTACGCCTCAGAACACAACCAGAAGGCTCCTCCAGAGATCCTATGTGTGACCCACGGATTTGCTTATCTTTGGGTTTTGGTATCCACAGGGGGTCCAGGAACAGATCCCCATGGATACTAAGGGCCAACTGTGCAAGACTGTCTACCAGACTGTCTACTGTCTTCCACCTAGAGTTCAGTATCACTTAGAAAGCTATCATTCAAAGTTATTCACTGTATTTCAGACCTAGTGGCAGGGAACTGGTAGCACAAAATGGACCCCGCTTTGATCAGCTGTCATCCAAGTTGAGGAGGACCTACCAACAGACAACCAGGAGTTTTGTTTGTTTATTTTAAAGAAATGGCTAGTTACAACCATCTGAAGAAATGGTGATATCTCTAACTTTTGTTTTTCTGTTGGATCAGAGTTAAAACTTCTGCATTACTGAACTATCACAGAAGTATAAAGCCATTTTCTAGAAAAAATCATGTAAGTGAGAAACAGTCATACCTCCATTTGTAAAGCTTCAGCTAATCCTCGGAGAGCAAACTTTGTTGCAGAATAAGCTGAATACCCAAAGAGTCCAACTTGCCCAGCCTGGGATGACACGAAAACAATCCTTCCCATCCGTCGTTCCTTCATGGTGGGAACGACTGCATGGGTTGGATAAACAGTACCTAGGTAGTTGACCGCCATCAGTTGCTGCAGATAAATATACAAGTCAGACAGATGTAATCGACCACTTCTATGCCATGTTTTCATTTTACTAATGCAATGTAACATTGCACTTAGATAGCTATCAAAATGTAAGCCAGCACAACACCCAAGGCTCCACAAATTAAATCCACATTACCAATAAGCCTCTTCTAAAAACAGCACCTGTGTGATTGTCCTGATTCAATTAGTGCTACACAGATGCCTAAGAATATTACAGAGCAGTACCAGAGTTCTAAGAGTACAATGTATATCAGTGGTCTCCAAATTGGAGACCACTGCGTTCTGGAAAAAGACTTTCCCTGGCACCAACAGAATGCTCTGTTCCACCGGGGAGCCTCCTTACCATGCCACTGATTCCCCCCAAACTTAATGTGGCTCAGCCGTGTCTGCCTGGAAATCCAGGAGCAAAGCCTGCTGGGCTGATTAGCCAGTGTGCAGTTTGGGGAAGATCTCCAGCATGGTAGGGAGGCTCCCTAGCGGAATTGAGAGTTCCCCTCACCCAGGGGATGGCTCTAGTCCTCGGGCCACAATATGGAGACCCCTGATGTAAATGCAATGCATTTCATTTACAAGGCAAAACATTCCTGGTTTCATTACTGCAACCAGTTGATAGGTAAAAAGAAGCAGATTTGACAGATCATGATATATCACATATATAAAGGAGACTTTCCATAACAGGAATCTCAAACCCATTTCATACTGAGGGCCAAAGTTAGCATTCATAGTGCCTACTGAGGGCCAAAAGTGACAACATTAAGGCTACTATCTGATTTATAAATGCCAAGGGATGTAGCTATAATGGTGAGTGGGCAGCAGTGGTTCCCCCCCCCAGGTAGCAGCTTGTTTAACTCTTGATGCACATAGCCTAATCTGCCCTGTCAGTGGGTTGCCATGACCCACTGGTGGGTCCCAGGCACAATTTGAGGACTGCTGCACTAGAACATTTTGAAAGAAAGGGAGAAAAATTTCCTGGATTTCCTTTCTCATCACATTAGCTTAGAGTTAAATATACTACCATTGGTTAGCTGTGTTTCATTACATTTCATTGAGCAGTACTCCTATCTATGAATGCACTAGTCAACTACCCTTCTATTCTGTATTCTCTTCAGGCTGTACATTGTTAACATTTTAAACAGATTACTAGATACTAAAGTAGTTTCGCACATGAGAAATATCCAATTAGATCTATGGTACACAGAAAATATCCAGTACTGTGCAAAGTTGCACATCAAGTAGCTTTATAATTTAAGTTTGCAACATTCTGTCATTGTAGTAAATGGACGAAGTGGTTCACAACAACTTGTACACAAGTCTGCAAAATAGGCCACACCCCATGTTTTATACAGGTTGGCATCTGAAGTATCTTTTGCCATTCTGGTTCAGTTTACCAAGTGCAGCAGGGTTTCAAAACACATTCAGACCAAAAGAATTGGGACCACTTACTTCAAACTTACTGGTGTCAAGCTCTTCAAATTTTCCATTCACTGATGTTCCAGCACAGTTTACAAGCATATCAACTGGGCCCAGCTTTTCTTGAGCCTAAGCAGAACAATTTTCCAAAAGCAAAGAAGAGTTGTTCACAAGTCAAGTATAACTTCCCCAGAATATCTCAGCATCACATGTAATAGGGCTCAGAATTCCTTACTTGCTTTATGACTTTCACAACATTTGCATAGTCTTTGGAGACATCAACAGAGGCAATGTGCACAACCTACCAGAGAGGAGACAAAAGCATTTATATAATTGCTTTAATGCAAGTGCTATCAAGAATCTCAGCTCAGTGAATGCTCCTTAAAAGACTGAGAGATAAGCAGGGATAAGAAGTAGCTTGACACAATATTTGCATTCTCTGTTTTCTCCACTGTCAGCAGGGCAGGGATAGAGTTCATATTTTCTGTACTGTGGGCCCTCCTTATTCGTGGGTGTGGCACTCACAGATTAGAGGGTGCTGACCTGTGCTGGAGGGCCTCACATAACCTCCTGGAGGCATCTGAAAGGCACGTTTGGTAGTGTCTGGGAGGTCCTTTGAGGGCTTTCTGCTGATATAATTATCCATGGAAATTGGTATCCAGGGGGGTCCTGGAATGGATCCCGTGCGGATACCGAGGGCCCACTGTATTAACTATCTCGGACTGTATTACTTTACAATTAAGAACATAAAATGAGTCCTGCTGGATGAGGCCAAAGGTCCATCTAGTCCAACTTCCTGAATCTCACAGTTGCCCCCAGATGCCTCAGGGAACACACAATACAGCAAGATACCTACATCCTGTTGCCACTCCCTTGCATCTGGCATACAAAGATATCCTGGTTTTAGAAGTAGGCTATGTAAACCCATCATGGCTTGTAACCTGTGATGGACCTTCCACCATAAATCTGTCCGATCCCTTTTAAAGGCATCTAGGTCAGATGTTATACCATAGCCTGTGACAAGGAGTTCCACAGATTGCACAAGGAATAAAGAAATATTTTCTTTTCAAATATTTTCAACTACTACAAGCAGATTTCCAAGCAAAAATAAATTTCAATTTATTAAGCGATTAAGAGCCACTTAATCAAAGCCAGTAAGTTATCTGGCTGAGGAGACAGATGTTTTTTGCAAACTGGAACTTATAGCAGTTCTTCCCTGCATGCACTGAGATACCACAAATGACCAACATAAGATTGTATTCGAAGAAAGGATAGTAAACCTGTTTACACCTTAGTAAGATTTGTGGACTTGCATGTAGTCCTGATTTACTCTAGTATGTCATATCATGCCTAGCTTTAAACTGTTCCAGAAGTGAGGCATATTAGCAAAATTGCCAAGATTAAGGATCAATTTGATATCAGCAGGTTATCATGGACCAATGGAAAATAAATGAACTCTTCTATTTTACTTTAGACCACTCAAAAAGCTAAAGAGCAGCTAACTAGGAACATGTCACTTAATCTTCATGCATCAAGCCTTTTGTTATCCCAGTTTCACTAAAAGATCCACACACATACTCTTTAGTACGTATGTGTTGCTAGTAGCGACTCTCAACCCTAGCAGGAATTCAACATGGCATCAGAGAGAATCACTGCCTTTCTGCCAAGTTTCAAACTTCAGAAGCATTTGGCAAGTCTTACTGCTTTCCAAGTTCTATAAAGGTTGTACCTGAGTGTCCCTACCCTTTTCCAGGCACAGGAGAAAGGTGGGGGCTGTCTCCGGATACTACACTGAGGCTTGGAGATATGTGAAAGACATTGCACTACTTTCCAGATGTCACCCAGAAGCAGCAGACAGGGATGAATTTACAGATCCCACTGTTTGGAGGCAAAGATGAGGCGAAACTGTCTCATAGTTTCAACAAGCCTTGGAAGTTACACCTTCACACAGTTATGAAACTCAGTGTTGCACCACAAGAAAGGAGACAGAGTTTGTAGCAAGCACATTTTGGCCATTTACCAAGGCATTGTGTACTGTAGCTGTCGTGTCCCCCCCCCCCAACTCCAAATTTTTTTTGTATTGGCAACCTTCAGTCTTGAAAGACTATGGTATCGCGCTCTGAAAGGTGGTTCTGGCACAGCGTCTAGTGTGGCTGAAAAGGCCAATTCAGGAGTGACAGTCTCTTCCACACTGGGAGCAAGTGCAGTCTGTCCCTGGTCTGTCTCCCTGGCTATGGGCCTTCCTTC
This sequence comes from Tiliqua scincoides, assembly GCF_035046505.1. NCBI lineage: Eukaryota > Metazoa > Chordata > Lepidosauria > Squamata > Scincidae > Tiliqua > Tiliqua scincoides. The sequence goes on along the minus strand of NC_089824.1, from coordinate 83,907,556 downwards.
TTTGCCTCAGACTGTTGGCCAAGTGTCTCTTCAAACTGGGAAAGGCCATGCTGCACAGCCTGCCTCCAAGCGGGCCACTCAGAGGCCAGGGTTTCCCACTTGTTGAGGTCCATTCCTAAGGCCTTCAGATCCCTCTTGCAGATGTCCTTGTATCGCAGCTGTGGTCTACCTGTAGGGGGCTTTCCTTGCACAAGTTCACCATAGAGGAGATCCTTTGGGATCCGGCCATCATCCATTCTCACGACATGACCAAGCCAACGCAGGCATCTGTTTCAGCAGTGCATACATGCTAGGGATTCCAGCACGTTCCAGGACTGTGTTGTTAGGAACTTTGCCCTGCCAGGTGATGCCGAGAATGCTTCGGAGGCAGCGCATGTGGAAAGTGTTCAGTTTCCTCTCCTGTTGTGAGCAGAGAGTCCATGACTTGCTGCAGTACAGAAGTGTACTCAGGACGCAAGCTCTGTAGACCTGGATCTTGGTATGTTCCGTCAGCTTCTTGTTGGACTAGACTCTCTTTGTGAGTCTGGAAAACGTGGTAGCTGCTTTACCGATGCATTTATTTAGCTCGGTATCGAGAGAGTGTCGCAGATCGTTGAGCCAAGGTACACAAAGTCATGGACAACCTCCAGTTCATGCGCAGAGATTGTAATGCAGGGAGGTGAGTCCACATCCTAAACCATGATCTGTGTTTTCTTCAGGCTGATCGTCAGTCCAAAATCTTGGCAGGCCTTGCTAAAACGATCCATGAGCTGCTGGAGATCTTCGGCAGAGTGGGTAGTGACAGCTGCATCGTCGGCAAAGAGGAAGCACCTCTTTGCCGACAAAGGCAAGGCAAGGCACCTTGACAAGACAGCATCCCTGCTGAAGTCCTAAAGTGTTGCAAAGTGATCATCGTCACTGAGCTGCATGAAATCCTCTGTCTCTGCTGGAGAGAAGGTGGATTACCTCAAGACATGAGGGATGCAAACATCATCACGCTGTAAAAGAACAAAGGTGACAGGGGTGACTGCAACAACTACCGTGGCATCTCTCTCCTTAGCGTTGTAGGAAAGTTGTTTGCCCAAGTTGCACTAAAGAGGCTCCAGGTACTTGCAGAGAGCGTTTATCCAGAATCACAGTGCGGATTCCGAGCCAGCAGGTCCACCACTGATATGGTATTCTCCCTTAGACAACTGCAGGAGAAATGCAGGGAACAACGACAGCCACTCTTTATAGCCTTCATAGATCTCACGAAGGCTTTCAACCTGGTCAGCAGGGACGGCCTCTTCAAGATTCTTCCCAAGATCGGATGTCCACCCAGGCTCCTCAGCGTCATCAGATCATTCCACAAGGACATGAAGGGCACTGTTGTCTTCGATGGCTCCACAACAGACCCCTTTGACATCCGAAGCGGCGTGAAGCAGGGCTGTGTTCTTGCACCAACCTTGTTTGGGATTTTCTTCGCTGTCCTGCTGAAGCATGCCTTTGGAACTGCAACAGAAGGCATCTATCTCTGGACCAGATCAGACGGAAAGCTCTTCAACCTCTCCAGACTGAGAGCAAAGTCTAAAGTCCAGCTGAAATGTCTGTGTGACTTCCAAATTTTAGCATCCTGATTATATATCACACAGCGAAATATACTTAAAAAGGTAGTAAGAAGAGAACTTTGGTGAATTTCAGTGCACAGATAACCAAATCAGATTTTCATTAAAGATATGGTTGTTGGTTGGTTGCCACAGATATTTTGGCTGGAACCACACACCTTACCTGGGAGCAAGCCCCACCAAACATTGTCAGATGTGCTTCCGAGTAATCATGCACAGCGTTGTACTATATGCCTCTGAGATGACTATCATACATCCAAGTTATTATGGGCACAATGACTAGAAGTTTATTGCACACGAAACAATCACTCTCCAATGGGAATGTATGATAGTTCATAATGCCTGACAAACTAAAGACTGAAACTAAAGTGAGATTCAGCCACTTCTCTGCATTGCCGTGGAATGTGAAAGGAGTGAGGGCAGGTCCCCGAGTCATCTTGAATAATAAGGGGGGGAGATTAGCCATTCAATAAGAGATAGCTGCAAGTAATAAAAGCGGGATCTGACTGCTTCCCTGCACTGCCTTGGAAGGGGAGGCAAAGCAGGTCCCACTGGGCTGCCCTGAATAATTAAAGGGGGGAGAGAGCAAAGAACATGAAGTGCCTGTCTTTCCAGGCACTTTCCAGGCACAAAAAAAAAACAAGGCACACAGCCCACCTCTAAATCGAGAAGCACATGCTCTCCTTGATCAATGCAGCACTCATTCCTGTGCCTGCCGCTCTTTTGCTCCTGATAGGAACTTACTGCTGTTCCAGACAGGGAAAGGCAGTAATAGTTTCAAAGGTGAAGCCGACAATCTATTTTGCCAGGCTACAGTTTCCAAGATGGCAGCGCCCACTTAAACTGCCAGGTTCCAAGATGGTGTCTCAGACCCTCTTGGGACCCACCTGACATCAGATCATGACCCACTTGGTGGGTCACAACCCAGAGTTTGAGATACCCTGCCTTAATCTAAATTGGGGATTCTAGAACAATTATAGTGTGCTAGACAGCTACAGGATTTCAATACAATGTCAGAACATACTACTATGTGTGAAATTGCAGCCCCTGATTTTGCGTGCTACTAATTTGAAAGCCGGTCATTCAAGTATTCAAATATATGCTGCATGGGTACACCTGTCAAAACTGGAAGAGATCTTATCTGCCAAGTTTTACAAACCTGATTTTAATCCAGGACAAAAACAGAGGTTTTTTTAAGACTCAGTACCAGGAAGAGGTAACATGGTGTGTTTTTGGTGATGCAAGGCTGCCCATACTACAGCTATGTGGCACTTACACATACTACAACATTGTCCCTATGCTGCCTCTTCCAGAGTAAAAGTCATGAATGACAATGCAGTAAATCTAGGAGTACATGATGCTATAGCACTGCTGTACATAGATAGAGAATTGAACAGTGGAAAGAGGGAGATCACTGGATGCTTTTGTAAGCTGTTCTGAGCTTTAAAAAAAACAAAACAGCAGGGTTCACATAAACCATTCTGCAGAAAACAGGTCCATGTCTTATTTGGAAGCAACTTCATTTAGTTGAACATTAACTCAAAACTCTGAAGTTCCTACAGCTATTGCAGACAATCCTCTTCCTAATATCCAAGAATTCCTTTGGGAGGAATGAGAACATGCCAAGGAGGAAAAAATGTTATGGCACAAACAAGAGTTGTTTCGATTGCTATAATGGGCGATTTCATATTGTTGGAGAAAGGAATAGCTTGGGATCAAGTTCAAGACAGGAAAGGTTAGATTCTGAAGTTGTGTTAAAGCCAAACTAGGACTGTATTTCTAAGCCGTAGGATGAGAATGGAAGCCCACCCAAAGAATGAGAAATGTTAAGATTTACACCACAACACGTGCGATCAGCCAAATGACTAAGGAAGCCACTTTTCCATTTAAAAGCTGTAATTTGACTGATCAAGCCAAGCAATTTGTGGCAGCAAACTTTTTTTCAAGTATTTTTGCCTACACAGACAAACTTCTGCTCTACCTATGTTATAGCCATATACACAACTGACAAAGTCCTCCTAAGCCACAAACAGCTTCAAATGACTTCTGCAATGATTACAGGCAACGTACAGTTTTAGATACAATGTGGCAAGTTTTCCTCATCTACATGTGATACTCCAGGAAAAGTTCACACGAAATTAATGTTAGAAAATTTTCAGAAATAGCTACACTATCTTCCAAAGGCAAGAAACCTTTTATTATATGAGATACCAATCTTACCTGCTTGTCGTTAACAGAGTACTGCTCAATTTCTCTTTTTGCCTCTAACAGCCGGTTCTGGAATTAAACACACATTTGGGACATTCTACTAAAATAATTAAGTTTAGCAAAATTACAGTATTTTGGTTTATTTTGTAAGTAGTATCCTTTTATTGCCTGTAGGAAAGGTTTTTTAATTACTGCACAGCAACTAAAATTCAGGACTTGTAGGATGCAATATTTGTATACTTGTATCCTACTGAAGTTCCTGAATTTTAGTTACATATATGAACTTGAAATTTAACTTTATAAGTAAAGGCATATGCAGCATTAGTTATTATTTCTAGCTTATCAGCTCCACATTAATACAGCTCTGCTAGAACTGCCTACAACACACATTAATAAGCAAGACTGCTCTTGAAGGCCAATTGGAAACTACAACCAAATGCAGAATGCTGACACAATTCTTAACTGGTATCATAGTATGATCATGTTACACTGATATAGCTGCCAGGCCATTTCTGATGCAATTCATGGTGCTGGTCTGTTACCTTTAAAGCTCTAAATGGACAAAGAACCACCTTCCATTGAATGAAACAATCTTTTGAGGTCTTGTACAGGGGTCCTTCTCCACCAGCAGAAGTTCAACTGGCAGTTATAAGGGAGAGGGCCTCTTCATGGTGACACTTCAACAACTCCCTACTGTTGGAGATCAGGACAGCAAATAAATTTTGCTTTGCAAAATGTAACAAAGATAAACAAAGGTAATGAGAGCGTGGGGAAGCATGGATCTGCAGATACCTGGGATGCCTGTATTTTGCACTCTGCTGTACAGGAAAGCATAGACCCAGGGCCTAGGAGAGGGGGGTAAAGGGGGCAATTTGTACCCGGGCCCAGGGTCAAAAAGGGGGCCCAGAAATTTCATAGGATCTTACATTTTCCTATCTATTCAGACTTGTTGCCTGCATGGGATGCTGGGGACAATATCACAAACATGCAGCTGCAGCTACTGGCAAGCCATATATACTTAGGTTTTCTGTATTGCTATATTTATCTGCCAATGCCACGTGGGTGGGTAGACCAGGGTTCAGAAGACTTTTTCAGCCATCTCCACCCTTCCCCGATCCTGTTTTGCCCCTCCCTGTCCCCATTCTGCTTGCCCATCATCATTCTCCCCCACTCTGTTCCCCCCCCCCTTTGCAAAGGGGCCCAAAATAAACTTTCTACCCCCTGATAAAATTCCTCTCAGAGGCCCTGCACAGACCAAGATTAGCTCAGAAAGTTACAAGACAAGGAAAGAAACTATCCTGTGCTCACAAATGTAGAGTGGATGTGTAACATTCACGAGTGGTAGATACTATAGGGAAGATGAGCAAGATGTTCCTAACAAATGGTCCTTACACTTTATGCATAGGAGAAACTTTTGTAGCATCTGGAGGGGAATTTTTAAAGTGGATTCACAAGTCACTTACACATCTGTTTCAGTGCAGCATTTAAAGGCAGTGGCAAACTTAAAAATATGTTATTTTCCCCACATTCTTTAAGCAAATAAGAGCAGGGAAAAACCTGGAAGTCTCTTTGCTTTCCAATGGACTCAGTCACAACCAACTTTAGCTGAATGGGAGCCAAAAAATTTTACTACTTAATTAAAATAGTAGAGCTTCAGCTTTATTATTATTGTTTAAATAATTCTAAAACCTCTCATTAATACCTTGAGGGCACCATAATTCTTAAATAAGCATGTTTAAAGTTTACCTCATCTCTTGCAAGCAGTGTTATAAAGGCACCTTTCTTAAAGCATTCAATAGCAATGCCTTTTCCAATCCCGCTGGAGCCACCAGTTATCTTTTAAGAAAAGAAAAAGTGCATATTAACAATACTTATATACCGCTTTTCAACACAATTTCACCAAGTGGTTTACAGAGAACGGCATATAGATTTAACAATACTGATGACAAGATTACAAGCTTCTCTTAGAAGTTAGGAGTCAAATCAAGCCAACTTTCTTCCTCCTGCCCATGCACAATGGAATAACTCCTGCATAATAAAATGCTACAAAAGACTTTCCCTGCTAGCTAAGCTGTGCACAAACACAACTTACTACTGTAATTTCAGCAGTTGTTGCAGAAGTACCACCATAATCAAATAGCTACAGGATGTATGCATGGACAGCACAGCTCATCTTGAGCATCTCCAGGCAATCCTTACATCACTATAAGGGCTGCTGGAGAGAGGATGAAGAGGAATTACTTTGAACAGCCCATAACGAGCCCTGGTATGAAGTTAGCATGTCAAAGACAGTTAGCTAAATTGGCACATCATTACTACCGTATTTATCGGCGTATAACACGCACAGGCGTATAACACGCATCTTCATTTTAAGAGGGAAATTTCAGGAAAAAAATAAGTATTTCTTTGCCCCCACCCCACCTCACCTCCATCTCTTCCCCCACCCCACCTCACCTCACCTCAATCCCTCCCCCTCCCCTCCCCAAAGAAAGGGTCTCCACTTACCATATTCATCAGCTGCCAGCGGCTGTGATAATATGCGGCGGGCGCAGCGCTGACATCACGTCACGACGCTGCGCCGCCGCTAGGCACTATTGTGAACGGGATCCCTTAAAGAGGATTCCGTTCCCTGGACATCGGCTGCCAGCGGCTGTGATAATATGCGGCGGGCGCAGCGCTGACATCACGTCACGACGCTGCGCCGCCGCTAGGCACTACTGGGAACGGGATCCCTTAAAGAGGATTCCGTTCCCTGGACATCGGCGTATAACACGCATACATCATTTGCCCCCTATTTTCAGGGGGAAAAAGTGCGTGTTATACGCCGATAAATACGGTAGGCAGTCATTTAAGTTCAAGCATGGGGAGGGCTGTACCAAGATTGTCTTTTGATACAACTCTACCCATGAATTATCGTGGGCTGGGTTGCAGGCAAATATAAAAAATGTGTGCTCACTAGTCAAATCTATATAAAACTCTCATGCTTCAAACTCTTATTCTATGTATGTTGGATAAATTTATACAAACAAATCAGAGAGCCCATTGCGTCTTAGATGTTGCCTGTGATTTTGATTAAGATCTCCAGATTCAAAATAAAAGTATTCTTTAATCAATAAAATATATAAGCCAACAGTGCACCACTAGCAAAACCACTTACTCCAATAGAATCTCCTGCTCAACCATCCATTCTTGTTATACCACAAGTTTTTCCATCATTTACTTTCCAGAAAAGTCTCCTTTCCTTCATTTTCCTTCTGCCCTAACATTCAGATTCTTCATCTCAAAGGCAGCACATCTAAATGCTGCTATCCAGCTATGCAGCCAGTTCTCATTATCTGTTAGGGTTTGGTTTCTGAAAACCTAGTGAATACTGAATTAGTGGACATTGAACCACTGAGCCTACAGAAAAATGGGGTTAGGTTCCAGGAGACCCTCTTCACCATATACTTTATGAAATTTAAGAACCTGAACCTTAACTTGAAGTCTATGGTGGTGGGTGAAAGCAAAGGCTCATCATTTCCAACATCTGAATGATGCTTCTTCCTCTTTGCTGGATATCCCTCAAAACACTGAAGGTTGCTGGTCCAACAAAGCCTCAGAGTTCAATAGTGAGGACGGAACTGTTCTCCTGTCCACCTATCTCTTAGCTTGCCCCAGCGCTGAAGTAGCCCTCAGGTAGCTTTCCAGAGACCTCTCATTGCCAGGGTTGTGAAAGTTCAGAGATGGTGCCCCAAGATGATGGGGTACCATCTGGAAACAGACACAAATGTTTCTGACAATTCTCCATGGCCCAATATCAAAGTTGATTTGATGTAGCAAACTGACCCAATTCAGATAACTTTCTAAAAAACATGGGGTATAATTGGCTGGATGCAATTACCACAACCCCTTCCCCTGTTGGTTATATACTGTATGGGTACCTCTTCCTCTCCCCCTTGCATCGAACAGATGCTACTTTCTGCTAATTAGGAAGCCACTGTCTTTCTCCTCCTCTAGCAGCCTTTCTTGCCCATTGCTATTCTGAGCCCCCCCCCCCCAGTGCACTGGCACAGTATTCAGATAAGGAGAATAGAGTTGCAGATCACTAGAGGTAGGTGGCAATTCTGCCCCTCACAGATTAACAAATTTGTATATAAAGAGAACTAACTATCTATGCCTTGGTTCGATGAAACACACAAGCATCAAACTGAAACACTGCACAAGCAGTGATGGGCATTTCCTGCAAAATGCTCACTGGTATGTATTGAGATCTGCTTCCCCCCCCCCCCAACTTCCATCTGTTGGTTCTGTGTGCAGGGGGTTTTGCATTGGTCTTGCTGTGATGTCTATATAGAGATCTTCCCTCCCCCACACCTTTCCCCTGTTTTTGCACTGGTACATATGGAGATCTGCCTCCCCCAACTTCCATCTGTTGGTTCTGTGTGCAAGGGGTTTTGCACTGGTCTTGCTGTGATGTCTATATAGAGATCTTCTCTCCCCCCCACCTTTCCCCTGTTTTTGCACTGGTCTGTATAGAGATCTGCTCCCCCCCCCCCACTTGTATTGGAATCAAGGAAGATCTGGTGAGAAGGTAGATGTGGTGTCAGCAGTGGCCCCTTCAAGGGTGAGGCCACTGGCAGGCTTCTCTCCTGTCCATGCATCCCTGGGAATGAGCCGCGTTGACTCTACTGGGACTGACTCGTGAGTAGACCTGGAGAGGAGCCGCTGGCAGGCTTCCCTCCCATCCACGCATCCCTGGGAGTGAGCCCCATTGACTCTACTGGGACTGACTTACCTTTCCCCTGTTTTTGCACTGGTATGTATGGAGATCTGCCCCCCCCCCCAACTTCCATCTGTTGGTTCTGGGTGCAAGGGGTTTTGCACTGGTCTTGTGATGTCTCTATAGAGATCTTCCCCACACCTTTCCCCTGTTTTTGCATTGGTCTGTATAGAGATCTGCTCCCCCCCCCCACTTGTATTGGAATCAAGGAAGATCTGGTGAGGAGGTAGGCTGTGGTGTCAGCAGTGGCCCCTTTAAGGGTAAGGCCTGGGCTTCCAGCAGAGTGTGCTACACAGCTGCAGCCACTTGAAGGCAATAGGGCCCTCAGGGATATAAGAGCACCTGAGGCAGGAAGGGCTCCACATATTTATGTGAGTCAGCCTTTTCCTACATGAAGATCATTAAGTTCCACCATAACTGATGAACATTTGGAAGTGTGCATGAGGCTGGCTGTCAGCAGCTACTGTCCGACTATGCATCCTTGGCTGATTCACTTCAGTGCAAGTCATCAAAGTAAATTCAAGTAATTACAAAAATGTTTACAGTTAATTATGTTGTGTTGTGCAATATTGGCTCATGTGGTTATGCAAGGTACACCAACATACATTGTACACATAAATGTTATATGTTATGATGGCGTGAACATTGTAAAAAAAACTCTGGTAGATCTCCGGGCCTTGCTGGGTTTCAAAGTAGCTCTTGAGCCAAAAAAGTGTGAACACATGTCTTAGATCATCTGGGGGGGGGCCCTTTTGACTGTGCCACCACTAAGAGATGTGAGAGGGGCGGCGGCCTGGAAGAGGGCCTTCTCAGTGGTGGTCCCCGAACTATGGAATACCCTCCCCTTAGAATTGAGAGCTGCTCCCTCGTTGCTAACATTTCGGCATGGACTGAAGACCTTTTTATTTCAAAAAGCTTTTAATTGTTGACAGGCTGGCCGGCCTTCTTGCTTTTTTATATGAGAATCCATGGGGTTTGTTTTTTAGATTTTTAATATTGTAAATTGTTTTAATGATTATTTTTAATGTTGTATTTTAAATTGTAAGCCGCCTTGTGTGCCCTTTGGGCAAAAAGGCAGGGTATAAATAAATAAAATAATAATAATTTTGTAAAAATCTGAAAACTCTGTGGAGGGAACAGACTTGACTCACTGTGCAGTAAGAAAGTTGGGCCTGGACGACCAGAAATCTCCTTTTAATTAAGTGATATGCCAACATAATGGGCAATGCTCCCAATGCTTCTACATCAAGGGTGCCCAAACCCTGGCCCTGGGGCCACTTGCGGCCCTCAAGGCCTCTCTATGTGGCCCTCAGGGAGCCCCTAGTCTCCAGTGAGCCTCTGGCCCTCTCCAGATCTCCAGATTTGTTGGAGTCCACACTGGCCCGACGCAACTTCTCTCAGCATGATGGCTACTGTTTGGCCTCTCGAGTGAGCTGTGGGATGAGGTCTCCCTCCATTGCTTGTTGTTTCACATCTGCGATGCAGTAGCAGCAGCAAAGGAAAGGCCAGCCTTGCTTTGTGCAAGGCCTTTTATAGGCCTTGAGCTATTGCAAGACCTTCATTAATTCATATAAGTTCATTTTAATATATTCATTTATGTATATTTATTCAAATTTGAAATGTAAATTAATTCAGCCCCCAACAGGATGTCAGAGAGATGTGGCCCCCCTGCCAAAAACTTTGGACACCCCTGACATCAATGCCAATTGTCCTTATCTTATGAAGGACTCCTATAGATCCCACTGAGGCAAGCAAATCCTGTAACAGCTCAAATAATAGACTATTAGCCAGAATTTGAAAGTTCCCAGCCAAGCCCTTGTTTCAATTGAATACTGCCCTGTCTCTAAACAGAGGGTGGCATAATTAGCACATTTGGGTAGACCCAAGACTTTCCTCAGAAAAGCAGATTGAATTTGTTCTAAGAAGCAATTCATTGCCTTAATCCAAATTGGAGCACCATACAATCTGGGGGATAATTTTGGCATTGAATACCTTTAGAGATGCAGGGACATAACCCCCCCCCCCCGAAAAATTAAAGCATAAGAAGTTCTGCACCACTGCACCAGCAAGATTTGCCCTGGTTTTACAGTGTCTGGTTCAGGTAAGATTGTATGAAAAATGAATGCCAAGATACATATAACATTCACCTGCTCAATCTGCCTTCCTCTATAAGGCCAGGAGTATTTCTTCCAAGTATTACTAAAGATCATAACTTTTGTTTTATCAAAATTAAGGGAAAGTTTGTTTGTTGTAAGGTAATCTACACATTTAAGAACCAAACATTTTAAGCTAAGATGTTATTGAGATGGCAGAACTGCACTGTCAGCATGTAATAGTAAAGGGACTCAGTGTGAACCCAGCAACGGCTGATGTCCCTCAACTTGACCCAGACAAGAGGCCAAGTCATTTAAAAGGAGACTGAAAAGTATAGGGGCCAAAAACACAGCCCTATTTTACTCCCCCTTCAGAGAAAAGTCTGATCTGACAAGAGGTATTCGAATAAAGGGATATTATTAAAGCAAGAAGGCATCTATCGATATCCAGATTGGTCAATTTAGCCCAGAGCCTGTCCACTGAATGAAAAGCGCTTCTGAGATCCAAAAAGGCTACATATAACCTGTTTCTCAGAACTCTTCCCTTTTCTCCTTCCTAGTTGTTTTGAACGCCATTTATCCACTTGTGCTTGTGGAAAAAGTCGCAATTCTTGAACCCCACTCCTTGAAGCAAGCAGGTTTCTTGAAGTCTGTGAATGTGTATTGGGGAACCAAAAAGAAATCAAGGAATTTCATAACTGTGCAAAAGATATATACATGCTAAATGAGTGTTTCTCAAACTGTGGGTTGGGACCCATTAGGTGGGTTGCGAGCCAATTTCAAATGGGTCCCCATTCATTTCAATGTTTTATTTTTAATACATCAGCCTTAATGTTACCATGCTATGTAACTGCATTTGGGGAAATGTTACAGACATGTACTTTTAACAGGCTACTATGTATATACTTTTAACAAGTATAGTAAATGAGACTTACTCATGGGTTAAGTGTGGATAGGATCGCAGCCTAGGATTGTAAAAAATGTTCCTGCTTGATGATGTCACTTCTGGTGAGTAATGACAGATTTTCATTCTCAAAAGTGGGTCCCAGTGCTAAAACTTTGAGATGCACAGTGCAATACAATTTGAAGTATGCTCCTAGGTAGTATTAAAAGGACTTCTTTAGTTGAAAGTCATAACATTTTTAGTTGTTCCAATAATACATTAACAGACATCTATACTCAGGAAGTGTAAGAATTACAAAAGGATGAAGCTCTAGTCTTTTCCTAGTGAGTTCGAACAACTCTACTCAGATAATTTGAAACAAACCCAAACTAACAGAGAGAAGAGCCAACTTTGTAAATTCTACTCCCAAGTTCTATATGGCCTCCCTGAAAGAGTTCCACACAATGCATCTTAACCACCAAAAGACTACAGAAGCTCCCTGCTTACAAAGATTCAGCCTACAAACACCACTTCTAGCATGCGGGCATGCTACTGATTATGACAGCCAATCAGGAACATTTCCAGTAGCAACCTAAAGGACAGCATCCCAAGTTGAAACTGACAGCAACAGAGCCTGGGACATTACTGTACTTATTAACAAAACAGCTCACAGATAGACCACTGGAACGTAAGTGGTTCGTAAACAGGCGAGCTTCATCTCTACACAGAAATTCTATTTGGCTCACAATAAGCAAGTACTCCTTAAGTAAAATGATTATTCACACTGTCCTAGATGAATGTATTCCATTCTCATAATTGGCACACCTGGAAATAGATGGATGACAGGTTCATACCTCCCTTTGGCACAAAAACAGGAAGTTTGTCCTTTCCTAATGATGATTAACATCTGATTAACAAAATACCTCTAAGCACTACATTCCTGGAAACATTCTCAATCTCATTTAGCTCCAGCTAGTGAAATGTCTGTGTCTTGATCTTTAAGAGGCACAATTCTGCTTTACTTATCACAAGTGTCACCATTACGGCAACCACATTTTTGAAGCTTCAAGCACTTCTACTATCGCCAGGCACCTTCAATAAAGCATTTTAAAATTACACCAAAACTCTATTTTATCTTGCATTACTCCTAATACAAATTACTTCACTACTCCAAGAATGAAGGGAGCCTGCTACAGACCAAGGTTCTATACTTGCATTTGTAAAACTGATATCAGATACAGCATTAGGATACAGGATATAGAATTAGGATATAACTAGGATACAATCAGATACAGGATTAGGATACAATCAGATACAGGATACAGGGCAGGAGGTCTGGTCTAGAGGGTAGGGCCTCCATTAGCCCGAAGATAGCATCAGATGGTCGCCAGTTCAAGGGCACCGGCAGCTCCCTGAACAGCTGAGAATGGCAAGACCTTGAAGCAGATGACAAGCCCAGCTGAGTGATTCCACCTGCTCTTGGTGTGAGCAAGAAGCCTCTTGGCTGCCCTCCATGTGAGAGATGGAGCTGCTTGTCAGCCTGCGTGGGAGAACTGGAGGCCAGAAGTGAGACCAAACCAGGAAGATCCATTCTGAAATGTTGGTTCTTGAAAGAGAGAACCTCTATGATTGTAAAAATCCCCTTGAGGGATTTAGAAACGCCTGCCTATGTAAACCACCCTGAATAAATAACCTCCGTGGGCAGGAGGTCTGGTCCAGAGGGTAGAGCTTCCATTTGCCTGAAGATAACATCCACAAGGTCGCCAGTTCAAGACCATCGGCACTGTGCAACCTTGAAGCAGCTGACAAGCTGAGCCGAGTTATTCCATCTGCTCTGCGCGTGGGAGGATGGAGGCCAGAATGTGAAACCAGACCCGAAAGAAACATCTGAATGTTGTGGTTCTTGAAAGATAGAACCTTCTTTCAATTTTAAAAATCCCTACAGGGATTTAAATAGCCTGCCTATGTAAATCGCCTTGAATAAAGTCTTGAATAAAGACCAAGAAAGGCGGTATATAAATACCATTATTATTATTATTATTATTATTATTATTATTATTATTATTATTAAAGTCAGAGAAGTAATCCAATGACCAGAAAGGTGGTATATAAATACCGAGTTATTAATTATACAGTTATAAAACCACATAAAATTTTGTAAGCTAACATGTTAGTGGTAACGTTTTAACTGCAATAGGTAAACCGTAATAAGTAAATTTCTTGTACCCCAAGGAGTAGTTTTATTGGGAAATTTGAAACCAAACTTGGGGCCCAAACCTATCCAACTTTCCAGTGCCGATCTAGCTGTGCCAATGGGATATGTGCTGCATCCTGGGATGGGGCAGCAGTCATGGAGGCTTCCTCAAGGTATTTGTTCCCTTCCCTCTGAGCTGCATCAGTGTGGGAAAATTGCATACAATTGGTCCTTTAAAGATCAGTGGGTTGGAGCCTAACTTTTGTAGTGCAGCATTATGTGGCTGCAAGCCAAGATGCTACGTTAGCCCCTGCTGTGTAGAAATAAATGTAAAGTCTATTATAAATAAGATCTGATGTGTGTAAAAAGTAACAAGAATGCAATAAACCAAACAGTAAACAAGTAAATTATTTTTCTGGTGACTTGTACCTTATTCAGCCAAAACAGATAAGCACCAACCTAGAACAGTGATTTTCAACCTTTCTCATCTCATGACACACTGACAAAGCACTATATTTGTCAAGTCACACCATCGGTTTTTTGATAATTGACAAGGCACACTACACTGATGGCAGGGGCTTACATCCCCCAGTAGCCCTACTAACAAATGATCCTCCCCCAATTTTCCGTGGCACACCTACAGACCATCTGTAGCACACCAGTGTGCCACAACACAGTGGTTGAAAATGGCTAACCTAGAAACACAAACAAGAACAGCAGCATTTCTTACATCATATTGCCCAAACCTAGCAGTGCATAGCGCTGCCAGAACACGTGTTCTGATGGCACTATACACTTTCTGGCTGTTGCAAAGTGCAACACATTAGAGCTGTGTTTCTTAAACAGTGTTTGATACTTGATATAGTGTCTGGTGGTACTCAAGGGACCACCAGGCCCCTGCTGCCTGGCAGTAAAACCAGCAATGCAATGCAATGGACAGAGGTAGAAGGCTTGGCTCAATAGGCAGAGCTCCAGCATGGCCTCCCATCCACTCAAAGCCTCTTACTGGTGTTTGTTGCATCACATCTGGCTTCCCAATCTGGAAGTAACTGGCAATGACATCCTCACCAATTACTTCTGGTGGTACTTTCAATAGGTGCACTATGCAAAGTGGTATGGCGGGTGACAAAACAGAAAAGATGCACTAGCTAAAATGGCGCTGGGAGTAGGTGGGAATGGGCAGAGCAGGTGGGGACAAGGGCAGAACAGGGCAGCAATTTCAGCTGCAGTAGTGCATGCCAAAACCCATACCTCCTTCCCAGTCTTGATTCCATTTGTGGATCTACGCAGACTTGTGCCAGCGATATTGCTAGCACAGGTCTAAGTAGACCCAGCAGTACACTGAGCATGTATAGACTGGGGCAAATATTCCCTTAGCACAAGGAGTCTCTGGAGGCAAAATCTCCCCTGTGGGATGCAGCAGGTGCCACACTGGCGCCACTGCATCACCACAATGTGAGTTAGAGGAGTGGGCAATCCAAAATTTTAATATACTCAACAGCATTTTTAGATAATAGTTATTAAGACATTTCCAGAACCACTCTGGATCTGCTATAGTCACCAACAGGCTATCAATACTGAGTATTAATAAAAAGCATTTCAAAAGTTCAAAACAGTTCATAGAGACAAGAAAGCTGTCTTTCCAGCTTTGAACAGGGCTATGCATGCAGATAAGCAGCTGTCATAGACTGCCATACACTTATCACTTCCCTTTGTTTTCTCACTCTCTCCATGGAGGTTCTGTTCCCTTTGTTATCTTTCCTTCTATGGACCTAGGCATTTACAACTAGAAAGGAGTGCAGATCAGTGATAAAGTATTGGCTCTATCACCACCCTCCTATGGAGAGCAGCCTGGCATGTGCGCTGTGCAGGCAGACGTGATACAACAGAGCCTGGTTCTCTTTGCGCCATCTCAAGCAGGATACTATGGAGAAGGTACAAAGACTGGCTAAAAAGCGATCACGGACATTATAGATTGATGGGAAAAGGGTGAGGAGTGGGACTGGGAGTATCTCTAATACCACCCAGAAAGTTACAACATCTTAAGCAAGTTTAATAAGGATGAGGTTACTGAATTCCTAGGTTCAATTACTGGCATGGGCAGATGGGGCTGGAATTTATGTTAACAGACCCTGATTTAGAATCTAAGGCAGCCATTTTCAACCACTGTGCCATGGCACACTGGTGTGCTGTGAACGGTCTGCAGGTGTGCTGTGGGAATTTGGGGGAGGGTCATTTATTAATAGAACCATTGGGGCATGTGAGCCTCCCACCAACAGTATGATGTGCCTTGACAATTTTAGTACCTTGTCAGTGTGCCATGAGATGCAAAAGGTTGAAAATCACTGGCTATATCAATCTATATAGGTGTGCCCCAGTATCCGCAGGGGTACTTGTCCCAGAACCTCTCATGGATACCTGAATCTGCAGATACCAGGGAAACCCCCCCCCCACTCAGGAGGAACTTCTGTGCCCCACAGAAGGGCCCCATCCACCTTGGGCCCCAAAATGGCCATTTAAAAAGTCACTTCCAATTTTTTCATAAAACCAGAAGTGACATTTTTATGTCTTTAAAAGGCATTAAGACAGCTGGAGAAATGCAGGGCCAGGCAAGCACAGCTTTCCTTGCCTTTGGAGGGTGCAGAGGAGACCACCCACACCTGCAGTTAACTGAAACTGTGGATACAAGATCTGTGCATACAGCCCCCCCCCACCCCACACACACTTTCCTGCGAGTTAAGCCTCACTGAATGCAATGGTACTTATTTCTAAGGAGACAAATCTGTGCTGTAAATCTATGTTTTCAAAGAGTTTGCAGAATACCTAGCTTTCATTAGATAGAAGATATTTTTAGTGAGTATCACTCACTCCCTAATTCACAAATGTGTAGATTTTAAGAAATGTAAGCAGTAAAGCCAAATGGTCATGAAATATTACATGACATGTATGACAATTTTATGTAAAGGTTAAGCATATACAAGATAAATACAAGTCACAACAGCAATAATCACTGGCAACAAAATCCTTCTAGAGTTGCCTAGAAGGATTACATTACATGCCTACATTAATCTGTAATGTAACAGGGTTAGGTGTATGACACAGAAAGTGTTTTCCTGTAAAAATCTATTACAGGGCATGCTTGAAGTACAATACTAGGTTTCTATCAGCATTCTTCCAAACATGAGTTCATCAGAGTATCGGCTGTACTACTGTCCTGTGTTTCATAAGCATCTGCACACTGCACGCATTACCAGAATTGCTTCTAGTGAACACATTTTTCATATATGGCTGAATATGGTATATATTGCAGTGTAATGGGAGTAGGAATTGTTCAGGGAGTTCTCTTAGTGCTTCATTCAAAAAAGTCAAGTACTATACATGCCGATTATACAGTTCTTTACCATTCCTGAACAATATACCACCTGCTCGCCTTAGTTATGATGCATGAGCCAGTGGCATAGCTAAGTCATTTGACAGCCAGGACCCATAAATTTTGTTACCACCCTTCCTCTAAGGGGCCCAGAATGGTATGCATGCTTCCTCCCTTGTTTTGTCCTCACAACCACCCTGTGAGGTAGGTGATAGTAAGAGTCATTACATTGATTGAATAATGGTCAGAAAATAAATGCAGTGAATATTTCCCCACACGAAATGGATGAAATTCTGCATCAAATAGTACATAACCCTTTATGGCTCGGGTCTGGGATATTTGAGGGACCGCCTCCTTCCCTACAATCCTACCCATGCTCTTAGATCATCTGGGGGGCCCTTTTGACTGTGCCGCCACTAAGATGTGAGGAGGGTGGCAGCCAGGAAGAGGGCCTTCTCGGTGGTGGCCCCTGAACTGTGGAATACCCTCCCCTTAGAATTGAGAACTGCTCCTTCGTTGCTAACATTTCGGCGTTGACTGAAGATTTTTTTATTTCAAAAAGCTTTTAATTGTTGTCAGGCTGGCTGGTGTTCTTGCTTCTTTATATGAAAATCCATGGGGTTTTGTTTGTTTTTTAGATTTTTAATTATTGTAAATTGTTTTAATGATTGTTTTTAATGTTATATTTTAAATTGTTTGTAAGCTGCCTTGTGTGCCCTTTGGGCAAAAAGGCGGGGTATAAATTAATAAAACAACAACAACATGATGGTATTATTCCTAAAAGCCACGATTTCCAAAGTTTTGGTCACTAGGGTGTCATGCCCTCCGAGGTGGTTTCATTGGTCAGTTTTGAGTAAAGGCAGTGGTTCTCAAACATTTAACACTGGGATCCACTTTTTAGAGTGACAATCTGTCTGGGATCCATCAAAGTTATGTCAGGGCTGGAAGTGACATAATCAAGCAAATTAAAATAATTAAATTAAAGAAAAACAAATGAGACGCCAGCTCTGTTCCACTAAGTGAATTTTCTCTGTAACCTGCCTGCAACACTCCCCCGCCCCCGAATCAGTAAGATGTTCAGCCCTACCCAGTGCCCAGTTCAATTTAAATTCTTATATTTAAACCATATCACTGTCAGGACCCACCAGAAAAAAATCACCTTACCAGCTCAAGCCTCTGCCTTATTCTTTTTATGGTGGGGTGCCTTCTGGAGCATTTGTTGAACTCCATATTCATCAGATCAGGACCATACTGGTAGCCTTGCATTCCCCTTTGCCTGACCTGCCCAGGAGCCAAGGCACGTTTGCTTAATCACAAGTAAACACAACCATGTGGCTTAGTTTCACTTTTCACAAGGCTCAATACAGTCATCCGCTTGGAGGGAGAGATTTCCTTCCCAGGTGTTTTTGGGGGGCTGCATTCATCGGATTGTGGCCATTCTGGTGTTGATGGATTCCTCTCAACGTGCCCTTCTGATGGACTAAGGCAAGTTTGCCTACTCACAAGTAAACACAATATGGCTAAATTTCACTTTCCAAAGGGCTCCACCCATTTTTGTTTTCTGGTTGTAACTCTCAATACAATTGAGGTATTTCACTCTGGTGTTCCATTGCATTCTGCTGTAAATTCCACATCAAATGGTATATAACATGATGGAATTACTCCTCAAAACATGATTTTAGCAATCTTGGTCACTTGAGGTGTCACACACCCCCCCAAGGCTGATACCTAGGACCCCTTGCCCCTCATGAGCTACACCACAGGCATGAGCTGTACTTCACTTACTGTCTAGGAGTCAGACTGGTCATTGACCATTTTAAGATTACAATGGTTATATACTGCTTGGATTGTTAACTGTTCTGCAAAATGGGAAAGAGGAATCAGAGGGAACCTTTCTGGCAACTAGATTTGCACAAACCGCTCAGTAGAGCTTTCAGCTCTTTTCCTTGTCTTGCTAACAACCAGGAACATAAAGGTATTTCAGGTCCCAAGGCACCAAATACAATCATTCCCAGCATCAGTCCCCTACAGGGCTAAACAAGCGTTCAAATTCCTAGGTATTAGCATCACATTTCTCTGTACCTGAGCCATCAACTGTACTTGGGATTTTCCTAGCACCAGTCAGGTCTTTATAACCTTCAGGCTTAGGAGCACGTAAATTAGCACAGCCTGACACCTAAGGAAGGCACTTAAGAAATTTAAAATAGCAAAATCTTTGTTCACTGAGCAAATGCATCATAGAATGATTTTTTTCCCTAATCTCCCTCCTCAAAACTTCTTATTCCCCCCACCTGTTATAACATAGTCTTTGAAAAGAGCAAGGACTCATGGCTTTTTCCCCCGCCAGTTTTTCCCCCCTTAAATGCATATCAAGACTGAACAGAAGACAAGTTGTGATTCCAGTGTTTTTCATATCCGCTTTGGGTCTCTCTAATGTTAGAGGACTAATGATGACTGACAGGAGCATTTCAAGTACAAGGGAAACATTTTATCTAGGATTGGCTCTGGGTACAAACTATACCTTCTCAGGAGAATTGCATTATACAAACATAATCCCTATAATTAGGTAGGACACTGTGTGCCACAATTCTCGACAACAGTGTATCTCAAACTTGAGGGAGTTTCACTCCCTCAGTAAGTCTTTGTGGGGGAAGGGCTGCAGGACTGCTCTCCACTTTTACGTAGGTAGTGTTGCTGGAGGTTGCAGGAAGTGCGGGGACCCCCGCACAGCACACCCCAAGGCTTTGAACATTCAGTAAAAGCAGGCACAAAGCACCTCCCACAAGGTGAATGCAGCACAACTTCTGCAGCCTGCTGCAGCCCTACCTACATAAAAGGTAAGTGAAAGCAACCCTCCCTCACCCCCCAAAGGGATACAATTCTGGGGAGCACTTCCCTGCCTCTCTCCTTCCCCCGCCCCTTAAAGGAACAGAAGTACCTTTACACTTGCAGGTTTTCAAACTCCCAGGGAGTTTGAGAGCAGCAGTAAGTTCTTGCAGGAGCAGGGGGGAGAGGCAGTGGGGGCGGGGGAAGGCAGAGGCATGATCCCCAGGATTGCACCACTCAGGGGGGCTGCAGGGGCTTGGGTACACTTACTAGAGCCTCCTGCAGCCTCCCAGAGGTGTGGGAAGCCCTGTGCAGCTGTCCACAGGGCTCACTGATGCATCAAAAGTGAAAGTGGAACAATTGCACTCCACTTCCAGTTTAGCTGAAGCAGAGCGCGATAGTCTCCACTTTCATTTGTGAAGCTTCAGGGAGTGCTGTGGGCAGCTGTGTAGGGCTCCCTGCACCCCGAGGAGGCTGCAGGAGGCTCTGGCAAGCGTACCCAAGCCCCTGCAGCCTCCCTGAGCATACCCAAGCTCCAGCAGCCTCCTCCCTGCCCCGCCCCTTAAGGGGAAACAGGCCAGGGCCCACAGGTTGGGGTATCGCGACACCCTAGTCTGAAAAGCCCTGCTTTACACGAACTGGTGGGTCATGACCCACCAGGTTGAAACCCACTGCTCTACAAATTCAATAACTGAACAAAGTCTCTTTGCAAGGAAGCAGCATAGCGTGGCAAGAAAAAAATGAAAGTCCTTCCAGGCCTGGAGCGGTAAAGGACTGGGCACATGAGGCAAAGGCATTATGAAACGCATATTGCAACAACTGTATTGCAACTGTATTACTGAAATACATGCACACGTAGACTGGAAACTCTTATGGCTGAAATCACATGAATATAAAACATTCCATGATAATGCGAAGTCCCCTAGCAAGTGGTACAAGAGACTAACACACATCAATAGAAGAATTAACAAAGCAGCATTCTTTCCTCCTGGTGTCCTCTGAGGAATGCAAGGCATTCCACCCACTATGGCAGGGGTGGCCAAACTGTGGCTCGTGAGCCACATGTGGCTCTTTGACATATAATGTGCTGTACTTAAATATATTGGCTGAGCTCCTTTTTGCATCACAATTAATATAAAAGGTCAATAAAAAAATTTAAGCTTTTGATTATTTACCAGGAATAAACTGAGAGTCCATCAGATTATACCACAAGTTTAATGTTCATGGTGAGTAAATATATTTAAGAATTTAAATGCTTCTTAAATATCGTGGCTCTCATGTCTAGCAAGTTTGGCCACCCCTACACTATAGCAACTGACATGGCATACTTCCCTTTCCCTCCAGGACAAAACAAATTTTAAAAGTATGAATAAATGTAGTTGCCTGTTTATACAGCCAAAATACAAACGTTCTCAGAACTAGATAGTCCTATTCTGTATGAACAAGAGAGGTTGTTTCAGGAATGGGCATATTCCAAACCTCCTTATTAGCAACCAAGGTACAGGTGCTGCTGGTACAAGGAGATGATTGGGGTATCTCCACTTAGAAAGTTAGTCAGAACAGTATTAGGGTCTAATCCTATCCAACTTTCCAGTGCTGGTGCAGTTGTGCCAGTGCAGTGTGGGCTGTATACTGTGGTGGAGGGACAGACATTGGGGCCTTCTCAAGTTATGGGAACATGTGTTCCCTTACCATGGGGCTGCATTGTGGCTACACCGAAGCTAGAAAGTTGAATAGGATTGGGCTCTTAGGGCCAAATCCTATACAATTTTCCAGCACCAGTACAGTCGTGCCAATGCAGCATGTGCTGCATCCTGCGGTGCAGGGGGAGGGACAATCATTGAGGCCTTCTCCAGGTAAGGGAACATTTGTTCCCTTTCCTCAAGGCTACATTGAGGCTGCACTGGCAAGTTGGATAGGATTGGGCCCTTAGTCTCCTATAAAAAAGGGCAGAAGAATCTATTAGCCATTATAGGATATAGAAACAAATTAACAGGAGAGGGACATAAACATTCTGAGTTCAGATGCTTTGAAAACATGCATCTACCTTGCTTATCTATCCTACTTCATCCAAGTTCATAATTAAGGGCAGTCCACAGTACATCAAGGAACACCTCCTCCCATAAAAGCCTACCTATCCTTTGTGGTCAGCACCAGCAGCTGTACACTACATAGTCCCCCACTCACCAAAAGTTTTCTGCTACTGCCACTGTTGCAGTGGTTTTTACTCATTTGTTCATAATTCCATCTGGGAGCTGTCTGATGGCCTGGCATCAGACAGAAAAGCAGCATGTCAATATTAAATATATTTCTTTGCAAATATATTTCTTTTCAGAACAGTGTTCTGAAACAATATTGTCATGCAACTTGCACTCTCATGAAGTTCTTCAGTAAGTAACCTTGCTCTGCATACCTGCCTGCACTGGATGATTCACAAGTACATTAAACCTGAAAGGCTGTACAATTTACTAGCAATCTCAGATTGTGGTAACTGCATGTCTAGACTTAGGACCACAAATAGCTCTTTTAAACCAAGAGTGCCTAGTCTTCATTAACAGAAAACCAGGCTAAAACTCTTGCCTTCTGTGAACCTTGAGAGTAGACATGACTTACTTCCAAGTAGACATGCATATGATTGGGCTCTGAGGCTCCAACCCTATCCACACTTCCCCCCCCCCCACTGTTTTTCATAACCACTTTGGGTCTCTCTAATGTTAGCGGGCTGATGATGACTGACAGGAGCATTTGCAAGTACCAGGGAAACATCTGATCTAGGATTGGCTCTGGGTACAAACTACCTTTTCATGAGAATTGCATTATAAGATGATGT
The DNA here is from genome assembly GCF_035046505.1 of Tiliqua scincoides. Lineage (NCBI taxonomy): Eukaryota > Metazoa > Chordata > Lepidosauria > Squamata > Scincidae > Tiliqua > Tiliqua scincoides. The sequence goes on along the minus strand of NC_089824.1, from coordinate 83,884,810 downwards.
GCATGACAGAAGATAATCACAAGTCATATAAACTCCAAAGGCATAAACCCTACCTAAAGTCACCAGGGCCTGTATTAAAGCGTTTAGATTGTCTGTCCTTGATTGTAAGATGACATTTGCTTGTAATTATTTGCACAGCATAGTATTATTTACCTCCCACTGCTCATGCCTAAGCAACTCTGGGTCACTCTTATTGCACATTACAAATGTAAAAACAGGATAATGAATGCCTAAAGCCCAGGTACCTACCGAAGCAGTAGCAGCAGCAGGTTTCAGATGGCAGAGAAGAGCAAGACACACAGAACAACCCCTCCCTGCATGCACTTTGCCCACACAGAGGCCCAACTCATATGATCCTCTCCTCCTTCCAAAACTGGGAGAGGTTCATACAAACCATACAGAATGCATGGAGTGTGCATTATTTTAGCAGCACAGTGGAGGGAAGTGACATGCCCTTCATGCTACTCCTAGCTGTTTTTTCTTCTTTCAGAAGAGGAACTTCTCCACAAACTGCTTTGCTTTAGGCTAAATGCAGGACAGCTTCTTCAAAGTTTTTGCAATTCCTACTCAAGAGATACACCCCACCCTCACCACAACATACGTGTACCCCAATTGTGCATGCAGTTAGACCAACCATTTTCAAGCACTGTGCCGCGGCACACTGGCGTGCCGCAGACGGTCCTAAGAACATAAGAAGAGCCCTGCAGGATGAGGCGCAGGTCCCACCTAGCCCAGCTTCCTGTGGCTCACAAGGCGCTTGCAGCTCGCAGGTGTGCCACAGGACAATCACTAAGTAGTAGAGCCCCAGGGGGATGCGGCCCCCACCAGCAGCACGATGGGCCACAGCAGTGGTTCAGAAGGCGATGGTGAGCCCTGAGCAATAGGGCGCCTCGCCAGCCACAGGCGGGCAGTGGCTGAGTCAGAAGGAAGAGCACAGGAGCGAGGGGCAGCGTCGGCTCTCCCGCAGCCCCCGCCCCGCCAGAAGAAGGGGACCGCTCACCACGACGTGCGCGCCGGACAGCGACAGGGGCTTGGGGCTAACCATGGTCGACACCACGTAGAACAGCAGCAGGAGGAAGGCCACGACGGCCGCCGCCGCCGCCAGCAGCACCACCGGCCAGAACATTCCCGCGCTGCGCAGGAGCCGCTTAACGTGGCAGAGAGACTCGCTCCCGAGACGTCCGCGGGACCGACTGAGCGGAGCGGGCGAAGGCGCCTCCAGAAGAAGGGGGAGGAACGCGCCGCCATTGGTCGGCGGGAGGACCCGGCCTCGGCCTGATTGGCTGCGCGCGCCGAGGGCGAGGACGGCGAAGGCGACGGGTGACGTCCGGCGCTCCCATTGGCCCTCCGTTGGCAACGCTGGCAGGGTGGGTTCCCGACTGTGGGGATGGAGGCGAAAACGGTCGCTCGCTGCAGCTCGCGCGCAGACCACACCCCGCGCTGGCGCTTAGGCTGCGGAACGGCGAGTGCGGCTCGCTCCCGGGGGGCCCTGCGCTGAGGTGGCCGCCTCCACCCCACCCCCCGCGGGCGCAGGACCATCTGAGGCGCTCCCTGGTCGCCGCTTGTTGCGAAGCGAGAGACCGTCGTGTGACAGCCCGACCCTGGCCACGCTTACCTGGGAGTAGGCCCCATTGACTCTGATGGGACTTACTTCTGAGTAGACATGCATGTGATGGGGCTCTGAGGCTCCAACCCTATCCGCACTTGCCTGGGAGTAAGCCCCATTGACTTACTTCTGAGTAGACGTGCCTAGGTGGGGGGGGGGAGATGTTGGGAGTATTTGTTGTTTTTGCTCTCCTGATTTCTGTGGGTGTTCAGATTTTGGCACAATGATACACTGAAATCAAGGGCATGTCTGCCAACTCGAAAAGGTATATGATGTGTTTCCAAAAAGTAATGAGAAGTTCATATGCTCAAGGAGGGCTCCGTGAAGGGAGAAGCTGGCCAAGGTTACTTGGGGTGGGGTGCCAGGGTTAGAACAGCCACTTTCAACCACTGTGTCTACAGGTGTATATAGAATAGAATAGAAAATTTATTATCATTGTACCCGTGTACACAAGTACAACGAAATTAGGTGCTTTTGTAAGGTAAAACAAGACAAGACCAAAACAAAACAACAATACAGCAAAGTCAGACAGACTACATAGACAATCACCACCTCGCTAAAACTCTGTTCAAAATATCACTGTATTCCTCATTTAATCTGTACCCCCCTCATTAATCTAATTTAATCTCATTTAAGCCCTCATTAATCTCATTTAACCGCATTTAATCCCCCTCATTTAATCTCATTTAGCCCCCTCATTTAGTCACTGTACCCCCTCATTTAATCTAGACACTGCACTGGGATAGAAACTGTTCTTTAATCTACTCGTTCTTGTTCTTATCACCCTATATCTTCTTCCTGATGGCAATAATTCAAAGAACTGGTAACCAGAATGCAAGGGATCTCTCAGGATTTTTGAGATCTTTGACATACACCTTGTCCTGTAAAGCTCCTCCAAAGAAGGAAGGGAACAGCCAATAATCCTCTGAGCAGTGCTGATAACCTTCTGGAGCGCTTTTCTTTCCACCACTGCACAATTCACAAACCAAACACAGAGGCAATAAGACAGAATACTCTCTATGTAGCTGCGATAAAAAGTTACCAACAATATCTCAGACAGTTTTTGTCTGCTAAGGAGTCTCAAAAAGTACAATAGTTGTTGGGCCTTCTTGACCAGAGCAACGGTGTTTGCACTCCGTGTCAAATCCTTCTTCATAATAGTCCCCAGAAACTTACCCTCGTCCACCTGCTCAACACAAACGCCCTTGTTACACAAGGGCCGAATGTCAGATTTTATTTTCTGATAGTCCACAATAAACTCCTTAGTCTTATTGATGTTAAGAATAAGGTTACTATTCTTGCACCATAAAGACAACCGTAGTACCTCTTCACAATAGGAGGACTCATCATCTTCAGAGATGAGCCTCACTAACGTGGTATCATCTGCAAATTTAATGATCTTATTACTGGGATAAATATTTGTGCAATCTGAGGTATAGCTGGTAAACAGAAGTGGACTCAACACACAGCCCTGTGGAATACCCGTATTGAGAATTCTAGCAGAAGACACAAAGTCCCTTAATCTCACCCTCTGAGTGGGATTTGAAAGAAAATCCAAGATCCACATACAGATTGGATCTGGAAACCCCAGGTCTTTAAATTTAGATAACAGTTTGTACGGTATAATTGTGTTAAATGCAGAGCTAAAATCCACGAAGAGCATTCTTACATAGGTCCCCCGCTGCTCTAAATTAGTTAAAGCAGTATGTAAGACTATGTTTATAGCATCTTCTGTTGATCTATTTGCCCTATATGCAAACTGATATCTGTCAAATGCGTCCGGAAGACAGGAGATGATGTACTGTTGAACTAATTGTTCAAAACACTTCATAATAATAGAAGTGAGTGCCACTGGTCTATAATCATTGAGGCTACTTATAAAGGAATTCTTTGGCAATGGAACAATGGTGGAAGCTTTCAAACCCGATGGAACAATAGCTTGGGATAGAGACCGATTAAAAATCTTAGTCATAACCCCAGTCAACTGATCTGCACAGTCTTTCACCACCCAATTGGAAATGCCATCAGATCCGGCGGCCTTCCTTGAATTTACTGCTTTCAGTGTCTTCCTCACATCATGCTCTCCCACAACAAGGAGGGAGCCGAGCTGAGTTGATAACTGCGGTGTGGCTACCTCAGTTTGATTTTCCTCAAACTGGGCAAAAAAGTTATTCAGCTCCTCCGCCAACAGAGCATCTCCATCCGTGGAGGCAGCATTTTGTTTTATAATTAATAATTTGCTGAACGCCTTGCCACACCTGCCTCATATCATTACTAGAAAAACAATCTTCAATCCTCCTCTTATAATCAACCTTGGCTTGCCTAATACCCCTCTTCAAATCAGCCCTAGCAACGCTGTACTTCAACTCATCACCAGATTTGAAAGCCTTGTTTCTTATATACAGAAGACGTCTGATCTCTACAAGTGGTCTACAGGTGTGCTGTGTGAGTTTGGGGGAGGGTCATTAATTAATAGGGCCATTGGGGGATGTGAGCCCCCACCAACAGCATGGTCAATTGTCAAATTGGCAATTGTCCATTGTCAATGGACAATTGTCAAAAACTGATGGTGTGCCCTGACAATTTTAGTATCTTGTCAATGTGCTGTGAGACAAAAAAAGGTTGAAAATCACTGCATTAGGACACTGATCAGTTGTATTCCAGCTCTGTCAGAGTTGAGACATTCTTTTTTGTCACACCCTGTTCAAGTGCCTCATATTAAGAAAAACGCAGGCGAGTTTGGAATAGGGGTATGCAATAAAATTTTGTGTGAAATTGGGTAAAGGTGCATCAGAAACTTTGGAAATGGTGTGAAAGCTTGTAAAGAAGCTAAGCTATCATCTGCACAGGTTCTTGGTCGCCTGAGAGAGTTTTTCATGTGCGTCCTGAGATCAGCTCAACTTGGATCCTTCATCACAACAACGCACCGAGTCACAGTGCTTTGGCTGTCAGAGAGATGAAGAATGGTTTGAAAGGACACCATTTTGGTAGTGTGGATAACATCCAAAGAGTCACTACGCAGGCTCTGAATGCCATCCCACTTGAAGACTTCCAGGGATGCTATGAAGAATGGAAAAACTGCTGGGAGTGTTGTGTACACTCATAATGTGTATACTTGGAAGGAAAAAATGTTCAATTGTAAAATTTTTCAATAAAAGAATTTTCAAAATATCATTCTCATTACTTTCTAGACACACCTCTTATGATACAGTGTAAGTCAACTCTACCCTGACCACCTACAACGCTGCTCCATTTTGGGATTTATGTGACTTGAGATGCACTGGCACCTGGGTTCCATCATGTGAAGTTGTACTGGCATCAGATTGAGGGCCCACCAGTGTTGGGGTGAAGTCATGGGACAGTATAGTCAGAAAAAGTTTCACTGACATTAGATACTGCTTTACGCTGTACTGTATTCTGTGCTCCTCTAAACTTTTTTTTTTTAAGTATAGGATTGCACTGTCAAAATTAAACAGGTTTTCTACCTGGTATAAATGATCCCAAGTAGTAAAAACAATGAGTCAATAGCAATGGTAGGTTTTGAGTTGCAGATAACACTTCTGCAAACTGGTTTTTTTTAAGGAGTGTTTAGAAAATTATTTAGGAGGGTGTGCCAACTAGTTAAGCATGCAGTTGTGGTTTATGTATGCCAGTTGATTGCTATGGTGAACTACAATTTCAGCTTAAAACAAGGATGTCCTACATATCTTCATCTGACATGTTTAAAAAAAATGAGTGTTGACTAATGTATATAGGCTAAAGTATAACAGGTACCTAGGGCTGCAGTCTTTCCTGGGAGTAAGCCCCATTGGGCACAATGAGGCTTACTTCTGAGTAACCTTGCACAGGATTCTGCTATAGGAGATATCTGCCAGGGAATGCATCCTTTGTAGCCTTTGGCATTTGTCAGGTGAAAAGAAGTAGATTCACATTTAATTACTTGAGACATGAAGACATATGTACAGTAGTAGATCCCTTTGAGAATAGACTCACTGCATTCAAGCCAAAGGTACCTCGTTATCATTAGGGCTGGACTCTGAAAACATTAGTTTTGCAAATTTGCAACAAAATCTGATAACGGAAGATATGGGTTGCCTAATCCCTATGAATTCTTAAAAGAAATGAAAGAGCAGGATTCATTTACAATAAGACATAATACAAATACATAATACATACAAAATACATTTTGACTTGCCCCAGGCATGAGACAAGACAAGCAGCTAGTTAATGTTTCACTTGATGGAATGTGTGCCCTTCTTAAACTTTGTAAGGAGAGGAGGAAACCAAGTTTACTATATGGGTGAAGAACACACGATTTTTTTCTTCTTGCATCCAAGTATGAATGAACAAGCTGCTTCAATGACATCTACTAACTGCCATGCAACTTCTCAGCCTAGCTTCTAACTGTGCATCTTGCTGACATTATTTCCCTTTACGTTTAGCTAAAACAAATTGCCCATCTTCATGTCACAAAATTAGTTCTAACACACTAGAATCTATTTTAGAATCGCGCACAATATGCTCTTAACGTTATTTGAGCTTGTACCATATAAGCCCAACATCTTTAGCAACTTGCAGCACCTGTTTCTCAATGCCTCATCGCACCATAACACTTACTGAATTATTTTCTGAGGTCACATGCAGTACCCAGTTGGCTTTAATTGAAATCTATGAACAGATCACAGAAAGTATTATTCAGAAAATATGAATCCTGTGCTCGGTGGCACAGCTCTTTGCCACTGTAAGGCACGTTTGCCAGCCTTACCGCCAGGCTCCCACCCGTGCTAGCTCAGTGTCGGCTGGTGCTGGGCTAGCATGGGGCAGTCGCCCAGCTTCCACGGCCTGGCGGTCTCCTGGACTATCGAGCTGTGGCACAGTAGGTGGGGACGGGGACGGGTGCATGGAGGAGGTGTTCCGGGGAGGGGGGAAGCCGGTGGGGGGTGGAGAGAGGGTGGGGAGGAGGCATGACGGGGAGGTGTGACGCGGCGAGGGGGGAAGGCTGTAGGCGTGCCTGGAGGAGGGATGGGAGACGGGTCCGCGGAGTTCCTCTCCACAGGATCCAAGGCACTCGTGTAGGGCTGTGCGCCCTACATGAGTGCCTTTACCTTACCGCCGACCTTTTGGTCAGTGGTAAAGTGAGTAGCCCCATTGCGGGGCTGCTTACCTTACCTGGGAGAAGGGGACAAATGTCCCCTTCTCCTGAGGCGCCTCCCGCGGTAGCTAGGGAGGTGCAGGATTTGGCGGCAGCCCTTCTTGGTGCTGCTGAGCCTGGGCATCCCGGGCAGCTGAGGATAGGGCTGCCCATGGACTAAAAATGTGGGTCATGAAATTTCAATGGAAAAATGGGAGAAATTATGGATAAAGCATATGAAATTTACTTTAAAAGTTATGGAAAATATATCTAAGATGATTTAGAGATAGTATATGACACTAAGTAAGTTAGCTAAGGTGTTTAAAAAATATGTCAAATAAGTCTTGGAAATGTAAAAGAGGAGGAAGCTTTTTATCATATGCAGTGGATATATACTAAAGCAAAAGAGTATTGGCTACAGATACATGCACAGATGCAGTTGATTTTAAGAACTAATGTGCAAATGCAACCTGAAGTCTTTTTGCTGGGCATGATAGATGAATAGATGAAAAAATATTTTTATATACAAGAGCAGCTAGAATACTTTATGTGTAATATTAGAAGACTTCGCCTGTGCTACATGAGAGGTATTCTTGGCATTTTTTATTTTTATTTATTTATTTATATAATTTGTATCCTAATGAATTTGTATCATTTATTTATATAATTTCTATCCAATGAAGGACACTCAAGGCAGCTCACAATTAAAACTACATTAAAAACATAAAATGTAAACATACATATAAAAGACATTTAAAAATAGTAAACACAATAAAACCTGGATCCCAAATTAAAATACATTCAAAAAGTGCCATGTCAGCATAGAAGTCAGCATGGATAAAAAGTTCTTAAGCCCCTGCTGAAAGGACTTTAAAGAGGGAGGTGTTCTCAATTCCAGGGGGAGGGAATTCCACAGACCGGGAGCCACTACCAAATAGGCCCTCTTTCTAGCCACCATCCCCCTCACATCCGCTAGTGGCGGCACAGTCAGAAAGGCCCCCTCTGATGACCTGAGAGATCAGGTTGGATTGTATGGAAGCAGGCGATCCCTCTTTATTGTTGTCTCTTTTGCCTTTTTAATTGTGTTTTTCCTTTCCTTTATTATTATAAATAAATTACATTTAAAAAGATATAAGTAAATATTTAAAAAAGGGTTTTTCCTCTAACCTTCCTCCCCCCATAAAGGGGCACTCAGACAACTTACAACATTAATTAAAATTCAAAATATGAAAGTCAGCACACACACAGAAACATACAGTAATTCAAAATGTATAAAGGACATAAAATGAGGCAGCAACACACACATCTAAAAATAGCAAAGTATATAAAAATAAGGTTGGAAAACTAATTGAAAAAAGAAAAGTTTTTAATCCCTGCACGAAGGCCTTCAGGGAGGACATCATTCTCAATTCTACCTGTAAGGAGTTCCATAATATTGGTGCTGTTACTCAGAAGGCTCTACCTCTTGTTGTCTCCAGCCTGACTTACAACCCAATCCTAATGTCTGATGCAACACTCAAACACATGATGAGGTCTGGTATAGTGATACGAGTCTTTTGAGAAGTTATTAATTGTATTAACTTATTCTTACGTAACTGAGGAACACAACATGCAGACAGGCAGTCTGCACTCTGGAGCAGGGGTGTCCAAAGTTTTTGGCAGGAGGGCCACATCATCTCTCTGACACTGTGGGGGCCAGGGAAAAAAAGAATTAATTTACATTTAAAATTTGAATAAATTTACATAAGTTTACATAAATGAATATATTAAAGATGAACTTGTATGAATGAATGAAGGTCTATAAAAGGCCTTGCACAAAGCAAGGCTGGACTTTTCTTTGTTGCTGGTACTGCATCCCAGACGTGAAACAAGAAGCAGTGGAAGGAGCCCTCATCCCACAGCTCACGTGAGAGGTCAAACAGTCACACTCATGCTGAGTGCAGTTGTGTCGGGCCAGTGTGGGCTCCAACAAATCTCCAGAGGGCCAGAGGCTCATTGGAATCTGTGGGCTCCCTGAGGGCTGCATTGAGAGGCCTCGAGGGCCGCAAGTGGCCCCAGGGCTGGGGTTTGGGCACCCTTGCTCTAGAGGGACACAGCTAGAAAGTCAACAGGAAGTTTCAATGTATCTTCCCCCTGCATGTCATGTACTAAAGTGAAGGTAACAGGTGCTACAGGGTGACGGGACACACTTGTATTTCATTTATGTATTTTCCCTTGTTTTTTATTCACTAATAAAGGAGAAGGACACACACACCCTCCTGGGTTTATATGGCAAATAGGGTATCTGCGTATCAGCGACATCTAGCTCTGAAATTTCATATAATCTTCCTCAGCAGTTTCATGTAGATGTTAAAAATCATGTGGGAAAGAAAAAAACAGGGAAGAGATGGTGCAGAGTAGATCGATAAGGCTCAGAAGGGGGCCAGACCTTCTTCCTGGGCCTAATTTCCCTGCACAGATCAACCAGCGATATCACCAGTGCAGGTCCAAGTTGATCCATGGCAACTGCTGGAGCTTACCCTGGGGCAATAGGACAAATATGTTTGGAGACTTCCATCAGCCAAAAATCCTCCATGGGATGCAGCATATCCTATGCTGAAGCATACAAGTCATGGTAGGTATGTGCAAGGTAGAGGTAGGCTGCCTCTGATTGCCAGGGGAGGGCACCAGGACACAGGTTGTGTCTGTTGTCTAGTGTGTTCCCTGTAGCATTTGGTGGGCCACTGTGAGATACAGTAAGCTGGACTAGATGCGCCTGCGGCCTGATCCAGCGAGGCTCTTCTTATGTTCTTCGGTTCAGATGCATCACTATGCAGGGATTTAAGCAGGATTGGGCTGCGTGTGTAAGCAGCTGTGCTCTCTACAGCTTGAACACAAAGGGCTACATGCAAGAGCAGGCACACAAGTGAAATCACTTCACCCACTAGTGGTACAGGAGGAGCTTGTCTCTCCCACCAAATATAGTACTTCCTCTTAACTAATGCTCCAAGCCTCCAAGAGAACAAACAAATAGATGTAAATTCCCTTGTTCTCCAAGCCCAAAGTGGAGTTAAGAGGATTTGTTTGATGGAGACCTGAGATCTTGGGCTTCTTTTAAAACAGTTCAAAAACAGATCTACTGAGACAGAGAGAAGTCAGAAGCACTAAAACTAACCAAAGAAGAGTAGAAACAAATGAAGCGTGTTGGAACAACTAGTGCTCAGAAACAACACTGACAATGTTGGGTTGAAATTCAGCTCTGTACATAAGAACAGCTCTGCTGGATCAGGCCCAGGGCCCATATAGTTCAGCTTCCTGTATCTCACAATGGCCCACCAGATGCCTCAGGGAGCACAAGACCACAAGATACTTACATCTTGCTGCCACCTCCCTGCACCTAGCATTCTATTTATTCTCACACCCCCCAGCGAAGATATGAGATTGCAATTGGGTTTATCTTGTGTTACTTTATTAAATGCAGTGACCAATTTTTAATGCATGAAACCTACAAAAATTGCCATGTAACCCCAAGTGGCCCCAGTGCTCATCTTGGGAATTACTCAAGTGTTTCAGCAACAGTAATAATTGCATAACCTTACAAGTAGTTATTCAACCAAATAGAATTTGAGCACCAATGTTATTTATTTTAAAATTTAAGTAATTACGGAATAACTTTCCAAAGGTAATTCACAATCTCCATGATATAAACGCCAATTATAATTTAATACCCATTCTTAAACAATTGTAACATAGGAAGAGTTCAGTTTGTGTGGTAACAGAGTCAAATCCATAGCTCTTTCAAGGGTGTACATTTTTGGAAGTAGATACAAAGCAGCAGGCATCAGAAGCACAGCCATAAGGAATTAAGTGGTAGGAAATGGCTTGGTGTACACAATGCATGCATAGGACAGAAAAGAATTTCTAGTGCTCTGAAAATTTTTTGTGGCTTAAATATGAAAATGAAACTCTATAGCAACGAATTATAAGAAATAATCTGCAGTTTCAAAGATGCTCTAAGAAATTTCTTTTACTGGATACCAGAAATACTGCTGGAATGTCATTAGGAGTAGACTATTCCATATACATAAAAACTACAGCAAGAAAATGTTTTGACAATAAATAAGGCATAGTAATGTCCGAAAGAAAAAAAAACACTCTAGAAACATAAGCAGGTATTGTATTGCAACCTTTTACTTCAGAGACAAATTTGCACCAGTCCTATGATTTTAGAAGGTACACAAAATATGTACATCAAGAGAAAACCAAAGCCTATGAGATAGTGACTATACAGGACTTAAAACATGAAAAAATATAATGTCAAAGCATCTAGAGGATACAGTCTGACAGCAATAATGCAACATGTTACTTTACTGATACTAGTGTGATTACTAGTCTACAACCAGGGCAAACTTACAAGGCACAAACTTAGTGCTGACACTGTAGTGTTGTAAGTTATATTCAGGCACTTCTCTAAGATGCATAATTCTTAGCAAAGGCCATAAAAAAATCTATGATACTTTATATGTTGTGTAGAGAAATGTCAACTCATTTCCAAAATATTTAATTATTAGACTAATAAACAAGATGGTCATAGTGAAGACAACTTCCCTTGGCAACAGATGTTCCTATGTTCACTGAACTCTTCATTCCTTGGTCCAAAAATTGACTGAAAATAAGGTTAAGTCCAGAATGGCCTTCTCTTCCATTAACCAGTGGCTGACTACAACTCTGTTTGCAGGCTTGGTCACAGATTCTTACGAAATACAATGTGTTCTTCATTTGGTTTAAACTCCCGCAGAGAATAAAGCTGGAAAACTAGAAAGAGAACCAGAGCAGCTTTCCTCCCCAATATTTACATTTTAAGCCTATTCTCTGGTAGTCTGCACAGTGACAGGTATTTATTGGCAAATTAAAAACAATGCTTGCTGCTCTTAAGGCAATGTCTAAATACCACATAGCAGGAAACACACCCGAAAAAGTATCAACTTGGTATTGTACTTAGTAGGTACTGGCCTTTATTTAAATGCAAATCCCCCCCTCACATCCACTGCTCACTTCTTTGCTGTACCCTACAGTATTCTCCAGTTTAACGACCTGTATTACCAATTTCTGCCGCATAATTCAAAGGGAAGCAATTATTTTTCAGGAAAATTGACACTGAAAATACTTGGCAATCAAACAGATCTTCTGCTGCTTCCAAGCCATATTTTTAAATACCTATAGGAGTATATAAATATTTATAAACTAAATATTTATAACTATGACTAGTATATATTACCTAAAATCTGGACTCTTAAAAACCACAATCTGAAGGGGCAGCCAAATTTTTAAATATAATTTACCATGTTTTCCTCTTTCTTTTCCATGAGATCCTAATATTATGCTCTCAGAAGGTGAAATTTAAGATATTTCTGAAAAGTGAAATTACAAAAGCTCAAAGGTCCTTGCAAATGGCTCTTTAGTCCCATATGGAAACAAAGGAAGGAGCGATTCATTTATTGGCAATAAAGAGGCGAGAATTCCAAAGAAAGAAACCTAAGGGTCACAGTGGTCTTTGGATTAGCCTTCCTGTCCAAAGTCTTCTGTGAATTTCTTTAGTTTTTCCAGGTCTTGTTCATTCACAGTTGGTTTAGTGTTGGCTAATGACCTCAGCATGTCAGCCTGTCCACGCAGGAAAAGAAAAAAAAAAGTTAAAAAATATACTTTGCTAGGTACACACAAACTCCTGAACAGTTGATACACAAAAGATAGCGTATACTTCACGACTTCAGTTGATTTAAAAGAGGAAAGAAAAATCAACAAGGTAAGGCCATGCCATGGAAAAAAAGCCAATAGTCTGTTTCTACATATTTTGTCAAACACGCAAGTGTTTACAGAAACACTTATAAAGAAAATTTAAAAAAATTTAAAGAAAATTTGCTCACATTATTGGCAATTAAAATAGTGACAGTTGGGAACAAGAGGTTTATTTATTATTTGGAATATTTATATACTGCTTTTCAACAAGAGTAATTCACATAGCAGTCTACATAGTAAAATAATAAATGGTTCCCTGTTCTCAAAGGGCTCACAATCTAAACAAAGTTTAGATGCTATTACCCTATTTTTAATTAGTCCCGGTTAAAGGCAAAAACAGGCTCACAGACATCTTGTGTCTTTCATTCTGCTGTTTTCCTGTTGCTCGTGGATTTGCTGGTGCTGCATCAAGCATCCCAATTCTCTCCATCACTCAAAAACTGTTGTGCCAATCGACATCCATGATGGGTATCAGACTTCTTTTTCAACTAGTCTCCCCTCTTCTCTGCTCCCTTCCCCATAAAGTTACTGCAAAATTGATGCTCTGGAGCCCAGTAATTTGCCTTCAGAGCATCACTTCCCCTGGAAAAGCAATCTCAGTTCCCTCGCCATACTTCCCTTCCCTGGAATCAGCTAACTACTACACCTTGCCCTACACAGGTTGCTTTTCAAACTCTTTTCTGCCTCTGTCTCCACTTTTTCATGGGAGATTGGCACCCTAGATCCATGATCTCTATAATGTTTCAAACTGCCTCAGCAGAGAGAGATTGGTAACCTTGGCCTTTGTCAACTCTGGCCATTGGTCCCCATCTCCCTATCTTCCATGTCTAATATGAAGTCACAACGGACACCACACTTATTGCTTCCATCTTTTTCCCCTGTGAGTTTGAGAGTCTATGACAATTCAATGCACCTGAACAGAATGAAACTTACTTCAGAGAAAACACGCATAGAATTTTACCATTGCTCTACTTTTCAACAATTTAGTTTCCCCAGAATGGGAGGCCTAAAGATTAGCCTCCAACAAATGACCCCTCTGAACAGATAAATCACAGATTTGTAACCTCAGAGGCACAGAGTATCAGTTAAGAAGAGTCAAATGGTAGGGAATGGGATATTTGAGCTTATTAACTTTTGGAGGCATCAGGGGTTTCTATAGACTGGGGATGGTGGCTTCCCCTAGTGTAGCACCTATGAGCACAACTTTCTGAATGCCAGCCATGATGTCTCATATATTAATAGACTTTGCAACATTATAAGCAGAAATATGACTAATAGTTTTCACTATCTTCTTCAATCAACAGACAATACTTACATTTGCAATTTTGTATAAGCATCTCCAGGTTTTATAATGTGCAAGGCAATAAATGAGCAAGGTAGTGGTAGTAGGACTAAGCATTTTACAGGCATTACATATACAACTAATATTAAGCAAAAAAAAGAACGACATGTTACGAGTATTTTATGAGAGGTAGTGAAGAGATAAGAGTTCTCCTTTAACACCACCTTCTGAGGAATAATCAAATCCTCATCATTTGTTGTCCATTATGAGCTGGCACAGGAGCCTGTAGGTTCCATATAAAGCATGAATGGGAAGCAAGTTTTAGGACAGACTTGCATGCATTTACTAGTACAAATTTTTTATTATAGCACACTGGTGAGCTAATTAAATCAAGTACTAAGAAGTAATGTGCTACACAGCAACCTGAGCCACCTGTCTAGCAAACTAGTCATCTGCAAGGAATCGTTACACAACTCAGGTGTGTAGAAATTGCCTATCCCAAGACTATCTTGGCTTATGGTCAACCACAAAAACACCATGGCACAGAGAAGTATCTACCCATGTATGTTGTTATGCACTATAACGAGTTCTTGAATGCTTTACCTGCACATGGGGACAAGACAAGTAGTATGTATTGTCTAAGAACACACCACACAATAAGAGGATCACGGTGGCATGTCATTGTTGTAATTCATTATGATTCAATAGCCACAAAATATTTCTGAAAATAAGACACATTTAATTAAGAACCTCTGAGGCTCTTTCCAAGATTGATGCAGCGGTTCCGAGATCAAGACAAAGACTGACCATGGAAACTACAGGCTCCAGTAGCTTATCCCCTGGCAAATCCATCCATGTCATTTCAATAGCACTGGGTTCTCCTGGAGAGCATGGAGTGAACAGATCTACTATGACATCAGGATCTGACAATGATGGTCCTTTCACCTTGCAAAGAAACAAAAATAAAATAAGTCGCAGGTATGAAATATTTTAGAATTACAGATAGGGAACTTGAAAAGACAGAAAACATTGGAAATTGATAAACTAGGATTTTTTTTAAATTGAATGACAATTTGAAATGCATTTCTGTCATCAGGAGTTTTAATCTTCTGCTCACAGAAAAGGTCTTTGCCTCCAAAAGCAGAATCACTGGTTGGCATGCTACCTATTGTATATTTCAAGAACATGGGTGGCAACACAGCTGCTGACAATCTTGGGCAAAAATAACAGGCCATGGAGTCTAGCCCACACCTCTTGCCTGCTCCCCAAACTCAACAGATTAGAGACAAAACCACATTAAGGCAAAGATGAAATGCACAAGTATTACAGTGAGCTCTTGAGTGACACTATATGACATTTTGAACTTAAACTTTTGCATTTGTGCCAAACTTGTTTGCCAGTAGTTTAGAAGTTTCAGTTCTTTTTTGGTAAATGAATTTTCCAGCAAACAGTAGTAAGAGCAGCTTAAATGAGCAAATATGGTGTCATGGTTCAGGAATTGGACTTAGAGCTGAAGACCCAGATTCAAATTACCACACAAGCTCAGGGAGATTGCCAAGTAGCAGGGTGGTCGGTCACAAGCAGAATCCCTATTCTGTCTTAGTGATACAGTTGAAAATACTTAAAATTGAGTGACTCAGGATACCTAAACAGAGCATGGATTCATGAAAGATTACCATAACCTCTCCCCACTCTTCTGATCTGGCAAGCAGTTAGAACAGATTAACCACCTAGTGACTTAGTTCCTGGTGGAAACAGATATATAAATGGTGAAATTCAGTGGGAGTATTAAGACACCTAAAAAAATATCCTAAACAAATATTTGTTTTAAATAAGCTCCTCAAAGAAGCACCCTAGTTTTTTATCTCCAAGTTGTGCTTAGGTATCCAGAAAATCATGAGTACAACTGTTAAGTTGCATGCAGAATTTAGTGCAGAATCAAGTATCTGGTCAATTACTTGGAGATTTGGAATCAAGCGGCTTACTGTGACCAACTACAAAGTAATAAAGCATTTATTTAAACTCCTGTTACTTCAACATATCTACTTTTTTAATTCAGAGATTTTAGGATAATTGGGGGTAGAGCACTTATGTAAAACAGGAGCTGCTTTTAAAATATAAGCTTACAAGACAGGAGAGTTATACAGCAGCGTTTCTCAAAATGTGGGTCAGGACCCACTAGATGGATCAAGAGCCAATTTGAGGTGGGTCCCCATTCATTTCAATATTTTATTTTTAATATATTAGACTTGATACTACTAAGGTATGCAACTGCAGTTGGGGAAATGTTAGACCTGTACTTTTAACCAGCTACTATGACCCTGGTATCAGTGGTGAGTCAAATCAGTGGATAATGAGGCACAACCTATAACTACTTAAATTTGAAAAGATTACACAAACTGAAAATTGTTCTAGAGAAATACACAAAAAAAATTAAGAGTTAATTTACTTTAGTCACTTACTTTTTTAAAGTGTGTGGCTGATTGAACTTTCCTAACAGGCTGCATTAGGGCATCTCGTACTATTACACTTATATCAGCACCTGAGTAACCATCTGTTCGCTTTCCAAGTTCTCGATAATCTGATTCAGTCAAGTTGTTTGGAGTAGTCCCAAGATGAAGCTTAAACATTGCACTTCTTGCATGGTCCTCGGGTAAGGGAATGTAAATGCGCTTCTCAAATCTCATTAAAAGAAATAAACACAAATTGAGAACTCACATTTGAATTGTTTTTCCAGTACAGTATAGCTTGCTGGGAAAGGAAACTCTCTCTTTACTGCAACTTTTGAAAATCTAGCCATGAAAATCAAACAAATCACTAGCACTCTGCCCAACAAGGCACTAAAGGGTTTTGGAAACAAAGATTAGCATTCAAGCCTATTTCAAATTACTCAGTTATTTTGCTTGCTTATTTCTGAGAACAGAGAAATGGAGGCAGAAATTTTTTTTTTTTTAAAGCGGTCAATGAGTAAAACAGGAAGCCCAATCCTATAGTTCTCAGCATCTGGCAGAAGAATGGAGACAAAATGGCTACCGCTTTATCCTGCGAGCACAAGGAAGCCATTGGAAGTCTCTTTGGGGGAAAGAGGACTGTCGATCCCTCCCCCTGAGGAAAATCCCTGCAATGTACCGGCTATTTTGCCAGCACAGACGTGAGAACCTCCATGTCAGGATTTTCAGCCTGATGAAGATGACAGAATCAGGTGGAGGAGGCCTATGCTGATCCCACCTCCCTTCTGCCCTGGTCACTCCCTCCTGCTCTGAACACCCACAATGCTGGTTGACGTCCTTCCAGCACCGGGCCCAGCACCCACACAGTGCCGTAAATGTGTTTTACAGCATGTTTATGACACTGAGTGTCAGTGCTGGAGTTCAGCACATGCACTATGGGCCATTAAGATTGGGCCCTAAGGCATTTCTATTTCTACATTCCATAAATATCAAACAGTATAATTCTATGTCCCACATTATATCAAGCTTCCTGTTTTTATGAGAAGTAAGGTAAATTTAGGTTTGATAAACACCAAATGTCTCATGAATTTAAAGTTTAGGGCAATTTTATTATCACCATTGTCTCTCTCTCTGGGTTTTATAACAGTCCACATGGTCAGCACACTTTAAAAATAAAACGTTGGAATATTTAACCTACCACTACCACAAGACTGCCCTACTCTTTCCACTGAGAGTAGTAAAACACAGATTAAAAATTGGTTGCCTAATCAAGTAATATTCAGTGTAAAGACTACAAAGTGATCTTCCTTGTGTTTCCTCTTTATGTAAGAAAATATTGCAACAGAATATTTACAGATCTTACATATTCTATCAGCAGGATGGCATAAATATTTTATTTACAATACAATTTGACATCCCAATCCCTCAGAATTATACAGCAATGCAAACAACTTGCAACACCATAAATTAATAGCATTTTAAGCCTGCAAGGTCGTGTTAATGCTTGGGCCAGGGCCTGCTGACGACACCAGGGAAGATGTAGCACTAAACAGTCTGAGGACAAGTAGCCCCTCAATCTGAAAAACTATGGAAGTGGAATGATTATATTTTAGACTGGGCCAAAGAATAGTAGTGAAGCTATTATACCTTCTTCTGATGGCAGAATCTAGAACCCAAGGTATATTTGTAGCTCCTAGAACCAAAATCCCATCATTGTCTACTCCAACTCCTGAATCAAAATAGGCAAAATTTGTCAGTATTCAGTATTACATGACCTCTAAAATAAGGTATGAAAAGGATAAGGTACAACAGGCATTTCAATAAATCTCAACATTAGTATGCCTCTAACTAAAAAAACATTTCATAATTCAAAATGAATTTCATGCATTGTAATCTAATGAATACAGGGTCAGACTAATTCTGGGCAGAACAATGAATGCTGGGTCACAGGTAAATAAAGATATTACTTTAACTATGCCTAGAAAACCAATAACCTTACCTTGCATTTGAACTAGAAACTCTGTTTTAATTCGTCTAGCAGCCTCACTTTCATTTTCACTTCTGGAACCACACAATGAATCTATTTCATCAATGAAGATAATTGAAGGTTTGTTTTCTCTGGCAAGCTGGAAGAGATTCTTCACGAGCCTATGGAACAATTTAAGATATCTTACAGAATGACAGAATTTACAGTCATATGAATTACACTATACTCTAAGATTCAACAAAATGTCTAGTTATTAGTCTTGTGTAGTCAGACAAGTTATCACTAAATCTTACAGTTGCTTTACTTCCCATAAAAACATCTTTCATCTGACAACATCATACACATTCTGACAAATGAAATGATATGGTTCTTGGTAGTCCCTCAGTTGATTAGAATACAGATGAATGTTTGCAATAAGGTTATGAAACTGAAGAACAAAATACGTATTGCATTATGCACATCAAATGCCTGTGCGGTACGCTGAAATACAGGTATAATATTTAACAGGATAAAGTAGCCAGGAGTTAGCTTGTTTGAAGGTTCCCAAGTATGATTGCTACTGCTGTTTCTTTCACCCCAACAGACCCATAATAACAACTTCTGCTTTTGTTCCCTCTTATTTTTCCATTTCTACAACAGCCTTCTCTGACACACACACACACACACACTTTAAGCATCTCACTGCACCAATTATCTATTTGTTTTGTGTCTGCGTGGAGCCCTACAGAGGCTATGCAGATGCAGCTGTTGGCCTCTGTCACGCTCTGCAGCACAGAGAGAGAAAATGTGGCCAAAGAGATGTGGGTGGTACACAGGGCTTGGTTGTGGCACAGGAATGAGCCTGAGTTGACACAGGCTGTCAAGGCTCACCTGCAGATTTAGGTTTTTAAAAACCTAGGGGAGTGGAGTTTGGAAGCTTTCATCATCTGAAAAATTACTTACTTTTCACTCTCCCCCAACCATTTTGAAACAAGGTCAGAAGAAGATACAGAGAAAAATGTAGAGTTGTTAGCTTCTGTTGCAACAGCTTTTGCCAAATAGGATTTTCCTGTTCCTGGAGGTCCAAACAGAAGGATCCCTCTCCAGGGGGTTCTCTTCCCTTTATTTAAAAAAAAAAAAAGGCACACACATTTTTAAAGAAAAAGTATTATTTGAGAAATTGCTTCCTCAACTTGGTAAAATTTCACAATTGCCTCAAGTAAATAAAGTCACCTCATACAATAATGAATCACTTGTGACATCTGTACACAATCACTCCTCGCAATTTTTTTAAAATCTCCAAAAGCTGTCTGGAATGAAGTCATACACATAAAAGAATGTTAATCAGGAATGATTCCTCAGATTGTGCTAAAATGTACTCGCAGGATTATAACTGGAAAATTTGTGGGAATGACTAATTCTGATGTCCTTTTGTCAGAAAAGGCATGTTCTTTTTCAACTTAGGGCTCATGGCAGACTCAGCACCATTGCCTGCTTATAGAAACATCAACACACAGACAGACCTACACCCCAAATAGTACAAATAATTGATCAGCTCCATTCAAAGCATTCTACATGGGTATACTGTACTTGGGTTACAATTTAAAATATGTGATCATTTAGGAAACAAAAATTAGCTCAGGGATTACTAAATTGATTAGCAAACAATAATTAGTAAATACTCTGATTGGTCAAGATATACCTGAGTAAGTCTCATGCTAACCAGATCTTTATGTTAAATCTCAGTTCAAAATAGTTGAGATGCACATTTCCTAACAGTTCCAGTTAATCCTATCAGTAACAAAGTCTGAAGTCAGCATTGTTTCACAAAATTCTTCTGTGAGGAAAATTCAGTTCAGAGATAATGACCAGCCCAAAGTCATGCTGGGAAAGCTTCATAAGTGAAAAGGGATCTGAACCCAAGCCTCCCTAATTTTAGACTTTCTACCATATGGGCTCTTAAACATGGATTACAAATTGTCTGTACATGGCAGATCACATACCTTACATGTTTGACAGAAACTTCCAGCATCTTATAAGTCAGAAGAAACTACTGGCTTGACTCTGGACAACTAGCATAAGAGATGAAGGCCTTTAAAGCTTTGTTATTTGGCAACCATGGGGAATAGGGGTTGCTGGTTAACCAGATATGCTGTTTAACGTTTTTCCAGTTCTTAAAACACCCCTCCCACCTCTACCTTCTGGACAGGATCCTCTTTGCAGTATTGGTCTACCTGCTTTTCTCTCTCATGAAGGCTCTCTAGGAACAGAGAGAGTACTTCTTAAGCAGGGCCCTTGTGAGAATAAAAGAGTCCCACAGGGGAAGCCCTGTTTGGAAAGGCTGGGAGATAAGTGAATGGTTTGCTAACTGACACAATTAAGTAACACGCTTGGTTAGCTGGCATTCCCACCCACTGTCTTATTGGTAGATGGAGATGCCAGTTAAGCTTTTACTTTATATGGAGTCAAGTACACCTTCATGCCTGAGCAGCAGCAAACATTACAGAAGCACCTCTGTAGATATATCTTTTAACGTCTCCTGGGAAGATCATTTATGTAGCTGCAATTTAGGTGAAGTAGAATCATCCACACACATTATGTTGCACTGTCCCAGATGTCAAGCACTAAGATAGCAATTTCTCTCTCCCTTGCTCCATGCTAAAACAGGGCATTCTGAGAAAGCTATAATTCAATTCCTTCTAGCAGGTGATGTAGAGCATTCAACCTTCTCAGTCGCTCAGTTCCTAAATTTGAGTAATTTGAATCCAGCCAAGCTTTCTGTAGCAAGTAATCACTGAGTACATTACATCTTTGGCAATATCTGCAGAGTAACTGATTATTTTGTTTTTTAAATAATACATGTTTGTATGTAAAATGTATTGTACGTTTGTATCTATGAGTACACATAGGTGTGCACATATACATATATTTGTGTACTACTTAGGTTTATATTCTCTCTACGGTTTCCGTACAGAGTCTTCACCTACCAAATGTTTATGCCTAATAAAGGTTGACTTGACTTGACTATATCTTTTAACACCAGAAGAGACTCACAGATTGACAGCCAGGTTATATGGAATATATTCACAACTATTATGTTTTTGTAGACTAATTTCAACCAACAATCACCTCTTTTCCTCATTAGTCATAATGTTGTCTGAGAAGCATTTTCTACAATTTTATTACCATTCGCTTTGCTGGCACCAGCCCTTATTACCAACTTCTGTTCTACATACTTGACATAACAGTAGCTCAAGCACAGCTCAAGCCATCCACAGACAGACTTTCTAACAGGGCAGCTTTCCATATTTCAGAAGCTGTTAAAGCTACCCCTTATAACTCAAACATTTGAGAACTTTTGACTAAAAGGGAATGAATATCACAAGACAAGCCAAACATTGACAAGCATTTTATAGCAGATTAGTTTACCTGTGAAAAGATGAGGAAATTTAATCGGCAATATTACTGCTTCTTTAAGAGCTTCTTTTGCTCCCTCTAAGCCAGCAACATCATTCCACTTGACATTTGGTCGCTCCATGACAATGGCACCTATGCAATGAAACACTATCACTTAGGAGGGCTCACTGCTTCAAGATGTTTAATGGCACTATTAAATAAGGTCTACGCTAGTTTCTAGCCTAGCTCCAATTCAGTTAAGGTTTATCAATATCTGCTGTAGTCCAACAGAGCAGAAGAGTCATACTGTTGAAGCTTACGAAGGAGTACACAAGTTTGAATTTTTGCAAAATGCTGTTTTTCATGTTAACAAGTGTTAGGGTAGTTCTTTTCCGCAAAACAAAACTAATTGGTGTGTACAGGAGATTAATGCCAAACTTAGTCACAATTATTTCAGATACTTCAATTTCTTTTACTGAGCTTCTTCTTTAAATATCAATATGATTTTGATTACTGCTGACGGGGGGGCTTTTCAAGATATTTCTCCCTCAGTTGGAAAAAGGGCAGCAAAAGAATAAGACAGCTGTACAGATTATAGCAATACAATACAGATTATAGCTATACAGCTGTATAGCAATATTACTAAAATGTATACTCCTTAGCAAAATTGCTTAGTATTCATGTTGCACTTTTCAAATTCCATGATGCAACAAATAAGAAAACTGCCCTCGGAACACAGCATAAAAAATGAGAAGCACTGCCCAGTTATCTCAGGGAGAATATGGACATGTCCCCCCTTCCCTCAGGGCAATGCTGCTTTATGTCCCCCCAGTGATAATACTATGTAAGAACATACCATCACCTTGCCCACTATGTGATCCCTGATTGTATAGGATCAAGCAGTGAGGTGCCAAAGGAGCAGGTAAGGAAAAACAAAGTATCGGAGAACATGAAAAATCTAAAATCTTTGGAAATCTACCCAATTAACATTTGATAATAATTGTTAACGAAACATTTGAATCTACACTCCCTGCAACAATTGGCCTGAAATATGACTAAATTTCTTTGTTCAAGACATTCAGAGTGACATAAAGCTACCTTGCAGTTGATTCTGCAGCTTCTTTTTCTCAGGATCATCTGATTCTCCTTCACCATCACTTTCATTCCTAATTGAAGTACATAAAAGAAGTATACACACATATACCCTCCAATGCAGAGACAGGTCCTTCTGATCAAGGAGGAAAATGACACACTTACAATAAATACCCCTGCTAACTGGATAAGGAGGGACCTTTTAAAGTGGTGGTTTTCCTATTTCCCTAGGAGACAACAAGTATTCTTATTTTTCCTAGCACATCATCCCTCTTAGTGGCTTCTCTCATGTCTTTTTAAAAATATTGTGAGCAATTTGGGATTTATTTTCTTATTCATTTGCTATGTAGACTGCTTTGAGAATTTTGTTGAAAAGTGGTATATGAATATTCTAAACCAGTGATTCCCAAACTTTTTAGTGCCGGGACCCACTTTTTAAAATGACACTCTATCAGGACACACCTAGGTTTACCAGACTTTTAAAGAAAGAGATCTAGAAAGAAATAATGTTTTATTTACTTATAATAATAGTCAGAAAAAAGACCCTAAAACATTTATCTCCTTATATTTATACATGCTGCAAACATCAGGAACTGAGCTCTTTGCAGGATAATTATCAGTAATAGTATCTGATTTTTGAATAGCCTCAGGTATGAGGCAATCACCCTTTGGCAACCCACCAAAAATCAGGCCGTTCCTACCAGTGGGTCCCAACACAAAGTTCAGGAACCACTGTTCTAAACAGAGACATTATTTAGAAACCTTAATACTGGAAAAATCTAATTTAAAGCATATCACTGTCAAAAGATAAATGGAATAGTAGAGTTTTTTGTAGACCGTAAGATTAATCTTTCTCTATCATCATTTGAATTGTCAAAGCCTGGCTCACAATAATTTTGCATTCCCCCACTCCCAACACTGAAAATAAAAAGCCTGCGTGAAGCAGCCACAAAGATTTGCTCAACAGAAGAAATAGAGGATATATATCAGCAATAATGGAACAGAGTCCCCAATACCCCAATGTTCCACTCAGTGAAAAAGAAGTTCCACAGGCTACACTTTAACTTCCTTCTCCGTAAGCAAACTTGGGGTTACAGCTGAGAAAGCTGTTGCTGTAGGGAAAAACCAAAGAGCATGCCTAATTAGAAGCGTAATGAGAGCTGGTTTAGCATAGCTGCAAACTGACTGAGCTAAATTAAGACTCCCCTGGTTTGAATCCCCTGCCTCTCATCCAGGTACTTCTGTCCATTTCCTCTCAATCTCAGCTCTCCAGCTACTATTTGGGGATAATTACGCACCTTACAAGGCTGCTGTAAGAACATCACTATACACATGAAGCACTTTGCACGCTCCAAAAACATAATACAAATGTTCAGTATTATTATGATCTAGAGCAGCAGTATTCAAACTGGAGACTGTTGTGCCCTGCAAACAGCCTCCCTGGCATAATCAGAGTTTACCATTCTGCCGGGTAGGCTGCTATTGTTGCTGCGGATCTCCCATGTATGCTCTGCACCATCACATCTGCTAGGAAACCCAAGTGTAGAGCTTCCTGGGGTGGCAGAATGCGAAAGTGGCAGGCCACAATGAACATGGGGGGAGATAGGTGACAACAATGGCAGCCTCCTCCATGGAACGGTAAGCCCCGTTCCCACAGGGACGGGGATAAGTGATATCCCCGTTCCCACAGGGACAGGGATAAGTGGTAACAGGGATAAGTGAGGACACTGGATCCGGCCTGTTGTCTGGAGTACCCTGATCTAGAACAGCTATTCCCAACAGGAACCATGGCACATTTGAAGGGGGCCACAGACTGTGTTCAATAATAAATAATTTTATGTTTCTGTTTGTGATATATTCTTGTTTGACAGGAGGCCCTGGAACCTGATAAGACATGTTTAAATAATCATGATAATCACGTCTTATTATTTTATTACCTTCTCCCATGGTGTGAACATTTCAAAAATATCACAGGTGAACAGGTCTATAGATGTTTAAAAACTGAAATGAATGGCAAGGTGGGTAAGTGCTCAGGAAAAACACAAGAACCCGAGATCAACTTTAGATCCCAATAAAGAATATTTTCCAATGGGATTGTATCCCAACGAATGTTCATGCAAGTTATTGTCTTTCCCCCTCCTTCCTTCAGAAGCTTTTTAAGCCTCACCAATACACACCTGAGAGTTGAGACACCACAGTACTGTGAGGGATGCAATGCAGGGGCTTTTGTGGAAGGCAAATTGGCCAAAAAAATCTCATAGAAACTTGCCTCCATGTGGTTTTCATCCATTTCTACCTCCCACAGTAGTCCCTGCCTCTTCCCTGCATTCTACACTATATCAAAGGGCCCCTCACCCTCAAGAGCAGTTTTTCGGGGGGTGCACAGAATTTTCATAAGGAGGAGGCAGGGAAGATAGCTGCTACAAGTATCACTGTACTCGAGTGCCTTAGGATGCTACCCATCATACGCAAAAAAGCATGTCTTATATGTCATATTTTCATGCAACGTTCTAGCACAACTAAAAGGACCTAGAGAGAAGAAACCTGTAAAAAGTTGGAGTAAATTACATTAACTTACCCCTTTTCATCAGCTGGACCAGATTCTTTTACTGGCTTGGGGGGAGCTTTTTCTTTCTTTTTCAGATATTCCTTCAGCTTTTCTGCTCTGTCCAGATACTCAGTACACTTTACTCTGATGCTTTGTTTTGCTTTATCACCCTGTGCTTCATCTGAGAATAAGAAAATATTCTGGATCATGATCCAAGTCAAACTTCCAATGTACTTGACTTTAAAAAAAAAATCCACCTCAGAACACAAAAATGTTATCATCTAAGATTTCTAGTGTACCAATGGCTACATTATTCAAAAGTAATAATTATTAAAGTACTGCATCTTCCTCATCAACAATTTGGAGATTCAGTAAGAGTTTCTGGGGAAAAAAACAAGAGATAGTGATAGCTTTCTTCAGTTTTTGGATTGCAGAGGCTTGGAACTTCCGGGGCTGGAGACCAGTTAGGATGGTCCACCCCGGAGGCTGATAGATCCTGAAGAATTCTTGATGGTGTTGCTGACACTGTGTCAAAGTCCTAGTGGATTCTAGAATATAGTAATGACCCAGATAAATGACAGTTGCTTTTTAGATGCCTCCTCCCAGTTAGCAGAGCCCAATTAGCTCACTGGTTTTCTAAAGAGCCAGGAGCAAGGGAATGACTGGGATGACAGCAAAGATGTTACAACAGAGCTTATACAACTGAATACTGAGTAAAGTACAATTTAGGGCTTCGGTGGCAGTGAAAGTGGTGAAACTTTGTCTGCCACTGTTGCATCTTCTCAAAGTCATCCAGCTCTGCTTTTAAAGAAAAAATTTGCTTCATCTGACCCAAAGAATTACATTGATTAATTCCTTTGGTAGTTCACTGTAACATATTTGCAAGGTGTACACCAGCAGTCCCCAACCTTTTTTACACCAGGGACCAGTTTTGTGGAAGACAATTCTTCCACAGATCGGGAGGGGGGAAGGGGAATCATCGAGTGCCTTCCCTTGCTAAAGGCTGGGAAGAAGGGGGTTTCCCCGAGTCTTCTCCAGGTGGACCTTGGCAGGGTGAGGCTGCCGGGGGGCCTCAAACTAGACTCCGGAGAAGGGGGTAACGTCACCCCGCTTTCATCCTTCCTGGGGTTACAGCCCTGAGATGGGTCCCAGGCAGGTGGCTGTTAGCTTCACAGCCTCCTGCCTCACCATACTGCCTGTTCATTACTGCCCATCAGGCCCCTCCCCCCCAGATTTATGGTACTGGTCAGCCTCCCACAGCCCCACCCCTCCTCTCCGGTAGGGCCATCTAAAGGGGCCCCAGCTCCCTTTCCCTGTGATTGCCTGATGGCTAGCGGCACCTCCCTCGCAGCCTGTCTTCCCTGGCCAGTTTGCTCCCTCCTTGCCTGCCTTGCTGGGGTATACCTTCTGCCATTCACAGTGCAAGGGAGGCTTCTCACCTTGTGTCACCCATGGACAGCAGGTCCCTGAGTTGCCTGGTGGGAGCAGCCCCTGGTGGAAAAAGCCAGGGCCGCACCAGGCACCAGCCTGCCCACTTCTGGCATCATCAGCTGGAGACAGCCTAGAAGGCCCTGGGGTTCCCAGCACTTCCCCACCGCTCTGGTGGGACTGGGCGAGGTGCAGGGAGGCCAGACACTCAATCCCTGACAACTGCCTCCTGTGTTCTGTCACCCTCCTTCTGATGAGGCCTCTGCTGAGGCTGGTCACGGAGGTAAGTTGGGGTCCAGAGGTTTAACTGGACCCCGAAAGCTTCGCTTGCTCACCCGCTGCTCACCTTCTGCTGTGTGGCCCAGTTTCTAACAGGCCATGGACTGGAACCAGTCCATGGCCTGCAGGTTGGGAACCCCTGGTGTACATTATGTTTGTACATTCTGATTTGTATATTTCTGATTTGTATATTTCTCCATGCAGTCTTCAGTCCAACCATCTCTGCTTGGATGAAT
This sequence comes from Tiliqua scincoides, assembly GCF_035046505.1. Taxonomy (NCBI): domain Eukaryota; kingdom Metazoa; phylum Chordata; class Lepidosauria; order Squamata; family Scincidae; genus Tiliqua; species Tiliqua scincoides. The sequence goes on along the minus strand of NC_089824.1, from coordinate 83,857,621 downwards.
GTCAATTAAAGTCCGAGAATGCTTAGATCATACCTCTCCATATTCTTTCCACTCAACTATATTCTATAGTGATGTGCAGTGCTTAGCCGGGGGGAGTGATTAAGTGAGTTCAGGAAATAAATACCTTATGTTGAAGAAGAGAAAGCAACTGACCACCTTGAAAGATGGCTGCAAAACCATTCCTGAAGAACAAAACTTAGATCTTAGCAACTATGACCACAGGTCAAAACTCCCTTTAAGGGTAAGAATAGGCAGTTACTGCTCAACTCTACTCACTTCTGAAACCAATTATCTCTAGATCAGCTTCAATCTGCCTCAGTCACCTTGGTGAACCTACACAAGGGGAAAAGGCAGGGGTTGCATGATCTGTTAATTCTGCTACATTTCTCACAGCAGATTTCTAGACCAGTGTTTCTCAAACTAGGTGGGTTGCAAGCCAATTTCAGGTGGGTCCCCATTCATTTCAAAATTTTATTTTTAATATATTAAGACTTGTTGCTACCATGGTATGGGACTGCATTTGGAAAAGGTTACAGACCTGTACTTTTAACAATCTACTATGTATATTCTTTAAACAATGATAGTAAATGGGACTTACTCCTGGGTATGTGTGGGTAGGATTGCAGCCTAGGATTGTTAAAAATTTTCCTGCTTGATGATGTCACTTCTGGTCATATCACTTCCGGTGGGTCCTGAGAGATTTTTATTCTAAAAGTGGGTCTCAGTGCTGAGAACCACTGTTCTAGGCTATTGACCTCAAGATTCTTCTAGATAGACTGACGAAGTTGGGAGTTAGAGACACTTTGCTCCAGTTGGCTCTGCTCCTTCCTGACTAATCAGATAGGTGCAGAGTCAATAGGTGATGGTAGAAAATACCTTGTAAATAATTATTTACACAAGGTTCCATTCTATCTCTCTGTTTTTTAATGTTTACACAATAGTAGAGGATGTTTGGGAACTTAGGGTTACGTGTCATCGATATTCTAATGACACATGATTCTCCTTAATGTCAAATTCATCACATGTCAAACATGTGTGGCAGCACATGTTCTAACAAGTTCTGGAGTCTGTAATAGACTGGTTGATGACCAATAAACTGAAGCTCAATCCTGATAAGGCAATATACTGCCACCCAACTGCAGAATGCAGTGCATGTCCCATTGGCACAGCTATGCCAATTCACAGTTATGCCAACAAACAGTGTGATACACTGTTGGCTTGAAACAGAGTCTGGACTGTACTGAATTCCTTTAAAGCAGGGTTTTCCAAACTTTCAGCATTGTATTGCTCTTATAAGTTAAAGAAGATACAAACATTTTGGAAATAACTAACAATTTTCACAATCAGGGAACAGTATTTGAAAAATGCTTGCATTTGTGGACTTCTTGCTAACTCTCTCTTTCAACTTGGCTCTCAACAAGAGCGACCAAGGCTGGTAGTTGCTTCCATTAGGAAGAAAAAACGCATGGTAGTAGATAAGGGAGGGGAGGAAGGTGTTGGAGGATGTAATTATGTCACTGACTCAACCTGCTGATCAGGGGCAAATGTGGCCCGTAGGTCATAGCTTGGGGACTCCTGCTCTGAAGGATCATGCTTGCAGTTTAGAAGTGTGATCAAATAGACCTCTGCAGAAACACGAAGATGTCATCCACAGCACAAAACATATTTAACCAGCTTCATTTAGTATGCAAGCACCTACCCTTCTTGAAAACAATGACCTGTTTATAGTTATGAATGCCCTGGTAATGTTCATGTTAATCCAATCTGTTGACTTTGTCAAGGAAAATAGTTTCTTTCCTGGGCTTTTAATAGCTTTTAGTTGTTTGGCAGATTTTGACTGGCTCTCAAGAGCTCCATTTTTGCTATAAAATTCTGTTTTTTATTTGTTGTTTTTATTTGTTCATTTGCCTTTTAAAATTTGCTGTAAGTCACCCTGAAAATATGATACTGGAAAGTGGAGAACATTTATTTTAAACAAATATTTAATGGATAATGCACGGCTATCTTCTTGGTGTTGAAGGCAAAGCAGGACCCCTACTGATAAGGATACATTTACTTATTTATAGAATTTATATCCCTCCAATTCCATGCTGAAGCAATTACCCAATGTGGCTTACAAATACCACATTATTTATTCTACATATTGTACATTTTAAAGTCATAATAAGTACAATGGGGGGGGGGGGCAACTATTTAGACCACAGCATTATTACAGAAGCACAGACATCAGAGAACAAACAAAGCATCACTCAAACACTAGACCAGGGGTGTTCACACTTTTTTGGCTCGAGAGCTACTTTGAAACCCAGCAAGGCCCGGAGATCTACCAGAGTTTTTTTTTACAATGTTCGCGCCATCATAACATATAACATTTATGTGTACAATGTATGTTGGTGTACCTTGCATAACTGCATAAGCCAATATTGCACAACACAACATAATTAACTATAAACATTTTTTGTAATTACTTGAGTTTACTTTAATGACTTGCACTGAAGTGAATCAGCCAAGGATGCATAGTCCAGACAGTAGCTGCTGACAGCCAGCCTCAAGCACACTTCCAAATGTTCATCAGTCATGGTGGAATGGTACTTGGACTTAATGATCTTCATGTAGGAAAAGGCTGACTCACATAAATAAGTGGAGCCCTTCCTGCCTCAGGTGCTCTTATATCCCTGAGGGCCCTATTGCCTTCAAGTGGCTGCAGCTGTGCAGCACACTCTGCTGGAAGCCCAGGCCTTACCCTTAAAGGGGCCACTGCTGACACCACATCTACCTCCACACCAGATCTTCCTTGATTCCAATACAAGTGGGGGGGGGGGAGCAGATCTCTATACAGACCAGTGCAAAAACAGGGGAAAGGTGTGGGGAAGATCTCTATATAGACATCACAGCAAGACCAGTGCAAAACCTCTTGCACACAGAACCAACAGATGGAAGTTGGGGGGGGGGGCAGATCTCCATATGTACCAGTGCAAAAACAGGGGAAAGGTGTGGGGGAGGGAAATCTCTATATAGACATCACAGCAAGACCAGTGCAAACCCCTTGCACACAGAACCAACAGATGGAAGTTTGGGGGGGGGCAGATCTCCATACATACCAGTGTAAAAACAGGGGAAAGGTAAGTCAGCCCCAGTAGAGTCAATGGGGCTCACTCCCAGGGATGCGTGGACAGGAGGGAAGCCTGCCAGCGGCTCCTCTCCAGGTCTACTCATGAGTCAGTCCCAGTAGAGTTAACGGGACTCACTCCCAGGGATGCATGGACAGGAGCTCACTCCCAGGGAGCTTCACTCCCAGGACGGGGCTCACTCCCAGGGATGCATGGATGGGAGAGAAGCCTGCGATCGACTCATTTTGCCTCGTGATCGACCGGTGGATCGCGATCGACGTACTGAGCACCCCTGCACTAGACAAACAGGAATGTTATGAGCCTTCACTGAAAGACCATGAGGGAGCGGGTAGTTCTTTTCCCCCAGAAAGTTTAAAAAATTCAGTGAACTCTTGTTTGGAAAAAATGAAGTTGTTCCTCAAAAAAAAAAAAAAAAAAAAAAAAAAAAAAAAAAAGCCAGACAAATCCAAAGGTAGACAATATGGCCCAATATGAACGAGCAATGTGTAAAATATAAATACAAACTGAATATCTCAGTTTAAATTACACCTGAAAACCACTTGGAATGACAAGGTTAAGATCTTACACCATCATAATGTGCATAGTAAAGAACAAAATAAATAATAGAACCAAAATGTTTAATGTGTGTATGAGGAAAGCTGGTACTGTCAGCAAGATAGCCCCGCCCATTCAAATAGCCTGGAGGGGAAAGAATCCATAAAATTTCTGGATGAGCATAGCACAATGTAACTTCCTAGATTCTTTTTATGCTCAGTTAAAGTGATGGGTGGTTTTGGGTAATTTACAGATGCTAAAAGGTCCCTATTAGATAGTTAAGTTGTTCCAGCACTTTCACCTTCTCTCTACTGCTTACCAGCTTACCTTATGTTCTGCCAGCACCTCTTCTTTCTGTTCCTTCCAATTTCCTGACAATTTCTCATTAGAGCTTCCCTTAGACACTTTCTTACATTGGTAGATAAACTCAACTATCTTCCTAAAACAAATTAAAATCCTACCATATTACTCCACAAGCTTTGTTGTGGAGAAACTGCATATCCTTGGAATTCATATACACTCATTCCAATAAATTAAAGCAAGAGTTGCAGCAATTACCTGCCCTCATAAGGTAACCTTTGGTATCTTGTGAACTGTCACGGAACAGATTCATCCTATTCTTATTTTTCCTAACAGACCTTCAGAAGGTTTCAATAAGACAAGAAAAAAACCGCAGGAAATTCGTAAAAGACAACTGAATATTTATCTTTGATCTGGATACACCTTTAGGCCTCATCCCATCAAGGAAATGAGTCCAATGTTATTTAGCAAGTAATTAGCTGCCCCCAATACTGCCGGCTTATAGTCACTGAATAAACCATATCTTTGCAAACACCATCATAAGGACCACAGCATACAATTTTAAGATGTTGCTGCAGCTTCCAAGAACAGCTCGCTCCAATCATTTATATATATAGTAATTCTTACATTTGACTACATGGAGAAAATACTGCACAGCATGTTGATACAAGCGGAGAGCTTCCTCAAAGTTTCCTGCTTTATCTTCTTGTGCTGCCTTGCTAGCAAGGTCTATTGCTTTCTAAAAAAGAAAAAGAAAAAACACAAACAAGAGATGGAATTAAAATTACATTTCTCAGATAAATGAGTATTAAACAATATTTCCAATACACTTAAGTTCAGGAAAACAAGAATATAATAAATTCCCTCTCAGCTTCTTGGGATCCCAGTGCGTGGTGGCACAAAGCTGAGAGAGGGCAGGGGGAGACATGACGGGAGGCAGGGGTGGGGAGGGGGCAGGCGGGAGGCGTGCTGGGGGAGGGAGGGAGGTGGGTCTGTGGAGCTCTGCTCCACCGAATCCAAGGCAGGCTTGGCGCCCTACACAAACGCCTTTCCTTTACCATCAACCTTTTGGTCGGCGGTAAAGTGAGTAGCCCCATTACGGGGTAGCTTACCTTACCCAGGAGAAGGGGACGAAAGTAGCCCGGAGCACACAGGATCCGGCGGTAGCCGTTCTTTGTGCCACTGAGGCTGGGCGCCCTGGGCAGCTCAGGATAGGGCTGTAACTTGGGATATCAGTTAACAGTGCTGATCCGGTGGGCGTGACTAGCTTTTCCACCGCAAGTGTGTGTAGGTTCACCCCTTGTCTGCATCCCCTTGGTTCAGGTTACAGAAAGTCTCAGCCTTACTCTGTGGCCTGAACTTCAGGAAACTCTCTTCTTTCCACTAATCTCTCCATTATTCTTCCATGCACCTAAAATTCTCCATTCTTCAATATCTCTGGGAAAACTGTCCCTTCTTCTAAAGAGTTCCTCTTTCCTTGTTTCTCTTCGTTCCAACTGCTTTCCCCAGGATGCCACAGTGAGTGAATGTTAGCTGCAGAATTACTCTGTGTAGTTTAAGTCATGAGCAAGTCGGTTCAACTAGGCCACAGCTTTGAATTCCCTTCTTGTTGACCACTGGAATAAATTCCTTGGTGCACCTTTTACCCTCACCTTTACTCTCCTTTCCCTGCTGAATTATTTAAGTTTACATATATACTTGGTGCTGAGTGCCTGCCAGAAGAGAATGGACCAGGGCAGCCTGACTGGCCTGTCTACTGAATGGACAGATAGTAGGATGCTATTTTTTGGCACAGCATCAATAGTTCAGCAAATTTATGCTATGCAGTTACATTACATATGTAATATAGTACATTAGGACAGCTAAAAATACAAATTTTATGGTAACAAAAAAGTTTTGATACAAAAATCTAAGATAACTGTAGGAATTCATGTCTCTGGATTGTATAAAAAATTCAAAATAAACAATTTTTGTGTTATACAGTGTAGTCACTGGGAATTTCCACAACATCAGCAGACCTGCAATCAGTCAAGGACATCTGTTTAGAAAGAAGGTCTGAAACTTAACTCGGCCCTCCAACAAAACCATACAGAAAAACCTTACACACTACTGCGACAGTGACCAGAACAGAAGATGCAGTTCCCTAAGAATTCCCAAAATTCCTATCAATGTATGCACCCCCAGTATTCATACTGGGTGGTTGTAGGGCTTATTTTTCACATGTACAAAGAAAATCTTATAAAAAGATTCATGGTTCATATAGAATGTGTGGTTTTCGCAGCACTTTCCTTCCTTGGGGCGTGTACTCTGTTGGGGAACCCCCTCACCCCATCTTCAAGTCTTGTTGTAGAGACCACATGTTCCCATGAAAGGGGGGTGGGGAAGAAGCAGAGATATGATTCATCTTCCTCTACTGAACACAAATGATTTGTGCCAGGACACAGCGATTGATTTGTTTAGTGGTTTGTGGGTACCCAGAAAAGCTCCTTTCCCTAGTTCTGAATGAAAAGGTTGCCCTGGAAAACCACTTGATCAGTTAAACAAACAAACAAACAAACACACACAGACAGAGAGAGAGAGAGAACGAACACACTTTAATTCTGGGGTAACCTTCCTACATGGAACCAGGGAGGGGAGCCTATTTAATTTTTTTTCCCAAAAGGGGTTTCACCTCAGGGAACACTGCTATCTTGGCTGAAAACTCCTCTGTGAAATCTGAGGTGGGAAACTATAGTACATGTCTCACCCAGGAAGTTTCCTTCCCTCAAGCCTCGAGGGAAACTCCCATTCCTTTTTATGGGTAAGTTCTCCTGGGATTTCTGCTGACACAGGATGTCTGCTAGAGGACAATTGGCAGTGCAGGAGGAGGGTCTAGCATGGTTTTTTCACACAAAGAAAGCCCTGGGTTGCAGTAAATCTGTGATTGCAAATCATATGTAGGTTGAATCCATGGATGTGACTCACGGATTTGTTTTCTCAAAGAATAGCTACACATTTGGAGTAGGCCTTAGTGCTCATGACTTTTTCCTCTCTGTGCAAGTACTATCTGTGAGTGAAGTCATTTCTACTTCCTTTTCCTCTTGTTTTCTTCCTGACAACTGCTTATGCTTAGGGTCCAGCAGCAAATGAATGGTAAAAAATTGTTGCCTTGCCCAGCTAACTGTGATTTGAGTGGGCAAGCTTAACTAAACATGGTTTTATTTTTTCCCCTTAACCATTTTTGTAACCATCCCCACAAAATATGTGTTTTTCTTGCACCTTTCACACTAGCCTCCCAAACTGCTGCAAATGAATCTGCACCCCAGAGTGCTCTGCATAATTTTCTGCAACATGCACATTCTCCAGCAGACAAGCAAATCTTTCTCCATGAATGAGTCAACATGGAAAGTTTTCTGAAAGTATAAAGCCTACTACTAAAATTATAATTATATTACTTTTATGATGAAGTCCAAAAAAAATCATTTTCTTCAGTGATAAAGTGTCACACTTTTTTTTTTTTAAAAAGCATGGCATGGATTGTTATGAAAACTTTGCAGCAAAAGTACTCCTAAAAAGTCTCTATTTCCCACACTCACCACATAACTTGATGACTGCCAAAATCACAAGAGGTCAATATGGTAAAATACTATGACAATCAAAAGCAACTGTGATTTTCCTACCCAACTTTCTTAGAATGGCCACACTACTACCACCCTGACATGACAGGGGGCGGGTGACGGACAGACAACTTCTAGAGATCACTCACTGATCCAGGGAAGTGATACTTAGTGCCAAGCTCTCACTGCCTTCCCATCCCCCACCCTTCCAATCAGTTTGGACATGCAGCTTGGTGGGACTTGGTAGATCTAGTCTGTTGCAACCAGCCCAAGCGATCCAGTTCCCTGGGCAAACTTCTACACAAGAATGCTATTTAAGGTTGTTAAAATGTCCTTACTCTGACAATAGTACCTGCAAAGCAGGGAGGCTGATAAAACCACTGATCTCAGAAAAATGGTAGAGGTTTTAAACAAAGAAGTTTTAAGCAAAAAGGTTTTATTGACAGATGGCTTAACAGATGAGAAAAAACAACATAAACAGTTCATAAATGTAAACATATCTGCATGGTTGGTTTCTCACAGATAAACATCCCCTGAATGTTGCTGGCTCTGCAGGGAAGCCTCACACATGTAGGCCGTGCTGGACTAAGCCGAGAGCCTGGATCCCAACTTGAGCTGAGGGGATAAAAGCTCCCAATATCTGGAGGGGGGAACAGCAGACCAATATAAACAGAACTTAACACTCCAGGCTGATACTTAGTCCCTTTCTATGTATTAGAAAGGGTCTCACCTCCCTGCATTACAATCTCTGCGCATGAACTGGAGGTTGTCCATGACTTTGTGTACCTTGGCTCAACGATCTCCGACACTCATTCTCTCGATACCGAGCTAAACAAATGCATCGGTAAAGCAGCTACCACATTTTCCAGACTCACAAAGAGAGTCTGGTCCAACAAGAAGCTGACAGAACATACCAAGATCCAGGTCTACAGAGCTTGCGTCCTGAGTACACTTCTGTACTGCAGCGAGTCATGGACTCTTCGCTCACAACAGGAGAGGAAACTGAACACTTTCCACATGCGCTGCCTCTGATGCATCCTTGGCATCACCTGGCAGGACAAAGTTCCAAACAACACAGTCCTGGAATGAGCTGGAAGCTCTAGCATGTATGCACTGCTGAAACAGAGACGCCTGCGTTGGCTCGGTCATGTTGTGAGAATGGATGATGGCCGGATCCCAAAGGATCTCCTCTATGGAGAACTCGTGCAAGGAAAGCGCCCTGCAGGTAGACCACAGCTGCAATATAAGGACATCTGCAAGAGGGATCTGAAGGCCTTAGGAGTGTACCTCAACAGGTGGGAATACCTGGCCTCTGAGCGGCCCGCTTGGAGGCAGGCTGTGCAGCATGGCCTTTCCCAGTTTGAAGAGACACTTGGCCAACAGTCTGAGGCAAAGAGGCAAAGAAGGAAGGCCCATAGCCAGGGAGACAGACCAGGGACACACTACACTTGCTCCCGGTGTGGAAGGGATTGTCACTCCCGAATCAGCCTTTTCAGCCACACTAGATGCTGTTCCAGAACCACCATTCAGAGCGTGATACCATAATCTTTCGAGACTGAAGGTTGCCAACATGATGCACCTGGGGACTCTCCCAGTAGCCTTCCACTCTGATCCCCAGAGAGTGGGCTCTACCTATCTTGCCCAGTCAAAAGTACTTGGGGAGGGGAAGAGTGACCCCCTCAGACCTGGGGACCTTCTCTTTAGCACCACCCACCAGTTCTCTGATTGGCTGCCCCCTTGTAACATGGAACACTCCAGCATTTGGAGGAAAATGCTCCACAATGAAATACAGCTGAAATAAAGCAGTACTGTACAACTATTTTATCATCACACACTCCCATCCCAGAAAGTGCTGTTATGTTATGCCTTGCTTCCCATAGTTCGTTTATAAATGAGATGACTAAGGACTAAAATCTTTGTGGAAGTCACATCCGTTAATCCTGAAGGCAATTGCCATAACATCAAGTGCACAGAACAAGATTATGGCCTTGCACAAGCAATGGGAAGAGAATGTATCTGTGCACATTTGAGGACAGCTTTCTCTTCCTATTTCATAACTGTGGTCAATCAGATACTTTCAGGAAGCTCAAAGACAGCACCAGAGTGCAATGGTCTTTGCTGGTTGTTGTACCCCATAACCTGTACAAATTTAGGGGCATGCTGCCTCTGAACATGGAGGTTCCATTTATTTTAAAATAATAAATGCCTTTCCCGTGCCTGAACATGGAGATCGCAATATGAAGGGCTCAGACCTTCAGATAACAGTGTTCTTCTGGGGTTGGGACCCCAATGGGGTCACAAAAGCTCCACCGTGGGGTCATGGCAACTTACGGGAATGAAAACACTCCTGGACTAGAGCACCATCAGTTAAAGAGGAAGGCACTTAGTGTACCCCTCCAGGTCCCAGGGGATTGTGCCCAGGCCTGCTCAGGTTCTTAGCAACTGGCTAAGAAACTTCCACAAGTGCCAGGCTTCCTGGGGGGACTTTTTCTGCTTGCTGCAATAGGAATATCTGGTTATGGTGAATGGGGCTGGGAGGGCAACACGAGGGTGGGGAGAGGGTGGTGACAGCAGTGGGTGCACAGGGTCCTGGGAAGGGATCAAGAGTGGGGTCCCCAATGTCAGGCTTTAGCTATTCGTGACATGAAAAAGGCTGAAGACCTCTGCTGTGCAACATGCTGCCTCTGAACATGAAGGCTCCATTTGTGCATGTACTGCCTCTGAACATGGAGGCTCCATTTATTTGTGTGTGTGTGTGTACACATAGTTTATTTGTGTACACACACACACAAATAAATGGAGCCTCCATATTCAGAGGCAGCACACACACACACACACCCCTCCCCCTCCCATGCCTGTACAGGGAGGTTCCAATAGGAAGGTTCAGCCACAGACTATTAAGGCCACCCCTGAACCTGACAGCAGAGCAGTGACAGCTTGGAGGGAGGGATGGCTGACCGCCTCTGGTCCCCACCCCCACCCTGCCCTTGGAACGCCTCCAACGTCCAGCCTCGCGCCCCCGCCCAACCGCCTTCGAACTCTGGCAGGGCGCCTCCCAGAAGCGCTCGGGCGCCAGGTGCCTCACCTGCAGGTTGGACGTGGCCGCCATGATGGGCGGGGACAGGCTGGACCAAGACGTCGGAGGGGGACCCGCGAGCGGCCCCCACACACACTCACACGCCCAAGCCCCCTTGTGCGCAAGGGGGGGAGGGAGGAAACAAAACGCGTCCTGAACTGCTTCCGCAACTGGAGCCCACCGCCGGCCGGGAACTACTAAACCAAACCGCGCTTCCGCTTCCGCCAAACCCCGATGGCGTCACGCGCCGCGCCCTCCGCGGCACGCAGGCGCTGTGCGGAGCAAACCGGAAGGAGGAAGTAGAGTTGGCTGAGGGGGAGGGGAAAAAAGCAGAGAGGCGGTACTGCGGATGCGCATATTTCACGCATCCGGATCCGCTCCCACGCCTGTGCCTGGAACCCGTCCGCCTGGATGCTTCTTCGCGCATGCGCATCCGCCAAGCCTGTTCCTAGGACCCGTCCACCTGGATGAGCCAGGATGCTCAACATTCTGCACTCGCTGCAGCTTTCGAGGTGTCTCTTGTTGCTGCTGCGCGCGCGGGGCAGTGAACGTCGTTCATTGGCTCTCGCTTTGCTCTGTGGGTGCCACGCAGAAAGTAGAGCTGCAGTGCTCTGCAGGTGTGCTTGAGCCCAGTCTTGGACTGAATGGGCTTGACTTCTGCCTGGACAGGCAGGGGATTGCTCTGGAGGTGCTATGGGAAGGGGGTGTGAGCATGTGAGAGCGTATAACTGATTAAAATAGCAAATTGTGGTGTTACGTGTTTTCATGCCAACATTTTAATAAATTGTAACTCTAAATTATAATGCCTTTAAAATATGTACTAGGTGGGTGATCTAGTGTCACTGTTTCTCAACCAGCGGTTTGGGTACCACCAGCGGCACTTGAGGTGTTGTTTGGTGGTACTTGCTGCACACCCTTCACCCAGCAGCAAGACCAGGAACACAACGCAGTAGGCGACTGGGCTCAACAGGCACAGCACTGCAGCATGCTTTTCCACGTTCTGAAAAACCCTCCCGTCCACTCTTACTGGTGTTGGTTGTGTTGCATCTGGCCTCCCAAATCAGAAGCAACTGGCCATGATGTCATCACCGGTTACATCCAGTGGTACTTTGAATAGGCTTATCATGTGAAGTGGTACAGCGGAGGACAATCATGGCGAAACACTGATATAGGTGATATAGCATCAGCAGATGCAACCACAGTATTGTTTCTAAGTGGAGAAGTAATCTATTTTGATTTCTGGAAAATATCTTAAAACACCAAAATGTGGTGTTGTGTGTTTTTATTCAGATGTTTTAACACCAAAAAAGTGGTGCTTTGTGTTTTTAACAACAACAACAAAAAAAAAACAACTCCTAGCTATGGGCCAAAAATGGGTTGGTGATTTTTCTATCGACACTGTCATCATCTGAACTATGAATATAAGCAAACAAAAATAAAAAGCTGAGGACTGAAGACACTAAGCAGAAATTTTTTTGTGTGTATACTGCTAACTCCAACATGAAAATGCTGACAGCCCAATCCTTTTTACCGGGAGTAAGAGTGTCAGAGTTCAGTGGCGTTTCCAAGCAAATGTGTGGTTTCTTCATCCCCCCAGCATCTCACAGGAAAAAAAATCACATCATGTACTCTGGATTATGTAATTCCCAGGACACTTGCAGACATGCTCCTTGTATCGCTCTGCCAGCATGTTGGTGCTGTTTGGCTGTGGGTTGCAAGCAGAATTGTATGGCTACTTTCATGCTGCAGTAGATGTACTTTAGTGTGTATTGGGGACACAAGTTTTCCTACCCCCTTGTACCTCTGTTTCTGTTTAGGTTATTGAATATGACCCACTCAGAGTATATGAAATAGCTCTATCAACAGTCTACGCATGTAGTATTTGCATGGTTGTGCTGCTTTTCTTTAAACAAAAGAAAAAAAAAGATGAATTTTACACAATATGATTTGAATTCTGTATTCAAAAATACTGTATTGGTGGATGATCTATGAATGATTATGTCATGTGAAACCATCCCACCCTCCCCCAAAGAGTGGGTGAATACATCCCGCTTTATGTCTTATAATCACACAAGTTCAAATCCCTGTTTATTTCTAAACACAGTTTACTTTAAAGTCCATTGACCACAGTGGAATCCTTTCAAGCAAACAGGTTTAGGATCAAACTGTTAATATCCAAGATATTTATTCTCCCAAATTAAACCTAGAGCAGTAAAGAGACCATACATAATGTGGTAAACTGTCTATCAAGAACACTTAGTGCAAGAGGTACAACCTGAATTAATTCAATTAATATTATGGTCAGGAATGACAGGATTTTATCGATCCATACACTCCCCGAAGTTTCTAAGTCAATAACTGCAACTTAGTATTTCTGATGAATAACTAATTTGCAAGCAGTGTTAGCAAGAAGGGAAGGAATTTGACTGACACCTTTATTATATATACCTGTTTACTTAAAGTAAGTTCCATTGAAACTAACTGAACATGCCCATTTGCATACCTATGACATGGTGGGGATGGTGGCAAAGAAATATTTATTCCATCCCACCATTTCAACAGTTGAATCATGCCCAGTTAAGCAGAGCTTCCAGGGGCTCCACCCTGTATATACTAATATGGTCTTGTGGTCCATGCCTGTGAATTTGGATGCAAAATTGTACACCCTAATTATGGTCCACCCTAAAATTATGTCCATCTTAATAATTTTAGGGTGGATGCTCTGCCCTAAAATAATGTCCCAGTTTCCCAAACGTAAACATTTATATTGTACATGATGTTTACTTTGTATTTAAGTAGTTCTATTATGTATATTGCATGTATTTTTAAATAGCCTATTATAAGCTGCTTTGGATGTCACTCAGAAAAAAAAGCAGTATAGAAATCAAATAAATATTGTACATGTCCAATAATAAGGCACTGTCTGATTATCATAAATACTGCAGCATCAGGTGGTACTATGCTGTTCCCTGATCTATATTATCTCTGGCACTATAGCAACGGGATTGCTACAGTACTTCCAGTATTTTTATTTAATCTACTGTGGTTGTTCCTCAGTAACTTCAATACTTTGGCAGCCACAACTGTGCTCGTGCAGGGGCCAGCATATTTTGGTGCCAAACAGTCAAGAGTGTAGACAATCAAATGCTGGATTACTGGAATTTTACTCTACTTGTAGCACAATGTTATGCATATCTACTCAAAAGTGAGTTCCAATGTGTTTAATGGGGCTTACTCCCAGGAAGGTGCCGATAAGATTGCAGACATTGGGAATTTCCTAAGTATGCAGAAGTAAGTTTGTAAATTAAAAGAATTTTTTTTTTAACTGACGCTTTTAACTTCTTGGACCTGTGTGACCATAAAGGAGTTTTTAGAATCCCCCTGGTATACAGATAGGGTTAGCTTGCCTATGAAGTAAATGGAAGTAACTGCTTCAGGCACCAGCCTGGTGGGAGGCTGTGGACTGGCAAAAGGCACCCAACTCAACATGGAAAGGTTTAAAAAAAAGCTGCAGCTGCCAAAATTCCCTCTTCTATACAGTGGTTAAAGGTATAGGCACTCTGTTCCACTTTGTTTCTGGTAACCCTACTTCTAGAACACTCTGGTCATGTTTGTTTTTCAGGTTCTAGTATGGTCGCCATTATATGCCAATAAAGATGCTATTGTATTGTATGCTCACCACATGAGCAACCCTAACCCCTGCTAATTGGGTAAGAGGCACTTTTTCAAGTGGGTGCTCCTTTTTTAGCAGGGGGAGAGTAACTAGCCCACCTCACCCCAGCACTGTCTGTTCTAGTGGCTGTCTGCTGGTATTCCTTGGCATCTTTTTAGATTATGAACCCTTTTGGGACAGGGAGCCATTTAGTTATTTGATTTTTCTCTGTAAACCGCTTTGTGAACTTTTAGTTGAAAAGCGGTATATAAATACTGTTAATAAAAATAAATAATAATAATATGCCCTTCAAGCTCGATGCTAGAATACATGGTCGCCTTCATAAATCATGTTATCGTATTGGTCTGTTCTCAGGAAACAACTGGATGCAGCTGGATGTACAGCAAATAAGGGAAGTGGTGTTTTTGAACTTGGACAAAAGGAACTAGAACCCTAGCTAGAAGGAGATTAAAAAACAGCTCTCTAGCACTGGAAGCTGAAAAACAAACAGCCTAATTTGCATGCTGCTACTCTTCCAGCAGGGCCCCTTCAGACCACATGGAAACAGTTTCAGCCACTCAAGAATGAGTCAGTTGCTGTTTCTGCTGGGTGCTGCCTAGTATTGTTCTGTTCCTGCAACCCTTTAAAGGCCATTCCAGAGGAGAAGGAGCCAACAGAGGACGAACAGATATGTCTCCGGAAGCTCCTGGGAGACAGCTTGTTTTCCCCCAAATACTGCAGGTCTGAAGAGGACCTGAAGATCTTTGTTAGGAGAGACAAGATCTTCATCGGTGCAGGCATCTGGGAAACTGAAAGCCCGACCCGGGGGGGGGGCTTTCTTCTCAGAGGAATCTAACCATTTGTGACAGTATTGGGGGAGGTGCAGTGCTGGCTCCGTGCTGAGGTGCCATATGAAGGGAAAAAAAGCGTAAAGTGTAAAGTTTAAGCTGGAAATTTAAGATATGCAAGTGTTAATATTGTCCCCGGCTCTGATTGACTGATTTGGCTAAAAGCCCTGGATATATTGGAGGCGTTAACGAGAGACTTTTTAAGGAGGTTGAAAGTGCTCTTTTTCTCTGCCATGGAATAAATTGGTGGTAGATTATAATTACAACTATAACTTGGGTGTGAACTAAAATCCAGAATTATTCTTGGACATAATTGGATATAAATATAATTCTCATTAGATTTGCAAGAGCTTTGTTTTCTCTGCACCAGAGACGGTGAGACTGTTTTCTTTCGTTTTGTTTTTCTCTCCATTAACCACACTGGACTGTTATCTGCAAGAGGTATATAAGGAATGCGGATGGCAGAGTAGTAATGACGTGGTGGAAGTGAGGAGAATAATATGTTGTGGACATCTAGTAGACTAGAGCGAAATTGCAAAATAGACTGTTCCAGAAATGTGGGTACAGAAAATCTTGATTAATACGGAGAGATTGCTTGTTATGGAGCGACAACAGCTGAATTGGTCCTCACAGATTCAAGTCAGTCTGGAGACTCTTTCCCAACAGATAGATGTCTGTAAGGAACAATTGGAAGATGTGAAGAAACAAGCAGAAGATAAACAAGGGAGTGAAAAAGCGGACAAGGAGGAAAATCAACAGGATGATCAACAGGACGAAGAAGAGGCCCTGATGGAGATCAAGTAAGATAAGATGGACAGAGTAACAGGAGTGCACAAATCACAAAATTTGTTGGAACAAGCAGGAGAAAATATATCCCAGTTAACTGGAAGAATGAACACACCCTAAATAAGAAAGTGGGGATTTATCAGATTCTGTTATAGAGATAAATTATTAAAGGTATTACAGGAGAAAAAATGGAAAGTAAGAAAAAAAAAGAACCCTGAGGGGTAATCTGAGGGTTAAAGAAAATTGGAGGATTTATTTAGCTAATAACAATGGCCCAAATTTATTTGAAGAAAAAAAAAAAGAATACGTATGAAATTGATAAATATGAATTAGAATGTATTAAAAAATATAGCTGGAAATGTAAACGTGTGGAAGAATTGTTTTATATGTGGTTATTATGTCAAAGAAAAAAAGTGTAATTAGATTGGAGAATTAGATTGGAGTTGAAATAGCTGAGGTGATAATTTTGGTAATTAGATTATTTTGTTTTAATATTAATGAGCAATTGAAGTTAGTTTACGCTTGGTAGAAAGTGAATATTTAGAAACTATAGTATATAGGACATTAGGGAAAATTGGTTGTATATTATATAAATAAATGGATAAATCAATAAAAGGTAGAAATAGATAAGAACATAAGAACAGCCCCACTGGATCAGGCCGTAGGCCCATCTAGTCCAGCTTCCTGTATCTCACAGCGGTCCACCAAATGCCTCAGGGAGCACACCAGATAACAAGAGACCTCATCCTGGTGCCCTTCCTTGCATCTGGCATTCTGACATAACCCATTTCTAAAATCAGGAGGTTGCGCATACACATCATGGCTTGTAACCCGTAATGGATTTTTCCTCCAGAAACTTGTCCAATCCCCTTTTAAAGGCGTCCAGGCTAGACACCATCACCACATCCTGTGGCAAGGAGTTCCACAGACCAACAGGAGTTCCACAGACCAACCACACACTGAGTAAAGAAATATTTTCTTTTGTCTGTTCTAACTCTCCCAACACTCAATTTTAGTGGATGTCCCCTGGTTCTGGTGTTATGTGAGAGTGTAAAGAGCATCTCCCTATCCACTCTGTCCATCCCCTGCATAATTTTGTATGTCTCAATCATGTCCCCCCTCAGGCGTCTCTTGTAAGTAAGTAAGTAAGTAAGTAAGTAAGATGAGTAAGTAAGATGAGTAAGTAAGATGAGTAAGTAGATTAGGAGATATAGTATGACTGATTATAGTATAGTATAGTATAATCATATAGTATAGTATGATTAACTAGTAATGGTATATGGTATTTAGCACTCCTAAATGTATGTTATATGTTTGTGTGTCTGTGTGTGTTAATTAAAAAAATAATAATTTTTTAAAAAGCCATTCCAGCCCAGCGTTGCATATATACAACAGGGACCAAATGTGTACACCTGTGGGCCAGGCAAAAATGATTTAGGGCACAAGCCTAACCAGGTCTACTCAGAAGTAAGTCCTATTTTGTTCAATGGGGCTTACTCTCAAGAAAGTGTGGTTAGGATTGCAGCCTTAGGGCCCAATCCTATCCAACTTTCCAGCACCAGTGCAGCCGCAACGCAAGGGAACAAATGTGCCCATACCTTAAGGAGGCCTCTGTGATTGCTGCCCCACCACAAGATGCAGTGCATGCCCCATTGGCACAGTTGCACCGGCACTGGAAAATTGGGTAGGATTGGGCCCTTAATCTTGTATTTTACTGTTTTTCTGACTTGGTCCAAGTTCACTTGGGAGGGAATGAATTTACCATCTCAGACCTTTGATTCTGTTATTGTTTCTCAGGGCACTCTTCAGATTTCAGAGCTCTTTATTACCCTGGGAGAGAGGCTTCTCCAAGGCTGTCTTTCTGTGTGGGCTCCCTAAGCCTGGCTATCAGCAGTGAAAATAAATTCCAGTTGGCCCAGTAAGAACAGTGAAGAAGGGAGCAAAGCGTTGCTTACTGCTAGGCACTATTCTTCTGCCCTCCTTCCTTCTTCTTCTGCAGTATAAACATGGGTGTATTTTGGACCCAAAGATCAGTTTAACACACACATACACACAAACTACCCCCACTTGTGACACTTAGTGCAATCCAGAGGTGCCCTTGGGCCAGTGCACAGAGGTGTGCTGGCCTGCAGAGGCTGATACAAGCCTCTGCACCACCTTCCTTGGTGAGCCTTGCATTGACACAGCTGGGCCAAGCAAGCCTCTGGGATGGGTGGGGAGGAGGCAGGAGGGAGGCATTCCTGGGGGGGAGGGGGAGGGCAGGCAGTGGGTAGCCCTGGGGGTGGGCAGGTGGGGAGTGGGAGGTGGGGCTGGGATCCAGCACTTTCCTGGGAGTAAGACCCATTGACTATAATGGGGCTTACTTCTGAGTAGACATGCATGGAATTGGGCTGTAAAGATTCGTATAAGCTGTTTCCCATATGCAGAAGGAAATTAATCCAGCACTTATGCTGGATCCCAACCCTCAACCCCAGGGAGTTTGGAGCGGCTTGAAGCCACTCCACTCTCCTCACGCTACTTTAGGAGGTGGCGCAAGTCCAAGGAGACTGATAGGAGCAAGGGCGTCTTACCCAGAGGTAAGGGGAAAAGTTTCCCCTTGCCTCTGGCTGAGCCGCCTTGGGCCCCTATCATGTGCTGGATACAGCGCAAGCTTCTTGGCTTGCCTGTTCCAGCACAGGGTATGATTGTGCCATTAGTCTGCAATCCTAGCCACATTTACCTGGGAGTAAGACTCATTGACTAAAATGGGGCTGACTTCTGAGTAGACATGCATAGAATTGGGCTGTAAAGGTTATACAGGTTAAGCCTCATTATTCTCCTGGGTTCCTTCCAAGCACTCACCTGGATGGCAAAAAAAAAAACGCACAATAGCAAATCAATTTAAAAAACAAAGGTGATTTAAAAACAGCCTTGCTGACCTTTGTGATGTAAGATAAGAGTTATTAAGAAGACAATCCATCAATCAGTTGTCCTGCAAGGGCTTACAAAGGCGCTTCACTCCCTTCTCCAATGCCCCTCCCTTCTCCAGTCCCCTTCTCCCTTCTCCAATGCAAAGTGATCACCTTTCTGCTCAGGGGGAAGGGAGGGGTCGCCTGGAGAGAGAAGGCATGATGGATTGTCAGCCAGCTGCCCCCTCTCTCTATTGTTATTGTTAAAGGCTATTGTTATTGTTATTAATAACAATCAATATCAATTGTTATTAATTGTAATTAATTGTTATTAATAACAATTGTTATTGTTATTGTTAAGGCTATTGTTAAAGGACTGTTCAGTTTTTAAAACTTATTTTAAAGGGATGCATTTTTTCCCTTCTCCAGAGATCAGCACATTCCTTTTCATTTGCAGGGCCTATTGGTGTTGAGTCAAGTATGTATATAAAAAAATCTGTGTATAAATAGGCTGGACCTGTATATTATTGGCAACCTTCAGTCTCGAAAGACTATGGTATCGCGCTCTGAAAGGTGGTTCTGGCACAGCGTCTAGTGTGGCTGAAAAGGCCAATCCGGGAGTGACAATCCCTTCCACACCGGGAGCAAGTGCAGTCTGTCCCTGGTCTGTCTCCCTGGCTATGGGCCTTCCTTCTTTGCCTCTTAGCCTCAGACTGTTGGCAAAGTGTCTCTTCAAACTGGGAAAGGCCATGCTGCACAGCCTGCCTCCAAGCAGGCTACTCAGAGGCCAGGGTTTCCCACTTGTTGAGGTCCATCCCTAAGGCCTTCAGATCCCTCTTGCAGATGTCCTTGTATCGCAGCTGTGGTCTACCTGTAGAGCACTTTCCTTGCACGAGTTCTCCATAGAGGAGATCCTTTGGGATCCGGCCATCATCCATTCTCACGACATGACCAAGCCAACGCAGGCGTCTCTGTTTCAGCAGTGAATACATGCTAGGGATTCCAGCACGTTCCAGGACTGTGTTGTTTGGGACTTTGTCCTGCCAGGTGATGCCGAGGATGCGTCGGAGGCAGCGCATGTGGAAAGCGCTCAGTTTCCTCTCCTGTTGTGAACGGAGAGTCCATGACTTGCTGCTGTACAGAAGTGTACTCAGGATGCAAGCTCTGTAGACCTGGATCTTGGTATGTTCCATCAGCTTCTTGTTGGACCAGACTCTCTTTGTGAGTCTGGAAAATGTGGTAGCTGCTTTACCGATGCGCTTGTTTAGCTCGGTATCGAGAGAAAGAGTGTCGGAGATCAGTGAGCCAAGGTACACAAAGTCATGGACAACCTCCAGTTCACGCGCAGAGATTGTAATGCAGGGAGGTGAGTCCACATCCTGAACCATGACCTGTGTTTTCTTCAGGCTGATTGTCAGTCCAAAATCTTGGCAGGCCTTGCTAAAACGATCCATGAGCTGCTGGAGATCTTTGGCAGAGTGGGTAGTGACAGCTGCATCGTCGGCAAAGAGGAAGTCACGCAGACATTTCAGCTGGACTTTGGACTTTGCTCTCAGTCTGGAGAGGTTGAAGAGCTTTCCGTCTGATTTGGTCCGGAGATAGATGCCTTCTGTTGCAGTTTCAAAGGACTGCTTCAGCAGGACAGCAAAGAAAATCCCAAACAAGGTTGGCGCAAGAACACAGCCCTGCTTCACTCTGCTTCGGATGTCAAAAGGGTCTGATGTGGAGCCATCGAAGACAACAGTGCCCTTCATGTCCTTGTGGAAAGATCTGATGATGCTGAGGAGCCTGGGTGGACATCTGATCTTGGGGAGAATCTTGAAGAGGCCGTCTCTGCTGACCAGGTCGAAAGCCTTTGTGAGATCTATGAAGGCTATAAAGAGTGGCTGTCGTTCCCTGCATTTCTCCTGCAGTTGTCTAAGGGAGAATACCATATCAGTGGTGGACCTGTTGGCTCAGAATCCCCACTGCAATTCTGGATAGACGCTCTCTGCAAGTACCTGGAGCCTCTTTAGTGCAACTCGGGCAAACAGCTTTCCTACAACGCTAAGGAGAGAGATGCCGCGGTAGTTGTTGCAGTCACCCCTGTCACCTTTGTTCTTGTACAGCGTGATGATGTTTGCATCCCTCATGTCTTGAGGTACTCCACCTTCTCTCCAGCAGAGACAGAGGATTTCATGCAGTTCAGTGACAATGATCTCTTTGCAGCATTTTAGGACTTCAGCAGGGATGCTGTCTTTTCCAGGTGCCTTGCCAAAGGCAAGGGAGTCCAGGGCCACGTGAAATTCTTCTAGGGTTGGTTCACTGTCAAGCTCTTCCAGCACAGGCAGGCACTCAATGTTGTTCAGTGCTTCTTCGGTGACTACATTTTCTCTGGAATATAGCTCAGAGTAGTGCTGCACCCAGCGTTCCATCTGCTGCGCCCGATCCTGGATGACCTCGCCTGTGGCAGATTTCAGAGGGGCAATTTTCCTCTGTGTTGGACCTAGGGCCTGCTTGATACCGTCATACATCCCCTTGATGTTGCCCGTGTCAGCTGCTATCTGTATCTCGGAACAGAGCTGGAGCCAGTAGTCGTTAGCACATCTCCTGGCAGTCTGTTGGACTTTGCTGCGAGCAGCTCGGAGGACCTGCAGGTTGCGCTCACTGGGACAGGCCTTGTATGCTGCTTGAGCTCTCCTCTTTTCCTCAATGACTGGTGTCAACTCCTCAGAGTGGGCTTCAAACCAGTCTGCCGCCTTGTTGGTCTTCTTGCCGAATATAGACAAGGCAGTGTTGTAAATAGTATATGTATATTGTAAACAGTATACAGTATAAACCTGTATATGCTGTTTCCCATATGCAGAAGGAAATGAATCAGAGCACATGTCAAGTTATAAACAATTAAATTTCCAAATATACATCAGACTGATCAAACTGTTCCTTCCTTCAGTGTAATTATTTTAATTAGAGCTCATAAGGCATACATTACTATTCAAGTCAGGTTCTTCACCTCACGTCCTCTTTCTGTGTTTGTAAATACTTGCTTCCTGATGCAATCAGCTGCACTACTCAAACCAAGCCTTGTTATTGCCACAAGTTGTACCTGGCAGGGAAGACTTGCTTGCCAGAAAAAAATAAAAATAAAGGACACTGCCTCTAGCCCCTTACTTATAGAGAGTGAGGCTGGGAGGATTCTGGGAATGGAAACTATCCATGTCTAGCAGCCACTTCACCCTTTCACTTTACACAAAGTAGCAGGGAAGAAGCCATAGTGGTTCTTTTCTGAAGTAGTTAGGAGAGTGCTAGGGCAGGGGTATCATAAGGCCTGTGGGCCACTAGTGTAGCATCTGCTATCCAGGGTCAGATTTTGTAGAAGATTTTGTAGGCCCCCATCACAAAATCTAATTAAGTAAATAAAAAGTGAGCCCCACATTCTTTAGATACAGGTTCTACAAATGCCCCCACCCAGCACATGTTCCTATCCAGGAGAGGGGGCTCTATTAAATGTTTGGAACATAGAATGGAGCAAGACAAGTGAAAGATGGGACTGCTTGGTTGTGAGTGCAATGTCAGAAAACTGATCAGACAGAATCCTTTTTTTAGCAAGGCACTACTCTGTCCTCAACGGAGCTAACACACAAGGAGCTCCCTGCCACAGCTCCACAGCACCCAGAACTGTCTCATTTCACAAACATGCCTCCCCTTGTAAACAATCTAGAAAGATGCAGAAGAACACCAGCAAAACAGCCACTAGAAAAGATACTGTGCTGGGGTGAAGAGGGACAGTTATTCTCCCCCTGCTAAATATAAGAAGAGCAGCACTTGAAAAAGTGCATCTTTACCCAGTTAGCAGGGATAACTGTATGATGATACATGGAAATGAGAGCTGACTCATATCAATACCTTATTGGTTCCATGCTGTATCATAATAACACCTCATTGGTGTTTGGAACAATCGGTTTCTGGTCATTTGCAGCTAACAAGTTTTTATGTGAGAACAAAGTGCTTATTTCTGGCCATCATCTGTTTAATGATGTCACTTTCTGCTTAGTGACATCACTTCTGGCCCTCAGCAGGCACCATGAATGCTAATTTCAATCCTCTGTATGAAACAACATGAACCTGTGCTGGGGAAAGGATTGCAATGGCAGTAGGACTGAAAGAGAAGCTAAGCCCTTCCCCATCCTCCTTTTGCACTCTCTTTTTTGAGAAGAGGGTGCATCAGTGGCCTAGTTAGGCAAGGTGGCAAGCTGAGGAAAGTTGCAAGTGGATGCAGGTTGCAGAACCTGCCATCCTATACAATGTATAGGATCATAGCCATAATGTGGAGCCATGGCCAATGGCCCAGGAGATCAAGGGAGCCTCATGTTGAAAATGTTTGGGAACCACTACCTTAGGTAATTTCCTGACACATTTACAGGGATATAATTGTTTTGCATTTTTACCAGCATCTTCCTTCCCTAGTACACATCACGTGTGCGTCTTTCTCATAATCAGAATCATAGGATAATATGGGTGAAATTTTACAGCACTAGAGCTGTGCCGCACTTATGATGCTAAAAATAATATGCTACTTCTCTTCCATAAACAAGGAAACAAGTCAGAAAAGGAATAAACATCCAGTTATATATCAGATGTACCACACTATTTCAGAATAATTGTTTTAATTAGAGGTCATAAAGGCTATATAGTCAGGGAATATCACTTCCTGTTGCTACTTCTGAGTTTGTAAAGTCTTGTTTCCTGGTAGAACTAATAGTGGCAGTACTCAACTAACCCTTGTTATTGCCACAGGTTGTACTTGGCAGGAAAGGCTTGCTTACCAGAAAAATAAAAACACTCCCTGACTCTCACCTAAAGTCAGAGACATGTTTTTGTTCAAGTGTGCATGCATTCACATTCGCTCTCTCTCTCTCTCTCTCTCTCTCTCTCTCTCTCTCACACACACACACACACACACACACACACACACAGATATCCCACTAGTATTTTTGGACATCTGTTAGCAAATTAACAATGATCTTGACAGTGATCAGTGTGTCTCAACAGCAGCTGATATTTAACTCACAACTTCTTTGAGACATTTGCTTCATTCAGTATGTCCCCAACCTCGGTACAGATGTGAAAACATCCAACCTATGTTGTGTTCACTTTCCTAGCTGCATGACAGCCTTTCCCTGAGCTGAACATTACTGCCATCTCCAGAATGTTCTTTTCATGACCAACATATATATTTCATTTGTCCATATCAATATTCTCAATCTCAAGGAGAAGATTTTCTTCTACCTCAGCAGGTTTACAACACTTGAGGACATAAACAGGCATGTTATATAAGAAACTTGGAAAAGAAACGTGAAAAGAAACTTTGAAAAGATACATGAAAAGAAATGTGAAAAACCATGAAATGAAACGTGAAAAGAAAGGTGAAAAGCCACAAAAAGAAATGTGAAAAGAATAATGAAAGAAATGTGAAAAGAAACTTGGTAATGAAACTTGGAAAAGAAATGTGAAAAGAAACTTGGAAAAAACCGTGAAAGGAAACTTGGGAAGAAATTTGGAAAAGAAACATGAAAAACTGTGAAAAGAAACGTGAAAATAAAGAAGTTTTTCACAGTTTTATCAAAATAAAATTGAAAAAGTCAAAAGAAACGTGAAAAGAAACATGAAAGAAATGTGAAACAAAATGTGAAAAGAAATGCATAAAGAATCATGAAAGAAATGTGGAAAGAAATGTGAAAAGAAATGTGAAAAACCGTGAAAAGAAACTTGGAAAAAACTGTGAAAAGAAACGGAAACTTGGAAAAGCATGGTTTTCACAGTTTTTTCCAAAGAAATTTGGAAAAAACAGTGTGAAAAACGAAATGTGAAAAAACGTGCAAAGAAGCATGAAAGAAATGTGAAAAGAAACTTGTAAAAGGAACTTGGAAAAGAGATGTGAAAAGAAACATGGAAAAGAAACGTGAAGAGAAACGTGAAAAGACACATGGAAGAGAAACTTGCAAAAGGAATTTGGAAAAGAAATGTGAAAAGAAACTGAAAAGAAATGTGAAAAGAAACATGAAAAGATACTTGGAAAAGAAACGTGAAAAGAAACTTGGAAAAGCATGGTTTTTACGGTTTTTTTTCCAAAGAAACGGAAAAGAAACTTGGAAAAAACAGTGTGAAAAACTAAAAGTGAAAAGAAACGTGCAAAGAAGCATGAAAGAAACATGAAAAGAAACTTGCAAAAGGAACTTGGAAAAGAAATTTGAAAAGAAAAGTGAAAAGAAATGTGGAAAAGAAACGTGAAAAGAAACTTGGAAGAAACCGTGAAAAGAAACGTGGAAAGAAACTTGGAAAATAAACGTGAAAATAAACATGAAAAAACTGTGAAAAGCTGTGAAAAGAAACTTGGAAATGAAATGTGAAAAGAAACTTGCAAAAGGATCTTGGAAAAGCAATGTGAAAAGAAATGTGAAAATAATCATGAAAAAACCGTGAAAAACTGAAAAGAAACGTGAAAAGAAACTTGCAAAATAAACTTGGAAAAGAAATGTGAAGAGAAATATGAAAAGAAATGTGAAAACCATGAAAAGAAACATGAAAAGCCGCAGAAAGAAATGTAAAAAAATCATGAAAGAAACGTGAAAAAACGTGTATCATGTATTGTATTGGCAACCTTCAGTCTCGAAAGACTATGGTGTCGCGCTCTGAAAGGTGGTTCTGGCACAGCGTCTAGTGTGGCTGAAAAGGCCAATCCGGGAGTGACAATCCCTTCCACACCGGGAGCAAGTGCAGTCTGTCCCTGGTCTGTCTCCCTGGCTATGGGCCTTCCTTCTTTGCCTCTTAGCCTCAGACTGTTGGCAAAGTGTCTCTTCAAACTGGGAAAGGCCATGCTGCACAGCCTGCCTCCAAGCGGGCCGCTCAGAGGCCAGGGTTTCCCACTTGTTGAGGTCCATCCCTAAGGCCTTCAGATCCCTCTTGCAGATGTCCTTGTATCGCAGCTGTGGTCTACCTGTAGGGCGCTTTCCTTGCACGAGTTCTCCATAGAGGAGATCCTTTGGGATCCAGCCATCATCCATTCTCACGACATGAGCAAGCCAACACAGGCGTCTCTGTTTCAGCAGTGAATACATGCTAGGGATTCCAGCACGTTCCAGGACTGTGTTATTTGGAACTTTGTCCTGCCAGGTGATGCCGAGGATGCGTCGGAGGCAGCGCATGTGGAAAGCGCTCAGTTTCCTCTCCTGTTGTGAGCGAAGAGTCCATGACTCGCTGCAGTACAGAAGTGTACTCAGGACGCAAGCTCTGTAGACCTGGATCTTGGTATGTTCCGTCAGCTTCTTGTTGGACCAGACTCTCGTTGTGAGTCTGGAAAACGTGGTAGCTGCTTTACCGATGCGCTTGTTTAGCTCGGTATCGAGAGAAAGAGTGTCGGAGATCGTTGAGCCAAGGTACACAAAGTCATGGACAACCTCCAGTTCATGCTCAGAGATTGTAATGCAGGGAGGTGAGTTCACATCCTGAACCATGACCTGTGTTTTCTTCAGGCTGATTGTCAGTCCAAAATCTTGGCAGGCCTTGCTAAAACGATCCATGAGCTGCTGGAGATCTTTGGCAGAGTGGGTAGTGACAGCTGCATTGTCGGCAAAGAGGAAGTCACGCAGACATTTCAGCTGGACTTTGGATTTTGCTCTCAGTCTGGAGAGGTTGAAGAGCTTTCCGTCTGATCTGGTCCGGAGATAGATGCCTTCTGTTGCAGTTCCAAAGGCCTGCTTCAGCAGGACAGCAAAGAAAATCCCAAACAAGGTTGGTGCAAGAACACAGCCCTGCTTCACTCCGCTTCGGATGTCAAAAGGGTCTGATGTGGAGCCATCGAAGACAACAGTGCCCTTCATGTCCTTGTGGAAAGATTTGATGATGCTGAGGAGCCTGGGTGGACATCCAATCTTGGGGAGAATCTTGAAGAGGCCGTCTCTGCTGACCAGGTCGAAAGCCTTTGTGAGATCTATGAAGGCTATAAAGAGTGGCTGTCGTTGTTCCCTGCATTTCTCCTGCAGTTGTCTAAGGGAGAATACCATATCAGTGGTGGACCTGTTGGCTCGGAATCCACACTGCGATTCTGGATAGACGCTCTCTGCAAGTACCTGGAGCCTCTTTAGTACAACTCGGGCAAACAGCTTTCCTACAACGCTAAGGAGAGAGATGCCGCGGTAGTTGTTGTAGTCACCCCTGTCACCTTTGTTCTTGTACAGCGTGATGATGTTTGCATCCCTCATGTCTTGAGGTACTCCACCTTCTCTCCAGCAGAGACAGAGGATTTCATGCAGCTCAGTGACGATGATCTCTTTGCAGCATTTTAGAACTTCAGCAGGGATGCTGTCTTTTCCAGGTGCCTTGCCAAAGGCAAGGGAGTCCAGGGCCACGTGAAGTTCTTCTAGGGTTGGTTCACTGTCAAGCTCTTCCAGCACAGGCAGGCACTCAATGTTGTTCAGTGCTTCTTCGGTGACTTCATTTTCTCTGGAATATAGCTCAGAGTAGTGCTGCACCCAGCGTTCCATCTGCTGCGCCCGATCCTGGATGACCTCGCCTGTGGCAGATTTCAGAGGGGCAATTTTCCTCTGTGTTGGACCTAGGGCCTGCTTGATACCATCATACATCCCCTTGATGTTGCCCATGTCAGCTGCGATCTGTATCTCGGAACAGAGCTGGAGCCAGTAGTCGTTAGCACATCTCCTGGCAGTCTGTTGGACTTTGCTGCGAGCAGTTCGGAGGACCTGCAGGTTGCGCTCACTGGGACAGGCCTTGTATGCTGCTTGAGCTCTCCTCTTTTCCTCAATGACTGGTGTCAACTCCTCAGAGTGGGCTTCAAACCAGTCTGCCGCCTTGTTGGTCTTCTTGCCGAATATGGACAAGGCGGTGTTGTAAACGGTATTCTTGAAATGTTCCCATCTGTTGGATGCGTTTGTGTCGGCCGGGCCTGGAAGAGATTCCTCAAGCGCTTGTGCAAATTCCTCCACTTTTCTCTGATCCCGGGTCTTGCTGGTATCAATGCGAGGTCTTCCTTCCTTTTTCGTGTGATACAGTCGCTTTGTTTGCAGTTTCACTCTGCTGCACAACAGGGAGTGGTCAGTGTCGCAGGCAGCACCATGATAACTGCGTGTGATCTTGATGCTGGGAAGGCTGGAGCGTCTGGTGAGGATCAGGTCGAGCTGGTGCCAGTGCTTTGATCTTGGATGTCTCCAAGAGACTCTATGTTGGGGCTTTGTGTTGAAGAACGTGTTGCTGACACAGAGACCGTGATGACAGCAAAACTCTAGCAGGCGTTGGCCATTTTTGTTCATCCTCCCAGTGCCAAACTGACCTAAGCAAGTGGGCCATGAACTGTTATCAGCACCAACTCTAGCATTGAAATCGCCGAGGATGAACAATGGCTCTTTTACAGGGATTTTCTTGACAGTGGTGGCCAGGTCATCATAGAATTTGTCTTTGGCTTCTGCTGGAGACGACAGAGTCGGTGCATAAGCACTGATGAGAGTGACAGGTCCTGCTGATGACTGGAGCTGCAGGGACAAAATTCTTTCACTTCCCACAGTAGGTGGGATGATGGATTTCAGCAGGGTATTTCTGACCGCAAAGCCAACGCCATGTTCCCTGGTTTCGTTTGGTGGTTTTCCCTGCCAGAAAAATGAGAAATTTCTCTCCTTGACAGATCCGGAATCTGGCAGCCTAGTCTCTTGAAGGCGACGATGTCCATCTGCAGTCTGCTCAGCTCCATGTCGATGACAGCTGTTTTGCGTGCGTCGTCTATTTCTTGCAGGTCATCAGAGAAGCCAGGTGTCATTGTCCTAACGTTCCAGGTGCCCAGCTTTAGGGCAGTAGTTTTCTGTTGCATGGTGCAGAGTTGTCAATCCGCTTGTCGGTTTTCACCCTAAACCCCACGCACCCCATGAGGTTAATGGACCGTGGCGAGGCAACACCTTACTGGCTGGGGACTGCCCAGCTTAAGGCGGGCGGTAGCTGCCCAATGAGATGCAATGATCTCTCCCACCATCGGAAGCAGCCCCTGGCGTCATGCTGTAAGCCAATCGAGCAAAGACTTATAACCGGTAAACTGCTGCTTCCTGTGTTGTGCCGACGCCGTATGGCGAAGCTGGAGTGTCCTCTCCAGTGCGCGAAGCCTGGGTAAAGAAGGTATGGAGGATAGGCTGTTACCCATGCAGCAAATCCCCCCTCTCCACATCGCTGGAATGGTCCAATGGAAAGGCAGAAGCCAATACGGTTGGTTCCAGCGGCGTCGCAGGAGTTGCCAGAATGTGACTGTGTTCAGCCATGAACTGCCTAAGGGACTCCGGTTCCTGATTTTGCCTCGAGGTTGACTCATGAAGCCTTTTCCACAACTGGATGTAGCCACAAGGCAGTGGAGGTTTGAGGTCAGAGTTTCCTTCTCTTAGATGAGCTGCCTTCCTAGGCTGATGAGTCCCATCTACCCGGTATTGACTCTGATAGTGCTTACAAAAAGGTGATGAAGACCTTGCATGGGAATGATGATGATACTGGGAAAGGGCTTCTTTTGTTGCCAACCCAGAAGGCGCCTGGTCCACATCCTTTCATACACCTTTCCACACCTGGTCCACAACTTTCATACACCTGAGAGAAAGCTGAGAGATGGGGCTCTAGACCCTATCTTGGAGAGTGACTGGGACATCCTGATGGGGCAACAGGTGGTTTGGGGTTCAAGGTACCCCTGTAGACCCTACCCCAGGCCAGCTGCATCCCAGTAAACCAGGTAATACCAGGTAAACCAGTGTCGTCATTATAGCCAAATGTCAAAACTCTCAAGTTCACCAGAAGAGGGATTAACTTCATTTCAGCTGGCCAAGAGGCCACACTTTGAACCTCAGAGAGAGAGAACCCATATACTAGCACTGAATAAAATAGCTGTTGCTGTGCAAATAAGTCAGATGACAGGGAAAAGCAAGTCAGAGAAGTGTTAGAAAATTAGGTTCATTTTTGTTTAATTTCTTCCCATTACAAACAACTTGGAAGCGGGAGCACCATCTGCTGGCCAATAGCAATAATTTCACCCCATAGCAACTTAACCATAAAAAACCCTTTGCATCTCACATTTTCTCAACTTACTTTGTCCTTTTGCTATTTCATTTAATCCTTTTTTTGTTAAATCTTTTCTATGAAATTGGTTATACAGGTCCAACCTTGTAATACATGGATCTTTTATACACGGATTTGACTCAACACAAATGGCCACTGCAAATGAGAAGGAATGTGCTGATCCCTGGAGAAGGGGAAAGAGGCATCTCTTTAAAATAGCAGTTTAAGAAACTGCTTTTTTTACTGTTGTTGAGAGTAGTGATCATGCAACTGATCATTCCATTCTTCAGCTGAGCCAGGCAAGGGCAGGGGGTCCTTTGCATTTCTAATTGCTTCTGCCTCTATACACAGTAAGAAAAATTGTTTTTAAACCACATTTGTAAAGAGACACACTTTTTAATTGCTTTTATTTAACACATTTTATGGTATCAGCAGGAAGTCCCTGCAGATACCAAGGCATGGCCTTATTAGGAGCAATGGAGCGGCAAGAAACCTGAAAGTGGGTCTTTAAGTCTATTTTTCCACTGTTTTTTAACCCATTCAATGGATAACCTGAGGGATCCATTCAGAGGGACAACCAATATTTTAACTCTTGGTCTGCTTGGTCCCTGGTATAGGAAATACAGTAGATCAGTGGTTCTCACACATTCAGCACCAGGACCCACTTTTAAAAATGAGAATCTGTCAGGATCCACCAGAAGTGATGTCATGACCGGAAGTGACATCATGAAACAGGAAAATTTTTAACCATCCTAGGCTGCAATCCTACCCACACTTACTTAGGAGTAAGTCCCATTTACTAACATTGTTAATATACATAGTAGCTTGTTAAAAGTACAGGTCTGTAACATTTCCCCAAATGCAGTCACATACCATGGTAGCATCAAGTCTAATATATTAAAAAAGAAATTTTGAAATGAATGGGGACCCATCTGAAATTGGCTCACGACCCACCTGGTGGGTCCCGAACCACAATTTGAGAAACACCACAGTAGATTGTCACATCTCCTTGCTTTGCAGGGCTACTGTGAGAGTTATTTTGATAGGAATCCCTATGATTCAGTATTTTCTGGGAGGGGTTTTTTTGCCCAGACAGCCCCTCTCTGCATGACCTGATAGCCTGGGCTGGTGGCAGCAGATGCAAGACTTTTCCCTATTCAGCTTTGTGGCCAAACAGGGGAAAGAGGGGAACAGGAAGGGAGTGAGCAAACAAACCACTCAGGGTGGTCAGTTGGGGTGGTGGTAGAGTAGGTCAGGACAGATCAAGGGCAAGGATAGGGGCCTGTCAGAGGTGGGAGGGGGTGACACCTGGCATGACTGACTTCCACCTGATGCTATCCCCTCCAGAGCCCCCCAACATACCCCCTTAACTGGCATGTGCCAGTTAAAGACCTGATGCAGGTCCAAAGAGACCCATTGCCTCTCTGAAGCTTCCCAATCAGCACCCCCCAACATCACAACATGCAGGGCAGCTTGTTTTGGTGCACCTGCATGCTATGGCAGAGAAAAGGGCGGGACTGGGCTGTTAAGTATATGTACATGAAATGACTGCTTGTCCTTGACCAGTTTATCTCCACTTCCATTTGTGTCTCCCTTCTTGGTTGTTTTCCTTGTGTCTAATCTTAGCTTGTTAGCCCTTTGGAACAGGGATCTGTCTTCATGATCTTCATAAAACACTGTGCACACGGGTTGGAATCAACATCAGATCGATTTTTATGGAGTTCACTGAAACTTTCTTCAGGGTTTTTTTTTAACTCATAGTTTAAAAAAACAGCAGGTGAAGAAAGAGTTCTTGCAGGAATGGGAAGGAATGAAAAAATGTGAAATGAAATGCAGGAATGGGAAGGAATGAAAAAACGTGAAAAGCCGGAAAAATAAACGTGAAAAAATCATGAAACGTGAAAAGAAACATGAAAAGAATCATGAAACAAACATGAAGTGAAACCTGAAAAGAAACTCAGAAAAGAAACATGACTAGAAATGTGAAAAGAAACATGGAAAAGAAAGGTGAAATTTGGGAAAGAAACGTGAAAAGAAACATGAAAAGCCGCAGAAAGAAATGTAAAAAAATCATGAAAGAAATGTGAAAAAACGTGAAAAGCCGGAAAGATAAACATAAAAAAATCATGAAACGTGAAAAGAAACATGAAAATAATCATGAAACAAACGTGAAGTGAAACCTGAAAAGAAACTCAGAAAAGAAACATGACTAGAAATGTGAAAAGAAACATGGAAAAGAAAGGTGAAAAGAAACATGGAAAGAAACGCTAAAAACATTTCTTTTCACGTTTCTTTTCATGGTGTTTTCCAAAGAAACTTGTAAAAGAAACTTGGGAAAAACAGTGAAAAGAACCGTGAAAAGAATCATGATAAAACATGAAAAGAAATGTGAAAAGAAACATGAAAAGAAACCGTTAGATGTTAAGGTCTTCTTCGAAAACGATGGACGAACATCATCATATAAGTAATGTTTAACATATGTGTCATGTCCTGAGCTACCTCAGTTTAAACTCGTGTGATCCATGAATATGCACTTTTGCACATCCTCCTTGCCTGTGGCGTGATCTCATCATTTGCACCAGTGTGTTATCTTCCTGGCTCTGTTGCTATCCTGCTTGTTCCCAAGGCCATCTGGCCTTCTGGAGTTCTTCAGACTGTAGTTCAAAGTTAGCTCTTAACACCTTCTCTACTCCATCATTCTGCCTAGCTGTCTGGTTTAACTTCAAAAGACATTACTTCCTTTCCCATGTTCTTTTACAACCCATAGGCATCTCAATACTTCTCCCTCAGTTAGTCATACCTTATCCCAGGGTTTTTTCAAACTGGAGCATTGCAACACCCCAGCCTGAGGGCCCTGGCCTCTGCCCCCTTAAGGGGCAGGGGCAGTGGCAGCGGCAGCGAGGAGGCGGTGGGGGGGCAGCGACGCAATCCCCAGGATCATGTCACTCAGGGGGCTGCAGGGGCTTGGCTGTACTTACCAGAGCCTCCTGCAGTCTCCTGGGGCAGCGGGGAGCCCTACGTGACCTTCTGCAGGGCTCCCTGAAGCTTAAGAAGTGAAAGTGGAGCAATTCCACCCCACCTCTGCAAAACCAGAAGTGGAGCGATCTTGGGGATCGCGTTGCTGCCTCTCCCCCGCCCCCGCAAGGACTTAGAGTGGCTTAAACTCTCCCAGAGAGTTTGAAAACTGCTGCCTTATCCCAGGGCCTAGGAGAGGGCGGTAAAGGGGGTAATTTGTACCTGGGCCCAGGGTCAAAAGGGGGGCCAGGAGCCAAAGGGGGGGCCGCAGAAATTTCCCGAGATATTATGTTTTCCTATCTACTCAGATTTGATGCCTGCATGGAATGCTGGGAACACTACAACAACTGGGGATGCTGGGTATCCTACTGATGCTACATGGATTCATAGACTTGGGCTCCAAAGACTTTTCCAGCTGTCTCTATCCTCCCTCCCCCCTGTTTCACCCCTCCCTGCCCCCATTCTGCTCATCCATCACCACCTTCCCCCACCCTGTTTCACCCCTCCCCCTTTGCAAAGGGGCCCAAAAGAAACTTTGTACCCTCTCAGAGGCCCTGCCTTATCCCATCACCTTGATATATTCCAGATGTTGCCTTAAAACTCAAAAAGCCCCTTAAAATCCCATACACCTCCTTCACAGATCTATAGAGAACATCTTAAGTTTCTAGCACTTGATCAAAAAGAATAGTTCTGATGGTGGTAGCAATATCTTAGCGCAGTGATTCCCAAACTGTGAATCAGGATCCACGAGTGGGTCACAGTCTGATTGTTGGTGGGTTGAGAAACTGAAACTAACAAATGGATAGTTGAAATGGAAAATGTATTGAGCCCTATGGAAAGTGAAGCGGAGCCACATGTGCATGTTTACTTGTGAGTAGACAAACATGCCTCCACTCCTATCGAAAGCCAGGCGAAGGAGAATGCAAGGCCACCAGAATGGTCCTGATCTGATTAATGTGGAGCTCAATAAATGCTGCAGAAGGCAGTTCCCTCAAAGGCTTGAGCAACTGGTGAATTTTTTTTTTAGTCCCATAAAACTAGGTGGGTTCAGAGAGAGTGTCATTTTAAAAAGTGGGTCCTGGTGCTGAAAGGTTTCGGAACCAGTACCTTAGCACAATCTCCATATTGAACATGTGAGGAATTGTGATACCTGCACCAGTTCTGTGGTACATAATCTCAATATAGAAAACAAAATAAGGAAGCTTTGAAATATTGCTTATCTATGTAATCCCATGATGGGATTTTTTTTTTTGAAGGATTTCATTCATCAGTGCCACCAGCTGCAAGATTTTGAGGATCTTTGGGTTAAAAGGGCAGTCTTAGCAGAAAGATATAAATAGTGCCAACCAAGAATAATCCTAGGTTCCAAAGAGACAAGGCATGAGAGTTCCATGATTGGAACTTTTGACAAATGCTTCTTTTTCAAAAAGCAGCCATGGGGATGCAGGTAATTGGGATTGGGTTTAAAACTCTTCCTTTTGCATTGTGCCCTTGATCTCAGTCTCCAAAGTTGCTATTCACTGCAGATAAGAAGATTTATGAGCACAGAATTGGGACATAAGAATTGGGACAGTGTGCTTAAAGGGTTCAATCATCTCTGTTTGCACTACAACACCAAATTGCGCCCTCCCCTGGCTGCTTTTTGAAAAAGAACACAGTGTCAGAACTCTTATATAATCCATCGCTCATTTGACCCTCACATTGCCTCTGACCTTTAAGTGCTCTATATTCTGTGAGAATGGCAGCATTGTTGGGTTGGGGCACCCTTTCCTGGTCTTGGGTCAGTGGCAATTGCCTATTTTTACCACCATCTAAACTAGCCTTGACTCTGTATAGGGATTCATCTGTATAGGAATCTCTTAGTTTCTGTTTAGAGCTTCTACAGGGACAATGATGCCACCTTGTGTCTAGAAAGAGAATAATTTCTGATGCTTGGCATACCTTAACTTCAAATTCAGAGAAAACCTATAGGGATCTCTTAGTTTGCATTTTGTGCTTCCAGTGAAACAATGATGCCACCTTGTGTCTTGAAAGAGAAAAATAATTCCAGACGCTTGACATACTTTAACTTCAAATTCAGAGAAAATGTGTCTAATAAACACAGGTGAACTAAGAAGGGTTTTCGTGGGCATCATCTCTGCATCCACAATTGTTGGACAGTTTCCTTTTCAGCAGCTGCATTTACAAACACTGATCAACTGGTTTTTGAACACACTAGTCTGAAGATTTGACCTGAGAGCCACTTTCAAGGAACCTGCCACTCATTGCTGCATACTATCGGCCTCTTAACATTTCCGATAAGCCAGCGTTTCTCAAACTGTGGGTTGCATAACACCGCCGGCTGCCACGCCAAAACTTCTGGGTTGTTGAGCTTTCACTTTCTTTTCATGTGCAGCAGTATTCAGCCCACTACAGGCTTCGTTGCATCATGTTCTTGCTGACAAAGGCAGGTTTGTCAGCGAGAACATGCCAAATGGGCCAAAGACTGCTGTGCAGAGGCTCTAGCAGTGGATTTTTCAAGTAAAAAAAATGTGAAAGCTCAGCAACACGAAAGTTTTGGTGGTGACGTGATCACATCATCACATTACCACCAAAACGTCCAGGTTGACAAGCTCTGTGCTGAAGGTGGGTCACAGGGTGGGAAACTTTGAGAACCACTGCTAAACAGTTAATAATGCCTGTAAGCAAAACATCTTAAATATAAGGACGTTCAAGTCAAATTGAACTGCTCCCTGCCTAGCAAATGCTTCTGGATCTATTTGAATGAACACTGGATTGTTTTCATTTTGAATCCTTCCAAGTTTGGCCAGTGACATCCTCCATTGTGTCAGAATGCATCACAAAATTAGCTGGCCTACTGTTGAGATATATATATACTGTGGTTTGTAAGTGACATTTTAAATATTGGGGTGTATCCAAAGGCTGATTTCCTCTGAAGAAAGGAACTTCTTCCAGCTGAAGGAGACTTCCTTCCTTCTTCCTGGAAAAAGAGAACTTTTGGATACAACCCATTTTCACAAACATGACAGTTGGTGGGGGCACCAACTGCAGTGACACTTTATATGTGAGAAAATGTCATATGCAGCAGGATCCTTCTTACAGCCTAATCCCATCCCTGCAGTCAGCTGCCAAGCTAGCATTCCAGAGAGAGAACATGCTTTCTGGAATCATAAAACACATTCCAGAAGTGTGCGGAGCTGAGCACTTCTGGAGTACCATTGGCAATGCTGCAGACGCCCTGCATGGGGTGGCAGGGTGAAATAGACCTGCTGATGCTGGTAAATCAGTGGGGTGGGCATGTGGGATTGGGTAACGGTGGAATGGGGAAGGGCCATGGGCATGTCAGGGGCCAGAGGAAGTGGCACTTGGCATGGGCGACTTGCACAGAATGCTATCCCCTCTGCAGCAAGCCGACCCACCCACTTTGTCTGCTCAGACTTGCATCAGCCAAAGAGCTGGCTCAAGTCTGATGAGACCCATTGGTAGCTGAGGGGCTTACAGAGGGGTAAGGGAAAATATTTTATCTTTCCTCTTCCAAGCCTCTCTGTTGGCCCCTCCTCACCACAGCATGCAGCCCAGCCTGTTTTGGTGTGGCTGCATGCTATGGCGGGGGAAAACATAGGATTGGACTGTCATTCATATTTAATGTGAATTATGTTACACTAAATTCAATCACATTTAGGGTGCAAACCTAACCCACTTTCCAGCACCGACATAAGGGCAATGCAGCTCTGAGGTAAGGGAACAAATCTTTCCTTACTTTGAGGAGGCCTCCATGAGTCCCACCCAACTGTAGGATGTAGCACATGTCCCATTGGCATCGCTATG
Organism: Tiliqua scincoides; assembly: GCF_035046505.1. Lineage (NCBI taxonomy): Eukaryota > Metazoa > Chordata > Lepidosauria > Squamata > Scincidae > Tiliqua > Tiliqua scincoides. The sequence continues at coordinate 83,820,894 of NC_089824.1, read as the reverse complement.
CCAGTGCTGGAAAGTTGGTTAGGATTTGGGCCTTACTCTTTTGGGTTTGGGATAACAGCAAATGAGATGGATATACTGTATGGATATACAGGCCAAAACCACTGCAATTGAACCCAGGTTTTTAAAAAACCTTAATTTCTGTTTCTGATCTGGTGGTACTTTTGTCATCACATTTCCTAATGTATTTTTTGTAACCATCACAATGGAACAAATACAATGAGCATATGGACTTCATTGACACAAGACATGGCAATGGCCACTGGCTTACAGGCTGATAAAAGGAGATTAGACATACCCACAAAGGATTGGGCTATCATAGCCTTTGATAGCCAGTGGTTCCCAAAGACATACACTGACATAGGGACTGTTGTATTGGGGGGGGGGGGGTGGTCCCAACAGTGCCGCAGTGATCATAGCGCCACCAGGAACAAGGGTTTTTAAAAATTTTCCTAGGGAGTCATGCTGGCCTCTGGAAGAGTCCAGGAGGCTCACAGTCCCCTTTAGGGGCCTCCCTGCTGCTCCAAATAGCTCTTATCAGCAATTGGAGCCCACTTCTGGTTTTGCGCAAAAACTAGAAGTGGGCTCCAATAACCTATTGGAAATATTTGGAGCAGCGGGGAGGCCCACAGAGGGGGCTGAGACCCTCCTGGACCCTCCTGGAGGCCAGTGTGACCCCCCCAGGTAAGTTTAAAAACCTCTTGCTCCCAGCAGCGCTGCAATCGCTGTGGCACCATCAGGGCACCCATTTCTGGGCCCTCCCCTTAAGAGAGAATTGCCCTTTTCTGGTTCCCCTGGTGGGTTGCAACCCACCAGTTTGGGAACCACTGCTATAAGCTATGATGCCTGGTAGAACTATCATGTTCCAAAGCGGTATACCTCTCAATTCCAGTTGCTGGGAAGTAACAATAGGGGAGAGCTCCTGACTTTGTGCTTTTCTTTCCAAGAAGCGTCTAGCTAACCACTGCTGGAAACAGAATACTGGGCAAGATGGGCGTGGCTCTTCTTATACCCTTCTGTTTAAAGCAAATTCATTTAGGGCCCAATCTTATCCTTCCCCCATACCCCACTGGTGCAGCCATGCTGAAAATGGACATGTTGTTTCCAACAGGGGGGATGGAGCAGGAGGCTTTGGCAGGGAAAGGGGATTTATGTCCTCTTACACCTCCATAAGCCTCCCACTCCACAATGGATCTCCTCACCTGCTCCAGTTCTTTAGCTGATGCAGGTCCAAGGCGAGATAGAGAGCAATTTTGCACCATTGCTGGTGGATCCACCCCCTCCTGCAGCCTCCCTGTGCCCCATTCTGTCCCCTCCCCACCTAGTTTCTCCCCTTCCCCACCCCATTCCACCCTCCCACCAACTCTCCTGCCTCTCCTGATGTCCTACCTGCCCCTGCGGGTCCAGCATGCTTTTCTGGCAAGCACAGGAAGACTTTGGCCTTCCTGCTGGCAGTCTGGCAGTGCACTACTTCGTGCTCTGCCAGAGTGCAGTTTACAGCAGGTGTAAGGATCATAAGTGATCCTCAAAATGGTTTGCATTTCTGGTGTTTGCAATTCAGGTTGAACATTCTACATACTATGCTTTAATATTGTTGCAGCACAATGCTGCTTGGGAAGCACCCAGGGTAGAACCTTGGTGCCTGAGGAAGAGTGCTAAAAGCAGAAGCACTCTGAGGGTTTGAAAGTTAGAACTCGAGCAGCAAGAAGTCAGAGCAATGAGAGACACAGCAGACATTCAGAGGGTTGAGAACAGGGAGAGCTACACCGGAAGTAGGACGGTATGAGATTGAGAGAGAAGTCTGTCCTCCCAGCTAGCTTCCTCAGACTTTTATTCATTCTCAAAACACATGATGACACTAGGGAAAAATTACTGAAGGTTGCTGAAATCTGCACTGCTAAGAAACCTGCTGGCTCTGGCTTGACCGCAATACACATTCCTAGATATGCACTTCTTCATAACATCCTCTGTTTACAGGCTCTGGGTGAAGACTCAGCAACTGGCCCACTCTGACGTGCCTGAGTGGGGGGGGGGCAGCAGGTTTGCCTGCCTACCTACCGGTTGCCATGTTACCAAGGCTAAGCCCAGCGCCTGTGTAGATAACCACTACAAATATGGCTCTGCTTTACTCTACATTAACGTTAATAGGTGATGCATTCCAGCTAAAAATTATTCTTCAGGCCCCTTGTTAAAATAATCTTATTTTGCATGCAGTGCCAGCCCAAGATATATTACTGCCTGAAACAGAAAGTGAAATGGTACAGAGCATCAAATGATGCATCCTCTCTTCCCTTCCCTTTCTCTTTTCCCCCCAAATAAAATCACATTCCCCTTCCTTCTTTCAAATATTGCCTCCTTTACCTTCTGCCAGGAAGGGAAGAAGAGAAGCCTACCATGCCATTTCACCTTCCTTCCTCTACAAGCCACCTGGGGAGAGAGGGTGCTAGGTCGACTGCCATGCTGCCCCAATAACTGGCTCTTAGTTTGTTGCCTGAAGCGGTCTGCTTCACTCTGCCTCATGGTAAGGCCGGCCTTGGTTCCAAGGGTACTTCAAACATACCCTCGTTTTAAAACTGATTAAGTTGATGTGGCTTTCCCCAAGCAGCTTGTGGAACTGCAGTTCACCAACAGTGTTGGGATGTTCAGGTGGAAGTTTCATGAAAGCATTCCCAGGGCTCCTCAGAGGGAAATGCAACAGTTAAATGGCCTTATAAACTATTTTAGGTTTTTAGTGCAAATCTAATTGAATGAACTAGGTGATTCTGTGGAGCATCACACCTCCAACTGAGAAAGCCAGAATGGACTTTGTCAACTCATTGAAGGCATTCCTTTAGAAGAGCTTTGTCATCCAGCTTCATCAAGCCTCCGCTCATGTGAGTATTTTGGGCAGAGTCCTATGTCTGTTGTTTTAGGCTGAGAGTGCAGTCCTACCAACTTTCCAGCACTGAGTTAAGAGCAATGCAACTCTGAGGTAAGGAAACAAACATTGCCTGACCTTGAGGAGGCCTCTGTGACAGCCCCCCAACTGCAGGATGCAGCGCATGCCCCACTGGCACAGCTATTCCAGTGCTGGAAAGTTGGTTAGAATTGCACCCTGAGTTTACTTTAATACCTTTCTTTTCTCTTTTAACCTTGTTTTGAGCTCCTTTTGAAAGTTTAGAACAGGAGCTTCCTTTGGGGGTCATGTATTGCAGGGGTCATGTTTTACAAGTTTTCCTTGTGTGGTTAGAGTGCTGAAGATTTACACAAATAGGCAGACTGAGCATAGGAAGACAGGTAAATATTCATACAGAGCTGTTTTTTAGAGCAGTTTTGCTCCGCCCCAAGCACACACAGTGTGCACCAGCAGCTCCCTGAAAGATTGCAAAATTCAGATTTCAGTCTCCTTTGCTGGCTACATGCCAACTGCCAAATGGTCTCTTTCCAGTCCCATGTAGGCAGGTGGGTGAGCTCCATAGCTAGAAGCACCAGCCATCAATGATTTAAGCAAGCTTCTTCTAGCCATCTGTGCTCATAAAAAAAGCACTGTCTGTTATTAACTGTACAAAAGTCTACAGCGGAGGCAGTAGAAGGTGATCTGTAGCTTGACACCAATTCTGCCACACGTTCCTGCCCCTGCCACTGCACTGCATGGAAGGCAGTGAGTGTCCCCATTTTGTTTAAAGGGATGCGATGAAGGAGAAAGATAAAGAGGTAGGAGGCGGATTTGTTGCCCTCTGATTTGCTCCCTGATCATTTTCAGCAAGTGGGAAACAGACTGGCACAGCTCTGGGCTGTTGCTACTGGGCTGCAGGGAGGCAGCAGCCATGAAAAGCACCCCAGTCCCTGTGTAAGTCCCCACAGCTCTCTGTTCAATGTCAGCTGCAACAGCCACTTCACCCTTATGACATTCCTGGTCTGGATATGAGAATTTCCTCCTTTTATGGCCATAATACTATATTTGCTTAATCAATAACCCTGTAGAAACAACTGGCTATCCTGATTTCATCAGTAGGATAAGCAGTAATGTCTCTTTAAGAAGCAAGTCTGGAAATTCTCACAATGAGAGAAGGGAGTTTCAGTTTGGCCCCAGAAATCTGAGTGAGTGGTTGGATATCTAGTTCTTTATGCTCTGTGATTTTTCCAGTGAATTGTAAGCAATAAATAGCTGAGCCATTAGAAGGTGCCTGGGATGTGCTGCTATTCTTACATATCTGATAGCAGCATCATAATAATTGTTCTAAATAAGACACAGAGGTGCTGTGAATAATTTACTGGAGATATAGTTGAACTGGGAAAATTCTCAATGCATTTTGAGTTCATTCCCATTCCTTAGAGAGCATTTATTATCTTCTAGACCAGGGGTGCCCAAACCCCGGCCCTGGGGCCACTTGCGGTCCTTGAGGCCTCTCAGTGCGGCCCTCAGGGAGCCACCAGTCTCCAATGAGCCTCTGGCCCTCTGGAGATTTGTTGGAGCCCGCACTGGCCCGACATAACTACTTTCAGTGTGAGGGCAACTGTTTGACATCTCATGTGAGCTGTGGGATGATGGCTTCCTCCACAGCTTGCTGTTTCACGTCTGTGATGCAGTAGCAGCAGCAAATGAAAGGCCAGCCTTGCTTTGTGTAAGGCCTTTTATAGGCCTTGAGCTATTTCAACACCTTCATTCATTCATATAAGTTCATCTTTAATATATTCATTTATGTAAGCTTATGTAAATTTATTCAAATTTTAAATGTAAATTAATTCTTTTTTTCCCTGGCCCCCAACACAGTGTCAGAGAGGTGGTGTGGCCCTCCTGCCAAAAACTTTGGACACCCCTGTTCTAGACTCCCCTTATACTACCTCTTCGACAGCCAAGAGCGCAATCCTGAGCTTGTGCTGGTTTGGCCTAAGTCCCTTACTTTGGCCTGGGAGAGTCACAGACACACCTTAAAACAAGTTTGTGCCTTCTCTGGAGTCAGCTGGGCCAGTGCATGGAGGTGCGCTGCCTACGGAGGCCTGATCCAGCCTCTGTGCCGACAGGACAGGTTAAGTTCGCACCAGCTGAGCTGGGCTGATACAGGGGTCGGGGGGGGGGGCGTGTGAAGGATGGGAGGGAGGGTTTCGGGGCAGAGGAGGGTAGGCATGGGTGGGTAGGGGTTGAGTGGGGCATGGATCTGGTACTTATGCTGGATCCTATCCCAGTTCCTGGGCAGCCCGGAGCAGCTCGTATTTGCACCACCTCTTTAGGTGTCACAGATCTAAGTAGACCTGCTGGGGCTTCTGCAGCATTAACCGGGTTAAGGGAAAGCAATTCCTTTTGCCCCTGGCTGAGCTGCTTTTGGCCCCAACCTCGCATTGGATACAGGCCTGCCAGCCTCTCTGTTCCAGCACAAGTTAGGATTGGGCTGCCCATTGCCCAAGTGTTTGTGCTCCTGAGCTGGAATTCTCATTGTTCATGTCAGTTGTGAATTTGATTTATTTCATTCACATCTGGAAAGCGACAAAATACATCACCAGGCATGATTAAAAAGAAGCATGTCTGCAATGTATGTGGCAATAAAGGGTGTGTCTCGTCAGTGAGCGTTTTAAAGGGCAGAATGCTAGACAGTATTTGTTGCTTACAACAGCAATGCCAACATCCAAGGGTTGAAACAAGAAGCAACATGAACTAGCCTCACCCACATTCTTATGAAAAGTTTAAAGGAGTTATCTATTATTCCTTTTTAGCCATATATTTAAAATGTGGCAGTCTCTTCTCTGTTGTGTTGTGCTGTGCTTCTCTGTGCTGTGCTGTGAACCCATATAAAATAACATGAGGCATTCTAACGAGAATGGCCCTGCTTAATTGCATAAGGCTGCGGTTTTCAAACTTGCAGAGAGTTTGAATCCTGCAGTAAGTCTTTGCGGGGGCAGGGGAGAGGCAGCGGCGCAATGCTGGGGATCGCGCTGCTGCCTCCTCCCTGCCTCCTGGCTGCCCCCGCCCCTTAAGGGGAAAGGGACCAGGACCCTCAGGCTGGGGTGTCACGACACCCCAGTTTCAATGCCACTGGCTTAAGGCATATTTCTCTAAGTGGGTATGCCTTACCTCTTTATAAGTACTTTGCCATACGGATTTTAAATTATCCGTACTGCACTTATGAAGACAATCCCTTTTTATCCATACCAAGATTTTCAATATAAGGTCTGGGAACAAAAAAGGACCAAGTCCATCATGGTCTACCTCTAAGCCAGAGGTACCCAAACCCCGGCCCGGGGGTCACTCGTGGCCCTCGGGGGCTCCCAATCAGGCCCCTGGGGAGCCCCCAGTCTCCAATGAATATCTGGCCCACCAGAGACTTGCTGGAGCCCATGCTGGCCAAATGCAACTGATCCCAGCCTGAGGATGTTTGACCTCTCACCTGAGCTGTGAGATGAGGGCTCCCTCCACTGCTTGCTGTTTCAAGTCTGTGATGCAGCAGTAGCAGTGAAGGAGAGGCTGGTGTTGTTTTGTGCAAGGCCTTTTATAGGCCTTGAGCTACTGCAAGACCTTCATTCATTCATATAAGTTCCATCTCTAATAAATTCATTTATGTAAATTTATTCAAATTTTAAATGTAAATTAATTCTTTTTTTTTCCTGGCCCCCAACACAGTGTCAGAGAGATGATGTGGCCCTCCTGCCAAAATGTTTGGACACCCCTGCTCTAAGCCAATGGGTAGATCTTCCCTCTGTTTTGAGCTCTGGTTACAGAGAAGAGAACAAATTTGCTTTGCATGCCCAGGAAGGCATTCCAGGAGTTCAGATCACATTTTTTATTTCTCCCCCTGCTAGGACAAAGATCCAGAAGGGCCCCCTTTCTTAGGTGTCCTCCTGCAAGCTTTAGAAGATGCGCTCTTCAGGGCCTTTGGAGGATGGCGCATGGCTTGGGAAGAGGCACCCACCTTTGTGTGAGAGACTGCCTGATGGGTAGTGTGTCCCCACACTTTTAGGGCATGTGCAATACATGCTCCCTTTTCTAGTGTTTTTATGCTGTTTTTCTACAAATTACTGTGAATATGGATTCTAAAAAACAGAAGAAGATGAAAAAACTCATGGGAAAAGTGGAAAAACAGGTGAAACGAGAGTTGCTCATAGTCTGCAACTAAAGCTTGAAGTGCTAAACCTCATTGGGTGATGCTAAAATTTATGCAACATTTTTGTCATCGACTTTATAACTTTATTGATGCTGCATAATGTGGTTATTAATCAGTGGCGGACCTCCCCAGCCCCGCACCCGGGGCAAAGGTCCGCAATGGCGCCAGGCTGTCGCTGCTCCCCTGCGTGAAAATCCCCCCCCCACTCACCTGAGGCTCACAGAGTCTCGCACGACCCAGGTCTGCATTGGGAAAACCTCTCTGAGGTTCCCCAACGCTATAAACTGTGCTTCCAGAAAACCAGAAGCAGTTTCCAACCCTGCCGGGAGCTTCAGAGAGGCTTCTGTAGAGTCCTAGAGGCTAGCACCTAGGGCATTTGCCCCATCGGACCTAATAGTAGGTCCAAAATTGTTATTATTTTCAGTTTATTCTATCTTATCGTGCCACACCAGTTTTTCCTTATACTAGGCATTTAGGATGATTTTTGGGTGAACTTGGAATGGCTTTGCAATGAGTTAGAAATTTTCCCATTGAAATTAATGTAACAATTGTATCTGTTATCCAGATTTTCTCTAGAAGGGCTGTTTTCAGGAATGAATTGTATATGTATAAAGAGGGAAAGGTGTAGTAAGTCATGATGAAATGCATAGACTATTGCACCCTTCCAAAATCACAGTTTCTGGTGCCGCACTGGGTGATGAGCAAGGGTGAGGTGATGCGCACTGGGGGGGGGGATGACGCGCTAATATCACGGTGGTTAGGAGTAACCCCATCATGTTCTACACTATTGGATGCAGAATTTCCAGCAGAGTGCAGTGAAAAAGCCGGAGTGAAATATCTCCTTTCTATCAAAAGTTATTGGCAAATACCGGAAAACAAAAAATGCATGGAGCCCAATGGAAAGTGAAACTGAGCCATTCTCATGAGTAGGCTAATCTGCCTTAGTCCATCGGAAAGCGCAGGCTGAGAGAAATCTAACAACATCAGAACGGTCCTGATCCAATGAATGTAGCTCCCCAAAAACACCTGAGAAGGAGATCCCTCCCTCCTATCTGGCGAATATATTGAGCCCTGTGGAAAGCAAAACTAAGCCACATGGTTGCGTTTACTCATGAGTAAGCAAACATAAAGCAAAGGAAAATGTGAGTCCATCAGAATGTCCTGATTTGATGCAACTGGAGCTCAACAAATGCTCCAGAAGGCAGCACGCCCCCATAAAAAGAATGAAACAAAGGCTTGACAGGGTAAGATGAATTTTTTTCTCTTTTGGGCTGCAATCCTGTCCACACTTTCCTGGGAGTAAGCCCCACTGACTATAATGGGAATTACTTCTGAGTAGACAGGCATAGGATTGAGCTCTCAGACTTGTAAAGCCAGGTGGGTCCTGATAGTGATATGCTTGAAATAATGTTGGCATCCTTCAGTCTTGGAAGACTATGGTATCGCGCTCTGAATGGTGGTCTTGGAACAGAGTGTCCTCTCCAGTGTGCGAAGCCTGGGTAAAGTAGATATGGAGGACAGACTGTTTCCCATGCAGCAAATCCCCCCTCTCCACGTCGCTGAAGTGGTCCAATGGAAAGGCAGAAGCCAATACGGTTGGTTCCAGTGGCGTTGCAGGAGTTGCCAGAACGTGACTGTGTTCAGCCATGAACTGCCTCAGGGATTCCGGCTCCAGATTTTGCCTCGAGGTTGACTCCTGAAGCCTTTTCTGTAACTGGATGTAGCCACAAGGCAGTGGAGGTTTGGGATCAGAGTTTTCCTTCTCTCAGATGAGCTGCCTTCCCAGGCTAACAAGTCCCATCTACCCAGTGGCTGTTTAGTCGCCTCTTACGACATGTACAGCCAAACTGAGGACCTGTTCTTATCCCCCAGCCCTCAGGGGTTATGCTTGAAATATAAGAACTTAAATTGAACTGGGTAGGGAGAAAATCTTACTGATTCCTTTTTTTTGCGGGGGGGGGGGGGGAGGTGTTATTGCAGGCAGGCTACAGAGAAAATTCACTTGGTGGAACAGCTAGCCTCCCATTATTTACTTATTTGTTTTACTTTAATGTAATTATTTATAATTATTTATTTTAATTTGTTTTATGATGGGTCCTGGACAGATTGTCATTCTAAAAAGTGGGTCCCAGTGCTAAAAGTTTGAGAACTGCTCCAATAAGCTGTTAGTAAGTTGACACTCTGGGGTGAGGTGACACCACTAGTGACAAAAATCACTAAAATCACAGTTTGTAAAAATAATACCATCATGTTATATATCAATCAGTGATATATTGATTGATAATTTGAATTGATTGATATTGATTGAATTGATATTGAATCATTGCAGAATGCAATGAAACAAACTGCATTGAAATATCTTTATTCTATCAAAAGGCACAACCAAAAAAACCAGTGGGGGCGATGACCATCCCCATCATCTGGAGTGTTGCCTTGCCCACTGCATAGGGGTGACGCACTGGCCTCCCGCACCAGGTGACGCGAACTCTAGTGATGCCACTGGTTTCATTTGGATGCTAGACTAGAACAAGTTGGATTTGTATCATATATTGCAGGCATGTCCAACTTCGAACAGGTTGTGATCTACTTTTTCCGGCCAAAAGTGCCAGTGATCTACCACCATGAAAATTACGTTTCAAATTAGTTTCAAATTAAATTTTAACCCAATAAAGTTGGAGGGTCCCCCCCCCCCATTTTTAATGAACCTTCTGTCATTTACTTGGATGTGATCAGCTGTTAAGCAAATTAAGCAAAAACAAAACAGAGAGATGAAGATCCAGTAAGAACTGTGAGGAGAAATGGAAAGTACATTTTTTCTTAAAGTTTTATTGAGTAATAACTTTCTTTAACTGTCTTAATAACTTTCTTTAACTTTTATTGAGTAATTTGTGTTAAATTTAGGTCGAGTATTGATCCAGGCTGATCTTGCACAATCATTTTTTGAAGTTGGGTGAATATTGTGTGAGGGCCAGTCTCAGGGAATCCTGGAGATGTTCATCTGTCATGTTGGAACGTTGTGTACTATTTGTCATTTTCAGATGGGAAAATGCAGATTCACGCAAATAAGTTGAACCGAAACAGGAGTGTACAGCTTCATTGCATCTTCTCAAGTTGGGAAATTTGACTCTAGGCGCTAGCTTCCAAAACGATTCTCACTCAGCACGGGTCTTGAGAAAAATGTCATTTTAGGGGTTAATATTTTGTTTTCAAGAGATGGCTTGTTCAATGAGTAATTTTTACTGATAGCAGCTGCAGTTTCTTTAATGTCCACATCTACTTTGAATGGGTATGACAAGTACTCCACAACTGTTCCAATTTTTTGGAAGTCACAGAATCTATTTTCGAATTCCTGGATAACAGAACAGATTTCTGTCACATACTTCTCGTTCTGAAAAACAAAATTTGGATATTGTCCCAGATGGTCCTGCGTATTAGGAAAATGATCAAAAGTGTTGTTTGCAAGGTCAGTCATCATTAGCTCAAATTTGGCTGGTTGGCAACCTTCAGTCTCGAAAGACTATGGTATAAGCCTACAGCACCTGGTATTCCCAGGCGGTCTCCCATCCAAGTGCTAACCAGGCCTGACCCTATTTAGCTTCCGAGACTAGACAAGATTGGGCATGAATTTGCTTTGTAGGATGAAACCAGATAAAATCAAATACCGCCAAACAAGTTCAAATACCACCACACGCGATTTATTCTGCACACAGTGTAGAATCAACGCAAAGGCAAGGCGAAATAAAATTGCAGTGTAGAATCAACGCAAAGGCTAGGCAAAATAAAATTGCAAAGGCAAGCAAAAGTCACAGTGGTTTGAACCAATTCGAAGGCAAGGCATAGGCAAATTAGAACAAAATTGGAAAAGCCCACCAAAATCACCAAATTCTTGACACTTTGTTGTGTCTGCCTGAAAACGTTTAATGAAAGTTAACTATAAAGCAACCAACGACCAGCACACGACACAACTAATACGGTAAGTGTATTCAGTTAAAGCCTGGGCGAATGGATATCGCCTGGTATATAACACACTTCTAAGGGGTGTTGGGGCGGGGCAGGAATGGGTGATTCCTGAGAGGCAGGAAACCAGGTATGATGTCGGGCCTGTGGCGTCTCGTAGTGGGGCGTGGGCGGCGGCCCCCTGGGGTACCCACAAACTATTGGCACGAAAACAACAAGCGCCCCCAATACACCCACAGGCAAGATTCCTGCAGGCAGGGAAAAAAGACAGGCAAAAGATCAGCAGCGGTGGCAAGCCCTTGGCAGACGACCTGCCGGCATGAGCTCTCTCCTAGCATCGGGGTGAGCTGCTGGAGAGATGGAGCCAAGTGGGGCTGGCGATCTACCGCTGACTCCTCTGCGATCTACAGGTAGATCGTGACCTACCTGTTGGACATGCCTGATATATTGGGTTGGGTTGTGTTTGTATCACACACTAGTGTGATTCACCAGTTCCAGATGTCACCATGGTGACATTGCACTGCTCAAGCCCCACCCCTATCCTCCCTGTGGAGAGTATTTGTCACTGTACTCTTGCTGACCCCCATGTCTCTTCACATTTTAATAATACCTGAATAGTCTGTGTTTTCCACCAACAAACCACCTTAGATATGATTGGTGCTAGGGTTTCTAGGTGTCAGATTCTGGCCACTTCAGGCTCTCCTGCTAGGCTTCCAGATATCAGGTTATGTTTTGGAGGTCCACCTTGTCAGCCTCCACCTCCCTTGTCTTCAAAATTTAGTGAGGCTGGAAGAACTTGTAGATCTATCTGTGGCCACCATGCCATATGAAGAGGGCAGAGGGAAGTCATCTGGGTAAAACCACCTTTACCCAGGAGGCCACAGAATCCCAGGGGCTCTTATTTAAAATCAAATCACAGTATTGCCCACGAGCAATACAAAATTAGCAAAAATACAGGTTTTTGCTTGTCTTTGCCTTTGGACAAATGAGCACCCTTAGTATAGAGCTGATCCTGCACAAGTGTGCACCTCTTGGTGGATTGCTCTATTCTGATGTGTAAGTATATTTTTTTAATTCTAAAGACTTATGCCTTTCCCCTGCAAGCACCATACTTCCACTAATTACAACACAACCAGGCAAACCTGACAGACAGTTATTATTTTAATAAAGGTTTATATTGGACAGATAGCTGACAACTTATGACAATGTAAATCACACAAGAACATTTCTGAACTTGTGAAACTATGCACCTATGTCCATAACTCAACATAATCAGTAATATTGAAGGATACTGGAAGATTGACTTTGAGATATAATTTAGCCTGACAACTTTCGCCACAAATCACTAGCTAAGGCCACAATTAAAGTTGTGGTATCATGCCCAAGATGCTAGAAAGCAGACAGGTTTATGCAGGGCTTTTTTTCTAATGGAACGCGGGGGGACGGAGTTCCGGCACCTTTTTGCAGGGGCCCCTCCCCTTCGGAGGCATTCCAGTGGGGGGAGCAAAACAGAGGCATTCGCTGGGTAGGTGCTGGGGGGTGCAGGGTGGGCAGGTGCCTGGCCCCTGCCTGACCCCACAACGACCCCCTCCTGCCCCATCCCCAAGCTCTCGCCTGAGCCCAGCCCGCCTCCCCTCCCCCTGCGCTCTGCTTCCCTGCGCAGCTTCCAAGCCGGTGGAGGGCGCAGGGGACACGCGCCGAGGAGGAGGATGGACAGCCAGCCAGCCAGGGAGACAGGCTGCAGCACCCACGGAACGCCCAGGTACTGGCTTGGCGGAGGAGGAGGGGAAGGAAGCTGGCTGGTGCAGCCCCCGTGCCAATCTGCAGCACGAGCCTAGGCGTGTCTACTCAGAAGTAAGTCTCATTGTGCTCAATGGGGCTTGCTCCTGGGAAAGTGTCATAGCCTTGCAGCCTGAGAGCCCAAGCCTATGCATGTCTACTCAGAAGTAAGTTCCATTGTGTTCAATGGGGCTTACTCCCGGAAAAGTGTCATAGCCTTGCAGCCTGAGTAGACAGGCAGAGGAAGGGCTCTGAGGCTGCACTCCTCTCCACACGTTCCTGGGAGGAAGCCCCACTGCCTCTACTGGGACTGACTTCTGAGTAGACAACCATAGGCTTTGGCTCTGAGGCTGCAGTTCTCTCCACACTTTCCTGAGAGGAAGCCCCACTGCCTTTAGTGGGACTGACTTCTAAGGAGACAGGCACAAGATTGGGCCCTGAGGCTGCCGTCCTATCCACAGTAAGCCCCATTCACTAAAGTGGACTTCTGAGTAGACATGCATAGGATTGGGCTCTTAGGCTGCAATCCTGGGAGTAAGCTCCATTGACTAGAATGAGACTTACTTCAGAGCAGACATACCTAGGATTGGGCTCTTAATCCTGGCAGAGATATATATCTGCACCCGTTTTCACATGCTAAGGGCAGGTGAAAAGGGGTTCTACGTGTGTACAACGTGCTGTCCAGCCTTGCCAGAGATCCTCCTCATCCTTCCCCCACAAGCATGCCCTCCGCCAGCCAGCGTTTGCAGCTCCTCTCCAGCAATGCACAGTAGCTGCTCAGGGCAGCAGAGAACATACAATTACATGGCAAGCACCTTCCCAAAGACACAGAGTATTTGGATACCTGAATTAAACAATATTTAATCCCTTGTTTGCAAACGTAGCTGTTTCTATGTGCACCTAAGGACCCCTCTCATGTAAGAATTCCTTTTTTGTTCTTACTCCCACAGTTGCTTAGAGTAATTTTGCTACATGGAACTCATGTAAGCCATTTTCCGGAATCCATTCACTGCTTCCTCTCCTCGAAGTAGTGCCTCACTACATACTACACGCTACAAGTGCACCTGTACAGTATTTTTCCCCATGTGTAGAAAAAGTAGCTAGGGGGAAGGGGATGTGGAAATTGACAGCCCAATCCTATGCATGTCTACTCAGAAGTAAGTTCATCTTTAGGGGGGAAGCACATAAAAAAGATTTTATTTCTCCAATAAAAAATGGTTTATAAATAAATAAATAAATAAATAAATAAAAGATTAACAAGTTGTGAGTTCCTGCACCTTTTCTTTTACAAAAAAAGCACTGGGTTTATGATTCTAATGTGTTTCAGACATCAGAAGTTGCAAAGTGCTTACCTATGATTCTATCTTACATAAACAGAAAAGGTTGAAAATTAGGAATGGTTGCTTGACAAACCCACTTGCTGTAGTTATTTTCCTGGGCAGGAACCTCACCATGGAAGTCTGGTGTATCGTTTAACTTCGTAATTTTAAATTGCTTTTATGGGTCTTTATATATTTTTATTTATGTTTTTACGACTGTATTTTTATTTCTAATGGTACACTGCCTTGAACATAGAAAAGATGGCAAATAAATAAATAAATAGGTAGTAGATGGGCTACAGACAATTGTGTACATTTGTTTGTTATATCTGAGCAAATAACCACAGGGATAGTAAGTAATTACTGTGTTTTGATGTTGCCATGGGACTTGAACAATATGTCTTCAAAAATTCCAAGGGTGTTTGCTGTGATTGACTTTGAGGAGAAGAGAATGATTTTACAACATGTTGGAACAAAACCTCTCTAGCTCTTCCAAGGGAGTGGCAGGACATTTGCTGGCCTGAAAACTGTGAGTAAGCAAACGGGCTGCAGTTTCCATGCACTGCCAGCTCTCCAGTTTGCAATACATAACACTGCAGTACAGTGGCAAAACTACAGGGGGCCAGCATGGTAAGTACTGTAGGAAGTGTAAGCTGCCCTTCCTACTCATGGTCAGAGCCACTCCGGGTAGTGATGAGAACCCACGGGAGCATTCGGCACCTGCAATACTTATCATGCTTCCCCCTTGTAGCTATGCCACTGCTGCAATATTAACTCTGAGAACACATAATAATCTTAAGGTCATTTGCTTTTATAAAATTCGGTACAGAATGCTTCTGTAGCTATGAATTTTGTGACTCTCAATCTCTCAGAACTTGAATTCCACCAAGTGGAGTCCAACCAGATATAACCCTCCTCCTCCATGGTATTGGAATACACGTATGAAACAATCCTAGGCTGAGTCAAACTTCTGGCCCATTTAGGTCAATATTTTCTACAGTGCCCAGAGTTTCAGATAAGAGTCTTTTCCATTCCTACCTGAAGATGCTAGCGATTGAATCTAGGACCTTCTGCGTGGCTTTTGCTATTCCACTGAGTGCAGGAATCTAACCTTCAGCATGCCTCAGTTTCTGATCATGTATGTGACTGTTGAATTATTTCCAAGACTGAGCTAGTTAAAGTAGAATAATATGATTATTTTTACTGGTTTGCCTTTTTTTTTCCCCTTTAGGGCACACTCCTGCTCTCATTGAAAGCAATGGTGAATCTCTGTTAAATTGGGATTGCATGCATTTGCTCTTGCCAGCCCCTCAATGACAAAGTGCATGTGAGAAAAGAGCCGCAGAAAAGATGGTTGCTTCCTGCTTGGGCATGTTACAATCTTTTTTTTATGTTCAAAAAAAGTTCAGCCTGAATCAAGTTCAGGCTGAATAACTTTTTCTACCATGTAAAAATTGCCGCAAGGAAAAATTAAGAGAAGGAAACCACAAGAAAGGGAGTGGCATCAATGTTCAGGTGAGCTAGCAGAGTCTTTCTGCTCTTTTGAGTCACCAGGAGTGCTGCCTAGTTCATTTGGCGCTGCCTATTTCATTGGGTTTTTTTCTCAGTTCAGTACCTGGACGTACTATACAAGGAAGGTAAGTGCTGGATACTTTTTGTTCTTAAACTCACTCCTAGCAGTGACTTGCATTCCTTATAATATGTTTGGTTTGAAGGAAGATGGGAGAGGAGAGGCAAAGGTTTGTCTGGGAAGCGGAACAAGTAGAAAATATGGGGAACATTTTTTGTTCACTAGAAGCTTGTTCTCTCTCATGCTAAGCAATTTGTCTTTATTACATTACTGATGTTTCCTTGCCATTTTCCAAACATTTTAAGCTCTTTGTGACTCTACATAGTGTAATTAAGGGCCCAATCCTATCCAGTTTTCTGGTGCTGGCACAGTTGTGCCAATGGGGCATACACTGCATCCTGTGGTTGGGAAGCAGTCACAGAGGCCCCTCAAGATATGGGAACACTTGTTCCCTTACCTTGGGGCTGCATTGTGGTTGCACTGGTGCTGGAACGTTGGATAGGATTGAACCCTAAGATGGCTCATATCTGAGACCCAGAACTCAAAAGCCATTTTTGTCCAGTAGCAGGAAGATTTCTAAACAAATAATTTTTAAAAATCATACCTTCTTTTAGTGGTAAGAATTATAGAATTACTCAGAAAGCTCTGTATCAGTTGGTGAATGTACCTTTTGTGCATGTGTGTATTTTGTGCTGGAGATTATGAGATTGTTTAGGGAAAACCCTGTGCTGAAATGTTCTACATGGGTGTGGATCCTCCTTTCAGCCACCTGTATGCTGTTAATCAAATGACTAATGCTTGCTCTGGAGAGTTAGGAGGCGAGGCACTAACCTTCACTTTCAAAGTGGTTAGAATTACTATCTTACATTGTTTTACTTTTTGAATTATTCCCGAGGAATGGGACATTACAAATAGGCCTGTGCAGGTCACCAATTAACCCAACAGCAACCCTAATGTCTCATCAAATGGACAAGATCCTTATACAAAATAAAGTTTTAAAGAGGGAGGGGAAGACTCTAGTCTAGGGCTTATATCACCAGGGTATTGACCATATGTCTAGCATGGTCTTCTATTTCAATCCACTGACTTTCCTGTAGTGTTTTCAGAGCGTGAACAGGAAATGTAAGCTAATATAACCCCATTAATATTTCTTCCTGTGGGGGAAAAATTTTTGATTTGAACTTCAGTCCTTGGAATGAGGAACATAATGTTCATATTCAGCTTTTGTTCATTCATTTTTTGTGCAGACAGGAAATGTTAGCTAATATAACCCTATTAATTTTTCCCCATGGGGGAAAAAGTCTGATTCCAACTTCAGTCACTGGAATGAGGAACATAATTATGTTCATAGCCTTCATTCATTTTCCCAAGGATCTGTTCTTTCAAATATTCCTCATATCAACCAAAACCCTTCCCAAATAAAGGTAAGGTGGGGCTCATACTTTTGCCTAGCTACAACTCAGATATCTCAGAGACATTTCTCCCCAGTCTCCCCAGCAGCAATTTGGCTGCTTTACACCTCACAAATATATTTGCCACCTAAGAACATCATTTTGGAATCGTCACTAAAGTTCTTCTAGTTCTTTCACCTCTAACCAGTTGGGTTAAGAGATGGAATAAGACTGAATCAGGAAGAGTGCTCTCACATAGTCCACCCAAGCATGCATGTGCGCACTGCAGGCATGCATGCGCACACATGTTCCTCATGCATACCCCTCTTCTTAGTGTGCAAACAAGTGGCCAGCCAAGTTGTGCCAATGCTCCAATGTGCCATTTTGTGTGTCCCAATTAGTAAGTTCTGGGTTTTCTGACAGTAGTATTATCTTGACCACATTATTTTCAAGGAGATCCAGAAATAACTGAGGTTTGGTAAGGGCTTATTAAATTATACACTTGTAGAATAGCATTAATATTAAAGGTACTCCAGTTCTTCTGGCAATGTAGAAGCTGCAATAGTGCCACTCCTTCCTGCCCAGACAAGACATCATGTTAATCCCAAATTATGCAGGAACTACCCAAGCTTTGACTCATCCCCTATTCTGCATAAACCTTTTGAAAACTGTGATGCCAGCATGGGAAAGAGCCACAACACATGCTCTTTTTATGTGGTGTAGGGCTTCTCATGTTACTCTAGGGCAGGGGTGTCCAAACTTTTTGGTAGGATGGCCACATCATATCTCTGACACTGTGTCAGGAGCTGGGGGGAAAAAGAATCAATTTACATTTCAAATTTGAATAAATTTACATAAATGAATATACAAGAGATGGAACTTTAATGAATGAATGAAGGTCTTGCAAAAGGCCTTGCACAAAGCAAGGCCGGCCTTTCCTTTGCTGCTGCAGCAGCATCGCAGATGTGAAATAGCAAGCAAGTGGAGGGAGCCCTCATTCCACAGCTCATGTGAGAGGTCGAACAGTTGGCCATCATGCTGAGAGCAGTTGTGCTGGGCCAGCGTGGGCTCCAGCAAGTCTCCGGAGGGCCAGAGGCTCACTGGAAACTGGGGGCTCCCCGTAGGTCGGATTGGGAGTCTTTGAGGACTGCAAGTGGCCTCAGGGCCAGGGTTTGGGCACCCCTGCTCTAGGGGAAGGACAATAGGGGAAGGAATGGTGCTGCTCTGAATCTCATACAGCCTGAGAAATGCCAGTTCTGGGCCAAGGATGTTCCACTTCACAATGTGTGCCCATCAAGGCAAACAGCCCACTAATGCTGTGTAATAGTCCATCAAAGGCTCACTCATTTTTGCTGCTTCCTTTCTAGATTGTAAAAACAAAAGATTTGTTAATTATGTGGCAGGCCACCATACTTAGAGCTCAATCCTGAGCTTGATGCGTCGGCTTACCGCTGGCACACACTGTCACAAACGTGCCATGAGGCACATTTGCAAGGCCTAATGCTGGGCCAGTGCCCATGCTAACGTAGCGCTGGCCGGCGCTGGGCTAGCGCCGGGCAGGTGCCCAGCTTCCGCCACTCGGCAGTCACACAGACCGCTGAGCCATGGTGCGGAAAGCGGGGGCGGCGGGAGGCGGGGTAGGAGGTGTTCTGGGGAGGGGGAGGTGGGCAAAGGGTGGAGAGAGGGTGGGGAGGAGGCATGACGGGGAGGCAGGAGGTGGGGAGAGGGCAGGGAGGAGGCATGCCAGGGAGAGCAGGGAGGGAAGGATCCAGGGTGTTTGTGCAGGGCTTTGCGCTCTACACAAACGCTTTCACCTTACCACCAACCTTTTGGTTGGCGGTGAATTGAATAGCCCCATTGCGGGGCTACTTTCCTTACCCAGGAGAAGGGGACAAAGTCCCCTTCTCCTGAGATGTCGCCTGCAGTAGCCAGAGGTGTGCAGGATGTGGTGGCAGCCATTTTTGGTGCTGCCAAAGCTGCGCGCCATGGGAGCTCAGGATTGGGCTGTTAGCTGGTTTGCTGTGTTCAATTTGTGGCCCAATTCTAGCCTATCTTTATGCCAGTGAAACAAGCATTCTGTCAGGGTAAATAGCTTTATGGCTGTTGCCAGCATAGCAACCTCTTACCCTGACTTTGTTTATCTAGTGGTTCCCCACATTTTTTCACTTGTGTACCCTTTGGCAGCCTATTTCCATAAATTGTAACCCTCATAATATCAAAATGTTTGTAATTAATATAGTTGCTGCTTTTTCACATTTATATGTTTCCAACTACTGATCCATATCTGATGACCAGAAACTAGCAGTTGCTGGAGCTTTCACAGCCAGCTAGCTACCTTTCCTCCTGTCTTGCTAGCCCTGCAAGGATACAGACCTGCTTTTTTCCGCCATTATTCAGTTCTTTTTCAAGTACCCATAAAGGTCCTGGTAAGTACCCCTGGGGGGAGTACATATATTCCAGGTTGGGAACCACTGATCTAGATCTTCAGATACATATGTATGTTGTTATTGTTACTTTTACTTGCAGATTAAACACATTAACTGTACCACCCAAGTGGATTATTAGTATCAAGAATATTTATACATCACCTTACAGCAAAAAGAGTTGGGAGAGTGGTTTACAAAAAAATCAAAACTTTACATATAGGCTGATGGGTTCTGAGCCGTCTGTGACAGATCAGGAGAGAGATCTTGGGGTGGTGGTGGACAGGTCGATGAAAGTGTCGACCCAATGTGCGGCGGCAGTGAAGAAGGCCAATTCTATGCTTGGGATTGTTAGAAAAGGTATTGAGAACAAAACGGCTAATATTATAATGCCGTTGTACAAATCGATGGTAAGGTCACACCTGGAGTATTGTGTCCAGTTCTGGTCGCCACATCTCGAAAAAGACATAGTGGAAATGGAAAAGGTGCAAAAGAGAGCGACTAAGATGATTACTGGGCTGGGGCACCTTCCTTTTGAGGAAAGGCTACAGCGTTTGGGCCTCTTCAGCCTAGAAAAGAGGCACCTGAGGGGGGACATGATTGAGACATACAAAATTATGCAGGGGATGGACAGAGTGGATAGAGAGATGCTCTTTACACTCTCACATAACACCAGAACCAGGTGACATCCACTACAATTGAGTGTTGGGAGAGTTAGAACAGACAAAAGAAAATATTTCTTTACTCAGCGTGTGGTTGGTCTGTGGAACTCCTTGCCACAGGATGTGGTGATGGCGTCTGGCCTGGACGCCTTTAAAAGGGGATTGGACAAGTTTCTGGAGGAAAAATCCATTACGAGTTACAAGCCATGATGTGTATGTGCAACCTCCTGATTTTAGAAATGGGCTGTGTCAGAATGCCAGATGCAAGGGAGGGCACCAGGATGAGGTCTCTTGTTATCTGGTGTGCTCCCTGGGGCATTTGGTGGGCCACTGTGAGATACAGGAAGCTGGACTAGATGGGCTTATGGCCTGATCCAGTGGGGCTGTTCTTATGTTCTTACATACCAAGAGGAATGACAATATAGTTCTTTGTCCTGTAGAGCAGTGATTTCCAACCTTTTTCATCTCGTGGCACACCAAAAGGGCACTAAAATGATCAAGGTACGCCATCAGTATTTTGACCATTGACAAGGTACACCATGCTGTTGGTGGGGGACTCACATCTCCCAAGGGCCCTATTAATTAATGACCCTCTCCCAAATTCCCACGGCACACCTGGGGACTATTCTCGGCACACCAGTGTGCCACGGCACAGTGGTTGAAAATGGCTGCTGTAGAGGATCACACTCTAAAAACAGTAACCACAAATAGCTACTGGGAGCGATGCTGTGATGAGATGAATCGGGACAGATGCTCTCCCCTTGCTTAATGTAAGAGAACCGCCACTTTCAAAAGATCCCACTCTGCCCAGTGCTCGAGTGTAGTTTTTTGATATATCAACAGAACTGAACAAGGAGGATAATTTTAATCAGAAGTTCTTAAGGAAGTTGGAAATAGTTCAATGAGCATAATGTCTCAACCCAGATACCTTAACAGTATATGGGTGAGTCAAAAGCTAACTGTACTTCAAGGAGGCCGCTACGCCTTGGGCTCCATGTTAAGATGCTGACTTCATAGATCTCCGGTGTGGGGAAAAAATGATGTGGATTACATTTTTACTGCAATACCTCCTTAATTCACCTTCCAGATTTTCTTTGACTCCACCCTACTTGAGATTTCCCAGTGACTAATGGTTTAGTGATTGTGGTTTCCAGATACTGACTCACTGGGAACCAATATTACAATTATGCTTCTGTGTCTGCTGTTGAGTGATATTGTTTTCATGCCAGCTGCCCAGCCATTTCCCCTGCTACTTGCTGTGTGCTTCTTAGAGAAGACTGAAGAGATACCTTAAAGTGGTCATTTTGGAAAATGCATACGGTTTTAGTCCACTTAGGTAAAGACACAAGCCCAAGTTAGGTAAAGACACAAGTTATACTGTAAAACAGGGGAGCGAGTCTGGTAACTGATTTGCCCTTGAAATTGTGGACTTCTAGCTAGGAAGAATTAACAGCTACAAAGACTATGCATCACTAAAGGCCCAATCCTAATGAATTCAGTTGACAACAGCACGTGTGTTCTGTTAGTGGAAATGCTGTAAAGTAGTCATAAAAGGTGCTCCAGCAATGTATGTAGTAGCACATTGCAGGAGCATCAGCAGGAAAGACAAAGACCTCCTGTGAGCATCATTAGATCCCAGGACCCACCAAGGCAGGTAACATAGTGAGGGAGGTGGGATGGGGTGAGAGGAAGGAGGAACAGAGGCAGGGGAGGTTAGAACAGGGCAGCGACGGGACAGAGGAAGGACAGATCAGGTCTAGGAAGGGTGTGGTTTCAGCAGTAGCCACCAAATACTAGCCCCTGTCCCAGACCTGATCCCAGAAGAGACCTCCACAATTGCCCCCCCTTGAGGGATGCAGTGCTAACTTGAGGTTGCTGTCAGTGGGGGAGGGGGGATTGAATAGGATTGGGCTGTAGGTACAATCTGCATGTAGGTGCAAAAAAAAAATCAGAGGTAAAAGTACAGGATGGGGGAAATCTGGCTTGGCAGCAGCACGTTAAAAAAGATCTAAGTGTCTTGGTGGACCACAAGCTAAACATGATCTAACAGTGTGATGCAGCTGCAAAAAGAGGTAATGCAATACCAGGCTGCATGAACAGAGATACAGAGTCTAGATCACAAGAATTAATACTGCCACTCTGCACTAGCCAGAAGAGTGCACCGCTTCAAGTGGGAGGCTCCACAGGAGAAGGAATTGGGGGCAGCAGCCAGACTGCAAAGCACCCACTGCCAGTGCCTCCTCCTTCTCTGGGAGCATCCTGGAAATGACGTCATGATGTCATGTGATGACATGACATCACTGCCCTGGGAACAAGGGCTGTTAGGTATGCTGATGCCTGTACATGAGAGAATGATAGATCAGATTCCGGTATGTGACTATAGTTAATACAGCTATTTTCAACCCTTTTCAGCTCACGGCACACTGACAAGGCACTAAAATTGTTAAGGTACACTGCCAGTTTTTTACTTAGATTAAACCACCACATTACAATTACTGCAGACACTCGCCCATAAGCCGATCTCACAGGTAAGTCGAGGGCAGGCTTTGAGCCCCAAATCATGGAATTTTCTATGACCCTTGGATAAGTCGGGGGTTAAACTTAGTGGGGGGGGGGGTCTGACTATAATTTTGTCTGATTTTACCTGAAGCCAGATCCTGAAAAATAACCTTCCAGTAATTGTCACCTAAAAACTGTACAGTTTCTAATTTATTAAAAATACAATGAAAGATCATAAAATGCATTTTTGACATTAACTTTTAAAATTCTGGTCTTCACAACATTTGTGTAAACAGTGTCAGAGTAAGTGCCTGTAAACAACATACCAGTAGAACCATGAATCAAATCCTTCTTTAAGGTGCCTGGTGTGGGAAGCCACAGGCGCTACATATAACATGCAACATAAAACATGTAATTGGGCGTGTGCGGTTCCGTTCACAGCAGGGAGACAAGCAACAAGGGCTGAGCTGCGCACAGTTGCAGCCCTCTTTATTCAGAAGCAGACCCACTGCTTTTCATGGTGTTACTCTTAAGTAACGGTGCATTGCAGCCTGGGACTTTGTTTCAGATGGAAATGAGGATCACATCCAGAGGTTTTAAAAACCAGACCCCTAAATGCCCTTCCCCCTAAAAGGCAAAAGGCAATGCAGGGAAGGTCGCTTTGGGGAGTTGCAGGCAAACTGTGGCAAGGAAAAGGGACTTCCCAGGACCCTTTGAGCCAGCCAGTTCTTAGGCTGGTGGCCTCAGCAGGCTCACTCACTTCATACCTGCTTGCCTGCTCCTGACTCCCTTGTTCTCACTCACTCCGCCCGCTGGGACCTCCTCCAAGATTCTCTGGTCGCCCAATCAGCACGCAGAGGAGGCAACACAACTTAATACCCAACCCTAGGCGTGTCTACTCAGAAGTAAGCCCCATAACAGTCAATGGGGCTTACTCCCAGGTAAATCAGGATCAGGTTGCAGCCTTCATCTTGCTCAGGAGCAGGAACAAGCGACAGCAGGAGGTGCAAAGCAGCCATGACCAGCCCCTTTGCTGGCTGCCTGCTCCTTTTTCTTCTGCTGCGCGTGAGGCTCAAAGCAGCCGCTTCCCCCACGTGCGTGGCTGCTGCCTGTCTGCTCTGATCTCGTGGCACACCTGAGATCATCAACATACAGGTCTATATGAAAATCATGCATCATGTGAACATTTGCCTCATCAGAGGAAAGTTTTCATGTCTTCTATTTGTAAATTTTCACACTGGGCCTGCTTTTCACAAGGTAGTGTTTTCAACTGACATTTGAAATTTTCAGATGAGCACTGATGTTGTATGTACTGTATTAGTACTTATGAGTAACACTTGAGGACCCACATGAGTACTGAACTACCTCATTTAAGCAACTGGTTGCTATATTTGAAATCCAGTTATGTTTCACCTGGGTGATTGACTGAGTAACCACCACCACCGTATTTTTACTTTGGTTTTTTGTATAGTGCGCAATGCACGATTCACTTTCTTAAGGCATCTGGTTGAATTTTATTCCGCTTATTTGTCAAAAACTATAATGCAGGCAAACATATTAGAAGAGTCTGGCTGCATAACAATTCAAAGATGTGTGGCCGAGCGATATCATTATTAGTTTATTAGTATGGGCAAGACAGACTATATGCATTATGTATTTGGATTTTTAAAAATTATTCATTATTAATTAAGCAAAAGTATGGGTATTAAATTTCCCATGAAGAGTACATGAATCCAGTGGTTTTATAATTCAATGAATAAATTATTGGATCTTCTACAGCTCTGAAGAAATGGAATACAAAATATCCTTGGAGGTCATGAATTTGGTATTATTCTAGTACTGGTGAAACCTCTAATTGTCTTAGGGCCAGTGGCATAGCTAATGATCGTGTAGCCCAGTACCAAGCTCAAAATGATGCCCTGGAAGTGATGTCACAACCGGAAGTGATGTCACACCTGGGCTTTTTAAAAAGTGAAAATTGAGGGAAAATCTGTCTCCTCACCCCAGAAGCTTGCAACCCTCCCTCCAAGTCAGTGGCATAATGCATCTGCCTACCACCTGGGGTCAAAGAAGATTTTGTAGCCACCCCCACAACAAAATAAAATGTAATTAAGGGTGCAATCCTACCCCTTATGTCAGTGCTTTCCAGCACTGGCATAGCGGTGCCAATGGGACGTGTGCTGCATCCTGCAGTTGGGTGTCACTCACGGAGGCCTCCTCAAAGTAAAGGAATATTTGTTCCCTTAGCTCAGAGCTGCATTGCCCTTATGTCCATGCTGGAAAGCACGGACATAAGGAGTTAGGATTGTGCCCTAAGTAAATTAAAAGTGTGCCCCTTTTTGGTTGGATACAGTGTGCTGGGTTGAAGAGGGGCAGTTATTCTCCCCCTACTAAATATAAGATGAGCACCCCTGGAAAAAAGTGCCTCTCTACCCAGTTAGCAGGGTAACTGTATTATGATACAGGAAATGAGAGCGAACTCATTTTAACACCTTATTCATTCCATGCTGTATCATAATAACATCTCATTGGCTCTCAGAACAATCAGTCTCATAGGTCAGTTTTAAGTTAAGAAAATCCACTTTCTGTTCCATAATACAGTTGTGTTTTCATTTTCTGGTTAATTGGCTATAACTTTGGATAGCATACAGATATTCCAAAGAGGTTTGTTTCATTGCATTCTGCATTAAATTACCTTTGCAATGATATATAACATGATGGCATTATTTGTACATATCAGTTTTTTCACAATTTGGGCAACTAGTGTCAAGCTCAGCTTGTTGCCCCCCTAAACCTTGTTGCCCGGTGCAACTGCTACCCCCTGCACCCCCTTAGCTTAGGGCACAATTGTACCTGAGATTTGTGCCAGTGGAGTGAGTGCTCCACCAGCAATGCTGTTGCAATTGTGCTATAAAACGTGTTGCAACAGTGCACCATCTAGGCCCACCAGTGGGAAGGCCAAAGCCTTCCTGCTGTCTCCAGTGCAAGGAGCAGCACCCAAAGGAGCAGGTAAATGCCACGCTGTGCAGCACAGGAGCAAAGGGGGCAGGGGAAGGCAGTGATGGGGGTGGGTTTTGGTGAATTGGGCCTGAGAGAGGATGGGATCGGTGGCACTGCCATGTGCTCTATCCTATCCCCCTTCCTGGGCCTGTTCCACAGACATGGGTCAGTGTAGACTTGTGTCAGCAAAATTGCTGTCACAGGCTCAAGTTTCCCCATTGTGGCTGCTGAGGTTTACTCTGAGATGCAAATATCCTCTTAACCCATAGAGACCTCCAACAGCCGAAATTCCTCTACAGATGCAGGGGAAGCCACGCTAACACCGCTGTATTGGCATGGGGGTACTTAGGTAGGATTGGGCTGTGAGCTGCTGTTATAGCATGGAATGTTCAGAAACATTCCAACTTCTCAGTAAACAAACTTTTACATTTCTGTGAGGGCAGGAAAGGTGGTCACATGACATAGGATTGCTAGGTCTAGAGTGCTAGTATGCCTCCACACATGGAAGAGGAATTATGCCGGTTGTAGTTCATACTGTCATTGGAGTGTCGTGATATGACAATTCTAACAGGCCAATGATGGTCTAAAAGCAGTGTGAAGTAGAGGCTGAATTTCACTTATTTCATATGAACATGTTTATAACTACTACTACTACTATTTCATAAGTAGTCAGTTCTTTGGTTGTGACCTTCTAGTCTTATGAAAGTAGACTAAGGCCACAAGAAGAATTGAACTCAATGGGTTTAAGCACTGTTGCTTTTAACTCTGAACTAGTTTGTCACAGTTATTGATATACATAAGATTCATTTGTTGACTGATGAAATTTTCTTTTCTATGTCCCACAGCAATGGATGCAGTACAAATTGCAAACACCGCTTTTGCTGTTGATGTATTCAAAAAACTAGCGGAAAAGGACAAAACTGCAAATATTATTTTTGCTCCACTTTGCACTTCAACTTCTCTGGCTCTTGCATACAAAGCTGCCAAGGGTGACACAGCAATACAAATGAAACAGGTTGGTGCTTGCCTTTACTTCAGAAGTCAGGTGTGATGCAGCTGCAGAAACTATCTGCTATAAAAACTGCATCTTTATTCCTTACTGAGGTTAATTTTTTTTATTATATGTTTAAGTCACAGTTCCTCATAAACATTCAACTGCATATATGAACATTTGTTAAGTAATGGCTGTTGGAGGAAGGCTGTTGCATTAATATCTGCCTCGACAGCAGATATTCTCAAACATATGTCAGGACACAAGTGAATGGAATATCAGACTAGACACACACTGCAATTCTAGGCATGTCTATTCAGGAGCAGTGGCACAGCTAATGATCATGTAGCCCGGTGCCAAGTTCAAAATGATGCCCTGGAGGTATTGGTGGTGATGTCATAACCAGAAGTGATGTCATGCCCTGGCTTTTAAAAACGTGAAAATCAGGGGAATTATTTAAGTAAATAAATAAAAAGTGTGCCCCTTATTGGTCAGAGACACTGTGAAGGGGGGAAGAGGGACATTTTTCTCCCCCTGCTAAATATAAGAGGAGCACCACTTGAAAAAGTGCCTGTTTACCCAGTCATTAGGGTAACTGTATTATGATACATGGAAATGAGAGCTGACTCATATTAGCACCTTATTGGTTTCCTGCTGCATCATAATAACATCTGATTGGTTCTCAGAACAATCAGACTCATAGGTCAGTTCTGAGTTATAGAAAACCACTTTTTGTTCCATAAGGCAGTTTTATTTTCATTTTCTGGTTAATTGGCCATAACTTTTGTTAGCATACAGATATTCCAGTTCAGGTTGTTTCCTTGCATTCTGCATTAAATTGCCTTTCCAATGATATATAACATGTTGGCATTATTCATATATTCCAAAGTTTTCACAATTTTGACACTAGTGTCAAGCTCAGCTTGTTACCCCCCTAAAGCTTGCTGCCTGATGCAATTGCTACCCCCTGCACCCCTTATCACACCACTGTTCAGGAGTAAATCCTATTGAGTTCAATGTGACTTACTCCCAGCTAAGTGTATATATCTAAGATTGGAGTCAAGGACAGAGAGTGTACAGCTGCCATCTTGGAGGAATGAAAGGGAAGGTTTGGGGGAGTTTCAAAATGTTTCATGAAAAGCCCACTCACTTAACCTTCTTGTGATTTTGCCTTATTGTTTTGAATGGTTGGTTTACTCCTCTGCTGCTACTTCAATGGCATCGGCACCTCCAATTTTCCTCCTTTTCTAGTGCTCCCAGACGGTTAGGGATCACATAATTGATGAGATGCAGAAAGCATTGCTCTCATTCTGAATTGGAGCAGAAGCCACACGCAAAAAAGTGTTTACCTTTGTTCACAATTCACCCCAAAATATGCACAAGATGTGTGTGTACAGACTTGCATTGAACTATGCAAAGCTATCTTACAAGAAAGCTTGAAGAAGTCTGGGTGAAGCCCTTGTGTAGATGAAACTCCCTCAACAACTGTCTTTTAAAACTTATAGCATCCTATTTTTTGTTTAGCTTTAGATGGTACTGTCAGATCTGCACTTCCAGGGATCCATACTGAAAACAGTGTTTCATTTGAAACTTGTCTGTTAACAGGGCCTTCATTTAGAAGACGTCAAAGACATTCCTTTTGGATTCCAAACATTAACAACTGATGCTTCTAAACTTAGTACTTTTTATCCACTGAAAATGGTCAAACGGCTCTACGTAGAAAAGTCTCTTAACCCTACAACGGTAAGCTGCTTAAGAAGTCATATTGCTCCCAGAACTTGTGATATAAAACCCCATCATGAATAGTATTTTTATATAGTGGTCATGTTCCTTAACATAGGGCCTCTGTTTACTGCATTAGCCTTTTAATTACAAAGTAATTCTCTCTTTACAGTTCTTTTTTTCAAAAGTCGCTTCGTGCTTTACCTACAAATTTTAACTCAAAATTTATCACCCTTGTCATATTTTGTGAAGTCAAGCAGTTCATCTGCATCTGAAAGCAAGTAGTGAATTACTATTTGACATATGCCTGACCATGATTTAAGTCCAAATGTGGCTGATTGCGAAACCAACAATACATCTGAATTTTGATAGAAGCAGAATAGGCTCCTTTCCAACCCAATCCTGAGCTGCCCAACGCACAGGGCTGCCCCAGCACCAAAAATAGCTGCCACAGTATCATGAAAAGGTACTTTGTGCGTTCTAAAGCCCAACTCCAAATCTTTAAGCTATAGGACTTCATTTTTATTATAGAATTAGGAATACAAAACATTAGAATTCAAGGCCCAATATCAAGAGTTGCAGTGGAAAATTAATATAGGCCATAGGGGACATTTTTACACTTTTCTATTTTATGAGTCTTACATTCTAGGAAGATTGAGCAGGCAGAGATCGATCGATTGATCAATCAATCAATCTTTCATTCCATTTAATGGTCCATCAACAACCAATATAGGCAATAGATGTAAAACATCACATGGGAGAAAAGTTGTTATATCAATCCAGTTTCTTTCAGTAGCATCAGGCCTAATGGGGGTTGACCAAATGCAGCTTTATGTTGGGGAACCTGGGGTCTGGGGTATGTATCAGGGCCTAATCTAGATCCTTGTGTCATACAGGAATTTGTCAGTTCTGCCAAAAGACCTTTCCCATCAGAATTGGAGCTGGTAGATTTTAAAGACAAAACGGAGGACACCAGGCTGCAAATCAACAAATCTGTTTCTGATCTCACAGATGGCAAGTACATCTTAAATCAAGTACATCTTAAATCAAACAATCTGTTTCAAGTCTTTGAAGGGAGACTTGACCTCTGACTTTTTTTGAATTGATCAAATTGATCTGAATTTGCTTCTAAGAATACAAGTGACTAGAGTTGCTAGTACTGACTGAATATACAATATCCCTGGAGTATCTTCTCCCTCCCCCTTGATGTAATGCCGTTCAACCAAGGAAGCCCTATATTAAGATCTCCAGGATTATTTTCAGTTGTCTCCTGGAGATTGTGCTTGATTCCTGGAGATTCCATAGCAATCATGGAGGTTGGATGCATAGGATCACACTGTTACAGGGTCAACAGGAACACTACAGGAACAAGACCACAAGCCTGATGTTGAAGATCTGTTTTACAACTGTAATGCTCAATTACAATCATAGAAAATATTCTACAGTATTACTGTTATTACCTTTACAGTAGTAGTGACTTTGTCTTTGTTATTTTCTTTTTAAAAAATGGGAAGCACCACTGTATTCACATGAATGCCAGGTATTGGATGTTGGTGTCCTTGCAACACTTTTTACCAGGTGCTGGAAGCTGGCAAGCCTAAGGCCTTTCGGTATAATTTTAACAGCAGACTTGCAAACATTTGTAGAACCGTCTGAATTTTTACATAATGTTTTGGTGTTTGGTGCCCCCATGTGGTAGGAATATGAAAAGATACATCCTTCTGTAATGGTAATAGAGCAGTGGCTCACAAGTGTTTTACCACCTGGACCCACCTTTTAAAATAACACTGTATCAGGACCCGCCTACGTTTACCAGACTTTTTAAAAAAGAGATCTAGAAAGAAATATTTTATTTATAAGTAGTAATGACCAGAAAAAGACCCTCAGATGTTTATTCCCCTATATTTAGACATGCTGGCAAACAGCTGCAGTGGAGCTCTTTGCAGGATAATTAAGCAGCTACAGTATCTGATTTTTGCATAGAGCTCAAGGCAATTAGTTATCTGATCTTACCATCACCTTTGGCAACCCACCAAAAATCAGGTTGCGACCCACCAGTGGGTCCCGACTCACAGTTTGGGAACCACTGTAATAAAGGCTTGATTCCTGTGGCGCTATGTATATGCTTTTAGACAAGAACAAAAATGGAAGCTGAGATGTGTGTGTTTGAAGGGGATAATGGGGATAATTTTGTGCTCTTATCTATTACAAACCACTTGTGGTTAGACCTTTGTGAGACAAGCAGATATTCAAACTAGATAATCACTTTGCATGAGTTTCTTTTAAGTTATTAGGCCTGTGCACTTAATTTCTTCATGACTGACAAGGAAAATGGTTGGGGATGAACATAAAATGTATGCAAATAATCTGAGTAGTCATATCTCCTGCCTTCCAAGTTCTTTTTAGATTAGCCATGGGGTCCCCCTAAGAGGATTGGAACCATGTCACTGGATGAATGGCTGCTAATCCCCCCCCCCCGGTATCATAAACTAGATGTCTGAAACTACTGTTTTTTCCTGTTGGTAAAAACATAAGAATGCATGTATATTTTACCTAACAAGGGGAATACAAGGGAAATAGTAGTTCAGGGGGGGAGGGTATGATTTATACAAGGAAAACAGCACGGCAAAGATTATCATTCCTTCCCCCATTGCCACAAGTAGATACAGTTTGCCTCTCCTTGCACCTGATTGGGAAATCTGATCATTGATCTCCAGCATTTCATTGAGGGAAAAGGACACTGCTGAAGGACTGAGAGATAGCTGGTTTTTATTGTATTGATTAGACCTTTTGCCTAGCTGTATATCTGTATAATTCTTATTTAGCTAAATCTTTTTCTGAGAATCTCTAAAACATACCCCTAGAACCATAGTAGGACAGATTGCAACTCATTACCTGTAGACTCCAACTCTTTCCCATTCCAAAGGTGAGGAGCTACATCCTTCAACCTGCACTCTCCTTTGCCCACCCCAAAATCAGCCCATGGTGGATTCACCACCAGCAGTTTGGCTGCATCCATCTTGCATGTGAACACAAGAAGGTATCTACTACTGTCAGACCTTAGCACCATCTACCCCAGTATTGTCATGCTGACCAGGGTCCCAGGCAAAAAGTGTCTCCCTACCCTCTGATTTGAGAACTTTTTAACTGCAGGGCCTGGAGGTATTTTGTAAAGCATGTGCTCTGCTCCGAAGCAATGATATCCTCCCATATATGTACAGTACAAGAGATTTGAACCAGACTGTGTAATGACTTCATTACGCAATTGCACAGTGGATGCTATATCACTTCCATAGACCCCATCTTCTGCAAATATAAATCTGTCTCATGATATAGAAATGAATTTTACAAATGTGGACTATTCTGGAGGTACTTGATTTGCAGCTGTCTAGGAGTACTAACTTTGACTGACTTGTGCCCTGTATCTGTGTATCTGGAGGATGCTCTTCTAATGAAGTACTCTTGCCAATGGATCTGCAGGTAAAATGGAGAACATTTTGGTTGAGGGAACTGTACATGACCAGACGAAGCTCCTTGTGATAAATGCAGCCTATTTTATCACAAACTGGATGAAGAAATTTCCTGAGGAGCAAACAAAGGAATGTCCTTTCAGAATAAATAAGGTAGGAAAGATGTATGTCTCCCATGCAAAACAACTGCATGTTCAAATACGTCACTGAAGTTCAAAGGCTGCTATTCCCTGGCTACAGTAGCTGTCTGAGGGTCCATCTCATAGGGTGACCAAATTTCTGCACCTGGTGACCCAAATAGAAGAGATAATGGTCTTCATAACATTCTTAAAACTGATTTGGTGCCTGCCACCAGATAACCACTTAGCACACTGCCTATATGGAACAGAGCTGTTTTGGGGTCATTTCAATTGAACTGTAATTTAATTGATAGTATAGCAAGTAAAATATTTATTCATGCAGCATAATAGCCCTATACAGATGTTATAAAGCATGGTTGCTCCATGCAATGTGAAGAAGGGTGGGTAAGAACATAAAAACAGCCCTGCTGGATCCAGTGGCGTAGCTAATAAACGTGTAGCCCAGTGCAGAGCTCGAAATGATGCCCTGGAAGTGATGTCACAACCAGGCTTTTTAGGAAGTGCAAATTGGGGGGAAACTTGCCTCCTTGCCCCAGGCAGTTCACCACCCACTTGATCTGCCACCTTTCCCCAGCCAGTGGCATAGATAAGGAATCTATCTGCTACCTGGGATCAAAGAAGATTTTGTAGACCCCCCACAACAAAATCAAATTTAATTAAGTAAATAAATAAAAAGTGTGCCCCTTATTGGTTAGAGACACTGTGCAATGTGCAGAGGGATGATTATTCTCCCCAGGAGAGTACCACTTGAAAAAGTGCCTCTTTACTAGTTAGTAGGAGTAGCTGTGATACATGGAAATGAGAGGTGACTCATATTAACATCTTATTGGTTCCATGCTGTAAGATAACAACATCTCATTGGCTCTCAGAACAATCAGTCTCATGGGTCAGTTTTGAGTTAAGAAAATCCACTTTTTCTATAAGGCAGTTGCGTTTTTTTCTGGTTAGTTGGCCATAACTTTTGATGGAATACAGATATTCCAATGGGGTTTGTTTCATTGCATTCTGCATTAAATTACCTTTCCAATGATATATAACATGATGGCATTATTTGTACATACCAAATTTTTCCACAATTTTGGCCACTAGTGTCAAGCTCAGCTTGTTGCCCCCGTAAAGCTTGTTGCCCGGTGCGACTGCTACCCCCTGCACCCCCTTAGCTATGCCACTGGCTGGATCATGCCAAAGGCCCATCTAGTCCAGCTTCCTGTATCTCATAGTGGCCCACCAAATGCTTCAGGGAGCACACAAGACAACAAAACACAAGCTGGCAACTGCATCTGGCAATCTGAGGTAGCCTACCTCTAAAACCAGGAGCTTCCACATACCTACATGTGCATGAGCATACTGGCAAGCCCTGACCCTTTGCAAATGCATTCCTGAAGCCCCACCCCCTGTTCTCCCTGTGGAGAAATTCTTCATCACAGGGAGGCTCTCTTCCCGTGGAGACTTTTTTTTTTTACTGCTGACAAATCCTCTCCTTGGGGACAGTGGAGGGGTAGAGCTTTTGGTGCACGTTGCTGGGATAATCTGGGCTCATACATTGCTCACACTGCATGAACAGTGTTCATGTCTGATAATGTCTGCTTAAGGGTTGTGTTTCTTAAAGTTCTACAGTAAGTAGGATGCATTCTTTTGAAACATCTTTTCCAAAGAATTATTAACAATATCTCATACACATTGACCTGCATCTATACACAGTGCATATAAAAGGTTAGCTGCTTCTAAGTTGTGCAAGTGTAACTGCCTGAGGACTCCTTTCTTGAGACACATTTCAAAATGTACAAAGGTAAATGCATTATATGCTCAACTGAAATCCTTAACCATAACTGGTATTTAAACAAGATTTTATTTCTGTTAAAAATAGACTGAAACCAAACAGGTACAGATGATGAACCTGGAAGCTACCTTTTGCCTTGGCTACATAAATGATTTAAAAACCAAGATTCTGGAACTCCCCTGTCACAACAAACACATGAGCATGCTCATCTTGCTGCCTAAAGAAATAGAGGATGATACCACTGGCTTGGAACAGGTATAAATCCCATGTAAAAGCCATTGTTGATAAATCAGATTTCTGCATCTCTGACATTCTCATCACTGAATACTTCTGAATGGTGTGTTTAGAAGTGAAATAAGGAACTTATTTTTCTCCTTTTGGCTCTTTGCATCCAGTTGTTCATCAAAGCCTGAAGGTCATAACATCTTAGACCATTACACCAGTAAAGGGGTGTAAGACTAGTTGTTGAAACTGGTGGCATCCCACCGTTACCATCATGTTGCTATACCAGCATGGCTGATGACAACCACCATCACAAAACATAATATAGTGGTGCTTCACAAAGCCATTGCAAGGAACTGAATGGCCAGATGAAGGCATGGTATGGCAGCATTGATCAGACCTGTATAACTTTCCCAACATACCAAGCTTTGCAGCCCACCAACTATGTACAGTGGCTTGCAATCCAAAACAGTCAGCAAAACCAGAAGGTTTACTTATTTGGCTGCCAAATGTAGCTGATGGGCTGTATTCAGCTTGTGCAGGCTGCCTATAGAGCAACCATGTCACTATAGCTGAGCATGACTGATAATTGTAAAGAAGATGTCACAATGAGGATGCAACTAGTGGTCAGCATAGCTGAATGGATTTATGCTAGTTGTCTTGCATAAAAATTTGATGTGGTTAACGTTGTCACAGCCACTGCATGAGAAATTACTGTAGCTTTGTTGTGTGCCTTATCATAGCTTTTCATAATTTTAAGATCAGGATATTAGACAGCTCCACTGTAGTTAATAACACCCTAAACTACTAATAGAACTTGTCTACTATGGCACTATGAGCAATGATGTTCATTTGCTTTCTTGATTTATGTCTTCAGCTTGAGAAAGAGCTCAGCTCCGAGAAGCTGCTACAGTGGACCAATCCAAGTGTGATGGCAAACACAAAAGTGAATGTGTTCCTTCCCAAATTTAAGGTGGAAACGGAGTATGATTTCAAGCCGATTTTAGAAAGCCTTGGCATGACCAACATGTTCAATGAGGATGCATCGGATTTCTCTGAAATGTCTGAGACCAAAGGCATTGTTTTGTCCCAGGTCATCCACAAAGTCTCACTGGAAGTAGTTGAAGAAGGGGCCGACTCCCGAGATGTGCCAGGATACCGGATCCTGCAACACAAAGATGAATTTAAGGCTAATCATCCATTCATGTACTTTTTCAGGCACAACAAAACCCGCAGTATTATCTTTGCTGGCAGGTTCTGTTCGCCATAAACAGAATGCATTCTTTAAGAAAAAGCCAGACATATATCTATTAACGCTATTTTTCTGTAAACTTTTGAAAATGTTGAAAGGTAATCCAAGAAGTTTCATATTTCAAGCAACCGGTACAATCTACTTTTCGTATGAAGCCATTATTCAAAGCAGATTTGACAAATTGTACTTTACATAAACAGTACTTGCAATTGTTATATTGCCTTATGGGCACAATCGTACCCTGTGCTGGAACAGGCAAACCAAGAGGCTTGTGCTGTATCCAGTGCAGGATAGGGGCCCAAGGCGGCTCAGCCATTTCCCCTTACCTCCAGGGAAGGCGCCCTTTTCCCTATGGGTCTCCTTGGATTTGCGCCACCTCCTGAGGTGGCACAAGTCTGAGGAGAGCAGAGGGGCTTCACGCCACTCCAAACTCCCCGGGAATAAGGGTTGGGGGTCTGGCGTAACTTCTGGATTCCAGCTCTTTCTCCCACTCCCTGCCCACCTGACCCTGCGGCTGCCCACCGCCCACCCTCCACCTGCCCAGGTACTCTCCCCTCCTGCCTCCTCCCTACCTCCTTCCCACCCACCCCAGAGGCTTGCGTCGGCCCAGCTGGGCAAACGCAAGCCTCGCTGAGAAACGCAAGCCTTATGTCAGCCTCTGCAGGTCGGTGCACCTCCAGGTGCAGGCCTGGCTTCTTCCTGAAGAGGTGCAAACATGCCCTATAGCACATTTGCGACCCTCCTTTACAGGTGCAAGGGACTTGCGCCGGCCCATGGGTGCCTCAGGATTGTGCCCAAAGTCTACAAAATAATGCAGTTAATTTTTCACCCATTTAAAGGCCAAATCCTATCCAATTTTCCAGCACTGGTGCAGAAATGCCAACAGGGCATACACTGCGTCCTGTAGAAGGGGGGCTTTCATGGAGGCTGCCTCCAGCTAAGGGAATGCTTGTTTCCTTTCCTTGGGGCTGCATTGCGGCTGCACCAGCATTGGAAAGTTGGATAGGATTGGGCCCTCAGGCAATTACTGACTTCATTAGAATTTTTGGCTCATCGCAACCTTTTCACAACTTAAAACCTATGGAGCCAGTGCTGTATATCAATAGAAACCAAATATTTCTTTGATCTTTGTTTAAAATGCTGTTTCTGGCAGTGAGAAAGATAATTTTTCTAAAATGGACAGCCAGTAATTAATATGGGATTGATCCAAGTTAAATATGGTAGCATTGTACAAAGTTTTCATTTTTATTGACTGCCTTTCTGTTGGTTGTATTTGATATTTAGATTACCTTAAGGCATTCTAAATAAAGCATTGAAAAAATGATATGAATTCTCTTATTACCACAGTTAAAAAAATTGTGGGGCATGAGAATGGAATTGATCCTAATCAAGTTTTATGAAGAAATCTTCCCCCATCCTTTTCAAAATCTGGCCTTAAATTTCAGGAGAGAAGTAGATTTCACCATTAAATGCCAGTCTTTGCTAAGCAGGAACTGAAGTGTGTGGCCTAAAATCTGATACTTGACCATCACCAATATTGTTTTTAGAGCCACCAATATCAAGTTCTTCAGACTAGATTAGGTACTGAAAAGGACAGTTAAATTCACTGGCAGGTTTGAATCTCTTGATCAAAACCTTCTTAGGCTGCAATCCCATTTGTCTGGGAGTAAGTCTAATTGAACTGAGTGATTTCTTCTTAGTAGAAATGCATAGGATTGAACTGTAACAGCGCTGCCTATGTGCCTACTCAGAAGTAAGTCTCATTGTGTTCAGTAGGGCTTACTCCCAGGAAAGCACAGGTGTGCCCCCTATTTGCAGGGGATCTGTTCCTTGGATCCTCTGCAAATAACAGGCCACTGTAAGCATTTAAGCTCATAGTGCTTTAGAGCAGGCTGCCGGCACTGGCGGGGCAAACAGGGCAGATGCCCCAGCGCTGACCCTCTGGGGACACCTCCACCAGCCTCACCCCCTCCCTGCCCATTTGTCCTTTTATTAAAGGAGAAGGGGTGCTCATGATCTCTGCTGGAAAAACAACAAAATGCTTGCAGGCCCTTTAGGCACCCCATGCACTTTTCTCTCCTCCAGCCTTGACAAATCCCAGGGTGAGGGGTGCGCTGGGAAATGTAGTCCTTGGGGCGAGGTTGCACATGGAGAGACGGGAGGGGAAGAAGCGCTGGTTGTGCAAGGTGGATGAGGGAGGGAGGCTGTACCGAACAGCCGTGGCTTGGGGGGGGGATTGTTCTGTAGGACTCTCCACTGGCTGAGTATCAGCCAAGCAGCTGACCTGCTTCTGCAGCCCTGCCCCCTCAGCCAATTTCTGTCTACTCAGAAGTAAGTCCCATTGTGTTCAATGGGTCTTACTTCCAGGTAACTACATAGAGCTGAGGCATTCAATCTGTGCGTGGGGTCTCCCTAGGGAGGCGCGGCATGGGGGTGGCTGTAGCTGCTCAGCTCAGCTGCACCTGCTGCTTTTCTGTGGCTGTGAACGAGGTGGGTGGGGCAGTGTGAGGTGGGGAGGGTGTGGTGCGGTGTGGGGAGGTGGGAGAGAAGGCTGGCTGGGCAGCTGCAGAGGTGTTGCATTTCATCAGCACTGGGCACACTCCTGGCAGACTTCAAACTGGAGGGAAGAGTAAGTACAAGCAGCACAGCACTTTCCTCTGCTTGGGAAGGAGGGAGCCCAGTCTGCTGGGGGGGGGGTTGTCCAAATGCCCTAGCCTGCATTCCTCCAACTTGCCTGGGGGGAACAGGGGTGGCATCTGCATGTTGGGGTGTGTGTGTGAGAGAGAACAGCCCCCATCTACTTTGGGGGTGAGTTGTAATCTTGCTCTGTGTGGCTGCAATCCTATCCACACTTTCTGGGAGTAAGCCCCATTGACTCAAATGGGACTTACTTCTGAGTAGACCTACATAGGCTTGGGGACTGTGTCAGGTTAACCAAGGATCTTCACCTTTCTCTTTTTCCTCCCCCTTCAAAAAGGAAAAAAAGCCACTCTTGATGGCTTTGTCTCCAAAAATTGATTAAAAAAATAAAAATACCCATTCCTTTTCAGCCATCCCCTTTTTCCTCCTGCCTGGGGGTACTTCCCATGTTGGCTGCTATTGTAAGACAAAAGGCACAATCCTAACCAGGTCTACTCAGAAGTAAGTCCTATTGTGTTTAGTGGGACTTACTCCCAGGAAAGTGAGGTTAGGATTGCAGCCAGTCTCTGAGTCTCAGTTTGAATTAGCAGATACACACAAAACAGTCTTCCCCTCCCCCAGCAAATTCATCACTTCCCCCTCCCTTTCCAAAACCCTCCAGGTGTGCTGCTAACAAACTCAGGGCACAATCCTAACCAGGTCTACTCAGAAGTAAGTCCTATTTTGTTTAATGGGGCTTACTCTCAGGTAAGTGTGGTTAGGATTGTAGCTTCAGAGTGCTGACAGCGGTTTTTTTTGTTTCTAGTGTATAATTATAACACCTTCATCCCCATTTTGGGGGTAACTGAGGTGAGGTGTTGTAGAGGAGTTGCTGTCAAGTGGAGCTTGGGAGGTGAAGGGCCAGAGAGAGGCCAGACAAATCAGGAGAGGATCTTGGGGAGCTGGTGGACAGCTCTATGGAGAGTGTCGACCCAGTGTGTGCTGGTGGTGAAGAAGGCCAGTTCTATGCTTGGGATCATTATAAAACGTATTGAGAATAAAATGGCTAATATTATAATGCCATTGTACAAATTGATGGTAAGGCCACACATGGCGTATTGCATCCAATTCTGGTTGCCACATCTTAAAAAATATATAGTGGAAATGGAAAAGGTGCAGAAGAGATCAACCAAAATGATTACTGGGATGGGGCACCTCCCTTATGAGGAAAGGCTACAACATTTGGGGCTCTTTGGTCTAGAAAAAAGGCACCTGATGGGGGACATGATTGAGACGTACAAAATTATGCAAGGGATGAAGAAATTGGATGGAAGGATGGGTATGTGCCACCTCTTGATTTTAGATGTAGGCTACCTCAGAATGCTTCCCTTTTGAATATTTTGATGTTTGGTTATTAATTTTGGCGCGAGGATTCCCTTACCTTCTCAAGGTAAGGTAAGGGAACAGTTGTTTCCTTACCTAGGAGCTGCATTGCCTTTATGTTGGTGCTGGAAAGTGGGTTAGGATTGCACCCATAGACGTCGCCATTTTAAGCTTCCCGGCATTGAGACGTAACTAAGAGCGGCTTGCACGTGTGCAAAGAAAGCAGCATGCCGCTTTTCCCCAGAAAGCGCTTTCCCCCTTCCAGCTGAACCTCCCTCTGCACTTGGAGTCTTCCCTTAGGGGGGCCAATCGCGGAGTGCAGGCTTGGATTGCAAGCAAAGAAGGACCGGGAGAGACGTGGACGAGCCAGCCAGGCTTCTCCCCACCAACCTTTGTCAGCTTGGCTGCCTTGATGGGATGGGCTGCCCCAGGGTTGCAAGACAGAGCAGCTGCTCCCCCCTGCAGCTGGACTGGGCTGGAGAATGTAGGCGGAGACCTGAACACAGGCCTTGGGTGAGTAGAGGCAGGCCCGCGTGATCTCCCGTCTTGTGAGCCTGCCTTGAAAGCAGCATCGCCACCAGCCCGCTGCCATTCTCATCCTCTGCATCATGGCTTCTCTCCCTCTCTGAAATCGCCTGGAAGCCGTGATCCTTTCCTGCTCTGACCTCTCTTTATATCTTTGCTGGGGTGAGGGGGGATCCCTGGTTGCCTGGCTGCCAAGAGAGCAGCCAGGAGGTGGGGAGGAGGGAGGGCAAGCCTGGCATGTGGGGGGGAGCACCCAGGGAGAGTGCTGCTCCCCCAGCTGCTTCTCTGATGTGCACCCTTCCCCTTTTCTTCTCTCTCAGGCTGCAATTCTGTCTACTCTTACCTGGGAGTAAGCCCCGTTGCCGATAATGGGAGTCAATGCTGAGTAGATGCGCTTGGGCTTGGGGGAGATGAGGAGAAGCGTCCCTGCTTATCTTCCTTCTGAGGGGGATACTACTTTTTTATTTCCTTTATTTACAAAAACTCAAGCTACTTCTTGTATGGAGGTGCATGAGTAGGGTGCGCTTGTTTCTGGCTAATGCTGTGCACAGTATCAAGAGCCACATCAATGTTTGTTAGTTTCAAGTGCAATAGAAGAAATAGCTTGGGATTTTGTAAATAAAGACAGAAATAAAAACAGTAGTAAATAAATACACAAATATTTTGTTCCAGATGTTTTATTTTTTGCTTGATAGCAATGGTAGAATTGGAAGAAGCTTCTGAGCAGGAATACTGTCTCTTGCAATTGACAGTTTGAGTTTCTAGGCAGGAACTTCCTGCTTGATGACATCAATTCCAGCTCTGACATCACAGTGATGTCACTTCCTGTTTGATGAAGTCATTTCTGGCTATGACATCACTTCCAGTGGGCCCCAGACAGATTGTCATTCTCAGAAGTGGGTCCCGGGCTAAAAAGGGTGAGAACCACTGATGTAAGGGATAACACCGGTTATATGTTCACCTTTCAGGAGCTGCAGCAGCTGGTTGGGCACCTCAAATTTTCCCTGTAGGGTAACTGCTCCAGGTTGTGCCTTTGTGCATAGGCTTTGTGTTGGGCCTATAGCACCCCTCACACTGAGTATGAGTATCAGCCGCAATGTGAGGGCACTTGTGCATGTGGCTTGACCCCCTTTTAACAATTCCAGGGGTGTCATTTTTGGGAGCCCCTACTCTTCTGGAAGCTAAACTACGGGAGGAGCAGTTCCGGCAGCTGGTTCCAGAGGTGTGTCAGAATCTCGAGCTTGTTCATCTGAGGCTCTGGGACATTGACTGACATGGCCTAGTATGCCTATCTGGGCATCATTGGCATCATGCATCAGAGTCAGCGGACTGAAAGATTCTTGAGTTTAGCACATTTTGGCAGTGAGCTTCCATATCTGAGAGGTTTCCACCCCTTAAAACCTCATGCCATCTCTGTTTGATCTCTTTTAGATCCCAGGGGGGTCCTAGTTATTCTTGGCAATCGCCTACAGGCTGTTGTGTTTTCTAGTTCAATATGTTTAAAGGGCTCATGCTGTATGTTTGCTCTGTTAACAGGTCCACAGGGGTTGTCCCCAGCCATGGTCGTGATCTTCTTCCTTGGGCAAGACAGCATGCTTTAACCACCGGCTTTGGCTTCCAGCAGGGCCTGGGAGGCTTGTCTTCCATAGGGTGGTATGCCAAGAAAGGCAGGTGCTGGGGACAGTTCATGCTTGCAGTTATGGAATACTCGGCCTCCAATCCCCCTCCCAGGTATATCATACTACACCTTGGAGAGAATGACCTGGGTCAGAGGACATCAGTGTCCTTGAGGCTCCAGACCCATAGTGACTTCTCCCTGCTCAGGTGTTGGTTCCCTGGGATATTAATCCTATGGTATAACCCATGGAAAGGGGCCTGTTGCATCGACAAAACTAAAAAGACACTTAACGCTTACCTGGGCAGGGTAGTCGAGGAAAGGGGTGGTGCAGTTATTCAGCACCCACTGGGTAGATGCTATTAGCCCACCCCTTTTTTCCGCAACAATGGAGTGCATCTATCTTACGGGTACAGTTATATTTATAACTATTCTGCAGCAGGGCTTAAAAAACCCTTTAGGTGGGGAAAGGAAGGCCAAGCTCCAGGCTGACCTCCCTTCGTGGAATCAAGCGTGCAGGATGGGGTAGGCAGAGCTGTATCCCTAAGTCTCTCTCAACTCTTTTAAATATAAAAAATCATGCAGAAAATTAGCATCTTATTATTTAAGCTCACACTAGAATGGAAAGTGTCCTGTGCATACCAAAACTTGCTTCTGCAGCAGCAAGTCTTGCAGCTTGTGTCCTATAGGAGTGCTCCTGTGCACTCCTTCGTGGTAAGCAGATCCACAAGCCCAAGAGCTACTATAGCAGTCCCATTTCCTCCCAGATTTGACACTGTGTTAAGGAGTGTCATGTATGCATTCCTCGGCCCAGCATATGTGGCTTGCCAGTAGCTACAGTCGCACGTTCATGGTAGTGTTCCCAGCATCTTGTGCAGGCAACAAGTCTGAGTATATAGGAAAATGTAAGATTCCAGGAAATTTCTGGGCCCCCCCTTTGGCTCCTGGGCCCCCCTTTTGACCCGGGTACAAATTACCCCCTTTACCCCCCCCCCCGGCCCTGGTGAAAGTGGCTATATTTTTGACATTAATTATTAAGAGAAGGACAGTACATTCTGCAGTAACTGTTATTCAAGGTAGGTGAGGATTTTTAATCTGTTTTTTAAAGTCATATTTCTCTATCTTTATGCCAATAAAGGTATTCTGAATTGGAATCTGTGTACTGGCTCAGATCATTGCACCTTCCAACTGACCTTGCCCCACTAATTTAGCAAGATGATTTTTAATCCAGTTGAATTCAGCTAATTGAGCAGAAAATAGCTTCTCTGG
Source organism: Tiliqua scincoides (assembly GCF_035046505.1). Lineage (NCBI taxonomy): Eukaryota > Metazoa > Chordata > Lepidosauria > Squamata > Scincidae > Tiliqua > Tiliqua scincoides. Next base: position 83,778,233 of record NC_089824.1, on the reverse strand, counting down.
GCTTTCCTTTGCTGACTTTACTAAATACGGGCTTTGATCAGGCAAGGAAAACTATCAAGCAGCAAATTGCTGACATAGAGAGACAGACCAATCTTAACAGTGTCAGAACTCTACCTTAGGGAGGACTAAGGGAATACTACCTTAGGGAGGATCAGTGTTTCTCAACCATTGCTACTCATACCATCTGTGGTACTTGAGGTGGTGTCCAGTGGTACTCACGGAACCCCCAGACCCCTTACTGCCTGGCAGCGAGGCCAGCAATGCAATTGAACAAGCAGCAGTAGAAGACTCAGCTTAGCAGGCAGAGCTCCAGAGTACACTTTTTGCACACTCAAAAAAGCCCCCCATCCACCCTGAGCCTTTTACCAGTATTTGTTGCATTGTGTCTGGCCTCCAAATCCAGAAGTAACTGGAGATGAAATTATCACCAATTACTTCTGGTGATACTTCCAATAGGTGGACCATGCAAAGTGGTATAGTGGGGGACAAACATTGAAAAATGCTGCTATAGATACACTGTGATAGCTACACCCTATCTTGCTCTATTGGAATTGTATAAGCATAGAAGGGCATTTATTTTGACCCATCTTAATGGACTTCCCTTGGCAGTGTTGGAGGGACGGTAAAAAAAAGATCCCTGGTCACAGCGCCTCTGCCCTTGTGGCATAAATCATTTAGAAACTACGGAGCATATTCTGCTGACATGCACATTATAGGAACATTCATGCCGTGCACATCTCCCCACTAATGAATTGATTACTGGGCCATATAGGACAACAATACATCAACATATTATTATCTGAATGTAGCCCAACACTTATGTATATTGTTGCCAAATTCCTTGTGGCTGCATGAGGCATTCAAAGATGGATGCTGAAAGAGTGTGGATCTATTTAACTGGATAAAAGATAAAGTCAGGGCAGGGAGTAATGCCATTGATCCAATACAGCTGCTATGCATCCTGTTCTAATGTTAGTATTTAAGTAGTATACTGTGTTGAAGCACTTATTTTTGAGTGGGGATATAGTATATGGCCGACAACTTAGAACCGGCTCAGGAGATACATAGTTTCTTTTAATGTTTTATTTTGGGTCTTGTTTGTGACCATTATAAAGTTTTATCTATCTATCAGTCCTTGATTGATTGTTTTAGGGTTAAAAACATCTCCATGCTTTGCATAAAAGAGATTTCTATTTGCACAAGCTAACTGGAATGGCAAGAGGATAAAAGTTATTCTGAGTAATCATGATGTCATTGTAGCATGGAAGTGGGACTATTAATTGCCAGGTGTGGCGATGGCTTTTATATTCCACCTTCCTTCAGAAAGCAGAAGAGAGAGCTCTGACTACGGCTGATCTTTCAACCTCTGAAGACAAGGAGGTAATTATTATTTTAATTGTTACACTATTGAGTAGTTATGCTACTCAAGGTTGATTTTCAAAGTAAAGCCTTTTAAACTATGGTAAGGATTGTTGTGTAGTTGAGAAGGAGAAGCCTATTTTTGTATGAAAAAAGTCTGTTTAGGAGGGACACAATACAAATTCACACCTATTATGCTGGAGTCTAAATAATGATGTGTGAGAGATGTTACACCTGCAGCCATGTGTGCAGTGCAATCTTCTATATGTTGACTTGAAGGTAAGACCCGCTGTATCTATTTGCATTTACTTTCAGGTAAGTGCATACTGAGTATTTTTGTAAAGCTCTTGTGTAAGAAATCATTGTGTGGGATAACGAAAGTTTGGAAATCTCTTTTGCCAAAAAATAAAATAAAAAATTCCCAGTTTGGTGTGCCTTTTCAAGGTGCTATGTGCACTGTAACATAAACCAATTCCACCTAGTCAAGATTTGCTAACGTAAACAACCAGAAATTTTCATATTTCCTAATGGGCTTCACTCTCTTTTTTGTTCCTAGCTAGTCATGGATATGAATATTGTCCAGGATTCGCTTCCTCAAGCACTTGCTGCATTTAGCCTTGATCTTTACCATGAATTAAGTAAAGAAAACCCTTCCAAAAATATCTTCTTCTCCCCAATGAGCATCTCAGCTGTCTTGAGCATGGTTCTTCTAGGTGCCAAAGGAAACAGTAAAATTCAGATGGAAAAAGTAATCTCAAAGAAAATATACCATTGCACGCTTTCCAGTAACTTCTATTTCCACAAATCTAGTCATAAAATTAAAAAAAAATCAATAATGTCAGGCTACATGTCAGACTATTAGAGGCAATGGTGTGGCAAAAGAAATAAAGCGGAATGTATGAAGAAATGAATATAACCTTGAGAAATTGTTCTTATAGCTTCCTAATTTTTCACCTGCTAGCAAATCTAACAGGTTTTGAAAATTCAAAAAGAACTCCTACCCATGTTTGTTTGGATATGTTCCATTAACTTCAATAGGGAAGTTGGGTCAAGCTAGACATGAAGGTGACAGACGTATGTTTCTGAACAGGGTTTCTGCTAATTGGTTATAATCAGGAGATGGGAGTGAGGGGGATTGAAGAAGCACAGCTTCCCCCTTCTTCCCAGCCATCCCCACCCCCAAAGTCATATGGAAGCAATAACCTCCACTGCTCCCATACACTGCCAAGAAGAATCCATTTAGGGAAGAAAAGCATGACTGGGGAAAGGATTCAGCATGACCACTCAAACCCACTATTTGAATCAATGTTGCTGCTTGGTCATAAGAAGAAACAATTCCTTTTAAATACTTATTTTAAACTATCTGTAATGGGCTGCAGTTGGAAAGAGACTTTTGGTATTGTGACACCAGGGGATGGGGCCCCAGAGCGCAGCCTGAGGCAACAGGGGCCCACCTCCTCCAAAAGCCAGGAAGTGGGCAAGTTCTCAGCCAGCTTAGTTGTGGTCAGAAGGGAAAATGCAGAAGAGTTATTTATAGGCATTCCTCTATAGCAGCCATTTTCAACCACTGTGCCATGGCACATTGGTGTGCTGTGAATGGTTCCCAGGTGTGCTGCAGGAAGTTAGGAGTGGGTCATTTATTGGTAGGGTCATTAGGAATGTGAGCCCCTCATTGACAGCACAGTGTGCCTTGTCAATTCTCAAAAAACAGGTGGTGTGCCTTGACCATTTTAGTGCCTTGTCAGTGTGCCACAAGAAGTGAAAGGTTGAAAATCGCGGCTGTATAGCCTCAGAGTCCCAGAGGAGAGGGAGTTGTGCCCTAGTCCTCCTCCCTTGAGCTGGCTGGAATTTCCTCCCATTCCCACTGGACCTTGCCTTCCATTCCCCCGCAAGAGGAATGGGAGGCAGCCGTCTGCTCCCAACCCTGGCTGTTCTCATCTTTGGTCAGAGATTGATCTTTAACACCCGGCTGCCTGCAACATGAGCACCTTGCTTCCACTTCTGCCCCAGTTAACCCAGAAGCAGTGTCTTGGTTGCAGGATCAACCAAGGCATGTTCTGTGTCATCTGGGGAGTGAATAGGTTGTCTCTGCCTGTTCCCTGTAGTGAAATCTCATATCCACTTTCACTCCACTTTCACTTCTGATGACCTGGGGAGCCCTGCAGAGGCTCATGCAGGGCTCCCCGCACCCCAGGACAGCTGCTGGAGGGACTGGTGAGTGAACCACAGTCCCTTGCAGCCCCGTTAGAAGTGAAAGTGAAGTGATTCCACTCCACTTCCGGTTTAGTGGAGGCGGGGCGCAATCACTCCACTTTCACTTCTAAAGCATTGGGGAGCCCTGCAGGTGGTCGTGCAGGGCTCTCTGCACCCCTGGGAGGCTGCAGGATGCTCTGGTAAGTACAGCCAAGCCCCTGCAGCTCTCTGAACGGTGTGTTCCTGGGGTTCGCTGTCTCCTCCCTGTCTCCTGGCTGCCCCACCCCTTAAGGGGAAAGAGGCCAGGGCCCACAGGCTGGGGCTTCGCAACGCCCCAGTCTGAAAACCAATACAGTAGGGGGAAGTTGTCCTGCTTACAACAGTCTTATTTATATCTTGCTTTCACCTATTTTTTTTTAAGCAACATTACCAATGCACTATTTGGCAGACACAACCCTCTTAGGGATTGTAATAACTGTGCATTAATTATAAAGGATTCCCCCCTTCATGTGATATTGTTTGTTTACAGCTTCTCTACTATAGGTGCTACACTTTGATCAAACTGCAGGATGTATGAGACCACCTGCTTCTGAGAGAACGGTACCTGAAGCTGTGCCAGGCCACCAGGAAGAGAGGGCGCCTCACTGTCAAGAGGTATTTTGGAACTCACAAACTTTAATGTGAAGGTGAAATTCCTTATCTAGGCACATAGCCAGAAATTCTGTGGTGAGGGAGTAGGGAAGAACAATGTAGAAGATCCCGAACCTAAATACAGATAGTCTAATATGTTTAAAATTATTCAACTTTATAACAATTTCTAATTAGCCAGTGCAGGTTTGTTGTTCTAATGCCTTTGCACTCATTGACCAGATTTCCGGAACCGATAGACCACCTGCTTAACTGCACCCGCAGTATACTTTCCTTATATCTGTATAAGTGAAACTGCTAGATTCATCCTTTGTGTAACCAAAGTCCCCTAATCATTGACTCAAAACATATTGGAGTCACTAAAATACATCTTCAATGCATCTCTGAGTGCCCCTCTCTCATTACATTCGGCACTGGTGCACTTCCTTCTGTGAGCCTTGCAGTGAGCTGTTGCCAAATATTTTAAAGTCCAAGGAGACATTATTTTTGATTTTATTTTGTCTGAAACCATCTCCTCTGTATTGCAACTAGGAGGGAGGAATTGCTTCAGAGTTCAGGTCCCTTCTGTCTCAGCTGAATAAGCTCAGTGGTGTTTACCAGCTAGATGTGGCCAACAATTCGTTCATGCAAAAAGGATATGCTTTTCTTCAGGTAAGTGTTCTTTCACTCTCATATGTGAAACCCTATAAGGCAACTTCAAAGAGGGAGGCTGTCATATGTTTAGGGCTTGTCTCTTTTCTGCAAACTCACATTGAATTTAGCTTGAGAGCCTGGGATCACTGCTGATCTCTGAATTATGTGCCCATGGTTTCTGTGTGCTGGAGGAGCAATTCCTTTAGGGCTCACCCACAAAGGAATGGTCCTGCAGATGGCAGTTTGCCAAGGACCTCTCAAAGTCTGGAGCCAGCCCAGCATGTACCCAAATGCCTGACAGGATAACTAAATTTGGACACCTACATGATCAAATACTGCTAAGGACTCAATCCTACTGGGACCTTACACTGACAGAACTAGAGTTCTGTCTGAACTAGCATGGATTTGGCAGCAGTAGTGCACACTGGATCTTATCCCCCATTTTATTGCCTGCCTTGCTCCCTGGCTGTCTTCCTCTAGCAAAATGGCTGGCATATGTTCAAGGAGACCCCTAGGTGATTCAGCAGCCTACTTACTTACCTCCTGCAGACTGCCTGATCTCCTACCTCCACCATAGCATGCAGTGCGGCGGCATGCTATAACAGGGCACAGAGGGTAGGATTGGGCAGTAAATATTTTTCAAATTTGAGAAGGAAATATAATTTAAGATTCAATACAGCCCTCTTGTCAAATGCAATGATCCCCTTTTCTGTTCGCTGTTGTCCTTCAAGTTAAGGCCCAATTCCATCCAACTTTCTAGCACTGATGTAGCCATGCCAACAGGATGTCCACTGCATCCTGTGGTGGTGGAACAGTCACAGAGTCATCCTCAAGTTAAGGAAATGTTTGCATTGCGGCCGGTTCTGGAAAGTTGGATAGGATTGGGCTCTTAGAGTCTTTGTCCGGGGGCGGGGGGAGGGGGGAATGGATGGACAGGAGTGAGTCCCCTTAGATTCTATGCCCTATTTGAAATTCTTTGCAAGTGAACTATTTGCACAAAATGCATGGAAATGCACAAAAATTTCACCAAAGCACGAAAATATTCACAGTAGATATTCAATGTGGATGTGGGAGAGAGGCGTTTCAGGGTGGGGGAGGGCAGGCAGTGAGTGTTTCCAGGTGCGGGTGGGCGGGGAGCAGGAGGCGGGGAAAGGGCCCAGTTGTTATGCTGGATCCTTGCCCCCATTCCTGGGCAGTGTGGAGTTCAGATCTGCGCCACCCAGGGCCTCTGAGACAAATTTTATCAGGGGGTATAAAGTTTCTTTTGGGCCCCTGCCCAAAGAGGGAGGGGGTGAAACAGAGTGTGGGGGGGGGTGGCAGTGGGGGTGGGCAGAACGGGGACCAAACAGGCAGGGGAAAAGTGGCAACAGCCAGAATAGTCTTTGGAGCCTAGGTCTACCACTCTTCCCAATGCAGAGCTCAGGTCTACCTGCTACCCAGTGTTGTCAGCTAGATACAGTAGTACAGAAAACCAAACACACTCCTAAGTTTCTCTAATATCTTTCAAATATAGAAAATCAATGCAGGAGATTAGTATCATTGTACTTAGGTTCACACTAGAATGGAAAGTGTCCTGTGTACACCGAAATTGACTTCCGCAATAGCTGCAGTCCTACAGCTGTGTTTCTGAGCTCCTTCATGCTTAGCGGATCCACAAGCCAAAGAGCTACTGTAGCAGGTTGGTTTTCTTCCAGATGTGGCTTTTAAAGGAATATATGCATTCCTGAGCCTTGCTTTTAGCAGTAATCACCACCACGTGCCCATGGTAATACCCCCAGCATCCCACATGGGCAGTGAGTTTGGGTGAGATTGGAAAATGTCAGATCCCAGGAAATTTCTGGGCCCCCTTCTTTGGCTCCTGGGCCCCCTTTCTGCCCCTGGGCCTGGGTACAAATTACCCCCCTCTCCTAGGCTCTGGCGCCACCTGCTGAGGTGGCTCAGATCCAAGTAGAGCCATTGGGGCTGCTGCAGTATATCACAGGGTAAGGGGAAGTGATTACCTTTGCCTCGAGCTGCACTGCTTTTGGCCCCAAACTTGCGCTAGATACAGCGCAGGCACGCCAGCCTTCCTGTTTCCAGCACTAGTTAGGATTGGGCTGTTTATGCTTATTGGGCTGATAAGTCCGAGGAGACCCATAGGGGTCAGTGGCCCTTACCCAGGGGTAAGGGGAAAAGTTTCCCCTTGCCTCCGACTTGAGCCGCTTAGGGCCACAATCCTGCGCTGGATACAGTGCAAACCTCTTGGCTTGCCTGTTCCAGCTCAGTATAGGATTGTGCCCATAATTTATTAATTACAAGCAGACTGTGTGCTGCCTGCAGAGGCCTGCCCATAGGGAAAAGGAGGACATTTAAGTTCTTTTCCAGAACACAGGCTATAAAAGAGGACATGTCCTGAAAAAAGAGGATGCTTGGTCACCCTGCCATCAGGAGGAATGACTTCTCCCTCCAAAGGAAGCTCCTTCCTTCCATTAGAGGAAGGGAACTTTTTGATGCCAACCTTTAGTAGGATCAACCAAAGTTCATAATGCAGTACAAGGGCTCTTGAGTTACGTAGATATTTTCCTTAGTTTGGATGTTTAAGCAAAGATATTTCTGGATGAGGATGTGGTGTTCAGCCCACTCTGCAGTTCCTTTTCATTTTAAGAAGTCAATGGAGGAAAGCAGTGAAGACTCACTAACCTGACCAAAGGTTCTGAGGTTACCCAGCGACAACTTGGGACAGAGAAGCAGATGAAGGTCTCTTTTTATTGAAATATGAGAAGCTGCGATTGAGATCAATGCAATGGGGAGGGGGAAAGCCTCTCTACCCACGTTTCACTATTTTTCACACTCCCCTTTCTTTGTAAAAAAAACCAGAAACTACCCACCCCCTCAAAAAAAAAAAAAAAATTAGGCCACATTGCATGATTACAGCCACTGCTTAAAGTCAGTCACACTGCTTTCTTTGATTTTAATGCTCCTGGTAGTACATCTTGAACTGCAATCCTGCACACCAGTAGTTCTCACACATTTAGCATTGGGACCCACTTTTTAGAATGAGAATCTGTGAGGACCCACCAGAAGTGATGTCATGAATGGAAGTGGCATCATCAAGCAGGAAAATTTTTAACCATCCTAGGCTGCAATCCTATCCACACTTACCCAGGAGTAAGTCCCATTTACTATCATTGTTAAAAGAATATACATAGTAACTTGTTAAAAGTACAGGTCTGTAACATTTCACCAAGTGCAGTCGCATACCATCAAGTCTAATGTATTAAAAATAAATATTGAAATGAATGGGGACCCACCTGAAATTAGCTTGTGACCAACCTAGTGGGTCCTGACCCACAGTTTGAGAAACACTGCTGCACACCATCAGGTTGCTAAAATCCAATTCAAGCAGCCTAATATTGTGAATTGCAGCCATCATTTGTTTAGAAGCTTGTTTACATAAGCAGCCACTAGAGGGAGCAGAGGGATAACAGTAAGCAGAGAAGAAGTCTCAGAGGGCAGAGTTGAATCCGCTTGATGGTAATAAGAACATCAGAATGGAACTCTGTTTACTGTATGTGTCTGTCACCTAATACGAGGTATGCTTAATTCAAGGATTTAGGTCAGATAAAATAGATGAGAATTTAATTTTAAAAAAATTCCACAAGAATGCCCTATTTCCTTTTCCATATTACAAAGATAATTCTAAGTGTGTTGATGAGGATGGGGGGAGACTTGTCTAAGAAATGTGAACTGTATACAATCTCATGCTGCAATTCTGTACATACTTACCTGGGAGTGAGTCCCACTAAGCATAGTGGGATTTAACTTCTGAGTAAACAAGTTTTGAAGTCACCAGATGTGTATATCGATACCAGGATTTTTGCCCTTTGTTTACACCTCAAATGACCACAGAGAACGTTTCCACGTATTTCCCATATAATAGTTTGATGTAGAAAACCAGCCAATAGTTCTGCACACCCCAGTGAAATAATTCTGATATGGCAAAAAAGTACTTTTGATAATGAGTATACTGTATTTTGAACTGCTCCCATCCCACTGCCAACAAGTTCACCCAGATTATTTCCCAAGAAATGCTGAATTCTGTAATTTCTATAAATGATTTGGATTAAGTAAATGTGTATATATCTGCTTATTCCCTGTATTCTTTATCTACTTTGCTAATCATGGAAAGAAATGAAGCACTATGAAGAACAGTGAAGCATTGACCATTGAGCACCCCCTGGTTAACTTTCCATTTTGGCTTTTGAACTTTCACAAGGCTTGGCTTCATACACTTTTGACCCTCTATTTGATCTCTTAGGCAGCTGTTTCTTTTTTAAAATGAATTAACTTTTCTGGATACTGCACTCACTGTTTGCATTTGGACAGCGTGACTTTGGAAAGGGGAAATATACTGTACATCAGTACAGTGGTATTTGTATCACCAGTGATACTTAAGGTGGTGTCCAGTGGTACTTGCAGGACCCCCATACTCCTGCTGCCTCACTGCGCGACCAGCAATGCAACATGACAAGGAGTAGTAGGAGCAGAATTCCAGTGTGTACTTTTCACATGCTCATAGAAGCCCTCCAGTCCACCCTGAGGTTCTTATTAGTGTTTGTCGCATTGTGTCTGGCTTCCCAATCTTGACATAACTGGCAATGACATCATCGCCAGTTACTTCCTGTGGTACTTCCAATACGTGGACCATGCAAAGTGATATGGCAGGGGACAAACTCTGAGAAACGCTGCTGTACATGATTCTTCGGAAAACAATTTGCCTTCCAGTGTGACATGAGGAAAAGAACCACCAGTGGAAATGGAACTAACTACATCTGGATCAAAGCATTTTGCAATACTTTACAGTGCTGTAAACACTTTAAACAGGGGTTGGTTGGGGACCCTTGGCTAAGGGCCCCAGACCATCAAAGGCCCCCCTCCCAAGGATCAACCTTTGAACCCTCAATACTAGTGGCAGTTGTAGCACCCAACTTTCAGGCAGGAGGTGGGCAGGGATGCCATAGGGGGTCTAGAGGAGAACTTTGCCCTAGGGCACTCAACAATCTGGTGCCAGCATTGATCTTAATTATAGTGTGGATACAAAACAGGAACAAAATAATGACCATTGTGGGAACAATAGGTAAATGCAAAGGCATTCTCAAAAAAGTAAGAATTCTTGTGAGGATCTCCATTTTCTGTGAAAATGTCTCTGTTTTCTGTTGGTGATATAAAAACTATTTTTATCACCCCTGATATGGGCTCTGGCACTGAGAACGTATAGAAGGGACAAATGATGTCTTAAGAATGGAGGTATCACAAGTTCTCCACCTCCCTGATGGGATTTGTTCTGTTGCTTATTGTAAACCATGTTTTTGCCATACAGGTTGAAAAAGCAATGACCTGTGAGAATGTAGCAAGTTGGATTTCTCTCGAAAATATGAGGGAGAAAGATGTGAAGGTTTATCTACCCCGATTCAAGCTTGAAGACACCTTTGACCTCAAGTCGACCTTGAAAGCAATGGGAATGATCGATGTGTTTGACCAAGCCAAAGCTGACCTCTCTGGAATGTCTTCCTTCGACCAACTATTTTTGTCCGCAGTTATTCACAAAACCTATGTGGGTGTTAATGAATTGGGAACCGAAGCAGCAGCTGCAACAGGTGCTGTGGTTTCCAACAGAGCCATAGTGTCCTATGAACTGTTTCTGGCTGATCACCAGTTCCTATTCTGTATCCTGCATAATCCCACCAAGACCATCCTTTTCCTTGGAAAACTCTGCTCTCCTTGAAAATTGGATCAGTTTTCCTTTAATCCTATTAAAATGAATAGCAGGGAAAAAAGTATTTTGTTCAACGATGTCTTTAATTTCTAATAATTTTAATAATAAAATATTAATTTGAATAAGATGCCATTCATACCAAGATTCTTTTCCCAGGTGGTCACACTGCTTCTTGTATGCACTTTCTCAGCGCTAGTTAACTCTTGTCAAGATATTTATTGACTTTATCCAATCATTGATCTCCTGACTTTCAGGCTCCCAAAAGCACCACCAAGACTGCCATTGGGTGTAAACACAGTGTATAACTCAGAGTATGAATATAAAAACAACAGCACAACGGGGAATGCTTAGCACATGGAGCGGGTGATGTAATCCTCTGCTGTTTAGGGTTAAGCAGCTTTGATTTCCTGGAGCAGGGGTGTCCAAACTTTTTGGCAGGAGGGCCACATCATCTCTCTGACACTGTGTCAGGGGCCAGGAAAAAAAAGAATTAATTTACATTTCAAATTTGAATAAATTTACATAAATGAATATATTCAAAATGGAACTTATATGAATGAAAGAAGGTCTTGCAATAGCTCAAGGCCTATAAAAGGCCTTTCCTTTGCTGTCACTGCTGCATCACAGATGTGAAACAGCAAGCAGTGGAGGGAGCCCTCATCCCACAGCTCACGCAAGAGGTCAAACAGTTGGCTGTCACTCTGAGAGCAGTTGCATCAGGCCAGATGGGCTCCAGCAACTCTCCAGAGGCTCATTGGAGAGTGGGGGCTCCCAGAGGATCGGATTGGGAGACCTCAAGGGCCACAAGTGGCCCCAGGGCCGGGGTTTGGGCACCCCTGTCCTCGAGCAAGGAAAAAGAGAGTACTCTTTCTTAAAGATACTCTCTTAAAGAGCCTTTCTTAAAGAGCCTATCTTAAAGATAGGCCTGCACAACTTGTGACCAATCAAACCAAGTGCAGCTCATCAGTCATCTACTGTGCTTGACAATGGTTCTGTTTTTGCTTTCTCAAACAGCAAATATAAGAGGTAATCTGTTCCTAAACTATGCTTCATAAACATTTTCCCTCATGTCTGAGAGAAAAGCTCCACTGCCAGGCACTTCTAAGACATGATGGGACACTTGGTTTTGTGAATGTCTACATTAGGACTCTTGACCACTTGAAGCACCATTAGTTGATTAACCACAGTGGTTTGAATTGATTAACATGAGAACCCAAGAAGAGCTCTGCTGGATCAGGCCCAGGGCCCATCTAACACAGCTTCCTGTGGCCCACCAGATGCCTCAGGGAGCCCACAAGATAATTGCGTCTCGCTGCCACTCCCCTGCATCTGGCATTCCATTTACCCTTGCACACACACACGCTCCCCAACGAAGACACCAGACTGCACTTGGATTTAACCCGGGCCACTATATTAAGCACAACTGACCAATTTTTAATGCATGAAACTACTGAACATACCTTCCTTCCCTCGCCCGTCACCCTCCCTTCACCTGGGTAGGTGAAAAAACTGCCATCCAAAGCCAATTCAGATGATAGAAAAAAATCCCTACCCAGCCCTCATGATGAGCAACCAGCTAATCTTAGACTGTAAATTTCACATCATGGCTTGTAGCCTGTGATGGAGTTTTCCTTCAGAAATCTGTCTAATCCCCTTTCAGAGAGGTATCTAGGCCAGGCACTCATCCTCCACACTGGGTTGTGATCTGAAGCACCACAAAACTACTGGAAGCCACACTGGGTTGTGATCTGAAGCACCACAAAACTACTGGAAGCCACTGGAGGCCACTTCTGGGTTGAACTGGGCCTGCAACCCACTCCACTGGCCTTTGACATGACCCTGGAAGCAGCTTCCAGCGGCTCCAAGTAATGCTTTCAGGTGCAACAGAGAGCACTGGGTCACAATCCACTGCACATTGGGTTGCGACCCACTAGTGGGTCACAACCTGTAGTTTAAGAAATGCTGCACTAGGGAGTAAATCCTATTTAAGTCTCTGGCACTGGATAAGGCCGCAATCTTATATGTGCTTACTGGAGAGTAAGACCCATGGAATACAATGAGACTTACTTCTGAGTAAACATATAAAAGACTTCTCTCCCACCCACGGCAAAAATCACAGTACAAGATATAACCAGCAATAATGGCATCAAGAGTTTGAGAGATCCAAGTCAGGTTCAGAATTAACTGAGATATTTTCGGAAGTGGGGGAAGAACAGTTCAGTTTGTCTTATTCAGCTGCAAATTCAACTGGGGTGAGTGGATTGCTCTGCACAAACATGGATAAAAGCTGGTACCTCCTCCAGTCTGATTGGCAGCTTCTTATACATATTGTGACAAAACAGGTGCACAAGCTGGTACGTCCACTCTTGTCTGAGTGCATAGGAAGCCTTGGCAGCCAAGTGTGCTTTTCAGAATTATGTCACAACAGAAGGTTGAATTGCGTGTAGCCATGGGTTATTAAAAATACATGCAGAAGCTTCATCATTAGGGATTGCTTTGGAAGGCTGCCTGAGGCTGCTAGATCATTAAGTATGGCTGAATCACAGGGAACATGCAACCTTTATTACCCATTATAATAGTCTTATTTACAAGGACAAATGAACGAGTTGTCTTGCTATGCTCTCAGGTGGCATTTGCTCATTCTGTTGCTGGAAATAGTTGAGGATTTTTCCGAAAACTGGTGTTTCCCCCCACATGGGTTCTTCCTCCTACCCCCAGCATTGTTGCATCTTTACCACAAACATACTTTGCAACCACCTGACTCCTGCAAGATCCTTGCCAGTGAGGGCTAAGCCGATTATGGTTGGGCAGGCTCCACTCTGACAGTAATGGCTTTCCAAGTGTGGGACTTTACTTTTCTCATCTAGACTATGAACCTGATGAAGTCACTGGCCGTCACACCCATGCATATCTTTCTGTGCTTCAAAGCAAGTCAGGTTTGGGTTGGGCATGATGGTGACACAAGGGAAGCACTTCAGGAAGGTTGATCTCATGATGCGCTACTCCTGTTTAAACACGTATACTGTCTCGTTGACTGCTGCACCTATGTCAGCACTAAAAGTGCATGCACATATTTATGCAAGTTGCATTGATTCTTGGTGGCTTAGGGATGTGATGGGAGTGGGGAGACATCTACCACTGAAGTAAATGGGCAAGAATTTGACAAATCGGCCACTGTTTGTACAGCCTGGTCTTTGACTTGAGTGCTTGAAGGTGAACTAGAATTTACAAGGAAATGCTACCATGAGGTTATTTTTCTTTGTAATTTTTCCATGGATCCTTATTCTTACAGATGCACTCCATGTTTTGGGACCTAATCATGGGAAATGCAATGCTCATTTTCAATAGCTGAATTTCCCCATAGTTCCTCACATAAGGAAATATTTATAAATCAGCAGCCACAGAAGATGTCTGGGGGAAACTGATGCTGATACACTCCAAACCTTTACCACTTCTCACAAGACTAGATTTGGGGGAGGGGGAAAGGTGCACATCTAGGAATAGGGACAGCACTGATGTGCTAAGTCTCTGAAGGATACTAGGATTCAATAGAGATACAACATTAAAAAGGTCTTATCTGACACATACCAGATTTTCCTAAAATTCTTAGGGTGTACTTAAAAGTGCACTTAATTGCACAGCTTGCTATAATTAGGGCTTGAATTAAATTATAAATATGTAGTGGAGGAGGTCCTGTGAAAAAAGGCAAAACTTTTATGGGGGGGGGGGCTTTAGTACGTAGTTTTCATTCACCAAGGTTGTCATCCTGTCTGCATCTCCCTGCATGCAATTGTTAAGTAAAACTTTTATTAAAAGCCAACAGACTTTTTTTTTTCATTCAAAACCCAAGGAGACATGATGGGGGGGGAAACATATTTGGGGACTGTCACGAACAATCAACCTTCCCTGAGAAATTTTTTTTTCCAGCTCTCCGTGTACCTTGATGCTGACCTAGGAAGCAGGCTGTTTGAGAACCAGAGAACCAGAGGGAAGACTGCAACTGTCAGATTCAGCAATGGTCAAGTCTAGCTGTGAAGTCTTACCATATCTGGTTATCCTTCCAGAATGTTCAGGATGGGCTCTATAAAAGCAGGAGCCCAGGCAGAGGAGCGGCTTTTTCCTTCAGAGACTTTCCTCTCAGGATGCTGCTCAGTTGTGTGCTGCTATTGGCGTTGCTTCCCAGAGGAGCGAGAAGGGAGCAATTTACCACCCGCAGTGTTTTGCCTGAAACGGCCTTTCCTGTGGGGACCACTAGTTACAAATGTGACACTCTCCATGTAGATAAGAGTATCACCACAGCCACTGACCTAGCGCTGGGTGAATGGGGCAAATGCCCTGGGCGCTGAGTTGGCACGACCATACGACCGCGCGGGAAGCCTCACTGAGGCTCCTGACACAGTCAGAAACTGCACTGGTTTTCCAGAAGTGCAGTTTAAGACTGTGGGGAAGTTTCAGAACGCTTCCCCAATTAGTTTAGAAGTCACATGAGTCTGTGTCGTGCTGAAAAAGTGGGGGGTGGTGGTTTTGCGCACAGGGGCTGGCATCTTGTGGGGGGTAGCTTTGCGGACCTTTGCCCCAGGTGTGGAGAGAGATAAGTCCACCACTGTGTTACCAATTGGAATGGTGAGGCCTGAAAGTGCTGAGGGCTCTAAATTCTGACTCTATGCCTTATTACTTACCTGTTTGCCATAGGGGGGAGTAGTGTCTATGGGAAGAGTTTTCTGAGACTTACCTTTTGCATTCTGTAACTGTTTTCTTAACTCTTCATAAATCCCTTAACTGTTCACCCTGTGCCTTTCTGCTTTGGTGGGCTAGGTCCTCAAGGGGGGGTGGGTCTCAACCTTGTGACAGAATCCTGGGGGCAAGGACTCTGCCAATAAGCTCAAAAAATGAGAAAGCGGTTTAGTGGGAACTCAAGGTAAGTTGCCTTCTGTTGCTGTTTAAATGGATTCAGAAGAGGGTCTTGGTTAGCCCAGGGGATTTAATGTGTGTGTGATTCAGGGCTGTAATGAAGCACCATTACGCTTCTGAGCACGTTTGATTCATCAATACATTATTCCGCAGACTTCAGTTTGCAATGAGCTTTCATCTGGCTGTCACCTTGTGTGCATTCAGAACACACAGCTGATTTGCTGATAAAGATTTGACACATAAATGCCATCCGATCACTGATGAATTCAGCAGCCACGTTCTTGTGTAATAGAACTTGATGGTATGCAATTTTTGTGTACGAAAGCAGGAAGAAAATAGTAGGCATCCAGGATACTGCTGAATCACTGTCTGGTGAGGACAGGGAAGAAGATATGAATAAAAAGAGTGTGTAGTCATTGTCATGCAACATTTGCCTGCCAACCAGGGGTGTCACTAGGGGATGCAGGGGGATGCAGGGGATGCACGTGGATGCATGTGGATTGCACCACGTGACATGATCAAGGGGTGCTTTAGCATGGGTGCATTTGTGCACAGCTGGTCCGAAGTAAGATCTGAGCAGACTTGCAGATTATACAGATTGTTTGTTAATGATGAAAATTGAGTAATAAATTGGGAAAATTTATTTAAGACATTTTTATCTTGACCTTGTGTCTCCATGGGGACCACCAGGGTGCGGCACAATAGATATAAAACAGCTTATAGAATATACACTCAAGTAAATAATATGATGGTTTCAGGTTTTTCTTCCTCCTACCAAGATTACCCCACACAACCCAGAATCCCCCTCCCCTGCAAAGGCCAAGACTCCACACCACCTTTAGCAGAACTAGGTAGCAGCTCCTACCAAGGATCACTTAGGAAAGGGAATGGGGCTGAGCAGTGGCGTAGCTAACGAACATGTGGCTCAGTGCGGAACTCAAAACGATCCTACCCAATTAAGGGCCACACTACATATGCTGATAAATGTATGTGTTAAGCCCTCCTTCTTAAAACAAATATTGCTGGGGGGCGGGTGGGTGAAAGATGGCCTAAAACCATAGTGTGTGTGGGGGAGACTTTAGCTCTTAGCCCCTGCACAGTTACAATAATGATTATGCAAACCCCACCACCTCACACTGAAAACAAAGCAGTTCTATTGAAGGTCACCAGCAGTTTTTGCCCTTATGAATAGCACGTAGAATGGGGGCATGTGCTGCATGCTGTTTTAATTTGGACACTCTCTCTCTCTCTCTCTCTTGCAAAGCCAATGGAAACCCTTTCTCTGATTAAAGTGACATGTATGGGTGTGGTTCTGTCCACTTTGGCAGCATCAACCTTATCTTTGGGGAGAATTGAATCCAAGCATTCTGCATCTACCTGCAAACAGCACATGCAATATTCTATGGGTTTAGGTCTGTAGTTTTAAGATTGAAAATCTGAAACATGTACTTCACAGTAAGTATGTGAGAAAAGGGATTTGTGCCATGCAGTCTTCAAGACTGCAAAGCCATGCCCCATTGCCCCAGTTCAAGCAATGTTTTCTTCCCCAAGGTGAATTTTATGATTGGAGCACAGTTTAAAGGAATACCAAATTCTGAATGCTTTTGCTGTAATTAGCCAGTGATGATCTCCAAAACCTGCTGCTCTTTAATTTGTAGTTTAAAAATTGTTGCTGATGGTGGAGATGACAGGAGGAGGGAAATAGCCCCATCCAGATACAGGCAGCATATGAGAGTCTATATCTATTAACTGAGGTGAGCACTCAATGAGACTTGCTTCTGAGACTAAGGCTGCATATATGATGACATGTGCAGTATAAATGATGAAAACCTGTTTGTTTCTTTTAGTTGGCTAAGGATTTCCCTATTCTGGTGGCAATGTGGTTTTATACTCCATTGTCTGCTTTCAGAAGACCTTTCCAACAGTACAAGTTGCCACTGCAACACTCATCTGACAAACTACCTATAAGCTCAGGAAGCTCAGTGTCAAAGACATCCCTTTAAGAATGGGAGATTAGCATAATATGAGATTAGCATTATCTCTATCCCTAATTAAAATCACTGAACCTAAGCAGGCCTACTTAAAGCAAATCCTAGTGATTTCATCAGTAATACGGATATTTGGGATCTTACTATTAGCAGAAACTGTGATAATTGCTGCACCTCAGAGCCTTTGTTCAGAGGACGTTCTTCACATTTGGATTGAATCCGAAGGTGCCCTGCAGGAGCAGAGAGGCACTTCTCTCAGCAGGGACACTCCCCAAATCCTATTAATTAACCTCTCCTGCTGCAGCCTCTGGCATTCTATTCCAGGAGGGGGCAGTAAAGTGCCACTGCATCTGCAAGGTCAAAAAACTGAATTAAAGATTAAATATACAAAAGAATAGACCAGTGGTTCTCAAACGGTGGGTCGGGACCCACTTGGTGGGTTGCGATCCGATTTCTGGTGGGTCATGAGAAGCTGACGGCAGCCATCTTGGAAGATGGCAAAAGACCTAGGCGGAGCCATTTTGGAAGTGGGCAATGCCTGGGCATCGCCATTTTAAGCTTCCCGGCATTGAGACATAACTAAGAGCGGCTTGCATGTGTGCAAAGAAAGCAGCGTGCTGCTTTCCCCCAGAAAGCGCTTTTCCCCTTCCAGCTGGACCTCCCTCTGCACTTGGAGGCTTCCCTTAGGGGGGTCAATCGCAGAGTGCAGGCTTGGATTGCAGGCAAAGAAGGACCGGGAGAGATGTGGACGAGCCAGCCAGGCTTCTCCCCATCAACCTTTGTCAGCTTGGCTGCCTTGATGGGATGGGCTGCCCCAGGGTTGCAAGACAGAGCAGCTCCCCCCCCCCCCCCGCAGCTGGACTGGGCTGGAGAGTGTAGGCGGAGACCTGAACACAGGCCTTGGGTGAGTAGAGGCAGGCACGCGTGATCTCCCCTCTTGTGAGCCTACCTTGAAAGCAGCCGCCACCAGCCCACTGCCGTTCTCGTCCTCTGCATCATGACCTCTCTCCTTCTCTGAAATTGCCTGGAAGCCGCGATCCTTTCCTGCCCTGAACACTCTATATCTTTGCTGGGGTGAAGGGGGATCTGGATGCCTGGCTGCCAAGAGAGCAGCCAAGGGGGGAGGAGGGGGGGCAAGCCTGGTATGTGGGGGGGGAGCACCCAGGGAGAGTGCTGCTCCCCCAGCCGCTTCTCTGATGTGCACCCTTCCCCTTTTCTTCTCTCTCAGGCTGCAATTCTGTCTACTCTTACCTGGGAGTAAGCCCCGTTGCCGATAATGGGAGTCAATTCTGAGTAGATGTGCTTGGGCTTGGGGGAGATGAGGAGAAGCGTCCCTGCTTATCTTCATTCTGAGGGGGATACTGCTTTTTTATTTCCTTTATTTACAAAAACTCAAGCTACTTCTTGTATTGAGGTGCATGAGTAGGGTGCGCTTGTTTCTGGCTGATGCTGTGCACAGTATCAAGAGCCACATCAATGTTTGTTAGTTTCAAGCGCAATACAAGAAATAACTTGGGATTTTGTAAATAAAGACAGAAATAAAAACAGTAGTAAATACACAAATATTTTGTTCCAGATGTTTTATTTTTTGCTTGATAGCAATGGTAGCGAGGGCAGGGAGAATTGGAAGAAGCTTCTGAGCTGGAATACTGTCTCTTGCAATTGACAGTTTGAGTTTCTAAGCAGGAACTTCCTGCTTGATGACATCACTTCCAGCTCTGACATCACAGTGACGTCACTTCCTGTTTGATGATGTCATTTCTGGCTATGACATCACTTCCAGGTTGCTGACATCACTTCCAGTGGGCCCCAGACAGATTGTCATTCTCAGAAGTGGGTCCTGGGCTAAAAAGGGTGAGAACCACTGGAATAGACCATAGATCCCATTTTAGCAAATGGGTTTTTTTGCAAGTATTATTCTACAAGAGAAACTCATAGAACCCTCCATTTCTCTAGTTGTTTCCATAGTGCAGTCTTGTCCTGACTGCACAGTTCTTGCTGTGCGTGTGGGTGTAGGCGTGGATGTGTATAAATAAAGAACTGAAATTTCCTTCATGTACGTGGACTACTTATAGCCACGCAAAGTTGCATCCAGAGTTTCCTTGTTCCTAGCCACTGGCCTCAGCCTTGGAGAGAACAGGGGTTTGAAGTGTGACTCAGTTTCTCCTCTGTCTCTCTCCTGAACCCTGCTCTTGGCTACCTCCTCTCCTGGAAGCATCATTCCATCTAAGGCAGCCATTTTCAACCACTATGCCATGGCACACTGGTGTGCCATGAATGCTCTGAAGGTGTGCCACAGGAGTTTGGGGGAGGGTCATTTATTAGTAGGGCCACTGGGGGATATGAGCCCCCCACCAACAGCATGGTGTGCCTTGAAAATTTTAGTACGTTGTCAGTGTGCCGTGAGACAAAATCATTGCTCTAAAGGGTCCACACTGGTGCACAGACCCCTTTGGCAACTGTGCACCATGCGGCATCACAATTCGTCATGATACTGTGTCTGCTGAGCCACAATGCACTCTAGCAGGAAAACTGCAAAGCAGTGCCAACCTGTGACTATAATAGAATCAGAGTTGGAAGCGACCCTCAAGGCCATCTAGCCCATCCCCCTGCTTGAAGCAGGAAAATCCTCTCAAGAACATTCCTGAAGGGTCTGTCAAATAATTGCTTGAAGGCCCCCAAGGAAGGGGCAACCCACCATTTTTCCTGGTAATTGTTTCCATTGTCAAACTGTTCCTACCTTTGAAAATTTCTTTCTGATGAAGAATCCCCCCTTGCAGTTTAATACTATTAGAATTAAATCATCACTGGCCTCCTCCTGGTACACTCCTCCTGGTAGTGTAGTACATGGTGTGCATGCATGAACCATCGTTTCCCAATTCCCATGGTACTTGAATGCTGTTTCCTTGGTAACTTTTCACCTAGTCTCTCTGCTTTCCTTATCTTGTTCCACATTTGCCACAGATGAAAATGGCTGGTGAAATCTCTGGTACCCCAGAGCTACTAAGAACATAAGAACAGCCCCAATGGATCAGGCCATAGACCCATCTAGTGCAGCTTCCTGTATCTCACAGCGGCCCACCAAATCCCCCAGGGAGCACACCAGATAACAAGAGACCTCATTCTGGTGCCCTCCCTTGCATCTGGCATATATACTGTCCCCAGTGGTGTTTGTGTCCTGGAACAGTAAGACAGGCAGGTAACAGCTGTTACCAGACCCATAATAATCTACAACAATATGTCATAATACACATCTATACTTATGATTACCTGTTCAGCAGTAGGTGCTGCATTTGGAGAAAGAGGAAGAAAGTGAATGTGAAGGATCAGCCAGCATCCTGAAGCAGCCAAAAGCCTTGAATCAATGGACAACAGGCAGAAAATACAATGGCCAATGCCACAAGTCTTGTTGCAAGACAGTGCCAAGCCCTGAATTGGAGCCTCCACCTTGACCTTAACAGATATACGTACTATCAGGAGAAATACAAACTGCTATTCATAAATGAGACTGTTCTCTTTCTACACACTTCCTTTGAAGTTGAATTCCAGCAATCCCCATATCAGGTGGATTTGACTGCTTTGTGTTTGAGGGATGACAATATTGTATAGATGAATATACATACAGAGTAGGCCAGATTTGTCACTAAAATCTTCATGGAACCACTTAAGCAATGTGTGCAGACATTGAGCAAAAACTGTATGAATGCCAAATGTAGAAGTTGCTGCCAGAGCATTAGCATATATAATTACATAGAAAAGAAAGTGCTTACAGCTGGAATGCCTTGTAGGACTTGCTGCACAGCACAGTCTCTCTCTCCTAAATTGGGCATCACTAATGTATGCAACTTCTAAGGGCCCATATTCTTGTAAGGGGGCTTAAGCAAGCGATGGCTTCCCCGCTTCAGTCTTATCATCTACAGAATGAACAAAATAATACTGACCTACTGTGCAGGGTATTTGAAAGATTACTAGAATAATATATGTTGAGCGCTTTGAACATTTGGAGACTGCACATTTGGCGACACACTTACCTGGGAAGGAACATTTGGAGACACACTTACCTGGGAAGAAATCCAAAAGGCTTGCTGCTGAGGAGACATGCATAAGATTGAACGGTTAATCTCATAATGCCTTTCACCATCAACAACTTTCAATGCAAATATTCAAATTGCAGTTGACTGTTGTAGCAGTTTTCACCTAAAAGTCTTTTGGAACATAAAGGAAAACACAATTTTTTATTTCTGTTTATTGAGGTTTTGCATGCTTTTGGTTTCTGTTTATTTAGGTCAGGGCTCACCGCAGTTGCGGACCTGCCATAAGGTCTGATGGGGCAAAAGCCCCAGGCGCAAGGCACCAGGACCCGACAGAAGCCCCTCTGAGGCTTCCGATGGGGGTGGAAACTGTGCTTCCAGTTTTCTGGAAGCACAGTTTAAAGTGTCAGGGAACCTCATAGAGGTTTCTCCGACACGTTCCTGGGTCGTGCGAGGCTCTGTGAGCCTCAGGTGAGTAGGGGGGGTGGATTTCTGTGCGGGGTGGTGGTGGTAGCCCACGGGGGGCACCATTGCAGACCTTTGCTCCGGGCACAGGGCTGGGGAGGTCTGCTGCTGGCTCATCAAACCCTGGCAAGTGGGCTAGATGTGGCGTGTGGCAAAATCCCTCCACTCCGTGAGCAGCACTTATGGTTCCACTGCCCTGATGCTTGTTCATCACCTGATCTGGGCATAGGGATGCTCTGGGCAGTTGGGTCTATGGCCAGTGTCCCAGCAGGCTTTGCACCAGGATGTCTAGGCCATAGACCTGACTGACCAGAGCATCCCAAGCCTAGATTGGGTGATGAACAAGCAGCAGACCAACGGAACGGTAAGCGCTGCTTGAAACGGGGAGGAAGTTTTCATTGTGCAGCCAAAGCAGTAAATGGCAACTTCCTTGAAGTTGCAGAATCATGAAGAATTAGAGAGAATAATATCCTGCATCCTAGGATAGCTTCTTCTTCTTCTTCTTCTTCTTCTTCTTCTTCTTCATGATGATGATGATGATGATGATGATGATAAATGGTTCTCACCACTTGCAAGGTGGGTTAAGCTGAGAGAAAATGATTGGCCAAAAGGCAGCCAGTGAGCTTCATGGCTGAGAGGAGATTTGGATCCTGACTTCCTCGATATTTCAGCATCACCTGGTCCTCCTCATTACTGCGAAGGGATTATCTAAATTGTAATCTTATATCAGAAAATTGAATATTGGGCAATATCACAGTCATTTTGTTATAGTAGAATAAAGGAAGATGACTATGTTTTACTAGTAGAATACTCTCACTGATGAGTGGGAGAAGCCTGAGGGTGTCCACACGGAGTTCTCGCCTGACCCTGGCACTGTCTGCCACCCGCCCTCTTCCCACCCAAAATGCCTCCTCCTTGCACCTCCAAGCCCCCCCCCCCGACCCATGCATTGGCTGAGCTTGGCCGACGCAACTCACCCATTCCCCAGGGCCCGCATCAGCGTGGGGAGGCTGGCGCATGTCCGTGCACCAGCCTAACCCTACTTAAGTTGATGTGAAAGTGCTTTATGGCACTTTTGCGACGATGATAGGTGTCATTGTCCACTCCTATCCACTCTTCAGGATTGTGCCCTTCTTCTATAGACATTTTGTTGTTTTAATTTTGATATTATTGAATTTTTAAAAGATATTCTGGAAATACTGTATTGAAGGGTAGGGTAAAAATAGACGAATGAATAATAAAAGCATGCATAATATGACTTCCTGTTTGTTGATGTTCTCATGGTTATGAAACATTAAGCAGGGCTGGCCCATCCGTGAGGTTCATCCAGCCACTTCCACCATTATGCAAAGTGGTACAACATGCCAAGAGACTTAGCAAGACGTGGGTGGGTTTGGTACCATTGGAACTGACCCCATGCAATTGAGAGACTACGTTATGAACGTTTCATAAGATCCTCTAATTATATCATTTATTACTTGTGTGTGACTCCCATCCAAGTTTGTTGGGATCTTTATTCTAGATATATTTTAAAGTACACTGTCAGCCCAATCCTATTTGCTGGCTTCCAATGGTAGAAGTGCCATGACGTAGGCAGAAGTGACTGGATCCTGGTGTGCATTGCGCAACATTGCCACCAGCGACCTCAATGAGGCCCCAGCACAGTCGCAGTAACGAGGCAATAGAAGTTTATTTCCATGTTTAGTTAGTTCTCAAAACATGCCCCATTGCATTATGGCCGTTGGATATTTAAAATATGTCTGTGAGGTTAATATGTGGATGAGTATCATTTGCAGTGAAATTGCAGCAGAATTTTCCTCTAGCTCATGGGTTCCCAACTTGTGGTCTGGTGGCCACAGGTGGTCTGCAGGACCCTGCCAGGTGATCCGTGAGGTCTCCTGAAGAAAGGGGGAAAAAGTTTTGTAGTGCAGGTCTCTGATCAGAGCTTGACAGTGCCTTTTCATGGCTCCCCCCTCGCTCCTCACTGTTCTGCATCTGATTGGCTGGCTTGTTTTCAGTTCCAGTGGGGTAAGGAGGATCTCCTCCACATGGTTCGGCATGTGCTGACTTCTTACTCACAGCAGGCACAGCTGAGGCTGTGTTGGAGGCGCTGAGGTACTTGGAGGCTTACATATGGCTTGAGGGTGGCTGGTGCTGGGGGAGGAAGGGACAGAGAGCAGCCTGAAACTGTGTTCACCATCACTACCTCTTCAAAGGAAAAAAAAAGTTTTGCTATTTTATGTTTTCCCTTTGGAGAGGCCCCTGTGGTGAACACAGCTTCTGGCCACTCTCCACCCCATGCTCTGCAGCTTGGTGGCTTGGAGGGGTGAGTTGGAGGGGGCAAGTGCAGTCCAAATCAGCCACTTGCAGCCCAGGAGGGGGGAAGAAAAAGATCAGCCCCTGGAGAAGGGTCAGAACAGGGTCTGTTGCAGGCATCAGGTGCTGCATCAGGGAGGAGGAAGAGGGCAGGCTGCATGGCTGGAGGAGATGTGTCTCCCAAGAATTTCACAGCTACTGAAGCAAATGCAAGCAAAACCATCACATTAATTCTAAATAATCTTCTCCATGTATTAAGAATTTAATTATATTTTTTGTGTGCGGGAGCGATGGGTTGCAGGTGGTCCTCAGTGTCTCCAAATTTTCCTCAGTGGTCCCTAAGCTCCTCAAGGTTGGGAATCGCTGCTCAGGCTAATTCCCATGTGCAGGTGGAGACAACCTAGGACAAGACTTTCAGCAACAATGTTAACATCAAGAAATAAATCTTGTGTTTTCATTTCTATAAATTAACTTCATTCTCTGCTTAACATGATTATTGCCTCTGGCTAAACAATAACATCTTGACTGAATCTTTACTTAGATTTGCTATTTCTTACAGAATGATTTCAAATCTGTGGAGCGGATGCGTCAGAAAGGCCAATACTGACGTGTGGGAGATGCAGGTAGTTGAGGTCTCTTCTAAAGATAATGAAATGAGTCTGTCATACTGCTGCCAAAAGACCATAATGCTGATTATCCTCAACATGTCACTGCACCTGTTATATTGCTTATTAACTTTAGTATTCTTTTCTAAACAAATGATTACATGTCCTGGACATATTTCCATGCATTCATAATAACATAAGAACATAAAAGAGATGTGCTAGAATTAATTAAGGATCCAGCTAGTCCAGTCACTTGCATCAATAATAGCCAACCAGATGCTTCCAGAGAGCTCAAAGGCAGGGCTCTCACCTGCTGTTTCCCCTCCAGCAATTGGTTTTCAGCAACCGCCTCCAGTGTTCAGAAGCATCATGGCTCTGAAACACAACATGAATGTTGTTGAAAGACAACATGAATGTTTACTAACCCCTTTCAAAGCCATCTTACAGCTCAATCCTGAGCTGACCGGCACATGGGACTGCTGCAGTAAAAATGGCTGCTGTGGTATCCTGCATGTAAACAGGCAGCCTACTGGGTGGATAAGCCACAGTGGGGCTACTCGATTCAGAATTGGAGAGTTCCGTGTCAGACCGCACGGTTCAACACAGGGCTCAGGATCTGGTGGAGCCAAGTTTCACTGGTCCTGCCCTCCTCCTGCCCCGCTCCCTCCTCCCACCATGCTTCTTCCCTGCCCTCTGCCTGCCTTCCTCTGCCTACCCCTGCTCCAGAATGCCTCCTCCCCACCCCCTCACACCCTCACTCACTTGTCTGCCACGAAGCGGTCTGGTCAACCACCTGGCAGCAGAACTTGGGCCCAGCTCCAGAGCTGGCCCAGCACAGGTTCACAAATGTGCCTTATGGCATGTTTGTGACAGCATGTGCCGGTGGTGAGCTGACACACATGGGTCTGGATTGGACCCTAAGACAGTGGCCATCATCATATCTCTTGAGAACACATTCCATAATTAACTATGCACTGAATGAGTATTTTTGAGGGAATCGCTGAGTAAAGACACACGCTTACACACGCTGAGTAAAGAAATATTTTCTTTTGTCTGTTCTAACTCTCTCAACACTCAATTTTAGTGGATGTCCCCTGGTTCTGGTGTTATGTGAGAGTGTAAAGAGCATCTCCCTATCCACTCTGTCTATCCCCTGCATAATTTTGTATGTCTCAATCATGTCCCCCCTCAGGCGTCTCTTTTCTAGGCTGAAGAGGCCCAAACGCCGTAGCCTTTCCTCATAAGGAAGGTGCCCCAGCCCCATAATCATCTTAGTCGCTCTCTTTTGCACCTTTTCCATTTCCACTATGTCTTTTTTGAGATGCAGCGACCAGAACTGGACACAATACTCCAGGTGTGGCCTTACCACACCAGTGAGGGAAAAGAACCTCTCCATCCTCTCTCGGTCCCCATCTTAGAATGGTGTAGAAGAGTGCTCTCTTCCTTCAGCACTGCTGAGGTAAAAGACTGCTAATCTACCACTCACAGTTCAGTCAAGAGTGATAAAAGAAGGGCCACAGAGTTCCCCCCTTTTCTCTGTGCTGCTGAGGGGAGCACTCCTCTGTTTTCCCTACTCTTCCCATCTGAGAACAATCCCACAACAAGGGGTTGTGAAAGATGGATGCTCTTTTCCCTCACGGCCAGAAGCTTTTCATTGTACTGTTTTGGTGGAAGTAGCAAGGCAAGGGAAAGGCCTCTGCTATGCTGTGGTTTCTATTCAGATTGGAACCCCTCACAACTACAGGTTAATAAAGAAAAAGAAACACAGCTGTGCTTTTAGCACCATTTGCTGATTGATCACGAGTGCTTTGATTCTGATAGGTAAGCAATATGTCTGGACAGGTCATATCATTATTGCCCTTATGTCTGGAAAGACTTATCCAATGCTCAGTGGTAAGCCTCTCTGATTTTGCCTGATGGAACATGGTAGCGTCCTCCCCATACATCAAATATGCACAGAAAAGAAAGTGCAACCGTCACTTGGAGGTATATATGAAAAGGAGTGGGTTGACAGGATGTCTTCATCCCTGCTTTCATTCTTTGGAAATAGGCATTGATAAATTGGTGGCATAAGTTGCAGGCGCTTGGGCTGAGCTTTTTAAACACCTAGCATCCTACCCTCTTTCCATGCATCATCTCCTCTCCATCTACATATTGTTTGCCTGTTCTGGGTGGTCATTAAGTGAGGCTCAGTTAGAAGGACTGACTCATTATGCCCTGCCTCTTGAGGCTGGTTACACCTTGAGTTGGGGATTTTGCTTACCTGGCTGACTCCAAAATGTCTGTAATGGATGTTTTCTGAAACATGTCTCTTGATTATACAGTCTAATATATTAAATAAGGTCAGAGGTGAATACTATTTTTCTCACTGCTTTGGAAACACACAGAAAACAAACATGTTGATTAAACGCACCCTTTCCTCTGAAATATTTTTTTATTCCTTCTTTTGATTGTGCTAAATACATTGTGTAGTTTTCAGAAATGATCTGTGCAACAGAACAGGCATCAGAATTCTAAGTGCCCTGCTATCAGCCCAATCCTAACACCTCTGTGATGATGCAGTGGTGGCAATGCAGTGCCTGCTGTATTCATTGGGGGTGTTTTGACCTCCGAGGACTTCCTCAGGCTAAGGCAGAGGTTCTCAAACTAGGGCATCACAACGCCCCAGCCTTAGGAGCTCTGTCTTTGCCTCTTTAAGGGGTGGGGAGGGGGGAATGCAGTGATGTGGTCCCCAGGACTGTACCACTGCCAAGGGCAACAGGGGTGTTGTGCTACTTACCACCAGCAGCAGCAGCCTCCTGAGGGTGTGGAGAGCCCTGTAAAAGCCTCCCGAGGGCTCCCCAAGTCTCAGAAAATGTAAAAATAAAGATTGTGACCCACTTCCTGTTTCACGATTGAAAAACGGAAGTAGGTTGTGATCTTTATTTTTACATTTTCTGAGACTTGAAAAGCCCTGTGGAGGCTTCTGCAGGGCTCCCTGCACTCTGGGAAGCTGTTGCTGGTAAGTAGCATGAAGCCCCTGTCACCCCAGGTAGAGGCGCGATCCTGGGGATTGTGTCGCTGCATTCCCCCCACCCCTGCAAAGACTTACCGTGGCTCCCAAATTCCCGGAGAGTTTGGGAACCACTAGGTGAAGAGAGCATTTGTTCCCTTGATCCAGGGTAAGCCTGTGCTGGGCCACCAGGTCTACTTGGATATGCACAAGTGATATTGTTGGCGCAAGTCCGCATGGACCCAGATCAGAGGATTGAGGCTGGGAAGGGATTCAGTGGACACTGCTGCCACTGAATCTGCCTCCTTCTTCATCCTGATCTACCCTTCTTCCTGCCCATACTGCTGCCCTGTTCTGCCCACCCTAATTTTCCTGCCACCCCCTGTGCACACTTACCTGTGCCAGTGGGTGTTTGGTAGCCATTGGAGCACAGCGCCAGTCGCTTGCTGCTTGTGGCAGCAACGAGGCTGCGCGCTCCTGTATGTTGTCTTTTGTGACTGCTGAAAAGTGCCTTACGCCAGAATGCTCATTCCAGCAGCACTGGGTGCCAGTAGGCTTGGGCCATAAGACAAGAAGATGATGAGGGATATTATTTGATATTGCATATGCATAAGCCTCTGGAAAATGAAGAATTGTGTTATGATTCCTAGAGCCATATCTGTTCTTGGTGAAATGTACTTCTATTTATTTATAAAATGGTGGCTTACAACTGACTCCAACAGTCTCAACATAGACCAAAACAACACAAGATGAAAATACTATAAAACAAACCCCACAAAACCCCATCAGCAGAAATGTACAGCAGGAAACATCCAGAGCCAGACAAAAATGTCAGGAACATCTGTAACTTCAGAAACAACAGTAGCTGTAGAGAGCAGCAACAGTAAGATAGGAAAGTCCTGTGATACTGGGAATGCCTGTGTAATACCCAATGTTAACGTTGCAACAGTAATGCGGATCAGGACAAAAAAGTGGCAGTAATGTATGTAGACCAACAGCGTCCTTGTTGAATCTCACATGGTAGGTCTACCTCTTAGTGACTCCTATAAATTATTCTAACACTGAGCGGTAAGCAGGTTTTGGTCACCTTTGATTGGGATGGGCCAAATTCTTCCAGCGTTGAGGCTATAATCCTATTGATTGAAGGTCTTTCAACACTCACTTGAATTGTACGTTAATTCATAGTCTGTGAATTTTACCATCCTTTGCTTAAATTAGCAGGATGGGCAGTGCTTTCACATCATGCATGCACCAATACCAGTACATTATGTGAGCTGCCATCTCAGGCTGTCCTATAGATATGCAGGAAACTGCTGTGCAAAACAAGATAGCCATCTGATGTCACTAATAATCTCAATGAAATCTTTGCTGAAAGTTGACCACCTAAGCTAAACATTTGGTCAGATACATAATAATTCTGGGAGGATCTTCCTCAAGTCATTGCAACAGGCACTATTAACTACTACTCTCAGCCAATCCCTGTTACCTGACTATGTTGTATGTGCCTTGATTAAATCTTTTATCAGGCTTCCATAATTTGTGACCCAACAAGTCAAGTGCAGACTGCTAGTTGTATATGATAATCCACTAAAAACTCTATGTTTGCTAGGGACTTATAAAATCCCTAGTCTACCTGACAGAGTAGAATACATTGCGTGGGCTGTGCTCAGCTTATTGGTTTGTACAGGCCAGTCTTACACTGCTCCTATTATAGTATGCTCCTATTTCCAACTACCACTTACTAAGTGACCATAGAGGAGGGAGAAGAGGGGACAGTGCCCCCACTACCCATCATTGCTGAGTGAAAAGGAGGTAAACCGGGCCTTGTATTTCCCACTTTTTACACTGAATGTTCTAATCACAGCTCTGCTGTGAACTAATAACAGGTCGCAGGAGGAGGTAATGTTTTCCTGAACAAATAGCTTAAAAATGGGCAGAATGTTTTTGAAAAGGATAGTTCTATTTCTGTAGTCGCCTCTGTACTTGTCGTAAGAGGCGACTAAGCAGCCACCGGGTAGATGGGACTTGTCAGCCTGGGAAGGCAGCTCATCTGAGAGAAGGAAAACTCTGATCCCAAACCTCCACTGCCTTGTGGCTACATCCAGTTATGGAAAAGGCTTCAGGAGTCAACCTCGAGGCAAAATCCAGAGCCGGAGTCCCTGAGGCGGTTCATGGCTGAACATAGTCACGTTCTGGCAACTCCTGTGATGTCGCTGGAACCAACCGTATTGGCTTCTGCCTTTCCATCGGCCCATTTCAGCGACATGGAGAGGGGGGATTTGCTGCATGGGTAACAGTCTATCCTCCATACACACTTTACCCAGGCCTTGCGCACTGGAGAGGACACTAACCACTATTCAGAGCGCGATACCATAGTCTTCCCAGATGGAAGGATGCCAACATAAAAATTCTACTTCCTGCTTCCTTTCACTCCATCTGTAGTACAGACAGAGTTCATCCACATTAAATATTTGTCAACTTGTTGTTAAACTGGTTGGTTCTTCATTGTGGAGGGACAGGTAAGCGCCTCTAGTCATTCCTCTGGATGAGGACATGAAGGTCATGTCTTGGCAATTCTGCAAATGGAGTCTGGGTTTGGAGATGGAGCCTTCTGGCTGCTGCACAATAATCTGATTGACTGATGCTGTGGATCTATATGTAGATGTCAAGTGGGTGTGAGAGAATTGGGTGAGTTTTCCTTGAGCTCTGATCCACATGGTCCATGTGACCTTAGGAAAGTCATAATGTTTGTAATCTGCAAGTACATATTGTACTGAAATGCTGTTGATTTCATTGCATACTGTTTTCTGGATCGTGAGTCTATTATTTAGATGTACAGGTTGAATCTCATTAATCACGAGGGTTTTGTTTCCAGAACTCATGTGGATGGCAAAAATCACATTAAAGCAAATCCATTCAAAAAACAATGACCTTTTGCAAGGTGATTTAAAAACAACTTTGCTGACCTTTATGATGTAAGAAAGAGTCATTAAGCGGACAATCCTTCAATCAGTTTCCCTCCAGGCATTTAGAAAGACTTCATTGCAAGCCAGCTCCTCCCTTCACCCAGAGCGAAGAGAAAATCTTTCTTTCACATGCTCAGGGGAAAGGGAAGGGGTCACTGGTGTTCTAAGTGTTCTAACCACCTGGAGAGTGCGCAATTGCTCCACTTTCACTTTCTGCATGCTGGGGAGCCCTGCAAACGCTCACACAGGGCTCCCCGCACCCCTAGGATGCTGCTGCAGGGACTAGTGAGAACATCCGCCCCTTAAGGGGGCAGAGGCCAGGGCCGTCAGGCAGGGGTGTCGTGACACCCCAGTCTGAATACCACTGCTCTATATAATGCATTTCTTTAAAAAATTCACCTGTGAAACTTGCAAACATTTCTCTCACCCCACTCCTTCGGGTCGATTCCTCTGGATCCTGCATAGTCCATTTAAGGCGCAATCCTAACCCCTTATATCAGTGCTTTCCAATACTGGCATAGCGGTGCCAATGGGGTGTGTGCTGCATCCTGCAGTTGGGTGTCACTCACGGAGACCTCCTCAAAGTAAGGGAATGTTTGTTCCCTTAGCTCAGAGCTGCATTACCCTTATGTCAGTGCTGGAAAGCACTGGAAAGCACTGACATAAAGGGTTATGATTGCGCCCTTAATTTGACAAATATGAACAACATGCCAAACTTTTGATCAGGTTGCAGTTAATGTCAAAATGCTAAGCAGGCTTATACGTGATGTATTGAGCCAGATAATAATTGCAACTTTCATTATGGAATCAACCACTTATGTAGTGCAACTTTATAATGCACTTGTCTTTCTGCTCTTAGCTAGATACACTGTTTATCCTTATACTTCCCTCTAGTTTAATTAATTAAGGCAGGATATTCAACATCTCTTCTCTCCAGTTCTGTGCACTTAGGGTTCACTTATAACTTCATCATTCAACACAACTTCAGATATACCAGAAGATCTGATAAACTGATGTGTGAATGCCCCATGTTGCAGTATTTTATGCTGTCATATACCTGAAAGGGACATAGGAAGGGAAGATGGACTATGTTGAAAGTGTATTTCCCTCATGGAACTTCCTTATGGACTTTGCAATGAAAGTGCAAGAAATGGAACAGTGGAGTACCTGCACATCTTTATTTCAGTGACCTTGGTGCTTCATCATTAAATGACATTTGAATATAGGTACTGCTTGAAATGTCTTTGAGGAGATGTAAAACCTCTTTCTTTAGTGTCTCGCCTGTAATACTCATCCACATATCATAGAAATCACTTGATGATGTCCTAATTGAGCAACAGGCAAGTTTGTGTAAACACACACTTAAAGGTGATGGCATTTATCCCAGAGCCCATGGACGATGGCTTGCTCTTTCCTGGAGTTCATGCGATGTTCCAGCTTGTCTGAACTGAGTGTATTTTCATCTCATGCATGAGGGCACCCTATGCCTTAAAGATGCCACTCTTATTTACATGTTAAGAGTTACAAAATTGCTTAGTACTCTTGCATCCTAACCACAGGTATGTGCACATAATTTGAAACAAGCCACAATGGTACAGGACGGTATGCACAGATGAAAGGATACTTAGAGATCTACTAATTAGGTATGCTCTCGGCTCTTGGTTGCCTTGATTACACAATAGTCTTCTCCAGTGTAGAAAATGCCCAGTTTTGCCTTAGGGCCCAATCCTATCTAACTTTCTGGCACTGGTGCAGCCGCAATGTGGCCTCGAGGTAAGGGAACAAATGTTTCTGTATCTTGAGGAGGCCTCTGTGACTGTCCCACCACCACAGGATGCAACACATGCCCCATTGGCACAGCTGCACCAGTACTGGAAAACTGGATAGGATTAAATCCTCAATCTCTTTCATAAACTGAGAAAAGATCACTGAAAATATTTTTTTCTCACCTTGACGGACTCAGTTGTAATGCATCTGCTGTATGATTCCAGAGGGAATTCTTCAGCTCAGTTGAACAGGTGGGTATCAACAAATCCTTCCTTGGTTCATCAATCTTTGGAAATATTTTTCAGGTTCTGATTTTAGCCTCAACCTGTGGACAGCATTTTTCTCTCTCCATTTTTCTGTTCCTGTATGTGAACATTCTATGCGTACTGAAACACCTGAAGAATTTGTTTGAGATGCAAAAGACAAAGAACATAACTCAGGTACAGCATAGAAATTGGTTCCCTGGCTTATCCTTGCTTAATTTATTTTTAGATTCATGCTTTGAACAATATAAACTATTAAAACTACAGCTGCAAGTTTGACTCAGGCAAGTACCATTTCTCAGTCTGATACCAAAGATGTTGTCTTACATCTACTGACAAGAAAAGATGTTGAGGTTTGAAGCCCAGTACAGGCTTCTCTAGAAGGGACAATGTGTTTAAATCAGGAGAATCTACCTTGAAGCGAGAAGGAATTATTTCAAAGCAAAAGCATGACTCGTCCTAATGAAAGCTCACTTTTGTTTGTCCCTTCATGCAGAGAAAGTACTGCAGGACATTTGTTTAAGAGCCCATGTCAGGAATTCAGATCTAATGTGGCATGTAAGGATTCTGGGATAGAACATGCAATCGCTTTCTGTTTTCCCTTTACTCTTATAGGATCAATAAGAGGCTACCATGCAATAAATTGATACAGATTTGGGCGAATACTCAGGGGAGTCACCAGAAGCAGCAGCTCCTGAGGCAGAAATGTTGTGAAGTCACTTCAAGGTTCTTCTACAGGAGGCGATGGTAGCGGTGGCTTCATGATCTGGCTGCCACCCCGTTCCTTCTCCTTTTCAGGCTCTTGTTCAGTCTCCAAAGGAAGATGAATGTTGTGGCAGCCACATCATGAAGCTACTGAATCATGAGGAGCCAGCAGCGGCCTCTATATACCTGCTGAAAATACAGTCACTTGCCTCATGAGCTGCTTGCCACAGGCTGTCTCCCTTGACTTCTGGCTCCCTCAGCTTTCAGCAAATTACTTCCAGCTTCTGCTGAGCAGCTGCAGAACTCAGTGGAATGAAGAAGTGATTTGGCAGAGCTCTGCTCTGATGAGTCTGGCTGACTCGGGTGAGAGCCCAATCCTATCCAATTTTCCAGGGCCGGCACAGCAATACCAATGGAGTGTGTGCTGCACCCTGCAGTGGGGGAACAGTCACATAGGCCTCCTCAAGGTATGGGAACATTTGTTCTCATACCTCAGAACTGCATTGCAGCTGCACCGGAGCTCGAAAGTCAGATAGGATTGGGTCCTGAGTTGGCCAGGCTTGTTGAAGCAGAGCACCGGGTTCTGCAGTGCTAGTGGCCAGGGTGGGAGCTGCTGAAGTCTGGTGCTGCTGCTTCTCCCAACACCACTGTCTTGGTTTGGCCTCATGTGGCACCCTCTTCAGACCTAGTACCCAAGTCGGACTGCCCCAGCCCTCACTTGTTAAGTTTCTGCAAATACCAATTCCCAGTTTGACTCAGAGGGAGATGTTTCTTCAGACTTTCTTCCTTAGAGTCAGTGTTTTCCAGGAAGTGAGAAGAATGAAGTTGTAAGCCAAGGACAATCATCTCCAGAAGATGAAACAGGCCATTTTCTTATCGTGTGCATAGGATTAGAAAGAGACTTCTTCTTGCTTGATGTCGAAAATAAACCTGTACATATATCCCTTTGGTGTTGCACTGATCAGCTTGAGTTATTATAAGCAATGCACTTAGAATGCTATATTTTCATTGTCTCTAAGGCTTTTCTGTATGATTCTGTCCTGATTAGTGTAGACCAGAGTTTCTCAAACTGTGGGTTGGGACCCAACTGGTCACGAACCAATTTCAGGTGGGTCCCCATTCATTTCAATATTTTATTTTTAATATATCAGACTTGATGCTACCATGGTATGTGACTGCATTAGGAGAAATGTTACAGATCTGTGCTTTTAACAGGCTACTCTGTATGTGGTCTCAACAATGATAGTCAATGGGGCTTACTCCTGGGTATGTGTGGGTAAGATTGCAGCCTAGGATTGTTAAAAACTTTCTTGCTTGATGATGTCACTTCTGGTCATGACATCACCTCCAGTGGGTCCTGACAGATTGTCATTCTAAAAAGTGGGTCCCATTGCTAAAAGATTGAGAACCACTGGTCTAGACACTGTACTCTAGTTACATTTCAATATATAATTTAAATAAAGGAGAGAAATACATGTTCACGCTGCAGACCTATGCCTGTCTACTCAGAAATACTGCAATCAATGCATTCAATGGGACTGCATTCAATGGGACTTACTCACAGGTACATGTGCATAGGATTACAGCCTCAGAGTGTTTCAACGCAGGTTTTTAAAAAAAAAATAACTTTCTAGCCTTACAAAACAAATGTCTTAGAGAGCTGGTGTCAGCTGCAGCAGACAAGACTGACCTGAATGGATCAATGGTCTAATTCAGTGTAAAGCAGCCAGACAGCGAACATGAAGTGAGGCTTCACTAGGCGTAGTTCCAACGTAGCTAAGGGCGCAATCCTAACTGGCAGTTATGCCGGCATAGGAACCCCTGGAGGGTAGCAAATGTGCCGTAAAGCACGTTTGTGCCTCCGGAAGCCTCCGGAGGACTCCGCCGCGGCTTGCTCCCCACCACTTGTGCCAGCGCACCTGCACCGACACAAGCGGCGAAGGTAAGCGTGGGGGGCAGGGATGAGGCCGGAGGGGGCGTTTCTGGGCGGGGGGAGGACGGGTGATGGGCGGCCCTGGGGGCGGGTGCACAGGGAGCCGGGGGACCGGTCTGGAACCTGGCGGTTATTCCGGATATCAACCCCCATCCCCGGGGAGAGTGGAGCGGCTTCGAGCCACTCCACTCCCCTCAGACTTGTGCCACCTCCTGAGGTGGCGCAGGTCTGAGGAGACCCATTGAGGCACACAGCTCTTACCCAGAGGTAAGGGGAAGAGCTTCCCCTTACCCCTGGCTGAGCCGCTGCACCCAACGAGCCTGCTTTAGATGCAGCGCAAGCCTCCTGGCTTGCCTGCTCCAGCGCAGGTTTGGATTGCGCCCTAAATTAGATGACTTTGTGTCTGTTACATTCTGCAACAGGTTCGAAAGATGCTGTTGAGGTTACGAGGTATGATACCAGACAATAATGATGTCACACTTACATTACATTGCCTCTTAATTGCAATGCCTCCCTCTTTTTTATTAAAAAAGAGGTCACCATAGAAAAGGTGTACAAACACATCCTGTGAAATTATGCATTACTAGCATCGCTGTAGTTTGTACATGATGATTCTCGCATGTTAATAGCACCACCATAATTCTTTATGCTAATTTCTTAATAGGTAGCCACGTGAGCCTGTTTAAAAAAACAGTTTAAAAAATAAACAATGAAATCAATTTGTTAATCTTTATGATGCTGCAAGATACATTGTCAGCACAATCCTATGCATGTCTACTCAAGTCCAGTTGAGTTCAATGCATGATCTCACTCTGTGTTGTGATTTAGGAAAGATGGAGAAAGAAAAACGAAAAGGAATGCTGGCATTTGGAAAGAAAGGTTGAGACGTTTAGGAAGGCCTGGAATTTCGAAAGGAAGAAAACAACATAAGGGAGTTGAGATTTAGAAAGGAAGCAAAAACAACAAAGGAAGACTGGGGTTTAGGAAGATGAGAGGATAAAAAAGAAAGGAACCCAATTTTTGTAGCTACGTTACCTACCGGTGTATCTTTTCTTTGCCCCTGAAGCTGGCTGATGATGAAAATCTACAGTGCTCCAAAAGTCCATATGTTCTGCTACAGTATTTTGTGGTAGTGTTAAGTAGCTTTCACAGAATCCCTGCACTGATGCAGGCCCCAGAATGGGGTAAGCTTGCTTCGGCAGAACTTGACTGGTGCAGGAGTCGGGGGGGGGGGGGATGAGGAGGGTGGGAGGAGAGGGGAGGAAGGAATTTTGGGATGGGGAGGGTGGGTGGCCAGAGTTGCCAGGGGCGGGCAGGCAAAGAGCAGGGCCAGGATCTGGCACTTATGCCGGATCCTAGCCCTGTTCTCTAGCAGCCCAGGGCAGTCCCAGGTTGCTTGGATATATGCCACCTCTTTAGGTGGCATAGATCTGGGGCAGCTGTAGCTCTCCCCAGTGTAAGGGGAGAAGCCTCCCCTTGCCTTGGTCTGACTCACGAGCAGCTCGAAACTTGTGCTGGATACAGCGCAGGCCTGCCAACCTGCCTTTTCCAGTGCAGAGCTGTAAGATGTGTTGTGCTACTTGTAGCACATGCCTAGGCAGGTCTACTCAAATGTCAATGTCTACTCAGAAGAACACAGCCCCTGTGTTCAGTCAGTCTTACTCCCAGGTAGCATGGCAGCCTTAGCTGACATAACAAAATGACAAATCTTTGAGCACTACAGAACTTTCCATCAGGCTCGATAGTAAGCAAAAGGGTGGGTGGAGAACAGGAGCATAATATATGTGTCCAATAGTCTACATTTGGAAAAATCTGAAGATAGACTTCCTTGGAGGCTAATGCAGACTTGGATGTACAGTATGTCTATGCAGTCTGTCCTGTACCTTTTACACTCAAAGAAAATTTTCTCATCTCTTGATGCCCGATTCCCCCCCCCCGTTCATTCATGCAACATAGTACAATATTTCCCTAGACTGTTCACATTGGCTGAATTTTGTATTTGTATGTAGAAGCTGAATGACCAAAGGAAGGTTTTTAGTTCAGTGATTTTTGGGACTTTAGCCCTATGTTCAACTTATTTCAGTCAAATTATGCTGAAATGCAGGTATAAAAAATTCCAGCAGGAAGAGGGCAGAACAAAATAAAACTCAAACTAATACCAGTAATTACTATAGTTTGCTCTCATATTTTCTGCATTAAACTGTCTTGGTAACTCTTCGGGGTAGGGCAAATCTGCCAAAAAACTCTCCTGTTCAAACTGCAAGTGTAAAAGCACCGAAATAGGACTTGTGCAGGAGAACTTCCAAGAACATGGAGCCCTCTGAGAGTACAAACTTCCATAGCCTCTGTTTATAGCGACTCTTCTGCAAACTCAAGAAAAGGCTTATAGCCACCCACAGAGAATGATCTGAAATAGGTGGGTGTGTTGTGAAGTTTGTCTGCTTGCTCAATTTGCAAACCAACTGTAGTTTCTCCCTTTTTGTGTCTATGTATTCAACAAAGTATTGCACAGACCTTATTGTGTGTAAAGTTACTTGAGACTTTTCTAGGGTCTGCACATTTACCATACATCACACCCAATCATTTCAATTCCTCTTTATGCCAACTAAGACGACCCGGGAAACTCATTTAATTAAAACTGGAATTGAAGGGTGGTGCAGACTAGAAGAGGTGTCTGCAGACATTGAGGTCTGAGGGAACAGCAGCTGAATTCTTTTGTTTGTCTCCACCTGAGCCCTTTGTGGGATGGAGAGGATGAGGGAACTTCACATTCCTCTAATTGAACCCCACGATTGTTTCATATCAGAATCTTTGATGAGGCTTCCAAAATTGAAAAGCACTTTGCTTGCCCGGCTGGCTGGTAACACACTAGCCAAGTTCCATAGAGGCTGTCGCTCCAGTTTTGAAGAGACACTTGGCCAACAGTCTGAGGCTAAGAGGCAAAGAAGGAAGGTCTATAGCCAGGGAGACAGACCAGGGACAGACTGCACTTGCTCCCAGTGTGGAAGGGATTGTCACTCCCAAATTGGCCTTTTCAGCCACACTAGACGCTGTTCCAGAACCACCATTCAGAGTGCAATACCATAGTCTTTCAAGACTGAAGGTTGCCAACAACGTCGCTCCAGTACATCATAATCACTGGTGGAAGCAGAAGGAGAGGAGATGTCATAGGAAGAGAAGAGCAGAGAGAGAGAGAGAGAGAGAGAGAGAGAGAGAGAGAGAGAGAGAGAGAGAGAGAGAGAGCTTTGGGTCCTAAATAAGCACACACCAGTCCTGGCAGGACTTTCTGCATGCACCCTCATCACATGGTCTCCTAGCTGCATGCGTACATGTGCAGATTCTGTTGCTGGTAGTGTAATTGTTTGTGTGACCATGGCATGGCATGGCATTTCAGGGGCCACAATGCCCCCAGCTTGGCAGGCAGACGGGCAGGAGAAGAGGGGTGGGGAAGAGGAAAGAGGAAGTACATGTTGGGAGAGAAGAGAGAATGGTTAGACATGGAGGCAGCAGCAGAGTGGAGAGGCAGATAGGCAGATCAGGTGGGGAGGTGTCTGAGCCAGTGGACACAACGTGCCCCCCTCTCTTCCCATGACTTCTGTGAGATGACCTCCTCACCTTGCCTCATGACATTGAATATTGCATTGTTTCATATCAGGAACACTGATAGTCTTACAGTGCAAACCTGTGCATGTCTATTCAGAAATAAGTCCCATTCAGTTCAATGGGATTTACTCCCAGATAAGTGTGTATAGGATTGCAGCCTTAGAAATGGCAATGTGTTCACAAGCACCAGTCAATTGCGTACCTGCCATAGAGTGAGATGGGGCAAAAGCCCTGGCGCCAGCCGCTAGGACCCTGCGGAAGCCTCTCTGAGGGTCCCAATAGGAGTGGAAACTGTGCTTCCGGTTTCCCAGAAGCACAGTTTATAGCACCTGGGAACCTCATAGAGGTTTCCCCAGCATGGGTGGAGGTCACGTAAGGCTATGTGAGCCTCTGGTGAGTGGGGGAGGCAGATTTCGGGGGGAGGCACCAGGGTGAGTAGGGGGGTGCCATCGCGGAGCTTTGCCCCAGGTATGGGACTGCGGAGGTCCACAGCTGGCACCAGTCATGGTGATGTGTTCACAAATACATTAAATTAGTGACAGAAGCAATAGCATTATAAAACCAGAGGGGCCTGACAGGGGTAGTATGACTAGGTGTGTACCAGGTGATGCACAGGGCTGGGACAAGGACAATGAACACAACTGGGAGATAAGATTTTATCAAATGGAGTAATAGGAATCTTTTTATTATAATGCTTGTAGATACTTGATACTCACTCCTAGGTGGATTGGAATCGTAGTTATATCCTGATAAAATGAAAACCGTGAAATTTAGTATAAATGAAGTATCCTGTACCCCAATTATTTGAAAAATCTGAAAGCAGAACATTTAACATTTCTCCTCAAATGAGGGCCTCAAAGTGTACCCAAAATTTTTAAACTAGTTCTATATTCACCAGAAAGCTGAAAATTGGGATATCCATAGTCAAAGATACGTACTTCCTAGAGCAGTGGTTCTCAAACTTTTACCACTGGGACCCACTTTTTAGAAGGACAATCTGTGTCTGCGACCCACTGGAAGTGATGTCATGGCCAGAAATGACACCATCAAATGAATTAAAATAAATAATTAAAAAGTAAAACAAATAATTAAATAAGGGAAAGCCAGCCCTGTTCCACTAAGGGAATTTTCTCTGTAGCTTGCCTGCAAAAACACCCTCCCTACCAAAAATAAAAAAATAAAAAATAAGGATTTTCAGCCCTACCCAGTTCAATTTAAGTTCTTATATTTAAACTATATCACTTTCAGGACCCACATAGTTTTACAAGTCTAAAAAAAGAAAAAAATTAACCTTACCAGCTTAAGCCTCTGTTTTATTCTTTTTATGGGTGGGGGGTGCTTTTTGGAGCATTTGTTGAGCTCCACTTTCATCAGATTGGGACTGTTATAGCAGCCTTGCATTCCTATTTGCCTGACCCGACCACAAACCAAGAAACATTTGCTTATTTACTCATGAATAGAAATGTTCTTTTTTAGAAGGTGTAGCTTAGTTTTGCTTTCCATAGGGCTCAATACATCCATCAGATTGGATAGAGGGACTGTTTTTCCAGATTCCAAGTCCAAACTCTGCCTATTGAATTATGTCTACTTTCAGCTAATTAACTCCCTTTCTTTCCCCAAAAATGACACTAGTTCTGCCTTGCAGCACTGCTGGACCCCACTACCGGGGTAGCTCGCCTGTCTAACCTGCAGAAGCCCTCCTTTCTCCTTCTCCTGCCAGCAGCAACTCCCACCACTACAGCAGCATGTTGGTCCTCCGTAGGCCTTGGGCATGGCAGCCAAATCAGTCTCAGTGTCTCCAGCAGACTGTTCCAAAGTCCATTCACCAATCAATCCATCAGCAGTTCCAGTAATCCATTAGCCATTAATTCAGTCTCCAAGCTTTCCTCCTTCTACTACCCACACCCAACTCTCCCTTAATCAGGTGTTTTTATGCCTGAGGGCCCTATTGACTTCAAGTGGCTGCAGCTGAGCAGCAAAAGCTCTGCTGAATGCCCAGGCCTTACCCTTAAAGGGACCGCTGCTGACACCACATTCTACCTCCTCGCCAGATCTTCCACGATTCCAATACAGGGATTTCCTTCTCAGGTGTTTGGGGGGGACTGCATTCATTGGATCGGGGCCATTCTGTTTTTGTTGGATTCCTCTCAGCCTGCTGTTTCCAATGGTCTAAGGCAAGTTAGCCTAACTGCGAGTAAACACGTGATATGGCTCAGTTTCACTTTCCATAGGGCTCCATGCATTTGCCTTCAATGCTATCGGCTTATCAGCTAAAGCTCCATGACCCACCAACAATCAGGTTACAACCCACCAAGTTGGTTGCGACCCACAGTTCGAGCATAAGAATATAAGAACAGCCCCATTGGATCAGGCCATAGGCCCATCTAGTCCAGCTTCCTATATCTCACAGCGGCCCACCAAATGCCCCAGGGAGCACACCAGATAACAAGATACCTCAGCCTGGTGCCCTCCCTTAAACCCTTAAACCTCAAGAAACCCTGTACTCAAGAAACCCTCAAGAGTCAGTACTAAATGTACTAGAGTCATCTGAAGGGGAACCCTTGTACCTCACTCCCTCTATACGGGAAGTAAGAAATACAATTTCAAATGGTTAAGGAGCTTACACCATGTAGTAGCCCTGTGGCACATATGTCCAGGACACAGATTAATAGAAAAGTCCGAAAGGAAAATATGAGTAAGGTTTTTTTTTTGTTGTTGTTGTTGTTTTTTTAAGAAATGGGAGGGATAGGGCAATTATACTCCAAAATGGCCAAGGTTCTGGATTACCCAGAATAGTGAAAGTTGGTACATATGTAGCCCAAGACACAGTTATTAGTAGAAGAGTGTCGCAAACATGCCATAAAGCAGTTTTGCATTACTTGGAACGGAGTTAGGCTGGCACACAGTCATGCATTAGCTTCTTCATGCTGCCATGGGCCCCAGAGAATGGGTGAGTTGCATTGGCCGAGCTCATGCACTACAGGGGTTTGGGGGGCATGGCAAGGGTGGGGAGGGCAGGGAGGAGGCAGGAGGCAGGAGTTTCGGGCGGGGGGAGGGCAGGTGGTGGGTGTTCCCAGGGACAGGCTGGTAGGGAATTTGAAGCAGGCCCAGGATCTGGCTTATGCCAGATCCTAACCCCATTCCTGGACGGCCCAGGGCAGTCCCGGGCTGCTTGGATTTGTGCTACCTTTTGAGGTGGTGCAGATCCAAATAGTCCCATTGAGGCTGCTATGGCTTTACCTGGGGTAAGGGGAAGCTATCCCATTGCCCCGGGCTGAACCACTTTCAGCCCCAATCCTGCCTTGGATGCAGCACAGGTCTGCCGGCCTGCCTGCTCCAGGGTAGGTTAGGATTGGGCTGAAAGTATCTTTCACCTATCAGTCAAAATGAAGATGAGTTCATAACCATTCCAGCAGTCCAACTTGAGACAAAAAAAAAATCATGATTGGGACAGAATGTGGGAATTGCATTTTCCGTTGCTTGTATTTAAGGAGGAAGCACTTTCCAATAGGTCCATTCTGGCAGAATTCAAGCTTCATGTGCTAGTATAGCTATACAATCTTGCCTTACTGAACCCTTCTCCTCCCCCACAAATCACTGAATTATCCAAATCTAAATCCGATCTCTCATGCAGAGCCCCATGACAGATCGTTATGCCGAAAGAATGTTCTTTCCCTTTGTTGATCAGCACTTTCAGTTTTCTACGAAGGGTTGTAGAAAAGTGTAGAGTTCCACAATTTGGTGCCAACTAAGCCATGACAGCTCTCTTCCATTCAAGTGCTCAGGGCATGATTTTTGGACTATTTTTGAGGTGTGTCGCAAACTCTTTCTGGCATCGTGCAGACAACTGCTCACTCCTGGCCTCCATTTGCAGTAAGGACGCTGATAACAAATAAAGCTAATTGCACAGCCACACCCAGAACAAACTTTTATTTGGACTAATATGAATGACCGAATTGCAGAATAAGCAAGATGCAGATCTGAGTGCATCAGCACACCCGTTTCAATGGATATGAAATGGCAATATGAAACAGCCTGCTCCATTTGTAAATTAATTAATCATGCCATTAGTACAGACACAGTTGAGCACATGGGATGAACTTGAATTACAATTTGGGTTGTATCCCAGGGCTGTTATATGTCCTCCCCTGCCTGAAGCGATCAACTCAAACCTACACAAGGGGTTTTGCTGACACAAGTCCGAGTGGACCCAGGAAGGTGCATCAAGGCCAGAAGAGGTATACCGGCGGCACCACTACTGCTGATACAGCCTCCTTCTTGGCCTCGACACATTCCCCTCCCTGCCCTTTCTCTGCCCCATTACTCCCCCTTCCTGTCTCATTCTACTCCCCTTCCCCCATTGGCTTACTGGTGCTTACTGGGGTGCTGGCATGAAGTAGCAGCCCAGCTGCATTCTATGGCTTATCACCTTGTGCAACGGTAACAAAGCATGCTGCACCCCTGGTGTTACGTAAAAACCCCCTTTTTCTTTTGTGATTTTTATGTCTGGTTATGTATTATGGACAAAAACTCATGCAGGTCAAACCTAAAAATACAGGAAACCCTTCCCCCAGTATACTTTTCCAAAACCCTGGTAAAAGTCACAAGTTTACACAACCTCTAGCAATGCAAAAATGCCTCCTGATCCAATCACTGTTATGCAAAACAAGCATGCACCTCCGGAGGAAGAAGTCTATTGTTCTATTGTTGTAGCTTTATCACTCTTAAGCACCTTATGCAAACTGCCTCCCCCCCCCCCCCCGGAGGTCAGCCATGGCTGATAGCTGAGCCTGCAGTTTCTCTTGCTTGCTCCACTTGTCCCACGGTGTGTAGTGAGCATGCGCCTCCAGGAGGCCACATCCGGGTCATTTTAGGTCAGCATCCAGGTCAGTAACAACCCTTTTAAGAGAGAGCTCCAAGCACATTCTCTCTCTCTCTCTCTGGCTGCCCTCCAAGGCATAGGTCCTCCATAGGACTCTTCCCCCCTCCCCCCAACTGCTCCTCAGGACAGGTAACTATATCTTGCGTCTGGAACTCTCTCCCTTCTATCCTACCTATTTCTCCCCTTCTCTCCCCATCTTAGTTAGCAACTGGGTTATGCAGACCAGGGACCCCTAAAATCCTTCCCTACAACCTATCCTCTTCTAATTTCTTCGGATGCACCAAATACATGGCACATGCAACCACCATAAAGCTAGGTACACAGGATCCAAGTAC
Source organism: Tiliqua scincoides (assembly GCF_035046505.1). Lineage (NCBI taxonomy): Eukaryota > Metazoa > Chordata > Lepidosauria > Squamata > Scincidae > Tiliqua > Tiliqua scincoides. The sequence goes on along the minus strand of NC_089824.1, from coordinate 83,733,883 downwards.
TAGGAACCAAGAAACATATACTTACCATTTTCCATGTGCATTATGTTTACCTGTGTGTTTTTGTAATAAAAATATAATCGTTGATTGAAAGTTATCTTTCTCCCAGTCTCCTCTTTAAGCTAAACAAGGGATTATCTCTGCATTACGCTGTCTTGTTATCTAGCCTGCGATCCTGAAGTTTCCAAAAGGGTAATATAATAATTCCCCTTAAAACATAACAGCCCCTTTTTGGTTACACTGGAACATGGGTTCTGGTGGCGCAGCTGGCCCATAGGATTGGGCCATCCCAAAGCTGCACTGCCCAAACAGAACACAGAATGCCTCAGGTTCCTGCTGCTTATGAATGGAGAGAAAAGGACATGAAGCCTCAAACAGGTGCTCAGAATCTTAAGTAGTTATCCTTGAGTATACATATGCCAACTCATTTTGGCAAGGCCTTCATCAAGGGTACTAAAAATGGTTTTTGATACTGGAAAAGACTCCCCAAATGTTTGAGTCATAGAAGAGCTCCTCCTCAGCTGTGTTGTCACTAGAGTTAATGTCACCCAGTGTGGCCACTCGTGGTGTCACTCCCATGGACCATGTCTGCCCCCGGAGTTCTGGGTATGCCCAATCTGCCTGACCGTACATCTCCCACCCTCCTGTTGAGCAGACCTGGTCTCATGGAGAGTGAAAGACAGAGGCCAGGTTGACTAGAGGGCCAGGCCTACTAGGCAGGTAGACCTGGGCTCCAGAGCTTTTGGTGTCACCCCACTACACTTAGTGTAGCCTACACATTTTTATCCCCCTAGTGACACCTCTGCCCCTCAGCCTCCCAAGCTCTGAAGAGAGAGAGATGACGTAGAAGCCTCAGCAATGATGCAGAAGCTTGCGGAATATCTTTTTTTCAATTTCTGGGAAAGGCAACTGTTCTGCTGTTGCAAAAGGCCCAGTGATGGTGCAAAGATTGCATTTCCACCAGACCAGTGCAAGGTGCTACTGAAAAATGGTAACAGTATCAGAGCCATGGTGTCACTGACCTCAGGCTCTGCCACTTGTGGTAAGTTGGGGTGGTGGTGTTGTGGGTGGGGAGGGAAGTTTCAGGGTAGATTGGGCAGAGTGAGGCAGATTGGGGGAGAGAGGGGTGAATATCAGTGGCAGCAGCATGTGCCAAAATACAATCTGCTCTCAGGTCCATCTTCTTTTATTTCCTTGAAGTTAAAGCCATTTTTGCCCAACATTGCATATATGTAACAAGGACCAAATGTGTACACCTGTGGGCCAGGCAAAAATGGGTTAAGCCAGGTGTGTGGCCAGGGAGCAAGTTGGTGTGGGCTGTGTGACTACCCAGTGCGTTGCTGTTTGCCTCCTTTTATACATTGCCCCTTCGAAAGGACTGTAGAGCAGTGGTTCTCACACATTTAGCACCGGAACCCACTTTTTAGAATGGGAATCTGTCAGGACCCACCTGAAGTGATGTCATGACTGGAAGTAACATCATCAAGCCGGAAAATTTTTAACCATCCTAGGCTGCAATCCTACCCACACTTACCCAGGAGTAAGTTCCATTAACTATCATTGTTAAAAAATATACATAGTAGCTTATTAAAAGTACAGGTCTATAACATTTTACTGTGCCATACACATACCATATCAAGTCTAATATATTAAAAATAAAATATTGGAATGAATGGGGACCCACCTGAAATTGGCTCGTGACCCACCTAGAGGGCCTCGACCCACAGTTTGAGAAACACTGCTATAGAGGGCTATCACTATATCAAAATCCATTTGAAGGCAAATCATGTTCTTTGCTCCTGAAACTGTTATAGAAAACCAGTCTAGTTTTTGCTGTTGAGACACTTGAGCCTACTTCAGCCTTTCAAGTAAATTATTCTCCTTCCTGTACTTATTAGCAAGCCTAATTAATGTTTTCTATTTCACTCACAGGTTCTCTCCACCTAATACAAATCTTAGGTGTGAAACCTTTTATATGAGTTGCAAAATTACAATTGAATTTGACACTGGATGAGTTTCAAAGCATCATATACCGAGTTCCTCTTAGCCTTAAATAGCTGCAAGTGTGCAAGTCTCCTGCCATAATTATGTGTCCTTCAGGGCTTGTTTTTTGCTGCTGCCATTGCTTTGCATCAGAAATAATCCTTAAAAAGAGAATCAGAACTGGGCACTGAATGCTAAAGGATGTTTTTCTAGTAAGTAATCTAGATTTAAAATGCCTTTACTGGTGCATTTTGAAAGTGCATTTTACTTTCTGTGCCTCTGGTCCTGATAATCTTTCCTAATTTTTAATACAAGAACTTATTTCTCTTCTGGCTACCAGCTTCATATTGTAGGTGAGAGATTCTCTTTAAAATCAACCCAGACAGAGCAGGCAAGTCCCACTGACATTAACTGGACTTCTTGTGAGTGAATGAGCATGGATACAACTCTCTGGTAAAAGGTCTGGTAAAAGGTAAATGAAATACAGTTTCCAGAACAAAGATGCATGTGTTTTTTGCACATGCTAGATCCCATCCCTGGGCCTTCTTTTTACAGGGATTACACTATGGACATGCCCTTCAAATGTATTTATTTATTAAGGGAGTTTAATTCCACTTTTCTCAAGATTTCTCAGTTTCATGTTAGATCTGAAATGGCTCAGTCAATGGAATTTATTTCTCCTTGGTAATATAGCATATGTAAGTGCAAATTCCAGCGACAGACGAAAGCATTCTGCACATGTTCATACAACTGGTGGTGAGGAAAGCAGTCCTGTGCACATATCAGTGGGGTACCACTGGCTATGCCTGCTGGTGATGGTAGAAGAAAAGTAGAATGCTGTAGGTCTGGGCTATCAGTGTCCTGAAAGGGTGAACATTCTAAAAAAGATTGAAAGTGACACCAAGAAGCAGCCACCTGGAGGCAGGGCCATATTAACCCATGAATGGGCCCCTAGGCTTTCAGGTATTTAGGGCCCCCTCTGACATTTCAATCTTTGTATGGTTGACAGCCTGACCCTGGTACGGTAGGTACTAGACAGCAATATATAGATCTATATCCATTTTGAGGGTCTCCTGATGAGTTCTATGCAGAGCCCCAGGCTGTGGTGGACCCACTGGGCCATGTGAGGCAGTGGTGGGGCACCTGTTTCAGCAACAATAACCTGGCCCATGAGGCCTCCGAAAGGAGTGTGAGGAAAGGGGGTTACGTCACACTTCTTCTCCTCACCTGCCAGGGCTCCTAAGCCCCAGCAAGTCCTGGCTGATAGGCAGACTGGCTTCTACTCCAGCCAGCTGCCTAGCCCAGACTGGCCTCATTCCTGGCCGTGCTGGACTTTATGCTGGTGAACGGCCCCCCAGGCCCTACTCCTTCCTCCTTGGGAGGGTTCAAAGGGGGTCTCGAGCCTCTCCCCTTCCCTCTTTCCCTGCCTCTCCTAGCCAGCACTCCCATCTTGCCTGGCCCCCAGGGACGCTGCGTGCCTCTCCCCCTCAGGGCAATGTTGCCCCGGAGGGGTGTGGCTCCTCTCCCACAGCTGTTGTGGGTTAAGGGGGAACCCCCTGCCAACGGGGTGCGTTGCCAGATGTCCGGTGGCCTGGCTGGGACCCCAGCAGACCCCCTCTGCCCGTCCTCGCTCGAATTTGGACTGCTGAAGAGCCTGCCACTGCTGGCCCAGTCCTGAGTCCTCCTGACCTCGACCTTGGGTCAGTCGAGGGGGATGGAGTTGCCAGCAGTGTGCCACCCCACCAAGGTCCCCTCTTGGGCCTCTACATAGTGATGCTCGCCAGGGCCACCACTGGTCACCTGGCCTGTTGGAAGCCCTGCCGGGGGGGGGGGTAGCAAGCAGTGGCTGACAGCACAGTGCCCTGGCACCACTATGGAGCCCACCTCCTCCTCGCTTCCAATCCCCCATGCATCTGGCCTGCCCCCTGCTTCCCCAGGAGCTACACCTGGTAAGCCGGGGGGCCCTGATGTTCCATTCACAATTTATAAAAGATATTTTCATTACCTGAGTAGAACTCTTCAGGAAAGCACATATTGGGGGAGGGGGTATAACTGTTCAATACTGTAATATTTTGAAGTGAATAAAAGTAATGTGTGTGCAAGCATGTATTTATATTTATATAAATAGTACACTAACTTAAGTATATACATGGATAAATATATATGTGCACACAGAGTGCAAAGTGCCTTTAACCATTGGCCCTATGGCACAGGTAACAGTGCCTCAGCAAAAAAAAAACAAAAAATGATGGGCCCCTAGTCTCTGCAGGGCCCCTAGGCTTCAGCCTAGTCAGCATTATTAATAATACAACCCTGCCTGGTGGGATGCTATACTGGGGTGAATGGAGACAGTTGGTGTCCCCTTCCTCAATATAAGAGAACCGCCACTTAAAAGCCAGTTAGTTGGGCATTGCATTGTGGTACATATGCTGTGTACTCTCTGCCCACTCTTTCCTCATCTCCTCTTCCACTGCCAATTCAGCTTGTATATGCATTATTTGACAGAGAGGTTCCAAGCCTGGGACAAACATAGAAGCATTCATGGGCTTAGTGATCCCTTATCTGGATCCTAGCCAGAGTTCTAACTTGCCATCCACTATAACTGGCCATTGGTTGACCAGGCTAGATGATGTATGAACTGTTAAAGCCAAAACAGCACCTCTAATGCACTAATACTTTGGCAGTCCTTCCTTTATTTTTTACAAATTGTGGCCTCAAGATCACACCTTTCTTTAATTGCTTTATTGTTCGGCCATTGCCAAATGTCCTGTTGATTTGGCTACTTTTAGCAAACTATAGCAACACATCAAAGGGATGTGTTCTGAAGTAACCGAAAAATTTGCTTTGCTAATGAACTGGACTTGCATGGAAGCTAATTTAATTAACCACAACTCCTCTTTCTGCTTTTGATTACACTTGAGGAAAATTATTACAGGGCTTCAGCACATCTTCAAAATGAGGACTCTAAAGCAGTTGAGTCAGTAAACGGCAAACAGAATCAGAAGGCTGTTTGTGCTGTTAGATAATTGTAGTTGGGAAGTGAGATGAAGGAAAAGCCCTTGAATACTTGGGGGCTTTTTAAAAACAAGATAGACTCCCATCAACTCCAGCTCTACCCCTAAACTGTACAAGCCCATCCAGGATCAGGGAAGGCTGCTATGACAGTGGAGTCTGGAGAAGGCTGCTATGCTGGGACGAATATTTCCATAAACAAATGTTTCCATTAAAATCCCTAACAGCACAATACTATGCATGTCTACTCAAAGGTAAGCCCCATTGTGTTCAGTGGGGCTTACTCCCAGGAAGTTGTATATAACATTGCAGCCTAAATCACCAAGGATTTGTCATTAGAGGTGTTTTTTTTTCCGGTGAGTAAGACAGAATTACAAGCTACAGGCCATTCCTAATGGGGTTGTCCATGACACAGTACATCAGCACCAAAATGGCCGCCACTTTATCCTATGGGGCAGGGAGGCAGCCAGTTTCGCCTCTTCCTTGCCTCTGTCTAGCTGGAATGCCTCCCCACCATTTGGCGGGGAACTTACTGCGGATGGCTCCTGGCAGTCCTCTGATTGGCACAGAGGCCCAGTGCTTGCTCAGGCTGGCCTCCATCATTCTGGCTGCTGTAACGTTTGTGATGGCTGTCTCCCAGGCAGCATACGGGAGACAAGTGCTGGCCCAGGATAGAATCGAGCCATAAGTCTTACTGAAAACAATGGGCTTACTTCTGAGTAAAAATAAACAACACCATTTTCAACACTTCTAGTCCCTAGCAATTTTGCTATGCTCTTTTCTGCTGATGGCTTATACTCCAGGCATTGGAGATGTGCTTACCTGAATGTCTCCACACTGTCGGGGAGAAATATTAATCTGAAGCATAACTCATTAGTTACAATGTGTATGTTATGAAATAGGGACATAATCATATCTGTTATTGCAATTACTGCACACACAAAGGAACTTGTGTGTTTGTTAAGAAGCCATACTTTAATTACTATAAGTTGCTCACATATTGACTTAACACTTTAAGTATCAATTTGTAACTTATTAACATTGAAGAGCATCTTGTTAATTCGTATCTGGGAAAGATTTGCTTCTACAGTATTTTACTGTATACAGAATGAGAAGGTAGATTGAGATGGACAATTCTGGACCGTATAGTTTCAGACTACATTTGAGGTTTAGGTTGCCAAATGATGTTTTTTAATGGCCTGGCCTGATTTTGTGCCTTTAATTGCAGCTTGGTTTGCTGCAAATCAAGACAAAATGGCAAAGCCATTCATGGCAAGGAAATCAGCATTATCATTATTTGTAGACAGAACTACTGTTGAAGGCAAATGTAGAAGGACAGTCATATTCAGTGGCGTAGCTAGCGAGGTGCGGGGGGTGGTCTGCCCTAGGTACCAGCCTGGGGGGGGTGACACCACTCATCATTGCTAACATTGCTATGGTTAGCAATAACCCCATCATGCTATATACTGTTGGATGTGGAATTTACAGCAGAATGCAATAAAAAAAAAACCAGAGTGAAATATCTCCATTGAAAGTTATGGCCAAAACAGAGGAAACAAAAAAAATGCATGGAGCCCTATGGAAAATGAAACTGAGGCATATCGCACATTTACTTGCAAGTAGGTGAACCTGCCTTAGCGTGTCGGAAAGGGCAGGCTGAGAGGAATCCAACTACACCAGAATGGTTCCTATCCAATGAAAGCAGCCCCCAAAAACAGCCAAGAAGGAAGTCCCTCCAAGCTGGTGAATTTATTGAGCCCTATGGAAAGTGAAAGTAAGCCACATGGTCACACTTACTTGTGAGTAAGCAAATATGCCTTGGCTCCTGGGCACGTCAGGCAAAGGGGAACACAAAGCCAGCTGCATGGTCTGGATCTGATGAAAGTGGAGCTCAACAAATGTTTGAGAAGGCAGCCCCAGAATAAAACAGAGGCTTCAGCAGGTAAGGTCAATTTTTGTTTTTAGACTTGTAAAGCCAGGTGGGTCCTGATAGTGCTATGCCTGAAACAGAAGAATTTACACTAAACTAGGCACTGGGGAGGGCTGAAAATCTCACTGATATTTTTGTGTGTGTGTGTGTGGGGGGGAGTGTTCCTGTAGGCAGGCTACAGAGAAAGTTCACTTGGTGAAACAGGGCTGGCTTCCCCTTGTTTAATTATCTGTTTTTGTTTAATTTAATTCTTTATAATTATTTATTTTATTTTGCTTGATGATGTCACTTCCAGCCATGACATCACTTCCAGTGGGTCCCAGACAGATTGTCATTCTAAAAAGTGGGTCCCAGTGTTAAAAGTTTGAGAACCACTGCTTTAACTCAAAACAGGCCAATGAGACATCCTCGGGGGGAGGGATGACACCCTAGTGACCAAAATTCTGGAAATCATGACTTTTAAGAATAATACTATAATGTTATATACCATTTGTGGCTTTCATCCACTGCTTGTGGGGAAATATTCACTGCATTTATTTTCTGGCCATTATTATTATTCATTTCATGCCATGACTATTACTATCTCTCAGTCTTACCTACCTCACAGGGTTGTTGTAAGGACAAAATAAGGGGAGGAACTATGTACACCACCCTGAGCTGCTTAGAGGAAGGGTGGTATAAAAATGTGAATTAATTAATTATGTTGTATGGGGTGAGAAAAATGTATGGGGCCTGGGTGTCAAATGATCCAGCTATACCACTGCAGCCCTGACAGTTGTCCAAGCGTGCTGTGTGCTGATACCTATGCCTATGAAAGCTGTTGACAGTTCTGTCAGCTATGATAGTTCCTTCCCATGCTATGAAGATAGACTGCAGCTCTCAATCATACAGAAGGTGCCACAGAGTGGGTTCTTTGTATACGGTACAGGGCTTCTTACATTACTTTCACTGTGTAATAAGAAGCTGCACTGCAGCTGTATATGATCTCTTGCTTGGCTATATATAGTTCATACTGCAGGGAGAGTTCAAAGGCTTGAATGCTCCTGCCAGTCCTGGTCCAAGTCAGACCGGTGCCTAAGGTCACAGTTGAATTGTCTCCCTTCTCCCCCATTTTTTGACCTTCTGTGAACAAGCAGATTACTCCTCTCCTCACCTGGTCAGTTTAGAGCAGGGGTGTCCAAAGTTTTTGGCAGGAGGGCCACATCATCTCTTTGACACTGTTTACATTTAAAATTTGAATAAATTTACATAAGTTTACATAAATGAATATATTAAAGATGAACTTATATGAATCAATGAAGGTCTTGCAATAACTCAAAGCCTTGTATGAAGCAAGGCTGGCCTTTCGTTTGCTGCCTCTGCTGCATCACAGACGTGAAACTGCAAGCAGTGGCAGGAGCCCTCATCCCACAGCTCACGCAAGAGGTCAAACAGTTGCCCTCATGCTAAGAGCAGCTGTGTTGGGCCAGTGCAGGCTCCAACAAATCTCTGGAGGGCTAGAGGCTCATTGGAGACTGGGGGCTCCCTGAGGGCCACATTGAGCATCCTCGAGGGCTGCAAGTGGCCCCAGGGCCCGGGTTTGGGCACCCCTGGTTTAGAGGAACTGGTGGTATCAGAGAAGAGGCACAATAAGGGCAGGATGGTGGCAGGAACCTCTGGTGGTGGCCGAAGCAACGGGACAGTGGTGGGATCTCCCAGCAACACCAGTGGCAGGACAGTGTCTGGTCGTGGCAGCAGTAGTGGGATGGCGACAGGAACTGCTGGCAGTAGTAGCAACCTCCTCCCTCAATTTTTGGCAGCCACACTGGAGGCAGGCCACTCAGCTTGCTGGCCTACGCACCCACCCACCCACCTACCTACCCACCCACTAACTCACTACAGTTTGTAGCCCTTTTTTTCCCTACCACCCCAGCTCTGCTGCCCTGTTTTGAAAGAGGGCCAGAACAGGGACACTTGAAGAAGCATTGTCCCACTTAAAATCCTTTTTTGGTAAGTGTACTGGTGCTTCCTTGTCTTGACCTGCTCTGTGCCTTTCCCATGTAACATGTTCTGAAACTTATTTATGTGCTAGTTCTAATGGAATGTTCTTAGCCTGAGAGTTTTTTTTTTTCCTCTGATGCAATCCTACCCCACTTTTGACCATGAAACATAGCTTGTGTTGTGTCCATCAGCTGGGCTAAATGTGAAATTACCACACCCTTAATCCTACTCATCTCATTACCTGGGCTGGGCAAACACTTCTTCACATGGCATTTACACTGCCCTCCAGTACCCATTCTCTCATTATAACTACAGATTGCTGGTGCCATGCAGCATCCACAATGGGGCAGTCAGACAACTTGTATTATGGTATCTGGCATGTATATTGCACATTTCAAGTACTGAAAGCACTTTACAAACATTAGCTTGCATACAGGCCTTGCAATAATCTTGGCAGGGTAGCCAGTACTACCCACATTTAGATGTGGGGCTAAAGCTGACACAATTCTAGTTTGGCCAGAGGCCAGCTAGTAAGACTTGAGGAAATGGAGACTTCCCAATTCACATATATAAGCTTTGGTTGCTTTGTGTTTGCTTAAAGAAACATAGAAAGGTTGATGGTGAAGTAGCACCTGTGGCTGCTACAATTTACTGAACTAGGACAGAGGAATCTATTAGTTAGAATATATGTGTTGTTACCTCAGCACATCAAGACAGGCTTGGATCATTTGTTAGGACTCAAACAGCCCAATCTTGACTAAGTGATGTGCCAGTGGAACATGGGTTTGGCCTCTGTGCATGGTTGCAAAAGTGCTGGAAAATGCTTTGCAACAGGGTTAGTAGTTGGTGTGGCAGCAGGAAGGCCAGAGTCTTCCTGTGTATGCCAGTGGCTGCTGGGACACCCATTGGACCAGGTAAGTCCAGCACAGGGGTGAGGAGAGGGCAGGGAGGGTGGTGACAGGGGCAGGGGAGGTTGGTGATAGGGGCAGGGGGTTGGCAGATTGGGTCTAGGATTGGGGTGGGTTCAGTGGTGCCAGTGCATGCTGTATCCAAACCCAGGGCCTAGGAGAGGGGGGTAAAGGGGGTAATTTGTACCCAGGCCCAGGGTCAGAAAGGGGGCCCGGGAGCCAAATTTTGTTGCCTCAAAATGGGATCTTCCATTTTCCAACCTCACCCATGTGGGATTACTGTGGGCACATGGCAGCAACTACTCCCAAAGCTAAACACACCAGACCCAGGAATGCATACATTCCATAACAGTGTCACATCTGGGAGGAAAATAACAGTAGCTCTTTGGCTTGTGGGTCTGCTTACCAAGAAGGAGTGCATAGGAGCTCAGCAACACAGCTGTGGGACTGCAGCTGCTGCAGAAGTACATTTTGATTCACACAGGACTTTCCATTCTAGTGTGAGCCTAAATAAAATACTAATCTCCTGCAATGATTCTTTATATTAGAAAGATTTTAGAGAGACTTAGGAGTATGTTTGTTTTTCTGTATTACTGTATCTAGCTGTCAACACTGGGAAGGCAGGTAGACCTGAGCTCTGCATTGGGAAGACTGGGCTCCAAAGACTATTCTGGCTGTTGCCACTTTCCCCTTGCCTGTTTTGCCCCCATTCTGCCCACCCCATCTCTCTGTTTCACCCCCTCCCTCTTTGGGAAGGAGCCCAAAAGAAACTTTGTACCCCCTGGTGAAATCCTCTCAGTGACCCTGTCCAAACCCTCTTCCCATGCCCATTCTGCCTGCATGGATCAACTCGGACTTGTGTCAGCAAGATTGCTGGTGTGGGTCCAACTTGACCCATAGTGACTGCTGCGGCTTACCCCAGGGCAAGGGGAAAAGGTTCCCTTACCTCAAGGAGACCAAAAATCCCCTGTGGCACTGTGCAGGGTTTTAGTTAGGATTAGGCTGTAACAAACTCCCACAGGCTGCAAAAATTGTTTGGTGGGCTGCCTCCCCTGCCGTCTCTGTGACAGGTCCTCGGGTGTGGGCTTGCTGCACGCAGGGGTGATTGTTCAGGTAATGTACTTAAGAAAATAGCAATTTGATCAAGACTCCGCTGAATCAGAGCAAAGTTTCATTGAGGCAAGTTGTCTTCAGCTTGGCAAGAGCTGGGACTCACTTCAAATCTCAACATGCACTATGGGACCCACCTGCAAAAGCCCAGTGGGCAAAAGGGGCAGATGAATGGAGCAACCATGATTCCTCTTTGTCTCTTTCAGGCCAAAGAGAAAAAAATGCAGAGAAAGGCATGGCAACAGCATGATCTTAATTTTGAAAGATGCATGGAGGACAAGAGGAATCTAAGCAAGCCAGAGAGCTGAGGAGTGCCATGCCAAGGGAGAGCAGTCAGTTAGGCACACAACCAGTTCTTTCTGAAGTGAAAGATGCGGCTCACATTGAGTCGTGGCTGGTGGGGACAGCAGCAGACTTGGAGTGCCCTTCATCCCAAGTCTGCTGCCACCTCCCTCCAGTGTACCACAGATGGAGCTGCATTAATCAGCAAGGTCACATGATCTCTTTAAACAAACCAGAAAGTGCACTTCCTGGTTTGTTTAAAGGGATTACGAGAGGAAAGAGTGAGATAAGTGGATTGGGAAGCAGATAGCTGCTGCCTGCACCCAAAAATACCACGTGGGCAATGGTGACCTGCTTCCTCCCTATCCACTCACCTTACTGATTCCTTGTGCAGGTCCTTTCATAAAACAGGAAGTACAAGTCTGCACTTCCTATTTCGCAGCAAAGGATCTCATGGGAAGGTTTTTTGGGGAGTGCATGCTTGTGGCAGTGTCAGGTGAGGGTGGCATCAGGCAGTGAATCATATTGTGCCGCCTCTAGGTGAATGAGAGATTTTGGGGATCCATTGAAGATTGGGAGAGATTGACCACATCTCTGAGCTCATCAAGGACCGCTAGCCCTGACTACTGCTCTTAGGGCGCAATCCTAACCCCTTATGTCAGTGCTGGAAAGCACTGACATAAGGGCAGTGCAGCTCTGAGGTAAGGGAACAAACATTCCCTTACTTTGAGGAGGCCTCCGTGAGTGACACCCAACTGCAGGCTGCAGCACATGTCCCATTGGCACCACTATGCCAGTGCTGGAAAGCACTTTCATAAGGGGTTAGGATTGCACCCTTAATTGTGCAGTCCTGATCCTGAAAACAAAATGGTTATGGCAGCACAGCTGTGATTCACCTGAGGTTAGGTTATGACACACTTCTGGTTCCTAACCCACCTGATGAAGAGCTGATCAAGACTAGTATCCTGCTTTCTATATTGGCCAGACAGATGTTTCTGAAAAGTTCACAGATTGGGAATGATAATCCCCTCCTGTATCCAGTATCCCCTCCTGTATCCTCCTGTATCCAGCGCAAATTTGGAGCCGGCTGAAGCCTGGCCCGAGGCAAGGGGAAACTTTTCCCCTTACCCCAAGGTGAACTGCAGCGACCCCAATGGGTCTACTCAGATCTGCACCACCTGACATGGTGCAGATCCAAGCAGAACAGAGAAATCAGGAGCTGCTCCATGCCACCCAGGAATGGGAGCTAGGATCCGGCATAATTGCCGGATCCTGGCCCTGCCTCCTGCTCCCTGCCCGCCTGCCCATGGGCCCACCCACTGCCCGCCCCCCGCTCCAAAACACTTCCTCCCCACCTCTGCCCACCCCTCCAGACCCCTGTGCTGGCCAAACTCGGCAGGCACGGATCTACCTTCACCCGCTGCTGCAGAGAATGGATTTGGCCTCTGCGGGCCAGTGCACTTCCATGTATTGGCACGGCTTACTTCCATGGAGGTACAAATGTGCTTTATGGCATCTTTATGTCCCTTCTGGGCCAGCACAAGGGGCTTGCGTTGGTCCAGGGCACAGTTAGGATTGCGCCCTAAGTCAGTGGCTGTCAGCACATCTTGCAACAGCAACTTCCAGAAATAAACTGTGCATTGTGTGAAGAAGTACTTTCTTTTATCTATCTTCAGGTGGTTTCCTGAGGCACCACAATCTGAAAATCACTGCCCCAATGAAGCTACAGTAATGGCAACTGCAGGGTCTAAATGGCTGATGGAACTTGAAAATTATCATCCAAGAAATAGGTTCATAAAAATAGGTTCAAAAAATTTATGGTTGAAATTATGACAACATTTTTATGGATGAGAACATGATATGGCAGGCACTATCATAACATTTTTTTCTGTCTATTGCATATGCTAAGCAGACATAAACAATTATCCATAATTACCATCCATGATCAAATGCTCTTTTTGTGTCTCTTACACCAGCATAATTAATTCAAATTAGATTTGTACCCATCAGTATAAATTTGTAGGTGCAAGCTAGGTCAATGGCAGTGAGAGTGGAAAGAGATCCTTATAAACAACACTCACAGAAGAGCACATCGCATACTGCTAGACTCCTCGAAGGCAAGGTAAATATATGCATTTTTTGAAGTCTGCCTGATTGCTGATGGGTTTAGTTAAGCCATTTCTGCCCAATGTTGCATATACGCAACAGGGACCAAATGTGTACACCTGTGGGCTGGGCAAAAATGCGTTTCAAAGGGCTGTGCAAAACAGACATCACTGAAAAGGGATGTGAAGAGATGACTAGTACAGAGTTCCCTTCTGTCTGATACTTTGGCTTCCAGAAGGGAGGTGGAACTGACCTATTACTAGTTTGACCACATCTTCTGTGGCCACAGGGCAGTAACCTTAGTACTGACAAACATGTTGCTATCATTGGCTATATGATCATAGCTACCTTATATTGAGTAAACTCAATAGTTCATCTAGCTCAGAAGAATCTTCACTGGCTGGCAGTGACTGCCCAGGGCTCTTTTCCAGTCCCACTTGAAGGTGCTGGAGAGTAGGACTTTCTGCATGCAAAGTATGTGTCCTGAGAGTGTGTTTTGCCTTCTCCCATGTGGTCCTATCAAATCCAATTTAATTTTATTAAAAGTCAGTTCTGGTTTGGCTGCCCCTTAATAATAGAACTGTTCAGTGTTTTGAATATTTGAGAAGCGTGTTTTTTTTAAGTACAATGTTACATGTGAGCAAGCAAATGCAAATGGTCAAAACTCATCCCATGACTCTTGCTTGTGGCACACTGTGGTCTGGGTTGCACTGGCTGACTTGTAGGAGGTTGTTCTTGAATGATCTTGCCTGCTATTGTTGGATGCAAAGGCTGACTTTACAATTCATATATAAATTGGCTAAGATGTCTTGGGTTGCAACCTTATACACATGTACTTGGGAGTATGTTCCATTGAACTCAGCAGGACCTACTTTGGAGAAAGTAAAACATTGCACTGCAAATTAGCTAGTGAGTCTGGAACTAACTGCTCATAAAGTGAAAACACTTTGATGCTGTAAGTATTGTCAGTGAATTACAAGACATAATTTGTATCATGGCTATTGTGTAACATAGCTATCTTATCCGCAAGATAAGTTTATCTCTTTCTGTTGCTTGACAGGTGCTACAGCTTCCCAGCAACACTTTTCATATATCTATCAGGGATGACAGATTGCATCTGGCTCCAGGGTGACTGGAAAGTCTTAAAACCAGTTTATACCATTAGCAGAATTGAATGGCACAGATTTTTCTGGACTATATCCTTTAGACTACAGGAGAGAATAGACCTCCTTGCTTGAATACTTTTCCACAAAACTTTCCTGCACAGAGGAAAACAACATGCTGGGGAGGAAGTGATCTTTTCTCCCTGATATGCTCTTTTCCTGTGCACGGGAAGGGTTTTTTGTTTTTTTAAAATAAAAAAAAGAACAACTACTCAAATATTTATTTTTCATGTTTTTATACCACCCTTCCTCAAAGGAGCTCAGGGTGGTGTACATAGTTCCTCTCCTCCTTTTGTCCCCACAACAATCCTGTGAGGTAGGTTAGGCGTTGACAGAGAGAGAGAGAGAGAGAGAGAGAGAGAGAGAGAGAGAGATTGGCCCAAGGTCAGGCAGGAAGCTGCATGGCTGAGCAAGGATTTGAACCTGGATGTTCCAAGGCTAAGTCCAACTCCTGAACCACTACACCGTCCTCAATCCTCTCCCCTGCATTTGCAGACTGGTCTACAACTCAGGGCATGCTGTACTATTAGATTTTGCTGATTGAATAAACTAAGCCAGCACTTAGGTAGCTGTCAGCCATGAATGTAAAGAAACAACAGTTTGTATGAGTGTAAGTGTTACCCTGCACGTACCCGATCTCATCTGATCTCGGAAGCTAAGCAGGGTCAGGCCTGGTTAGTACTTGGATGGGAGACCGCCTGGGAATACCAGGTGCTGTAGGCTTAATACCATAGTCTTTCGAGACTGAAGGTTGCCAACCACCACAACTTGCCAGAAAATTACTTAAGCCATTTCTGCCCAGTGTTGAATATGCGAAACAGGGACCGAGTGTGTACACTTGTGGGCTGGGCAGAAATGGGCTAAACCTTGTTTGCCACAATTCAAGCAATGGAACCTTAAAAAATAATGCTATATATGGATCACATATACTTTTGTTGTTGTTGTTGTTGATCCTCTCCTTTTTCTTCTTGTTACAGAACCCTTAGATTTCACAATGGCCACCTTCAGTGAAGTAAAAGCTAAGTTTACCCTTGACTTTTTCCACCTGCTGAGCAAAGAAAACCCATCTGAAAATATCTTATTTTCTCCTGCAAACCTCATAGCTGCCCTGGGCCTGCTCCTTTTGGGATCTGAATCTGATACAGCAGCTCAAATAGAGAACGTAGGTATATAAAAGTTTTGAACAGTAGGAAGATCTAAAGGGAATCTTCCATAGGCTATTTAAGTGTCTCAGTTGTCCCAAACCTTTTCTGTAACTAATGGCCCCAATAACATGCCAGACAGATCTGATAATCATCAAATTGTTAGAACAGCTGTAGATCATCAGTTTAAAACAAAACCAACATCCAATCCCAATTCTTATTACTGTATTTCCTTAGTTTATGCATGGAATGCAGTTGGTTATCAACAGGAACAACTGATTGCTGTACTTATGTGTTGTATGAGCCCAGCTATAGCAATCCACTGATTTATTTGAATGAAAAAATCATAGTTCTGCTGCTGAAGCTAAGCTGGTGTAAGATAGCTAAGCTGGAAAGTTGGCTAGATTGGACACCTAGTATTTAGCAGTTCCATTTCCACTATAATCTTATAATGTGTGCAGGTTTCCTGAAATTCACGACTTAGAAAACTACCATATCAGAAAGGGAAGTTTTGTCCAGCTTAGCCCTCTAGGGCAGTGGTACTCAAAACTTCTCTGGAGTAAATCTCCTGAGATAAGTTTTTGTGAAAATCGGCAGTGACGCAATCCCCAGGATCGCACCGCTGTGGGAAGGGAGGCTTTCCTTTAACCTAACTTACCTGCTGCTGGGGTCTGGGGAGTGTGGGGAGCCCCAGGAAGACCTCTGCAGGGCTCCCCACATCTTGTAGAAAGTAAAAGTAATTATGGCGACCCATGTCTGCAACCAGAAGACTCTGCAGGGCTCTCCGCACTCCCCAGACCCTGGCAGCAGGTAGGTTAAAAGAAGCCTCTCTTCAGTCAACATTAAGCAGACTGAGCAGCTCCTGTCATTGGCATCATTCACTTATGGTCTCAAGATAAAAACAATCCTCTTTCTCAGCATGCTTGTTTGGAAGACTCTTTCTTAGGAAAGCATTGAAAGATGTGAATTCATATTTGGTCTTGCCACAGTGACTAGAATCATCTCAACTTTACTTCCCTGACCTCAGCTGTGTCCCAATTCCATTCCAGATTCTTCATTGGAATGAACTTACAGAGTGCAAAGCCCCAGGGCAGAGAAGATATTTGGCGCCAACAAGAAACTACGATGGCTCAGGAGACAAATTAAGAGCTAATGTATTTCACCGTGCCTCTTCTACAATGGTATTCTACATCATCTTTATTTTATTTGTGGCAGGGAAGTCTTACTTCCAAGCTGAAGAGCTACTCTGAAGTGGTAGCTCAGAATGCCTAGTCTCTCAAGTAACAAGAAATTTGTAGTTTAGTTTAGGAGAGGGAAGGAATGCTGTCAGTTTGGCTGGGATTGAAACCTTACACGGGGTGGTATGGACTGAAAGAGGTCTTGCGGGCTTGTTCAGTGCTGGCATTGCATTGTTTGGGCCCTGGAACAAAGACCTGCACTGGGTTCCCTATGCTCCCCCACTTATGGTGCATTGGATACTACTGTCATTGATGTTCAGGAGTTGGCCTGGCCAGGTGGATCCTCTCATAAGCAGCAGTCACTGCCCAACCCGATCAACTCTGAAGTGAAGGGGAAGAGACACAAACTAGACAGTGCACTGAGAAGGAGGAACTTGGAAGATGGATAAGTGATAAATTAGAAAAAGAACAGAGGAGACAGGGAACCTCAGCAAGAGTGTGCAAGTCAGAGCCAAGGAATGGGGAGATCAATTAAATTTCACCACACTTAAGATCAGGAAGGGCATGATGATATGAGGAGAAGGAGATAGGAAGATGGAGTAGGCAGCTCACATTTAGTGGCAGGCTGCAGGGAGTGGCAAACACTTGGGGTGTCTTTCACACTGAGTCTGCTGCTGCCTCCCACTAGCCCCCCCCCCAGAAATGCTCTAATCTGCTTTCCACTCACTAAAAGCAAGTGGCAAATGGGTGGTAATTCATCCCCTACCTCCTCATATTGCTCTTTCTTCATGCAGTCCCTTTAAACAAAGCAGGAACATGCTGGGACTGCTCCCCGTGCATCCTGGATCCTGATCTGTTTAAAGGGACTGTGCAAAGTAGGAGGCTGAATTTCTGCTCTCTATGCAGTATTTTGGGGGGCACATGTGCCAGTGCATTGGGGACAGCATTGGTGGGGGCTTGAGGTTAAGTGGTGGATCAAGGGGCAGGGGAAGGCGGGGGTGGAGGAGGGGTGGATTGGACCTGGGAGGGGGGCAGGATCAGCAGCAGTAATGCGTGCCACCCCCTGTCCCCCTTCGCAGGCCAGATCCACTGACACAGGTGCATGTGGATTTGCACCAGCTATGTTGCACACAGTCCAAGAAGACCTGTTGTACTGGTTGGGACTTTCCCTGGGGCAAAAGGATGAATGTCCCCTTAACCTTGAGGAGATCTCCAGCCTGAGTAATGTACCCCGTAGGAGGCAGTGCAGCTTACGCTGGCCACACTGCACTGCTGCTCAGGAATTTGCACTGGATTTGGCTGCCTGTCACAGAACGTGGAATGCATTTGACATCAAGCAGAGCAGTAATACAATTTCCTTGTAGGCACTTTGCTCTGAGGATGAAAAACACAGACAGGGTCCAGGAGCAGACCCACGTGGAAGTCCTACATGCCGCAGATCAACACCTGAACCACCTGCCTGTCCATATCACAAGGTAATGTCTCCGAGCTGAGAAATGAGAATTTCATTAGGTGGAAACATTCAAAGAGAATTCCAGAAAATCACAGTGAGAATCAGTGAAACAAACAACAAGCATTGCTAGATCTGTGGTTCTCAGGGTGATGCAGTAGGCTTAGAACCACAGCACCCAAAGTAGTCAGAAATATTTAGGTAAAATAACACTGATTGTTAGGAGAACACAGACAATAAATTATGTTCCTTGGACGCTCTGATTCACACATGCATGTGTGTCACTGGATTGCTCATTGCTTCAATGCACTCAGCAGAATGTGTGAAAAGACTGTCAGGAGTCATTTTTTGATTTTAAGAAATATTAGATGAATATCAATGTGAGGGTGTTTGCGTGTGCATGAACAAAAGAATATGGCTGAAGTCAGAATATGGCTCTGAAGACAGTCTAGGATTCTACAGCCATATGCAAGATGGAGACCTGGAATGCAGCTCCCCTTTGAACTCAAATACCATTTTGGTTTCCAGGAACAGTCTCCAAATGGGCCACAAATATTACTGATGCCATAAACAAAGGGTGTGGTAAGGATGTGCCTGGTTAAGATATGCCAAAGAGAAGGACACTATAGGATGCCCAAAAAGAAAGAAGATAGAGAGCTCTTGGGAGACAGATGGAAGTCAAGTGGAGGAGAGAGTGACATAAGCAGCTAGGGAGCAGGGGCTGGGGAAAAAAGGGGTTCAAATAGAGCCAGAAGAAGACAGTGGAGAAATAGAAAGTACCAAAGACAAGGCAGCATATGTACAAACTCCAAACTTAAGGGACTCAACTTGGCCACGCTAGTCATATGCTTGTCTCAGTATGATTGGATCAAAATAAAGCTTTTATCATATCAACACTTATGCCTCAAGACTCTTTCTCAAAAGGTGGCTAAGACTCTCTCAACAAGATCCTTGGGCTGGGCTGAAGCTTGATCACCTCTGGATCACCACAGCAAGAGCCTTTGATAGATCCATTGAAAAATGTTGCACTTGGGACAAAAATGTGATGTATATGCCACACCCACATGCAAGCCATCACTTGATATTGTGATGAACATGTATGTGTGAACCAGTCCTTGGACTTATGTGCTAGCAGATATATATACTATTGCATTACTTTTGCCACATACAGGTGCCCAGTTATGAATGTGACAAACCTGAAGCGGTCCACAGTGTGTTTCACAAAGTCCTTGCAGAACTCAACATGCTCAGCACGGACTTTGAGGTGGATCTCGCTAACCGGCTCTATGCAGACTACGACATTGTTTTTATCCAGGTAACTTGACTTAACAGCTCATTGTGTTATGGTGACCAGTTTACAAACAGGAATATAGTATCTAAAACACTTTCTAGTGTAAAATGTAGCAGTTTGTCATGATTTAAAACATAGGAGACTATATGGAAATGGTTTTTGTTATTTACATATATTTAGATGCATTGCAGACACATAGTGTAAGTCTATATATGTCTACTCAGAAGCAAGACCACCAAGTTGAACGGGACTTACTCCCAGGTAAATGTGTAGACATAGTGTAAGTCTATATAAGTCTACTCAGAAGCAAGAACACCAAGTTGAACGGGACTTACTCCCAAGTAAGTGTGTATAGGATGAAGCCACAGAGAATTAGTTCAGGAAGTAATAGATTTTCTTATGTATTGCTTCAATATTGTCATATCTCCATAGAAATTTTTATACTGTGCCCTGAAGTTATATTTGACTGAGGTGGATGGAGTTGACATTCAAAATGCCCCAGAAGAAGTCCGGAAGCTGATAAACCTCTGGGTTGAAGTCCAAACACATGGTATGCATATCCTGTGATGAACATCTCTCCCAAAATATCTACTCAACTGAAACACAACTAGTGCTTTTATAACAAGGAGATGTCAAAAACTGCCACTGAGAAGTGCATGAGACAACCAATTGTTTTATATACAGCACTCTGTCTTTTAGAATGATGAGAGGAAGTGGGGAAAAAGAAATGTTTGGACATTTTTACTGCTCCTCTAAGCAAATATTCCCCTGGGGGCTGGGGATAAGAATAGGCCCTCAGTTTGGCTGTACTTGTCGTAAGAGGCAACTAAACAGCCACCGGGTAGATGGGACTCATCAGCCTGGGAAGGCAGCTCATCTGAGAGAAGGAAAACTCTGATCCCAAACCTCCACTGCCTTGTGGCTACATCCAGTTATGGAAAAGGCTTCAGGAGTCAACCTCGAGGCAAAATCCGGAGCCGGAGTCCCTGAGGCAGTTCATGGCTGAACACAGTCACGTTCTGGCAACTCCTGCGATGCCGCTGGAACCAACCGTATTGGCCTCTGCCTTTCCATTGGACCATTTCAGTGACGTGGAGAGGGGGATTTGCTGCATGGGTAACAGCCTATCCTCCATACCTACTTTACCCAGGCTTCGCGCACTGGAGGGGACACTGTTCCAGAACCACCATTCAGAGCGTGACACCATAGTCTTCCGAGACTGAAGGATGCCAACAGTAAGCAAATAAAATATGTTCCCCAAGACACGACATAACCCCCATAAGCCCATTAGCATGTGGTTGAGATCCCTAT
The DNA here is from genome assembly GCF_035046505.1 of Tiliqua scincoides. Lineage (NCBI taxonomy): Eukaryota > Metazoa > Chordata > Lepidosauria > Squamata > Scincidae > Tiliqua > Tiliqua scincoides. The sequence goes on along the minus strand of NC_089824.1, from coordinate 83,713,040 downwards.
TACAAACTGAAACAGAGCACCATTACTTTACATGACACTTTACAGAGTTCCTTAAATTAAACAAAACCAGGTCCTTGCCTCCAAGAACTTGCAGTCTATATATCAGCAGTCTAGGAAACAGCAAGGAATGAGAGGCAAACAGCCTAGTCCTATCCCCCAGCCGCGGACTTCCACAGCCCCACGCCTGGAGCAAAGCTCCGTGATGGCACCCCCCATGGGCTATCACCACCCCTCCACACAGAAATCCACCCACCCCCCCACTCACCAGTGGCTCACAGAGCCTCACGTGACCTTCTCCCACATCGGGGAAACCTCTCTGTGGTTCCCCGCAGATGCTATAAACTGTGCTTCCTTAAACTTACTCCTGGGTAAGTGTGGGTAGGATTGCAGCCTAAGATTGTTAAAAATTTTCCTGCTGATGATGTCACTTCTCGCCATGACATCACTTCTGGTGGGTTCTGAGAGATTCTCATTCTAAAAAGTGGGTCCTGGTGCTAAAGGAGTGAGAACCACTGATTTACTGTATAGCTGCATGCTATTGTTGGGGGAGGGAGGGCAACCAGAAGGCCAATGAGAGGTAAGTAAAAATATTTTTACTTCTTGGTAGGCTGTCTGTCAGCAGTGGGTTTACTCAGACTCATGCCAGCTATGTAGCTGGCATAAGTCCAAGGAGAGGAAGGGGGCATGTTGAGCAGTGAAAGAGAGGATATAATCTAGTGCAAGTCGCTGCTGCTAGAACCCACCCTGTCCCACAGCCCATGAAGTCCCACACTGCCAACTTACTTGCTCCCTGTGGTGTCCAGGTGATTCTGGAGCACACAGGGAGCCACTAGCTGTTTCTGACATGTTTCTAGCATGTGACAGCAGCATGATATTTGTACTGTTGTTGGGCCTCTTGTGACAGTGAATTGGAAGACTGGGCCAAAAGCCTAACAAGGGATGGATGTGCACTTTCTCCCATAAACCACAATTTGGCCACAGAGGCTCTTATCAAACTTCTAACTTGTGTCCATGTTGTTTACAGGTAAAATTAAGGATCTCCTTGCCAAGGACAGCTTTGGTTGTGCAGCTCACCTACTGCTGGTGAATGCCCTCTACTTCAAAGGACAATGGGAACTGCAATTTGATAAAGAATTCACCCAAGAAGGTGCATTTTACCTCAACGAGGTAGGTTCCAGAATTATACCTGTAGCATCATACTTCCTCTTTCTCTCAGTGCTGTGGAGAACATTGAGGAAAAATTTATCTGGCAGTGTTTCTCAAACTGTGAGTCGGGACCCACTCGGTGGGTCACAAGCCAATTTCAGGTGGGTCCCCATTCATTTCAGTATTTTATTTTTAATAGATTAGACTTGATGCTACCATAGTGTGTGACTGCATTTGGGGAAATGTTACAGACCTGTACTTTTAACAAGTTACTATGTATATTCTTTTAACAATGAAAGTAAATGGGACTTACTCCTGGGTAAGTGGGGGTAGGATTGCAGCCTAGTATAGTTAAAAAATTTTCCTGCTTGATGAGGTCACTTCAGGTCATGACATCACTTGTCATGGGTCCTGACAGATGGGTCCTGACAGATTCTCATTCTAAAAAGTGGGTCCTGGTATGAAATGTGTGAGAACCACTGATCTATGGCATCGCTGCAACATTCAAACACACACACAAACACAAGCACAGGATGGGAAATGAGTTGCCTGAATCCATCTTGAACCACACAGGTGTATTGAAGCTCTCAAAAGGTTCCAGCAGGTCTACGTTGAGTTTGTTTGAATACAATTTTGTATGCAGATTTTTGTCCAGATCTAACAGTGACAATAACAACAAAAAGAACTACTCCCTGGAGCAGAAAGATTCTTGAATTTGCACTTGTGCTGCTGTTTCTCACAGAGGGATTGCACGACTGTGCAATTCATGTACCAGATGGGCCAATTCAACATCGGCACAGTTGAAGAATGTGAGGTGCAAATGATTGAGATCCCCTACCGAAACAAGAAGCTGAGCTTGTTCGTACTGTTGCCACAAGACCCCAGTGCTCATTCTCTTCAGCAGGTGACATTCCTGTGCTATATTTGCATAGCATTAACATCTTTTTTTACAACCAGGTTACGAACACAGTGATATCTTCACAAATTTTTGGTCATCATCTGAGAAAACACATGACTGTGTCTAATTTGGAAATGGGAAATTGTGCAGTGTGATGCCAGAGTGTCCTGGACCTTTGGCAGTGGTTGGTGTGGGGTCCTCAGTGTATGCAAGTGGAAAGTGTGCATGTGTGCTGCCACTTGTCATCCTCCTTTCTTGCCCGCACCTGCTTACTTGGCCTGGGACAAAAGCATAAATGCAGTAGGAAGGTTGGGGGAAAGGAAGGAAAGCTGATCCTCTTGCTCACCCATCCAATTACCACCACCAATCACTGCTCCCCTTACTTAACTTGGTTGGGGCTAGGATGAGAGCAGGGAGCTGATAGTGATCCAGAGGCAGGTTCTCCCACCTCACCTTTTCATTCTCCCAACTTACCTTTCCTACCAGCGGCCAGGTCCACCACACTGGCATCTAGGAAAGAGGGGAAGAAGTGTCGAAAACAGGGGTACCCAAACCCCAGTGCGGGGGCCATTTGTGGTCCTCGGGGACCTCAATCTGACCTGCAGGGAGCCCCCAGTCTCCAATGAGCCTCTTACCTTCCAAATACTTGCTGGAGCCCATGCTGGCCCAACACAACTGCTCTCAGCATGAGGGCAACTGTTCAACCTCTTGCATGAGCTGCGGGCCGAGGGCTTCCTCCACTGCTTGCTCTTTCACATCTGTGAAGCAACAGTGGCAGTGAAGGAAAGGCTGGCCTTGCTTTGTGCAAGGCCTTTTATAGGCCTTGAGCTATGCAAGACCTTCATTGATTCATATACGTTTCATCTCTAATATATTCACCTATGCAAATTTATTCAAATTTGAAATGTAAATTAATTCTCTTTTTCCTGCCTCCGACACAGTGTCAGAGATGATGTGGCCCTCCTGCCAAAAAGTTTGGACACCCCTGGTCTAAAAGTTATGAAAATCTAGAGTCAAAACACAATTTGAATTACAGGCTTGGGGTGTGAGGGGTTGGCTATGAGTTATCAGGAGAACACAGGCCCTTAGCTAATGCTCACCCCGGCTGACCACTGATGCTGCCTACACATGTGTGTGCAATGCATATGCACTCTCTCTGCATGCAGCAGTTCAACTGCACCTGGGGCTGGGCCCAGAGCAAGCAGGGACTCACAAACCCATTCCTTCCTTTCTGTCTTTTACATGGGGTTATGAGGCACTTTTGACCAAGACGGCATACACAATTTTTTCCTCCGCCATGCAGATGTCCCATGCCAAGTAGAGTTATGCATGCATTGAGTGTGAAATGTTAGTATACCTTTTTTGCTTTTCGCAAATAATTGTCCACAGTTTTTATTTACTAATATTTAGGGCCCAATCCTATCCAACTCGCTGGTGACAATGCAGCCCCTTATCTTGAGGAAGCCTCCACGGGATGCAGTGCATGCTCCGTTGGTACAGCTGTGTTGGCACTGGAAAGTCAGGATAGGATCGGGTCCTATCTGAGTGTACTCTGCTAATCTGATCCACTTATATCAATTTTTGTTGGCAAACTGATGACTTGAGAATATTTCTTCATGAAAATTAGTTTTACAAGGACGTCTGGCTCTGTCTGTTTTTACTGATCGGTAACTTGATTACATCACTTCTGTTTGTACCATCAGCTGGAAGATGAACTTACTGCTGAGAAACTGCTGGACTGGTCTCACATTCTGAAGCCCCAAGAAGTGGAAGTGATCATCCCTAAGTTCAGTGTAGAGAAGAGCATTGATGTCAACACATACTTAGATCTGTCAAATGTGACTGATCCCAAAAAAGCGGATCTGTCTGCAACGACAACAAAAGATGTTGCTCTGACTATAATTGTCCATGATACTTTTTTTGAAGTTGATGAAGAGGGTGGAGAGGCAGCAAAGGAATGCCATAAGAAAAAGCCCACTAGGAATCCTTTGCATTTTGTGGCTGATCATCCTTATATCTACTATGTTCTGCACAAAGACACCGAAAGCATTGTTATCTTTGGCAGGTTCAGTAAACCAGAATCAAGGGAAGTTTCCAAGTAATCAAGATCCACAAATACTGAAATTGTGCATTGAATTGATCATAAGGGTATGTGATTGATCTCCTCCCCCCCCCCCAACGGAATGCTTTGGGAAGCCACCTTTGGGAAGCCACCTCAAAACTCTGACCCTGTGTTACTGCTGTGATGCTACTGTGGTCCCCTCTAGCTAGCTGTCCAGTGATGAGTAGGAAAACAGCAGTGATGTAGTGGAAGGTACACAGATAACACATAGTTTAGTGAACTTTATATCATAGTACTTTAAGCCTGTAAGTCTCACCTAGAACAAAATATCTGCCAACTCTTTTCTTTCTTCACATCAGCCCCTTTACATGCCAATATTTGCATTGCTACTGGTGAAAATTGATGCTGGATCTGCTTTGGATAGTGATATTTGCTTGGCTATTGGATAAGAATGTTCACTCATCTTAGGTTTTTGTTTCATAATTATTTTTTTTTGCCGAGATAGTGTAACAGGTTTTTGCTTTCTGACCTTCAGTGTGTATAACTTTTATCAGTTTCACTCAGTCTTATTAAAACCAAGCATTCTAATAAAACATTTGCTGCCTTCTAGGCCTTCATCAAGCAATGAGCTTATTGTGAAACATCTGACAAATTAGTTAAGCACAGAGCAAGAGAAGCCTCACTCATTCTCTGCTGTTTTGGAAATGGGTGTGGGGATGGAGCTCAAATGTGAACATGAGATGCAGATGCATATTCTGAATATGGACACCAGCATTTAACATAAGATCCTATTTCACTGTAATTTTTCAGTTCTAAGTTTGATACTGCACTGTATTGTGTTTTATATGGGGGAGGGAAGAACCTTGAATGTCTCTTAAGGCCACCATGTGCCCACCGCTGCTGCCTCAGCACTATGAAACAAAGCTCCTTATGAAGTTTCTCACATGGCTTCTCAGGCTGCCTTGTGCTTTTCATAGTTTTGTCAAACCCAGAAGTGTGAGACTTGGGGTTGTATTTAAAGGGATGGTGCAAACGAAGGAACTCTTTCATTAGCACTACCCCTGTAAATAAAACCAGAAGTCTCAAACTTCTGGGTTTGAGGCAACTGCATGTGAAGCAAGTTAAGGAGGGGAATGATCTTCTTCTTGCTTGGGCGAGTGAAAAGCAGATCATTGCAGCTCACATCTGTGGCAGACTGAAGGGAGGTGGTTGGGGATGGAAGACAAGATGAAAGGCAACTGGAATCTGTTGCCCCCACAATCCATGGCTGATGCAACCCACATTACTTACCTAATGGATGGGCTGCCCCTATTTATATTGTTCTTGCCCCTACCCCAAAATAATTGAGGGGACTGAGGTGAGGTTCGTCCTTGATATGCAGAATGTGGTCTTTGTGGGGAAAAATATGGTTTCCTTTGAGAATGCTCCTTAGGTGGCAATCTTATACCAACTTATTTAGGAGCAGCAGTCCAATCCTAATTAACTCTCAGTATGGCAATGCAGTGGAGACTATGCAGCAGCTGCCATACTCTGCAGAGAAGTCTCAGCCTCCTGAGGGCTCCTTGGGTATGGGGACATTTGTTCTCTTGTCCTGGCATAAGCCCATGACAGCCCACTGGGTTTATTCAGGCTGAACCAGTGAAATCACTTGTACAAGTCTGTATGGACCCATGGTGGATTGAGTCCATGAGGGGGGTTTGGATTTGGTAGATGCCGCTGCTGCTGAACCCAGTCCCCTTCCACCCTCTTGCCCCACCCACATCACATGGTGGCACCCAGGAGAGCTGGTAGGAAGGGTGACCAGGGTCATCCTCCAGCACCTCTGTGACGGCCCAATCCTAAGTTGTGTGCACTAGCTTACTTCTAATGCTCACTGTCACAAATGTTCATAAAGCACGTTTGTGAGACTTAGCGCCAGCCAAGCACTGAAACTAGCCCAGTGCCAGCAGGCTGTGGGCGAGTGCCGGTGCAACATGGGTGCTCCACTGCTCAGTGATGGTGCAGACCGCCTGCAGCAAAGACGTAAGTGGGGGCGTGGGGGTGGGGAGGAGGAGTTCAGGGGTGGGGTGAGGTGGGGAGGGCAGGGAGAGGGCAGGAAAGAGGTGTGCCGGGGAAGGGAGCGGGATGGGAGGGAGGCAGGACCGTTGGAGCTCAGCTCTACCAAATTCTGAGCGCCGTGTTGGGCTGCGCGGACTGACATGGAAACTCTTGATTCTACACCAGCCCAAGGGTTGCTGCAGAACTGAGTAGCCCCATTACGGGACTACTTCCCTTCCCCCAAGGAGCTGCCGGCAGCTGCCCTATTGTGCACAGGATGCCACAGTAGCCTTTTTGGCACCGTGGCAGTCCCGGCGCAACGGATAGCTCAGGATTGGGCTGCCCATGCACTGCAGTGCCTTAAGGCGCTGCAGCACACAGTTTGGAAACCACTGTTTTAGCCTCAGACCACAACGTTCCAAACAGGAGCACTTACTGCACTGTCAGGACTCACACAAATGAAATCATGCTCAGTGATAGGCTTTCATATCGCTTTTAAACGTAAATAGTGTATATTTGTCATACCTTCCACATGCTTCCTCAGACCTTCAAAATATAAATAGTAGAATGAGAAAGTGAGAGAAAAAGTTTTTCCTGCCTAGGACTAAAAAGTTAATAAGTCTGAAAGGTCATCTCAGGTTGTTCTGCCACCATGATCTCCTTGCCTGCCTGGCCCCCTGCCAGGTCAGGTGACAGCCCAATCCTATGTGTGTCTTCCCCTGTCAGAACTCGTGTTCCATTGATAGACAGCCCTGGAAGCTGGAGCTGCAGCCACAGCAACAGCTCATGCAACAGGGCTGCGCTGTATACTATTTGCCAGTTAAGGATAGGATCAGGTGGTGAACAAGGTAGTGATGGTAGAGGCAAATTGAGGCTGATGTGCGAGCACTAAAAAGGAGTGGGGCGGAACTGGGGCAAAATTTCAAACATCACACTATCTTAGGCCAAGCTTGTCTCCGCTGTTTCAGATAACGTACTTTCTTAGACTTATCTGGAAATGCCAGAGAATTTGGGATCTTCTGCATGCACAGGAAGCACCTCACCACAGAATGCACTCACAGCTTCAATCTCACCACAGGTTCAATCCCTCATTGCTCATAGGGCCATGCAATGAGCATCATTTGCCTGTTTCACCATGGCGTGGTCAGCCCCAGCCATTGATCCCCAGCACTGCTCAGGTTCCAGATAGTTCTAATAAGCCACCTCGTATCTTCACTTTTTTTTTTCCAGTGTTGCCCCTCCTAGCAAGTGCCACTTGCATCTATTTCCCTGATCCACTGGTCCTGTCCTGGTCTGTGAGCATCTCAGTGCTGCAGGATTAATTCCTTTTATACCAGGATTGCCCTTAAGAACCAAGGCTTACAGGCATAACCCATGTAATCTAAAAGGACATAGATCACTTCATTTGGGCAAGAGACATTTAAAACCACATTCACTCTTATAGGCCTGAGTGTCCAAAAGGGGGATGGATGGACGACGACACATTGACTGATTCCATAAGAAATAGCAGAAGTCATTTCCCATTGGCCCTCCACTCCAGCATCTAGCAGCCCCTATGTTCTTTAAAGATGGGGGGGGGGGGAGTCAGGTGTTCATCAGGAAGTGATCGTATTGCCTTGAGGAACATTTTTTAACTGAACCATCCTTTGCCCTTGTTTATTATAATCAAGGCAATAAGATAATATTATTATATTATAATATTATAGTGCATATTATAATATGCATATATTATAGTATGCGAAAAACACATCCTACTATATTTATTAAACAAAAACCCAGAACACATTTAATTTTAAAAAATATTAACTAAATAGAAAACATATATTTAATACACCTTCTCATCTCCAAAGTGACCTCCTCCATCATCTTCCTATTTCCTATCGCTCCCAGGAAGTATCCACAAACACAACATTGTCTTGAATAATACAGAGCTAATACACAGTTGTCTTTGTGCATACCAAAGTCGATAGACTTGAAATACCAAGTCAATAGACTTCAACACATTTCTTGGAAGACTGCATTGATAATCAAGGAGACGGAGATGCAATTCTTGGTTAAAAACTATAAAACAGATTAGACTCTGCTAGAGAGGCTTTTCCTTTATGCAGAGGGATAGTAGAGATAATATTTTGCATGCAGAAAGTCCCAGTTTCAATCTTGGGTAGCTCCAGGCAGGGCAGAGAAAAATTCTTGCTGTACCCTGGAGTTAGTGCTGAGTTAGATGGACCAATGGTCTGACTTGGTAGAAAGTAGTTCATGTTCAGTGTGGATGCGTGTTATTAGAAATTCTCATCCCCACCCCACCGTAATGGCTCTGCAAAACAGGTTAGGCTGAGACATGTTGACTGAACCAACATGAGCTTCATGACTGAATGGGATTTTGAACTTGAGATTTCCCCAGTTTTAAATTAGGATACACCAATTAGAGGCCAACTCTATCTCAAGGGAAGGATTGGGCCTGGGAGGGGGTGGGGACACTGGCAGACTCTGCTGCTGGATCCTATGTCCCCTCTTGAACCCAGAAACCTGACACTAAATAACGGGTGAAGATCCAAGGAGAAACATTGCCAACCACAGGGCTCAAGAAGGGCTGAGGAGACTCTGCTGACTGACCCAGCCCCATAGGATATAGCAGCGGTCATTTTGGGGCTGCTATATTGCTGGGGGCCGCTGGGACTTAGTATTGGGCTGCCCAAGCTGCCCCTTCCTTACTGGCCATATGATGAGGGTTGAGAACTTTTTTTCATTTAGCCTTTCCCCTCTTAATAACCCCCCTCTTTTAATAACTCCCTCCTCTTTTTGGGGGGAGAGGGTTTGTGAGTTGCTGGTTTAATTTCATAAAAATAACATTTCACTGCATGAAAACTGGTTTTCATCACTGCTGCTGCAATGTTTTCGTTTTAAGCATTTTATCACTCTGTGTTTACAATGATGGTTGTTTTGTAATTGTAAAGTTGTATTTTCATTATGTCTGTATGCCACATTGAGTGCCCCAACTGTCAAAGGCAGGGTACAAATTGCATGTATGCATACGTAATAATCAATAGTAACAATTGAGAAATCAATCTGATGGATGGCATGTAGGAATAATGGAATGGGAAGAAATTTATTGATTTAAAGAAGATACTAAAAGTTTCAAAGAACATCAAAAGTCAAAGAGAACTCACATAGGACAGAGTACAGTTTACCCAAGACCAAAATGTTTTCCTATTTTCATAGCTCCCTCCCAAGAATCTCAGCTCAATTGTCTGCATGTTTATCTGAAGTATGTTTCATTTAGTTCAATGGGATTTACTCTCAATGTACTCTCATTCTCATAGGATTATAGCTGGAGCCAAGGGAGAAGATCCATGTAGTTCTGTAAAGATCAAAGCAGAAGATCTGTGAAAGGACCTCCTGTCTTTTTAAATTTTAACAAACAGCAATGTTGGTTAGAGGCAATAAGGACTGTAGCATTGAAGGGGTGGGGAATAACCTTCCCCATCTTACTTTTTCCAGTGAAAATCACCCCTCTCTATTTGACCTGTTAGGGCATACTTCAATTTACATAGCTGTGGTGCCATGTTAAGTTTCTGTATTTGACCTCTGTTTTTTGCCACAGCAATATTTACATGTGATTACTGGGTAAAAACTATCTGTATAATACACTGCATTACAGTCATTATGCAAAACACTTTAAATCAGGGCACTACTTACATATAGATGAAAACTGAAATAATGACAGTGGGAGTGGATAAAGCTTTCTATATAGCCTGGTACATTCTAGAAGAAAAATACCAGCTTCACCAGGCCTCCTTTTGGAACAGAAGGTAAAGATTTGTATTTGCAGGAATCAAAGATGTTTTGTAGGCATCTTTGCAAATGAAACATGGGCTTTGAAGAGAAGAGTCATTTGCTAATGCACAGCAGCCTTACTTGATCAAGATGCTTATGGCAGTCAGTGATGCATTTGGGCTCTGATGCTTCAGCTGCAGCCCTGATCATTAATTTAAGTTACTGTGTAAACTGTGAACTTTTTTGTTGTTGTTGAAAGTGGTCTATAAATATTCTTAATAATAATAATAATAATAATAATAAATAATCCCATTGATTTCATTTGGTCAATTGTAGAGCTATAGAGTCACCCTGATTTGGCTTCTATAATCAGGACAGGTGGTCAAAGCATGTCATTTTGTTTGCTACCTGAAAATGTATGGTACAGGAATCTTTGATTACAGTAACTTACAGTATTAGTAAACCCTATGAATTACTGGTACTTTGTAGTGCAGTGGTTTGCCTTCAAATATGGCAAATCTAATGATAACAATCTGAATGGAGATCAAATTTCCAAGATGCTCGCTGTTGGGGAGAGGAAGTTTTTATGTGGTTTTTAACGTGTATCATACTAGTGGGGAGGGGGCAAAGCGATTTTGGTTTGTGTGGAGATAAAGAAAGTTACAGTGCAGTCCCAATGCATGTTTACCAAGAGTAGGGAATAAACCCCATTGAGCATAGTGGAACTTACTGCTGAGTAAATATGCATGGGCTTGCACTGGCCATGACAAAGCATTGTTCAAAGGCCTGGTTTTGATCTGGATACAGTCATGAGTGAATTGCAGGGAAAAAGCCCACTCTAGTATATTTTTAAGAGGATTTGTTGTGGTTGCTGTTTTGGATCTCAGAGCAATCTCAGTGGTGGCTTTTTCATGAGTTACATGTTACATGTCTTTGGAAATGGAGAAGGCAGATTTACTGCCCTCTGCCCTCCCTAAATGACACGTCTCTGATTTGTATTTGTTTCAACCCAACTCACAAAATTATTTTTTTTAATCCTTCTTTGTAATATAATTAGAATGCATAGGCTGGAATTAGGCAATATATAGCAAATCAAATTTGGATATGTCACAGAAGGCAAACTTACAGCCCAATCCTATGCATGTCTACTCAGAAGTAAGTCCCATTTTAGTCAATGGGGCTTACTCCCATGGAAGTGTGGATAGGATTGGGCTGTAAACCAACAGGAACACTGCTTCTTGGATCAGTCACATGGGTGAAGGTAGCTAATTGGGGATCATTTAGTGGTGATGTGATGATGCTATATAGACAGTTGGATTTGGCTACATACTAAAGTTGCTGAGGGCAAATGAAACCAAATCAGATAATATTGCCACAACTGCCAATGTTGCCAATGAACAGATTAACAGTTTTATCTCCTTTTGATGCAATTATCAAGGGGGGATTTTAATATAGGATGCCCTTGATATCTGTGAGGGATTCATTCCCAGACTCCTGCGGATACTGAAACTCATGCATAAGCAAATCCGTGGGTCTGGGTCATAGAGAACCCCCAGATGCGACTGGAAGTGCCTTTCCAAAAACCTGTCCAACACCTTTCCAGGAGGTATTCTAAGGCTTGTAGAGACTGCATGGGGTCTGCTTATATTTCAGAAAGGTTCCTGGTCACAACCAGAAGAAGCTTCCGGTCACATCTGGAAGGTCAAGTGTGGCCTTCACCATAGGTTTGGAACCCGTGGTGAGTAAAATCTGCAGGTTACAAACCCATGGATAAAAAAGTCCCACCTGAGCTGATGAAAATGTTCATGAGAAATACCCCTTCCTTTTCGGATCAGCCCTGGTGGAAATTACATTTTCTAAAAACCACAGAAAAATCTGTAGAATCTGGCATAATTTTTTTTCTTGAATGGAAATGTGATAACTATTTTGAAATTATTTTTTCATTCTGATACATCACTGAAAGGGATTCAGGGTATGCCTGTAGTTTGTAAGAAAGCAAAGAACACCTTATTCTAGTGGAAATCTCTAGGGAGCCATAAGCTGAAAAGCTAGACTGGAGAGATACAATTAATGGATTCATTCTACTGTCCTTTCTCTATTACAGACTTATTTCACAATGACCTCCCTCAGTGAAGTAAATGATAAACTTGCCTTTGATGTCTTCCATCTGCTAAGCAAAGACTACCCACATGAAAATATTATGTTTTCCCCACTGAATCTCTCAACTGCCCTGGGTGTGCTCCTTCATGGATTACAGTGTGACACAGGAGCCGAGACAGAAAAGGTAGGAGGCACAACTATTGCATATGGATTCCACCCTTCCTCTAAGGGACTCATAAAACATAAGAAGACCTTTGCTTAATCAGACCAAAGGCCTATGTAGTCCTGCATCCTGTTTCCCATAGTGGCTAATCAGAGGCCTCTGAAAGGCCCCAAGTAGGGCATGTAGGTCAAAGGCCTCATCCTCATCCTGTTCCCCAGTGACTGATATTCAGGGTCATATTGCCTCTGAACCTAAAGGTAGCATGTAGCCCTCATGACTCATAGCCGCTGGTAAACATCCTTTATGACTGTGTCTAACCCCTTTTGAAGGAATCCAAGTTAGTGACCATCACCCATAACCAGAAAAAAGCCCACGTGAAAAAAGCCCACACAAATTTTGCCCACATGGGTTAGGGTTATGGTTAGGGTTAGGGTTCAATAGGTAGGGGTTATGATAATGGTTTTTTTTCTATGGGTAATTCTTGTGTAGGCTTCTTTCATGTAGGTTTTTTTTCATAATACCTCTGTCACCACATTTTCTGGCAGCAAAGAATACCTTTTAAATCTCTTGGGACACCTGGAATACTGGCTTAGAAAATGTGACTTGTGCCAGACAACTCTGTGAACTTCATAGCTTCACAGAGATGTGGTTTCCCTTCATTTCTCTCTTACAGATGGATTGAGTGACACAGGAGGGGTGCAAGCAATTCTGATGCCTGACACTGCCCCTGACCTGCCTTTGCTGTACACCAAGAGAAAAAACCCCTAATAGCCTTATCTTCCCCCACTGCTCAGTTCTCCCCCCCCCCCCATCATCCAGTTTGTTTCCCAAACCAGAAGTGCCAACCAGGAAGAGGCATCTGTAGAGGAGTTGCTAGAGGCAGTGGCACTCAGGATGGTAATGTTGTGATATCACTTCTGGGTTCTCCTGGAGGAGAAGGTGGCGGTGGGGGTTTGTGATCTTGTCGCTACCCCTGTTCTTTAAGGGAAAAGGAATGGGGGTGGCAGCAAGATTGTAACGCTGCAGATACAGGATGGTGGCGGCCTCTACATATCTGTGGCCACAGCTGGTGCTGCTGGTGCTTCTCCTGCCACAACCAGCTTTACTAGGCCTCATGTGGCGCCCCTTTTCAGCCTGGTACCAAGGGCAGATTGCCCCCCCATTTGCTATACTACCGAGTATCTGGTTAGTCTGCACTTCCTTGTTTGGGAAAAGAACCACATGACGTGATGGAAATAAATAAGGAAGCAGAAGGTCTGCTTCCTGAACACTTTTAGCACATACATATGGCTTGTGTGCAAGTGGATCTGTCCTCTCTTCCCACCCGATGTGCCATACCCATCTATGCTATTTCCATGTTTCTGTGTAGGGGTGGAAAGTGGAACAAAAAGCCCTATATGTATAGGCCATGAATCACATGGCCTGTATGTATATGTACAGGCATGTATAGGCCAGAAATCACAATCCAGTTTATTGGACACAACCCAGTAATGCAAATATGGATTAAGCACACTTTACCTGCATAGCCTATGTATGTCCATGTTCCATCACTCTTGGATGTGCAGGGCCCACGGAGGTGGGACGGACACAGTGAGTGAGTAAAGAGGACCTGCGCAGCCATGTTCTCTTCCTTGTGATGGGTCAAGGGTTAGTATTGTCTGGTTGAGCCCTCAATCAAATGACAACTTGTTCAATGTGTGGGCATTTATACAATGTAGCACTTCAGTCTCAGTCTTTTTCAAATGTTTCTTCTCCATGGGGAGCGAGCATGTGATTTTAGCAAGGGTATGCTGGCAAGTCCTCTCCCTCACAGGTTCAACATTTGCCTGCAGCCTCAGATGCTGTATTTTTGGATAAATCTTTTCCTTGATTAGAGATGCTGGTCAGGGAAGGGGTTTTGAAGTATACTAACTGTGAAGTCAGACTTGCCAGCACACTCCTACTCATGTCACCATGTGTTCCATATCTGTAAAGAGGGAACATCTAAAAACACAGTACTTTAAAAAGTACTTTGTGTTGACCTCAAACACAGTACTTTTAAATGAAGTCAGTCCCCCCCCCGCCCCTTCAGCCGTGATTCACCAAGTGATACTCATACATGTGTGAACAAGCCCATAGTTTAAGTCAGGGGTGGGCAAACACTTTGGCAGGACGGCCACATCATATCTCTGACACTGTGTCGGGGGCCAGGAAAAAAATAAACAGACCCAGTCTACTCCCTCCTGCTCAGCAGCCCCTCACAGCACCATAGCAAACAAACATAGAAGCAACTTCTCCCCTCAGCGCCTGCCCACCCCCATGACATGAAGCACACCCAAGCAACACATTCAAACAGACCCGCGACTTCTCACCCCCATCCGATGCGTGGCCTCAGTTGTGGCCTCCCCAAACTCCTTCTGTTTGCGGGATGGGCAGGGCTTCTGCAGAATCTGCAGGGTTGGCAATTCCCTCACTGCCACTGTGAAGAGCAGTCACGTTGGGCCAGTGAGAGCTCCTGCAAGTCTCCAGCTGGCCAACTACCTGTTGAAGATGGGGGGCTCCCTGAGGGCAAGATTGGGGGTCCCTGAGGGCCGCAAAAGGCTACAGGCCTGGGTTTGCCCACCCCTGGTCTAAGTTAAAGGAAGAGAAACCACAGGGGAGGGAAATATTACAAGTCAGCACAATTTCTTAGTAGCAACAGCTTGGCAAATCTAGTATGTTGTACAAGAAACATCGCTATTTGTTCTTTTAAAAAATCAAAACAATAAAATACCCCAAATATGTCACTATTTTTATATCATTTGTTCTTGATTTGTTTTTGTTTGCTATTTTAGGAGTTACACCTCAATAAAATTAAAGATGATGTAAGTTCCGAAGTCAAAAGCCACTGTGAAGCAGCAACAAGCACTGGTAGTTTGAGAAGAAGACATCGGATACATCTTCCAAAGTTTCCATGGGGTGTGTAAAGAATGCTTGTTTCTCAACAGGGTGATCCTTTTCTGTACACAAAGAAAAATCTAATTCTGCAAATAACTTTTAGAGCCCAAGCCTACCCTACCTCTCCGTTGATGCACCTGCAACAGAAAGGTTACGGCTGCATCATGGGGGGGAGGGAGAGAGAGATCTGAAGGCTTGGGAGACATAAGTGAACATATTTTACCTTACCTCCCCATAAGCCTCTTGATTGCCAATGGGTCTCCTTGGACCTGCACCATCTATTCGGCTAGTGCAAGTCTGAGGCAGCAGAAGGGGCAGGGAGGCTGTTAAAAAGAGGGAATAGGATCTCATGCATGCCACTGCTGCTGGATCCACCCCGTCCTACAGCCTCCCTGCTCCCACCACTGCCTTAGCTTCTCTGGTAGGCGTGGCAGCATCCATCAGTGGAATTGCAGCGCTCTGATGGAAGCCATTTTATGACAGCAGAGCTTTGTTCCACTGTCATAAATACTTCTGCGCAACAGCCCAATCCTGAATAGAACCTTATAGTGGTAGATGGGTATAGTAGATGGTCGATAGTGTTGGTACATGATCTGGTGTTCAAAAAATGTTGGCCATTGCTTCACATTCATTTTTGCATAGAAATGAAAAGAAGTTCAAAATGCCGATAAATGTCTGCATGCCACATTCAGGACTGGGTATCTTAAACATAATTCCATATAGCTTGTTTTGTTTACAGCTCAGGCCATTGTGAATAAAGCTGGGTGTGAGGCAGAAGAAGGCACTCCCTCACCTCCAATATCCGGAGAAGATGAGAGAAAGACAGACAGCAAGTTGGTTGCATCTGAGCCTCAACCTGATGCTGAGGAAGGTGCTTCCTTTTATTTTATTCCTTGGAGGAGTCACTTCCTGAGAACGGATGAGCCTGAAAATCTTCCTGAAAAGCAGTCATCTCAAAGTAAAATATTGTCCCCAACTCCAGCTGGTCCACATAGAAACCAGGAAGAACAATCTATACATGAAAACGTGGAAGAAGCAAGTCTAACTACAGCTTCCTCTAGTGTAGAAGTAACCCCAGAAAAGATTAGTGCCCTACTGTGTGAGTTCAAGCAAACAGTGAAACATGCAGATAACAACGTGCAGGTTTTCAAGGAGACTTTTGCGGTTTTTAAAGAGTGTTGCGACAGTATGTGCTCAAGTATGTCAAAGCTGCAAATGGTCTTGGAAACTCTCATTAGTATTTTAAGGGAATAGGAGAGGAACTGTGTTATTTCCCCCTGTTTAATAAACTACAGCAAAAACTTGCACTTTTGTTTGGTTAGGGACCAAAGCTTGGATGAAAGTCAAAAATGGATGAATGTCAAAGTATAGCCTTGTTTAGCTTGCACATTTATTTTGACCAGCCAAAATCATAAATAACTAACTATATATGCAAATGCATGCAAAATCTAACATAAAAAATAAACAGAAGAGTGTCAACGGACATCATGTAAGGTTGGATGAAATTGGATGTAAGAGGAAAGCACGTGGGCAAAATCTGAAATGTGATTATAATTGAAGATGGCTGAAAGAGCAAAGTGATGAAGGTCAAGTGGATGAAAGTCAAAGTATTGCTGTACAGCATTTATAGGAAACATGATAAATACATTTGATGACGTGGAAGATGGGTCTGATATGAATGGTCATACACATTATGCTTTGTTCTTTCTCAATGGAGGGACAGAGGGTAGATTCATGGCATGTAGTAAGTTCTTAGGCAGGCTGCTATAGAGAGTTCATTTGGATGACCATTTTCCAGACAAATAGCTTTCTGTACTGTGCAGGTAACCACTTAGCAAACTACTTGACTAAGCCCATACGGATGACCAAATGATTGCTGGAAGAGCTTTCTCTGTGGAGCTGTCCACCTGTATCAGCCTGCCTAGTAATAAAAGAATTTTACGGCACATTTGCTGCAAATATGAGGTTGAATGTGAGGGAAATTGTAGTCTGCACCTATCTTCTGTACTGTCCTGCCAAGGAGGATTTTAACAAACCCTATTTTATTTATTTATTTACTTTATTTATACCCTGCCTTTCTCCCCAAAGGGACCCAAGGCGGCTTACAACAATGATTAAAAACACAAATTAAAAACAAGATAAAACATATTAACAAACAGACATCTTAAAAACAGCAATCAGATAAAAAGTGTAAAAGAGGAAACAGCAACAGTTTATAAAAAGACCCAGGTCTGTAACCAGGTGTTAGAAAGGTATTAAAAGATGTTTAAAAATGATGTTAAAAAGATCAGGAACTCAGAAGGCTTGTCTAAAAAGAAAAATCTTCAGGCTTTGCCAGAAAGTCTCAAGAGAGGGAGCAGTTCCTAAATCAAGGGGGAGGGAATTCCTTAGTGTTGGTGCCACTACTGAGAAGGCCCCATTTCTTGCCGCCGCCCCAGGTACCTCCCTGGGCAGCAGCTACCGGTGTCCAACCAGACAAGAAGTTTAGCAAATGGCTGCTACAGTAAATGTCTCTCTGTATGGTACATTTGAAAGAAGGTTTCACAGTTCAGGGTGAAAAGAAGAAAAGGTTTCAGAGTTTAAAGTGGACTAGACAGTGGCTGCTTCTCTTGTAGAACAGCCATCTGCAATACACGGAATTTGTCAGTCCACTGACTTTCTACATCATCAGTCAAAACTTCCCTACGAAGTATTTTAGCCCTTTTGTCAACACGTTTCCATGCCTGTTTTCATTAACAGAATAGGATGGACCGTGGCTCAGTGGAAGAGCATGCTCAACATAGAAAAACAGAATAATTGTGTGGTACTTGTGCAGCAACATATGGCACAACAGTTACACCTAGGTAGACGGTTTGCCAAAAATGGCCCCTTTTCTCTAGGGTTTTTCTTATTTTCAAGTGGGTGGGCACTAAAGGCTCGCCTTGGGCCATTTTTGGGCTGCTGCTGACTCTGCTCTGCTCCCAGAGTCTGCTCCTTTCCCATTTTAAAAGGTTGCCAGTCTTGTGACATTTTTAGAGGTTGCAACTCAGGAATTGCAGGGTTTTTGATGTATTTGGCAAATTCTAACAGCAATGAAAATCCATCTAGCTAAAGAGCCACATTTTCCTAGGTACATCTGGGTACACTGAACATCTTTCAATCTGAGAACTGGAATTTCCAACAACCTTGATGTATGGATGTTGAGAAACAATTGTGCATTTACTGTGTAAAAAATAAATCTTGAAACAAAGTCTCTGGGCAGTGCCTTTGACTTCCTTTATGTGTTTTATTATCACCCACAGAACCCTGATGGGATGTGGCACTATGGAGGTGAAGCCACAGCAAATGGCAAAGCACTGTGATGCTTGGTGATGATATCATTACCAGGTGTCACCAACTCCACTAAATCAGAAATTGCTAGGGCTGAGGAATGTGGCACAGGTGATCAGCACCAGCCTGTCAGGAGGGTTGCAAGAGGTATAAGAGGGAAGTCAAGAGAGTTGG
Organism: Tiliqua scincoides; assembly: GCF_035046505.1. Lineage (NCBI taxonomy): Eukaryota > Metazoa > Chordata > Lepidosauria > Squamata > Scincidae > Tiliqua > Tiliqua scincoides. The sequence goes on along the minus strand of NC_089824.1, from coordinate 83,694,461 downwards.
GGGAAGACAGCAGAGCAAAGAAAGAATATCAAGGGAGGTGAAAGCAAGAAGTGAGGGAAGAGGCAAAAGTATGGAAAAGGGGTGACAAAGGAGGCAAGCAACAGAGACTTGGTGATCAACAGCTCAGGGTTTGCAGACCCACAGAGCTGTGGTTGGCACTAGGGTGAACCAGAGGGCTGTCACTCCCCTGAGGATGGGAAGATCCTGCAGCGTGAGACCCCAGTCTCTCTCTGCAGCACTCGGAGGGCTGGCACCAAGATAATCCAGTCATCCCTTCTCAGGGACCAAAAGATGAGCTCCACTTAAGGCACAGATCAGGGACAACTGGACATGTGGGACACCACCATTTTTGTTGAACTGTTATCTATTGCATCCCTCTCTCCTTCTTTCAGCGGATACCTCTCCTGCCCAGCAAAGCAAGGCAGGAAGAGGAGAAGAAAGATGAGACAGACCTACAGAGGAGTGGGGTGTAAATATACACAGTGCTTGAGTAATCTGACCCAGTTCAGTAGAGCTTGTTTACCTCCCAAATCAAGGGGGAAACATGAATCACTTGCAGTTCATGTGGCAGGCTATTTAACTAGAAAACATGTATAACCTGCCTTACCCTTTTATTACAGAGATGCCCAAAGTAGCTAAAAACAATAATAATATAAAATTCAGTACCATAAACAAACCCCAACAAAACAATAAAACAACATAATAAAGGAGCAGAGACCAATGCAGAAAGTTAGAGTGAAAACTCAGAATGAAACAAAATGGTCTTTAGTGCTGCCACCCCCCAAATCACAGGGGGAGTGTAATTCAAAAGGTAAGGAGTTCCTTAAAGGAGGTGACCCTACCAGAGAAGGCCTTTGCCACAACAGAGCCTTGGCTAATGACAGCACACATGACTTCAGGGGCCAGGCCATCTCATGTGGGAGGAGGAAGTCCTTCAGACATCCCCACTCTAAGCATAACAGCAATCCAATTCTATGGCCTCACTAAGGTCCAAACCAGGGGTGCCCAAATCCCGACCTAGGGACCATTTGCAGCCCTCGGAGACCCCCAATCCAACCTGCAGGGAGCCCCCAGTCTCCAATGACCCTCTGGTCCTCCAGAGACTTGCTGGAGCCCACACTGGTCCGGCTACTCTCAGTGCTTGACTACTTGTGTAATCTGTGGGCTGAGGGCTCTCTCTGTGGCTTGCTATTTCATGTCTGTGAAGAAGCAGCGGCAGCAAAGGAAAGGCCAACCTTGCTTTTTGCAAGGCCTTTTATAGGCCTTGAGTTTTTGCAAGACCTTCATTCATTCATATACATAATTCATCTCTAATATATTCATTTATGTAAATTTGTTCAAATTTGAAATGTAAATTAATTCTTTTTTCCCTGCCCCCAACACAGTGTCAGAGAGATGATGTGGACCTCCTGCCAAAAACTTTGGACACCCCTGGTTCAAACTATACATTATATGAAATACCCTACTGATTTTTCTGTAAGCTAAATTGCATTTGAGGAGAGGCGAGGGCCAATCAGGATCAGAACCATGGTGCTTGGGGAGGGGAACTTTAGCCTTTCCCAGCGTGCATTGTTCCTAATAAAAACAGCCCTCAAAACTCTTTTTAGCTTTAAACAATGACTACTGTGAAGTGGTTAATGAAGGGGCCATGTTGCAACTCCTTGTTCTTTTGCAAATCTCTGAAATTTTGGTTGCTACATCATCTGAATATAGTAAGTGAAAGGTGGGGCAGGGGAACCATGCTTGTTAGATATGAGATGTAAATAGAAGGAATTATGCTACTGCCAAATAGTGGGCATAGCCAGAGATTTATGTAACTCTCGCTCTCTCCCCATGTCCTTTGATGTTTCATTGCAAACAACAGCTCCCACTTTGCCAAGTGATCGGTAAATCACTTCTAAAAGCTGCGGGAGCATACAAAGTACTTTGTTGCACACAAGGGAGGCAACAATTAAAGCGTGTTCAGAGCCCTGCATTATCCTAATACAAACACTGATGTAGTATTGTCTAAAATAGCTCTTGGGATCAAGAACATGAATATCAGATAAAGATATTAAACCTTACTGTGTATATAAGCACTCTAAACCCTTTATAGCAACCTTGTCAAATAGGACAGGATAGGGGAATGTGTTTTTTCCTGCTTCTGTTGTAACACAAGCTTCCTTATGTGTCCATTTAAAGGGGTGGTTCTTTTATATTAAGAGTACCAAAATTATTGCTATTTCATCCCAGAAAAGTGCCTTTCTTTTGCAGTGACAGTTTGCTGGTGTGTAAAACTGCCACTACAAAAGAAAGGCACTATTCTGGAATGCTCACAGCAAAGTACATTTTCTAATTTTTTGCTACATAAACCACTAACAGAAATGCTAACAGAACTGTCTACTCAGAAGTAAGCCCCACTGAATTTAATGGAACTTACTCCCAGGTAAGTGTGCATAAGATTTAAGCCTCAGCTAACATTTTATTGAAAAGCAGTATATATACATATTTGAAATAAATAAATATTTTTATATAAATTTATATTTTGTATATTTCATATATATAAAAGTATATATAAATATTTGAAATATCCAAATACTAGCACTAATGATTAGGCCTGATACAAAACTTATTTCCCCAATTTGCATTGTTCTTAGTGGCTGTGTGTGTGAGAGAGAGAGAGAGAGAGAGAGAGAGAGAGAGAGAATTTCTCTCCCAAATCTGGGGCTGCAAATTCCAATCCTTTTAATAAAACATGTGACCTATGTTCCATTTAGTAGTGCATCAGGAAGGCTAATGTCTCACCCAGAAGGGCTGGAAAACAATGTTACTAAGCAGTAAGCAAGCTAGGAGTAAGTATGTAAGGCACACCCATAATACACATCAGCTTTTTTGCATTCAGGAAGTATCTAATTGTAATATATACCAGGGACAGGGGTTGGGTGGGTGCGTGTTTGTACTTGTGCACTCTCATGTGGGTGCATTTACCAAACTCAACGTTTTCTCTTTTCTGCATGTAAACTAGAGGAAGATTCTAAGTATGTAACGGATATTAAAATGAATATAATTTTACACAAATGGATCTAAATGTATCATAAGACCCATTTGAAGAAAACTGAGAGAACACCCCTCTCAGCCATTTTTCTGTGCATTTCATACCTGATGATTATACATCAACAAAATTAAATTAATTTTCAAAAATTACTTTCTTCATGTACTGGATAAATAATTATAACTCCCTTCCTTCCCCCTTCCCATTGCACCCAGTATCAGTATCTGTTTTCCCTGTTGGAAAAAATTTATGCATATAAACCTTAACCTCTACCTTTCAGAATCAATGTTTTGAAAATATTCAGATCTTTTCCAGGTGGAAGAATATTGAGTTCCTTCAGTAAATTCTGAAGGCCACCTAGCAGGATCTCTGTCCACATATGGGAACATGCCAGGAAAGCAATATTCTCATTCAGGCCCTCATATGGGACCTGTAATCCTTGGCACATGACCAACTTTGAGAACTCTTTATTCCCAAGTTCTGGATCACTACTATAAATTCACCTGTACTTTGCCCATCTGCTGCCTTGCTTCCATCTGTTCTCCTGACAATCAGTGCTGAAAACATTTTCTGGAATGACAATATGTGGAAAGTATTATTACAAAGGTGGAATGTGGACCTTTCTTCATGAAGGCTTATCATGCTCTCTGTGATAACCAGTGGTGATGCCATAAGGGAGAAATAGCCTCTTGATGACTGGGAGATGATAGGTCTGCCCCCTATTAACTCTGCTGCTCTGCTGTTGACTGCTCTCCCTGCAATTTCAAAGGAATTATTTGACAGAATGTTCTGGGAAAAACTGGGTATGAATAGGCCAACACTGTATCTAGAAATTAGTCCATTGGCAGATTATGAGATTCTTCATGACTTGACAGTTTGAGTATGAATTTTAAAGGTATAGGAGCCTCACCTCTCTTCCTGACATTTCTTTTTCCACCCCAGCTGAAGATAGTCACAGAGACTTGCAAAAGTGGAATATTCTATAGAAAAATGATTGATGGTGGTCAGGATGGAGTTTGTGAAAGAATGGCAGTTGTCTATTTTGACACCTAAATCATGGTTTACTAGAGTGTAGGGCACAATTGAAAATTACTTATGGCTTATTCAGGCTTCTGAAACTCAAACAAGGCCAGGAGATTTTCAAATCAGATGGCAGCCATTTCTCAATTTTCCAGATGGACAGAAGTTGTTTTTGTCCATCTATAGTGCCCTCATTACAGTTCACAACATATCAAATATAGAACAATAGTAAAATGAATCATTATAAGGCGATTAAATTCCACAAGCTGCTAAAAATAATGCTAGATTTTTTAAAAGTTTAAAAGTTCCAGTAAAATAATCTCTCATCAACCGACAGCACAATCCTATGCATGTCTACTCAGAAATAAGCCACATTGTGTTCAGTGGGACTTACTTCCAGGAGAGTGTGTATAGAATTGCAGCCTAAGGGCCCAATCCTGTTCAACTTTCCAGCACTGATGCAGCCATGCAAAAGTGGTGTGCACTGCATTCTCCAGTGGGGAGGCAGTCATGGACACCTCCTCAAGGTAAGGGAATGTTTATTCCTTTACCTTGCGGCAGCATTACGGCTGCATTGGTGCTGGAAAATTAGATAGAATTGGGGTCTGAGGGCACAATCCTACACGTGTATACTCAGAAGTAAGTCCTATTGTAAGTCAATAGGACATACTCCCAGGAAAGTGTTGATAGGATTGTGAGATTGTGTGTGTATTTAAAAGTAAACGTTCTGCAAGTAACAAACAAAAAAAAAGGAGTCCTCAGGAGAGCCCAGGTCTACCCATTATCCAAATAGGCAGGTAGACCTGGCCTCCTGAAGGCTGCAAAGCTCCCAGTGGTGAAGGATTTGACAGATAAATCTGTCTTAATGTAGAATTATGACATGAAAAATCTCTAATAATTCAGAACATACACATGGAAACTGGTTATGTGACCATATGCAAAAATAGAAGGTCAGGACAAATTACACTGCGTGATTCATTTAAAAAACAAAACTATTAATGTAGCAGGAGAAAATGTGTTTATACAGAAATAAGTACTTGTCACAAACTTTTAATGAGGTTATAAAAACTCTTGAAATCGGGGATGGTCAATCTATAGTCTTGGGATGGTGCATGGAGCCAGTTCTGTATTTTGCTATCCAACCTGATTTTTCTCATGATAGAGAAGGCTCCATTATCAAACAGCTAGGAGCAAAGCCTTCAAAGTTATGGAACACATATGCTTAGGCATAATTTGACATACAAATGAGCATATTTACATATAAGGTACAGAATTTAAAAGAATGAGGAAACAGTAATGTAATACCAGTAACTATTTTTAGCTCTGTTTCTTACAACATGAAACCATTTTTCTCTTGCAGCTGTAATCAAAATTTTTTCTCTCTATTGTTTGATTAAAATGTGATAAGGATTAGTAGGGGTAGCAGTAGGATTATATATTGGCTTAAGGAGTGGGATCTGGTACATTGGTTGTCAGTTGCCCATTGCTCCTTGCAATAGTAACATGATTTGGTTTGCTGATTTGAAATTTGCTGGCAGGACAGAAAGATTCTGTGAAAAAAAGGGACTTTCAGGTAGTGAACACAATGGCGTTCCATATGTGCCCTCCCCAGGTTGCTGGAGGCACTGGGTCAAAGTCCTGTTACTGACGCCTCCCTGGAACCCTTCCATTCACCCCTGATGGCACTGTGGGCACTGCCACCACTAGTGAAGGTTCAGGGCTGGTCTGCCTTGATGGACCCTCTGATGCACAATGTTCTACATATCCATCACATGGCCAGTGCCCTATCTAACCAATTCTTGATAGCACTCCCGTCTTCAAAGTTGTCATATCCTTGATCTAAAAATATAGAAATATAGATTATATATAATCTATATATAAAAATATAGAAATATAAATCTATTTCTATATTTTTAGATCAAGGATATTGTTATATAGCGGGTCCATGTGAATAAAGGAAGGCATAGAGATAACAACTCAATATGTTTATTCCATCTTCAGAACAGAACCTGGCAATGAATCTGACTCAAGGCAAACACCTCTGGCTTTGATACCCTTTAACTCTGCCCAGACTCCCCATGATTGGTGCAACTGAAACATTAACTAATCTGATGGTAGAATTTCAGTCCATCACCCGATTGGCCAGCCATAAGTCTGGGCCAATCAGTTAGGCAGGATTTTGATCCCGCATAACTTGCATACATAACAGATATGACAACTTTGAAGACAGGGGTGCTATCAAGAATTGGTTAGATAGGGCACCGGGCATGTGATGGATATATAGAGTATTGTGCATCAGAGGGTCCACCAAGGCAGACCAGCCCTGAAAGCTATAGAATATAGATTTCCGAGTTTGTTTTATAACCTACTATAATCCACAGAATATAGATTTCCAAGTTTGTTTTATAACCTACAAACCAACTAGGTCAGTGCTTCCTGAAGTGTAGGGCAGCCCAAGCACAGTGGGTTGCGATTTGGGCCCTCCTGCTTGTACTGGTTTGGCTCCAAGTAGGAGCCATTCCAGAAGCCCCATTACTTACTGAGGCCTGTCCCAACAACCCACTCTATAGACTTCTGCAGGCCTCGGAATGCCCTCAGAAGCCTCTGTAAGCCACCTCTGGTTTTCGGAAGCCACTTCCTGTTTGCTGCAGAGACCTGCAGAGTGGGTCACTGGGACGAGAGAGGCCTCCAGCACCACCAGGTCTTCTCGTGACCCACTGCAGAAGACAAGGTGAATCATGGCACTGCAAAGTTTGGGAACCCTGAATTAGGCTTGCGGTTGCAGTTTTAAGCACATTTTGAAGTCTTTTCCACAGAGTTCTGAGCAACAGTGTTTAGGATCATGATGAAAGATAAAGAAGCAGAGTTTTGCTGTGTGGAAACAGTGACTGCAGCAACCAGACTCTCTCAGTGCCACTGTGTTAGCAAATCAGACCATGCTGACTAGTTGGATTAAGTCTGTGTTGCTTGGCAGACAGATAAGTTGACTCAATTGTTGTGGGGTGGTGGTGGTGTATTAGAAGATAATATCACTCAGTGGGTAACTAGAGGGCAAAGTAAGATTTCTTACCATTGGAGATAACTTCTGCTCCCTCTTTGCTGGCATTTCGGAGCAGAGTTAGGACATTTTTATTTCTTGGAGTGCTTGCTTGTTCAGGTTTTTTTGTTTTGTTGTGGTAAGAATGTTTTCCATCTGGTTCTCTTGTGCCACAGCCTGTCGCTGTTCTTGTTACTGTCAGTTAAAGAGTTGGCAGTATAGTCCAGGGGTGTCCAGACTTTTTGGCAGGAGGGCCACATTATCTCTCTGACACTGTGTGGGGGGGGGCGGCGGGGGAATTTACATTTCAAATCTGAATACATTTACATAAATGAATATATTAGAGACGGCACTTATATGAATGAATGAATTTTACTGAGCTTTTTCGTAATACACATGAGATCCAGAAAAGGGGGGTTGTTAAAATAATTCCTGACACACCTCTTCCCTGGGAAAAGTACAGAACAAACTTAAGAGAAGTCAGAGTGGGCTTCTCCCCCCCCCTCATCCTGGCAACAAGCAAGGCAAAGGAACACAATCAGTCAGGGAGCTGGTGGGCACCTACCCCCTTAGGACAGGAGTTTGTTTCTCCTCATTCACACAGAGAAGGGAGCTGCCTGTCTCCTTCTCCCAGTCCCTCCCCCAGCCTGCACCCAGCACCAAACAAACTTAGAAGCAGGCAGAGAGCTGTGTGCATTTCCCCATTCACAAACGGACCTCTACCTTCCTCCCTCTCTGCCAGCAACCCCAACAAGCAAAAGCAGTAGGTTTCCTCCCCATTCAAACATCCCATGAGTTCTTCCCTGCAGCCCCAGCCTCCAACACTGAGCACACACTTTCCTGGGAGTAAGCTCCACTGACTCTATGGGACTTACTGCTGAGTAGACATGCTCTCAGCTGCATCCAAACATCCCCACAAATTCTTCCCTGCAGAGTCCATCTCCAACACCAAGCACACACAGCTCATTTGGATCCACACTTTCTTGGGAGTAAGCTCCACTGACTCTATGGGACTTACTGCTGAGTAGACATGCTCTCAGCTGCATCCAAACATCCCCACAAATTCTTCCCTGCAGAGTCCATCTCCAACACCAAGCACACACAGCTCATTTGGATCCACACTTTCTTGGGAGTAAGCTCCACTGACTCTATGGGACTTACTGCTGAGTAGACATGCTCTCAGCTGCATCCAAACATCCCCACAAATTCTTCCCTGCAGAGTCCATCTCCAACACCAAGCACACACAGCTCATTCGGATCCACACTTTCTTGGGAGTAAGCCCCACTGAGTCTGATGGGACTTACTGCTGAGTAGACATGCTCTCCAGTTGCATTCAAACATCCCTGGGACTTCTCCCCAGCAGTGCCAGCCCCCAAGCACACTCACAGTCCAATCGGATCCACACTTCCTGGGAGTAAACCCCACTGAGTCTGATGGGATTTACTGCTGAGTAGACATGCTCTCCAGCAGCATTCAAACATCCTGATTTCTCCCTTGCATCGCCCAGCACACGCAAGCAGCACAAATAGACTCGCAGTTTCCTCTCCCTCCTCAGTGCCCCCCCCCAAGCCAAACGCAAGCAGCACAAACAGACCCAAGACTTCTCACCCCCATCCTAAGCCTGCACTCAGCTGCAGCCTCCCCAACCTAATGGGAGGGTTGTGGATGGGCGGGGCTCCTGCTCTTAGCTTTTTCCTTGCTGTCGCTGCAAAGAGCAGTCACGTTGGGGAAGAGCAGTCGCGTCGGGGCAGTGAGGGCTCCGGCGGGTTTCCAGTGGGCCAAGTGGAGTGCCCATTGGAGATGGGGGCCCCCCCAGGGGGGCTGGATTGGGGCCTTCTGCGGGCCCCAAGTGGCCCGGGGGCCTGGGTTTGGGCAGCCCTGGTATAGTCCAAAAACCTCTTTGCTATTGATTTATTATTACTTTATTGTATGAGACTTAGGGTGCAATCCTATCCTGCACTGGAACAGGCAAGCCAGGAGGCTTGCACTGTATCCAGCACAGGTTTGTGGCCACAAGTGGCTCAGCCAGAGGCAAGGGGAAACATTTCCCCTTACCTCCAGGTAAGGGCCACTGGTGTCTATGGATCTCCTCAAGTCTGAGGAGAGCGGAGTGGTTTGAAGCTGCTCCATTCTCCCCAGGAACGAGGGTTGGGATCTGGCATAACTGCTGGATCCCGGCCCCTCCTTCCGCTCCCCACCTGCCCGCCCCCAGGGCGCCCACTGTTCACCCTCCTCCCACCCAGGAACGCCTCCCTCCCGCCTCCTCCCTGCCTACTTTTCTTATTGCATAGGCCCAGCCGGGCCAACGCAAGTCTGAGAGAGGAAGCCAGCGCAGAGGCTTGCGTCAGCCTCCGCAGGCCGGCACTTCTTGGAGCGCTGGCCCGGCTTCCTCTCGAGGCGCAAACATGCCTTATGGCACATTTGCGACCCTCCTGGGCCAGCGCAAGGGACTTGCATCGGTCCAAGGGCGCGTTTGGATTGCGCCCTTAGTTGCAGTTGTGATATTCTTTTTGAAATTGAGGGGGGAAAAAAATCCTAGCTTCCTAGGAAACAGGGTGTAACCCTTAGGGTGCAATCCTAACCCTTATGTCAGTGCTTCTAGCACTGACATAAGGGCAATGCAGCTCTAAGGTAAGGGAAATAACATTCCCTTACTTTGAGGAGGCCTCCGAGAGTGACACCCAGCTGCAGGATGCAGCACATGTCCCATTGGCACTGCTATGCCAGTGCTGGAAAGTACTGACATTAGGGGTTAGGATTGCGCCCTTTATGTGATAGTTTTCTTCTTGCAAGAATTAAAATAAAATGCAGGAGAGCATTTTAAGATCTTATTCCTTCACCTGCAATTTATAGCAGTACATTTTGTCCTGCTGTGCTTCTCAGTTTTCCGTGGTCTCATTCTGTTGCATGTGTTGAGCAGATACATGAAATGAGCATTTGAAAGTTGATCCCAATGATCAGAATTTGACTTTGTAACTGGCCTTTCAGTTTTGGTATGAAAGTGATAATTGTGTTCACAAAAGAAAAAGAAAATGACATGTTATGCTGGTGCACTGCTTTTGACTGAATTCACTTGAATTGGACTTTGAAATAGTATTGGAAGTGTGAATTGCAAAAGCCAGATGCACTTGAATTGTGAAGAATGTTCAGGTCTGCACTAGACAGTTGAAGATGGAACACAGAAAATAGGGTAAATAAGCCAAGGTAGAACTAGATGTTTCAAAAGATGCAGACCTGCCTGTAAAACAACTGTTCTGTAGTATCAAGTGAAACTCACCTGGCAAGTGATGTAATCTCACAGGGAACTTTCCCAGTCCTCCTTTACTGTACTGGTGGCCATTGTCACTGGTGGAGGTGGACAAAGAGGGAGATGCGATCACATCACACAGTGAACTTCACTAGATGTTACAGGGTGCGAGTAAGATCTATATGGTACATATGGATGCTGTTTGTCAGTGGGTGTTCATAACATCTAGCTCTGCTCTAGCCTTTCTACATTGAAATCATTGGGGGGGGGGAAATAATGCTGTTAAGCACCTGGAAAAATATGAGGCAATCAGATCACATGTACAAGTCCTACAGTACAGTTTTCCATTGTTTTTCAACCAGTGGTATTGGCACCACCAGCGGTACTTGAAGTGGTTTCTGGTGGTACTCCCTGGACCCCTGCTGCCTGGCAGAAAGACCTGGAACAAACAGCAGTAGAAGGCTCAGCTCAGTGGGCAGAGCTCCAAAGCATGCTTTTCCATGCTCAAAAAAGCCCTCCCATCCACCCTGAGCACCTTAGACATAAATATCTAAGGGCGCAAACCTAACCCACTTTCCAGCACTGCATAGCTGTGTCAGTGGGGCATGTGCTGCATCCTGCAGTTGGAGGCCAGTCATGGAGGCCTCCTCAAGGTAAGGCAGTGTTTGTTCCCTTACCCCAAAACTGCATTGCCCTTATGTCAGTGCTGGAAAGTGGGTTAGGATTGCACCCTAAGTGTCTTTATGAATTCACAAGCTTTTCCAATTTCCAGTTGTGGTTGCAGCCCCTTGTACTGTACTGGATACCATTCTGGGGGTCTTCAGTATTCACAAATGGCTTTTACAGGGAGGAGATGAAGTGCTGATCTCAGGGATGGCCAAACTGTGGCTTGTGAGCCAACATTCACGTGTGAATGTTTTAAGACCTCTGTGGTTTGGATCCTTGGATCTTTAAGGACTGTCTTCTGGCATATGAACCTACCCATCTGGTGAGAGACTCCGGCAAGGCTCTACTTCATGTGCCATCATTGATTGGTGTGCACCTAATACAGAGGCTTCTCTATGATAGCTCCTTAGATGTGGAATTTCCTGTCTCTGGGCCTTCACAATGCCCCCCCCCCCTTAACTTTTACAATGATATGCTTGTTTTGCCAGGTCTTTGAGAGGTGTGTGCAAGCAGCCTGGGAGTGGTTTGTGTCTGCTGCTGGAGTTTTTGATTCTTTTACTGATTAGTCGTACTGATTTGTTTTTAATTGCTTCTTTGTTTTCGAATATCACCATTACCCATGATGGGACTTTTACTGAAAAGCAGGATAAAATGGAAATAAATACATAAATATTGACAAACCTGGATTAATGTTGTGATTGTTCAGAACCTCAGACGGCAAAAGGAAAAGCTACAGATTCCGAACAACACAGGATTTTTACATAAATCCACAGCCCCATGTTGAGGTCCCTGAACCCAGAATGGGGAGGGATTGTAATTCTGCAGTAGAGGACATGGTTTGTTTGCAGAAGGTCCCCAGTTCAATCCCTGGTATTGTCATGAAAGGTTGGCTGGAAAGAATCCCCATTTGAAATCCTGGAATGCTGCTAGTTAGAGCAGCAAATTCTGAGGTAGTTGGAGCAGCAGTTCAGCTCAGCAGAGGGCAGTTTTGTATGTTCAGTTTATTCCATCTTGATGTCGCTGATATGTTTTCCAACCTCTGCTCCATTGGCTGCTATTTGTGGAAATGGGAAAAAGCTCAGGGTTACATTTGGATGATGTTATCCCAAATGCATTCCATAAACCTATGTTTCAAGCAGCCCAATCTTCTGTAACTCCCAATGTGACAATTCAGAAGTGTTAATGTGGTGTCTGCTGCCGCCATTGCTGAACCTGCTCCCTTTCCAGGCTTCCCAAACCCATTGCCACCCTGTCCCACCCCCTCCTTACCCCTGCACAGCCTTATCTGAGGCAATGGGTTTCGGTGTCCATTGCCACGCAGACCCAGCTACTTGCCACTTCCACTGGATGCACTCCCTGTTTGTAACAACTGGAAAGCATGGTATGCAGGCAGAATGCACATTCTGCCAGCATACTGCGCCATCTGTATTGGGCCCTAATTTTGCACAGAAGTAAATAAAGCTGGATTTAGTTCTGAATCACGCAACTTTATTTTCTGCTTAGGGTTTGTGAAAAATGTTACTTCTGAAGTCAGTGGAAAATGTTCCATTAAATATGGCAAGGTTCATCATCACTGAGAGCAAACACTAATGACTTCAATGACACACCCAGAAGGTCTTGAATTTAAGTTTGTTCCTTTTTTTTTTTTTTGCAACAGTAATTAGCAACAGTACAAATTTGCAACAGTATAAATTAACTCAGTTGCAGTATAACCCTGGGCAAGTCAGCAAATTCAGGTTCATCAGGTATCTAATATCTAACAGATGGGCCTGCTCTAATTATTTTTGATTAAGGGACTGCTGATTAATACACTTGGCTCATTTAGATTGCCAAGACCTGGAAGCCGAGAAGGCTCTTAAGCAAATTGAAATGCAACTGGACTCTGGCAGGTAGTAGGAAAGGAAGTCAAAAGGAACTTTGCATCCTCTAGATTTGTCCCCTCTCTCCCATTCTCCCCCCCCCCCCCAATCTCTCGAATTGCAGATATGTCAGGACAAAGGCAGGGGGATGTTCAGGGGAAATGACAGCTGTACCTGGCCTGGGTTCAGGTCCAATGGTTGCCAGTGTGAATACACCACCTATAATATCAGTGCTGGAATCTATAATGTGCTGTGTGAATGAAATAACAGCCTATGTTTGCCTGCATTATGCCCAGCATACTACCAATATCTTTTATAAAATACCTCACAGTCACTTTTTATGGGCTTTTCATATGCTAAATGCAGTGGTTCCTTTTATTGTGGGTGATACATAGCACTGTGCATGCAGGTGCACATCAGAAATGCACTTCCAGCATGCTTGAAAGGGTCACTGGAAAGCAACCAAAGGTATCATATTGTCTGAAATAAGCTCTTCAGATAGACTCCGGTCTACACAATGTTTGTATGTTCAATACAATAAGATGTTAGTAAGTTGCCATCCTGGGTGTGTGTGTGTGTGTGTGTGTGTGTGTGTGTGTGTGACACCACTAGTGACTAAAATCACAGTTTGGAGGAATAATACCATAATGTTTTATATCAATCAATGAGTAATTTCATGCAGAATGTGTTCTATCTTTGTTCTATCAAAAGGTACAGCCACAAAACCAGCGGGGGCAGAGAGATGGTACATCACCACGCCCACCACCTGGGGTGTTGCCCCACCCACTGCATGGGCATCCTGCACTGGATGACGCGAATCCTAGTGACGCCACTGCATAAGGATTGTCCATCCAAGCTGGAAAGGCCTGTCGAGCCCTGATGGCATTGTTATGACTAGAGATGTAACCTGTGGAATCAACCACTGATCCTGTACAGCTCTTGTTATGTGAAACAAATCACATACAACCACTCCACTGGTCTCCGCAGGCCTCCGAATGCTTTGAGGAAGCAACCAGAAATGACTTCTGGTTTGCATCCGCAACTTCTGGTTTTCTTCCAGGTTGCTTTCATGGGCCTTCTGAGGCCCGTGGAGTCCAATGGAGTGGGTTATGAGCCCAGAACATCCAAGAAATTGGCTCTGGAGGCCCGCAGGATTGCTTTGCGGCATACACTGAGCATTGCGCCCTGACCCACTGTGGAGGATGGGATGGGTTGTTGTGCTAAAAATTTTGGAAACCACTGCCCTAGAACATCTGCCAGAATCCTATGCAACTTGCAGGGATTCTTCAGGAGACTTGATGTGGAAAATGTTCCCAAAAGATAGAAAGTTTGAAAACCACTATGTGAGATGGTTCTGGACACAGTTCAGCCCTGAATTAAGTGAACTCCAAATGAGCCTATGTGCTGGATTATTGTCAAGCTATCATTTTCACTTATCTCCCAGAGACTTGCTAATCTCTTCATCTTCTTGACTCAGATGTTAGGTGACATCATATCTCACTTCCTATTTGTTCTGTTTTCTGCTGATGCCTCTCACTCTTGGTGTAGCAAACGTGCTTAGCTAGGTGTCTCCTGATTGTCTAGGCCAGAATGTTTTCTTATAAGATGACTCCTCTTTATGCATTATATAAAACCTTAAGTTATGAAACAGGGACAGACTCATATAACTCCTGTTGCAATTACTGCATATACAATAGCGCACACGTGCTCCTTAAGAAGGGGGGCTGTTATTCAGTAGTTCCTTATAATGTGCATGTACAATCAGGAATACTTGAAGTCTAATTAAGGTCACCTTGCCACTGACTGTGAAGTAATCCTTCAGGCACCTTTTGTTCGTCTATTAAACCATTTGTTTCTTTTTTTGTCTTGTTGTGTGTGGAAAATGGGTCAGTTAGCTGAGAAAAGACAAGCTTTGGAGCTGTTGAAAAGCAGGATTTTACGCATCTGTGTACCTAAATGCATACACAGGGAGGGGCTGTGGCTTTTGTGGAAGAGCATCTCCTTTGCCTGCACAAGGTCCCCAGTTGAAGACCAGGTAACTCCAGGTAGGGCACAGAAAAGTTCCTCACTGAAAATATGGAGAGCCACTGCCGGAATCCGTTGACAAAACCAAACAAAATGGGCATTGTATAAAGCAGCTTCCCATAGCCAGCAAACATACACATGCAGATCCCCTCAACAAAGTATCATAAAAGTATTTAATGGTGTAATTAAGCATATTTATAAACCACTTTTCAACAAAAAAGGTTCATAAGTGATTATATAGCTAAGGCTGCAATCCGAACCACACTTTTCTGAGAGTAAGCACCATTGAACAAAATAGGACTTACTTCTGAGTAGACCTGATTAGGCTTGTGCCCTAAAAATCAATAACTAAGTAGTACACTGTCCCAAAACAGCTCACAACCTAAAAAGATGCAGAAGAAATACCAGCACATAGCCTCAAGAAACAACACCATGTTGGGATGAACAGGGACAGTTACTTCCTCCCTGCTAAGCATAAGAGGAGCATCACAGAGCCTCTTTGCCCAGTTGGCAGGGGTTTAATGCTCCCTTGCTTTCCCCTCAGACTCATTCAGCGCAGTCCCTCTGCACAGTAATGCATAGGCACATAGGGGTGGACAAGTAAAGGCATGTGAGCCGAGCCACTAGCAACTCAATCCTATTCTCCATCATTGGCAATGATGCAGCTATGCCAATGGAGTGCACACTGTATCCAATAGTGGAGGGATGATCAGGAGGCTTGGGAACCTCTCCATAGGCATGCTGGTGGCTTATAGGTCTTCTTGGACCTACAATAGCTATATAGCTGGTGTTTATCTGATTAGCAAAAGGGGAAGGGATGTGTTCAAAAAGAGGGGATAGGATCATAGCACATGCTGGTGCTGCTAGAATCTACCCCATCTCTCCCTCAACATGTCCCCTGCCCCGTGCTCCCTCCCTGCCCTCAAACTAACCCTGCTGTCCCAGCACCAAACTTACTATGAATGGCAAAGCCTGCAGGAGCCACTGCTGCACACCCTGCACCTCTTGTTTATGGTAGCAGCTTGGTAGCATGTAACAGTGGACCAGCAGCACAAACCAAGACCCAGATAGTATTGGGCCCCTAGTGTATAGTCAATAAGTGTGTTAATGTTGCTCTCCACCAGCAGGGGGTTTTGTTATTTGTTTAAAGCAGTGGTTCTCAAACTGTATGCCACAGCACCCAAGAGTGCTGCGGCTAAGTCACAGGAAGTACCATGGGATGTTCCTGGTGGCCACTTCTTACCTGATCCCATGAGCGCCACCATCTTGGATCAAGCAAGATCTTATGTGATTCAAAGTGGCAGTGCTTGGAAGAGCCGAGTGATAGTGTCGCTGTGACGGGTCCATGATGGCAGTAAGTTTGGGAACTGCTGGTTTAGAGGCTTTTGTCCTCTCCGACTGCCACTAGACATCTTGTTTGACTTCTTTTCCTGACTTATTGTTTTCCACCTGCATTAACAATGACTGCAGTTCTTTCTTTGTTCCAGCAAAGCTCTTGACAAAGGTTGGTTTGCAGTGTGTGGGACTGGTTTACTCCTTCAGCTCTCCTAACATGCAGAAGCTCTCACTGAATAATCCTGAGTTTGTACTACACATAAATAGTGGTAGTGGTGGACAGTCAACAGTTTTATTTGGACTTATGTACCTCTTGCTTGCTGTTTGTGCTTAAAACTCAGAAAGTTAGCCGTCCTTATGTCCCACTGAAATCAATGGGATAATTTAGTCACAACTAATGAGTCTCATTGATTTTAATGGGTCTTAAGAGTCAACAATCACAACAAAGCATGTTTCTTCTAAGCTAGTAGTTTGGAGTATAAATGTTTCCACCTACTCTGTCAAGTCATGAGTGAATTCTAAGAATATGGCTCAATTTACCATACAATGGTGAACTGAATTTATCTAAAACTGGCATAGCCTTAAGACTGTAATCTATAGAACTGCCTCTCTTTGGAAGGATCAAGATATGCAGCAGTATGTAGAGTCTTGCAGTGGTAGAATGGATTATAACCCTTCGGGTGGCAAGTACTAGTTTTCTACTTACAAATGGTATTTTTTTAGCCTGGGATGAGCTTTCAAAAATATGGTTTTCCTACCATTCTTAACATTTCATAACTCTACCACCTCATGCCCTCCAGTCTGCTAGATGTATAGATCCATCTTAAACCTACTGAAGACACTGGGGCAAATTGATGGATGTACAACTCGTTCTGAGTTATACATCCATCATTCAGAGCAGTTGAAGAACACACATACAAAGATTCCGAGGACATTCATATTTATTTTCCAACTCATAGGGCAATGAAAAATCTGGACAATTAGAGCAGTGTGAAGGTAAGTTTACATTGTATTGGCTGCTGGATTCTCTGACAGCTGCTTAGACATTTGCCATCTTTTAAAATTACTCTAATCTATTCTAGATCAGATTATTGTTGGGCTATCCCAGGGTTGATTACCTGTACCCAGGGAACTTTTCTAAAGTCTTTGACCTAAAACTCTGACTTTCCTAAAGTAAAAATGCTCATCGCAAACACTGACTATTTTTCCTGTTGAAAATGGCTCCAGTTGTTAACATAAATTTATTTCTGGGTAGAAAGGAACTTATTTTTATGTTAACATAAAAATCTTTCCAGCTGCTCTTGCATTCTGTTTTCAACAAAGGTCAGCCATATATTACAAGTAGAACATGGAGACAATAGATGCTCCCTCTGTTGTCCCAAGCAGCCTATATTGGAAATGTGGAAGTTCTCATTTAGATATCCCCAGTAAAAGTTCTTGATAGGATTTGTCCTTGACTCACAGACCAATCCTATGAACTCTGGCCGTTAGCAGAATACACATTCTACTGCCAGCCACTGCTGAAAAAGTACCAGAAACCACTTTCTGGCAGTGTGCTCAATAGCACACTGCTGGGATGCCAGCAGGAAGGCTGGAGCGTTCCTGCCCCTGCCATAAGAACTCCAGCTGTCAGCAAGAGCAGGTAAGGGAAGGGTGGAATGGGGTGGGGAGGGGGAAAACTGGGTGAGGAAGGGGCATGACAGAGGTCAGACAGCTGTGGGAGGGGGTGCAAAGGTGTGCACTGGATCCTCCCCTCCATTTTTGCTGCCGCCCCATCCACTTGTCTGCCCTCAGACTTCTGCTAGTGAAATTGCTCGTGCAGATCCAAAGAGACCCGTTATGGGATGGGTGGCTTACATGGGAGTAAGGGGATTGAAATTTGATTTTCTCTGTAAACCACTTTGTGAACTTTCCGTTGAAAAGCAGTATTTAAATAATAATAATAATAATAATAATAATAATAATAATAATAATAAATCCCCCTTCTCTGCTGAAACCTCCTGATATGCCACCCCCTGTCCGTTGGATACAGTGCACTGATTTTTGGCACGGCTGTACCAGCCAGAGAGGGGAGGATAGGTTTGGGCTCTAATTTGTCGAGCCCCTTTAAAATCCTCCTAAACTAGCAATTGTTATAACTTCTTGTGGTCCTGTATTCACACACAGGTGACTGGTTGCAGTATAGTTTAATTTCTCATAGAACCAAGCCGCATTCCGGGTAGTCCAACAGTGGCATGATGTGGGTCAGGCTGTAGGGCCATGCTGACATGAACTCTGAGAGCTCAATCCTATACATGTCTATGCAGAAGTAAGTCCCATTATAGTCAATGGGCTTGCTCCCAGGTAAGTGTGGATAGGATTGCAGCCTTTGTCTACCTTCTTTTCATAGAGTATTTTGGAAAAAGTTTGGCTGCAGGAGATACTAATATAATAATGAGCTTTAAATGGACAGTATTTGCAGTGCTGGTGATGTACTACAACACATCGTCAGTACTGAAAGGATATATCCTTTGGTGTTGTAATCCATATGCTGTCTGCAGCATATGCAGGATACATAATTATGCAGGACACAGTATTATAAATGCAGTATATGCAATAATCCATGTTAATTACCTTTGATTACTACAAGTGTCCAGTTTATGCGCTACACTGTTTTCATTATGTAAATAAGATGTAATCAAATTGCTGGAGATTCAGAAATGCAAACTTGTTGAATGGTCATGAGCACTATAAATATCAGCTTCTCAGAGAACTCAGCACCACACACACCACACTGGCAGTCTCTGACAATCGCTTCTGAAGTCAAGGTAAAAGTCAAAACTCCTTCTGGAGCTCCATTTAGGTATTCTTGTGTATGGTGATGTGTATCCATTAATGTCATCCAAGATGATTCAATCCATTTTTCCATATGGGTTGTATCCAAAGATTTCCCCTCCTCAAAATGAAGGAACTTCCTGTGGAAGATAGCTCTTTGATCCAGAGCAAGAGGGCCTTCCTTTAGTCTCTTTGAAGGAAACATTGGAGAGGAAACCCTGTTTGGTGGATGGGTGTGCTGCAGTGTGTACATGGCCTCTGAGAAGATCCTGAATGCTTCTTCTTAACAGTTCATGTAGAAAAGTAGGAACAAACAATCCTTCTGAAAGGTTGTGGAATAGTGAATTGTTTTGTTCTTTCCTTAGTGCTTTTGAATTTCATCATGAGTAATGTGCCTGAAGCCAATGCAACGTTTGCCCTTGATATTTTCCATCGATTGACCGAAAAAAATCCGAAGGACAACCTCTTGTTCTCTCCAGTGAATCTCACCACTGCCTTGGGTGTGCTTACTTATGGGTCTGGACCTGAGCAAGCAGCTAAGATTGAAAACGTGAGTGCAACCATGCAGCATAAACTGGGTTTGGTGGCAGACCATGGGTTACCGTCGCTGTGGCTGACTGTGCTTATTCTAGAATAATTCATTATTGCTGAACAGATAAACTATTTTCTTCTAAATCAAACCATTCCCTCTGAAATTGAATGTGCCTGAATGAGGGCAGCACTGAGAATCAATGTGTAGTGCAGACAAAGCTTGGGAGCATTGTTGTTGCAGTTTAACACATGGAGTGCTTTGCTTCAGTGCCAAGAACATGACTGATATACAGTTGGCCCACATCTTGCGCAAGGGCTCTGTTCCAAAATCAGTGACTAAAGTTGAAATTGCATCTACTCAATATTGTCATGAAAATCCACAACATCCGGAAAATGTGCACTGTCTCTTTAAAAAAAGATGAGACGCAGATTGGAAAGGAAACGAAACAGCTTCTTTCTCCCATCTCAAGTTCCCTTTAGGGTGTATACTGAGTAAGAATAATGGCAGGCATAATCACCTGCACTGGTTAAACTGGTGGGTTTTTGTTTTTACTTTGCTGACCAGGTATACTCAAAATTGCACAAGGCTATCAAGTGCAGCCAAATGTATACAGTTTGCAGATTCCATGAAGCTATGTCTGAGCTCATTGTGAGAGCTATGTCTCTTTTACTTTCATAGGTGCTAGTCATGTATGCAAATTCTTGTAGAGTTAGGAGGGTAGAGTAGCACTTCACATGTCCATACTAACCTCTTCTGTTTGTGGAAGCTTAGAAATAGCTTTCAGTGCTGATATTTACAAATATAGCTTGACATTTCTTGCATTTTCAAAAGCATCACAATATGCATTTTCTCTTACAATTCTAACTATATCACCAGAAAACAGGGAGAATATACATGCCTGCACAAAGTCTTTATAGGAGTGTAAGAATATAAGAACATAACAACAGCCTTGCTGGATCAGGCCATAGGGCCCATCTAGTCCAGCTTCCTGTATCTCACAGTGGCCCACCAAATGCCCCAAGGAGGGAGTTTCCTTAATGTGTGGATATTTAATAATATAGAATTGCCTCACAGCTAACAATACTCCTTTCTCCAGTATCAATCACAACAGAAAAAACAAAGCAACAGTTTTCTTATTTGTCAGGTGACTGGTTGCTCCTAGCTCATGATAGATATTCAGATTGCTTAAATGCTTCAGCCTACATCTGGCTCATTAATTTGGAAAGATTTGGCTATTAAGCATTCAAAATTTATTTCAACCCATTTTCTGAATCATTCACACATTTGGGGCATGAAAAGGCATTCAGCTTACGGTGAGACAACAGAAGTCATCATGTGATCATGTGAATCCACAGACATATATTTCCAATTTGCTGCTGCTGCTGTTATATTATCAATGTCACTGAAGTTATGTTACAATTTTATTCAAGGTCCTCAACTGGTTAGAGAACACAGAAGATGAAACGGTCAGAAAATATTTGGAAGCTGCCAAAAGCTTTGGAAGTTCTGCAATCAAACTAAGTGCTAGTCCTCAGGTATCCCGTCTATAAAAAAGTTTCAAACAATTTTAGAAGTGCTTTTTCTCTGTAAATCTAACATGCATCTAGGTGTTACTTCTACCAATCTCAGGAACAAATTCATGGAAATTGAGGAGATATACAGGTCCAGCCTTGTTATATACGGATTTTTTATACACGGATTTGACTCAACACAAACGGCCCCTGCAAATGAGAAGGAATGTGCTGATCCCTGGAGAAGGAGAAAAATGCATCCCTTTAAAATCAGTTTTAAAAATTGAACAGTCCTTTAACAACAGCCTCCTTAATGAGAGAGAGAGAGAGAGAGAGAGAGAGAGAGAGAGAGAGAGAGAGAGAGAGGGCAGCTGGCTGACAAGCCATCAATCCTTCTCTCTCCCCCTGAGCAGTGAAAGAAAGGTGATCATTTTGCATTGGTGAAGGGAGGGGCTGAGTGGAGCGCCTTTGTAAGCCCTTGCAGGGCAACTGATTGATGGATTGTCTTCTTAATGTCTCTTACCTTACATCGCAAAGGTCAGCAAAGCTGTTTTTAAATCACCTGAGCAAAGAAACTTTGTTTTTTAAATTGATTTGCTATAGTGCTTTTTTGCCATCCACGTAAGTGCTTGGAATGGCTCAACCTGTATTTCAAGGAACAAGTGATTCCTGAGTTTTCATTCAAAATGTGAATTTAGTTTTCACAACTGCATTCCCATTAGGAAATTCAAATATGAAATGTACTTAATTTCCATGAGGTGAACAGAAATAAGACCAGAAAAGTGAAACACATACAAATTCGCTTTTCATTCAAAGAAACGTATCCAAAAATTTCTGTCAGCACATAATTTGATAAACATGTCTAATTAGAACAAGGTTAATCACATAATTTGGCAGAAAAAAGTTCTTCTATAGAGAGGGTCATTATTGATAAACTCTATTTTTTAGATAGCCAAACCCAAAAGGAAATATGACTATAGAAGTTCTATCATTACATTGCAGGCACAAGGAGAAACCAAGACATATCAGAAACCAACATCCTGTCTGCAACCAATACATCTCAATCCAAAGAACCTTCCAAAACCACAACACCCCAACACAAGACGACACCATGAGCCAAAAGGCCATCTTGATGAAGCACACCACCAAGATGAAGAACACCAACAGGATGAAGAACACCACCGTGAAGAGCAAGAAAAACCCAACCCAAAACGCCGTTCTGAACATGAGAATCCCAACCCAAGACGCCATCCTGAACCAGAACGCCAACGTGATGAAGCCCACCACCATGATGAAGAACACCACCAGGCTGAACGAGAACACACCAACCCAAAAAGCCTTACTGAACACGAACATCCCAACCCAAGACGCCGTACTGAGTCAGAACGCCACCGTGATGAAGAACACCACCGTGATGAAGAACACCACCGGGCTGAACGAGAACACACCAACCCAAAAAGCTTTACTGAACACGAACATCCCAATCCAAGACGACGTACTCAGCCAGAACGCCACCGTGATGAAGAACACCACCGTGATGAAGAACACCACCGGGCTGAACGAGAACACACCAACCCAAAAAGCTTTACTGAACACGAACATCCAAACCCAAGACGCCGTACTCAGCCAGAACGCCACCGTGAGGAAGAACACCACCATGATGAAGAACACCACCGTGATGAAGAACACCACCAGGATGAACGAGAACACACCAACCCAAAAAGCCTTACTGAACACGAACATCCCAATCCAAGACGCCGAACTGAGCCTGAACACCACCATGATGAGGCCCACCACCAGGATGAGGCCCACCACCAGGATGAGGCCCACCACCGGGATGAAGTAGAACACCCTAACCCAAAACGCCGCACTGAACAGGAGAATCCCAACCCAAGACGCCATCCTGAGCCAGAACACCACCGTGATGAAGCCCACCACCGTGATGAAGAACACCACCAGGCTGAACGAGAACACACCAACCCAAAAAGCTTTACTGAACACGAACATCCCAATCCAAGACGACGTACTCAGCCAGAACGCCACCATGATGAAGAACACCACCGTGATGAAGAACACCACCGGGCTGAACGAGAACACACCAACCCAAAAAGCTTTACTGAACATGAACATCCCAATCCAAGACGACGTACTCAGCCAGAACGCCACCGTGATGAAGAACACCACCGTGATGAAGAACACCACCGGGCTGAACGAGAACACACCAACCCAAAAAGCTTTACTGAACACGAACATCCCAACCCAAGACGCCGTACTCAGCCAGAACGCCACCGTGATGAAGAACACCACCGTGATGAAGAACACCACCGGGCTGAACAAGAACACACCAACCCAAAAAGCTTTACTGAACACGAACATCCCAACCCAAGACGCCGTACTCAGCCAGAACGCCACCGTGATGAAGAACACCACCGTGATGAAGAACACCACCGGGCTGAACGAGAACACACCAACCCAAAAAGTCTTACTGAACACAAACATCCCAATCCAAGACGACGTACTCAGCCAGAACGCCACCGTGATGAAGAACACCACCGTGATGAAGAACACCACCGGGCTGAACGAGAACACACCAACCCAAAAAGCTTTACTGAACACGAACATCCCAACCCAAGACGCCGTACTCAGCCAGAACGCCACCGTAATGAAGAACACCACCGTGATGAAGAACACCACCGGGCTGAACGAGAACACACCAACCCAAAAAGTCTTACTGAACACGAACATCCCAATCCAAGACGCCGTACTCAGCCAGAACACCACCGTGATGAAGAACACCACCGTGTTGAAGAACGCCACCAGGCTGAACGAGAACACACCAACCCAAAAAGCCTTACTGAACACGAACATCCCAATCCAAGACGACGTACTCAGCCAGAACACCACCGTGATGAAGAACACCACCAGGCTGAACGAGAACACACCAACCCAAAAAGCTTTACTGAACACGAACATCCCAACCCAAGACGCCGTACTCAGCCAGAACGCCACCGTGATGAAGAACACCACCGTGATGAAGAACACCACCAGGCTGAACGAGAACACACCAACCCAAAAAGTCTTACTGAACACGAACATCCCAATCCAAGACGCCGAACTGAGCCTGAACGCCACCGTGATGAAGAACACCACCGTGATGAAGAACACCACCAGGCTGAACGAGAACACACCAACCCAAAAAGCTTTACTGAACACGAACATCCCAACCCAAGACGCCGTACTCAGCCAGAACGCCACCGTGATGAAGAACACCACCGTGATGAAGAACACCACCGGGCTGAACGAGAACACACCAACCCAAAAAGTCTTACTGAACACGAACATCCCAATCCAAGACGACGTACTCAGCCAGAACGCCACCGTGATGAAGAACACCACCGTGATGAAGAACACCACCAGGCTGAACGAGAACACACCAACCCAAAAAGCTTTACTGAACACGAACATCCCAACCCAAGACGCCGTACTCAGCCAGAACGCCACCGTGATGAAGAACACCACCGTGATGAAGAACACCACCGGGCTGAACGAGAACACACCAACCCAAAAAGCTTTACTGAACACGAACATCCCAACCCAAGACGCCATACTCAGCCAGAACGCCACCATGATGAAGAACACCACCCTGATGAAGAACACCACCGGGCTGAACGAGAACACACCAACCCAAAAAGTCTTACTGAACACGAACATCCCAATCCAAGACGACGTACTCAGCCAGAACACCACCGTGATGAAGAACACCACCGTGATGAAGAACACCACCGGGCTGAACGAGAACACACCAACCCAAAAAGCTTTACTGAACACGAACATCCCAACCCAAGACGCCATACTCAGCCAGAACGCCACCATGATGAAGAACACCACCGTGATGAAGAACACCACCGGGCTGAACGAGAACACACCAACCCAAAAAGTCTTACTGAACACGAACATCCCAATCCAAGACGACGTACTCAGCCAGAACACCACCGTGATGAAGAACACCACCGTGATGAAGAACGCCACCAGGCTGAACGAGAACACACCAACCCAAAAAGCCTTACTGAACACGAACATCCCAATCCAAGACGACGTACTCAGCCAGAACACCACCGTGATGAAGAACACCACCGGGCTGAACGAGAACACACCAACCCAAAAAGCTTTACTGAACACGAACATCCCAACCCAAGACGCCGTACTCAGCCAGAACGCCACCGTGATGAAGAACACCACCGTGATGAAGAACACCACCAGGCTGAACGAGAACACACCAACCCAAAAAGTCTTACTGAACACGAACATCCCAATCCAAGACGCCGAACTGAGCCTGAATGCCACCGTGATGAGACCCACCACCATGATGAGGCCCACCACCGGGATGAAGTAGAACACCCTAACCCAAAACGCCGTTCTGAACATGAGAATCCCAACCCAAGACGCCATCCTGAGCCAGAACGCCACCGTGATGAAGCCCACCACCGTGATGAAGAACACCACGAGGCTGAACGAGAACACACCAACCCAAAAAGCTTTAATGAACACGAACATCCCAATCCAAGACGACGTACTCAGCCAGAACGCCACCATGATGAAGAACACCACCGTTATGAAGAACACCACCGGGCTGAACGAGAACACACCAACCCAAAAAGCTTTACTGAACACGAACATCCCAACCCAAGACGACGTACTCAGCCAGAACGCCACCGTGATGAAGAACACCACCGTGATGAAGAACACCACCAGGCTGAACGAGAACACACCAACCCAAAAAGTCTTACTGAACACGAACATCCCAATCCAAGACGACGTACTCAGCCAGAACGCCACCGTGATGAAGAACACCACCGGGCTGAACGAGAACACACCCACCCAAAAAGCTTTACAGAACATGAACATCCCAATCCAAGACGACATACTCAGCCAGAACGCCACCGTGATGAAGAACACCACCGTGATGAAGAACACCACCAGGCTGAACGAGAACACACCAACCCAAAAAGCTTTACTGAACACGAACATCCCAACCCAAGACGCCGTACTCAGCCAGAACGCCACCATGATGAAGAACACCACCGTGATGAAGAACACCACCGGGCTGAACGAGAACACACCAACCCAAAAAGTCTTACTGAACACGAACATCCCAATCCAAGACGACGTACTCAGCCAGAACACCACCGTGATGAAGAACACCACCGTGATGAAGAACGCCACCAGGCTGAACGAGAACACACCAACCCAAAAAGTCTTACTGAACACGAACATCCCAATCCAAGACGACGTACTCAGCCAGAACGCCACCGTGATGAAGAACACCACCGTGATGAAGAACACCACCAGGCTGAACGAGAACACACCAACCCAAAAAGCTTTACTGAACACGAACATCCCAATCCAAGACCACATACTCAGCCAGAACGCCACCGTGATGAAGAACACCACCGTGATGAAGAACACCACCGGGCTAAACGAGAACACACCAACCCAAAAAGTCTTACTGAACACGAACATCCCAATCCAAGACGACGTACTCAGCCAGAACGCCACCGTGATGAAGAACACCACCAGGCTGAACGAGAACACACCCACCCAAAAAGCTTTACAGAACATGAACATCCCAACCCAAGACGCCATCCTGAGCCAGAACGCCACCGTGATGAAGCCCACCACCGTGATGAGGCCCACCACCAGGCTGAAGTAGAACACCCTAACCCAAAACGCCGTCCTGAACATGAGAATCCCAACCCAAGACGCCATCCTGAGCCAGAACGCCACCGTGATGAGGCCCACCACCGTGATGAAGAACACCACCAGGCTGAACGAGAACACACCAACCCAAAAAGCTTTACTGAACATGAACATCCCAACCCAAGACGCTGTACTCAGCCAGAACGCCACCATGATGAAGAACGCCACCGTGATGAAGAACACCACCGTGATGAAGAACACCACCAGGCTGAACGAGAACACACCAACCCAAAAAGCTTTACTGAACACGAACATCCCAATCCAAGACGACGTACTCAGCCAGAACGCCACCATGATGAAGAACACCACCGTGATGAAGAACACCACCAGGCTGAACGAGAACACACGAACCCAAAAAGTCTTACTGAACACGAACATCCCAATCCAAGACGCCGTACTCAGCCAGAACGCCACCGTGATGAAGCCCACCACCGTGATGAGGCCCACCACCAGGCTGAACGAGAACACACCCACCCAAAAAGCTTTACAGAACATGAACGTCCCAATCCAAGACGCCATCCTGAGCCAGAACACCACCGTGATGAAGCCCACCACCGTGATGAGGCCCACCACCAGGCTGAAGTAGAACACCCTAACCCAAAACGCCGTCCTGGACATGAGAATCCCAACCCAAGACGCCATCCTGAGCCAGAACGCCACCGTGATGAAGCCCACCACCGTGATGAAGAACACCACCAGGCTGATCGAGAACACACCCACCCAAAAATCCTTACTGAACACGAACATCCCAATCCAAGACGACATACTGAGCCAGAACGCCACCGTGATGAAGCCCACCGCCGTGATGAAGCCCACCACCGTGATGAAGCACACCACCGGGCTGAACCAGAACACCCTAACCCAAAACGCCATTCTGAACGTGAGAATCCCAACCCAAGACGCCATCCTGAGCCAGAACGCCACCGTGATGAAGCCCACCACCGTGATGAAGAACACCACCAGGCTGAACGGGAACACACCAACCCAAAAAGTCTTACTGAACACGAACATCCCAATCCAAGACGACGTACTCAGCCAGAACGCCACCGTGATGAAGAACACCACCATGATGAAGAACACCACCGGGCTGAACAAGAACACACCAACCCAAAAAGCCTTACCGAACACGAACATCCCAATCCAAGACGCCATACTCAGCCAGAACGCCACCGTGATGAAGAACACCACCATGATGAAGAACACCCTAACCCAAAACGCCGTCCTGAACACGAACATCCCAATCCAAGACGCCGTACTGAGCCTGAACGCCACCATGATGAAGGCCACCACAGTGATGAACCGGAGCACCCCAACCCAAAAAGCCTTAGTGAACATGAACATCCTAATCCCAGAAGACGCTCAGAACCAGGACACAGAAGCCAAATATGTCATTGTGAACCAGAACACTCAAAACCTGAATCTGAACACCACAGCCAAAGAGATCATCGTGAATCTGAACACCACAGCCGAAGGGACCATTATGAATCTGAACACCACAGCCGTAGGGACCATCAGAAATCTGAACAACACAGCCAAAGGGACCATCGTGAATCTGTACACCACAGCCGAAGCGACCATCATGAATCAGAGCACCCTACCCCAAGGCATCATCCTGAACCTGAAGACTCCCATCCTGAAGCTGAACACCACAACCGAAGACACCATCATGAATCTGAACACCACAGCCGAAGGGACCATCATGAATCTGACCACCACAGCCGAAGAGACCATCATGAAACTGAACACCACAGCCGAAGGGACCATCATGAATCTGAACACCACAGCCGAAGAGACCATCATGAATCAGAGCACCCTACCCCAAGGCGTCATCCTGAACCTGAACACTCCCATCCTGAAGCTGAACACCACAACCGAAGACACCATCCTGAATCTGAACACCACAACCAAAGAGACCATCATGAATCAGAGCACCCTACCCCAAGGCGTCATCCTGAACCTGAACACTCCCATCCTGAAGCTGAACACCACAACCGAAGACATCATCCTGAATCTGAACACCACAACCAAAGAGACCAGCATGAATCAGAGCACCCTACCCCAAGGCGTCATCCTGAACCAGAAGACTCCCATCCTGAATCTGAACACCACAACCAAAGACGACATCCTGAAGCAGAGCACCCTAACCCAAGTCGTCATCCTGAACCAGAAGACTCCCATCCTGAATCTGAACACCACAGCCGAAGAGACCATCATGAATCTGAACACCACAGCCGAAGGGACCATCATGAATCTGACCACCACAGCCGAAGAGACCATCATGAAACTGAACACCACAGCCGAAGGGACCATCGTGAATCTGTGCACCACAGCCGAAGAGACCATCATGAACCAGAGCATCCTACCCCAAGGCGTCATCCTGAACCTGAACACTCCCATCCTGAAGCTGAACACCACAACCAAAGACACCATCCTGAATCTGAACACCACAACCGAAGAGACCATCATGAATCAGAGCATCCTACCCCAAGGCGACATCCTGAACCTGAAGACTCCCATCCTGAAGCTGAACACCACAGCCAAAGACGACATCCTGAAGCAGAGCACCCTAACCCAAGTCGTCATCCTGAACCAGAAGACTCCCATCCTGAATCTGAACACCACAGCCGAAGAGACCATCATGAATCTGAACACCACATCCGAAGGGACCATCGTGAATCTGACCACCACAGCCGAAGAGACCATCATGAAACTGAACACCACAGCCGAAGGGACCATCGTGAATCTGAACACCACAGCCGAAGGGACCATCATGAATCAGAGCACCCTACCCCAAGGCGTCATCCTGAACCAGAAGACTCCCATCCTGAAGCTGAACACCACAACCGAAGAGACCATCCTGAACCAGAACATCCAAAACCCAGTGAGAGCAGAGGATCCATCCACCACCCACGTCCCTGCCCTTGTCCTGAAAGAGTAAGTTGTGAAATTTTTGTGGCATATGACATACATTAAATTTTTGATTCTTAGTGTGTTATTGCTACCTAATGGATTAATAAGATTTTCAGTACTGTATGATTCGACAAAGGGCAAGGAAAGATACAAGCTCCAGATTTACTGTTAAGACTTTTGTGCAAGCCTGGTGCTATCATGATCACAGATTCATTACATGCACGTATGTGATTTTCACCTATCTTCTGAGCAAACTGTCTGTCTCGATGTCACTTCTTAACCATTTCTGCCTCTGGCATACCGATATTCTAAAATATCCTTTAGTTGCAATAGTTTAAAATAGATGTATAAAAATGTAAAAATTGAATTAGAAAATACCTGCAGGTAAATATAAAAGACACATTACTGGGCGGTGCTTTTTCCAGGAGTGGTCCTCTTCACCCCAGCACAGTGTCTTTTCTGGGGGCTGTTTGTGGGTGTTCCCTCTGCATCTTTTTTTGACTTTGAGCCATTTGGGGAGGAAATTTTGAGTTATTTGATTTTCTCTATAAACTACTATGTGAACTTTTTTTGATGAAAAGCGGTATATAAATACTGTTAATAACAACAATATTAGAGTTCTAGTTATGCATATTTACTGAGATGAAAGCCCCATTTTGTTCAGTGGAACTTATTCTCAGGATAATTTGCTTATGATTGCAGCATTCATGTAACATCAACTACATATTGTCTCTCAAATAGTCCTTGAGAAGCCCCAGATAACGTATATCCCTAGGCAAGTTTCTCAGTTTGCCTCTTGCTGAGACCCATGCTTCTTCTTGTTAAGGTTCTTTGAAAAAAGTTTCAAAAGCAGCACCCATGCACTCCTGCTGAAGAAGCCCCATGTGATCCTCACCATCCCTCCTGATACCCAAATAGACAAAGTAAAAGAGGCTCAGAGCACAATCCTAACCCCTTATGGCAGTACTTTCCAGCACTGGCATAGCGCTGCCAATGGGACGTGTGCTGCACTGTGCAGTTGGATGTCACTCACGGAGGCCTCCTCAAAGTAAGGGAAAGTTTGTTCCCTTACCTCAGAGCTGTGTTGTCCTTATGTCAGTGCTGGGAAGCACTTAGGATTGCGCCCTCAGTTAGCTATAGTTGGAAGAAAGGGAACCTCAATGCATGCTGAAAAGCCCGATCTTATTGGGCTACTCCTGCTCGCTCAAGACTTACTGCTGACTCTGGGTGTCACAAAATGTTCCGTAAGGCACTCTGGCACCAGTAGTAAGGATGCTGGGCCAGCACTGAAGCCAGTGCCAGTTGACACTGGGCTTCAGCGCTGGAGTGACACATTGTTGGAGCACCGAGCGGTAAGTTTTCCACTGCTGGCCAGTGAGGCTTTTGGGGGCAGGGAGAAAGGAGGGGGTGGAACGAGGCTCAATAGCAGGTACAGAACCTAGGAGACCCATTGGTTCCACCATTGCTTGACCCTGAGGAGAACACTGAGGAGAACTCCAGCCACTTCCTTGAACCCATTGAATGCAGCCATAGCCATTTTGGTGCAGCTATAGCCCTAGGTGCTAGGGAAGCATAGGATTGGGCCCTTAGAGACTCTCATCCAAGTGCCATTAGAACTAATCCCCCTTTGTTCTGATTAGAATGTTCCTGATTACGAGAAATCCAAAGGGCCCCTTGATGAATTCAGCAAGATCGTTGAAACTCTTCATAGATCCAGCCCCAACTATAAGCTGAGTTTCGCCAACAAGCTTTATGGAGACTATGACATTGTCTTCGTCCAGGTAATTCTAACTTTGACCTATACAAGTGTTCTGTTTCATTGTACGAATCAAAAGCATTGCATGCTATTCAGTGGTAGCATAAACAGGTTACTCTTCTACTGCAATGGTTCTCAAACTTTGAGGGAGCTTCACTCCCTCAGTAAGTCTTTGCGGGGGAGGGGCAAGGGCAGGGAAGCAATCCCCAGGCTGGATCGCATCCCTAAGAGGGGCAAAGGGGGGTACTTGCACTTACTTGGATTCAGTGAAGGCTGCTAGAGGCTGCAGCACGTGCGGGGAGCCCAGCACAGCCCTCCACAGGGCTCCCCAAGGCTTGGAATCTTGAAACGGAGTGATTGCAATGCACCTCCTGCAAACAGGAAGTGCTTTGTGATGGTTCCATTTCAAGATTCCAGGCCTCGGGGAGCCCTGCGGAGGACTGTGCTGGGCTCCCCGCACTTCCTACAGCCAGCAGCCCTCACTGAGACTAAGCAAGTGCACGCATCCTCTTCGCCATCCATGCCTCATTCATTGCTGGGTCACAAGGGGGAAAAGCGAGGAAGATTATTTCAAGCTCAATGTGTGGTGCATAGTTCCTGTTCTACAAATTGGTCTGCCATAAAAATTCTGAGTCTGAAACCAGATGGACATAGAATCTTTGGTAGTTACAAGAAATAGGGCAACAGATATAAATGCTTCTGCTTTGCAAGGCCTTTCAGGGGGTTAGACTGCATAGCTAATCATTGGGCAGCCCGATCCACCACCTGGGCAGCGCGGCTTGCTTGCTTGCACGCTGCCTGGGCAACAGCTGTTGCAAATGTGCCATAAGGGAAGAGGTGCTGGCAGGGAGGCATGTGCCACTCAGTGCTGGGCCTCTGTGCCGGCGGCAGGAACAGAACAAGTGCCTGGCGGTAAGTGTTCTGCCAAGTGGTGGGAAGGTGTTTCTGGGTGGGGGAAGGTGGCCTGTGAAGTGATTCAGGCCCAGGAAGGGGGTGGGATTGCAGTAGATGCTGCCACTGGATACTATCCCCACCTCCCATGGCCTGACACGGGCTACTTGCATATGCACCAGCAATTTTGCTGGTGCAGATCTGAGTAGATTCATAGGGGCTGTGGGGTGCTACACAGGGTCAAGGAACCAATGTTCCCTTACTCCAAGGAGACCTTCAGCTGCTTCTGCTGCTCTGCAGGATTCAGCAGCGGCCATTTCAGTGCCACTGTACCACGGGGTGGGTGGACAGCATAGAATTGGGCCCTAAGTCTGCAAGCCTATCTACACTTTCCTAGAAGTAAAGCCTATTAAGTATAATCAGACTTACTTCTGAGTACACAGGCCTAGGATTGGGCTCTAAAATTAGGGAGTTGATTCCATATATTATTGTTGTTGCTGCTGTTGTTGCTACATTTACTTACATGGATTGTTGCTCTTGCTGTCCAGAAATTCCTGTTCTATGCTTTGAAATACTACTTGACAGAAGTGGATGGAGCAGATATTTATAACGCCCCCGAAGAAGTGAGGAGAAGGATCAACTTGTGGGTCCAGGTCCAGACGCATGGTAAGAGCATTCCACCCTGCTTCTTCTTCAAATTGAATAGAATGTCTGCATCAGGAATCATTGGTTCTTGGACAGTTGCTCTAAAAAGTTGTAGGCTCATTTTGTTAAGCAAAACGCTTTCTATCCATTTCTTTGTCAGGTAAAATCAAGGAGTTCCTCACCAAGAACAGCTTTGATTGTCTCACTCAGCTGCTGCTGGTGAATGCCCTCTACTTCAAAGGACTTTGGGAAGTGAAATTTGACAAGGCACTCACCAAAGAAGCCCCGTTTTACAGTCACACGGTGAGTTATACATCATTGTCATAGATGTCAAGTCATAGATTTTTTTGGGGGGGGGCCTTTAGTCTGATTTAGAGAACCTACCTACAGTAATAATACTATTGGTAACTTTAGGCAGAGCATAGTAGATGAAAGGATGGTCAACCACACATTTCACAGGTTCCCAAAAATCCTTGATTAGATGCAACTATTGTTTGGATCCAGTCCTATCACTTTCAGTTACACTAAAGACGCGTGGCTAACTTTTGCTGAATCAGTGTTGACACATTTAAGAGAATGAGACTCTGCTGTCCTCTTGTCAGGGCCAGTCAATGACTACATGCTGATCCGAGGCAGTAGTGTCTAGTGGTTAGCACACTCACTTTCTTCCTTCTCCCTTCTCTCCTGTTTGGATATACTGCTGAATGGGGAAGGGGTGAAAAAGTCCCAAACCATGAAAGCACACAGAGAGAAAATACAGGAAAATTCAGACCACACCCCTCTTTCTCTAAGAGATTCTTGGAATGCTGAATTATTTAGCCTTAGAGGAGCAAAAAGGATAATTTACCGCTTCATGGGAATTTCAACAGAGAGATCCCACAACCTTTTCTAGACTTTGGTTCTTTCCTACCAATCTTGCACATCCTACTTCTTTCGATGGGGCTTCTATAAAATAAATGTCTCAAAACATTTCTATTTAGTCTTGTGTGTGAGAGAGATGTATCTGCCTGCCTCCTGAGCCTCTGTTTGTCCTTATTTTGTTTTTATTTATTGTTTTATTGTTGTTTATATTGTGGTGTTTGCATTTGTTTTTTGTTTTGCTTAAAGTCTAAAATTGTAAACTGCCTTGGGCATCTACTCCAGCAGAGGAAAGGTGAGGTATAAATCTTTTAAATGAAATAAATAAGAAATACCTGATGGATTGTGCCAGGTTTCCCCCCCCCCCCACTTTCTGGCATACAGGGATGATCACTTTGTTTTCATTGGAAGTTGCTTCTATTGGCTCAGATTACTAGTCCATCTAGATCAGTATTTGTCACTGAAAATTGGCAATGGCTCTTCAAGGCTTCAGATAGGAATATTTCCTAAGTGACATGGAGATGCCAGGAACTGAAACAGGGACCTTCTGCATGCAGATACTTAGGCACTGAGGTCCCTCTCCCAATTCAACCTTCCAAAACTGCTGTTCTTTTGTGTATTTGAACTCCAGTATACAGTGGAAAAATAGATGAAAATGACATCATAAGTAAACAAGAAATGACTTTCTGTTTGAATTTTTTTTTTACTTAGGGAAATAAAACTGTTCAGCTGATGCACACGACAGGTTTCTTCAACACAGCAACAATTGTGTTAAGCAAAGAGCAGGCAGAGCTACTTGAGATTCCCTACAGAGGCAAACAACTGAGCTTGTATATACTACTGCCAAAAGATGACAGTTATGATTCTCTTCGGAAGGTAATGTCTATTTTTGTTCCAATGATAATATCCATGGTTTGTCACTAGCCCTGAATTCTCTCTGGCTACCTAAACTGATGGTAGAAAAGTATGGATTACTTTTCACAAGCTATTTATTTTTCATACATCCACCTTTGCTTGGCAATGAGTTTGAATCTGATTTCCTCTTGAGTTGAAATATCATAATTTCTGTTTCTTCCCCCAGCTGGAAGATGGACTTACCCATGAGCAATTGCTGAGCTGGTGCGATGAACTGAGATATGAAGAGGTGCATGTGGCCATTCCCAAGTTCAGCATGGAGAAGGGCCTGGATGCAATCCATTATTTAGATCTGCCCTGTCTGTCTGATCCAGAGCAAGCTGATTTCGCTAGGGCGACAACAACTGAAGGTGTAGCCCTGACACATCTTTTCCACAGTACTGTTATTGAGGTTGATGAGGAGGGTGGAGCGGTAGAAGAGGCCTCATTTTTCCCCAAGACCAAGGATCTTCGGGAACCTAAGGAATTAACGGCTAACCATTCTTTCCTCTTCTATGTTCTGCATAAACCCACCAGTAGTATTCTTATCTTAGGTAGAATGTCTAATCCAGAGTAAAGCAAACAGTTCTGACTTGTGCAAGAAAATCAAGGAACACGAATACGGAAAACACTTTTCAAAAGAAATCATTCTTTTTCTTTTTCTTTGTCTCACACTCTGCAATGCCAATCATTGCACAGAACTGAGCAAAGGAACTGTTTGGTGGCGGGTCTAACCTGCAGATGCCTGAATGGATTTTTATCCTATCTGTCTTTAATTTCCTTCTCCAGCACTTTTAGAGCAAGTAATCTTGGTTAAAAATATCTTCTCCCCCCCCCCCCAGTTATGGACTTTGTCCTAGCTCTTCAACTTCAAGTCTTTATATTATAGCTCATTAAGGGTGCAATCCTAACCCCTTATGTCAGTGCTGTCCAGCACTGGCATAGCAGTGCCAATGGGACATGTGCTGCAGCCTGCAGTTGGGTGTCACTCACAAAGGTCTCCTCAAAGTAAGGGAATGTTTGTTCCCTTACCTCAGAGCTGCATTGCCCTTATATCAGGGCAAAAAACCATTCTCGACTGTATCTTTTGTAATCAATCGTGTAATCATTTGCATGATGACCCCTAACTTGTCTTTTCTACTGAAAAGCTTTTCTATGAAGCATGTCCTCCTTTCAAATTTAAGAAAACAACCACAGTGCTGACTCTGGACATGTTTACATCAGAAGCAAAAATCCAGATGTGGTCCATCGCCAGCTCTTTTTAGAAAAGTGATACATGAACATTGAAACAAGAGGCTGGAAAATGTTGTAACTCTCCATGTTGTTTCATGATACAGTCTGCCTGAGTAATCGAAATACCTGAATTAAGAGCATTCCGTGTCTACTCACTATTCCATGTATACTCACAAAAAAGTCCATTAAATTCAGTGGAACTTACTTCCAGGTAAACATGTATAGGATTGCACCCCAAGTTATAAATTGCAATCTGGCTGTTCTTTTTAAAAGTGTAAATGTGGACAATGAAAAATGTGTTTATGTAGCACATGAAGCTTTTGCTTTTTTTGAAACGTATGTAACTCCTCTATGGCTTTTTTTTTCCTACTTGAACTGTAACTGCACAAGATCTTAATAAACAAAGCATTTAATAAAAATTGTGGTTTTGTAGTTTTTGCCAATACAGGATATAATGTAGACTTGAGTATGAGTTCTCAAACAGTATATATACAGGTTGAGTACCCTGCACAGATGCAACAGAGCAATGCTTCACAGATGTAGCCGCAGCTGAGCAGCAAATGCACAGCATATACCTTGGCAACCAAGTGATGTGGCACAGATCTGCCCCCAGACCAGCACACCGGTCTGCAAAGCTGCCTTCCAAGCCAAACCAAGGCATCAGCGCCACTTCCATGAAAGTAAGCGCACAGGCACAGCCTGACACATTCAGCTAAGCCACGCCAGCCCCTAATCTTAGACATATCTGCCTAGGAGTGTTGCAAGGCCAAACAGCCAACCAAATAAGCAACTCAGAATGACTCGGTACACAAGGATGAAAGTTCACAGGTTTTTATTGAATTGTATACAATTAGTCCATGGGACTCACATCCAGAGCATGGACATTGTCCATGGACCTGTGGGTTTTCCCCTTTATACTTTACAGTCCTGAAGGTTTGACATCATAAATGGAGCTCAGTTTTCAATAGGACATAGATACATACCATTTACATACAAGACGGAAAATAGGTGGGCAACAAGTGAGCAAAAGCATTGATTGGCTCTTATTTACATACAGGTGGGGTTTCATCTCAAAACTTTGCCAAAGTTACACAATTTCCAACAATTTCCAAAACCAGTAGTGTTCACTGTAACATCATTTTATTCAACACTGACCCCTACTCACATTTATTAATCTAATTATGGACCTCTTTGAGAAAATATGTTTTCATACCATCCCTATTAAAGAGAACACACAAACACTTAAATATGGGTGTAAAGACCCTAATTTGGCAGAACTTCTAACCCATTTATTGACCTCTTCTTTTAAATCCCTTTTAATTAAATGGCTTTGCTTATGCTACTCATCTGCATCTTCTCTTCTGGGTTTAGCATATTTCCTGTGTGAACCAATCTTTTAAACTTCCTTTTAACACTTTCACTGTTATGCTTAAGGCTTCAACTAGTTTTTGTGACCTTCCTACACTCCAACACTTCCAAGCCAACAGCACTCTGCATATGGAATTTCCCCAGACAACTCCTTGCTCTGTTAACCTTCAAACACATTACATAAACTGTTTGAGACACTCCTGTTCTAACCCCCCTCTCTTATCTCTGTTGCATTCACACAGAGGCTCTTTCTTAAGGATGGTCTTGTTTATCACAGCTAGCTGTTTTGAACTCCCTTCTGCAAATGTCTGCCCTTGCCAATTTAGGATAAAGATGTTTATAATACTAAACTCTTTAAAATCAAGCATTCTGATTCTCTAAAACTTTCTTAATTACTAATATATCTCTATTCTATTTATATTGATTACACCTTTAAAAGCAAAGACTAAATATTTATACTTGTTTTTCCTTCTTTTGAAACTTGGAAGAGTAAACAAGTTGGCACCTGGCATGTTGCCCAAACCTGTGCGTTTGCCAAATAACTCTTCTTCACTGATGCAGCAACTGTTACCCTGCAGATGCCTGATCTCGTCTGATCTCAGAAGCTAAGCAGGGTCAGGCCTGGTTAGTACTTGGATGGGAGACCGCCTGGGAATACTGGGTGCTGTAGGCTTATACCATAGTCTTTCGAGACTGAAGATTGCCAACCATTACATCTTCTTCACTGATAACTTTGCAAATAACTTATCTTCGCTGTTGTCCTACTCCTTTCTAAACTCATAAATGTATCACTTCTGTGAAAATAACAAACTCCCCAAAATTCCTTCTCTCAAGCAACTTGTCTTGTTTGATTTTTCAAGCTGGTTAGTGTTTGTTTCTATAAATCAAGCAGCTCTCTCCCTTCTTATGCATTTACTATAGAATTAAACTAATTCTTAGTACTTTGTTTATACTCTATTGGGCTATCCAGGTTTAGGGTCAGAGGTCACCTTGCCTCAGGAGGAACCTCTCTGGAATGCAATGGAACCTGTCACTGAGGAGAACCAGAGAGGACCAATTCAGTATCAGACTATGTGATTGAGGAGACGTGGGAGGGTGCATTGCCCCCAAGCCCCATTGCCACCATGTCCACAGGTGGGTAGCCAGCATAGAGCCCACACATGCCACCATCCACTATATACCTCTGTGCCCACATAGCCCCACTCACAAGGCATCCACTGCATCATCAACAGAGTGCCCACCGATGACCCCTGGGTGGCCACACATGGCTAAAATACCCTGACAC
Source organism: Tiliqua scincoides (assembly GCF_035046505.1). Taxonomy (NCBI): domain Eukaryota; kingdom Metazoa; phylum Chordata; class Lepidosauria; order Squamata; family Scincidae; genus Tiliqua; species Tiliqua scincoides. The sequence goes on along the minus strand of NC_089824.1, from coordinate 83,655,786 downwards.
ACGCCATACTTGAACATATGCTAGCATGCTATCAAGTCACCTGTCGAAAGTGTTGCCATCCCCATGCCATGGTAACCTTGCCTCCTTACCTTGAGGAGGTCTCTGTTACTGCCCGCCCCCACAGGATGCAGCATACGCCCGGTTGGCATGGCTGCATCAGAACTGGAAAGTTGAATAGGATTGGGCCCTGTTGCCTGGGCCTGGCCCCAGTGACCTCGGCTTCCTCAGGAATAAGGGACTCCTCGGGAGTAGGGGAGCAGAGCAAGTATGCTCTGGATCTGGCCCCCAGGCAGGAGGTCTCCTGGGGAGAAAGGGCCTGAGATCTCAAGAGATCTCAGGCTGGTCACATGGCCAGAAAGGGTGGGCCTGGTTGGGCTGGCTTCATAAGGAGCCTGGCAGGCATAGGAAGCAGTTCCTCCTGCTTAGGGAGGGTGGCTTGGGGAGGCGAAGGTGGCCCATAGCCTATCCTGCTGCCCTTACCCAACCCTGAAGGGGTCAGAGAAGCTTTGACCAGCAATGCCCAGCCCCTAGCTCCTGGAGGGGAAGATGCCTGTCTCTCTTGGAGGGTGCAGGTGTGTTGCAGGTTGTCGGACATGCTGGCTCCCTATGTTGGGGAGCCCCCCCAGCTGGACCAAAGAGCTGCCACCAGCACCAAGCCAACCACTGAGGCTTCCCAGCTGCAGGGTGGCACTCATGTGACTCTAGGGGAATTAATTGCCCCTCTGCTGTGACAGTGCCACCCCTCAACCTAAAGACTGTAAGCAGGGTGAGTCCCTGTGATGTAACAAGACCCCCTCATGAATGTAAAAATCCTTGACCAAATTAAACCATCTATCTCAGCCTCTCTTTTGCACTCAATGTCTTCTTCCTTGCTGCAGTAAGTTTGTGAGGGCTCTCGGCACATGGAAGGAAACCAGTGGCGTCGCCAGGGGGTGCAGGGTGTGGGCCACACCAGGCAATGCCCTGGGGGGGGGGTGACATGCTAAAACTGTGGCATTAGGAGCTACTTTGTCATGCCATACACTGTTGGATGCGGGATGTCCAGAGTGCCATGCAAAAAAACAGAATTAAAATCGCTCCTTTCCTTCAAAAGTTATGGCCAAAAGACCGGAAGGAAAAAAATGCATGAATCCCTATGGAAAGTGAAAGTGAGATGTATCACGTGTTTATTTGTGAGTAGGCGTACTTGTCATAGTCCATCGGAAAAGGCAGGCTGAGAGGAATCCAACGACACCAGAATGGTCCCGATCCAATGAATGCAGCCCCCCCAAAAAACACCCGAGGAGGTCCCTGCCTCCCTTCCAGCTGTGCCTATTGAGCCAGAAGTGAAGCCACGTGGCTGTGTTTATTCGTGAGCAGGTGAACTTGTCTTCGTTGGAAAGGGCAGGCTGAGAGGATTCCAACAATGTCTGAATGGTCCTCATCCAATGAATGCAGCCCCCCAAAACACCTCCCAGCTGCGATTCTATGGAGCCCTATGGAAAGCAAACTCAGCCACATGGTCGCATTTACTTGTGAGTAGGCAGACGTGCCTTGGCTGATGGTCAGGCCAGGCATTGGGGAATGTGAGGACACCAGAATGGTCCCGATCTAATGGAGCTGGAGTGTAACAAATGCTCCAGAAGGCAGTGTCCGTCCATCCCCACTAAAAAGGACAAAAGTGTGGCTTGAACTGGTAAGGGGCATGTTTTCTATTTTGCACTTGCAAGGCCAGGAGGGTCTTTATATGGATATGCCTGAAATAGAAGAACTTTAAACTGGGCACTGGGAGGGCTGGAAATCTCACTGATTCTTTTTGGGGGGTTGTTATTGCAGGCAGACTACAGAGTAAACTCCATTGACCACTATGGGACTTACTTCAGAGTAGACATGCATAGGATTGCGCTCACAGGCTGCAATCCTACCCTCAGAGTAAGCCCCATTGACCACAATAGGACTTATTTCAGAGTAGATTCACTTGGTGGAATAGGACTGGCTCCCCTTTATTTAATTATTTCTTTTATTTTAATGTAATTATTATTATTTATTTTACTTTGCTTGATGATGTTACTTTTGGCCATGACATCACTTCCAATGGGTCCTGGACAGATTGTCATTCTAAAAAGTGGGTCCCAGTGCTAAAAGTTTGAGAACTGCTGCAATAAGGTGTTAGTAAGTTGACACAGGGTGGGTGGGTGTGAAAACTCTACAAGTTTTCAAAATCACTACAATCAGAATTTGGAGGAATAATACAATCATGTTATATATCAATCAATGCGTAATTTCTGTAAACCGCTTTGTGAACTTTTAGTTGAAAAGCGGTATATAAATACTGTTAATATATAAATACTGTTAATTTCATGCAGAATGCAATGAAACAAACCACATTGAAATATCTGTGTTCTAACAAACGGTACAGCCAAAAAACCAGTTGGGGTGGGGTGATGGTACATCACCACGCCCCCCATCTGGGGCGTTCCCTGCCCACTGCATGGGGTGACGCGCAGGCCTCCTGCACCGGGTGACGCGAACCCTAGTGATGCCACTGAAAGAAACCCCACTCCCTGGGGAGGAGGGGTGAACCCCGGCCATGGATATGACAAGTCCTCAGCCAAGTTTGACCTACAAGGTCTGATTAAGTTATGACCCAGGCAGGGAACACCAGTTCATCAGAGGAGATTTGCACATGCCTGGTAATTCATTTAATGCAGAGCCTCATTGTATGTCCCCATTGTATGCTCTGTAAGTACACTGGTACAATGTGCACCCAGGTAACAAATCTTTGGCATGCTAACACATGTAAAATTCTTCAAGCAGCAGCAGCAACCACAGCAAATACAATCATGTCTCTGAGATTTCTCTCACTCAGGCTGTCCCAATGTGACAGGCTGCAAATCATTGTTTCTCAGAAGGATGCTGTACATCAGATGTTCTCACAAGACAGGCTGTTGGAGATTCAGAAATAACTCCCCCCACAATAATTGACAAGTTCTATGCTTTTCTTAGCCATTCATTCACTCAGAAAACAAATATATTTGTAAACTATATCTATTATAATCAGGTCTGGTTGTGCAAGGTCCAGAGAGAGTCCAGGATACACATTAGCAAACCGTTTGCACTGGTGTGCCAAGTGCACCAGTTCTGCTCACAGTAATTTCCACACACCCCTTCTGTTAGTATATGAAGTGCCCCAGCTTCAGACCACTCCATGCTTTTTCCTTAAGTACACCATGCATGCTGGCTCTCACTTATTAGACTGCCATGCTTACTAGACTCCCTCACACACCCTGCTCCAATCCAACACACAGATTTGTCTGACCCTGTTTCCCTTCCTCTGCCTCATTCCTCTATCCCTGTTCATCTCTTCTCCTTCCCATGCCATCACTGCCATGCCTTTTGAAAAGGCAGAGAATGAGAGGAAGAAGTGTGGGGAGGAATAGAGTAGCAATGTGGCATGTTACTGGAAGAGCTTGCTTGCTTGCTTGCTTGCTTGCTTGCTTGCTTATTTATTTATTTATTTATTTATTTATTTATTTAAAAGTTTTCTATAACACCCTTTCCCCCAAAGTACCAACTTTGGAATGCCCAAAAATTCATATACAAGACTGTAAAAAGGAGAAATCAGCATTAAAAGAAAGTGCATAGGACAATAATACAAAAGCAGCAATGAATAAGACATCAGAGCTCCCAGAAAACAGCAGCACAAATCACTAGCCAAACAAAAACAGGAAAAACAACCAGCAGAAAGTAAAGTGGGAAAGTCAGTCCAAAGAAAACAGTTGTTAGCCCCCATCAAAGGACCAACAGGGAGGGCATAGATCTCAACTCAGAGCCCAATCCTGTGCTCGGTGGCACGGCTTCATGCCACTGAGCACTGTCACAAACATGATGTAAGGCACATTTGCAGGCCTCTCCGCTGGGCTCCCACCTGTGCTAGCCCAGTGCCGACCGGTGCTGGGCTAGCACGGGGTGGTGGCCCTGTCTCCGCAGCTTGGCGGTCTCATGGACTGCCAAGCTGCAGTACAGTAAGCGGGGGCAGGGAGGAGACGTTCCAGGGAGAGGGGCGGCCGGCAGGGAGTGGAGAGAGGGCAGGGGGAGGCGTGTTGCAGTGGTGTGACGCGGGGAGGGGGGCAGGCTGGAGGAGTGCCAGGGGAGGGAGGGAGGCAGGTCTGCTCTGCAGGTTCCAAGGTGCTTATGAAGGGCTCGGCGCCCTACACGAGTGCCTTTAAAGTGAGTAGGCCCATTGTGGGGCTGCTTACCTTACCCAAGGGAATGGGATGAAAGTCCCCTTCTCCCGAGGCACCTCCTGCGGTAGCCCGGGAGGTGTGGGATGCGGCGGCAGTTGTCCTCGGTGCTGCCGAGGCTGGGTGCCCTGGGCAGCTCAGGATTGGGCTGTCACTTGGGAGGCCTCATCCTTGCCACCCATTTCACCTCAGGTATAGGAAGCACCTGCAGGAGGGCCTCCCAGATTATCTCGGGGATGAGCCTGGATAACTTTCAGCCCATGCCTTTGGGTCCACGTGGACTTGTGTCAGCCAAAGAGTTGGTGCAGCAATGGAGAAATAAAGATGTGTGGACCCCGGCAGATCAGAAACCACCTTCAGTCCAGGTTTTAAAATCTAGGTTGTGCTGGTTTGGCCATAAAATGCGTATGAATAGCCCCTGCTTAGTCAAAAAAGTATATGATGCCAGAATTCCTGGAAAAAGATTGAGAGGAAGACAAAAAAAAAATGGTTTTTTAAAAAAAGTTGATAACATGGCTGTTGACAATACACAGAGAGTGAGAGCGTGAGTGCTGGTGCAGATCCATTGGGGACCACGGCACAGTGGAGTAGATGAGAAATTTTTTTTTTTTTCTTCCCAGCACTGGCCCTGACATTGGGCCACTGTACTGTATTTGCCAGCAGGGGACAGAATTGGTCTGTCAGTCTGGTTCTCTTCCTAGTATCCTTCTAACAGTTATTGAAGACGTTCTTATTTCGCTAAGCTTTTCCCACTAGTTTTTGAACAGTCTCTGCCCTTTGAATCTCAGTGTGGATTTCGTTTGCACTATAATTTCATTGTTATTTTTTTTGTATTTGTTTTTATTGGATTTTATTGTGTTTTGTTGGTATATGTTGCCAACATAAATTATATATATAATTTAATATAATTAAACATAATTATATATATATGGGGATAAGGTGGGCTATAAATGTTTAGGTAAATGGAAATACAGAAATATATCCTAAGATCACACCTAGAAACTGAACTCTGTAGCCTTACAGAGTCAAGCACTATCTGAAAGAAAGAATTGAAGCTCTTATTTGTTTGGTTCCTTGCAGCTATGAGTCAATGATATACACCTGCTTGAAAGTCAAATATTCCTGGGTGTGGACCATCCCATAGGATTGGTGAATTCTCTATTACCATTATTATTTTATTTATTTATTTATGTCCACAAGGTGTTGTACATAAATCAAAATTAAAACTTGGACCCTGCCCTTAATCGGATATTCAGCAGGGATATTCAAATTTACACATTTACATTTACACAATGTTACGTGCATTGCAATCTTATCCCCCCCCCCTTTCCCAAAGTATGGGTCATGCATGAAATGGATTTTAGGAGCAAGAAGGAGTGCTGGTGAGCTTGCCATCTGTTTTGGAAAGGTTAGTTTCCAGAGTCTGTATTGTTGTCCTTTGATGAGTATAGATTGAAAGGAAATAGTCCCAAATACATTGCTGGCGATGTTAATTCTGGCAGACACAGTGAACTTGAATTGTGCTGCTTACAGCCTAATCCTAACTAAATTCCTTTGTGGCAATGCAGCTGCCCCTTGCCCTGGAGCAATGTCCCCTTGCCCCTGGGTAAGCCTCAGCAGCTGCACGGGCCAATTCGGACACGTACCAACAGTATCGGTGGTGCAAGTCAGAGCTGATCCATGTCAGTAGATCAGGCCTGGAAAATGGGATCGGCTGCAGCGTGCACTTGCACCACCAATCTGCCCATCCTGGGACTTTTCTGCACACTTCTGAATGGACATGTGAAAACTAGCAGTCATGCAGCTGATGTCTCTGCAAGTTTACTTAGAAGTAAATCACACAGTAGTCAGTGGGACAGACACCTGGGTAAATGTGCAGAGGATTGCAGGCTTAGATGCCTTTTATATTTTGAAAAGATATTTTTTATCCCATTTTTCCATTTTTAAATGTGTTGCCAACTATTGCAAGCTGTTCCAAATCTAAGCTATGTTTTTAAATGAAGCACAGTAACTTCAAAATTAGAAGCAATATAAGAAAGCACTCTAATGAAATTGTTTCAAGCTGATTTCTTTGTTTTTCTTGTATAGTCTCGGAGCGGCAAGACTATGCAGATTTGATTTTCCTGAAACTATTGCTACACTACTGGAGATCAGGAATGACCAAGTCAGGGGAGCCAGCAAGAAGAACATATGCAGAGACAGAGCAGCATAAGTGGGGAAAATGGAACCAGGTGGAGCGGACGTTGGGATGGAAGAGCAGACCTGGAATTAAATAGCATGCAGGGGTAATGGGTTGCTTATTTGCAGGTCACTTAAAACACTTGTTTCAATCTTTTTTGCTTTTACTGAAAAAGTGTGTCTTTTTCTAAATATAAATGTAGTGAGAGTGACATCAATTTGTTTTCAAGTGCCCTTACTATAACAAAGTCTAATTATATAGCCTAAACGTGCAGGAATCACTGGACTAAATAGACAGACAGCATTATAATTTCTGTATGTCAAAATTAAATGTAATTAATACATACCTTTGGGAGTGATGCAGATTTTGTATTACAATGCTTCTCAGGTCATGCCAGGTCAATATCAGCTGCACAGCACTGGAATCAACTCCAAGAGAGTGAAGATAAATGTTACATTCACTGATCATTAACTGTGATTACTAGAAGCAATCTTTCAGTCCAGTCCTAATCCCTGCCACCAGCATGATACAGCCTTGCCAAAAATATGCATGCTTGGTGTGTGTGTGTGTGTGGGGGGGGGGGGGAAACGGGACGCCCAAAGGAAAAAAGGAGGCCAATAAATGTTTTTTTTTACTTACTTGCTTGTCTCCACATAAGCTTTGGGGTACCTATTGATCTCCTTGGATATATGCCACCTATTTTGGTGGTCCATGTCTGAAGACGGAAAGAGGGTGGGAATGTTTTAAAAAGTAGGGATAAGATTTGGCATAAACCACATCTTCCTGACTTCTCTCCACTTCAGTTCCTCCCCTGGAATGCCCAGTTCCAACTTGCCTTGCCCATAATCTGTTCCCCGGTGCTAGCTTAGCTACTTTGGAAAGATTGCCAGCATTTGCGGCAGGCTGGCACCGGCTGCAAAATGCCTTCTTACAACAGTGGGAACTCCTACAACAGTGGAATTCTTATGACCCTAGGCCAGTGTTTCTCAAATTGTGGGTCGGGACCCACTAGGTGGGTCATGAACCAGTTTCAGGTGGGTCCCCATTTATTTCAATATTTTATTTTTAATATATTAGACTTGGTGCTACTACCATGGTATGTGACTGCATTTGGAGAAAGGCTACAGATCTGTACTTTTAACAGGCTACTGTGTATATGCTTTTAACCAGGGGTGTTCAAACTTTTTGGCAGGAGGGCCACATCATCTCTCTGACACTGTGTCGGGGGCCAAGAAAAAAAAAGAATTAATTTGCATTTCAAATTTGAATAAATTTACATAAATGAATATACAGGTCCAGCCTTGTTATACATGGATTTTTTATACATGGATTTGACTCAACACAAATGGCCCCTGCAAATGAGAAAGAATGTGTTGATCCCTGGAGAAGGGGAAAAAATGCACCCCTTTAAAATAACAGTTTAAAAAACTGCTTTTTACTGTTGCAGAGAGACAGTCATACAAGTGACTACAGGTATAACCTAAGTATCCACAGATTTTTCTATCTCAAAGCTGATGAGAAGGGCCCTTTAAATTAAAGGAAAACAGTTGTTTAATGCCAGAGAAGGCAGTGGACTGACAATCCATCAATCATTCTCTGCAGACTTCACTCCTCCCTTCCCCCTGAGTATTTGAAAGAAGGCTAAATAGCAGGGATTATCACCTGCTCCATTCTTTCCCCCTCCTGGGACTCCTGGTGAAGGGAGGGATTGCTGTCTCCTAGTGAAGCCTGAAGAGAGACTGATGGCCTCTGTGTGCATTATAAAGGTCATCAAGGCTGTTTTTAAATCACCAGAGCAAAAAAACTTTGTTTTTTAAATTGATTTGCTATAGTGCGTTTTTTGCCATCCATGTGAGTGCTTGGAACGGAACCCATGCGAATAATGAAACTCAACCTGTATTAAAGATGGAACTTATATGAATGAATGAAGGTCTTGCAATAACTCAAGGCCTATAAAAGGCCTTGCACAAGGCAAGGCCAGCCTTTCCTTTGGTGCCACTGCTGCATCACGGATGTAAACAGCAAGCAGTGGAGGGAGCCCTCATCCCACAGCTCACACAAGAGGTTGAACAGTTGGCCATCACGCTGAGATCAGTTGTTTCGGGCCAGCACGGTCTCCAGCAAGTTTCTAGAGGGCCAGAGGCTCATTGGAGACTGGGGACTCCTCGCGGGCCAGATTTGGAGTCCTCGAGGGCGGCAATTGGCCCCAAGTCCGGGGTTTGGGCACCCCTGCTTTTAATAATGAGAGTAAATAGGACTTACTCCTGGGTAAGTGTGGGTAAGATTACAGCCTAGGATTGTTAAAAATTTTCCTTACAGATTCTCATTCTAAACAGTGGGTCCCAGTGCTAAAAGCTTCAGAACCACTGCCCTAGGCATTTTCTTCTTTAGCAGAACTCTGTTCCACTGTTGTATGTTGGGGAATAGGACTGGACTGTTTGCTGTAAAATCTGTCTCTTTCAGCACATACTTTTTGCTACAATACCATACAGCAGGGGTCTCCAAACTTTTTTGCTAGAGGGCCGCATAAAATATCTGGCACAGCGTTGAGGGCTGGGAAAAAAAATTAAATATAAAATTTATATAAATAAATTAGAGATGGAACTTAGATGAGTGAATAAATGAATGAAGGGGCTCATTCATTCAAATTCTGTGGCCCTTAGAACACCCTCCAGACTCAACCAGAGCATAGTTCCAGTCATATTCGGCCAAGTGGGCCAGAGGCTTTCAGGGGACAAGAGGCTGGCCGCGGGCCAAATTGAAGCTGGCCACAGGCCGCATATGGCCCCAGGGCCGGGGTTTGGAGACCCATGCCATACAGCAAGGAAACACTTGCTCCATGATTAACAATACTGAAGCAGTGATAAAATGTATGGCCTGAGTATTGGCATGAGGAACCTTTGCGCAAGCAGTATTTTAATAAGACATGTTTGTGTGGTGAAAATAAATTGTCATGAAAAAGTGTCATGAAACAGAGCAGAACTGTGAGAAGGGGTTGAGATCTTTTTGAAACTTTTTTCTCTTTAAAACAGCATTGAATGAGAAAGGAACTGTGCTAACACGTTCATTAGGTTTGAAGACTATAACTTAAAATGATAATTGCACAACCTTCTGTATCAAGCGACTCCAAAGTGGGCTACAAATGGGTACCTAGGTCAAAAATCTCTTCTAGTCTAATCGTATCAGATCATGCCAAGTGTCTACACAGCAGGATAGGGTGGAATTATTCAAATCTCCCCTGCACATATTTGTCTATTATACAATATTTAAAGTCATGCAAATCATTTGCAAAAGAGTGAAGGACCAACAGCAGCAAACAAATTCATAAGTAAGCAAGATAGTCCTCTATTGCACAAAATAGCTGTGTCTGCATCCTTTGGATATTAAACCACACCTATGTTCATCACCCTTTCAGGACCAAGCAGTTCCTAAGTGGTTGCGACACCGAACCTTCAAATTGCGGCTTGCTGCTGTGTTATGCTGAGAGTTCCAGAGAAGAGGTCTGCAGTTGCTGTGTTCCTCTTTCCACAGGCTCTTTGAAGACTTAGGATAACTCTTCCTCTTGGTGTTCCAGGTGTCACCAGCTTCAAGATGAGCTCTCTTAGCGCTGCCATTAGTGAATTTGGTCTATCTTATATCAGAGTGCAAGATGAGAATAAAAATATTATCTACTCCCCAATCAATGTCTTACAAGCTATGGCCGCACTCTTGAAAGGTGCCAGAGGTGAGACTGCAGCCCAAATGGAAAAGGTAGGTCTTCTACACTGTTGTGAAGTATGATACAGAGTGACTTTGAGGCAAGATGAATGAATATGGAATAACTGCAACAAACAACTTTGTTCTGATAAGTTCTATGGGTACGCTTGCACTCTTACTTGATCAAGAGAATGACTGTTCTGGAGAATGAAAGTGATGTGCTGGATGGCTCTCTGCAGTCATTGCGAGTGTGGGGAATGCAGGAAAGTTGGAAGACTCTGCAAAGTGCATGCAAGTAGGTGCCACAATGGAGTCTAGGAGGACCACTGAAACCTGCACTGGATTCTGCCCAAGTGAACACTCGAGCCTGGAGCAGAATTCTGCCTGGCATAGAATTTCCCACCAAATGGAGTTTTAAGTTGGCCAGACTAGTTGCCATCTTAATGTCTCAAGGAGGCAGTTGTGCTTGTGCTGCAAAGTTCAGTGGGTGAAACTCATGCTAGATTTGTCAGCTGCTGTCTTCAGTTCTTTTAGTGTGCTCGTATGTTTGTTTTACAGATTTTGTATGTTTTTACTATGGTTCACCACCTCCAAAAAGGGCAGTTCAGGTTGAGTCTTGTTATTCGTGAGGGCTTTGTTCCCAGAACTCACATGGATGGCAAAAATCACATTAAAGCAAATCCATTTAAAAATCACCCTTTGCTAGGTGATTTAAAAACAGCCTTGCTGTTCTTTGTGGTGTAAGACAGAGACATTAGGCAGACAATCCATCAATCAGTCTCTCTCCAAGTGCTTAGAAAGGCTTCACTCCAAGCCAGCGACCTCTTCCCTTCACCCAGAGAACAGAACTGGGAAAGAGTGCAAAGTGATTATCTTTTTTTCTTGTGCTCAGGGGGAAGGGAGGGGTTTCTTGCCTTGGAGGGAAGCTGTTCTAAGTGCCTGGAGAGAGAATGATTGATGAATTGTCAGCCGGCTGCCCTCTCTTGCATTAATGAGGCTATTGTTAAATGACTTTTTTCCCCTTTAATTGAAAGGGCCCTTCTCATCAAGTTGAGATAAAACTGCAAGTAAAAAAATCCATGGATAATTAGGTTAGACCTGTATCTTGAAAGGTGCTGTATATATACAATCAATCATAATGTCTCCCCCTTTGTGGGAGAGGATAAAAGGATAAAAAGGATAAAAACATAGGCTTGAGCAGCTGATAAGGTCAAACATTTTGGGGGGGGGGGTTCTCATAAAGCTAGGTGGGTCCTGAAAGAGTGTAGTTTTAGAAAGTAGGTCCCAATGCTCAAAAGTTTCAGAACCAGAGTTCTAGCTTCTCAAACACTTTGTCTGCAGTCATTTCACCGAAAGCAAAAACCACTCATCAAGTTCAAGATGAAAGTTATCACAACAGAAGTCAAGAACATCATGTTTGCATTTCAGGTACTTCACTTCAATGAAGTTCAGAGTGCCAGAACTGGAGACTCCTCTGCAACAGAACCCAAACACGATGCATTCTGGCTGGTAATGATTTCTAGTAATGGGAAGGGGAACAAAGGAATCAATAAATAAATTTGGAGGGTCGCTTTTTTCCATTTTAGCAAATAGTAATGGCAATGTTTAGAGGTGAATAGCTCTCCGACACCACCTGCCCCCGCAGCCTGTGGAGCGATTCCACATCATAGGGAGTGTCTTGCAACATGACTGTGATGGGGAGCCTTTCTATCATTGGCCCTTCCCCAGACACTCAAAGAGTGAAAAGATGTTCTGCCATCAAGTTTACTGAGTTCTATGACATCTCCATCAGCTCATGTTTCCCATTCCTGGCACCTGGTCTGGTGCTTCCTTATTTGGAACTCCTTATTCCTGGAGAAGTGGGTTGGCCTATTGCCCAAGGGACCATTGCCCATCCATGTATGCAGCTTGCAAGGGGCAGTGGATGCAATGAGATGCCTGCGGTCATCTTCGGAGACTGTTCTACATATGTTGCCACTGACAGTGGCTAGTTTTATGACAATGATGGAGCGGGCCTGCTCTGTGGGGATGCCTGGACTTTGGAAATCTTTCCCACTAGAATTTGGTTCGGACCTCTCCCTGGAGCTCCTCCAGCCAGGCTGCAGATCTTCCTGTGTTGGTTAGTTTTCTCCGTTGCCTGTTTTCTGTTAGACTTCTTTTTCATTCTGATTTTATTGCAATGCTTTCTTTTGTGTGCTGCTTTTTTCTATGTTTTTGGGGGGTTTTATAGGTCTTTAGTATTTTTATGGTGCAGTCTGCTATCCTGAGTATTTGTCCATAAGAAAAAATACAAAATGTAAGTCTCGTGCAACGCAATCTTGAGCTACAAGGGACTTGCACCTGCCCAGAAGAGTCGCAAATGTGCTGCAAGGGTCACAAATGTGCCGTAAGAGGCTGACACAAGCCTCCCCACCAACAGAGGCACCGAGCCTTGTGTTGGCCCAGCTGGGCTGATGCTAGGCTCTGGGGTGGGCGGGGAGGAGGTGGGAGGGAGACGTTCTGGGGCAGGTGGTGAGTGGCCCCCTGGGGCGGGCAGGTGGGGAGTAGGAGGCGGGATCCAGCAGTTATGCTGGATCCCGAGCCTCGTTCCTGGGGAGTTCAGAGTGGCTTGAAGCCGCTCTGCAGTCCTCGGACTTGTGACACCTCAAGAGGTGTCCCATAGGGACCAGGGCACTTTACCCAGGTGTAAGGGGGGAAATTTCCCCTTGCCTCTGGCTGAGCCGATTCTGGCCCCTATCCTGTGCTGGATACAGCACAAGCCTCTTGGCTTGCCTGTCCCAGTGCAGGATAGGATTGCGCCCTTAAATACATAAACATTTCCTTAGATGTAATTCTTGTTGGAAATCATATCCTGAGACTGTTCCTAGAGGGTTTCCTGCAGATACATATGTTAAGGGAAGTAGCTTTGTAAGATCTTCAGTCACATCTCCAATTAGCCAGTCTTGCAAAATCTGTTCTTCCTCTGTTTCCAGATCGATGCAGGCTCTCAGTGTGATGAACCTGGAGGTTTTCATTCCCAGTTCCATACATTATTATCACAACTCAGCCAGCTCATGAAAGACTATGACCTAAGTATTGTCAACAGACTGTATGGAGCAATTGGTTTTGATTATTCTCCGGTAAGTTGAAGAAGAATTTCCTTAGTAAATGCTTTTCTTCACTGTCTAGACATGTCTGACTGGGCAGGAGTGGACTTTTGGATGTGATCCAAAGGTTGAATACTTTGTTTTGCAACAGATTTGCAGTGTAGCCCTGGTGCATTTGAGTGTCAATAGTTCATTTGTCCCTCAGAATGTGGACAGAAAGCAGGACCTGCTAGCTTGACAAACTTGAATTCCCTAACTCATAGTTTCCAAGAGAAAAAAAAGGGGGACTATTTACAGGGAGGATCAACTGCAAGGAAGGAAAGAGGCTTACTATTAGATTCTCTCCAAAATGCCACACCAGTGGAACCTACGCTCTGCCAGCAGACATGTTTCGAATCCAGGCAGAAGTGCCTGGATCCAGTGTGCACTGTGCAAGTAGTCTAGCTTGCTGATGCTGCTGGGGAACTCAGCAGGGCTGCTGCTGCAGTCGCTGGTGGCCATGTGCACTCATGGGCGGCGAAGACACCATCTGATCGTGCCAGGTAAAGCAATGGTGGGGGTGGGTGGAGGAAAGGATGGGGAGGAAGCAGGAGGAACAGGGTGTTTCTGTGCAGGGGTTGGGTAGGGATACATAATGGGGCAGGAGTGCGTAGACTCTGCAGCACTCACGTGCAGCAATATCCTACACCCTGTGGGACAACAAAATAGCACAGGACTGAGGAGGCCCATAGGGAAAGTGAAGGCTTTCTCCAGGGTAAGGGAACAAAAGTACTGCCTCTCCCATCATAGGAAACAGAGTTTGCCTCCTTGGTGCACTTGCACTGGTGGGTGGAGGACATCGAAAGGATTGGGGTCTTAAACTTTCCCACTTTCCCCAAATATCCCCCTTCCACTAGCCATGCTTCCTGCAGTCTGAGTCAGGTTCAAGGAGATACAATTTATAGGAGCATTTACAGTGGAGAAGCAGTTGGTTAGAGGAAGGATATGCACCCCTCCTACCCATTATCCCCTGCAAGTGCCTGCTGAAGGAAACATGGGGCTGCCAACTGCTTCTTTCCCACAAAACATTGACTTCCACCCTCAGAAACCTAGCCATGTCAAATGTGAACAAGTGATATGTAAGCACAAAATGAACTTGGGGATGGAGATAGAATGGGACCATACCAGCTGCCCTGCCAGGGCTGACATGTCTCCTGGCCTTGCCCCCCCCCTCCCCGGGCCACAGGGCTTGTCTGCAGAGGATAGCATAAAATGTGAGAATGGTCTTGACTTCCGACGGGCGGACTTCCCTCAAATGAGGAGGTTGGTTAGAAGGAGGTTGAAAGGGAGGGTAAAAAGAGTCCAATCTCTCCAGAGTGCATGGAGGCTGCTTAAAACAACAGTAATAGAGGCCCAGCGGAAGTGTATACTGCAAAGGAAGAAGGGTTCCACTAAATCCAGGAGGGTGCCCACATGGCTAACGAGCCAAGTTAGAGAGGCTGTGAAGGGCAAGGAAGCTTCCTTCCGTAAATGGAAGTCTTGCCCTAATGAGGAGAATAAAAAGGAACATAAACTGTGGCAAAAGAAATGTAAGAAGGTGATACGGGAGGCCAAGCGAGACTATGAGGAACGCATGGCCAGCAACATTAAGGGGAATAATAAAAGCTTCTTCAAATATGTTAGAAGCAGGAAACCCGCCAGAGAAGCGGTTGGCCCTCTGGATGGTGAGGGAGGGAAAGGGGAGATAAAAGGAGACTTAGAGATGGCAGAGAAATTAAATGAGACCTCAGACAGATACCGCTGCCCGAACGGCCCCTCCTGACCGAGGAGTTAAGTCAGATAGAGGTTAAAAGAGAAGATGTTTCAGACCTCATTGATAAATTAAAGATCAATAAGTCACCGGGCCCTGATGGCATTCACCCAAGAGTTATTAAGGAATTGAAGAATGAAGTTGCAGATCTCTTGACTAAGGTATGCAACTTGTCCCTCAAAACGGCCACGGTGCCAGAAGATTGGAGGATAGCAAATGGCACGCCTATTTTTAAAAAGGGAAAGAGGGGGGACCCGGGAAACTATAGGCCGGTCAGCCTAACATCCATACCGGGTAAGATGGTGGAATGCCTCATCAAAGATAGGATCTCAAAACACATAGACAAACAGGCCTTGCTGAGGGAGAGTCAGCATGGCTTCTGTAAGGGTAAGTCTTGCCTCACGAACCTTATAGAATTCTTTGAAAAGGTCAACAGGCATGTGGATGCGGGAGAACCCGTGAACATTATATATCTGGACTTTCAGAAGGCGTTTGACACGGTCCCTCACCAAAGGCTACTGAAAAAACTCCACAGTCAGGGAATTAGAGGACAGGTACTCTCATGGATTGAGAACTGGTTGGAGGCCAGAAAGCAGAGAGTGGGTGTCAATGGGCAATTTTCACAATGGAGAGAGGTAAAAAGCGGTGTGCCCCAAGGATCTGTCCTGGGACTGGTGCTTTTCAACCTCTTCATAAATACCTGGAGACAGGGTTGAGCAGTGAAGTGGCTAAGTTTGCAGATGACACCAAACTTTTCCGAGTGGTAAAGACCAGAAGTGATTGTGAGGAGCTCCAGAAGGATCTCTCCAGACCGGCAGAATGGGCAGCAAAATGGCAGATGCGCTTCAGTGTCAGTAAGTGTAAAGTCATGCACATTGGGGCAAAAAATCAAAACTTTAGATATAGGCTGATGGGTTCTGAGCTGTCTGTGACAGATCAGGAGAGAGATCTTGGGGTGGTGGTGGACAGGTCGATGAAAGTGTCGACCCAATGTGCGGCGGCAGTGAAGAAGGCCAATTCTATGCTTGGGATCATTAGGAAGGGTATTGAGAACAAAATGGCTAGTATTATAATGCCGTTGTACAAATCTATGGTAAGGCCACACCTGGAGTATTGTGTCCAGTTCTGGTCGCAGCATCTCAAAAAAGACATAGTGGAAATGGAAAAGGTGCAAAAGAGAGCGACTAAGATGATTACGGGGCTGGGGCACCTTCCTTATGAGGAAAGGCTACGGCGTTTGGGCCTCTTCAGCCTAGAAAAGAGATGCCTGAGGGGGGACATGATTGAGACATACAAAATTATGCAGGGGATGGACAGAGTGGATAAGGAGATGCTCTTTACACTCTCACATAATACCAGAACCAAGGGACATCCACTAAAATAGAGTGTTGGGCGGGTTAGGACAGACAAAAGAAAATATTTCTTTACTCAGCATGTGGTTGGTCTGTGGAACTCCTTGCCACAGGATGTGGTGTTGGCATCTAGCCTAGACGCCTTTAAAAGGGGATTGGACAATTTTCTGGAGGAAAAATCCATTATGGGGTACAAGCCATGATGTGTATGCACAACCTCCTGATTTTAGAAATGGGCTATGTCAGAAGGCCAGATGCAAGGGAGGGCACCAGGATGCAGGACTCTTGTGATCTGGTGTGCTTCCTGGGGCATTTGGTGGGCCGCTGTGAGATACAGGAAGCTGGACTAGATGGGACGATGGCCTGATCCAGTGGGGCTGTTCTTATGTTCTTATGTTCTTATGTCCTCTATGTGAGATGGGAAGCTGGAACCCTCAGTAAAGGCAGGGAGAATTGCATGAGCCATGGAGCTGATGCATTTCACTGGAATATCTAGCCTTTCAAACCTTGGCAGAGTGCATTCAAATCATACATTCTTTGTCAGGCTTCCATGAATGAGCAAATATCTTGAAAAGTTGGTACCATGTCCTGGTACAGAGACTGTATGAATGCTCCTAGAAATCATTCTGTTTTGTTGTGAGAACTACATCTGTCCTGGAGAGGATAGGTTCAAAATATATGCAAGAAATGTGGGCAACAGTTGAGCCCTGGTGGACTTTTGTTAGGTTTTTCCATGTAGCAGTCAGGCCAGGGAGGGGAGGTGTGCAAAATCCCCAAGGTCCAGGCTTCACAGAAGGCCCAAGCCATGACAAAACAAACTACAGTGTTTACAATACAAAATAAATGGATTGCAAAATAAATTTGGGTACCTCAATTTCAGCCTTTCCAGGGCTGTGTTTCTATTACAGCTTTAATCCACTTGCAAAGCATTTCTATTACCCCATGCATTCTGGTGACTCATTTGTTAAGTCAAATAGATCGCTAATAGATTTGTTAGATCAAATAGCTCTCAGATCCCAATTCTGAGTTTCGAAGCATGCTTCTGGTGTACTGCCCGCGTACTGCCCGTGCTGGGTGTCACAAACTTACCATAAAGCATGCTTGTGGCATCCGGAGAGGTAGGAGCAGTGGCGCTGGGCTAGCACCAGTTGGCACTGGACCTCCACACCAGGAATAGGACTCTTTGAGGTTGCCACCACTAAGTGGCACCACCAGGTGGCGGTGCAGCTTTGGGGGGCAAGAGGAGAGCAGGGGAAGGCGGGGGAGAGCGGAACTGGGTGGGGGGAGAATTGAACCCAGAAGGAGAGGTGGAGATGGTAGCAGACTCTACCACCGTATCCGATGTGTCTTGATTTCACCTGGGCTTTGTTTCAAAATCATCACATGGTAATGAGGGAGATAGTGAAAGCTAGTCCTTGGATGCCTGTGCATTGTTAGAAGAAAAAGCAGTTGAGAAGGACTTTGCTATGGTAGAAGAAAAGAAAAACAATAGCACTGCTCAAAATAAGAGCATTATCCCATTCTGATAAAAGTTTTCATTTAATTTCAATTCTACTCATGCTAAGTTAAATTTGTCAATTAAAAACTTGTTTCAAAACTGCAGTAATACGTGATGTGTACGAAAATTTAGGAAGGGGAGGGTAATCGGTCATCTTGTCCCAGGCCCGATGCCAGCTCTTAGTGGTCCCGGTCACTCATCAAGGATTATTATCTAAACAAAAACGCTTGGCATTTCTCCATTTCTAGCATGGGAAAGGTCAGAACCTCTCAGGACAGTATGAGGAATAACATTTGATTTTGTACCTTTCAGCATTACTTACGATGCATTAAGGAACTGTACAATAGTGAACTGGAAAGAGTTGACTTTGGAATGGAAATGGAAAAAACCAGATTGCAGATCAATGATTGGGTTGAAACACATGGTAGGGATGCATTTACTGGATTTTAAAAATATTCGTATTTTGCTTTTGCAACTACAAACATAGATAAACCTTTAGGTGTGCCATGGAGGTGTGTGCTGCATGCTGTGGTGGGGGCGCGATCAGGAGGCCTGTGTAGTCCCCCTGATGGACTGTGGGTCACTTTGGACCTATGCCTGCTATATGGGTGGGAGAGCAAGAGGGGCAGAGGGGGGAGGGCCAGGCTGAAGAATGGGAGATAGCCTCAGTGCGTGTAAGGGCTGCTGGATACACTCCTCCTTATATGACCCCATTTCTGTCCTGAAACTTCCTGTTACTTCCCCTTGCTGCCCATGGCCCACACTCACTGTCCATGATGTCCAGACACTGTCCGGAAAAAAAAATAGACTGTCCACAGCCATGTCCATGCGCACCACACAATTTGCCATTTGCAGCAGCAGCCTGACAGCGTGCAATAGTGGCCCAACTTTCATGCCACTGGAAAACACTCTACCCTGTGAAACATACATTCTGGCAGAACACAGTCACAATACAACTGGATCCAAGTATATCTACATGTATGTGTATAATTATTAGAATACATCATATGTCAGCTAAGCCAGTGGTGGCTATACTGACTGACTCTTAGCAGGAAGATCCCAAGATTTCCCACAGTTCCTGGGCTAAAAGCCAAAGAAACAGAAAAGAAGGATTTATTGGTTCACTGCCCTTTTGCAAAATGTTGATCATTGCATCTCACTTGTTGACAAACTATCACAGGCTTAGAAATGGACTTTTCACTTTGGAAAAGTGAAAATGGAAGATACTTGATAATTTTTCTGCTTTTCTTGTATAGAATCTATTTTGCTTTAGCAAAATAGCAAGTGACTCGTGCTATTAGCAAGTGACTCCTGCTAGTCACTTGACTTTTCACAACAATGTGAAGAAAATACTTGGGAAAAGCATAAACTGATCATTCGTACTGAGATTTTGCTTCTTTGAATCACTTTCTCCACAAAAGGTAAAATCAAGGAGTTTTTCTCCCCTGGTAATCTTGAACCTGATAGTGCTCTAGTGCTTGTGAATGCCACGTACTTCAAAGGAAAATGGAAGTTTGGTTTTGAGGAAAAAAATACCATAGAAGCACCTTTTTGGGTGAATAAGGTAAGGCATCACCAAGAAATTTACCCAGGGAGTACTTGGTTTCCATTCTTGTTCCTTTTCATCCTCCTCATTTCAACAAGACTTCCAGGCACCTAAAATTTTCTGGGGCAGTTTATAATGAATTACACAAAAGCAAACAGTAACATTACACAGTTTAAAGCACAGTTTTAAACTTTAAACTTTTAAACACAGTTTACCCAGCCATTAGTTATTTGATTTTTCTCTGTAAACCGCTTTGTGAACGTTTTGGTTGAAAAGCGGTATATAAATACTGTTGTTGTTTAAAAATGATCAGCAGAATATAGCAAAATAGCGGGTAAAAGTGGTACGTAAATACTGTATAGTTGCGCCAATACGATCTCCAATATGTGGTCAGCCTGATACGACAGGATGTTTTTCTTTGTCGCAGAACGAGAGCAAAAACGTGCCAATGATGGTTCAGACTGGAATGTTTAACTATGTCAGCACAGATCACCCACCACTTCAAGTGCTTGAGCTGCCCTATGAAAAACTTGAGCTGCCCTATGAAAAAGATGACCTGAGTATGTTTATACTGCTCCCCGGGGACACTGGTGATGGCCATTTCAGTGTTGTAAAGGTATTTGTTTAAAGGTGTCTGAGTTGTGAGTAGGAGAGGCCACTGCTCCCTAGAAGAACTCATCCTTTGCATGCTGAAGGTTCCAGGTCCATTCCCTGGCACCTCCCCTTAGCAGCAGAGTTGGGAAAGGCTTCTCAGCGAGGCACTCCTGCAAATCACAGCAGTCAGTGCTGGAGTAGATGGACCAGTGACCTGACTCAGTATAAGGAAGCAGGGCCAGCCCTGGGCTTGGGCTCCTAGGAAGATGCCTTCTTGTGGGACCCCTTGTATCTGAGTGTGTATCTGAACTGTGGTGTGTGTTGCACTTGCCTCTGGTGACAATAAGCTGATCAAAGCAACTGTTGCCCAGCAACCATTTCTTTCACCCACAGTCGCCCACAGAGTGTTGCAGAATGCCACATGGGGCATTGTGGGGCAAGAGCACGGACAACAAACATAAATTGCTGCCAGCAAAACGTGGTGCTATTGCCCATTACTGGCTGTTCCTATCTTCCTCAGGAGACCTCATGGCAGGCAACAGAAGTGGTCTCCTAGGGCACTTCAGCCCTGGAACTTGTCCAGAGGATGTTGGTCACATTTGACCTATAAGGCCTAATTTAAGTATGACCTGGCAGGGAAGAATAGTTTAAACATTCAATGTGCAATGCTGCTGTGGTAAACAGGACCTTCATTCTCACTGTGTGTTCTGTTAGTTTGCCTGTACAGTACAGTGCCCACTCAGGTTATGAATCTCTGGTGTGCTCACAATGCATGCAAAGCCTTGCAAGTAGCAATAGCAGCAGCAACAGCAAATCCAATCATGTCTCTGTGATTTCTTCCATTCCAGCTTGCAAGTTCTCTTACCTGTAAGCAGCTGACAGAGTTGTGCAGTCCATCAAACATGCCTCTACAGAAAGTAACTGTGCACCTACCCAGGTTTAAATTAGAAGAGGAGAGTGATCTCAAGGAGTCCTTGAGGAAGATGGAAATGACTCTTCCTTTTGATCGAGACAAAGCTGATTTTTCTGGGATATCACAGAAACACCTCTTTGTGTCCCAGGCCATCCACAAGTCCTTTGTGGAATTCAATGAATCAGGCACTGAAGGAGGCGCTGTCAGTGGTGCTGTAGAACTTGCAGTAAGTGAAGATCCTCCAGTGTCATTTGTTGCAATGCACCCATTTTTTTTTTTAATAACTGAAAAACGTTCTAACACAATTTTATTTTTGGGCAAGATTTCAGTCATTTAAGAACAGAGTACAACTTAAAAAACATGAACAACCCCCTTATCTCTTCCGTGTTGCAGTGCTAAGAGAGAAAGAGGCATCTATTCATTGTATTCACTTCATCTTGGTGTTAGTTAATAATGTTGAGCTTTATAATTCTAAAACATTAGTCTTATTTTATTTTCAATCGTTCAAACAAATGCCTTCTGACCACAATCAACTTGATGTAAATTAGGTTTGAGATGTAATCCTCAAGTGTTTTGTTCTATGTGAAGCCTGGGACAGGAAATGAAACTTTCAGTGGTCCTTCATGCTTCCTTACATTCCACAAGTAATGGTTCCATTACAGTGATTTCATGAAACTGACTTCATGTGTCTTTGTGCTAACCAGAGGCGTCGCTAGAGGGGGGGCGGCGCACTAAGTTTTGCAGAGAGCCTCTCTGCAGCATGCAAGCAGCTCCTCCCCCTCCCCTCAGGAGCCATTCGCCTCAGTTTCCCCCACCCCCGCCCACATGGCTCCAAAGGGGAGGGGAGGAGCCGCTTGCACGCTGCAGGGATGCTCTCTGCAAAACTTAGTGCGTTGCCCCCCCTCTTGCAACGCCTCTGGTGCTAACTGAATTCTGGATTAAACATTTGATAGCATTCTGATTAAGTGCCAATGAAAATCTCTTAGAGCACCTCGTTGGATTTGACAGTTGTGACTTAGTTATGATGGTGCATGCTGGGGCTGCGCAACTGGTATCCTTTTTGATTCCAAATAATCTTTTCCCATCCCCTGTTACTGATCTTAGGATTGTTCTACCTGATTTATTGCTTTTCTCTTTTTGACTCCTGTAACAAATTGCAAAATATTGACAGTATGCTTTTCTTGGGATTCATTCAGACAGACAGAATAAAGAACAGTTGTTTCAGGCAGAGGTGTTTTGTTTTCACCAGGTATCACTGTACACACAATCAGCAAAACTCCACTCAAAAGTAATTTCAGGTGACACTTGTGTTTAAAATAAAGTTCATAGTAACTGAAGTGGGACTGCCTTGGCATGCTCTATAGCAGTGTTTCTCAAACTGTGGGTCAGGACCCAGTAGGTGGGTCATGAGCCAATTTCAGGTGGGTCCCCATTCATTTCAATATTTTATATTTAATAGATTAGACTTGATCCTCCCCTGGTATGTGACTGCATTTGGGAACCTGTACAGACTTGTACTTTTAACAAGCTACTATGTATAATTTTTTAACGATAGCCAGTGGGACTTACTCCTGGGTAAGTGCGGGTAAGTTCGCAGCCTAGAATTGTTAAAAATGTTCCTGCTTGATGATGTCACTTCCGGTCATAACATCACTTCCAACGGGTCCTGACAGATTCTCATTCTAAAAAAGTGGGTCCCAGTGCTGAATGTGTGAGAACCTCTGCTCTATAGATGTGTTCATTTAAAAAATCTAAGCAGTGGTTCTCAAGCAGGAAACTTTTAACACCCCATATTACAAAATCAACTCTAACTAACTAACTAACTAACTAACTAACTAACTAACTAACTAACTAACTAACTAACTAACTAACTAAGTTAAAAGTTTACAATAAGTATAAGTTTAAAATTTATTGAGAGTAAAGAGCCTTCCTAACCCTCCCAAGCAGTTGCTGAGAAAAATTCCTCAAACATCCCAAAGGCTGCAATCATATCCACATTTATCCGGAAGTAAGCCCCATTGACTATTACTGTTAAAAGCTATTTATAGTAGCTTGTTAAAAGTACAGATCTGTAACATTTTCCCAAATGCAGTCACATACCATGGCAGCATCAAGTCTAATGTATTAAAAATACATATTGAAATGAATGGGGATTCACCTGAAATTGGCTACAACCTACCTAGTGGGTCCCAACCCACAGTTTGGTCTGAAGGAAGCACATAGAAGAGTGTATACAGGAAAGGATCTTTCCATGTGGTTGGAACAACTCTGAAAAAACCAGGGTCTCAATTGCATTGAAAGAGCCCAGCATAGGAACACTGTCTAGAGAGCCTTCCCTCCCCGCACCCCGCCCCATCCCATGTGGGAAACTCAACATTGTAGGGGGACAAGGACACACCAACAGGAACAAGATGGGAGGAGGCAGTCATTTATTGCAGGGTTTTTACAGGAAACCAGTAGTGCAGAGGCATCCAGGTTTTCAGGGGATTAGGGTACCTTTCTTGCTTCAGATCTAAGAACTAGAGGTGAGCGCTTGGGGTTTATCTTCTGAGGAGTGACTGCTGGCCCCAAGGAGTTGGCATCTGGGTATGGGCTGGTGTAGGAAAGGGATAATCCTGGTTCTCAATCTCTGGGGCCTGCCTGCGCTACTTGGGGTCTTTCTCCAGATTCTTCACTGCTGCAGAAGGTCCTTCCACAGTTGTTTCACACAGCTTTCTCCACCTGTCCTTTGTAGCCTCCCAGCCTTTGCATGTTCTTTCCTTCCTCTCTTCTCTGCCCCTTGCATTTCTACCGCTTCTCTCCTCCATCTGTCTCCTAACTTTTGTGTGCCACACTTTGATAAGACTTCCCTGTCTTCCAACCTTCTGCCTCTTGTCATTTTACTCCTTTTCCTAATATTTTGTCTTTACTCTCACTTTTGCCTGGCCTTCTCTTTCTCTCTCACCTTTGCCTCCCTACCTTCCTCTCCCTCTCTGCCCAGCTCCCTCTTTCTTTTAAAGCTCTCTCCCTTTAGACTTTGCATCAATCACTGGGATTCAGTTCGGATGTGCTGCCCCAACCTGGTTCCACAAGTCTTCCAAGTGCAGCAATGATGAATTTCATACAGACTCAAAGATAAGGGCCTAGGACTGCAGACATTGGTTGAAAATACAAGTGCACCTTGCATAGCCTTAATACTGACAATTGCATCTTCAAAATGAATTCTTCCATTTTCATTCACAGTTTCAGGCTGTGTTCTGGTCTGAGCCACACTGCAGGACTTTGCACTAAATGCAAGTGGAAGATGGTGACGGGAATTGACCTCAGTCAATTTCCATCCATTATTGGGGGGTTCATCTTGGCTTCAGGGGAAATGTGCAGCAAGCCGCACTATTCCTGCTGCCCCTAGATTTGGTGCTGGTGTTTCTCCCCTACCCTCTGTTGTTGGGGCTATTCCCTGGCAGTGGGACAGCAATGCATACGTGGTCGTTTTGGGTTGCTGGATTTGGGGCAAAGCTAACAATGTTTGAATCCCCCACCGATATTCCTCACAAACGTTGCTCTACTAAAGTCCTTGAAAGGCAGATTATACACATGCCCATTACAGATTTACCTAACTACCACGGAGCACAGGGAGGTTTTCACCCTCTCCCAGTTTCCTTCTTCAGTGCTCTGCACTGGGATTTAGTTACTGCAGCAACAGAATACAAATAGCCACAGAAAGGGATGATGTCTGCATATAAATGTCAACCATTTCTCCCTTTGCTCCCCCCCCCCCGGTGAAATATACCTCATTGGCTGTAGGTGGGGCAAGAGGGGAGGATCAATTTCTAAACGGCTCACCCATTTTTGCCACGCATTCAAAAATGGGGCAAGAGCATCTTAGGGTTTAGTGATTACTTTGAAAGTGCATACATCCTCGGGTACCATATGTAAAGCTGAGACAAACCTCACCTGTAGATTAACAATTCAATGAATACAAGAGACAAAGGAAAAAGGGGTAAGGAGCTGGATATGGGAGAAAACAGGTGTGACAGCAGGACCAGATTTGTAGATACAGTGCAACATTGCCATCTATTGTCTCATGACTTCACATGCAGAGGCACTAGTACTATGTAAGGCCACTTGCAGAGTGTATGTATTTACGCAGAGGATCCTTGAATCTATCAGTGTAGGAGGGAACTGCAAATGGACCATAGGGTGCAGGACTGGGAAAGTGCTAGCCTTAGGGCAATTTGCCACACTGGGGCAGCAAGCAGAGTTGCAGCCAGCACTTCGCTTCGCAACACTCTGGCATGGAATCCACCACACTGAGGCATCATGAGGAGAGACCAGTGAGCACATCATTGTCTCTGGACAGCCCTCCCTCCTGCCTGTCCCTGGGTCTAATTGAAATCACCCCCCACCCCAGTGGTGACACTGATGCTGGGTGGCTCACCAATGCAGCTCATCCTGGTGAGTTGGGGGGCTATGAGGGTGGGCCCCCACAAAAATATTTTGCATTGGGTCCCGCAACTCCTAAGGCTAGCACTGGGCCTCTGCCTGCCCCTTGAATAGGAAGAGAAAATGGAGGAGAGGGGCTTCCATAGCTATACAGTTGGAACTCCTTCCCCATTTACTTTCTCCCTTCTCTTGAGTTCTATTGAACAAAAGGGGTCTTACTTCTGAGTAGACACGCTAAGATTAACAGCCCAATTTTATGCTTGACCTCACGACAGTTCCACTGTCATAGAAGTCCCAATGATGGCACACAGACCATCAGAGCCATGCTGCTGTGACTGCTGGACCGGGCCAGTACCATTAAGTTGTTGTGGGTGCATTTTGTGGGCGGGAAGGGGGAGGTAGTTTCTGGGTGAATTTGGGGGTGAGCAAGAGAGGGGGAGTGGGCCAGAGGAAGCAGATTGCTGCAGCAAACTCAAATGCTGAATCATAGCCCCCTTGTTTCAGCCTGCCTCGCCTCCCTTACTCTCCTTGGACCTCTGCCAGCTAAGAGCTGGCATTTCTCTAAGGAAGCTCATAGGTCATCAGGGGGCCTACCCGGAGGTCCACTCTTTGCACTCTAAACTCCCCCCTCAATATTTTCCCTTCCCTTGAGGAGGCCTTCTGATCACCCCCCCACCACCACCACCACCATAGCATACAGGGTGCACCTTCATGGTGGGGCTACATGCTTCAGCATCGCAAGGAATAAGATTGAATTTTAGAAGTCATGCAGCTGATGTTTATGCATGTTTACTCAGAAGTAAGACTCACAGTAATCACACAGTTTGAGGTGCAAAATGTGCATAGTATTGCAACCCAACACTCCTTTTATACTTTAAGGTTTCTTTAACCCATTCTTCAATTTTTAAAGACTGTATTTGTTCCCAATTATTGCAGGCTGCTCCAAATAAATGCTATGTCTAAGTGAAGCACAGTAACTTTAACTTTAAAGTAAGAGGCAGGAGAAGAGAGCACTCTAATTATTTGCTGACTTACTTGCTATTGTTGTAGTGTGACAAGGTTATAGAGGTCTGACTTTCCCTGAATCTCTGCTACCCAGGGGAGGTTTTATTGAAAATTTCAGAAAGCATGAGTGTACATCTATGCTGCTGCACATATCAACAGGGATGGGAAAACCCAGCGTGGCACGTCTTGAGTCAAGTTGTCAAGTCACTGCCCCTAGGGAAGTCCTAGGGAAAGTGAAACCGAGCCATATAGCATGTTTACTCGTGAGCAGTAGGCGAACTTGCCTTAGTCCGTCGGAAAGGGCAGGCTGAGGGGAATCCAACGGCACCAGAATGGTTCCTATCCAATGAAAGCAGCCCCCAAAAAACACCCAAGAAGGAAGTCCCTTCCTCCAAGCAGACTAATGTATTGAACCCTATGGAAAGCGAAAGTAAGCCACATGGTTGCGTTTACTCATGAGTAAGCAAACATGCTTTGGCTGCTGGTCAAATCAGGCTAGCTGCATGGTCCCAATCTGATGTAAGTGGAGCTCAACAAATGCTCCAGAAGGCAGCACCCCCCCCCCCAAAGAATAAAACAGGCTTCAGCTGGTAAGGTTCATTTTATTTGTTTTTAGACGTGTAAAGCCAGGTGGGTCCTGATAGTGCCATGCTTGAAATAGTAGAATTTACACTGAATTGGGCACTGGGGAGGGCTGAAAATCTTACTGATAGTTTTTTTGGGGGGAGGGGGTTCTTGCAGACAGGCTACAGAGAAAATTCACTTGGTGGAACAGGGCTGGCTTCGCCTTATTTGTTTTTTTTCATTTTATTATTTATAATTATTTATTTTATTTTGCTTGATGATGTCACTTCCAGCCATGACATCACTTCCAGTGGGTCCCAGACAGATTGTCATTCTAAAAAGTGGGTCCCAGTGCTAAAGGTTTGAGAATCAATGCCTTAACTCAAAACAGGCCAATGAGACCTGTTTTGGAGGGGTGGAGGGGGGTGGGGGACCTGGAGGGGGTGTTTGTGTGTGACACCCTAGTGACCAAAATTCTGGAAATCATGGCTTTTAGGAATAATACCATCATGTTATGCACCATTTGATGCAGAATTTCATCTCTTGCTTGTGGGGAAATATTTACTGCATTTATTTTCTGGCCGTTATTACTATTCATTTCATGTCATGACTATTACTATCAGTCTCACCTACCTCACAGGGTTGTTGTGAGGACAAAATAAGGGGAGGAACTATACCCTGAGCTGCTTAGAGGAAGGGTGGTATAAAACTGTGAATGAATTAATAATTAATATGTAATTAATAATAATAATAATAATTAAATAATTAATTATGTCATATGGGGTGTGTCACCCAGGCACCTACCTGGACGGAGGAAGAAAGACTCAAAGACTGCGTCATCTGTCATGTTGAGAGACTTGTGGCAGGGGTCCTTGTGAAGTAACAAGGCCCCTGAGGAATGTGAAAGCAATAACGCAATTAAACCGGGTCAGCAAACCACTTTTCTCGGCTCCTTGTGATCTGCGCCAGCAGGGTAAGTCTGCAGCCCCTTGTTGGCCCCTGGGAGAAGACCTGCCCTGTGACGTCTCCAGGGGCATGGATATCACAGGGTGACAAAAATTTGTGGGCCCCGGGTGTCAAATGACCTAGCTATGCCACTGGTGGGAGGGACTGAGTGAGAGCCAGGACAGAAGCGGTGAGAGGGAGGAGGGTAACCAGCAGCAATTTGGAGACTTACCAGGACAACCCGATCCTTGGCACCCCTACTCAGAAGTTGTCCCACTACAGCTGGACCTTCAGTGAGGGTTTCCTCACCCTCCTCCTCCTCCTGCCCTCTCTCAGTCAATGGAAATATGAGAATGCCCATCTTTTGCCCAATGATCATCTGTCCCTTCCTTTCTGCCAGAAATGGGAAAAGAGAGCCCAGTCCCACCTCTCCCTTCTGCTCGCATGAACCCTTTCCTGCCTCCCAGCTAGAACTCCCTGCTGCTTGCTGTTAGAATGTTTGCTCCACGAGATTTTCCATGCAGCAGAAACAGTAAGCGGGCACTTCCAGACACAGACAGACTCAAGTCAGCACATGTGGGGACGAGTACCAAGTCAGGGGGGCCTGACTTGAGTCTTTTTCAGAGTCTTCCACAGGTGCAACTCACAAGTCGCACTGAAAAACATGTATTTTCACAACTTGAGTCTGAGTCACCTGACTCGAGTTCCTAACACTGCATATCAATACTTACCTGAAACGAATTAGCGTGCAGCGGTACATGTTTGGATCTCCCAGATCATCTGATTCTCACCTGGTTCTTCCAGCTCACCTGATTGGTCAATGAAAGCCTATGCAATATGTACCTTCATCTCTTGAAACAAATCCTGATACTATGTAGCTGATATTGATGTGGCATGACCTGACTTAAAAGTATTGTAATACTGAATGGCACTGCAGAGAAAATGCCAAGGACAAACAGTGTCAAACAAAATTCTGCGCACATGAGACATTCCTCTCTAGCGCAAAGCAGCTATATCTGCTTCCTCCCGTGTCAGCATAGGTGTTAACCACATTTTTGTTCACCACCCTGTTCAAGAAGTACATGTCCCTGTTCATGAAGAAGTGGTTGTGACACCAGCACCTTCAAACTGGGGCAGTGGAGTAGCTAAGGGGGTGCAGGGGGTAGCAGCTTAGTGGGGCAACAACATGCGGGTGACAACAAAGCCACCTGTCCACAAGAAGCTTCCCGCATGCCCCTCCCTCCTCCCCATGCAGGCCGTCCGGTCAAGTGTGCCCTTCCCAGAAAATGCAGGATGGCGAGCACGACTGCTACAGCCAGACAGTGTGTGTGTGTATGTGTGTGTGTGTGTGTGTGTGTGTGTGTGTGTGTGTGTGTATGTGTGTGTGTGACAAAAGGCCTCCCCTTGACCCCCAATATGGTGGCAGTGGTGGTGCAGTGGGGACCCCTGTTGCACCCACCTGCAGGTTTCTACTAGCACTGCTGTGCTGAGCTCCTCCTCCTGGCTCAGCCTTTCTCCTCCACCGGGGTGCCTCCTCAGCCTGTCCAACCCGGCAGCCACTACCTTCTGTACCCCCCTGTGCCCCCTCCTCTTGGAAGTCCTCCCTGCCTCACCCCCAGCCGAGTCCTCCAGTAGCCAGGAGACATGGAGGCTCAGGGGCAGCCCCCCCCCCACTTTCAGCACAGAGGATGCCGTCTGGTGTGCCGGGCTGAGCTGCCTCTCTCATGCTCCTGGCCTTTCTGCTTCAATAGTGTGGGAGGGTTGCCTCTGAAAAACAGCAAGGAGGAGAAAGGGCAGTTGAGTGGTTGAGGGCAACCAGCACTCTCCCCTGCACACCGCTGAGTGGCTGGGTTCCTAGCTCTGCGCACCTGCCAGCAGCCCCCCCCCCGAGGGTGGCCAGCAGCAGCAAGCAGGGGTGCCTTTGTGGTTCCCGCCTCCCACTTGCTGAGTTGCCACATCTCCCGCCAATGGCAGTCACCGCGCCCAGCCCCGTGCCCAGTCCCTGGCCACAGGCTGTAGCTGGCAAGCGGGCAGTGGCCCCAGAGCAGTAGGAGGAGGAGGAACCAAGACAGCAGACCAATTCTTGGGTTAAAAATCAAACACATAGTAGGGATGCATGTATTCAGTTTTTAAAATCCAAGTACTTTGCTCTTTCAACTACAAATACAGATAAACTGTTGCTCAAGTAATTTACAAGACAATATTAGATTATATAAGCATATTTACATATGACAGCTAGCCCAATGGTGGCTATACTGACTTGCAGCCCAATCCTATCCACACTTTCCTGGGAGTAAGCCCCATTGAATCTAATGGGACGTACTTCTGAGTAGACATGCATAGGATTGGGCTGTGACACATTACAATTTAGTAGGAAGACTGTTATAAAAGGAGTGACAGCTCCTTGGCCAAAGGAAGAGACTCATATCTTGCTCAATGACCTTTGGAAAAATGTTGATCACTGTATCTCGCATCTTAACAAACTGTCAAAGTCTTATGAATAGACCTTAATGAAGGTTAATGAAGAATGAAGCAGAATTCGTCTGCTTTCCCTATAGAGAGCCTATTTTGTTTCGCTATTTGTTAATCACTTGATTTTCCACAACATTGTGAGGACAAATGCAATTAATACCCCACACCTATCCTCCAATGTGCTATAGCATATAGCTATAGCATGCAGCCTCACCAAGAGGGTGCACACTACATGTTAAGGTGAGGTGGGTGATCGAACAAACAGCAGGAGGTAAGAAAAATAATTTTTACAATCGGATAGCCTACAGTGGGGGTGGATTAATTATCCTCCCTCCAGTATGCTGCCCGATCATCTGCGGATTTCCCCAGACCTATGCCAGCCATTTTCTGGGCCCAGAAACACCCTCTGCTCTCAAAGCACAACCATGACTTGACATGCCCCTGCCACTACTGTATCACCAATGTGCCGCCAGAATCACTGTAGCCTGGGCTCCACGGCAGCAGAGGTGTGAAGCAAAATCTTGCAGCAGCAAGCTGCAAAGCGCCCTTGGCAGTGTAATCTTTGTGCCACTGATAGGTATTATATCACAGCAGTGATTCATTTTTTTTTTTTTAAATAAGGTAACAAGATGGGCCATCTGGCTGGTGACATGACAGCACCATGGTATCACCATGGTGATAGCACCATAGCACCATCTAACTTATTGCGGAATCTGATTTATGATTGGCCGGTGGGGGGTATTAAAAAGGGATCAATGCAGTCTTTGGAGATTTAGCATAAAATGGAGAGACATTGTTGATTGCATATATACAGCAATTTTCAGCCACACATCAAGTTCAAGATGTATCAAAGTAGTCATCAATAACATGTTTACATTACAGGTACTTCACTTTGATGAAGCCCAAAGTGCCACAACTGGAGACTCCTCTGCTACAGAACATGTATGTTGGCTGGTAATGGTTTCTGTTAATGGGACGCGGAATGAAGGAGTAGATAATGAAATCTGCAGGGTCACTTTGTTCCATCTAAGAAAATGATGGCATTTAGAGGTGCACAGCACACATGGCACTAAATATCTAAGAGATGGCTGTATCTGGGGTGCAATAATTTTGACACACCACTGTATATTACCACTGTTGGCAACAGGCTAAAAATAATTACAGGTAAGGTGTCCTTGATGACTGTTGTTTATGAACAACCCCACCACCACCACCACCTGAAACTTTCCCAAAAGCAAGCATGCTGACTTTTTTCTATTTGTTTGGTGGAACAGAGCTAAGGCAGAAGGAGATCTTAAATGAAATTCGAATGTGAATGTGATGTGATATTTGAACATGATTGTGTAGACATATGACACCCAGCTTTGTCGTTGAGTGTCATCTAATCTCAAGGATGGATCTCCTAGTGTGCTATAGTGTGAAGTTTTGCTTTGTAAAAAATGTTTTAACAGTTGCACCTTGTTGGTGATAACAGTGCTTGCTGTTGTGCTTGCTGAACTCCCATTCCAAATGTATATAACAGTGAGCTAACATGAGAAAGATTTCCTTGAAAAGTGGATCAAGGCTACATCATCCGGAGACACCTTGAGACAAAATCTACCCACAAGCAAGCCAGCAAGCCATTATGATTTTTCTGGCCTTTTGAGGAAGGCAGCATAAAAGATGAGAGACAAAGAGAGCGAGAGCCATAAGTAAGAGATCAAAAATTAATAACAAAGACACAATTAATGCCACAAGGAGATCTTTTCAAGTGTAAACATAATCTTTAGATTTTTTTAAAAAATAATGTTCTTATCACATACATTCCAAACCTACCCCTTCAAAGTGAAAAATGTAAGTTTTCTATAATGGGGCATCAGATGTCAGTCACTGGCAGAGGGCCCCACTCATCAAAGCCCTTAGTTGGCCAGGCTAACCCCTGAACCGTAAGTACCAGAGGTAATGTAAGTATACAATGCACCTCCCCAAGAGGGTGGGGGAAGCAGGGCAGGGATTTGCTTCAAGACTCCCTGCAACCTGGCATTGGCTTTCCTATTTGCCAAAAGTAGAAGACATTGGAGATCCAGTAACAGATCTCCATAATGTTATCTAGTTTTGCTAACAGATATTTTCATTCAGAAACATTAGAGAAGATGAATCCTGCTTACATTGACCAACCAAACCACCACTAGAGGGCTTTCCCTGTCTTTAGAATTTGGATTTAACTATCACTGCTTGTAAGATGTTCTTTGCACAATTCTCTCTTGCTTAATGTTATATCATTCCTGTTAAGTGCATGATATTCTGCATGGGATCCAAAGTTGGATTTAAATAAATTCTGTTCCAGTGGCTGTGTCAACGTTTTTGTATGTTCTTTTAGTCAAAGTGAATAATTTTCCATTTTCATTCAAAACCATTCCTTGCATTTTGCTTCAGTTCAGTCCTGTGAAAAATTATACAGATACATAGGATTAGTGAGAGAAATAAAGAACAATTTCATGTGCATTTACAGCCAGGATAAAGCAACTTAATCCATTTCCAAAATACTTTTCAGCAGTGGTTCCCAAACTTTTCAGCACCAGAACTCACTGTGTCCTCCACAGTGGGTCTTGACATGATGCTCCTGGTGGTTCCAGAAATCTTACTCAGAGGCCATGGAAGCATCTTCTGGGTTGGGCCAGGTCCACAACTCACTCTGTTGGCTTCTGCAGGCCTCAGAATGGTCCACAGAAGCAATTGGAAGGGACTTCCAGTCAAACTGGAAGTTGTGTCTGCAAACCACAGTTCTGATCTGCAGGCCATTCCAATGCCCACAGAGGCCAACAGAGTGGGGTGTGGACCTGTCACAACCCGGAAGAGGCCTCTGGGACCTCCCAATATAGCATTCCAGCATCACCAGGAGCATCACGTTGGGCCCAACACATATGGGGTCATGAGCCACAGTTTTGGGAACACTGCTTTACAGGGGTCTATAGCTCCAGTTGTTTGAAGATCCTTGTGCAACTTGGTCTAGCAGGGCCATGAACGGCCTGAATGGATTTGCTGTCTGATCTGCGGCCTTCTCCTCGCTGACGTACCAGCTTAGGGAAGCAGTCAGATGGGCAAGGAGAGGGGGGTGAGGTGCGGTGAGGTAGAGCACAGCAAGGCATGGCAATCTGGAATCCCACTGCTGACATCTCACTGCCATCTGCCCAGTTCAAAACATACAGGATGGGCAAGGTGTGAGCATGCTCCTCTCATCCTGTTGTTTCAACAGGACCAGGTAGAGCAAGTGACAGGAGACACCTCCATAAACTGAAGTAAGAGAAAGGAGGCATGAGGGGGTACTGCCTTCTTTTCCTTCTTGTCTACTGGGTCTTCTTGCTAGGCATGTGAGAAGGAGGTGGAGCCGAGCGATCCTGTTCTGATAACTCATGTAAATGAATAATTGCAGCGGGATTGCTCCAATGTTGTTCTGCTCTTGCAGCTGTGCTGCTGAGATCAGTTGCAGGAGCAGCCCTGGAATAGAGGTGACTGCTTGCCTACATTTTCCTCTTCAGTACATGCCTACATCGCTTGCTTGAAACATCCTAAGCTATTTGCTTGTCAAGCACTGTGATCCACAGTGCTCTGCACGTGGTACCCTGAAGGCTTAACTGTAAATGTATCTCTGGGGAGGTGGGTGACCAGTTTGTGCACTCAGCAACCTTTTGGTTCCTTCTAAACTGTAATCTGCCTACAGAGAAATGGCATCTAACAACATTCTCCAGGATCAGTGGCGTCATTAGGGTTCGCATCACCCAGTGCAGGATGCCAGCATGTCACCCCCCCATGCAGTGGGCATGGTGATGTACCATCACTCCGCCCCCACTGGTTTTTTGGTTGTACCTTTTGATAGAACAAAGATAGAACATATTCTGCATGAAATGACGCATTGATTGTTACATAACATGATGGTATTATTCTTCCAAATTGAGATTTTAGTGATTCTGGTCACTAGTGGGGTTATCCCCCCACCGGGTGTCAACTTACTAACACCTGATTGCAGCAGTTCTCAAACTTTCAGCACTGGGACCCACTTTTTAGAATGACAATCTGTCTAAGACCCACCAGAAGTGACGTCATGGTGGAGGTGACATCATCAGGCAAATTAAAATAAATAAGTATAAATAATTAAAGTGAAACAAATAGTTAAATAAGCAGAAGCCAACCCTGGTCCACCAAGTGAATTTCCTGTGTAGCCTGTCTGCAATTAACACCCCCCTCCAAAATCAGTAAGGATTTCAGCCCTACCCAGTGCCCAGTTCAATTGAAGAACTTCTGTTTAAACCAGATCACTGTCAGGATCCACCTGGCTTTGCAAGTCTCAAAAAAGTTCACCTTGTCAGCTGAAGCCTCTGTTTTGATCCTTTATAGTGGGGGGGGGGAGCTGCCTTCTGGAGCATTTGTTGAGCTCCAGGTGCATAGGATCAGGACCATTCTGGTGGCTTCACATTCCCCTTTGCCTGGCCTGACCACCAGCCAAGCCACGTTTGCTTGCTCACGAGTAAATGCGAACGTGACGCTTAGTTTCACTTTCCATAGGGCTCAATACATTCGTCTGCTTGGAGGGAGGAACTTCATTCTCAGGTGTTTTGGGGGATAAATTCATTGGAGCAGGACCATTCTGGTGTCGTTGGATTCCTCTCATCCTGCCCTTTCCAATGGACTTAGGCAAGGTCACCTACTCACGAGTAAACACGCAATACAGCTCAGTTTCACTTTCCATAGGGCTCCATGCATTTTTTGTTCTCCAGTTTTTTGGCCATAACTTTTGATAGAAAGGAGATATTTCGTGCTGGTGTTTTGCATTGTATTCAGCTGGAAATTCTGCATCCGACGGTATACAACATGATGGTATTACTCCTAAACAATGCGATTTTAGTGTGTCACCCCCCAGTGTGCATCACCCCCCGTGTGTGTCACCCGGTGTGGCCCGCACCCCCTAGCAACGCCACTGTCCAGGATACACAATTATTGAAAGGACAGGAATACTTTCCTGCATGTTTAGCCCAATTCTATGCATGTTTATTTGGGAGTAAGTCCTACTCGTGGGAGGATGGAGGCCAGAATGTGCGACCAGATCAAGAAAGAAACATCTGAATGTTGTGGTTTCTTGAAAGATAGAAACCTTATTTCAAATTGTGAAAATCCTTACGGGGATTTAAATTGCCTGCCTATGTAAACCGCCTTGAATAAAGTCTAAGGAGAAATCTGAGGACCAAGAAAGTTGGTATAGAAATACCTGTATTATTGTTGTTGTTGTTGTTGTGTTCGTAGCGTTTATTGTAATGGAAATATGGTCTAGATCTTTAAAAAAATGTATTGTGACCTCTTTATTTTCCAAAAAGCACTGAGACGACACATCTGGTTGCAGCCAGTCTTTTTCTGCAAGTCCATGGTTCAGTCCGAATAACATGAAAAGAAGAGCAATAAGGGTTATAAAAGCCATCCACATAATCCATCCATTAAAAAAAAAATTAATAATAGATCACAATATAAGGGCATTAGGATCTTGCAAATAAATTGTATTAGCCATTACTGTCACTTTCTTTGAAACTGTACATGCTAGAACCTTTCACTTCAAGTAGCAAGGCCATGAGAAGGACATCAAAGGCAAAATTGCCATACTGCAGTATTGCTGCCTGCTATTTGGCTTTGAGGATTTCTTTTCAGAAGTCAAGAGCATCACTGGCCCGCGAAAAGGTGACATTCACCTTAGTATCACAATATATCCAGGGTAAATAAACACATAAATTGGGGAGATGAAGAGTGCAAGCAGCAGGTCCCATTCCCAATCTGCACAGCTTCATGTAGACATCTGCATAGAACTAATGCACATACAACTATATGCATCTAGAATCCTCTCCATATGATTTGGAACTCTGATAAAGCATATTGTACGCTGATTCCATGCAGACATTAATGTGAACATGTAAAGATAATCTGTTTTTGTGTGATCATACGGGATGCATCTTTTTTTTCCTTCTCCTTTATTTGTGAGTAGGTATATACAGAAACAAACATAAAAGCCACAAAAAAGAAAAAAAATAAATCATAAAAAAGGGGAAAAGCATGTTATAAAAGAACTACATTACAAATAAATATAATTAAGCAATCTATACATTAATCTCTTAAAAAGGCTCTCAAATGTCACAATTTTGGACAATCTATATGTAATTGCCATCTACATGCCATGCATTCAACAGTTGATAAGGTTAAAAGTTCCTCAATTCATTGAGTAATGTTGGGGGGGGGGGAACTTATCCTTCCAGTATTTTAGTACTGTAGAAGACTTTTAGGTACTGTAAGGCACAAACAGTCCATTTCCTCTGTCTTGCAGTTAACCTCCATGAAATACGCAGATAATTTAAAAGAACACAACTAAGTACAGCATCAACAAATATCAGATCCTGGATGTGTCATGAGAACTGGGCTACTCTCTATTGACAAACAGGAACTTACAGCACAACGCATGAAGCAAAAGTGAACTGCATGTAAATTGCTGGGGTAGTTTTTCTTCACTTTCCTGTTGCTTTGGCAGTCATCAGTTTGGAAAACCACAAACAGTTCTGAGGCGGCAGCAGCAGCATGGCCAGCAAGGGGAGGAAAAGAGCAGGACGTAAGTATCGAGTTGCACCATTGTGGAGTTTCTGAGGCTCTGCTGTTGCAGGAAACACTTTAAGAGATGATACATGCTGACCTTTCACCTGTTGTGGCTCTGGCCATATCACCCACGTATTTTCATGCACTGTAATGATAATTTGAAAATCTTCCTTGTGTCAGCTAATGTCTGTTACCATATGGTGTTCACATGCCCAAGCCCACGTGCTAATTTGGAAGAAGATACTCTCCCTACACTTGCCTATACTGGATGCTGGTCATATATGCCCCATAACTACATTCAGATGTTTAAATATTCTAAATAATTCTAGAAAAGATTTATATTATTTATTTGGAAATTGCAGGGGAGGTTTCTAGCTAAGATTTTGTGTATTTTGTTTTTTCTTCTCTCTCTTTATGAAATCCCATCACGATATGGTTGGTGACAGTCTGAGTTTAGCTTTCTTTTCAACATTACCTGTTTATGTGTTTTTCAAGAGTTCTGCACAATATGCCTCAGGGCACAATCCTAACCCCTTTCCAGCACTGACATAAGGGCAATGCAGCTCTGAGGTAAGGGAAGAAACATTCCCGTACTTTGAGGAGGCCTCTGTGAGTGACACCCAACTGCAGGTTGCAGCACATGCCCCATTGGCACAGCTATGCCAGTGCTGGAAAGCACTGACATAAGGGGTTAGAATTGCGCCCTCAGTCTCATTGAGATGATACACCTAAACTGGGCTGCACTACTTCAGATTGCCTGTTCAGGCTTGCATGACTGTTCCTCCCTTCATAACTCTGTAGATAAAAAAACCTAAAATGCCAGATGAAAATTCCCTTCTCCTGAGGACGAGCCGGCGGCGGCAGCCTGGAGCATGCTGGGTGCTGTGGCAGTTATTTTCGGCACCACTACAGCTCTGCACACTGGGCAGCTCAGGTTTGGGCTGTCCGTCATGAGAACCTCCACCTGCAATCTGAAATAGCAAAGTCCACAAATAGATTTACTGTCTCAGGAAGAACAGGCATAGACTTAGGCAGCTGGATTTTGCAAACGAGTGATGCTCAGGTTACAGCCCTTTCAAAGAAATAAACCCATGTTCTCCATTTGTAAACAAATCTCTCAACTGAGAAGATACCACTATAGCAATATATAATAGAGCCTCTGTATTCCCTGGATCATAAATACGAGACTATAGCTCTGATTCAGCTCTGGAGCACCCTACTCAATTTTGCTCTCCATGTTGAAATGGAGCTATTTATTAGTACTCGTCGGGAGTGGCTGTTCAATCGCTTTGAACCCACTTAACAGTATTAGAATTTAGTCTACATTTTACCATCTTATCTACAAGGATACCTTGAGAAACAGTGTCCAATGCTTTGCTGAAATCTAGGCACATTATGTTCATGACATTCCCACTATCTACTAGATAATCAGCATGGCTTCTGTAAGGGTAAGTCTTGCCTCACAAACCTTATAGAATTCTTTGAAAAGGTCAACAGGCATGTGGATGTGGGAGAACCCATGGACATTATATATCTGGAGTTTCAGAAGGCGTTCGACACAGTCCCTCACCAAAGGCTACTGAAAAAACTCCACAGTCAGGGAATTAGAGGGCAGGTCCTCTCCTGGATTGAGACCTGGCTGAAGACCAGGAAACAGAGAGTGGGTGTCAAAGGGCAATTTTCACAGTGGAGAGAGGTGAAAAGTGGTGTGCCCCAAGGATCTGTCCTGGGACCGATACTCTTCAGCCTCTTCATAAATGACCTGGAGTCAGGGTTGAACAGTGAGGTGGCTAAGTTTGCAGACGACACCAAACTTTTCTGAGTGGTGAAGGATCTCTCCAGACTGGCAGAATGGGCAGCAAAATGGCAGATGCGTTTCAATGTCAGTAAGTGTAAAGTCATGCACATTGGGGCAAAAAATCAAAACTTCACATATAGGCTAATGGGTTCTGAGCTGTCTGTGACAGATCAGGAGAGAGATCTTGGGGTGGTGGTGGACGAGTAAATGGAAGTGTCGACCCAATGTGCGGTGGTGGTAAAGAAGGCCAATTCTATGCTTGGGGTCATTAGAAAAGGTATTGAGAACAGCTAATATTATAATGCCGTTGTACAAATCTATGGTAAGGCCACACCTGGAATATTGTGTCCAGTTCTGGTCGCCGCATCTCAAAAAAGACATAGTGGAAATGGAAAAGGTGCAAAAGAGAGCGACTAAGATGATTTCGGGGCTGGGTCACCTTCCTTATGAGGAAAGGCTACGGCGTTTGGGCCTCTTCAGCCTAGAAAAGAGACGCCTGAGGGGGGACATGATTGAGACATACAAAATTATGCAGGGGATGGACAGAGTGGATAGGGAGATGATCTTTACACTCTCACATAATACCAGAACCAGGGGTCATCCACTAAAATTGAGTGTTGGGTGGGTTAGGACAGACAAAAGAAAATATTTCTTTACTTAGCGTGTGGTCGGTCTGTGGAACTCCTTGCCACAGGATGTGGTGACGGCATCTGACCTGGATGCCTTTAAAAGGGGATTGGACAAGTTTCTGGAGGAAAAATCCATTATGGGTTACAAGCCATGATGTGTATGTGCAACCTCCTGATTTTAGAAATGGGCTATGTCAGAAGGCCAGATGCAAGGGAGGGCACCAGGATGCAGGACTCTTGTTATCAGGTGTGCTCCCTGTGGCATTTGGTGGGGCCGCTGTGAGATACAGGAAGCTGGACTAGATAGGCCTATGGCCTGATCCAGTGGGGCTGTTCTTATGTACTTATGTTCTTAGATAAGTCACTGTATTGAAAAAGGAGATGAGATTAGTCTGGCATGACTTGTTCTTGTCCAACCCATGCTGGCTCCTAGAGATCACTCCATTATTTTCTAAGTGTTCAGAGACATTTTGCGTACTAATCTACTAATGATTCTATGATCATTCCAGGCATTGACATCAGGCTGACTGGCCTGTAGTTTCCCAACTTTTCCTCTTTTTTTTAAAGATAGGGACAACATTTGCTGATCTCCAGTCCTCTGGCAACTCACTCATTCTTCAGGAATTCTTGAAGATTACAAATATTCTAGTATGATGACACTACAGATACCTCCATTGTCAGCACATGAATTGTCTTGAACCACAGCCCATGCTACCAATGGGAAGAGTATTGACTGCTATGATCAAGTCTGATTGACTCAGGCAAAAGCCCCCCCCCCCCAGCCAGCTCTGCCAGCCTATTCAATAAGAACAATTTATCTGCCTAAGATCACCCATCAATAAGAATTTTTATGCAAAACCATTATTGGTTATATTTGCTAATGACTGTCCACCTATATATGCAAATAAAGCAGATATTACAAAGACACTATAGACCTCTAGTGCTTGCTCTCATCCGAAGAAAACCAAATCCTTTAGGTCTAATTCTGGAACTTGTCACTGCTTGGGGAAGTGAAAAGTGCATAATGATGATCGTCTGAGTTCGTGACCTTCTCACAATATGGAATCTCCCTAAAGCTTAAAAAAGAAAGAAAAAGGCCAGCTACACCCTCAGTGAATCAGCTCCTAGAGTTAAAAGGTAAGCCCTTTTCATAGAATGTATGTAGTTTCTGAATCAGCATCAAGGTAGTTCCTGTGAAACCACACCTACTAAAATATTTGAGCTGGATGCTAAGCGAATACAGTTTTGATATGTACACACTACTGTTCTGTGCAACTGTGAATCACAGTTTCTTTGAAAGCTGCTGTGAAGCGTTATTAGGGCTCCAGAATGCGCATACCTGGAGGACAGAGGAGTGCCAAGTGAAAGTCAAGGCTGGTCTGTCATGTTTCACACATGGTCACAAGGGTGTGCCTTTGGCAGATACAAATGAAGAAGAGTGTGTGAAATGGAATGTAGGTTTAATGCCTGATTGTTACCTAGTGACACTTGAACAAACACTTTTCTGCTCCCAAGAAACTGGTGTTCATTCCAAATGAAATCAAATGTAATAGAAACATGGGTGGAAATAATTTGCATTGGCTTTCTAATATAGATTTAAATCCTGATTTAGTGACTGTTTGGATTACTGTATTAAACACAGGATTCCCAAATCTGAGGGGAAAAAATACCCCAATATACCTTATATACACCCTATTGTTCCCAGTCTTACTACAAGAAAACAGAGACAGACATATTTTGCTTCCAAGTTATTTCTATCCTAAGCCTGGATAAGAGCAGGTTAAAGGTCGGGACGAGGAGAATAACAGTGTTCCATGAGCCTACTATAGGATGTTTCTCAATCATTTCGGCTTTGCTATATCACATCACAAGCCTATTCAATGCCCATTTCTGTTTCCAAAATTGGCTAGCTATAGTCCTCTGGAAACTCACTAGCAAGACATCAAAGCAATAGCCCCTGCCCCTCCCTCATTGTTTGTCATCTCTACTCAGAGATATACAGTCTCTGAATATGCAGGTTCTACTGAGGATCAGATTATACATAAGTGTGTATAGGTTTGCATCCAAACTCAATGACTTTTCCATGTTTCACAGAAAAAAAAATTGCTTCAACTGCTCTTATTCAACCTTTTGCTGACTCATTCTGTAGCAATTTGACACATTATAACTCAGATATTTGTATTACTGTATATGATGGTGTCATTTTTTTTGCACACTATGTTATGTCATGCCTTCCTAGGATGTTTCAGTTTTTCCATAGGGACTTCCCTTTAGGCCAAAATATATTGCATCACATGTGCTGAGAAACTAGAAATGTTTTCCTGGGAGTGGTGATAAAATCTATATAAACAGCCTGCCTTTCACTTGGGATTCACAGGAAGGTGAAGAGCGTGTTTGCTTTAATGGTTGGATTAAACAAGGTATGTACAGTTACAAACATTAAATTTTTGTTCTGGTTCTGGGATCTGCTGACACATCAAGGGTAATTAATTTGTTAACATAGGTGGCAGTGATTGTTGAATGTTTTAATATCATTTTATATAAGAGAGAGAATGGTAGCTTACAGCCCAAATCTGTGCATATTTACTCGGAAGTAAATTCTCAGTGGACTCCCAAATAAGTATGCATAAGATTGCAACATTCTAGAGTTTCAGAGATCTGCAATTTAAAGTGTACCATTTGTGGCATACTTTTAGCTGAATATGTTTCCTTATGATAAAAGATATTATATTTGTTCTATACTGTATTGTATAGTATACTATAACAGTGTTTCTCAAACTGTGTGTCGGGACCCACTAGGTGGGTCATGAGTCAACTTCAGGTGGGTCCCCATTCATTTCAATATTTTATTTTTAATATATTAGACTTGATGCTCCCATGGTATGTGACTGCATTTGGGGAAATGTTACAGACCTGTACATTTAACAAGTTACTATGTATATTATTTCAACAATGATAGTAAATGGGACTTACTTCTGGGTAAGTGTGGGTAGGACTGCAACCTAGGATTGTTAAAAATGTTTCTGCTTGATGACGTCGCTTCCAGCCATGACATGACTTCCAGTGGGTCCTGACAGATTCTTATTCTAAAAAGTGGGTTCCAGTGCTAAAGGAGTGAGAACCACTGCTATATTATATAGTATGGTATAGTGTGTGTGTGTATATATATATATATATATATATATATATATATATATATATATGTATGTATGTATGTATGTATGTATGTATGTATGTGTGTATATATATAATATGTGTGTATGTATGTGTG
This sequence comes from Tiliqua scincoides, assembly GCF_035046505.1. NCBI lineage: Eukaryota > Metazoa > Chordata > Lepidosauria > Squamata > Scincidae > Tiliqua > Tiliqua scincoides. Next base: position 83,613,201 of record NC_089824.1, on the reverse strand, counting down.
TATATATATGTATGTATATATATAAAATATATATGTATGTGTGTGTATATAAACACACACACACACATACATACATACATACACACATAGAGTACAGTACTACTGTATACTGTAGTATACTATAAACTATACAATATAAAATACTATATTCCTTTGTGTCATTTAAGCTCATTCTTTACATCTGTTAGTGATCGGTGTCAGTAGCACAAATGACTTGCCACAGGACCCTTTCATTTAAGAATCTAGTCTCTAGTGAAAAGAATAAGCACCACAAAGATGTAGAATTGTATGCATTATATTGAAAGGTACGCAGGAAGTAGTCTGTGAGTGAATGGTGCAGTTACACAGCTGAAACTAAGTAGGCCTGGTGCTCAGAATCAGTGATGTATGTGAGTGGTCACAGTGTCATTCTTGGACTGAATTGTCAGGCTTATAACTTCCTTTCCTGTTGTTTTTACAGCAGCATGTTTCACAGGCAGTAATATGTGATAAGTATGCTTGTCATGAAAAGCCTCACTGCTGATTCCTTCATATTGGGGCAGATTATTATTCTGCCCAGGTGTTAACCCTGAAGAAACATGAGTTCAAGTCCCTGCTCAGATAGATAGCTTTCTGAATGACCTTGAACCAGACAGTATAAATCTGCCTAGCCTGCTTTGCAGGGTTGTTGGAAGTGAGTGAAAAGCAGTTGTGAAGGAACCCAGAAATAAGCAGCTCTGAACTCTTTAGCAGAAAACCAGGGAAGAAACATACTATATAATTATCTAGAATGCCACAGAAAGCGTTGCTTCTCTCCTGACAGAGCTTTTGTGTAGAATAGGTAGTTGATGGAGAAATTCAACAAGCCTCACTTTTCCCACCATAGTGATACAATAATGGGAAATGCATTACACCTGCTTTTTTTTCCATTCTTGCAGCTGTTAAAGACACAGACCCCCTGTCTGGAAAATGTAGCATCCCACACACAGGAGTTTGGCATGATGAATAGAACATGCATGATATGCATAGAATAGAAAAACTGAGTTTATGATGGGTGATGCCTATGAATATGGCCTCTGCAAAGCTGGACAGAATACAGCATTGCATGTAGGTGGCTCAGCTGGGTGGAACAGAACTGTTAATTAGTGGAATTGAAAGACTACTACTTAAAGGACTATTGGGAAGGTGAGAAGCAAGACTAGGCTTGATAAAACAGGTTGTTGGTAATCCACAGGCATCAACAAACCACTACGTGTGGCAACATTCCTTCCCAGGTAGTCCAGCCTACCAGTACCATTAAGAACATGGTTCTCAGGTAGAGACAGATTCTGTTGAGAACTTGGAACAACCTCTCTTGCCTGTTTCAGTAAATGTTCTTACTGGCTTACAGAGAAAGAAACTCTGATAAGCTATGCTAGGAAGACATATGTCCCAAGATGACTTATGGATATTCACAGAACACTATGGCGATTATTTGTTTGGCACATTCCCATGAAGGAAGTTAGTACACAAGGTATGATTCCATATACGGCAACACACCTGCAGTATAATGCATTTGCATGCCCTGAGAGCAGTGTGAAGGAAGTCATTTCCAATCTAGGCACTAGAAGTTGTTCTGCCATGAGAGAAGCTTAGATGAGCCTTGGAAAATTAATTCACTATGGGTGCAATCCGAACCCACTTTCTAGCACTGACATAAGGGCAATGCAGCTCCGAGGGAAGGGAACAAACATTCCCTTACTTTGAGGAGGGTTCCTTGAATGCTACCCAACTGCAGGATGCAGCACACGTCCCATTGACACAGCTATGCCAATACTAGAAAACTGGTTAGGATTTGGCCCTAAGTCAGATACATACATGAGCTTTGAAGCCAGAAAGTTCCATACATTGCAGGTTTCCTCCTCTCTTTGCCACTAGTTAGGTAGTCAGGATGGATTGGGGTTTTCTGATGCAATCTGTGCTTCAGCTGATAGATATGGGGAAATTTCATAAAGCATCACCACTGCAGAGAAAGAACAGTTCTATCCTGAATTCTGACCTACTGGTATGTGTTTTTCTCAGTGTAAGAGTGATGTCAAACTCCAATTCTGAGACAAAAACCAATTTGTGTCCTAAGTTGGGAAAATACTGACCCAAAACTTATTACAGAGAATATTTGACTAGCTACTACAAGTTTTCCTTATATAATTGGTCCTTAACTAGACCAGATGACATCTGCTTTTGACCCATCCAAGGCATACCCACTATGCCAGTTGAGAGCAGATTTGTGATCTAGTTAAGTAACCAGTCAAAGAAATGAACAGTTTATAGCTAGAGGTGTTTGTTTCCAGTGAGTAAGATAGGATTACAGCCTAAGTCTTACTGAATACAATGAGCTTTACTTCTGAGTAAAGTAAACAATACCACTTTGAAATACCTCTATTTATAGCACTTCTGTGCTAAAAATATGGTCTTTTCAATGTCTCAGGAGACGGCCAATATGCCATGATGGAAGTGTTATGGACAGGAAAAGACATTAAACCACAAAAAAGTCACAAAACAATTACAGGGAAGATAAGCAGCTGGGTGGTCCAAGTGCTTGATTGGTCTGTAAAGTTTATCTTTCTGGTCAGTTGCCTTCACTGGAAGTTTCCAGAATTCCCTCAGAAGGAAAGAGGCTTGAGCTACAATCCAGTTCATTTGTTATAAGTTAACATTCAGTCTGAAACTTACATTTGTCTTTTTACTAGGCTTAAAAGATCAATGGAGGCTCTGAATACAGCAAACACTGCTTTTGCCCTTGACGTTTTTAAACAGTTCAGCAAGACCCAAGGCAACCAGAATATCTTCTTTTCACCATGGAGTATTTATTCCATTTTGACTGCTGTGTACCTTGGGGCAAAGGGCCAAACAGCTGAGCAGATAGCAGAGGTAAGCTTGTGCTATGTATAATTCAAAATTTTGAAGAAAAAACTGCCACTACTCTGTATAGTAATGGCAATTGCCACATGTGGGAGGACCAATATAGAATGTTATTGTTATGATTAAACAGCACTGTTTCACAAAGTCATGGTACCTGGGGGACAAAATTTTTGTTTTCTTTCAATTTATAATTTCAATTTATAAAACTTCATAATCTTATAAAAATTGAAACTTTAAACATATACCATAATATATTTGTCTTGTCTCAGTGCACCAAAAAGATACATTTTCTCCCCATGTTGAGAACAGCTGTGGAGTGCAAGCTAGCATTCAAACTTGAAACAAAGAATTGTGCCCTGTACATGTGTACCACATTTCATTCCGGTCTCTCAACTTTCAGCAGGGTTTTAATGTTACAAACAGGCTCCAGAGTGGTTTTACACATGTGCTTAACCCCTCTGCTTACCAGAGGCTCTTCACTCAACCAGTTAAAGCAATAGCTATAAGGACAAAGATAATAGCCAGCTATGTTCAGGGTGGGAGATCAATGTTTAATGTATTTTTGTATACTGTTGAACTGAGAATAATTAGTTACTTCAAAAGTAGCTGAGAGCATATCTATTAACCTGTTCTGGTAAACCGGAAATTGCTTATACTCAAAGGCCTGGATTCAGAAAATGATAACCCTAGTTCCACATACCCAAAAAGATTTTGGACTTGTCTCAACCATGCTGCACAACAAAGCCCCTCCTTTTCCATGGTTTTTTTTTTTAACACAGCTGAGTTTCAAAACCAGTTTGTGATAATAGCATGGATGTCTGCAATTCAAAGGAAAAGGTCAAAGTCCCCTGGACATATTGAAATGCTTGTACATGCCCAAAGTAGCTCCTTTGGAATTTTAGCTATTCTCTAAAGCTCTCATTTTCCAAAGCACTCTGATTTCTTTACAAAAATAATAAGCAACAATCTATTTCAAGGAATGCCAATGCCTACAGAAAGCGGAATATTACCTTATGCTGTGTTGAATGCATCTTACTTAAGCACAAGTTCACCCAGAAAATCAGTAGTGGACCATAATAAAAACTTGGGTGTGGATGAGTCTTCACATTTAGGTCCCCAGAGGATTTTTCCTTTGAAGCAATCAAGTTAGATCATCCCCTTATTCTCCAGGAAAGAGCAGAGCCACTGTGGCCCTGAGCTAGAGTGGGGAGGGGGGTGTCACAGAATACTAGCAATGACAGCAACAGCAAACTTGTTTACCTTGGGAAAGATTTCATCCCTTTTCCCCTAGTATAGTGGAAGTGATGGAAACAACCAGTAACATGTGAAATGGCTTGAGTTGAGTTGAATTACTTTAAAGCTTCCCTTTGTTTTATGAGAGGTTGTGAGAGCAGATGACTTCATTAGCACTATGTCTTTCATTGCATTTTTTAAAATTGCAGGCACTTCACTTTAACACAGCTGGGGGAAATGAAACTACCAGTCCTAAGAGAAAAGCAGGGGCATATTCCAAACTGGAGGAGCTTCTGAATAACCCTTGCATCAATATTTCAAAGGTATCTTCTTAAAAACAAATACTGAATACGTTTAAGATGCGTGTAGGTTTGCCTGTTGTTTAGAACTAGGTTGAAGTGAGTAATGTTAATATCTTGTTTCAACTCCCTTTGACTTGACTTTCTTATATTAGACATATATCTTGCCAGAACATGAGCTTTAGTTTACACAGTGCAAAAACAAGTGAATTAAAACTGTCTAGAAGAGCAAGCATACAGACAAGTCTAGAGAGCAAATCACTGGTATACTACTGTGCACACAGTCATTTCTCTGCTTTTCTTTTCTTTCATTGCAAAAGTCTATACTAATGGTCAACTGAAATCATGCTATATACCACCTATGCATACTTACTTTGAAGTCAATCTCATTCATTTCAAATTTATTTACTTCCTCTCTTAGCTTGCATTGTAGCTACAGTACATCAACACTTCTTTGGTTCTTGATGCAAACTCACATATGCTCAATGCCATAATTTTAATGAGTATTAATATCATAGGTAGAACTTAGTTGATCTGGATAAACTTATGAAACTAAAAACAGCTCTTCACATTACTGTGTATCTGTTTGGTAGATCAGTGGTATCTTGGAGCCAACAGAAATATGGGCCACAATAAATTGATGTTTTTGTGCTTGTGCATCAATTTCAATTGAAAGCTGTTTGTTTTAAAGCCATGTCTGCCCAATGCTGCATATACACAACAGAGTTCAAATGAGCACACCTGTGGGCTGGGCAGAAATTGGTTTTTAAGCTATTTGAAATCAATTTGTTTTAAGCATGCTTAACTTTCTCTGGATTTAGCACACAGTGCATGAAATAACATTTGAGGACATATTATTTGAGTCTAGGGTATGGTTTTTTTTGTCCCCTGGGATATGTCCCTGGATTAAATAATTGGTGCACTTCACACTCTAATACTAGTATCTAATTAAAAGACCTATTTCCCACATTGCAAAGAACAATTCCTTGAACATTGCTTTCATTGATTTGTTGTCTGAAATGGTGAAATGAAGTATCTTCTCACAGATAGGTCTGTGTCAGGTGAGAAGCCACCTCCACTTGCCAATGGTTCCTAATTGGACCTTGTTCCTAGACTGCTCATCTACAAAGAGGAATACTTCATTAGTTTATTTATTTATTATATTTTAATGGCATTTTTCAGACACAATTGCATGGGGCAGCTCACATCAATTCAAATTCAGCACATAGTGCTGGTGATGGATGTGCATAGGGTCTGCCCTTAGGCTTACAAAATACAAGATAAAACACACAAGGGATTAGAAGTGGAAATCTAAGTTCCATAGAGGGAAATCAGTCTGACTGTGCCAGCATGAAGTAGTGAATGATTAATATGAATATATAAAACAAAGGGGGCCATTATATGCACACTTATCTGGGAGTAAACTTTATTAAGTGAAGATTTTCTTCTGAGCAAATTCATATAGGACAGCACTGTAAGAGGTCCTAATACAACAAAATGCGACAAGGGTCTACAATTATAATTGAACAGTGGCATTAGTCAATGCTGCATTTCTTTGTTTAAGGCACCACTTCAAAGATCGAGCAACATCCATTCAACATTCCAGGTACTTAGCCAAGAAATCAATCAACCCACAAAACATTTTCTGCTTAGGAGTGTCAATCAACTATATGGAGACAGATCGGCGCCTTTCCATAAGGTAAGCTGAGATTTTGTTCATGAACCAACATTGCAGGCTTGATTGCATACTATTGCAGAAAGGGGTGTGTGTGTGTGTGTCAGTGAGTGAGAGAGAGAGAGAGAGAGAGAGAGAGAGAGAGTGCACTCTGTATAAGAGAGTCTGTATAAGGAGTTTGAACTGAGAGCTAGGCCAGGGGCTTTAGACAGTCAACTTTATTGGTTTCCCAAGTCTCCTGACCCACACATCCCTGTGAGCTGATATCAACCTTGGGTCTTTCTGCCAGAGTGCTCAGTGCCTAATGATATGGGCAGGTGTGCTCCTTCAGCAGAATACTCTACAATGAACATGTCCTCAATACTTGGAATTCTCCTACCCCTATTGCCACCCCTGTCTGAAAATATAATGTTGCCCTGCATCAATTTTTCCTTCTGTTGCATTTGAAACCTTGGTGAAGCTGCATCTCATTATCATTATCACCAGTTAGGATTAAGAAGATAAGAAAAACTGCCTCTTGTAAGAACAGGAGTATATTCAAAATTTTACTTTGTTTTTCTGGTTGTAGGATGCCAGTATCTTATTATTGGAAGTTTTTTTCATCCTTCAGTTTGGCACTCATTGGTGTGTACCTATTGCCAAATACTATAGTTTTTAATGTTTCCTTTATTTTTGTTTAAGGAATTCTTACAGTCAATCAAGAAATATTATAACACAGAGCCAGAAACAGTAAACTTTCAGGAAGATGCAGAAGAAGTCAGAGAAGATATCAATTCCTGGGTGGAAAGCCAGACAGAAGGTAAAGCCTAATATGGGTCCCCGGCCATGTACAAATAAATATCTCGGCTTCCTCTAGCTTTTTTTCTTACCTCTCTTTTAAAACATTTGTGTTTTGCATTGGATACCATATCATACACACTGGTATGAGCATTATTCAACATTTGCCTCCTTTTCTTGAAAGCCACTGACACTTGAAAATCTCCTCTTGTCTTTACTTTGGACCAATTTATATGGCTCCTTGCTGTTGCTTGGAAGTTGACCCACTTTGACCCATGCTATAATAAGCATGTGTGAATAAGCAAGTCTCTGAATGCTTTACTATGCACCTAGACTGCTGGTCAACCGACAGTCAGTTTGGACAAAGACATCTGTCAGAATCTAGCTATGACATACCACATGCCAGGTTTGTCCTGAAGATTAGCACAAATCACCATGCAGCATTGCAGCTCACTTGAATTGATTGGTTTAATGTACATGCCTCCATAAGATTACAGTATATACCACACATCATGCTACCAATGTAGATGACACTGTGCAGAGTAAGATAGTAGGAAAGCTTTCCCTCACTATATATCCCCTTTTAAAGGCGTCCAATCCCCTTTTAAAGGCTTCTAGGCTAGACGCCAGCACAACATCCTGTGGCAAGGAGTTCCACAGACTGACCACACGCTGAGTAAAGAAATATTTTCTTTTGTCTGTCCTAACCCTCCCAACACTCAATTTTAGCGGATGTCCCCTGGTTCTGGTGTTATGTGAGAGTGTAAAGAGCATCTCTCTATCCACTCTGTCCGTCCCCTGCATAATTTTGTATGTCTCAATCATGTCCCCCCTCAGGCGTCTCTTTTCTAGGCTGAAGAGGCCCAAATGCCGTAGCCTTTCCTTATAAGGAAAAAACCTGATAATCTACCTATACTGCTATACTGAAATGAGTGGAACTTCAGAACTATGTTATTTTTTTTTTCCTTCTCTGAAAAGGTAAAATACAAAATCTGTTGAGCAAAGGATCCATAGATGCACTTACTCAGCTAATCCTGGTGAATGCACTGTACTTCAAAGGAAACTGGTCAAAGCCATTTAAGAAGGAAGACACAACAGAACAGCCTTTCCGACTGAACAAGGTACGTAATGATGTCATACTAGAATTACAAAAGGTCACTACAGTAATCGCCATGTCTGTGATTATACAGTCTGCATTGTCCTGCCACAGAGTGAGATAACAGGACCTAGTGCAGAATACTGCTCCTCATGCTATCACTGATGGAGGTTCAATTGACATGCATGAAGGATAGAGCCTTCTCTGTAGCCGCAGATCTCTAAGGAGGTGTTCAAGACACATTTGTATTTGAGTGGTGATGGTGGCCTGGCAGCGGTCTTTGTCTGTTGTTGGAGTTGTGATTGCTTTGCTGTGTGAGTAGTTTATTAATGTTTTACTTGTTTCATCTGTTTTTATATTTTACTGTTAGCCATCTTGGAATTTTTAATAAAGAAAATGAAATAAATAAATAAAATACTCTTGGGGCAGGGATAATGTTGCTTTCATTCCCGTATGAGGTTTAAGGTTTACAAAAATAACAGGTATGCTGGTCATCTTGCAGAGCATAAGTAAGCCAGTGGAGATGATGTTCCAGAATGACAAATTTAACTGGACCTACATAGAAGAAGTACAGACTGAGATTCTGGAACTTCCATATGTCAATCATGACCTTAGCATGTTTATTCTACTGCCTGATGACATCAATGATGACAGCACTGGCCTAGAAATGGTAAGGAAAAGAAGCAGGTTTCCAATGATTTAAAAAGAGGATTTGCTTTCAGTGTATATATATATCCCATACATTTCCTGGGCTTGTATTTAGTGCTTGCTTTTGGCATATAGTGTAGAAGAAATGATGGACTGACCAGATTATGGACAGAGATTGATTTGTAAATCTGCCCAAATTAAAAATGACTCTTGGAACCAGGAAAAGATTGCTATACACACATAACATTTTATTTTAGGTCAAACACAAAAAAAGAACAGGAAAAAAATTTTCTAGCCATCCAAACACAACAACACACAAGGAAAAACTAAGCTAATAATTTCAGCTCAGACAACATTTCTAGACATCTACAGATGTTTAATAGAAAGGGATACCAACCCATAGGTTGTGCAGTTGTATGTGACTGACCCACAATGACAGGTACCCATAGTGCACATTGAGTAAAACTGGATATCTTTTCCACTGACAAGTTATCTAATCGCGCTCTCTCTCTCTCTCTCTCTCTCTCTCTGTATAATTGTAGCTAGAAAAAGAGCTAACTTATGAGGCCTTATCCAAGTGGACCAGTCCAGAAAAAATGGAGGAAGCTGATGTGAAGGTGTATCTTCCTAGGATCCAGTTAAAAGATGGCTATGAACTGAAGTCAACTTTGAGCAGCCTGGGGATAACAGATGCGTTCAGTCCAGGCCATGCTGATTTCACTGGGATGTCTGAACGGAAGGATCTGGTTCTGTCCCAAGTTTTCCATAAGTGCTTTCTTGATGTTCATGAAGAGGGCACAGAGGCCACAGCTTCAAGTGCTGCCGACATAGGTGGTCGAAGTGATGGGGGTGCAATTTTGTTTGCAGTTGACCACCCTTTCCTCTTTTTCATCAGGCATAACAAAACTAAGAGCATTCTCTTCTTGGGAAGGTTCTGCTCCCCCTAAAAATAGTGCAACTTTCTGTTAGGAAACAGGAAGGATCTTGCCGCAGGAACACAGCATTAAAACAGTTGGCCAAAGTATGTCTAAATATGGTGGGTTTGTCTTTTCACTTTTCTGTGTGTTTGGGGAATGACAGAATGCCCGTGGCTAGAGCTGATATGCTCACCACAAAGTCAACTGTTTCAAAGAAAAACCCCAAAACCATACATGAGGTGGCTTGTAGCTATTTTGCTATGTTGCTTTGTCTCTCTACAGTTATACTAAGCAATGCTATTTCCAAACCAGCGTGCTGGACATGAATCCTTTTCAGCAATTGCCTTGAAAACAAAACAAAAAACTAGTCCATATACATGAATGGATTTATACCAGTGTGCTAAAAGGTCTTCACTTTTTCCTCCCCAACATGTTGGACTTTAGTGTGATGTATGAATGTGAGAGGGAATGACGATAAGTGAACAACCCACTAGACAACAAGACAGCAGCAGATTTATAACATGGGGTTACATCTAGCAATGGCCATGTTGAGTTGTAATTATACTGTATAGGTAATCACTTTTCTTTTTTCATGTTGAAATATTGTATATTTTGTATAAGCATTATTTGTAAGATAGCAAAGAAATAAAATGAAATTTTCATAAGGAAGTTTAAAAAACTTTATTTCCAACAGCCACTAGCCTGTTAAAATATGGCCAGTAACTGAAAACGGAGCTAGATTCAAGTAAGGGTGACCCCCGTTATCAAATAAGCACAGCTTGAAAGCAGGGCACTAAATATGAATTGTGGGGAGGGTTGGAAATAGTTCATAACACACCCATAAAACAAGATTCCTGCACTTATTGGCATGCACAGATCTGCATCTCAACAATCTGGATTCTAGGAAATCCTGCTGGTTGTTAACTGCCCAATCTTATGAGTGGGCCACACTGCTGGCACTCACAGTCTGTCAGTTTTGATATGAAGAAGAGAAGTGCTAGAGATGTATTGTACAGTCCCTTCATTTGGAATATTGGTTTTAATATACACACATCGACCAAAGTAAAAGTAAATACGTACACAGGCAGGCATTTTCCTAAAGTGCCATGAGTCTACCTCAATATCCTAGAAAGTGTTTCTCAATTTTTGTCCTCCTCCATACCACTTTACACGGTCCCCTATTCAAAGTACCACTGGAAATAACTCACAATGACATCATCACCAGTTATGTCTGGTTGAAAGGCCAGCTGCAACATGACAAACACCAGTAAGAGCTCAGGGTGAACAGGAGAGCTTTTTTTCAAGCACAGTAAAGCAAGTTTTGGAGCTCTGCCCACCAAGCCAAGCCTCCTACGGTTGTTTGTTGTGTCACGTTCCTGGTCTCACTGCTGGGCAGCAGGTGTTTAGGGATCCTACAAGTACCATCAGACACCAACTCAAGTATTATTGGTTGGGAAACACTGTCCTAGAAATCGCTCCTGCAAGTCAAACACTATTTAGTATTTTTCCTCCTCCTATCCTTCTTTAAGCAAAGTGAGACTGCAAAAACATGTTCTTTTTAGCTCCCATACAAGCAGGTAGAGTATGACACTAATTCCAGTGGCTGGAAAGGTATTTATGAGAACCATTTTGTTTACAGTTATATGCTGAACTGTACAAAACCTGAAAAAACAGGATTTTTTCATAAGCATAAAGCACATTTACAACAATATTGAGGGGATTCCATTTGCTTTGCATCTGCTCTGACAGAACAACACAGTAGCAAGTAAATATCAAGCAAGCTTTGAATTTCACGATCCCTTTGTCAGACAATGAAGACAACCAAAAGGTTACTAACATGCCTCCTGGAGATAGCTGAACTGGGTCCACTGCCCACCACCATTCCTGACCTGCCGCTGCTGCCTCTCCTGTGGCAGGTGTAAAAGTGAGAGTCAGGATGGTGTAGTGGTTCTGGAGTTGCACTTTGTTCAAATCCCCACTTAGCCTTCAAGCTTCCTGGGTGACCTCAGACCAGCCAGTATCTCTCAGTCTCACCTACTTCACAGCTTTGTTGTGAGGACAAAGAGGGAAGGAACCATGCACACAACCCTCGGAGAAAGGGTGATATAATCACCATTGCCTGTGTAGTTTTTCAAGCAAGGTAAGGAAGTGGATGCTCTGTTTCCCACTCGGTTTTAGTGAGTGGGAAGTAAATCAGTGTAGATGAATGGCACCCTGAATCTGCTATTCCCCCATTCCTCAGTGTAAGCTACATCATCCATAAGATCATAAGAACAGCACCACTGGATCAGGCCATAGGCCCATCTAGTCCAGTTTCCTGTATCTCACAACGGCCCACCAAATGCTCCAGGGAGCACACCAGATAACAAGAGACCTCGTCCTGGTGTCCTCCCTTGCATCTGGCATTCTGACATAGCCCATTTCTAAAATCAGGAGGTTGTATATGCACATCACGGCTTGTAACCCATAATGGACACATGAATGTAACACATCATGGCTTGTAAACCATAATGTCCCCCCTCAGGCACCTCTTTTCTAGGCTGAAGAGGCCCAAACGCTGTAGCCTTTCCTCATAAGGAAGGTGACCCAGCCGAGTAATCATCTTAGTCGCTCTCTTTTGCACCTTTTCCATTTCCACTATGTCTTTTTTGAGATGCGGCGACCAGAACTGGACACAATACTCCAGGTGTGGCCTTACCATAGATTTGTACAACGGCATTATAATATTAGCCGTTTTGTTCTCAATACCTTTTCTAATGATCCCAATCATAGAATTGGCCTTCTTCACTGCCGCCGCACATTGAGTCGACACTTTCATCGACCTGTCCACCACCACCCCAAGATCTCTCTCCTGATCTGTCACAGACAGCTCAGAACCCATCAGCCTATATCTAAAGTTTTGATTTTTTGCCTCAATGTGCATGACCTTACACTTACTGACATTGAGGTGCATCTGCCATTTTGCTGCCCATTCTGCCAGTCTGGAGAGATCCTTCCGGAGCTCCTCACAATCACTTCTGGTCTTCACCACTTGGAAAAGTTTGGTGTCGTCGGCAGACTTAGCCACCTCACTGTTCAACCCTGTCTCCAGGTCATTTATGAAGAGGTTGAAAAGCACTGGTCCCAGGACAGATCCTTGGGGCACACCGCTTTTCACTTCTCTCTATTGTGAAAATTGCCCATTGACACCCACTCTCTGGTTCCTGGCCTTCAACCAGTTCTCAATCCAAGAGAGGACCTGTCCTCTAATTCCCTGACTGTGGAGTTTTTTTAGTAGCCTTTGGTGAGAGACCGGTTTGAACGCCTTCTGAAAGTCCAGATATATAATGTCTATGGGTTCTCCCGCATCCACATGCCTGTTGACCTTTTCAAAGAATTCTATACGGTTTATGAGGCAAGACTTACCCTTACAGAAGCCATGCTGATTCTCCCTCAGCAAGGCCTGTTCGTCTATGTGTTTTGAGATTCTGTCTTTGATGAGGCATTCCACCATCCGGTATCGATGTTAGGCTGACCGGCCTATAGTTTCCCGGGTCCCCCTTCTTTCCCTTTTTAAAAATAGGCGTGACATTTGCTATCCTCCAATCCTCTGGCACTGTGGCTGTTTTGAGGGACAAGTTGCATATCTTAGTCAAGAGATCTGCAACTTCATTCATCAATTCCTCAATAACTCTTGGGTGGATGCCATCAGGGCCTGGTGACTTATTGATTTTTAATTTATCAATGAGGTCTGAAACATCTTCTCTTTTAACTTCTATCTGACTTAATTTTTTGGTCAGGAGGGGCTGTTTGGGCAGCGGTATCTGCCCGAGGTCTTCTGCTGTGAAGACAGATGCAAAGAAATTTAATTTCTCTGCCTTCTCTAAGTCTCCTTTTATCTCCCCTTTCCCTCCCTCACCATCCAGAGGGCCAACCGCTTCTCTGGCGGGTTTCCTGCTTCTAACATATTTGAAGAAGCTTTTATTATTCCCCTTAATGTTGCGGGCCATGCGTTCCTCATAGTCTCGCTTGGCCTCCCGTATCACCTTCTTACATTTCTTTTGCCACAGTTTATGTTCCTTTTTATTCTCCTCATTAGGGCAAGACTTCCATTTACGGAAGGAAGCTTCCTTGCCCTTCACAGCCTCTCTGACTTGGCTCGTTAGCCATGCGGGCACCCTCCTGGATTTAGTGGAACCCTTCTTTTTTTGCGGTATACACCTCTGCTGGGCCTCTATTACTGTTGTTTTAAGCAGCCTCCATGCACTCTGGAGAGATTGGACTCTTTTTACCTTCCCTTTCAACCTCCTTCTAACCAGCCTCCTCATTTGAGGGAAGTCCGCCCATCGGAAGTCAAGGGTTTTTGTGAGAGATTTGCCCGGTATGCTTCCCCTGATGTGCATGTCGAAACAGATCGCAGCATGATAACTGTTCCCCAATGGCTCCGTAACATTGACATATCTAACTAGGTCCTGTGTACTGCACAATATTAAATCCAGAGTCACCTGTCCTCTGGTGGGCTCCATGACTAGCTGCTGTAAGGCACAGTCATTTAGCACGTCAAGGAATCCGGTCTCCTTTTCGTGACCAGAACACAAACTGACCCAGTCAATATGAGGATAATTGAAGTCCCCAGGATTACAACCCTGTCCCTCCTAGTTTTTTAGTTTTTTTATCTTCCTGTCCCACTCAGAACCAGAATCTTTGCATTATATCCTATGGCAGTGATTTTCACGCATTTAGCACAGGGACCCACTTTTTAGAATGAGAATCTGTCAGGACTCACCAGAAGTGATGTCATGACCAGAAGTGACATCATTAAGAAGGAAAATTTTTAGCATTCCTAGGCTCCAATCCTACCCACACTTACCCAGGAGTAAGTCCCATTGACTATCATTGTTAAAAGAATATACATAGTAGCTAGTTTAAAGTACAGGTCTGTAACTTTTTCCCAAATGCCTTCACATACCACGGTAGTGTCAAGTCTAATATATTAAAAATAAAATATTGAAATGAATGGGGACCCACCTGAAATGGGCTCACGACCCACAGTTTGAGAAACACTGTCCTATGGAAAAAAATCTCTGCTAACCATAGATTACTAGTCTAAGTCAACTTTACCTTTACCTAAGTCTCCATTACCTTTGAATTGTGAAGACCCCCTCCCCATACTATTTTAATAGCTTAGCTAATACAGTTTAACTGATAGTCTTCACATTTCGCAGTTCTGTATGTGGATAAGTGTAGAGGATGGGCAGGATGTTGAAACAGAGCTTACAAGGAAGAGGAAGTTGCTTTATATTTATATATAAAAACCTGCCCAGAACAGTTTTGTAACAGATACAGCCTGCCTGAAGAAGCATCTTAACCACAGCAGCTCAAGGTATAGAAAAATTTCAAGAGTTTATAACCTGTTTAACTGTAAACCTTAATCTTGCATGAAAAGACTATAGCTACAATCTTATGCACATTTTCCTGGGAGTAAGCCCCCTTGGACATAATGGGATTTACTCCTGAGTAGATATGCATGGAATTGTGCTGTAATAAAACAATGTTATTTGTGTCAGAGATTGCTTAGTGTTCTTGTAAGGGAAGAGCATGTAAGGGAAGAGTGGGATTTAATTTACTGACATAAAGGTATTGCTTCTTTGCCAAAATATTGCTGTACAGAGATATAGGGTAACCAGATGAAGATACACCTGGCCCTCTGCAGGGCCCTCTGCAGATACAGCTCATGCAGGGCTGCAACAGCTGACCACGTTGAAATTTAGTTGTCTGCTAGACAACTTCTGAGAGACAGCCAGAGACTGCCACTTCAGAAAGAAGAGTGCATATGCTGGAACTGCCAGGGGATCTTTGCCCTCCTCTGAGGAGGTCTTTGGTCTGAATCGTAGCAGTTTCTGACACAGTGTTCACTCAGCAGTGTCACTGACTTTAATGGGCTCACTTCCTATCAAGAGACTTTAGAATTACAACTTTGCTGTGAACTTGGTTTGGTTCTGGAAGGCAAGCAGCTCAAACCTATGCAGAATTGGGCTGTACTGTGGAGCACTTTGCCACAGTGAAAGGCACATCCACTGTCACAAAATGACTGCAATGGAGGTTGCACCATTTGGGGAACCCTGCTGCAACAGAAGCAGCACTCCCCAGACATCACCAGATCTCATTGTGCTGGAGCAGGTGAGGTAACAGATCAAACTGCTGGTTCAAACAGCAGGTGTGGAAGCATCTCCTATGTGGGAAGAATGACTTGAGAGGATGACATGACACTAACCAGCAGGGTAATGAGGAGTGATTACCTCTCTTACCTTTGTGTTATTTCACCATATCTGCTGTAGGTTTTAGCAATGGACTCCGTCTCCATATCCATTGGCAACTTTGCTCTGGATCTTTTCAAAAAGTTGGATCAGTCATCTCAAGGTCAAAACCTTTTCATTTCCTCCTGGAGTATCTCATCTGCTCTGTCCATGGTCTACTTGGGAGCAAGAAATAACACTGCCACAGAGATGGCCAGGGTAGGATCTTCAATTTGGCTTTTATTATCATACCTTTCAATCAGAAACAGGGTTCATATCTATAAAGCATAAAGGTGTGGTTACTATTTAGTACACAGAACAGCATTCAAAAGTGTGTGCCATATAAATGAAGAGGAAACATGGAAAATGGAGGTGTCATCATGTGATCAGCATGTGTGTGTGTGTGTGTGAATCAGCCCAAAGAATTGAAATCATAAAAGTTCATTCAACTATAGTAGGATTCTGGACTGAAAGCAAGAGATTTTAAATATCTATTTAATTTTATTACAAACTTGATCATTATCTTGAATACTAAGTTAAATAAAATCCTGCTTTCAATGGCATGAGTCACAAAGAAGTTAATGTATTGTTCATATCTGTCTTACAAAATTATCTTCATAATAATTTTCTCTACAACTCTGCTAACAGGTGCTTCACTTCAGTGGAGCAAAAGAAACTGAAGGTTCTCCCTCTTCACAGGTAATGTGATCTCATAACACAGGAAAGAAGGGAACATGTTATTATTGGCATATGCTAAAAGTAATCCTAACTTTGGTAATTTGGCATCAGTTCTATTGACTTCAAAGGAATTTCTTGCCTTAATACTAAACAAGTTTACACAGAAGAAGGCCATTGTACTCATTGAATTCACTCTATGTATAAAATATGGTTAGGCAATCCTACATATATCATGTATCATGATTATTACTAAGAATATTTATGTATTCACAGAATATTTATGTCTTCACAGGTAATGTGATCTCATAACATAGGAAAGAAGGGAACATGTTATTATTGGCATATGCTAAAAGTAATCCTAACTTTGGTAATTTGGCATCAGTTCTATTGACTTCAAAGGAATTTCTTGCCTTAATACTAAACAAGTTTACACAGAAGAAGGCCATTGTACTCATTGAATTCACTCTATGTATAAAATATGGTTAGGCAATCCTACATATATCATGTATCATGATTATTACTAAGAATATTTATGTATCACTTTTCACCAAAAGAGTCCATATAGCAGTTTACATAGTTAAATAGGTAAGTAAATGGTTTCCTGTCCTCAAAAGGCTCACAATTTTAAAAGATGCAGTAAAACCACCAGCCCCTGGAAAATGCATTATATTGGGAGAAACTGGGACAATTGCTCTCACCTTGCTAAATATAAAAGATCATCACTTTATATGAACGAATGAAGGTCTTGCAATAGCTCAAGGCCTATAAAAGGTCTTGCACAAAGCAAGGCTGGCCTTTCCTTTGCTGCTGCTACTGCATCGCAGACGTGAAACAACAAGCAGTGGAGGGAGCCCTCATCTCACAGCTCACGCAAGAGGCTCATTGGAGACTGGGGGCTCCCTGAGGGCCACATTGAGAGGCCTCGAGAGCCGCAAGTGGCCCCAGGGCCAGGGTTTGGGCACCCCTGGTCTAGGAAGTATTTACAGTACTGTACTAGAAAATAATTAGTGATGGAGGAACATCTCCTAGGCAGGCTTGGACTGAGCAAGGAAAAAAATAAATAATTCCTCACCCCTAATTCAGAAAACTGTTCATTTATTTTATTCTAATTATGTGTCAAGACTGTGTTGTACCCCTAGTAATGTGTGGTGTCAGAGCCAGCTCAATAGCACTGATCCCCCCCCCCCCCCGCACATCCCCTCAGCCCTTTCCTGGCTTCTTCCTCATTGAATCAAAGCAGGAAATATAGAGTAGTCAGGGATAGCTCCCAACACACTCTGCACTTCCTGCTTTGTTAAAGAGCCCATGTAGAGGAAAGAGTGATTTTGCTCCTTCCTCCACCAGGCTCTTGAAACAGGAAATGGAGTGACCCCAGCCATTCCCAAACAGGAATGGCATTTCCTGTTTAACTTCAAGAACCCACGCGGAGAAAGGAGCCAGCCTCTTGAAAAGAGGAAGGAGCAATGTGAGGAAATCAGATTGCTGTGCTCCAAAGATCAGAAGCAATCTCCGTCCTGCCTCTCCACAAGCTCTTTACACAAAGCAGGAAATCTGGAATGATCCCAGTGCACCCATCATTGCCTGCTTTTATTAGCAAGCCATGTGGAGGAAGGGACCAGTAAGGAGGCTGGCTTCCTTAGTGGCAGGGGAGGTGGCAGGCATCTGTTTGCTGCCCCCCTTCCCCAGCCCGATCCACTGTCCAATGCCCATTGGCCTCAAGGATGGGCCAGCCCTGGGTAAAGGACAGGGGAAGTAGGAAGAGCCAATGGCAGACTTGCCTGAGAGCCCAGTGCAACTTGGCACCACCAATTGGGAGTTCAATCAGATCTGAAGCCATCTGTCCTGCAACCACCTCTCTTCCCCCACTCCCAGCTCAACCATTACCTTTCTTTCAACAGAAGAAGACTAGAGGAATGTGTCTTTTCTTCAATTCCCTCCCTAGTGCTTGGAATGCTGTTAAAACTGAATAACAGGTGTGGGAAATCATAGTTTTCTAGCTGTGATTAATCCCTTGTGTGTGTACCCTTCCCTATTTTTCTGAGGTTTTCTGGGACACTTTTAATTTCTTAGAAGCTCCTGTGCCACAGCCTAAAAAGCTGCTTTGCAGACTGTCTTTGTTCTTTGGTTGAAACTGCATAATCCAGCCCCACATGCGCATCTCTGGATTTGGAAAATTCCTGCCAATGTGGAGTCCTGAGAGCAGCATGCACTTAAACTTCTTTATGCTTTGTAGCCAAGCTCAGGCATTTTCCATCAACCTACTAAGAACATAAGAACAGCCCCACTGGATCAGGCCATAGGCCCATCTAGTCCAGCTTCCTGTATCTCACAGCGGCCCACCAAATGCCCCAGGGGGCACACCAGATAACAAGAGACCTCATCCTGGTGCCCTCCCTTGCATCTGGCATTCTGACATAACCCATTTCTAAAATCAGGAGGTTGCGCATACACATCATGGCTTGTACCCCGTAATGGATTTTTCCTCCAGAAACTTGTCCAATCCCCTTTTAAAGGTGTCTAGGCTAGATGCCAGCACCACATCCTGCGGCAAGGAGTTCCACAGACCGACCACACGCTGAGTAAAGAAATATTTTCTTTTATCTGTCCTAACCTGCCCAACACTCAATTTTAGTGGATGTCCCCTGGTTCTGGTATTATGTGAGAGTGTAAAGAGCATCTCCCTATCCACTCTGTCCATCCCCTGCATAATTTTGTATGTCTCAATCATGTCCCCCCTCAGGCGTCTCTTTTCTAGGCTGAAGAGGCCCAAACGCCGTAGCCTTTCCTCATAAGGAAAGCACCTAGCTACCCTCCTTTCTTTTCCTGTGTTGTTTAGTTTAGTTCTTTTTTCATTTAGACTTTTAATAAACTAGTTACTTTTGACCCTTCTATCCCTGGTCCATGTTCATGGGTAATTCAGTGGATTGTTACCTGTCTTCACACTGAAGATACGGCTGTGGATTGTTTTTAATAAGAACCCCAGGGGTTCAGTGCTCTCTTGTGGAGGGGGGTTTCCTAGGTAATCCTTCTCTTCCTGGTCTCTGTAGCCTGGGCTGGTGGCAGCAGATATAAACTATAAAGGTTTTTCCCCCCTGTTCAGTTGCTGATCCAGTAAAGAGATAGCAGGAAGATATCGCTTATGCTAACCAATAGGTGCTACTCACTTTGGTCAGCCTGTCTTCTCCCAAGAGTTCCTTTTCCTTACACCATTACTACTGACTAATGGTCAGAAAATCTTGGTGAACCTCTAGAAGATGTCAATATAAATCATAGCTTCAAACTTGCTAAAACTTTTAGTAATTGTTTCTGCTGAGAGAAATTGAGCCTTGGTCTGCAACTAGTTTTATCACGGGACCCTTCTGAATCTGGGATGGAGGCTGCGGGGCAGGCTCAAACTGGGCCTCAGGCAATTTCTATTGCCATGTTTACCATCTCTCTTGGACATGCAACTGAAGGGCCAGCTGGTACTCCACAAAGTGCCCCATTGAACCCTTTGAACCTCCAGTTACTGATCCATAGATTGATTTCATATAACTGCACATAAATCATCATGGAAGAACGGATTTTTTTTTTATTTGTATTGATGTTCAAAATTACTTATATACATATGGAAGGAACTGTGCATTCAGTCACAACCATGAGGTGGAAGCTGATGGGGTCTCTCTTTCATGGAACAGGATCTCAATCAAGGTGAAAGAGTTCACAGTGAGTTCCAAAAACTGATTGAAGAAATCAACCAACCTAGAAGCACTTACTTGCTTAAAACTGCCAACAGACTGTATGGAGAAAAGACTTTCCCTTTCCTCAGTGTAAGTAGAACTTTTGCACTGAATTGCAAAGCACAGTTTGACTTTTGCTTTTTAAGAAAAGGAAAATTACAGGCCTAATCTCAAAGGCTATTAATGTAGTAAGATATAGTAACGCACAATAAATAGAACTGAAACTGCTTAATCATGTGTAATGTATTATTGAGTAATAACAGAGAACTGAAGATGGAACATTATTAATACTTAATGTAAGTTTTACTTTGTGTTATTTGTCTCTACATCTATATTTTGTAAAGTAAATTAATTTCCTGATGTCAAGTTAAACTTTTAAAAAATACATATGTATGCCATGCTTCCTCCAAGAAGATGAGGATGGCATAAATGGGTTTGTTGCATTTTATCCTCACAACCCTGTGAAGTAGGTTGGGCTGACAATCTCTTACCCAAAGCTACCTAGTAACTTTCATTTCAAGTGAGATTATCCTGAGGCAAGTCCAACAGTGCAATCCTATGTATACTATTCAGAAGTAAGTCCCATGGTGGTCAATGGGCTTATTCTTTGGTAAGTGCATTTAGGATTGTAGGCTTAGGACCCAAGCCTACGCATGTCTACTCAGTCCTATTATAGTGAATGGGGCTTACTCCCAGGAAAGCGTGGATAGGCTTGCAGCCCCAGTCACAACACCACGGTACTAACTTTAGCGGTGTGAGCAGTTAATGATTAGCAGATAATAATCTACGAATTAAATTGTTACAAATTGATTCTAGATCAAAGCAATCTGTTCTGGCTGAGGAGAAAAACCACAGCCATAAGAATGATGGTCTTTCTAAGCATATTAAATGTGTTGCACGGAAGTAACTTTCTTCAAAGTCAAAATGATTTATTTTCATATAATGAACACTATCAAGCAAGTTAAGTGTACCGAGATAACATCAACGGAATTAAATGAGTACAGTGATCGGATGCTTAGCTGGGATCAAAATTGCTCTTTAGACATAAGAAAAAGGCTTCCATGTGCAAATCAAGGCTTTTTTTTTTTAGCTGCACTGTGGTGTTTGCTTTTGGGAAGGGTGTCTCAGAAAACTTGTTATTTTCTTGGAGCTTTTGATATGGATCTTGATCCTAGGGCCAATTGGCTTCAGCGCAGCTTAAACACACAAACTTTGATGTCACTTGTGCTACCCATGATTCACAAGACTACAAGCATACAGTACATGACTGAGTCCTTAAAGCTAACAACGGAAAGGAAATTTCCTTGTTTCCACAGCTGTCAAGGGGACTGCTTTGCTTGTGATTCTGCTTCATTGGATCACAGCCTAATTGTTTGGAATATCAGTAATATGAAAATGTTACATAATTTTAAAAACCACACCAGTCTGCAGGTAAAAGCTTGATTTAAAAAAATGTTGACCTCCATTGTGCATGAAATGGTCTACAAGCAAACAGATGGGGCAGCACAAGTCTCCAAAAATTAAGGGCACAATCCTAATACGGAGTTAGGCTGGCCTAAGAGACTAACTGGGCTGGTCCGGGTGGGTCGCAAACGTGCCTTATGGCACGTTTGCGCCTCCTTGGGAGGAAGTCAGGCTAGCGCTCCCAGAAATGCCGGCCTGAGGAGGCTGAAGGAAACTTCCGCGCAGGCTTCCTCCCGTTGCCTTGTATCAGCTCAGATGAGCTGACACAAGGATGAAAGGTAGGCATGGGGGAGGCGGGGAGAAAGAGGGAGGGAGGCGTTCCTGGGTGGGGGAGGGCGGGCAGTGGGCAGCCCCAGGGCGGGTAGGTGGGCGGGCGGGCAGGGAGGGGTGGGGGACTGGGATCCGGCAGTTATGCTGCATCCCAACCCCCGTTCCTGGGATGAACAGAGCAGCTTCAAGCCGCTCCACTTTCCTCAAACTTATGCGCCCCTGGAGATGACGCATGTCCGAGGAGACCCATTGGGGCCAGCAGCCCTTACCCAGGGATAAGGGGAAAAGTTTCCCTTTACATCTGGCTAAGCCGCTTATGGCCCCTATCCTGCGCTGGATACAGCACAAGCCTCCTGGCTTGCCTGTTCCAGCACAGGATAGGATTGCACTGCATGTCTGATTTCTGTTTTAGCACATTTACTATAATCATATGTAAATTTTTGAATATAAGTGTGGATGCTTGCTTGTTCTGTCTTTCAGGAATATCTGCAGCTTGTTAAGAAATATTACCATGCAGAGCCACAATCAGTTGATTTTTTGACAGCCGCAGAAGTCGTCAGAGGCCAGATCAACTCTTGGGTGGAAAAACAAACGGACAGTAAGCAAATTCATTTAGCTGTTGCAGATTTACTTCCAGTGACTACTAGTTGGAAGCCTGATCTTGCATCTTATTGCCCTGAAAGCTACTTTGAGAGACAGAGAAGTGAACCCCAAGCAGCAAGTGATGCAAATAAAGACAACCAAAGGGGCAAAACTTATATAAAGCCTCTACAAGGCCTCTACAAGCTTGAGGTCAAAACCAATCCTGATGTTGACCCCATCTTTGGATTCTAGTAGAGGTTAATTTATAAAAAGAGATCAGTTGAATAGCTGGATGGGAAAACATATTTTTCCCATGTAAAATGCAAAGTAGCCTTTGCAAAATTTTCAACATGTTTGATTTTAAAAGATATTTCTCTGTGCATTCCATGCAGATTTGAGTCTTTAAACTGATACGGTCTACTTACTTCTCCCGATAGTGGTTTCATCCACTTCTTCTTTTTCCTACAAGTGCTGCTGAAGCAATATTCTACAGATACATCTGCTGGAAAGTGCTGGACTAGGTAGCCTGTGGATACTGGAAATGTTTGCTGACTTCTCTAAGCTTGAGCTCAAAGAAGAATTTCTGGGGCTCAGAAGTTCCCCAAGGGAGGGGTCAGATTTCACAACCCTCAGAGATTTTGTGAGCTCAGAGTTCTGCCCTGGTCCTTGCCGGCCTCACTTCTCCACCTTTTACCTGTTGGTCTTGACAGCAGGAGCAGCAACACTTCATAGAGAGGAGCAAACTCTTTCTCTCCCCCTCCAGTCACCTGGCCTGCTCCTAAGCAGCATGTCATGAGAAAAATGACAGTGGAGCTTGAGCTGAGGGCTTGCTGCTTGAGGCAGGACTCTTGAGGTACAGAGAACTGTATACTTTATTCAACAAGCAGTAACACTAACAAGATCCTTCTTTTTTTCCGAAGACAAAATCACCAATTTGTTGCCAAATGGTGCTGTTGATTCTCGGACTGCATTGGTCCTTGTAAATGCCATGTATTTCAAAGGACAATGGAAGACAAGATTTCAGGAAAGTGATACCACTGAGATGCCTTTTAGGCTGAGTAAGGTATGTACATATTAATGTTTAAAATGTTCCATTAAATCCTCATGTTTAAATCTTTGTTTTGGCCCTTTATGGGGACGGGGCTTCTACCTACTTCAATTCTTATCATAGCCCCCAGAAATCTCACCAGAGGCAATGTGGAGTCTTGGGCCTCTCCTGTTTCATATGTGTGAGAGAGAGGAGGAAGCATGTACTGAGTTTCAGTAGTTAACAGTGCAATCCATACATGCATGTCTACTTAGAAGTAATCTCCAGTGAGATAATGAACCTTTCTCTCAGGTCAGTGCGTATAGGATTGTGACCTGAAGCTTGTTTGATCTTTGCCTAGTCTAAAAGTTCACAGGGAAAGGAGTAAGAAGTAATACTTCTCTTTCTTTTTTAATGATTACAGACCAAATCAAAGCCTGTGAAAATGATGTTCCTCAAGAATAAATTTCGAACTTTCTTCATAGAAACCTTGAAGGTTACTATTCTTGAGCTTCCATATGTTAATGATGAGCTCAGCATGTTCATTCTGCTTCCAGAAGATATCACAGATGAGACTACTGGATTGGAACTGGTAAGACACAGATTTCACATGTCCAAGGTGCAGTTTCTATAGGAAAGCTGCAGGAAGTTGCTTATCAGAAATTCATTCTATTGATATAAACACATAGAAATGATTTTTTTTTCTTTTGGGGGGGGCGATGTTCTTCTATTTGTCTGGAAGACTGAGAGCCCGAGACTTTTAGTCAATACCTCATAAGTAGAGAAGTCTGTTTCCAGTGAGCAAGATAAAATTATAACCTAAGTCTTGAACACAATGGGCTTATTTCTGAGTAAAATAACACGATTTTCAAACACCTCTGCTCCTATGCTGACAGCATACTATTAATCACACTTCTGCCACTATCACATTTGACATGTGACAGCCAACCATAAGCCTGTCTCAGATTATTTCTGCCCTGAAGCATGTAGCAGAACATGGCTTGGACCAGGGCCTTATAACTGGGCAGTTAGGATGATGATGTGGGTGTGAAGGAGATTAAGGACACTCATTTGTTGTGAGTGGATCACTTTCAGATGAGCTTTATGTTTATCATGGCCCCTCCTTTTCCATAGAGGTGGAAGCTAGAATTGTATGGTCCATCTTCAGAGGCTGATGGAGCCAGGCTTTCTGAGAGCTCTGAGAAATTTTCCTGCTGCCAGGGCCAACTACTTATCCAAAGCCTAGTCACCTTCTGACATGAGGAAAATGCCGGAGCCAGGGCTCAAATTGATCAAAATGCAGATTGCTAAGCATGTGGTTGGTCTGTGGAACTCCTTGCCACAGGATGTGGTGATGGCATCTGGCCTGGACGTCTTTAAAAGGGGATTGGACAAGTTTCTGGAGGAAAAATCCATTACAGGTTACAAGCCATGATACGTATGTGCAAGTTTCTGATTTTAGAAATGAGCTATGTCAGAATGCCAGATGCAAGGGAGGGCACCAGGATGCAGGTCTCTTGTTATCTGGTATGCTCCCTGGGGCATTTGGTGGGGCTGTTGTGAGATACAGGAAGCTGGACTAGATGGGCCTATGGCCTGATCCAGTGGGGCTGTTCTTATGTTCTGCTGCATGCTCCATGCACTCTTATAAATAGACAAAAAACTTCCAACTTCTTTAACACTGCAGTGAGAGTACCCATAGGTGACTGTGGCTGTGGCCTGTATCCTTGAGAGTCAAAGGTTCACTTTTGTCCTTAGATTCCTGGTCCTGGGTTTGTTCAATAGCCTGCTTTCTTTTATAACTATAGCTGGAGAAAGAATTAACTTACGAGAGGTTATCAACGTGGACCAGCCCAGAAATGATGGACCAAATGGAAGTGGCAGTTCACTTACCCCGGATCAGGCTGGAAGAGAGTTACAACCTTAGATCTACCCTAAGCAGTATGGGAATGACCGATGCCTTCAGTCAAAGCCGAGCTAATTTCACAGGAATGTCCAAAGGAGACAACTTGTTTTTGTCAGAGATGTATCACAAGTCCTTTGTGGAGATCAACGAAGAGGGTACTGAAGCAGCAGCTGCCTCTGGAGCTGTGGTTGTCACAAGATCATCCCAGCTGCCTATGTCAGTTAAGGCAGACCATCCTTTTGTCTTCTTTATAAGGCACAATACAACAAAAAGTGTTATGTTCATTGGCAGATTCGTTTCGCCCTAGAACGTTGCATAGCTTCTGCAGTTTTGCTAATGATCCAGACACCAACCCTATTTGCATGTACTAGAAAATAAGTTCTCAACTCAGAAGGCGTTTCTGAATATGTTTAGGAGTCCCCTGAAAATATTGTATCCAATCCAGGCCTCACTTTACTTTCAGGCAATAAGTCTCCTTTTTCTCTGTGTGAAAGTATACCTGGAGTCCAATTCTTCCTGCTTTTCTGACTGCATTGTCTTATTTCTTGACAAAAGAGTGTGATTCATAATATTCATAACACCTGTTATTTTAGTCTGTAAAAATGTGCATTTTGAAGGAATACAGTTGTTTTTAAAAACAATGTTTCTCTCTTTCTAACCACTGGTGGTTATTACAGAGTGTGGTGGTGTTTGTCTGTGACTACAGAAACAGGAGGCTTCTGACACTTGAAAGTCCAGTAGCACAGTCCTGTGTATTACATTGTAAAGGCCCAATCCTATCCAACTTTCCAGAGCAAACACAACACTTCCCTTAGGGAACAAATGTTCCCATAGCTCTAGCAGGCCTCCATGACTGCTTCCCTACCGCAGGATGCGGTGCACACCCTATTAGCATGGCTGCATCAGTGCTGGACAATTGGATAGGATTGAGCCATAACAATCCTATTGATTCTTGATTGAATCCTTTGCATTAGAAATAAGACCCACTGAGTTCAGTGGAATTTATTGCCATGTAAGTGTGCCAATCAAATCCTTAAGCCACAGCCCTATACACACTTATCTGGGAATAATCTGAGAACTCAGGGTGGTTTATTTCTGAGGAGATGTACATAGGATTGTACTATACCAGACGAACAGCTCCTCATGCAATTCAATTAATTACTGCAATTTCCCAATCAGATTCGTCAATGCCCCTCCCAAAGAATGATTACAACCCACTCTTCCCTCTATCAGTTCATTCGCTAAAAGGATTTTCACTTAACCATGTTGCACGTATTAAGACAATCCTTTATTCATACCAAGATTTTCAGTGTAAGGTTTGGGAACGGGGGGGGGGGGAGAGAAAAAAAGGACACATAGACCTTGGAACATAGAAAAAAAGGACACATAGACATCCCATTTTAGGGTAGACCTGCCCTCCACTTTGAGCTATGGTGACAGAGAAGGGGACCAATTTGCCTTGTCTGCCCATGAAAGGGTTCCAGGAGGTTGGATCAAATTTTGGACTTCTCCGCTGGTAGGACAGATGTTCAAAAGAGCCCCTTTTCTCAGGTGTGCTCCTGTGGGTTTTAGGGGATATGCTTTGCAGGGCCCCAGTTCACTGCTCTAACAGAGGTCCCCCCCCCTTTGTATGAGACACACTGGCTGGTGGGTAGGACACTCCCACACTTTCAAGGCACATACACTGTAAAAGAGAACATATAATGTATCTTTTTTTGTGCTGTGTTTCTACCAAAGACTGAGTGTGGGACAGTTCCCATGAATACGACTGTTCTTTAGGACAGCTGGAGATGGGAAAAACAGGTGAAAGTTGCTCATAGTTTGCAACTAAAGCTTGAGGTGCTAAAGCTCAATCCTCTATCCTTCCTGCCTAAGGCAGGGGGTTGGACTAGATGACCTATTCGGTCCCTTCCAACTCTGCTTCTACGAAACCTCATTAGGTGATGCTAGAACTTATGCAACATTTTGCAACAATAAAGCTTTATGACTTTATTGATGCTGTGTAATATTGTTACTAATTGCTGTTTTTCTATTTTATCATGCCACACAACTTCATCCTTATCACATAAGGCATTTAGGGTGATTTGAGAGTGAACTTGGAATGGCTTTGCAACAGCTTAAAATTTTTCCCATTGAAATTAATGTAATAGTGTAATCGTGTATTTGTAATAAATTTAATCCAGGTTTTTGCTACAAGGGCTGTTTTCAGGCACGAATGAGGTCCAGCTAACCAGGGAAGAGTAGTGTTCCAATGCATTCAACAGCTCAAATCAGGAAGCTCTTGATTCTATGGCAGCGCAAGGGTTGCCACAGAATTGAGTAGGGCCAAGGATATTCTTCCACTGGTGAGAGCCTAAATTCCTGTTTGAAATAAAGCAGGTAGGCAGGGGACTAGAGAGACCGTGGAGGAAGATTTGTGACAAATTTGACCAAACTAAGGCCAGAGCTAATTTTAGAGCCTACTCTGTGTCAGCAACTATGGTAAAGAAGAGTAGATTGATCATTGGTTGCATGGATGGAGGAGCTTTTCGGTGAGTCTTACCTTGAAAAGTCAAATCAAGCCAAACAAAACAGTTTTATTTTCAGTTCATTGCATACATGCATCAAAATCACCTGTCATAGCATTACACAAGTGTAACTTGACACTTTAATTGTTAAATAGAACAGTTACATATATAAACTGCTTACTGACATATTTTATCAAAAGGAGTAATTACACCAGTGTTCTCAACAGATTCAGCAATATCCCTGTGAACTGCATTCTAATTTGTAAGATCAACATCTTCCATTTTTCCAGAAAGTGTATTCTTTCTAGATGTAGATGAATTAAAGGTGGCCATTAATGTTTACAATAAAATTTGTAATTTCAAATCACTTCAGTATATATGTGCCAAACCAGACACCAAAAAGTTTTATAAGCGAAAAAAAAAGAAGATGTGCATATCAGTTCCTTCAACAGATGTTTTATTACTACCTACAGCTCTGTTTCTAGAATTTTCTGTTCAAAAGAGGTAGCAACAAAGAAGAGGTCCCTGAGGTTTTCTTGGTTGGTGCTATGCTTAAAAAAAAAAGTTAGCCCTTTATTCAACCGAGTAAACAGCATACAAAACATAAGCAGGTGTATAATTCAGCAAGTGCTGCTTCACCTTCACCACTATTGCTTATACTCCATTAGGCAGGACCATCCAAAATGGAATAAGGCACACCAAACACAAATAGGTGAATTGAGAAAAGGAATTAAAGATATCCTTGCCCAGACATCACTTACGCTTGGCCATAACTTTAATATTTACAGAGCTCTACAAAAACCACTACAGGAAGAAGAGGGAGCCCAAATAAAGACTTTGGATTATACACCGCAATAGATATTCATAAGAACCTGAAGAGAAAATTAGAGACATTAAATAAGAGACAAGAATGTGATGTTTGTATAACCACCAGACCATTAACACTTTCAGGGAGAGCAAAACCTGCCATAGAACAGGATGCTTCCTGTTTTGTTGTGCCGAATTAAGAAGAGAAAGGGATGATCAGCCATGAATCGTGGCACAAAGAACTTTGGCACTATAATAGCAGCTGTTGCAGCAGCTGCCTCAGTGCCCTCTTCATTTACCTCTACAAAGGATTTGTGAACAACTTCAGAAAGAAATAAGTCTTTGTTAGATGACATGCCAGAGAAGTCTGCCTTGCCCTCCACAAATGCCTCTGCCATTCCCATGCGGCTCAGAACAGACTTGAGATCGTATTTTTCCTCCAGTTTGAACTTGGGTAAAGACAGCTCAACTTCAGTTAGGTCCATCATCTCTGGGTTGATCCAATCCATCAGTTTCTCAAATGTCATGTCCCTCTCCAGCTAGGAGGAATAGGAGAAGCATTAAGAAAAATCTTACGTGTATACTTGTTACCCACCATGTTTTATCTTAAGGAATTCACAGTGAAAAATCTGATACTGCTCCAAGGGAAATGCCAAGCATTTAGGAGCAGGCAGATGATCCTACACCAGTGGCTTCCAAAGTGTTTAGCATCTGGACCCACCTTAGAAAGGTTTCACTTTACCAGCTAACTCAAGCCTCTGTGTCTATAATGGTTAATGGACAACAGTGCTCCCTCTCCCCCAAGTATAGTGCAAGATGAGTGCTCCCCATCTCCCCTTAGTTGGACAGGAATTCCAATTCCTTTTAGTAAGAACATCTCGCCTTTTCCAAACCAGTGGAAGTATCTTCAATCTCATCAGGAAGTAGAATGATCATGCTCAGCTCTCTGTCGATGTAAGGAAGCTCAAGAATTTTGGTACGATGATCCGATACGTAGCCCAAGTTAAATTCAGCTTTCTTGTACATCATCTGCACCATTTTCGTCTCATTCTAAACATGGGGGGAAACATGTTAGAATAAAGGAGTGAAATGGGAACTGGATCATTTGGGGCACTTGTGAAAACTTACAAAGATAACATCCTAATCTGATGTCAATGTTAGCAACTGAAAATACATGTCTCCATGCATGTTATATTAAAGCGCATACCTGTGCAGCCAAAAAATTGATTCTCTGTTGGTTTTTGGTCTATTTCAGCACTGTGCCATTATTATTGTAACTCCCCATAATTGTTGTCTCTTCACAAGTGGGGGGAGTTTTTTTGAAGTGGATTTAAGTTACTTTAGAATGTTGATTTGGGGGGGAAAAGTGTTCATATACATCTTTACACAAGGGCACAAAATACAAATTGTTAAGATTGTGGTTCTCGCAATGCTTTATTGATCATCAACTGACCAGAAAGAAAATTTGTGCCTTTACCAGCAGTCTTATCATATAAATCAGGAGATGAAACTTTAAATGGTATGAACTATAAGCATCTGCTAAATATCTGCAAATCAAGCTGTAGTTAAAGGCAACAGAACTCATAAGCCAACTCATTCTTTGGATCCCATTCAAAATAAACTTAAGCAGCATAAGTTAGATTCACACTATGTCAATCCCGTGAAAGACAAATAGAGACCAACTGTGAAAAAACTTATATTTATATCCTCCTTTAGATTGGTTACAGTATGTCAGTTTATTAATGCCATTATTGACCATTACCTTGCTAATTTTGAATGGCTTTTCCTTGGTGTGATCTTTAAGGAACTGATTGGCCCAGTTTCCCTTGAAATAAATGGCATTCACCAACACCAGTTTTGTAAGAGAGTTGATTAGTCCTGTGGCAAGCAGGTCTTGAATTTTACCTACAAGAGACATTGAACAGCTGCCTGAATATGTATATACCAGTTTTAATATCCAGCAATTTTGGATCCTTCTCCAAAACAATGACCATGGAATCCAACCTGCCAGTTTTACTTCTTAAAAGGACAGACAATATGAGAGCCTAAGGATCACTCACCTGCTGTCTGTTCTTCGACCCAGGTATTTATATGTTTTCTAGATTCTTCTGCTTTTGCACAGAAGTTAAGTTTCTCTAGATCAGCATGGTAGAATTTCTGGCAGGTGTCTGTAAATGACTGAAACAGAAAGTATTTGAGTATTAAAAGCTATACAAAGTTCCAAGTTATATCAGAATAACACTTCAGTTCAGGTTTTGTTCAGTTCCCCTTACCTCAAGAAGACATCTAGCCTGCTCCTTTCCAGTGCGGGCTATAAGATTCCCAAATATTTAATACCCTCTGGGCACCATCAAAATTGCTATACATTGAATACATTTTGTAAAATACTGTCCCTTAGTGGCATTAGACCAATTCACTGACTATCCAGATAACCTCCAAATACATTCATCACTGCCCTGAAAACATGCCAATAATGAGTTCCTATGAATGCAGAGGAGATAATACTTTGCTGTGACCCTGAGAAAGTAGCTGAGCTAATTACATCCTCTTAGCCCCAATCTATCAGAAGGATCACTTCCAAGCAATTCTCCCCACCTGTACAGTACAACTTACTGTAAGAAAATCATATGAGGTTTCTCCAAAGAGCCTGTTGGCAAGTCTGAGCAGGTACTTGGTGCCTGGCTTGTTGATTTCAGAAATAAGTTTCTCATAAGCTACATGAATCTCTCCAGCTTTTGCCACAGATAGCACCTGAAAAGGAGGGTTTTATAGGATTAATTGTATTTTAGACTTGAATATGGACATTTCTCCAAGGACACATCTGACTGTGGGTGCTATTGCAATTTGATTTTGATAAGGACCTCCCATATTCTGTGCTCTGAGTGGAGTGGTCCTTCCCAGATGTCTCCCCCGCGCACGCGCGCACGCACACACACAGTCACTTTACTTTGGGATGATGACAGTTTATAGATCAGGGTGGCCAACCTTTCCATTTTAAGGCTCCAGAACCTTGAACAACTGTTTAGAGGAGGGAATTTTAGAAGGGGCAGCTTGCTGTCTGTGAGATGACAAGCTGCACCTGCTGAAATTCCCTCATCTACTCCACAATCATTAAAGGTCCAGGAGCCCTAAAGTTGAAAAGTTGTCCACCTCTGGTATAGATCTACCAGCTCCCATCCAACTGCTGACCCAGTCAAGAAGGAAAGCAAAGAGTAGGGAAGGGTATGACAGAGCAGACCACTAGGCACTATTTCCCTTGGCCTGCAACTCCTTTTCCAACAACTTCACAGGTAGCATGTTCAAGACTATAGCCTCAGTAACAGGCAAATTCCTAATATGACAGCATGGTCTGTAATGAAGAAAAGGAGACATCAATTGTTACTCATGAAGCCCATTTCAGAGCTAATAACCTTTTTCTCTCTTCTTAGTAGTGTTAAACATGTGTCTGGGAATACCTTTGACATTTCAGCTGCAGTGTTGCCTTTTGCACCCTGAAACACCATTGACAGAGCAGAACTAATACTCAGAGGAGAAAAAAACAAGTTTTTCTTTGGATCATCTTCACTCAGTTTCTTGAAGAGGTCAAGGGCAAAGGTGGTGCTGGCTGCAGTGACACTGTCCATATTTCAGAATCTATGGAACAAACACAGATAAAACAATTATCCCACCTGTCACCCCTCTTGACATTTTTACATGAGAAATATTAGAATGCCTTTTTTGGAGGTTTCCCACACATCTGTGATACAATGGAGAAAGGGAGTTGATAGGTTCAAATGTTAACAATGTCCTGTTACCCTACAGGTCACATTCACTGTTTGTCAGTCTGGGAGATGCTACAGACCCAGTAGGAAAGCAAAAACCTGATCAGATATCTGATGTTTGCAGATAAAGAAGTAGCCATCAAACCCTAACATGCAAAAACGCCTAGAAAAACAAATCTAGACCCATATGTTTCAGAAAGTCCCACAATAGCAGTACAAATAACTGACTCTCCCCCAAACTCCTACAACACACGTGCAGACCATTTGTGGCAAAACAATGTGCCATGACACAATGGTTAAAAATTGCTGCAATAGAGATTGCAAGTTTTTAGAGAGGGCGAGTTTTTAGCAAGGTTTGAGCATCATGCACCATCATCCTCACCATGATGAAAGGTTAGCAGGTGAATTGACAGGGCCCATATTTCTTTGAACAAGGGATCCCTCTGGCTCTGTATGATCCCACTAGGTTCTGATATAGTTGTGCTATTCTTGTAACTTATAGATGTTGTTGTGGCATGGTTTCCAAGAGACTGAGCTGGGATTTCCCCAGTTAATGTCTTATCTCTAACACATTGTGTGGCCTTAGGCAAGGCACTCCCTCTCAGCTTCAGCTTCCCAACTGCAATATGAGTCTCTTAAGAACATAAGACCACCCCCTACTGGATTAGGCCAAAGGACCATCTAGTTCAGCTTCCTGTATCTCACAGTGGTCCACCAGATGCTTCAGAGAGCACACAAGACAACAAGAGACCTGTATCCTGGTGCCATACAGGGCTTTCGCAAGAATGACTTCCAGACAAGACATTCTACAAATGCTAATTATCATATACAAACACATGACCTGGCTGAATTCGTATTCAAAATAAAAATCTTTTTGAAGCTGCCATGCAGTGTATTAATCTTTCAGTCCATTACCTGAAGAGTTGTTCTAAACCAGGGGTGCCCAAACCCTGGCCCAGGGGCCATCTGTGGCCCTCTGGGACTCCAATTCCAGCCTGTGGGGAGCCACAAATGAGCCCTCTGGAGACTTGCTGGAGCCAGTGCTGGCCCAATGTGACTGCTCTCAGCATGAGGGCGACTGTTGGACCTCTTGCATGAGCTGTGGGTCGAGGGCTCCCTCCACTGCTTGCTGTTTCAAATTTTAAATATAAATTAATTCTTTTTCCCCCCAACCCCAGACACAGTGTCAAAGAGATGATGTGGCCCTCCTGCCAAAAAGTTTGGACACCCCTGTTCTAAACAGATACTGTCAACACACATGCTGAACTTTTCAATTTCCAAACTGGCTTCATTTAGCCAACATGAGAACTTCAGCCAACAGAAGCACTAGGAGCATTAAAGGAACTCAAATACTTCCTCAGGAGTTTTGTCTCTCTGCTGTCTGCACAATACTGCCAGGGATATTTAAACAACTCATTGTGTATCAGTAGAAAGCAGGCACAAATGCCAATATAGTCCAGGCTTCAAGTTAACAAAAATAAGAAAATTAAAATGTCAAGAATATAGCTTCAGGCATGGACTGTGCATTCATATCAAGCTGTAAAAACCTATTCCTGCCATCCAGGGTAACCAGATATTATGAAGAACAGTGGTGCCTCTACCTTTAACCTTTAATTGTATAGAAGAGGAAATTTTGACAGGTGCAGCTTTTTCAGCCCTTCCATGTTGAGCTGCACCTGTGAAAATCCTCTTGTATACAATGGTTAAAGGTATAGGCACTGTGTTCTCCATTGTATCTGGTCACTGCTTCCACATTTTATTGCCACTTAGAGATTTTCAGTGTAGATTTTTTTTTTTTTTTTTTTGCTTGCAGGGCTCCTGTGTATTATACATCCCCACAGCTGGTAGAAATGCAACCTATTAAGCCTTTCTAGCAAGATGCAGCACTAAAAATAATTTTTTTGCTAGATTTTATTTCAGACATGCAACTGCTAAAACCAAAGCAACTCTAGACCCCACTCTTCCCACACAAAAAGGGTTCCAATTTTAAACACACCCTGCCCCAGCCAGACACTTCTTCAGTTGTTCTACCCCAAAGGCAGCCTTGGGCACTAACTCCAAACATTCTAGCTTACTCCCCACATAACAAGAACAGCCATTCAATGTGGTATCCTATAGTGAGGTTTCTGAAGACTTTCTGCTGTTGGCTAGAAAGCAGGGTGACTGGATGCCATAACCATAAGAGAGGACCCAGCACACCAAAAGTAGGACATCCAAGAAAAGTGTAGGACATAACAGAATAAGAGCTATAAACACTTACACACTGATTTCATGTGGTTAATTTAAACACTAGATTACTTATAGTTTTAAATTGAATACTACATCTAATTCATTACATCTAATTTATTAATTACAAGAAGGCTGTGTGCTGCCTGCAGGGGCCTATGCACAGGGAAAAAGAGGACATCTAAGTTCTTTTCCAGGACATGAGGCTAAAAAAAAAAAAAAGGACATGTCCTGGGAAAAGAGGACATCTGGTCATTCTAGCTAGAAAGATACTAAAGAGGTTACTTAGGCACTGAAGATAAGGCACTAAGCTGGCTACCTCTAGCACCTGCCACTGACTTACCTTTCTCTGGGCTGCTAACATTCTGTACATCCACTTCACCCTTTTATACTGAGCCTGTGCAGTTGCGAGGACGAAGCTGCTGCCCTTTGCTTGGCAGGGAGGGGGCGCAGGGCTGGGAAGACGGATCTCGTGTCAACCTCCCTCATTCCTAATCGGAATTAGGACCCAGTGCCTTAAAGAAGAATTCAACTCTCATTGCACTGAGACAATAATGTGAAAAAGGGTCTTTGAACCCTCACAAAAGGGTTCCAGATTAGATAGATAGATAGATAGATAGATAGATAGATAGATAGATAGATAGATAGATAGATAGATAGATCTGTGTGAACAGGGCAGACA
The DNA here is from genome assembly GCF_035046505.1 of Tiliqua scincoides. Taxonomy (NCBI): domain Eukaryota; kingdom Metazoa; phylum Chordata; class Lepidosauria; order Squamata; family Scincidae; genus Tiliqua; species Tiliqua scincoides. The sequence goes on along the minus strand of NC_089824.1, from coordinate 83,577,772 downwards.
CGTGAAAAGAAAATTTGCCCACAACTGTCCTGTACACTTTGGGGCAGAAAGGGCAGTGGCTTCCTTCTCTTCCACCGATCCTGTGCATCCAGCTGAACATGCACACACTGTAAAAGTTGATCGTGGATATGGGCTGCGATGACTACACCCGCTTGAACCTGCAATCCTGTCCACACTTACCAGGAAGTAAGCCTTACTGACTACCATGGGACTTCTGAGTAGACATGCAGAGGATTGTGCCCCTCGGCTCCTACCAGGAAAATGAATCACAGTCGAAGCCTGTGCACGTCTACTCAGAAGTAAGTCCCATTACAGTCAATGGAGCTTATTCCCCGGTGAGTGTGGATAAGACTGAAGCTTCAAGCGGGTGAGTCATCACAGCCCATACCCACAATCAACTTCGCCACTTTACAGTTTTCGATTCAACATTGATTCATTTTCCTGGTAGGAGCCTAGGGACACAATCCTAGACATGTCTACTCAGAAGTAAGTCCCACTATAAGTCTGGGGAGCTTACGCCCTCCTCGGTAGGTGTGGATAAGATTGCAGCCTGGTCAGCAATCCTATCCACACTTTCCTGGGAGGAGTAAGCCTCATGGAGTTTAATGGAACTTACTTCTGAGTAGACTTGCATAGGATTGGACTCTGAATTAGTGGGTGAGTGGGTGCTTCTGGAAGCTGGTTGAGGCTGCAATCCTGTTCACATTTACCTGGGAGTAATCCCCATTGGCTACAATGGGATTTACTTCTGAGTAGACATGCATAGGATTGAGCTTTGAATCAGCCATGTCAATGCTCTTTACTTCCTCCCAGGTCGAAGCAACCTCTCTAGCCACTTTATACCTAGCAGCTAGAACTCCCCAGAGACCAGTCTGTAGCAGCTGCTGCCACTGCCTGGAACGACTGTTCTTTCTGGTAGATCTGCAGTTCAAATATAAAGTATTTATATAAACTGATTGTATCACCACTTCCAGGAAAACATTTCTAAGTAGTTTCTCAGCATGTGTGATGCAATGTATTTTGGCCTGAAGGGAAATCCCTAAGGAAAACCTGAAACATCCTAGGAGGGCATGGCATAAAATAGTGTCCAAAAAAATGACACCATCCTATACAGCAGTGATTTTCAACCTTTTTCATCTCATGGCACACTGACGAGGTACTAAAATTGTCAAGGCACACCATCAGTTTTTGGACAATTGAGAAGGCACACCCTGTTGTGGGGGGGGGGGGCTCATATCCCCAATGGTTCTATTAATAAATGACCCTCCACCAAACTCCCATGCCACATCTGAGAACCATTTGCGGCACACCAGTGTGCCACAGCACAGTGGTTGAAAATGGCTGGTATACAGTAATACAAATATCTGAGTTGTAATGTGTCAGATTGCTACAGAATGAGTCACCAAAAGGTTGAATAAGAACAGCTGAAGCAACTTTTTTCTGTGGAAATGTCAATGAGATTGGTTGCAAATGTATACACTCTTATGAATTTGACCCTCATATTCAGAGACAGTATATGCTCAGAGACTCTGCATAGTCAGAGACAGCATATCTCTGAGTACTAGGTGCTGAGGACAACATTTGTTCCCTTACCTTGGGGCTGCATCTCAGCTGCACCAATACTGGAAAATTGGATAGGTTTGGGCCCTAAGTAAGTAAGTTATTCCAACATTCTATTCTGATGTTATTTTCAACATTGGAATTATACAAAGTGGATAACTTAAATCCACTGCGAAATGGAAGTAGATTTAAATCCTTTTATGAAATCCCTTCATTTGTGAAGATAATAATTATGAGAAGTAACAATAATGGCACAATGCTGAATGAACTTCACAAACACAAAGCAATGAAATAGACCAAAAAGCAAAATTAAACTATGTCATTCCAAAACGTGTAAATCAAACATACCTAAAACAAGAAGTCCCAGTGCTATAGAAATGGAACTTTATGCAGCAAGCTGAGTTGTCCTGAATTAAAGCGCAGGCAGAAAATAAACCCTTTCCGCTGGGAGAGAAATGCTTCTAAAGCAAATCCACAATTCAAGGTTGGCAGTTAATTAAACACTAACATATAAATTTCATTTATGCTCCTAAGGCACAAATGAAACCTTTTGGGCACGCCTTTTACACCATCCCGCTCAAACCTCTGTATCTGAATGTACAGCCATAAAAGAGCATCCAATGGCTGTTTGAGGAACCTGCAGCCAGCACTTCTTTCTTTGTAGGGACAGATACACTTACGGGGCAGACACGTGAAAAGAAAGTGTGTCTGCAACTGCCCTGGTTAGTTTGGACCAGTATAAACAGGCGAATGATATTCCTGGGACCACGCTGGGGGTTAGTGATTGATCACAGAGCCCAATTCTATGCATGTCTACTCAGAAGCAAGTTCCATGATAGTAAATGGGGTTGACTCCCAGTCCCAGGTGTGGATAGGATTGCAGCCTCACAGCCCAATCCTATCCACACTTTCCTGGGAGTAAGCCGCACTGACTGTGATGGGACTTCCTTCTGAGTAGACCTGCATGGGACGGGGCTGTCCCCGGAACTTGTGCAAGACCTCGATCCTCGCGATGCTTAAGACCGCAGGGCAAGGGGAAGCCCCGTCCAGCTCAGTGGGGGTTTGCGTGGAAGGGATCGCGCAGCTCCGGGCTGCAAATCCTCATGCTGTAGGCTGAGCAAGGCGGAGTTCTCCGAAGTGTTGGACTGCGGATCTCTCCTCCTCCTCCCCCCCCCCGGCAAGGGAAAGGCTCCTGCCCTGCCTGCAGAAAGGGCAGCGGCTTCTTTGTCTCCGGCTGAGCATGTGCACTGCGCATGCTCAGTGCACATCCAAGCCTGGGCGGTGATGCGGGCGCAGCCTCCCTTAGGGAGGTGGAAAGAGTGGGAGTTTCCGGAGGCTGCTTGAGTCACCCATGGCAGTGCCCTTTGGCTTCTCCGCCAGCGCCCTGACAATCTCTCCACTGCCTTACTAGCCAGCTGCTGGAGCGCCTGCCGCACGCCGCCGCCTTATCTAGCCTAGCAGGTACAGTACAGCCCTCCTTTGTGCCCGTTGCGTAGGGAACCTTGACTCGTCTGGACCCGCAATCCCGTATTCGTGTGTGTGTGTGTGTGTGTGTGTGTGTGTGTGTGTGTGTGTGTGTGTGTGTGTGAGTGAGAGAGAGAAAAGTTTGCCTGCAGAACTGACAGCACAATCCTAACCATGTCTACTCAAAAGTAAGTCCTATTGCGCTTAGTGGGGCTTACTCCTAGGAAGGTGTGTATAGGATGGCAGCCTGAACTAGCATACCCATTTACCTAGGAGTAAGCCCCATTAAAGTCAATGGGGTTTGCTTCTACCTAGACCTGCATAGGCTTGTGCTGTAAATGTTACGTGGGGAAATATAGACTGTTAGGAGTCCAGGAGTGATTAGGACAGCGTTTCTCAAAGTTTGTCCTCTGTACCACTTCACGTGGTCCACCTGTTTGAAGTACCAATGGAAGCAACTGGTGATTACATTATTGCCAGTTTCTTCTGGGTGGGGAGGTCAGATGTGACATGGTCAACACCAGTAAGAGGCTCAGGGTGAATGGGAGGGCTTGTTTGAGTGAGGAAAAGCATGCTTTGGAGCTGTGCCTCCTGAACCTCCTGCCACTGTTTGTTTGTTGCATTCCTGGTGTTGCTGCTGGGCAGCAGATGTTCAGGGATCCTCTGAGTACCACCAGACACCATCTCAAGTACCCCCTGGTGGTACACATACTAGTGGTTGAGAAACACTGGGTTAGAGCGACTAAAGATGCATCTGGATCGGACAGTGTCAATTCCTTTGTAAGCAAGGCTCTTGACAGTTGAGGCATAAGGTATGTTGTATAATTAAGATCAGGGCTTTTTTTGTAATGGAACACACCGGCACCTTTTTTCCCCCTCCTCTCTGCCCCTACCTTTTTTCCCCCCTGCCTGCACCACCCTGCCCCCCTTTTTTCCCTCCTCCTTGCCCCCACCTTTTTTCTCCTGCCTGCACCACCCCACTCTGCACTGCTGGCTAGGGAGGGATTCGAACCTCCAACCTTGCGCTCCACAGCCCAGCACTCTCTCCATTAGGCTATAAGAAAGCCTGTTGTCACAGTGTTCAGAACTAATATATAAGGTCTTCTGCCCAGCTGGTGGCCATCAGTGCCTCAAGTATTAGTTCCAAACACTTTGAGCCTAAGACCTCTGGTGGCTCAGTGGTTGAATTATAGGTCTGTGGAGCCAGAGGCTTGGGGTTCAAATCCCACTGAGGAATAATTATTTCTTTTTAAGGTGGGAAGGTGCTCCATGGCTGCAAAATATAAAGGTTGGTTGCTAGTTGCCAAAAGGGGGGCCAGTTGAGGCTGCAAAACTCCTCAAAGTTCAGTCCCAGGCAGGCTCTTTTTTTAACTTTTTTTTTTTTAAGTCCCAGGTAGGACTTAACCCACAGCCTCCAGCAGGGGGCTCACTCCAGGAGCTTAACTGTGGGTTAAGTCCTAACTGGAACTTAAAAAAAAAAAAAAGTTAAAAAAAGAGCCTGCCTGGGACTGAACTTTGAGGAGTTTTGCAGCCTCAACTGGCCCCCCTTTTGGCAACTAGCAACCAACCTTTATATTTTGCAGCCATGGAGCACCTTCCCACCTTAAAAAAAAAAAAAAAAATTATTCCTCCTTGGGATTTGAACCCCAGGCCTCTAGCTCCACAGATCTATAATTTAACCACTGAGCCACCAGAGGTCTTAGGTTCAAAGTGTTTGGAACTAACACTTGAGGCACTGATGGCCACCAGCTGGGCTGAAGACTTTATATATTTGTTCTGAACACTTTAACTACTGTATAGGCTTTCCTATAGCCCAATGGAGAGAGTTTCCTATAGCCCAATGGAGCACCTCCCCACCTAAAAAAATGGGGTGATTCACTCCAGCTGTGGCAGGAATGCTTTTGCTACCAGGGAGCTCACACGGGATGGACGTGCACGCGCGCGCCCATGTATAAAAAATGGTTTAAAAATAAATAAATAAAAAGTTGTGAGTTCCTGCACCTATTTTTTTTTACAAAAAAAGCACTGATTAAGATACAAGATCATGTATACCTTGGGCTATGTTCTACTATGGCATCAGTTAAAGGCTGAATTGTTAAGCAATGTTTTTCTCCCTTCAAAAAAGGGTGATGTGTCAAACTGTGCCTGTCCTACATGGAACAGTTGGAGTTTCTTGCTATGAATGGCCCCACCCTGAAAGTGGACCACAATTGCCCTTGCATGACTGTACAGGAAGGGAACAAAGACCTTGAACTCCTGCAGAAATGAAGCAAACATTTGCAGTATATGTGCTGATACAGTGCCAAAAGTTTTCTATTTGCACATACCAGTCTTGGGCTAGTTCTTTCTCTTTAGATACTTTTTTTTCTAGAGAGGCTTAGGAAACAGAATGTATGTCTCATACAATGTGTGCTGCCTTGGGCATTTGACATGGGAAAGGCAGGATACAAATTTTTTAAATATAAATATAGCAGGAGGTTTTGTGGACTACATGCCAGTATTTGCAGTGATGCAGCTCTTATGCACCATAGTTTGCTGTCCATGCTATAATGTAGACTGGGGCAGAACATGCATTTAGAACTTTATTGCCACTGAGTGTCAAAATACTGTTAACTGATAGATAAATTTCATATGGCATATACATTAAAAACACACATACACACACCCCACACAGAGATGGAATTGAACCGTAACCACTTGTCATCCCGGGGTACCAGGAGAAGCAAAACCCATCAGGGGAACAGGCGGAAAAGGGGTGGAAAGTAGAGAAAAGGGGTATACAGACGCCTGGAAGAACAGGGAAGAGCGAGGAACCAGGCAAAGAGGGTGAGACACCTAAGTCTTGGCTGCAAGCAGGCCCCTCTCCTCTGGGACAAGGCAGAGGCCTTCTCAGAGCCCAGATGCAGCTACCTTTGAGGAAAGAAAGAGTGGAGCTGGCAGGGAGAAGGGAGGAGGAGATCCCGTGAGATCTGGGTCCCAGGTGTGGGAAGGAAGGGGCAGGGCTAAGAGGTCTGGCTAGAGGGATAAGAAGAAGGGAAGAGATAGTGGAAGGGGGAGGACGCACCTTCCAGAGCTTCCTGGAACGGGGGTTAGGAAGGGGCTGAGAAAGGAGGTATCTCTAAGGGAGGAGAGGCCTTCCTAGCTGAGAGAGATTCAGGAGTGGAGAGGAGCCCAACACTCCAGCCCCTGGAGGAAGGGGCTACCCATAGGCTGGGGAAGGGATCCTAGTCCAGAAAACGTCAGGGACAACTCCTGGCTGAGTCCAGCAACCATTGAGAACCAAGGGGAAAGGAGGGTCACCACTGGACCCAGCCCCTTGCCAAGAGAACCCCAGAGCTCCAGATCGGACCTGCGGAGAACAACCCGCACCAGACACCTTTCGTGGTGAGAACAGAAAGGGGGAGATAAAGGCTCTTGGGGCGACGGGCCACTTGGGTCCTGGATTGTGGAGAGGCTGTGATTGAGATTGTACTTGGGGGAATGGGGTTCTTGTGAAGGAACAAGAACACCCCATGAATGTAAAGGCCACCACCAAATTAAAGAAAATAAGCAAGCCCTCTTTGTTTGCTCCCCGCGTCGACCCTGGAGAGACTGGGCCGGGCTAGAAGAGGCAGGTGAGCCAATACCCCGAGGTGACATGGACATCACACCACTGTACCATCCTGGCTCCTGGCTGCATGAAATTCCATTCTGTTCCATCTACCACAGCATACTCCTTTCTTTTCTATAACAAATAAAAATGGACCCATGGGCAGCAGTGGTCTTGTTAAGAGTATTTAAATAGCCTCCGCCTCCCAAATTCTAGTCATCCCTGCATGTCAGCCTCTAGAGTGGCTTGGAGACAAGGTCCCTGCCATCACAAGAGCCTATTTAGTGTATGACCAAAACAAAAGAGTTGAGACGGGAACTTACAAAAAGCAAAGGGCTTTTAAAAGAAAAAAAACCTTCACTTTTCACTGATCCAGCAGTTTGGAAGATCCTGCCAGGCAATTAAAGTGAAATTTACTGTCTGATATTTAGTCTGAATTCAGTGGGACTTCTTTGTGATGTTCTCCCAAGTAAGTGTATATAGGATGATAGCCTCAGTGTGAGAGATTCTGGATCTCTCCCCCCACCCCCCAGCACCAAAACAGGCATTGCTATGAGTCCCTCATTCTCTGAGTTCTGTAGTGTTCAGGTCCTGGCTCCATCTGTTTTTGTGCTACCTTCTGATTTTCCCCATCTTCCTGGTCCCATAGCCCCACTAGCCTTTCTAGTCCTCTTCCTTGGTCCACCAACCACTCAGAAAAACATAGGTTTTTGGGGGGAGGGTATAATTTGAGCATGTCGCCAAGAAAATATAAGTGTTGCCATATACGTTCTAGGAAGAGAGAGGTATAACATGTACAGTGATGGTGGGTTCTATACAGCTGCTGAAGAATTCTTGGCCTTAGAACTAGAATTTTGCCAGTATTTCACAATGGCAGTTATTGCTTAGGTGATACAGAAACATATATAGTATTGTAATAGAAAAGTATAGAGCATACAAATCATTATTCTCTGAATTGGAACTATTCATCTGTAGTTGCGATCAAAACATAGTTCGTCAGTGGTCTAGTGAGACATCACCTGAGATGCATAGAGGATTTATTTACTGCTCTAAAATAACAGGTAAACTTTAACAATTACAAGTAAAGCTGCTGTAAGGAATTGCAGTGGTTTTATTCATTATTGGTTAAAAGGTACTAATGTGTCCTTCAAATGCAACTTTTTGGCAGGGGGGGGTTACTCTTCATAGGTTTTGTTAAAGATAGCCAGGTGCATAGGTTTGTGATTTTGAGCTGAATAATGTGGATGCAGCCGATTAAGAAAAGGCAAGGCAAACTGCTAGCAAATGAAACTGTACCTAAATGAAAATTCCTGTTATACCCCATGTATGATCTGAATTAAAATTAGTGTCAGTGCTGTAACTTGCAGATGACTTGCTCCTTCGTAGTTCCATTAAATAAAAATGTTCTGGAGCACAAGTAGGTGGGCATGTTTCTCTTTCTATACAGTTTATTAATCTGTTTCAGGCATGGGTGGAGATTCTGGGTCTCTGTTCTATTACCTCTCCCTCCAGTGTTGGGGGTTTTTATTATAGAATGTGAGAAGCAGGGCTGCATTTATCAAATGTTATCCTGTGTTTCCTGCCTTTCTCCCCCACTATTTTCCTGCCATCATACTGTCCCTAAAGACCTCATAGTTGCACTATACAAGCTTTTTGGATCTGTGAAACTAGTGTGGGTTGTGGGTGCAAAGTTAACTGGCCCCCATGAGCACATTGCAGCAGAATTTCCAAACTGATTGGGAGGATTAGGTAAGGTCTGAGTCACAGTTCTTTGTTAAAGAAGTCATAAGTCTCAATGAATTGCAGCCAGCATCTGTGCAACACAATCCTATCTTGTGCTAGAACAGGCAGAAGAGGCCTGCTCTGTATCCAGCTCAAGATAGGGGCCCAAAGTGGTTCAGCTGGAGGCAAGGGGAAACTCTTCCCCTTACCCCAGGTAAGCCAGTGCAGCCTCAATGGGTCTTCACAGACTTGCGCCACCTCCAGATGTGACATAAGTCAGAGGAGAGCAGACAGCTCTGTGCTGCTTAGGAACGGAGGCTAGGATCTGGGCATATCTGGGAGGGTAGAGCCTCCATCTGCCTGAAGATAACATCCACAAGGTCACCAGCTCGAGGTCACCGGCACCGTGCGACCTTAAAGCAGCTGACAAGCTGAAGCCGAGCTATTCCATCTGCTCTGAGCGTGGGAGGATGGAGGCCAGAATGTGAAGCCAGATCGGAATGAAACACCTGAATGTAGTGGTTCTTGAAAGAAAGAACCTTCTTTCAATTGTAAAAATCCCTGGTTAATAAGGGATTTAAAAATAAGCCTGCCTATGTAAACCGCCTTGAATAAAGTCTTGAATAAAGACCAAGAAAGGTGGTATATAAATAGCTGTTGTTGTTGTTGTTATCTGCTGGGTCCCAGCCTTGCCTCCCACTCCCTGCCTGCCCGCCTCTGGGATCGCCCCCACCCACCCTTCCCCCCCGCCCTGGAACGCCTCCCTCCCACCTCCTCCCCACCCTCCTCACACCCCTGTGTCGGCTGAGCTTGGCCTACGCAAACTACCTGGGGCAAGCCACCACGGAGGCTAAATGCAGCCTTCGTGCTTCGGCGCACCTCTGTGCGCTGACGTAGCTTGCTCCTGAAGAGGCAGAAACATACTTTATGGCATGTTTACAATCCTCCTGGTTCGGTGCAAGGGATTTGCGCTGGCCCAAGGGCACTTTAGGATTGTGCCCTTAGTTACCTTGAGATGAATGGTTTTTTCTTCTGTTGGTTGTGATGTTCTCAAATGATTGAGAAACAGAAAGAAATGAAAGCTGTATAAAAGGTGTGCGTGGTGTGACCTATGGCTTAAACCAGTGATTTTCAACCTGTTTCATTTCACGGTACATTGAGAAGGCATTAAAATTGTCAAGGCACACCTTTTGTTTTTTTGACAATTGACAAGACACATTCCACTACTGGTCAGGGGATCACATCCCCCAAAGGCTCCACTAATATATGACTCTCATCCAAACTCCTGTTGCACACCAGTGTGCCACGGCACAGTGGTTGATAGTCGTTCGCTTAAACAGTGAAGTAGGCAAATGATATTTAAATTGTGCCTTTTTGTCACAGGTGCCTTAAAAATCTTGAAGGTGCCTAATGAAGCATGTGATGCAAAAAAGTTTTAGGGTTAGCTTCCTGAAATATGGTGTATATTTTTTTTCTGGGCATTTTTGTATGTTACTGTGTGGTAACTGCATTTTTTATCCTAAAGATATCTAACATCTGATCAGGCTTTCCTGCTGGGGCTGTAGTGTCTCCCAGTCTGGCAGACAGTGAACCTGACATGTCAGATACATGTAAAAATGTACCTGATAGATACAGATATATAATGACAGGACATGGTTAACATTGGAACATATCAATCCCCTTTTCCCATTGTGTCACAAATGTGTGGGAAACCTCCAAAAAAGGCATTCTAATATGTAAAAGTGTCATGAGGGTTGACATGCATGATAATTGTTTTATCTGTGTTTGTTCCATAGATTCTGAAATATGGACAGTGTCACTGCAGCCAGCACCACCTTTGCCCTTGACCTCTTCAAGAAACTGAGTGAAGATGATCCAAAGAAAAACTTGTTTTTTTCTCCTCTGAGTATTAATTCTGCTCTGTCAATGGTGTTTCAGGGCGCAAAAGGCAACACTGCAGCCGAAATGTCAAAGGTATACCCAGACATATGTTTATGCTACTAAAAAGAAAACAAAATTGCTTATTGGCTCTGAAGTGTGGAACTTGAGTAACAGTTGATGCCTCCTTTTCTTGTTAATGGGCCATACTGTTATATCAGGAATTTGCCTGTTACTAAGGCTACAGTCTTGAACATATTTCCTATGAAGTTGTCAGAGAAGGAGCTGTAGGCCAAAGAAGATAGTGTCTAGTGGTCTGCTTTCCCTCTTGACTGTGTCAACAGCTGAATGGGAGTTTGGGGACTGGTAGAACTACCCACACTGCCTCCACTGCCACCACCCAAACTAGGAGTTTGGGAGACCAGGTGGGTGCGCCATCTGGAAAGGATCACCCTTCCTGGAGAAGGTGGAGAGGACAGAATTGCAGGAATTCTTATTAAAATCAAATTGCAGTAGCACCCACATACAGTCAGGCAGGACAATGCACTGAATTACCAGTGCACATAGACTTCACTTCTGTGAAAGGTACTTTGAATATCGCACATATGATGTTCTTAAGTCCTCTGGCTGCAGGGATTTTGGATTGGAAGAACAAGGAGGTCAAAATGTTTCTTTCCTTCCCAAGTGGTTCTTGGATCTCTCTGAGGTTCTGCCAATTGCATGTGTCTCTTGTCAACACGGTATCCCAACTTGTGTTCTTGGTTGCTTGCTGGTTCTAGTTGACCCAGGGTAATACTGTCAAGAGTTGAACCTCTGTGTTCATTGCCACTTCAGCCAATAGCTGAGCAATATTGGGGGTTTCTCCGTTTTTGTCTCTTAGGAAAAGTTGACCTTAAAGTGATATTATGTTGCACTGGTGGGTTAAGAGCATGTTAACACCAGAATAAATTTGGGTGGGAACTGGCTTGGAAATTACAACTTAGTAAGTGCGAAAGCATAATGTTGCTTAAAACAACTTTTGAGTGCACTGACTGCATACAATATACAATGCAATTAATGATTATCTTTATTCAGAAGATGAGTTTTGGGTGTCATGAAGATGGATTTCTAACACAGTCACCAATTAGAATGACAGTACAGAGGCTTCAAAGTGAGGCTTTCCTGAGCAAAGGAATAAGGGGATTGATTCTTGAAGGCTTTTCCTTGCAATTTCATATTCACCATTTACCACCAGGTGCTTCACTTTATCCAAGCAAAAAAATGTGAATCTAAACCCAAGCAGTGCAAAACTTCTCATGATACGGAGCAGCAGAAGACCTGCTCTGGTTGGCCATCAAGTCACGCTTCCACATATCAGTCAAATCAGCAGCTGGAATACCATATGGTGGAATTTTTACTGAAATTGTATTTTTTTAAATGGAAGCTTTGGAAAAGGGCCTGCTTAAAGGAAATCCATCAGCCCAAACCCACTCCTTTCAGGGGGAAGGGAATTAGAAATGTACTGATATGAGATATTATTGCAGCAATTACTATAACTAGCCACATCCCTTCTGTTTGCCCCAAAAGGGAAGGAAGGCATTTTACTCCCTTTAAAAATGATGTACTGCATTCAGCACGCCTCCTCCTTACAGTTTTTTAAATCCCTGTGTAACTCACATCTGCAGGTGCCTAGAGGAAAACCATGCACTCTCCTGTTTATCTGAGAACTATTCCTAAAGTTGGAGGTGCTCCTCAAGCCAATTGGTTGATTATATTGTAACCATGTTGTTGTTGTTGTTGTTGTTTTTTAAAAAAAGAAGATATTCTGTACTTCAGCTTGCCAAGAAAAAAGTCATTATAAACCTTTTAAAGCAACAATAGCAGACATGGGGGTTGCAGCTGCATTTGTCACACTTTTGCAAGTGAGAGGCTTTAGGAGATGGTTTCCCTTCAGAAGTTTTCAGTGTTTTGTGTCTTGGGAAGCTTGGAATAGGGACAGAGGGAAAACCTTTTGTCTCCAACTTTATTGCTTACAAACCATTTCTTGGCTTTCTTCTTTGAACAGCAAACTCTAAAAATTAAAGCAGAAAAGGGCTGTCTGGCATTGCAGTGGATGTCCGGTTTATCTTTTCTCTTAAACAACTTGCTTTGAGGCAGTATTTCTTTTTCATCCTTAGGGGTTTTTCCCTAGTGTTGTTGGATAGATGTTGGTTCTCAGATTTTTAAAATAACCAGTCCTGTGTCCCCTCCGGGGGAGAAAGGCAGGATAGAAATATGGATAATAATAATCCTAAATAATCTATTATAGGTGCTATCTGTGACTAGAGCTGGAGAGATTAATCCAGGATACGAGAAACTTATTTCTGAAATCAACAAGCCAGGCACCAAGTACCTGCTCAGACTCGCCAACAGGCTCTTTGGAGAAACGTCGTATGATTTTCTTGCAGTAAGTTATAGCAATTGTACATGATTTGGGAGTATTGCTTGGAAGTATACTCTTGTTCTGATGGATTGAGGATAAGAGAATGTAAGTAGTCAGGATCACAGCTCAGCCTCTGTACTTTTCTGTGACACATATCAGCAAGTTTGATGGTGCGTCCCCGGTCAGATCATTCAACTGCACTGCTGTCTCAGAGGAGGGAATTTCAGCAGGTACAGCTTGTCATCTGTGAGATGACAAGCTGCACCTGCTGAAATTCCTGCTTCTATACAATTGTTAAAGGTCCAGGAGCCAAAAAAGTTGAAGGGTTGGCCATCCCTACCCTAGGGAATACTCTTTTAAGTAGTCCTGCTTCATCCATCTCCCAAGCTCATGATATATATTTTTTCCATTGTTTAAGCCATTTCTGCCCAATGTTGCATATATGCAACAGGGACCAAATGTGTACACCTGAGGGCCAGGCAAAAATGGGTTAATTTAAATGCCTAAAATCTCAAAGTGAAAGTTGGAAAGAAATTTCATGAGCTTGGGAAATGAGAGAGTGGTATAGATTTGAGGGCATCTGTCTGATATAGAATGTTAGGCCTCTTAAGTTTCATCTAGAAAACAGTGATTGCGGTAACATGTGTTTATGAAAATGACTACCTGTTTAACAGATTGACTTTCCAGGAGTTGCAAAAATCTGGATGAGATTTTACCTGAAATAAAATTTATTTCTTCCATGAAGGAGTATATAAGAAAAACATCAGAATTCAGGATGTCCTTGGGTTAGCAGGGATGCTACTAGAGAAACATTTGTATAAAGGCTGCTAGATGTTCAACTGAATTTTTTAATGCAAGATGTAACCATTGCAGAAATAGCCATTTGTCATCTCTTTACACATTCTCTTCTACATTCTCAAGTAGAAGAGAAATGTATCAGGTGGCCCATATTAATTGATATTGGACTGAATATGGTGTACTTCAAATAGGATTACTTGGAGTAGTAAATATATATTTCAGACCTTTAGATGTCAGAGTTGTCATTTGAACAATGGAACAAAATACTTCCCTTCCCCACCCCTTTTGACAAAGTCTGAATTAAAGGCTTATTTTGACATGAGTCAGAACTTTGTATGGCTTCTATACTTAAATATTTCCATTTTAAGTCATTTACAGACTCCTGCCAGAAATTCTACCATGCAGATTTAGAGAAACTTAACTTCTGTGCAAAAGCAGAAGAATCTAGAAAACACATAAATGACTGGGTTGAAGAAAAGACAGCAGGTGAGTAATACATAGGCTCCTAAATTGTCTGTCTTTTAAGAAAGTAAAACTAGCAGGTTGGATTCCATGGTCATTGTTTTGGATTTTAAAATTGGAATTCAGACAGCTGTTCAATGTCTCCTGTAGGTAAAATCCAAAACCTGCTTGCCCCAGGAATAATCAACTCTCTTACAAGGCTGGTGTTGGTGAATGCCATCTATTTCAAAGGAAACTGGGCAAATCAGTTCCTTAGGGATCGCACCATGGAAAAGCCATTCAAGATTAGCAAGGTAATGGTTTACTGAATGGTAATGGCATTACTGAAACTGACATACTGTTACTAATCTAAAGATGGATATAATTGATGGTAGAATTCTTGTCAATTGGCCTTTCACTGGAAAGACACAATATGCCATCTTTTATTTTGGTTAGGATTAAAAGAATCACTTAGGTTATGCTAACCTAGTGGAGTTTTTGATATACTTTTTTTTTTCTGAATGGCAAGCACCATTTCTTTCCCCCACCTCACTTGAAAGTACTTCAGTTTAAACAGCAGTTTGCCATGTTGTATAAAGGAACATGCTGGTCAAGGAAAACAAACCCAGCTGGACATATGGGATGGTACATATATATTTTTGTGCTTTAGTTAATAATTGACTAAAGGGAAGAATATAGGCAACTATACCTGGTAATTCCTAAGAAGTGTGGACAAAACTGGCAACTTCAGAAAATACAGTTTCAATCAACTGGCAGAATATTTCAGACTTAACAGTGGGGGTTTAGAGCCTTGAGCTCCTATATAAACCTGTTGTTCAATTTGACTGTGCACAAGTGTTGGAAACAGCATATACTAATCCCAAATAGGATTGCAAACTTCTTAGTTCCGATGCCTTTAATTGAAATTTGGTCTGTAGATATTTAGCAGATTATTTTTTGTTCCATACCATTTAAAGCAGGGGTGGTGGGAATTTCAGCAGGTGCAGCTTGTCATCTCACAGATGCACCTGCTGGAATTCCCTCCTCTGCACAATTGTTAAATGTCCAGGACCTGAAATGTTGGCTACCCTTAATCTGCTGATTTATAAGATCAGGCCACTGGTAAAGGCACCAACTTTTTTTTTTCCTTCTGGTCAGTTGATGATCAATAAAGCATTTTGTGAACCATAGTTGTAAAAATATTTGTCTTGTGTGCAGTTGTGTAAAGAGGTGTATGAACATCTTTTTCCTAATAATCAACATTCTAAAGTAATGTGCAGCGCAATCCAGAGTGCTGTGAGGCACTTTTGTGCCTCCTTATGAATCGGCTAGTCCAGCGTGTGGAGGTGTGCTGGACTGCGGAGGCTGGAATAAGTCTCTGAGTCTTCGGTCGGCTGAGCTCCTCCTCTGGGGAGGAGGCAGCGGGAGGGAGGCATTCCAGGGCAAGGGGAGAGTGGGCGGTGGGCAGCCCCGGGGTAGACAGGTGGGGAGCGGAAGGTGGTTCTGGGACCCGGCAGTTATGCCAGATCCCAACCCCCATTCCCAGGGAGATTGAAGTGGCTTCAAGTAGCTCCGCTCTCCTCAGACTTGTGCTATATCAGGAGGTGGCGCAAGTCCAAGGACGCCCATAGGTGTAAGGGTGGCT
The DNA here is from genome assembly GCF_035046505.1 of Tiliqua scincoides. Taxonomy (NCBI): domain Eukaryota; kingdom Metazoa; phylum Chordata; class Lepidosauria; order Squamata; family Scincidae; genus Tiliqua; species Tiliqua scincoides. The sequence continues at coordinate 83,562,274 of NC_089824.1, read as the reverse complement.
TACCCAGAGGTAAGGGGAAAAGTTTCCCCTTACCTCTGGCTGAGCTGCTTTGGTCACCTATCCTGCGCTGGATATAGCGCAAGCCTCTTGGCTTGCCTGTTCTAGCGCAGGATAGGATTGCTTCCTTATGCAAATAAAATCCACTGCAAAACGAAACTCCAGCCATTTGTGAAGAGACAAATGACATAACAATTATGAGACATAACAATTATGGGAAGTAACAACCGCTATACAATTTGGAGTGAACCTCACAAATACAAGACAATGAAATGGATAAAAAACCATTATCAATTTGTGAGATGCACAGATATTAGTAGTGGTATTTATTAGTATTATACTACTTTTCAATAAGAAGTTCACAAAGCAGTTTACAGATTCTTGTGTACCAACATGTGTGGATATGTGTATTTTCAGTTGCTAATGCTCTCCTCAGATTGGGAAGCTCTGGTTATAATTTTTGACAGGTGACCTGAATGATCCAACGTTGATTTCACATTTTTAACATGCTTTCCCCCATTTCTAGAATGAGAAGAAAATGGTGCAGATGATGTACAAGAAAGCGAAGTTTAACATGACTTACATATCAGATCATTGTACCACAGTTCTTGAGCTCCCTTACGTTGACAATGAGCTAAGCATGGTCATTCTACTTCCTGATAATATTGAAGATAATTCCACAGGTTTGGAAAAGGTGAGGCATTACTGCTGAAAGGAATCAGAATTCCCATCCATCAAAAATAGTTCTTAGTAGGCTGCACAAATAACAGAGCATAATTCCCATATCAAACAACTTCTTCCACTGACCATGTGCAATGAAGTTCTGTAATGGTAGTTCATAGTATTGGGTCCACCAGTTTTCTGCTCTTTGGAAAGGGTGTGGGAAAATGCAGGTATACTCTCCACTCTCAAATACAGGCAGGCCCCTGTATCCGTGGGGGTTCCATTCTGGAACCCCCCGCAGTTAAGTGAAACTGCAGAAACGGGCAAACGCCTCCCGCCCAACCCTCCGGAGTGGAGGGGAGCTCCTCTGGGGCTTTCTGGGCTGCCTAAAGCCATACAGTTTCTCCATGAAACCAGAAGTTGCATTTTTTTTAACCTTAAGGCTCAGTCTGAACCCAGTAGAGGCTGCGGATGAACAGATGGACGTGGCTTCTGCTGAGCTCATAGTACCCTCTGGAGGCAAGGGGTGCAGAGCTCCTCTCAACTCTAGGGGGCGCATACGGAGGTGCCCTGATCCACTGATATGCAGTTCCATCTGTATAGGGCCATACATAGGCATAGATAGTTGATGCCTTTTTATCTTCCACCTTTTTATTATATCTTCCTTCCTCCAAGGAGCTGTACATGGTTCCTTCACTCTTCTGTCCTCCTAACAACCATGTGAGGTAGGTGAGGGTGAGAAATAATATCTGGCTCAAGTTAACCAGGAAGCTTAATGACTGAACACGGAGTTCAACCTGAACATTCTAGGTATAAGTTCAACATCAGAGCCACTACACCAGTAGTTTCCAAAGGAGAGACCATTATGCACTGGTAAAGACTTGCCTGGCATGGATGGTACTTATCATTCCATAGGAGAGCCTCCACAAAGCTCCTCCATGCACCCACATTCCTTGCTGCATCCAGCTGCTTCTACCTGGAAATCCAAGAGGCTTTGCACCTGGGTTGTCGGATGCCAGAACAGCTGGACTTGACAAGGAATGGGGGTACACACTTTGCAAAGGCTCCCATGCAGAATGGTAAGTGCCATTCACACAGGGGAGGGCCTTGGAAAGGTGCCGGATCTGTCCATGGGCCAAAGTCTGGAGAGTCCTGCACTATACTATACAAACACATGCATCGGACAAATTTTACATCTGGTCCTCTGACTATAGTTGCACTTGTTCATCTGTATTTCTAATTAGTTTTCCCTGCAGAAGCAAGGAGGTGCAGTAGTCAATAAGCAATGGCCAATAACTATTTTTTATTTTCAGATCATTCACAGAGTGGTTTATTGAGGTAAATAAATGGTTCCCTGTCCCCAAGTGGCACATAATCTAAAAAAGCAGAAGACCTTGGGGACAACATAGCAAGACATATTGACATCATTGCATGTGACAGGAACCTGGAAGGTCTTTGGGGAAAGTAAAACCACCCAGAAAGAACAAGAGCAGATAAATTGAACTGGGCATGAACAGCATTCTTTCCCTCTTCTTGCAGCTGGAATGAAGTGTGTTAAAGGGGCTTAATATGTGAGGTATATCTACCTACTCCTAGATGCACAACATTTCACTTGGAGCAGTATTAGACATTTTCACAGTGAATACTTTGAGCTTAAACATAGTAGGTAATAATGTACATGTGCACAAGATATTTCTACTTCCTTTAATGCTTCTCCTATTCCTCTTAGCTGGAGAGAGACATGACGTTTGAGAAACTGATGGATTGGATCAACCCAGAGATGATGGACCTAACTGAAGTTGAGCTGTCTTTACCCAAGTTCAAACTGGAGGAAAAATACGACCTCAAGCCTGTCCTGAGCAGCATGGGAATGGCAGATGCATTTGTGGAGGGCAAGGCAGACTTCTCTGGCATGTCACCCAGCAAAGACTTATTTCTTTCCGAGGCTGTTCACAAATCCTTTGTAGAGGTAAACGAAGAGGGCACCGAGGCAGCCGCTGCCACTGCGGCTGTTATGATGATGCGGTGTGCAATGAGGACACCGCGAGTCACGGCTGATCATCCCTTTCTCTTCCTTATTCGCCACAATCTTACAGGAAGCATCCTGTTCTTTGGCAGGTTTTGCTCTCCCTAAAGGGATGAAGGTCTGATGTGTACACACGCATTTTACTCCAGTGCCTTGGTTATGCATTTAGCTTTAATTTTCTCACTGGATTCTTATCTATTTCATATTAAATGTGCAATTCAAAGAGACTTTGTTGCCACTTCTCACTTTCCCTGCAGCAGTTTTTGTTTGTGAATAAGTAATGGCCAGGTGTAAGGGATGTTTGGGCAAGGGTGCCTCTATGAAGTCTTAACTCCCAATTTGTACATAAGAACAGCTCCACTGAATCAGGCCCATCTAGTCCAGCTTCCTGTATCTCACAGCGGCCCACCAAATACCCCACTGATGCCTATCTGTGTTCAGTGTGCCTTATTTCATTTCTGATACTCCTGTCATTAGCAATGGGAGTGAAGATAAAGCAGGACTTAGTGACTTGTACACTTGTTTATGTCTCGTATGTTTACTCAGTCAAGTACAGGACTTAACTTCATTTGATTACCTGGAACCAACCAAGGAAACTTTGAGGCCTTATCTTAGCTTACCTCTTTTTAGAATTTTCTGTGGAAAATGGTGCTGTTGACAGTGACAAAAACTTGTATTGAAGGAGCTGATTAAAATATATTTACAAATGCCATGTGAAGAAAGAAAAGTGTATATCAATACATGGAGTTCACTTTGGCACATATGTCCTGAAATGATCTGAAATTACAGTTAATGTTTTTAGTAACTGCCATCTTTTTTAAAGGAAAGCCTTGCTGGATCAGGCCAAGGGCCCCTCTAGTCAGCTTCCAGTATCTCAACAGTGGCCCACAGTGTCTATGCGATGACTTATTTTGATGCATCTATTAATGAACTGAAAATAAAATGTACATGAACAGTCCTGTTTCATTTCTTTTCTCATGTATTTGTGGTGGTGGCCGCCTTATTCACTTATTCATGGTAAGATTGCCTGTCATCACGCAGCTCCTACATCAATGCAACCACTGATCAATCCCATATTTATTACATCTGGTTGCCAACAACATGTTTAAACAGTGTGTTAATCATTGGCTGAGTTCAGGCAGAGTTCTTTCTCTGGGGGTGGTGTCTGATAATACATTCATCTTTAGGGGCTGACTGCACTAGGCAAACACCGTTGTCCCTTTTCTTTCTTCTCTGCAGCATGTAAGCATTCTTAACTATTCTTGGACACATGCTCACAGAGAGAAAAGAGCAGCCATAAATCAACTTTGTTTATCAGGCTTATATTCTGCAATCTGTCCCTAGTAAATTGTCTTTGACTGTTTTCTAATCTTCTGGAGATACTTTGAGTCTGCTTTTTCTTAAAACTGTGGTGGTAGGAAGGACCAGTGTTGCCATTCTCTGGTTTAAATTTCCTTCCCTGGGTCTAAGAGGGATTGAATGAGTCTTGGCTCTAGTGCATCTGCATGTAAATATGCACATAAATGAATATAAAACAGATGCTGGGTGATGCTTCCCCTTCATTCCACATCCCCCAACATCTTTATAGAGAAGTGTTGCTATGAGTTTTGTTATTGTAACAAGCAGTGCATTGTTTCACAGAATGCATATGCCTATATGATCACAGTAAAGTCAAACATTATTTAAAATGCATTATGGAGTGTGGGGCAAAGGGCTATAGGGTCACTGCCTGTGACCTCTGTCAGGAACAGCATTCAGAGTGTACATGACCAAAGCAGCCTTCCTTGTAACCTATATAGCAAGTGTGGCCACATAGCTATAATGGAAGACCTGCACAACTGAACAAGCTTGCTGTGCAGTAAAATGAGGAAACATTTTGTACCCACTCATGCCTCCATGGCTGCTCGGCTTGGGCTTTAGAATAAGACTCGGAATAAGACTCCTTATTCTCTACTCTGTACATCAGTGTTTCTCAAACTGGGTCAGGACCCACTAGGTGGGTCGGGAGCCAATTTCAGCTGGGTTTCCATTCATTTCAATATTTTATTTTTAATGTATTAGACTTGATGCTACCATGATATGTGACTGGATTTGGGGAAACGTTGCAGACCTATACTGTTAAGAAGCTACTATGTATATTCTTTTAACAATGTTAGTCAATGATAAGTGTGGATGGGATTGCAGCCTAGAATGGTTAGAAATTTTCCTACTTGATGATGTCACTTCCGGTCTTGATAACACTTCTGGTGGGTCCTGTTCTCATTCTAAAACGTTCTCATTTTAGAAAACGTATTTGCTGCCACAGACCAAGAGGGCTTCCCTTCTGCAGGAAGACCAAAGTTAGTCTCGGTCATCAAACAAAAAATATCTCCTCCCACCCATCCTGCAGTAGGGAAAGTTGGATAAGATTGGGCCCTAAGGCTGCAATCCTATCCGCACTTACCTAGGAGTAAGCCCCATTGACTATAATGGGACATTCTTCTGAGTCCCACACATAGGATTGGGCTCTAAGAGCTGCAATCCTATCCAGACATTTGTGGGAGCACGCTGTATTGAACACAATGCAAGGTACTTCTGTATATTGAATGTATTGTATGTACTTATGTACATCATGTATTGTATTGAATGTATGCAATGTACTTCTGTACTGAACACAATATAATGTATGCTCAAATTAATGGTAGCCTCTGCCCAGTAAAATTGGAAGTGAAACAATAAAGGGAAGAAAGGCAAGCAAAAGATCAAGATACCTTCAAAAGCCATGCCACATCTGCAGAATGGTGGGAGTGAGGGAAAGCCAGCCTCAGCCTGCATGTCTCTGCCTGGGAATGCCCGACTTGCCTGGTAAGGAAGAGTGTTTCCAGCGCGCGCCCCTCCCCCCGCTTGGCACCTGTGCCTGCTGAGACCCTTCCGACGCTGTTCCCCGACCCCTCCTCCCAGTGATGTCCTGGAAATCGGGGGATCCAGGGCTGGGAGAGAAAGAGACCTGAATGGTGATGGGGCTGCACCTCTTTGCTGCCTCGCCTAGAGAGGTGCTGGAAAGCAGAAAGTCACTTGGCATCTGGCTTTGTGGGAAAGTGGCACCTGCTGACCTGTGGCGTGCTTATGCAGTGTGCCACTACTGACGTGCAGGTGCGTTGCTTTGGGAAACAAGGTGGCACGCTTCAGGCGCACTGCACATTAGTCTTTGAAGGTCCAGCCATCCCAATGGGGTGAGGGCTCACTAGGGCTGATGTGGGAAGGCCACCTTGTTTCAGGCAAGGGTCCTGTGTTGGGAGGATGAGCAAGCATCCAGCTGGTGCAGCATGTCCTTGGTGTCCTGAGATCAGCATCACAGGTTGCTTTTCTGCCTGTTTCTGCACAGCCCTGTTTAATCACTGTTAATTAACATGTTTAATCACTGTTGCATATGTGCAGCATTGGGTAGAAACAGCTTAAGCACAGGAAGCCTTCAGAAGGTTGGCGCCACTGTGCAAGCCCTGAGCAACCCCATGTTTCTGGCCCTTTCCTATCCAGCTGGGCTTTTTTCTCTTGGTCTTTGGGAAGGAAAGACTCCTTATTCTCTACTCTGTACATCAGGGTTTCTCAAACTGGGTCAGGACCCACTAGGTGGGTCGTGAGCCAATTTCAGCTGGGTTTCCATTCATTTCAATATTTTATTTTTAATATATTAGACTTGATACTACCATGATATGTGACTGGATTTGGGGAAATGTTGCAGACCTATACTGTTAACAAGCTACTATGTATATTCTTTTAACAATGTTAGTCAATGATAAGTGTGGATGGGATTGCAGCCTAGAATGGTTAGAAATTTTCCTGCTTGATGATGTCACTTCCGGTCTTGATAACACTTCTGGTGGGTCCTGTTCTCATTCTAAAACTGTTACCCTGCAGATGCCCAATCTTGTCTAATCTTGGAAGCTAAGCAGGGTCAGGCCTGGTTAGTACTTGGATGGGAGACCGCCTGGGAATACCGGGTGCTGTAGGCTTATACCAAAGTCTTTCGAGACTGAAGGTTGCCAACCATTTTTTTTTCTAAAAACCAAGTGAGGAAACATTTTGTGTTTTTGCTGCTCGCCTTGGGCTTGTCCAGACTGAATCAAATCATTGCCCTACTTGAGGATGTTGTCAGTGCCGTCTGCCCTGCCATTGTAGGGCTCTGTACAGCACAGGAAAAAAAAGCAGAGAAAACAGTGGAATTGAGCCTCCAATTACACACACACACACACACACACCCCACTGTGTGAGTGGGTTCCTTTCTTTTTTCTGCCCAGGGGCAGGGCTTGTGTGCACTCTCTGGCTTTCCCTCACTCCCACCATTCTGCAAATGTGGCATGGCTTTTGAAGGTATCTTGATCTTTTGCTTGCCTTTTTTTCCCTTTATTGTTTCACTTCCAATTTTACTGGGCAGAGGCTACCATTAATTTGAGCATACATTATATTGTGTTCAGTAAAGAAGTACATTGCATACATTCAATACAATACATGATGTACATAAGTACATACAATACATTCAATATACAGAAGTACATTGCATTGTGTTCAATACAGCGTGCTCCCACAAATGTCTGGACAGGATTGCAGCTCTTAGAGCCCAATCCTATGTGTGGGACTCAGAAGAATGTCCCATTATAGTCAATGGGGCTTACTCCTAGGTAAGTGCGGATAGGATTGCAGCCTTAGGGCCCAATCTTATCCAACTTTCCCTACTGCAGGATGGGTGGGAGGAGATATTTTTTGTTTGATGACTGAGACTAACTTTAGTCTTCCTGCAGAAGGGAAGCCCTCTTGGTCTGTGGCAGCAAATACGTTTTCTGACCAATTTCACACAAGCCGATGTGGGCTGTTTTCCCTTTCCTCAGTATCATGATAAAATTATGAGAAAACATATGGGGGGTCAGTGATGGCTAGGGGTGAGTCTGTTAAAAACACATAAAAACACAAAATGATGCATTTTGGTGTTTAAGATAGTTTTCAAAAATTAAAATAGATTACTTTTCAATCTTACTTTCAATCTTACTATCTTACAAATAGGCTACTTTTCAATCATTTCAATATTTTATTTTTAATATATTAGACTTGATGCTACCACGATATGTGACTGCATTTGGGGATATGTTGCAGACCTATACTGTTAACAAGCTACTATGTATATTCTTTTAACATTGTTAGTAAATGGTAAGTGTGGATGGGATTGCATCTTAGAATGGTTAGAAATTTTCCTGCTTGATGATGTCACTTCCGGTCTTGATAACACTTCTGGTGGGTCCTGACACATTCTCATTCTAAAAAGTGGGTCCTGGTGCTAAATGTGTGAGAACCACTGCAGTGCATGATTCCATTATTCACACATGATACATTGGAGTAACATGGGATATCATTGCATATGAGAAAAAACATCTCTGTTGTTTGCAACCTTCAGTCTCGGAAGACTATGGTATCGCGCTCTGGATGGTGGTTCTGGCACAGCGTCTAGTGTGGCTGAGGAGGCCGATTCGGGAGTGACAAAACCTTCCACACTGGGAGCAAGTGTAGTGTGTCCCTGTTCTGTCTCCCTGGCTATGGGCCTTTCTTCTTTGCCTCTTTGCCTCAGACTGTTGGCCAAGTGTCTCTTCAAACTGGGAAAGGCCATGCTGCACAGCCTGCCTCCAAGCGGGCCGCTCAGAGGCCAGGGTTTCCCACCTGTTGAGGTCCACTCCTAAGGCCTTCAGATCCCTCTTGCAGATGTCCTTGTATCGCAGCTGTGGTCTACCTGTAGGGTGCTCTCCTTGCACGAGTTCTCCATAGAGGAGATCCTTTGGTATCCGGCCATCATCCATTCTCACAACATGACCGAGCCAACGCAGGCTTGTCTGTTTCAGCAGTGCATACATGCTAGGGATTCCAGCTCGTTCCAGGACTGTGTTGTTTGGAACTTTGTCCTGCCAGGTGATGCCGAGGATGCGTCAGAGGCAGCGCATGTGGAATGCGTTCAGTTTCCTCTCCTGTTGTGAGTGAAGAGTCCATGACTCGCTGCAGTACAGAAGTGTACTCAGGACACAAGCTCTGTAGACCTGGATCTTGGTATGTTCTGTCAGCTTCTTGTTGGATCAGACTCTCTTTGTGAGTCTGCAAAACGTGGTAGCAGCTTTACCGATGCGTTTGTTTAGCTCGGTATCGAGAGAAAGAGTGTCGGAGATCGTTGAGACAAGGTACACAAAGTCATGGACAACCTCCAGAGATTGCGCAGAGATTGCACATGGGATATCATTGCATATGAGAAAAACATCTCTACTTATAGTTTTATCTGTTTGTGTGAGTCTTTTTGCAGAAGTCAAACTCCTGACTTGTAGGAGTTCAGAAGGATGTCCCATTATAGTCAATGGGGCTTACGCCCAGGTAAATGCGGATAGGATTGCAGCCTTAGGGCCCAATCTTATCCAACTTTCCCTACTGCAGGATGGGTGGGAGGAGATATTTTTTGTTTGATGACTGAGACTAACTTTGGTCTTCCTGCAGAAGGGAAGCCCTCTTGGTCTGTGGCAGCAAATACGTTTTCTGACCAATTTCACACAAGCCGATGTGGGCTGTTTTCCCTTTCCTCAGTATCATGATAAAATTATGAGAAAACATATGGGGGGTCAGTGATGGCTAGGGGTGAGTCTTTGTTAAAAACACATAAAAACACAAAATGATGCATTTTGGTGTTTAAGATAGTTTTCAGAAATTAAAATAGATTACTTTTCCAGTTAGAAATAATACTGTGGCTCCGGTCCAGCCACAGTGCGATCGTGCCAGCCAGCCAGCCAGCCTCAGCCTGCCTGCCTCTGCCTGGGAATGCCCGACTTGCCTGGTAAGGAAGAGCGTTTCCAGCGCGCGCCCCTCCCCCCGCTTGGCACCTGTGCCTGCTGAGCCCCTTCCGACGCTGCTCCCCGACCCCTCCTCCCAGCGATGTCCTGGAAATCGGGGGATCCAGGGCTGGGAGAGAAAGAGACCTGAATGGCGATGGGGCTGCACCTCTTTGCTGCCTCGCCTAGAGAGGTGCTGGAAAGCAGAAAGACACTTGGCATCTGGCTTTGTGGGAAAGTGGCACCTGCTGACCTGTGGCGTGCTTATGCAGTGTGCCACTACTGACGTGCAGGTGCGTTGCTTTGGGAAACAAGGTGGCACGCTTCAGGCGCACTGCACATTAGTCTTTGAAGGTCCAGCCATCCCAATGGGGTGAGGGCTCACTAGGCCTGATGTGGGAAGGCCACTTTGTTTCAGGCAAGGGTCCTGTGTTGGGAGGATGAGCAAGCATCCAGCTGGTGCAGCATGTCCTTGGCGTCCTGAGATCAGCATCACAGGTTGCTTTTCTGCCTGTTTCTGCACAGCCCTGTTTAATCACTGTTAATTAACATGTTTAATCACTGTTGCATATGTGCAGCATTGGGTAGAAACAGCTTAAGCACAGGAAGCCTTCAGAAGGTTGGCACCACTGTGCAAGTCCTGAGCAACCCCACGTTTCTGGCCCTTTCCTATCCAGCTGGGCTTTTTTTCTCTTGGGCTTTGGGAAGGAAAGACTCCTTATTCTCTACTCTGTACATCAGGGTTTCTCAAACTGGGTCAGGACCCACTAGGTGGGTCGTGAGCCAATTTCAGCTGGGTTTCCATTCATTTCAATATTTTATTTTTAATGTATTAGACTTGATGCTACCATGATATGTGACTGGATTTGGGGAAATGTTGCAGACCTATACTGTTAACAAGCTACTATGTATATTCTTTTAACAATGTTAGTCAATGATAAGTGTGGATGGGATTGCAGCCTAGAATGGTTAGAAATTTTCCTGCTTGATGATGTCACTTCCGGTCTTGATAACACTTCTGGTGGGTCCTGTTCTCATTCTAAAACTGTTACCCTGCAGATGCCCAATCTTGTCTGATCTTGGAAGCTAAGCAGGGTCAGGGAAACTTTGTGTCGCTTTGGGAAACAAGGTGGCACACTTCAGGCGCCCAGACATCCTGCCCAGACATTTGTGGGAGCACGCTGTACTGAACACAATGCAATGTACTTCTGTACATTGAATGTATTGTATGTACTTATGCACATCATGTATTGTATTGAATGTATGCAATGTACTTCTGTACTGAACACAATATAATGTATGCTCAAATTAATGGTAGCCTCTGCCCAGTAAAATTGGAAGTGAAACCGTAAAGGGAAAAAAAGGCAAGCAAAAGATCAAGATACCTTCAAAAGCCATGCCACATTTGCAGAATGGTGGGAGTGAGGGAAAGCCAGAGAGTACACACAAGCTCTGCCCCTGGGCAGAAAAAAGAAAGGAACCCACTCACACAGTGGTGTGTGTGTGTGTGTGTGTGTGTGTGTGTGTGTGTGTGTGTGTGTGTGTGTGTGTAATTGGAGGCTCAATTCCACTGTTTTCTCTGCTTTTTTTTCCTATGCTGTACAGAGCCCTACAATGGCAGGGCAGACGGCACTGACAACATCCTCAAGTAGGGCAATGATTTGATTCAATCTGGACAAGCCCAAGGCAAGCAGCCATGGAGGCATGACTGGGTACAAAATGTTTCCTCATTTGGTTTTTAGAATGAGAACAGGACCCACCAGAAGTGTTATCAAGACCGGAAGTGACATCATCAAGCAGGAAAATTTCTAACCATTCTAGGCTGCAATCCCATCCACACTTATCATTGACTAACATTGTTAAAAGAATATACATAGTAGCTTGTTAACAATATAAGTCTGCAACATTTCCCCAAATCCAGTCACATATCATGGTAGCATCAAGTCTAATACATTAAAAATAAAATATTGAAATGAAAGGAAACCCAGCTGAAATTGGCTCACGACCCACCTAGTGGGTCCTGACCCAGTTTGAGAAACACTGATGTACAGAGTAGAGAATAAGGAGTCTTTCCTTCCCAAAGACCAAGAGAAAAAAGCCCAGCTGGATAGGAAAGGGCCAGAAACGTGGGGTTGCTCAGGGCTTGCACAGTGGCGCCAACCTTCTGAAGGCTTCCTGTGCTTAAGCTGTTTCAACCCAATGCTGCACATATGCAACAGTGATTAAACATGTACACCTGTGGCCCAATCTTATCCAACTTTCCCTACTGCAGGATGGGTGGGAGGAGATATTTTTTGTTTGATGGCTGAGACTAACTTTGGTCTTCCTGCAGAAGGGAAGCCCTCTTGGTCTGTGGCAGCAAATACGTTTTCTGACCAATTTCACACAAGCCGATGTGGGCTGTTTTCCCTTTCCTCAGTATCATGATAAAATTATGAGAAAACATATGGGGGGAAGTGGTCAGTGATGGCTAGGGTTGAGTCTGTTAAAAACACATAAAAACACAAAATGATGCATTTTGGTGTTTAAGATAGTTTTCAGAAATTAAAATAGATTACTTTTCCAGTTAGAAATAATACTGTGGCTGCATCAGCTGACACTGTATCACCAAAATCACCTACCCAGTACAGTGTTAAGCAATTAGAATTTATAATTCTAATTTATTACAATTCTTCCTTGGAATAAAAATGCACAATGCCACCATTTGTTTTTTTAACCCTTTTTTTGCCCAGCCCACAGGTGTATGTGTTTGGTCTCTGTTGCGTATATGCAACGTTGGGCAGAAATGACTTAATCAAGAAATTGTGGGGGGAAATCACACAAAAAAACACCCCTAAGAAAGAAGGTCTCAGAAATTTTGGACCTATCAAGAAGTCTGGGTGCATTGCCTATTTTGTTCAAATTAAAACACACACCCCCCTTTATTGTGGATCATCCACTTCCTTCTGAGGTGCCGTGTGAACTACCTTCCTCCACTTTCATCTGACTTGCTCCTGTAAGAGGCTCCCTCCCACGACGACCGCCGGCCCCTAACCGCTGGTGGGGGGGGGGGGAAGCGCCGCCCACAGCCCGTCCTGCGCTCCGGGCAACGCCCAGCCCTGACTTATCTTCCCCCGCAGGCTCCGGTCCAGCCACAGTGCGATCCTGCCTGCCTGCCTGGGAACGCCCGACTTGCCTGGTAAGGAAGAGCATTTCCAGCGGGGGCCCCCCCCCCGCTTGGTACCTGCACAAGGGACGCCTCGGTGCCTGCTGAGCCCCGTCCGGCGCTGCTCCCCGACCCCTCCTCCCAGCGATCTCCTGTAAAACGGGGGATCCAGGACTGGGAGAGAAAGAGACCAGAATGGCTATGGGGGGGCTTCTTCAAGGGCTGCGCCTCTTTGCTGCCTCGCCTAGAGAGGTGCTGGAAAGCAGAAAGACACTGGGCATCTGTCTTCGTGGGAAAGTGGCACCTGTTGACCTGTGGCGTGCTTATGCAATGTGCCACTACTAATGTGCGGGTGCGTCGCTTTGGGAAACAAGGTGGCACACTTCAGGCGCACTGCACATTAGTCTTTGAAGGTCCAGCCATCCCAATGGGGTGAGGGCTCACTAGGGCTGATGTGGGAAGGCCACCTTGTTTCAGGCAAGGGTCCTGTGTTGGGAGGATGAGCAAGCATCCAGCTGGTGCAGCATGTCCTTGGCGTCCTGAGATCAGCATCACAGGTTGTTTTTCTGTCTGTTTCCACCCAGCCCACAGGTGTACATGTTTAATCACTGTTGCATATGTGCAGCATTGGGTAGAAACAGCTTAAGCACCGGAAGCCTTCAGAAGGTTGGCGCCACTGTGCAAGCCCTGAGCAACCCCATGTTTCTGGTCCTTTCCTATCCAGCTGGGCTTTTTTCTCTTGGTCTTTGGGAAGGAAAGACTCCTTATTCTCTACTCTGTACATCAGTGTTTCTCAAACTGTGGGTCGGGACCCACTAGGTGGGTCGTGAGCCAATTTCAGGTGGGTTCCCATTCATTTCAATATTTTATTTTTAATATATTAGACTTGATACTACCATGATATGTGACTGCATTTGGGGAAATGTTGCAGACCTATACTGTTAACAAGCTACTATGTATATTCTTTTAATAATGTTAGTAAATGGTAAGTGTGGATGGGATTGCAGCCTAGAATGGTTAGAAATTTTCCTGCTTGATGATGTCACTTCTGGTCTTGATAACACTTCTAGTGGGTCCTGACACATTCTCATTCTAAAAAGTGGGTCCCGGTGCTAAATGTGTGAGAACCACTGCAGTACATGATTCCATTATTCACGTATGATACATTGGAGTGACATGGGGTATCACTGCATATGAGAAAAAACATCTCTACTTATAGTTTTATCTGTTTGTTATGTGAGTCTTTTTGCAGAAGTCAAATTCCTGACTTGTAGCCTACGCAGGTGGCTTGCTCTGTTGCCATCCAGATGAATACAGTACATGTGAGCTAACAGAATTGACATTTGTTTCACACTTTCAGATCTTCACCATGGATAAACTAGCGAATGCAAATGCCCATTTTGCTCTGGATCTCTTCCAAAAGTTCAGTGAAGCTGACCCAACCAGCAATATCTTCTTTTCCCCTTTGAACATATCCACAGCCCTTGCCATGGTCTCCTTAGGTGCCAGAGGCAACACAGCTTCACAATTTGCAAAGGTCAGCAAAACCGTTTCTCTTAATTCTGGTGGCATCATTTTGGTTGATGTCTGTTGTTAAGACAATTTATGTTTTGAAACTTCTAAAAAAAAGTTTTACATTTGTAATATCTCTTAAGGCTTTCATTTGAATTTAACTATGCACCCAAAAAAAAGCAGGAATATTGCTGTTATGGGCCTCTCAAGAGAATGGCTGTTGCTTGATTGCATCCTGATAGTAATACATGAGGATAATAAAGCTAATTCTCCCCTTCTCTCCAGGCTAATATTCATTAAATCTAGGAGCAAGTTTTGTTTTTCTTTCAGTTGAGTGGAATAGCTGCATGTTTTATTTAGCTGTCAGCAGATATGTTAACTTTCTATTCTGCTTCTGTGTCTGCTTGCTTTTCTGTAAGCAAGAGTCCTAGAGACAGACCTTTATCAAAATGAAAGCTGGCAACTTCAAGAAGCTTCCCTGAACATGTATCGGCAACAGAAGCACACAGCTGCCCCATGTCTGGCTGCTGCTTGTCTAAACTCAAACTATTCTGTCATCTGTGTATGTGCATACCATTAGAAAGTGTGCAAAGGGTGCATGCTGTGAAGGTCCCTGATAAACCCCCGATCTCTTCATTTGATCGGATGTAGTAGTGATGGGGGCAAGGGGGCTTCTTTTTTGTCCATGCAGATACTTCACTTTGATGCAGTGGAAGACGTTCATTCAAGATTCCAGGCGCTCAGTACTGTGATTAATAGGAGTGATGCTCCCTACATACTGAAGCGTGCTAACAGATTGTATGGAGAAAAGACATGCACATTTTTGCAAGTAAGTCCATCACTAGGGCATAAGTTTTCTTTTTTTAACAGATCACCAGAATTTTTCTTCATCCTTTTTTTTGGAGGGGGGGAGGGTGACTCATCATTTTTGGGACTGAAATCCAAACATTAAAAATAGAAGACTATTGGGTTAGTCTAACCTTTCTTCTTTGAACAAGTGGATATAAAAAGCCATTTGCATTGGGTGAAAAAAATACCTGTGATAAATAGTGCTGCTACTCGTATGCATTTTGGTGCCAGCATTGTGATGTTTGCTGTTCTCAGCTAGATCTCAGAATTCCAATTAGGCTGTGGGCATTACATATGATTATTATTTCTGAGGAATAGCTTGTTTATCTGTAGTGCTTTCTCCCCAAGGATTCAGTTCAGTTATAATTAACAGTAATGCTGATCAGTATTATCTGCAGCTACACAAATCCAAATATGTCTGTGGAAGAGGCATTTATAGAAAGTTTGAGTACTGTGTCCTTCTGCTATGTACAGACTAAGTAGATCTTTTTTACAAGATATTTGTTTTCCCTGTATGAAAAATCTATTGTAGATGTTTCAGTGCCTGCTATGTCTGTTTCATGCATGACATGAGAACTGATATTCTGGAGAAATTATCTTTATATAGATGAATGAATAATGCCAGCTACAGTCATTAGTGGTGCCAGCCAGGAAGGAGAAGATAAATTGGGTCTATAGTTCATAGGTGGAGGCTGACTGGATACTTTGATTGTACTTTGATAGCTGCCCTGTATTATTCATCTAGGATTTCCTGACTAGCACTCAGACGCTGTATGGAGCGGGGTTATCCACAGTGGATTTTCTACATGCTTCAGACTGTGCGCGAAAGCAAATTAACCAGTGGGTTGAAGAGCAGACTGAAGGTGAGAAGATCTTAGAAAACTCTCTTATTCACCAATCTGTTTGCGAAGAACAAATGCCTGTACTATTTTGTGTCACCTTGTAACTTGTGCTCTACACCACTCTTTGCAGGCTCATTTCCCATAATTTCACTGTCCATTACTAGAAAGAATCAAAAAGTGAATTCAAGTAAAACTGGGCTGTTCTTACCAAGTAAGAGCCCTATCCTATCCAACTTTCCAGCACTGATGCAGCTGTGCCAATGGGGTATATACTTCATCCTGTGGTGGAGAGGCAGTCACACAGGTCTCCCCAACATAAGGGACATATGTTACCTTACCTTGGGGCTGCATTGCAGCTTTATCAGCACTGGAAAATTAGATAGGATTGGGACTTAAATCACTCATTCACTTCAATTTTGGCAAAGAGAATGATTTTGGGATTATTTTATATGGTGCTGCTTACAATATTGATTACTGCATTATGGGTCCTGGGAATAATCTGACTTGGAAATTAAATTCAGAAGCCCGAAATTTGATACAGATGTGCACAGCCATCTAAGACACTGTTTGAGGTTGTCCATTTTCATTGACATTGCAGTGTAGATGGAAACGCCCATCCCTAATGATGCTATATATAGGTGAGTACCACTTTGCGACGCTGCAACCAGCAACTGGCTGCATATGCGACGTTGCCACTGGTCCCTGCACACACACACCCAAGCCTCCAAAGCCAAGGGGAGCTCTGCTCCCTTCACCTCTGGAGGCTTTTCTGAGTCTCGCAGAGGCAACCTGTTGGAAGTCGCATCTGTCATGCAGTTTGGGCATTCTGAGCCTCTGGAGGCAAAGGGAGCGCAGTTTCCCCTTGTCTTCAGAGGCTTCATATGGCATCAAGCCTCGCTTGACAACGGGGTGCTGGTCCGTATGCCTGTTGCTAAGTGACGCATAACAAGTTAGAATGGGGACCCTGCTCTCTGCCAGACTTACAAATGCAGATCCATTCACCTCTCATTTTATGCATTTTTGATAGAGTTGTCTTTGGAATAACTCACTTGCTCATTTAAACCATTTTTGCCTGGCCCACAGGTGAATAAATTTGATCCCTGTTGCGTATATGCAACGTTGGGCAGAAATGGTTTAATACCAAAATATATTTTGTTATATTTGCAAATGTTTGAAATAACATGGCCAAACTCATATGCCATGGAGGTAATGACATTCACAGAGCTGCCACTTATCAGTTTGTCTGTTTCCTTTCGTGGCATCTTTGCTTTCTCAGCTGTTGACACCAGTAGCTTCCAACTGCTAGTAGCTTCCTTCCTCAACCCTTCACTTACACCTTCTTGGGCTAACAGAAGTTGCCCGTTGTAAACATTAGTGTTAAATTACTCTTCCCACCTCTACCATTTACTTACTTATGGTATAAATATTGTTAATTTCTGCGTTTTTCAAATATGCACTGGTTTTCAAGCATGGAACCCCTGCTTAAAAGGCGTTCGTGTAGGGCACTGAACCCCACACAAATGGACAGGATCCTTTGGAGTGGAGCTTCACTGGACCTGCCTCCCTCCCTCCTCACTCCCTTCCCCCGGCACGCCTCCTGCCCGCTCTTTCCCCGTCATGCCTCCTCCCTGCTCTCTCTCCGCCTGCCTCCCCCCTCCCCGGAACACCTCCTCCCTGGCCACGCCCCTGCTTTCCTTACTGTGGCTTGGCGGTCCATGCGACCGCTAGCCCAGTGCTGGCCGGCGTTGGGCTAGCGCAGGTGCTGGCCTGGCGTTAGGCCTCACAAACGTGCCTTGCAGCATATTTGCGACAGTGTGCGCTGGCAATAAGCCGGCGCGTTGAGCTCAGGATTGAACTCTGAGCCAGCACCAGCTTGTGACATCACAAATTGTGTGGATCACCATCCAGCATGTATGTTCTTATTTGCTTGTGTGCATTTCTATGCTAGGTGTTATTGTTATGATCATCACTACCACTACTGGAAATCTGTAAATGGAGATGCTTGTATCTTTGGGAGCCTGGTATTTGTTTTTTAACTGACTCTGAAGTTGATTCACATTTGAATGAAATGAGTCTATTTCTAGAGTGGTCCTACTGTTCCAAAACTGGGACATATATCTTCGCTCTCATGAGTTACTTGTTTTATTTCTTATAACTTTTTATTCAAGGTAAAATCCCTGACTTGCTGTCCGAAGGCTCAGTTAATGAACTGACCAAACTAGTTGTGGTGAATGCTATCTACTTTAAGGGCAGCTGGGCAGAGAAGTTTCAGGAAGAGGACACTGAAGATGCGACTTTTCGACTCAGCAAGGTAATCTGAAGGCTTTTCACACAGCCACCTTTTGGGGATCAACAAACAGTAGAAGGTGGACTGTGGGATGTCTTCTTCCAAGGAGTCATGTCAGTACTCCCCACCCAAAAAACTGTAGACTTAGGGAAAAAATAATAATAAGCTTTTACTTGTTTTTTGTACTCATTGCTACATATTTCTAAACTTTTCCAGAAAGAAAAGAAGACTGTGAAAATGATGTTCATGAAAAAAAAGTTTCCTCTTGGATACATCCGTGAATGTAAGTGCCGTGTGCTGGAACTTCCATACAGTCAAGAGGAGCTTAGTATGATAATTCTGCTGCCCGATGACATTGAAGATGACTCCACAGGCCTGGAACAGGTGATTCTGCTTTTTTTCTCCTTTGATTCTTCCTTCATACAAATACAGGAGGGCATACATATCTCACATGTATGAACCTGAGACTTGCCAAAGTGTTATTTTGGTAACCCATGAGGGAAGCCTGCTGCATTGTGACCCAGTATGCAGCTGCTTCTGGTGCTCAGAAAATCCCTATCCCTTGGGATAAGACCCAGGTTTTCTTTTTCACATTTTTTATACCACCCTTCCTCCAAGGAGGGTGGTGTACTTGGTTCCTTTCCTCCTTTTGGTCCTCACAGTAAATCTGTGAGGTAGATTAGGCTAAGAGACTGACTGGCCCAAAGTCACCAGGAAGCTTCATGAACCTGGATGTTCCAAGTCTAAGTCCAACATTGCAACCTACATGATAACTATAATACAGGCATTTAGAACCACATGAGAAATATGAACGGATTGCCACATGTCCCTTGCACAGTGAAAACATACAGACCAAGTCATGGAGACATAAGTTGTTCAGAGACAATGGGGGGGGGATTAAAATAATGCCCAGGGAAAAGCAGAAAACACATGGAGACTATAAAAGCCCTTGCCCTAACTTGGCCTGCAGTTTGTGTCTGGCGGTCACAACCAGCAGTCACGGGATAGCATTGGCTCCAACAGTCTCTAATGGGCCAGAGGATCATTGGAGATTAGGGGCTCCCTGCAGGCTGAATTGGGGGTCCTCAAGAGCCACAAATAGCCTGTGGGCTGGGATTTACCCAACCCTGCTCTATACCATCCTGGCTGAGTATTCTGAGAATACATTTCCCCTCTATTGTCTTTTTCTGTGGCACTTAAATGGTCTAATACCTGGAGAAAGTAATTCCATTGCAAGTAAAAGTCAATGCATGCCTTCTATGCTGTGCTTGGACTAGATTTTCTATGCATCTGAGGTTTCTACCAACTTCTAATCCTTTCTGAAGTATTTCTGCAAGCACATGAGATTTTCCATCACAACTTCCATGTAGTTAGTTAAATGGGAACACTTTACCAAAGTAGCACTTCTTTCAATGTTTTAGTAATTCATACTCTGTCTTTGTAACTCTAGGTAACGAAGCAACTCACCCTAGCAAAGCTTCAAGAGTGGACACACCCGACGAAGATGTATTCCAACTCTGAGGTGTATGTTCATCTGCCTCGATTTAAGCTGGAGGAGAGTTACGATCTTAAGTCACATTTATCAGCATTGGGGCTGCTGGATGTCTTTGATAGTGGCAAGGCCAATTTATCTGGAATGTCAGAAGCCCAAGACCTCTCTTTGTCTAAAATTATTCACAAGGCATTTATAGAAGTGAATGAAGAAGGTACAGAGGCAGCAGCAGCAACTGCAGCCGCAGTAATGTTATGTAGCTTGCCTATGGAAGAAGATTTCAATGTTGACCATCCCTTCATGCTTTTTATTCGTCATAACCCAACAAAAAGTATTCTATTCTGTGGCAAAGTTGCTTCTCCATGAAAAGTATTTTAAAAATCACTGAATCACAACCTAGAGCTTAAAACCTGCTCACATGATCAATGTTATGTTCTTCTCTTGAGATAGGATCCAGTCTTACCTCTTTCACAGTTTTTTTTTTTTTAAAGATGCTTGATAACTAAAACATTTTTTTTTTCCTGTTTGGGTGGCATTCTTTTCTGCAGATTCTGTTAGCAATTTTTGATATGTGCTAAGCATCAGATATGAACTGCTCCAATAGAAGTGGACTTAATAGAGGCACTTATTATACAAATCTTTCCTAATTAAGTGTGGATTAATTATCTTGGTGTGATTTATTCTGCAGTTATCTTTAAAACTGAAACCAGTGCCATAGCTCATGATTGTGTAGCCTGGTGCATAGCTCAGAAAGATGCCTCAAAAGTAATGTCATAACTGGAAATAACATCACGCCTGGGCTTTTAAAATGAAAATTTTGGGAAAACCCACCTCCTCCTCCCAGCAGCTTACCACCCACTTGTTCTACTGCCTCCACCCAGCCAATGGCATAGCTAAGGTATATATTTGCTACCTGGGATCAAAGTAGATTCTGTAGCTCCACCCATGACAAAATCTAATTTAATTATTAAATAAAAAGTGTGCCCATTATTGGTTAGAGATACTGTGCTGGGGTGAAGAGGGATGGTTATTCTCCCCGCTATAAGAGGAAATAACTACTTGATATATAACTATATATATAGTAGTATAACCGCTTGAAAAAGTGCCTCTTTACCCAGTTAGTAGAGGTAACTGTATGATGATACATGGAAATGAGAGCTGACTTTCATTAACACCTTATTGGTTCCATGCTGTATCATAATAACATCTCATTGGCTCTCAGAACAATCGGTCACATAGGTCAGTTTTGAGTTAAAGAAATCCACTTTTTGTTCCATAAGGCAGTTGTGTTTTCATTTTCTGGTTAATTGGCCATAACTTTTGATAGAATACAGATATTACAATGCAGTTTGTTTTACTGAATTCTGTATTAAATTACTTTTCCAATGATATATGACAGTATCATTCGTACATACCAAGGTTTTCACAGTTTACAGTTGTCCAGCCAGACCAGGGCTGGAGAGCAGAAGAATGGTCTATAAGGCAATATGAATGGCACAGAGGGAAACATTTCTCTCCAAAATACTAGAACTGGAGGAGGCACCTCAATATGACTGTTTGGTAGTAGATTCTGGGCAAAGAAAACATTAGCTTTTCACACAAAATATGGGTCACTTATGGAATTCAGTTTCAGGAAATTCAGATAAGAGGAAGGGGCCATTGCCTTAGAGCAGGGGTGTCCAAAGTTTTTGGCAGGAGGGCCACATCGTCTCTCTGACACTGTGTCGGGGGCTGGGGCAAAAAGAATTAATTTACATTTAAAATTTGAATAAATTTACGTAAGTTTATGTAAATGAATATATTAAAGATGAACTTATATGAATGAATTGAAGGTCTTGCAATAGCTCAATGCCTATAAAAGGCCTTGCCCAAAGCAAGGCTGGCCTTTCCTTTGCTGCTGCTAATGCATCACAGACTTGAAACAAGAAGCAGTGGAGGAAGCCCTCATCCCACAGCTCACGTGAGAGGTCAAACAGTTGCCCTCATGCTGAGAGCAGTTGCGTTGGGCCAGTGTGCGCTCCATCAAATCTCCAGAGGGCCAGCGGCTCATTGGAGACTGGGGTCTCCCTGAGGGCTGCATTGAGAGGCCTCAAGAGCCACAAGTGGCCCCAGGGCCGGTGTTTGGGCACCCCTGCCTTAGAGGAGTGCAAGAGGAACACGAAGGGGGTAGCTTCTCCAGGTGGAACAAGGAAAAGGGAGGATATGATGCAGAAAGCAGATATTTCACATACTAAAATGTCATGTGTGTTTTTGGAAAGACAAGTTCTGCTAATCACCCCCCTCCAGGCATGTTGTGTAAGTATTAGGTATTATTAAAGTAGTAATTTTGAAGCCCTGAGTCATCTGTCCATCAGCCTTTATTTAGTCCTCTCAAAGGTGTGAAGGAAGCATGTCTGGTGAGCCTTGAAAGGCTTCCTCTGCCCCTCTTCAGCCATTCAGCTGTTCCGTGGAACAGCCGTTCTTCCACCTATTCACTGGAGTTGCTTTAATCCGGGACTTGTGGATTGGCACAGGCTGCCAACTGAGGCAGCCTACCATCACTGCTGGCCACCTCAGCTCATCTTACCACACTTCTCCTGCCATTTCAACAGCCAGGAGACGTGACCAGCAGAGATGCTGGGCCAGAGTACAGTTGCTGGGGGTTATCATTAGGGCTGGGGGGACAGGTAAGAGGATCAGAAAGTTGGGGGCTTCTGGGTTGGGAAGCATCATCAGGACTGCATGATGCTGTTAGGGCGCAATCCTAACACTTTATGTTAGTACTTTCCAGCACTGACATAAGGGCACTGCAGCTCTGAGGTAAGGGAACAAACATTCTCTTACTTTGAGGGGGCCTCCATGAGTGACACCCAACTGCAGGATACAGCACATGCCCCATTGGCACTGCTATGCCAGTGCTGGAAAGTACTGACATAAGGGGTTAGGATTGCACCCTTGGTGAGATGAGATTTGCTCATCTGCATCAGGAGCATTATTTAGCAAGGGTAGGGGGAACAACTGAGTGCCACAGAGGGGCACCTGGCCTCATTGCCTTGCACCTGGGTCCTGGTCTGTGCCTGCTCCCCAGGATTAGAGACAGTTGGAACTAGAATGCTGGCGAAGATGGACGTTTGGCAAGCTTCTGCAGGGTTCTTAATTTTTTTTCTTTGTTTTCTGAAAGAAATTTAGGTTTGATTACTCACAGCTCAGAGGCAAATAATTCTTTTATACTCCAGGCAAGATAAAATCTGAAGGGGTGGAACCTGATGAAAGAACTGCATCAGTTTTGCGTCCTTCACTGTCACCCTCCTGATTCATTTGTGTCCTAATAGGGCCTCCATTGCCCCCTTATCAGTCACCTCCAGAGTTAAAACTATGTATTAAAGTGAGTTTCTTAGCCAAACCTTCTGAATGAGAGTCCAATCCTTTGCCTGTCTACTCAGAAGTAAGTCCCATTATAGTCAATAGGGCAGTGGTTCTCAAACATTTTAGCCCCAGGACCCACTTCTTAGAAAGACAATCTGTCTGGTCCCACTGGAAGTGATGTCATTACCCTGGAAGTGATGTCATGGCTGGAAGTGACATCAGAAATCAGGAAAAAGCTTAATTCAAGTCTGCACTCCTATCTGCACTTACTCAGGAGTAAGCCTCATTGACGATCATTGTTAAAAGCACATATGTAGTAGCCTGTAAAAAGTTTGGGTCTGTAACGTTTTCTCAAATGCAGTCACATCCCATGGTAGCACCAAGTCTAATATATTAAAGATAAAATATTGAAATGAATGGGGACCCACCAAAAATGGGCTCACGACCCACCTAGTGGGTCCCGACACACAGTTTGAGAAACTGCAATAGGGCTTTCTCCCAGGAAAGTGTGGCTCGGATCGCGGTCCCTTTCCTCAGTGCCATGCACAGATGAGGCCAGAGAAACTTGGGGTCTGGGCAGGCTCCTGCAGCCCACCCTTGGGTTGGGTCCCGTTCAGAGAGCTTCCCAGGCAGAAAGATGGGCCCCTGCGTCGAGGTGACGCGCCATCCACGTCCCGCTCCCTCCCGAAAAGAGGCCCCCTTCCGCCCGCCTCTGGGGGCAGCCACCGCCTGCCCAGCCCCCGAGCTGCCTTCGCCTGGCTCTGCCCGGGCAGGCTCGCTGCTGCGCGGAGGCTTCCCGGCGAGCGGGGCGCAGAGGAGAACCTGCTGGGCTTCCTGGGACTTGGCGGCACGACGGAGAAGCAGCGCCGAAGGCGCTTCTCGCAGGGCCGCCTCTTCCCGAGCCCCGTCTAGGGACGCTGCAGAGCGAGACCCGTTTGCAGGCAGCCCCAGGGCAGAGTGGCACCGGCTGATCTTGGGGCGCCCCTCTTGTTGCGCGGGGGCGCCTCGCAGAAGGCGAGCTGGTAGGTTTCAGGTGCGTGGCAGGCCCTGAGGTCCAGCAATCCAAGACTGAACTGGACGATGAGGGCTAAAGGAGGGAGGCCCCCCCCCTTTTCAGGCAAGGGTCCTGTGTTGGGAGGATGAGCAGCCATCCATCTGGGGCATCTTTTCCTTTGCGCTGTGGGATCAGCCTCGCCGGTTGCTTTGCTGCCTCTTTGAGCACAGGAAGGTTGGCAAGGCTGTTCACTCGCTGAGCGACTGCAGATTTCTGTCCCTTTCCTATGCAGTCCGGCTCTTTTCACCTGGTCGCTGGGAAGGAGAGACTCCTCGTCTCTGCTCTGTGCATTTGTTTCCCTTATTTACATGTGATACATTGGAGTAGCATGGGATACCACCAATGCATGCCAGAAGAAGCTTCTCTGCTTATACTTGTGTCTGTTTGTAATGTGATGGTCTTTTAGCAGAACTCAATTTCCTGACTTGTAACCTGCGCAGGTGGCTGCTCTGTTGCCATCCAGATGAATATGTGTGAGCTCACAATTGTCATTTCACACTTTCAGATTTCAGATCTTCACCATGGATAAACTAGCGCATGCAAATGCCCGTTTTGCTCTGGATCTCTTCCAAAAGTTTGGTGAAGCCAGCTCAACCAGCAATATCTTCTTTTCCCCTGTGAGCATATCCACCGCACTTGCCATGGTCTTCTTAGGCGCCAGAGGCAACACAGCTTCACAACTTGCAAAGGTCAGCAAGCTATTTCTCTTAAATTTGGGTGGCAGCATTTCAGTTTATTCTGGTTATTTTTGTTAAGGAGGTGTACTGGTTTGGGAGTTGGATGCAAAAAAATTCAATACGGGAGGGGGGATAATCAGAGTGTTATCAGAGCCAGGATGGTGTAGAGGTTGTGGTGTTGGAGTTAGACCTGGAAGAGCCAGGTTCAAATCCCCACTCACCCATGAGGCTTCCTGGGTGCCTTTGGGCCAGTCACCATCTCAACCTCACCTACTTCACAGGGTTGTTGTGAGAACAAAAGGAAGGGAGGAACTATGTACTCCAACCTGAGCTCCTTGAAGAAAGGATGGAACAAAATTTTCCACCTTTTATAATGTCTCACAAAGATTCAGAGCTCTTAGTTTATTTAACCTTGTATCAAAGGATGGCAGGAATGTGGCTGTTATGGTTCTGGCTTTCAAGGGAATATCTTTTGTTTTGCTTGTATCCTGATGGTAATACATGAGGACAATAAAGCTAATTCTCCTTCCCATCCATGGCTAAGATTTTGTACAGATGGTCATCAATCAGTTGTGCAAGTCATCACATTAAGTCAGTGGCCCAACCCATGTAAAGTCTAAAGCAGAAACAGCAGGGATTTTTTTCATTAAAAAAAAAAAAAGTAACCACACACTGCTAAAAATGCTGTGACGTCTCTGTTTCCTCCCTATCCATTTCCCAGAACTTGTTTAAACTGTTGCCTCAACTAAGCAGCCTCTTAAGTGAATGTAAGTCCCTGCTGAAAAACATTAGCATGAACCTGGAGCTGGCAGCAGACAGTTCTGTGATTGCAGTTTCCATTAACAGTCCAAAGCAGGCCATGCTCTTAATGTGGCGATCCATTCAGTGGGCTCCTAGCCAGAAGTTGTGTAGCCTTAGCATATGGTGAGAGATGTGGGAATCGTTGGTCCATGTGAAACAGATTGCATAATTCCATGTTTTATTTTGATTAAAAAATTTAAACTCAGTAAAACTCTATCAAACACATTTTTATAGTCATTGAAAGCGAGGAGCAAGTTTTATTTTCTTCAGATTAAGTGGAATACTCTCATATTTTATTTAGTTGGACCTACAACAGATAACAGCAGGTATGTTAACTTCCTGTTCTGTTTCTGGGTCTCAAAGCCAGCCTGAATTTTTTTTTTAAATCTACATCTTCTATCAATTCCAGAAAATGAACAAATTGAAACTTTGGTGAGTCTCCAGTTTTCCTGCTTGCATTTCTGTAAACAAAGGTGCTACAGGCAGATCTCCTTCAAAATGAGAGACAACAATTTCAAGAAGCTGCCCCAAACCTGTATCAGGGACAGAAATAGATAGGTGCTCCTTGTCCGGCTGTAGCCTGGCCAGAGTCAACCTATTTTGTCACCTGTGTGTGTGCACACCATTCGAAAGGTGTGCAGAGGTCTGTGTTGTAAAGGTCTCTGATAAACCCCTGATCTCTTCATTTGATTGGATGTAGTAGTGATGGGGGCAGGGGTACTTCTTTTTTTGTCCATGCAGACATTTCACTTTGATTCTGTTGAAGACCTTCATTCAAGATTCCAGACAGTGCTGAGATTAACAAGACTGATGCTCCCTATGTTCTGAAGCTTGCTAGCAGGTTGTATGGAGAAAAGACACATGCCTTTCTGCAAGTAAGTCATTGCTAGGGCATGAGGTTTCTTTTAACTGGTAATTAGAATTTCTTTTTATCCTTGTTTTTTTTGTTTCAATGACTCTTTCATCATTTTTGGAACTGAATATTGTTTGACCATCAATATAAAATAAAATAAAATCCTCTTTAGTCAGTCTGCTTGTCAAGGTGGCGCGCATTTTCAGGATGTTCCAGGGCAGTACTGTTCATTGGTTATTGCGCTTACTGCTCCCTTCCTGCTCCCTTCCTGCTCCCCTTTCCCCTGTTTGAACATGCAGCTGAATGGGGGAAGGCCTTAGTAGAATGTATCCACTGCCACTAGCCCAGGTGACCAGGCCAGACCAGGGCGGGAGCATCTGGACAACAACCCTCTCCCAGGAAAATACTGAACCTCAGGGGTTCCTATCAAAATCACTCTCCTGGTAGTGCCAGCAGACTGAGGAGATGTGGCAATCCACTCTACCAGGCACCAGGCAAATCAGGGTTAAAATATGAACAGTTATATAAAATGTCTAACTGGGGATAAACAAAATGTGCAAAAAAATGAATAAAGAAGAAAGAAACTTTGCAAGAAAACATACTGACTGGTATAGAAGATGCAATAACACAAGCCTACACACATTTTGCCTGTCTTAAAAGTTAGACCTATTCTTGGGTATATTTGGAGTGCTGAATCCAAAATGGCACCGGTTTTGCCCGATTGTCTCCAGTTTGGAGGGTATGGCATAGCCACTTTATATGCTGATTCAAGCAGCTTCCTCATGAGGAAGCCGATACCTTGGAAGCTCATGAGGAAGCAGCGTATAAGATGGGTATGGCATACCCCCCAATCTAGAGCCAATCGAACACAAATGATGCCATTTTTTAATTCAACACCCCAAAAATGTTCTAAATTTATTTAAACAGCCTTGGCGACTTTAAAAAAAGGGTTTTTTTGTTGTTTTTTTTGTAGACCTGTGTAATAATTAATGCCAGTAGATGGAGATGGAGCTCTCACATTGCTTGTGAAACTAGAACAGTGGCATGTTAAATGTATGTGTGCTGGAATGACTGCAAAGAGGCAAAAAATAATGGGATCTCTTATGATTACTAGCTAGACTTAGTTCCAGTCTTAGTTATCTGAAGGATGGAACCTTTAGCCCCCATATCACTTGCTTTACCATGAGTGGGTCTCTTTTATTTGGTGTTCACTGCATGAGCTTTGAACATCTGGAACAAGGATCCCCTCCTACCTTGGAAGTTTTATCACTTGACCATAATGGCTTCATAAGTCTACCTGATTGGGGAGGGAGCGCAGCAGAATATCTACCTACCTCCTCCCAGGAGGAGAAATGGCAGGAGTATGAGCCAATCAGCTGGCTTACTCCTGACTCAAACAAAAGAGAAGGGCAAGAGAAGGATTTTTCTCTCCCTAGTGGCTTATGGGGTTTTGCAAAAAAAAAAAAGGGGGGGGCAGTCAAGGCACCCATTAATCCCACCATCTGAATAGCAGAGATATAACTGGGTGACCAAAATTGCTCACAACACAGAAAAATTGACAGAAAATGCACAGAAAGAAATGGGAATTTGGAGAAAAACAGGAAACCATCACACTACCTTTCTTCTGTTTGAATGAGTGAATGTAAAAAGCCATTTGCATTGGGTTAAAAATTGCTTTTCATATGTTGCTTTTGGTGCTAGCATTGTGATGTTTGTTGTTCTCAGATAGTTCTTAGAATTCTAGTTAGGCTGTGAACATTACATATGCTTATGATTTCAGAAGAATAGCTAATTTGCCTATAGTGCATTCTCTCCAAGGGTTTAGTTATAACCAATAATAATACAGATAAGTATTGATACAGTGCAGAAATCTCTCTATGTGGAAGAGGTATTTATAGAGAGTATGATTATCTTGTTTTTCTGGAATGTACAGACTATGTAGACTGGGATGTCATGCTTGTTTCATACAGAGAGCAGAGAGTAGTTAGCATTCATCATGCCTACTGAGGGCTGGAAGTGATGTAATTAAGCAGGAAATGACCTCATGAAGCAGAGGATGACCGGAAATAGGCACTTTGTTCTCACATCAAAACTTATTTTGATGTGAGACGCGTGTGACTCTCCAGATGCGTGTGGCCTCTGGGAACCCTAAGTGTCTCTGGGACCCCAAGTGCCAGGTAAACTGAGAGTTTAGCATCTGGGCAAGGAGAAGGCAAGTGGACCTCTGAGTTTTGGAGAAGGAGAGGAGGAAGACGACGAGAGGGTAAGTGTACTCTTTCTAACTCTTTGTCTTTCTAACTCCCTGTCTTCTAACCTTAACTTTAACTTTAAATCAACCTTAAAGCAAAATTGAAAGTTCGCACCTAAGGGAGGTACGTAGGTCTACTCTGAGCAGGAGCAGAGTCCTACTCATGAGTAAGAGCCCAAGGGTCAGGCACTTAAATCAAAGTTGAAAGTTAGCTGCACCTAAAGTAGCACCTAATCGAAGGAAGGGAGGAGGATAAAGTGGAAAGCAGGTTTTTCTACTTTGTTTTAAATTAACCCTATACTTAACCAAGTTAAACTTAATCTAAGTTAGAACATAGCCTAAACAGTTCAGTAAATTGGGACACAGGATCTAGACAGCAATAAATAATTAAACAAACTCAAATAAAAACTAGCTTGAGGTTATAAAACAGTCCAGCCTAAGAGAACAGAACTAGGAGGGAAAGAACCTAGTAAGGGGCAATTCCCATTCAGGAGCCTGCAGAGTAGGTTACGCCCATCAGCAGCCTTTTGTCTTCCTGAGCTTTTGTAAACTCACCTGGGAAGACCAGCCCCCCTTTCAGTCAGGAAGGAAGGAGGGAGGAGGAGCCAGCCAGGAGTATAAAGCTAGGCCTGCCATCGCGTGAGGCTCTCTCCAGACGCGTGTGGCCTCTGGGAACCCTAAGTGCCAGGTAAACTGAGAGTTTAGCATCTGGGTGAGTTCAGCAGCAGGGCGAGGAGGCCAGGGCCCCATACACTGCCCTTCCTCTTCCCTTGAGAAGAGAGCTGCTAACCAGTGTAGGGTTTATAAAAGTACCCCTAAATAAAACAACAACAACAAAAAAGCTATGCAGTCAGTCAGACAGCCAGCAGCAGGGAGGGGGCTATCCAGTGTTCTGCATTGAGTGCCACATGTATGATTATATGCCTCTGGGGCATAAGTCATGGGTGTGTCCTCGGTGCAAGGAGCTCCAGGGTCTCAGGGAACGCGTCCGCTCCCTTGAAGCCTTGGTGGCCGACCTGGAGAAGCGCAGGCAGGCAGAGGAGGACCGTGGGGAGACTTCCGGGGACGATCAGGCTTCGTCCCAACCTCAGGCATGCAGCTCCTTGGCTGCCCGGGTGGGAAGTCTCAGGACTGGAGGACATCATACTGGAGAGGAGGGAAACAATCCCCTAGGGGGGACCCCTTCTCCAGGGGATGGGCCCGTATCCGAACGCACTCGGGATACTCCTCGGCAGGAGGGGGGTCGGGGGCTTCTTGTAGTGGGGGATTCGATTATTAGAAACATAGAGAGGGGGGTTTGCGACGGACGTGAGGACTGCATGGTGACTTGCCTGCCTGGTGTGAAGGTTGCGGACATTACTTCTCGTCTAGACAGGCTAGTAGACAGTGCTGGGGGAGAGGTAGCGGCTGTGGTGCATGTCGGCACCAACGACGTGGGCAAGTGTAACTGGGAGGTCCTGGAGGCCAAATTTAGGCTTTTAGGCAGGAAGCTGAAAGCCAGGACCTCAAAGGTAGCATTCTCTGAAGTGCTACCTGTTCCACGCGCAGGGCCAGCTAGGCAGGCGGAGATCAGGGGTCTCAATGCGTGGATGAGACGGTGGTGTAGGGAGGAGGGGTTTAGATTCGTTAGGCACTGGGGAACGTTTTGGGACAAGCGGGGCCTGTACAAGAGGGACGGGCTCCACTTGAACCAGAATGGAACCAGACTGCTGGCGCATAACATTAAAAAGGTGGCAGAGCAGCTTTTAAACTGATCCCTGGGGGAAGGCCGACAGGAGCCGAGGGGCATCCAGTTCGGGACTCCTCATCCCTATGGGATGAGGATGGGGAGGTTAGAGAACAACAAGACAAAGGCAGAGTAGGAGAAGAAAATGGGAAAGGTAGCGTGATGGGATGTGATAGACGGTTTGGCACACAGAGAGGATGCGGGGACAAAGGAGCGAATAAGCAGCCCATCCTGGGGCATTCTGTGTACAAATGCTTTTATGTGAATGCCTGAAGTCTCCAAGCAAAGGTGGGAGAACTGGAATGTCTGGTGACAAGGGAAAACATTAACATAGTGGGCATAACGGAAACCTGGTGGAATGCGGAGAATCAGTGGGATACCGCAATCCCGGGCTATAAACTCTACAGGAGGGACAGGCAGGGGCGTGTTGGAGGTGGGGTGGCCCTTTATGTTAAGGAAGGGATAGAATCCAGCAAAGTAGAGATTGAAGGTGGGTCCGACTCCACCGTAGAATCTGTGTGGGTTAAATTACCAGGCTTGTGCAGCGATGTATTACTGGGGGCGTGCTGTCGTCCTCCAGACTAGAAATCGGATGGGGACCTTGAAATGAGGAAACAGATCAGGGAGGTGACAAGGAGGGACAGGGTTGTAATCATGGGGGACTTCAATTATCCTCATATTGACTGGGTCAATTTGTGTTCTGGTCACGATAAGGAAACTGGATTTCTTGACGTGCTAAATGACTGTGGCTTAGAGCAGCTAGTCACGTAGCCCACCAGAGGACAGGTGACTCTGGATTTAATATTGTGCGGTATGCAGGAACTGGTTAGAGATGTAAACGTTACTGAGCCATTGGGGAACAGTGATCATGCTGCGATCCGTTTTGACGTGCATGTTGGGGGAAGAATACCGGGCAAATCTCTAACAAAAACCCTTGACTTCCGACGGGCAGACTTCCCCCAAATGAGGAGGCTGGTTAGAAGGAGGTTGAAAGGGAGGGTAAAAAGAGTCCAATCTCTCCAGAGTGCATGGAGGCTGCTTAAAACAACAGTAATAGAGGCCCAGCAGAGGTGTATACCGCAAAGAAAGAAGGGTTCCACTAAATCCAGGAGGGTGCCCGCATGGCTAACGAGCCAAGTCAGAGAGGCTGTGAAGGGCAAGGAAGCTTCCTTTCATAAATGGAAGTCTTGCCCTAATGAGGAGAATAAAAAGGAACATAAACTGTGGCAAAAGAAATGTAAGAAGGTGATACGGGAGGCCATGCGAGACTATGAGGAACGCATGGCCGGCAACATTAAGGGGAATAATAAAAGCTTCTTCAAATATGTTAGAAGCAGGAAACCCGCCAGAGAAGCGGTGGGCCCTCTGGATGGTGAGGGAGGGAAAGGGGAGACTTAGAGATGGCAGAGAAATTAAATGAGTTCTTTGCATCTGTCTTCACGGCAGAAGACCTCGGGCAGATACCGCTGCCCAAACGACCCCTCCTGACCGAGGAGTTAAGTCAGATAGAGGTTAAAAGAGAAGATGTTTCAGACCTCATTGATAAATTAAAGATCAATAAGTCACCGGGCCCTGATGGCATCCACCCAAGCGTTATTAAGGAATTGAAGGATGAAGTTGCAGATCTCTTGACTAAGGTATGCAACTTGTCCCTCAAAACGGCCTCGGTGCCAGAAGATTGGAGGATAGCAAATGTCACGCCTATTTTTAAAAAGGGAAAGAGGAGGGACCCGGGAAACTATAGGCCGGTCAGCCTAACATCCATACCGGGTAAGATGGTGGAATGCCTCATCAAAGATAGGATCTCAAAACATGCTGAGGGAGAGTCAGCATGGCTTCTGTAAGGGTAAGTCTTGCCTCACGAACCTTATAGAATTCTTTGAAAAGGTAAACAGGCATGTGGATGTGGGAGAACCCGTGGACATTATATATCTGGACTTTCAGAAGGCGTTTGACACAGTCCCTCACCAAAGGCTACTGAAAAAACTCCACAGTCAGGGAATTAGAGGACTGGTCCTCTCATGGATTGAGAACTGGTTGGAGGCCAGGAAGCAGAGAGTGGGTGTCAATGGGCAATTTTCACAGTGGAGAGAGGTGAAAAGCGGTGTGCCCCAAGGATCTGTCCTGGGACCGGTGCTTTTCAACCTCTTCATAAATGACCTGGAGACAGGGTTGAGCAGTGAAGTGGCTAAGTTTGCAGACGACACCAAACTTTTCCGAGTGGTGAAGACCAGAAGTGATTGTGAGGAGCTCCAGAAGGATCTCTCCAGACTGGCAGAATGGGCAGCAAAATGGCAGATGCGCTTCAATGTCAGTAAGTGTAAAGTCATGCACATTGGGGCAAAAAAATCAAAACTTTAGATATAGGCTGATGGGTTCTGAGCTGTCTGTGACAGATCAGGAGAGAGATCTTGGGGTGGTGGTGGACAGGTCGATGAAAGTGTTGACCCAATGTGCGGCGGCAGTGAAGAAGGCCAATACTATGCTTGGGATCATTAGGAAGGGTATTGAGAACAAAACGGCTAGTATTATAATGCCGTTGTACAAATCTATGGTAAGGCCACACCTGGAGTATTGTGTCCAGTTCTGGTCGCCGCATCTCAAAAAAGACATAGTAGAAATGGAAAAGGTGCAAAAGAGAGCGACTAAGATGATTACGGGGCTGGGGCACCTTCCTTATGAGGAAAGGCTACGGCGTTTGGGCCTCTTCAGCCTAGAAAAGAGGCACCTGAGGGGGGACATGATTGAGACATACAAAATTATGCAGGGAATGGACAGAGTGGATAGGGAGATGCTCTTTACACTCTCACATAATACCAGAACCAGGGGACATCCACTAAAATTGAGTGTTGGGCGGGTTAGGACAGACAAAAGAAAATATTTCTTTACTCAGCGTGTGGTCGGTCTGTGGAACTCCTTGCCGCAGGATGTGGTGCTGGCGTCTAGCCTAGACGCCTTTAAAAGGGGATTGGACGAGTTTCTGGAGGAAAAATCCATTATGGGGTACAAGTCATGATGTGTATGCGCAACCTCCTGATTTTAGAAATGGGTTATGTCAGAATGCCAGATGCAAGGGAGGGCACCAGGATGAGGTCTCTTGTTATCTGGTGTGCTCCCTGGGGCATTAGGTGGACCGCTGTGAGATACAGGAAGCTGGACTAGATGGGCCTATGGCCTGATCCAGTGGGGCTGTTCTTATGTTCTTATGTTCTTATTAGCTGCAAATGACAGAAGACAAAATATGCAAATCGTGTTCAGATTTTCAAGATATGAAACAGTCCAATTATATTTGGGTTCTTCCAGCGTGATAATAGGGACCAGATAAATTGCTTTGGGGAACCACATTTGGCCCATGGGCCTTATGTTTGAAACCCCTGATGTAGACCTTTTCCACAGGACATTATTTTTCTCCGTAGGAAAAATCCATTGTAGAAGTTTCAATGCCTACTATGTTTCATGCATGACTTGAGAACTGATATTCTGGAGAAATTATCTTTACTTAAATGATTGAATATTGCCAACCAGTCATTAGTGGTACCAGCCAAGAAGGAGAAGATAAATTGGTCTATAGTTCATAAATGCAAGCTGACTGGACATTTTTATTGTACGTTGACTGCTGCCCTGTATTATTTATCCAGGATTTCCTGACAAGCACTCAGAAGCTGTATGGAGCTGGGTTATCCACAGTGGATTTCCTAAATGCTTCTGACAGTGCAAGAAAGAAAATTAACCAGTGGGTTGAAGAGCACACTGAAGGTGAGAAGGTTCACCAAGCTGTTTGCTAAGAACAATTGCCTGTACTATTCTGTGTATACTCATAGCTTCTGCTATCTGCTATATCAGGGGTGCTCACACTTTTTTGGCTCGAGAGCTACTTTGAAACCCAGCAAGGCCCGGAGATCTACCAGGGGGGAAGGAAGCATCTGACAGACACCCCCTTTAATGTATGGAGCCCCTGCTGGAGTCTAGTCAGTTTCGTCAGTTTTGTTGCTGCATGCCTGAAGAGCAGCTAAAGTGTCAGTTTCAGTTTAGTGTCAGCTAAATATGTCAGTTTTGTCTAGTCACTAGACGAAACTGACATATTAACAGTTTGGAGAGACAGGGCTCCGCGATCTACTCATTTTGCCTCGCGATCTACCGGTAGATCACAATCCACCTATTGAGCACCCCTGTGCTATATCTTTAGGCTCACGTCCTATAATTCTACTGTCCATTGCAGAAAGAGACAAAAAACAGATGCAAGTAAAACTAATTTGCATTGTTTACTTAGAACATGTAAGTGTGACTTGATTAAAAAAAAAATTATAA
Source organism: Tiliqua scincoides (assembly GCF_035046505.1). Taxonomy (NCBI): domain Eukaryota; kingdom Metazoa; phylum Chordata; class Lepidosauria; order Squamata; family Scincidae; genus Tiliqua; species Tiliqua scincoides. Next base: position 83,527,619 of record NC_089824.1, on the reverse strand, counting down.
TGAAATCACCATTCTAGCATCTGGCTGGCTACTGTTGAAAACTAAATTTTGAACTACATTGGAACCAGTAAGGCAGCACTCCCCGAAGTTACCTCCGTCACAACACCCTCTATGCTGCAGATACCACGCTTAGAACCTGGAAGTCAGTAGTGATGATGTGTGATGCAGTGATATGCAGTGATGATTGAGACATACAAAATTATGCAGGGGATGGACAGAGTGGATAGGGAGATGCTCTTTACACTCTCAACACCAGAACCAGGGGACATCCACTAAAATTGAGTATTGGGAGAGTTGGGACAGACAAAAGAAAATATTTCTTTACTCAGCGTGTGGTTGGTCTGTGGAACTCCTTGCCACAGGATGTGGTGACGGCATCTGGCCTGGACGCCTTTAAAAGGGGATTGGACAAGTTTCTGGAGGAAAAATCCATTACGGGGTACAAGCCATGATGTGTATGTGCAACCTTCTGATTTTAGAAATGGGTTATGTCAGAATGCCAGATGCAAGGGAGGGCACCAGGATGAGGTCTCTTGTGATCTGGTGTGCTCCCTGGGGCATTAGGTGGGCCGCTGTGAGATACAGGAAGCTGGACTAGATAGGCCTATGGCCTGATCCAGTGGGGCTGTTCTTATGTTCTTATGATATCATTGCCAGTTCCTTCTGGATTGGAGACCATGGAGCAACCCTGAAAACAGTGGTAAGAAGCTCAGGGAGGGCAGCTGAGTTCCTCTAGTAGCGAAAACCTTATGTGTGGAACTTTGCCCACCAAGCGGATCCTCTTACTACTGTTTTCAGGGTCACATCAGATATTTGCTGCCAGGTGGCAAGTGATCCATGACACCCCTGCGGGTTTTCAGTACCACCCCAGGAGCTGTGTCTCACAGATTGGGAACCACTGCAGTAAGGCCATTCTTATCACAATAAGTCGCTCATCAACTTAAATCTTTGCAAAAAGAAAGACTTCAGGATTTTTTAAATATGGTACTGCTTACAATATCATGATTCCTGTATGATGGATCCTGGGAATTTATCACTGTGGCCCCAGGTTAGATACAGATGTGCACAACCACCTGAGACACTCTGTTAGGTTGTCCATTTTCATTGACATTGCATTGTGGATGGGAACACAAATCCCCACAGATGCTATGTAGATTGAATGGGGGCCCTTCTCTCTGCCAGACTTCCAAATGCACATTCAGGCACCTCTCTTTTTTAATGTGTGTTTGATTTAGCCATCTCTGGAATAACAGACTTGTTTAGTTAATACCAAAATATAATCTGTTATGTTTGCAAATATTTGAAATAACGTGGCCAAATTCATGCGCCATGGGTGTGATAGTGTTCACAGAGCTGCTGCTTACAACTTTTTCAATTTCCTTAAATGGCATCTTTGCTTTCTTGGCTTTTGACACCAGTAGCTTCCCACTGCCAGTAGCCTCAACACTCCACCTACACTATTTTGGGCAAGCAGAAGTTGCCAGTTGTCCACATAAGCATTAAATCAGTCTTCCCCTAACTCTTACCATTTTCATACTTTCTTATAGTACAAATATTCTTAATTTATGCATTTTCCAAGTATGCACTGGTTTTCAAGAATGAAACCCCTGCGTAAAACGAGAGGTGCCTGTATACGTCTGTATCTGGTCTACGTACTGTACAGTGTTCTTATCCACTGATGGAAACGGTGCACAGAGGTTATTTCTGTGCATGTTACTATCTCACTGGTTTGGACCTTATATTGTAAAAAGTAGGCACCTTGTAAAGTGTGGTTGATGACACAAGTATGTATATGATAAATCAGAGTTGAATGTTCCAGAAAGTCAATTTGGCGGAAATTGAATTTCTGTGGAGAAATTTGTTCTGCTGTATCCATATTGTAAAAACAACATGGGCTGAAGACATAAAATACAAAGAGAGTTCACAGTGCAACTCTCACGTGCTTGAAAGCCTTGCTTTCTTTCAGGATAGCATAGGTGCATGTACCTATGCAAACACCAGGCTAGCTGCCACTCTTGCTGCTTCTTCATGCTTTATATGTTGCTCTGTTTATCCACTCATTTGTTACTTTATGACTGTTTCAAAAATGAAACACTTAAAGTGCAAAACTTCTCAGGAGGTGAAGAAGACCTTTTTGATGACATCACCTGGGCTAGCAAACCAACGTTGAGTTTAGCAGGGTTCAGCTTCAACTTGGAGAACAGTTCATGGGAAGTCCCCAACTTACAAATGGATTGTGTTCTAGAGGCTTGTTATTAAGTCTGTTGTTTGGTACTTGGAATGCATTTTCAGTGTTATAAAAGTTGTTAGGTTCCCAGGCTAGCCTACAAAAGCCCATCTTTTAATCCAGTCTTCTTTCTTCTTGTTCTTTTTTGTTTGTTTGTTTCTCTTCCTTGCCTGCATTTTCTCTCTCTCTCCATCCTTTCCCCCTCTTTCTATTTTATCTTTATACACCATTCATTGACCAGAACAGGTACACAGCTTGTTGAGCCAGCAGCAGCTTGTGACATTACAGGTTGTTCGATCACCACCAGGCATATGTCTTCTTGTTTGCATGTGTGTTTGCATTTCTATGCCAGGTGCTGCTGCTGCTACTACTACTACTAGTGGAAATCTATTTGTAAGTGCAGATGTTTTTATCTTTGACTTTTTTTAATTGACTCTGAGTACACTTAAATGAAATGCATTGAATATATTTCTAGAGTGGTCCTACTGCTCCAAAACTGGGACATATATCTTCACACTCATGAGTTAATTGTTTTATTTCTTATAACTTTTCATTCAAGGTAAAATCCCTGACTTGCTACCTGAAGGCTCAGTTAATGAACTGACCAAACTAGTTGTGGTGAATGCTATCTACTTTAAGGGCAGCTGGGCAGAGAAGTTTCAGGAAGAGGACACTGAAGATGCAACTTTTCGACTCAGCAAGGTAATCTGAAGGCTTTTCACACAGCCACCTTTTGCGGGATCAACAAATGGTAAGAGGTGAATTGTGGGATGGGGGGGATTGTCAACTGCGTGGGTGGATTTGGTACTACCAGTGGTTTTGGAGTATATACTTTTTTCCCAAGGGCCCCCATCCCCGCTTAGGAAATAATAACAAGTTTTTACTCTCATTCTGGTTTTTTTGTACTCATTGCTACATATTTCTAAAACTATCCAGAAGGAAAAGAAGACTGTGAAGATGATGATAATGAAAAAGAATATTCCTCGTGGCTACATCTGTGAATGTAAGTGTGCTGGAACTTCCATATAAGGGAAAGGAGCTTAGTATGATAATTCTGCTGCCATATGACATTGGAGATAACTCCACGGGCGTGGAACAGGTAATTCTGGTTGTTTTTTTTAAATACTTAGTTTCTGCTTTCCTGCAAATACAGGAGACTATCAATATACAGTATAGAACATTGTGGGTACAGTGCAGTGAAAGCTGTATAGATTGCATGCATATATGACATTGAGATTTGTCAAAGTGTTACTGGGTAAACCTCAAAGGAGACCTGCTACACTGTGACCTAATTTGTTGCCACTTCTGGAACTCAGAATATTCATGTCCTTAGAGAAGGAACCCTATTCCCATTTGCAGAGAAAACTCTGATTGCATTTCACCCTAGTTGACTTTTTCTATGGCACATTTTCGCTTAAGCTATCTAGTACCTGTAGAAATCAATTCCATTGTAAATAAAAGTTTCACAGCTCAGAATCTTCTGTGAAACGTATGCCTTCCATGCTGTGCTTGGATTCGATTTCCTATACACCTGATGTTTCTACCCATGTTCTAACCCTTTCTGAAGTATTTCTGCAAACATGTTAGATATTCCATCACAACCTTCCATGTAGTTAATTAAATGGAAACACTTTTGTTATGGTAGCGCTTCTTTTAACAATTTAGTAATTCATTCTCTGTCTCTTTAGCTGATGAAGAAGCTCACCTTAGCAAAGCTCCATAAGTGGACACAGTCCAAGAAGATGAATTCCAACTTTGAGGTTTATGTTCACCGGCCTCGATTTAAACTGGAAGAGAGCTATGATCTTAAGTCACATTTATCAGCATTGGGACTGCTGGATGTCTTTGACTGTGGTAAGGCCAATTTGTCTGGAATGTCAGGAACCTAAGACCTCTTTGTGTCCAAAATTGTTCACAAGTCATTTATAGAAGTAAATGAAGAAGGTACGGAGGCAGCAGCAGCAACTGCTGACGACGCGAAACTCTGTTTTATGCCTATGGACAAAGATGTACATTTCATTATTGACCATCCCCTCCTGTTTTTTATTCGTCATAATCCAACTAATATTATACTTTTCTTTGGCAGAGTTGCCTCTCCATGAAAAGTTTTTTTCAAAAAATCATTGAACCACGTGCTAGATCTTAGATCAGTGTTTTCTTCAGAAGCCAGACTCCTTTTACAGAGGGTTTTTTAAGATGCTTTGCAGCTAAAATGTGTTTTTTTTCTGTTCAGCTGGCATTCTCTTTTGCTGATTATGTTAGCAATTTTTGGTACATGCTAATGTCATATATTACTTCCTGCAATAGAAGTAGACTATGGGAGGGATGTTGGTTCAAAATTGAACATGGGGTATTTATTCAACTCCTTGCCATAGGATGTGGTGATGGCATCTGGCCTAGATGCCTTTAAAAGGGGGGTTGGACAAATTTCTGGAGGAAAAGTCCATCACAGGTTATGAGCTACGATGTGTATGTGCAACCTTCTGATTTTAGAAGTAGGCTGCTTCAGAAAGCCAGATACAAGGGAGTGGCGCCAGGCTGTGGGTCTCTTGTAGTCTTGTGTACTCCCTGAAGCATCTGGTGGGCCACTGTGAGATACAGGAAGCTGGACTAAATGGACTTTTGGCCTGATCCAGCAGGGCTCTTATGTTTTTATGCCAAACAGCTGGTCCCTAACTGAGGCTCTAGAATTCCTATGTTATGTAATGGTCGGTTCAGCCCCTATTCTCTATTATACTTAAGGAGTACAGTTCACATATTGTTCCAACTGTAATTTGAAGTGAACAGTCATGTGGACACACACAGTAAAGTGGGCAGCCTAAATCAAGAGCAAAAAAAATGTGTTTTGTAAACAAGCCCTAAATTGATTAGTTCCAACTCTGGTAAACATGTCAGGGTGGAGTAGGGAGTTATGTTGTGGTTGAGCGCCATCTACTGTCTGCTTCTGTAAATGCAACTTAAAACACATCCATGGGAGTGCTGCTTACAGGCTATGCCAGGGGTATCAAACTCATTTCATAGGGCCACATAGCATTCATGATGCTTGCTGAGGGCCGGAACTGATGTCATTAGGCAAGAAGTGGTGTCATTAAAAGGTCATAATCAAAAGTAAACACTTTTTTCTCACTTAGGAATTCATTAGCTTAGGAACTCATAGCAACTCTTAGGAACTCATAACAAAGGAGAAAATATATGAATCTTGATCATATTTTAAGATATAGGAGAGCCCCATTTTCATGTGGGCTGCCCTTTCAGCAGTAACACCTAGCACTACGCAGCAGCTGAAAGCCTGAGGGCTGTATAAAAAGCTTCCGGCCTTATGTTTGACACCCCTGGGCTATGCTAAAACTACAGGCTCTGCACGCTGATGCTCAGCTGGATGGATGCACGAAGCAGTCAGAGCTCTAAGTCCGTACACAGTATTTCTGTCCTACACCTTTCTCTGCCCTTGTCCTAAACAATCAATGAGATTGTTAAAGACACAGTTATTCTAATATTCCTAAACTTGGGGGAGAAATATATTAGTTTGGGGAGACTTATTTATAACTTGGTTGTTTTTTTTAAAAGTTTTGATTTGCAGCCCTTTGAGGAAGCCATGTTGCATGTGTGCCTTTCTGCACTATCAAGCCCCCTCCTGCTTTCTTTCTAGCAGCATTTCTGTACAACTGAGAACCAAGTTACACACTATGTGCAGATGTATTTCCCCTCCCCTTTTAAGGTTGTTTCTCCAGAGGAGTACAGGATGAAGTGCATCCTGTAAAAAAAAAAAAAAGCGTGGGAAGGACAGTTGCTTTTGAGATTCCTTCCCAAATGGTTAACTGAAAAAGAAGGGGCTAAGATGCTCCTCAGTATATATCATAGAGTTGGAAGGGAGGGAACCATGTCAAGTGCAGGTAAAAATCAGGCTTTAGTGGAACAAGGAAGGCGTCCATCTGACTCTGTTTTGAACATCCTGTTCTATCTAGCAGTCACTGTGTGAAATGGGTTGGTTAGCGTACTGGGAAAGGAATTGTTTGTCTCAATCTGGTATTATGTGCTAACGTTCTTAGTTCAGCACAGCTTTACTTTGATTAGCCAAGCAGTCAAATTGCCTTTTGGGAGATTTGAAACAGCTGTGCTTCTAGTAAGGACAGGTTGGAATGAGTGACCTGACAGTTACGCAAGCTTCTCGAAGGTTCAGCAGGTTTTGCAAGCTGTGAGTTAGATATAAAGAAGTCTTCCATTTGAGGGGGCAAGTTTGATTTCTGCCATTTCTTCATGGATGCCTACCTGATCAGATGTGGCATCATTAGATTCAGAGATCCATATGTTAGTATGTTCAGACGTTGAATGCCTAAGTTTCAGGAAGCTTATCATTTCTTGTTTTTATTTTATATGTATTCCTATGCCATAATTAAGTGCCTTTCCATTTATACGTGTAACCTTATTTTGTACCTAAAATAAACCAAATACACTCCATCTGTGTTTTACTGAACATGGTTGCATCTAAGTCTAGTCTAACCATTCAGTCTGCTACTAAAATGAGTTGTACCAGAATATTGGACCTTGGACTCCTCTTGGGGAGTGTGAGAGGCTGCAAGAGCTGGCTAAGCATGTAGACCGTCAGCTGCCATGAAGCTGAAGCATCTGGCTGGTCATCAAAGTGGTGGTGGCAAATATACTGGAGCGGGCAGGTCCTTTAAGGGCACAATCCTAACCCCTTATGTCAGTGCTTTCTAGCTCTGACAGAAGGGCAATGCACCTCTGAGGTAAGGGAACAAACATTCCCTTATTTGAGGAGGTCTCCGTGAGTGTCACCCAACTGCAGGATGCAGCACATGCCCCATTGGAACCGCTATGCCAGTGCTGGAAAGCACTGACATAAGGGGTTAGGATTGCGCCCTAAGGAACTCTGGCATTCCTGTTAGTAATTATTATAACCAATCAGGTGGACCTGAGCTAGAAACCTGTATGTGCTAAGAACTATACCTCACTATCTCTGATGTGGTATTTCTTTCTGAAATAGCGTGGAGCAGTAAGAGATATCTTGGAATCAGTAGTCGTGACACTTTGGCAGACTGACACAGGCTTAAGAGCAAGGGTTGCATAGGAATTAATTGGGAGCTGTGTGGCTGACCTACTGGAGTTGAGATGACAGTGGGCTGGGGTGTACTACAAAACTGACTGGGCTTAGTGAATTGGTGTGTTTAGAGACCCCCAGTCTATGACAACCCACAAGGTTACCTAGTCCAACCTCCCCCCCCCCAGCCACCATCCAACTAGGAAATCCTAGAGCATCTCCAGCAGATACCTGTTGTGCCTCTGCTTGAACACCTTCAGTGAGGGAGAATCCACCACCTCCCTTGGCAATCTATAAGGGCTGAACTGCCCTTACTGTCAGTGTCTTCCTGGGGTCTAGCCAGAATCTCCTCTCTTGCAGTTTGTACCCATGTAAGGACAAACTCCAAGCAATTCAGTGTGGAAATCTGGAACGGAAGCTGAAATACTAACACTGAAACTAAATCACAGTTGAATCTCTTGTTGAACTATTTGAGGAAAAGATGGCAACCGAAGTGTGCTTTGTAAATAACCCCTCCCCCTTTTTTTTGAGGCGTTGTGTAGGCTCTACTTCAATCCTACCCTATGTTCTGGTGAAGCCCCGGATTACCAGAGGATAAACAGGACCGGAGTTGAGAATCTGGGAGGGTCCTCAAGGCCTTATGGGAATGGGGCAGTGGTGAGCTAGGGACTGGTTGCTGGAATGACCTGTGGGCCAGCATTGAAAGCACTACAGGTTGCAACTGGTAGGAATGAATTTTTGGCCAGCTTGCTAAAGTGAGCCCCAGCACTGGAGTCGAAGTGTAAGGTGCTCAAGTAAGTCAACCTAGAGGCAATGTATATATAATAACCTATAGGCTGTAAACTAAAAATTCTGGAGTAGGGTTTAGAAAGAGGAAGAAGTAGGCAACAGAGAAGGCAAGTGAATGGAACTTGAAAGGAAGGAGATGGGCAGGAAGACAGTGAAGAATTGACAGGCTGACAGGAAGAAATATTTGGAACAAGGTTCAGGAACCACATGATCAAGACCAGAGATGGTGTATTACCCAGACATGATCTGGAAGTTCATAACCTGGCCTGGGCAGGAGAACAATGGGCTACTTGGGGAAATGGTCACAGTGGGACTGGGAAGAAAAATATTGCCATCTGGCTCCACTCTGCAGTTTTTGAATGGCTCATCGAAAGGGACACTACTACAGAGGACAAGCAGTTCAAATCCTGGCTGATCCTGATAGTAGGCCAGATGTCGGACTACATGTATAGAACAAACACATCAAGGGCAGTGAATGAATATGGAAACCTTCCCTTTAAAAAACTGATGCAACCATATCCTTATGCTGATCAGTCAGTTACCATGAAGTCATGCATCTCCCATGTGTACACACACACACACACACACACACACACACACTTCTACAGAGGACAAGCAGTTCTTGGTTCAAATCCAGTTGCCATGAAGTCATGCATCTCCCATGTATACAGAAACACCGAGAGAGCGAGCGAGAGAAAGAGCCTTCACTTCTGTCTTTGCCTGTTTGCCCAGGGGAACAAAATTACAAGGTCTGTCAATGTTCATGACTATCTTATGTCTAGGAGAATGGTCACTCTAACATAACCACCTCCTTTTAGAGAGACAACAGCAGCTTCTGGAGTTCACTTCCTGCTTGTTTTCAAAGCCAAAGGTAAAAACCAGGGACAACTACTCCACCATTTTCTGAAAGCCAAACTAGACACAAAGTCATGTTATTTTCTCTCCTGCAAACTCACTTTTCCTTTTGTAATTAGCATGTGGGGAACCTGAACGGAACTGGGACTATTATAGGAAGCAGAAGGCTTTAACCTAATCCAGGATTCTGAGCTGGATCATCTTCTCTGTGTGTGCAACTCACACAAGAAAAAACTAGCATTGGCTCAAATGATTTTTATTTTTTGCTTAAACACAGCATACAGGCCCCGAGGTCCAGATGGGGACTGCAATAGGGGATAGGGTTAAAGCTCATCCCACCACAGTTCCAGTCTGAATTAGTTCTTCCTGTACATGCTGTTTAGAGGAGGAGAAGTGGGGAAGTATACCAAGACTAATGACAAGATTTCCCTCACACAACTGTGAAATTTGAGAGTATATTAAATTTTACTTCATTCTGTATGCATGTACAAAGGCATGAAAGCCTCAACCTTCTAGATGCTTCCCTGCTTAAACACCTTTCATTTTGAAATGGTATGCAAATCAACATAGGTGTCTTCATCTGGATTTGCATTTGTTACTATTTTCCACGAGTGCCAAAGCAAGAGGATGAAGGTTTGTACCATTTGATGCTCAGGTAAGGCAGGTGTTGGGCTAACTCTGTAACCTACAGTTTTGACTCACATTAGCCAGCCACATTTTTTTTCTTTCCAAGTTGCAGTGCATCCTTAGAGGAATTAAGAGTCTCCATGTGAGGCAATGCAAGGTCAAGTTACTAGCAGAAGAATATTGCATATCTGTGTTAAGCCGTGGAGCATGCTCAGTGTGAATGTGATGCTTTCCAGATGGCTCATGGAGCAGTCTGATGTGTTGAGCATTCATGAAATGTAGATTTGTAAGCACCCAGATAGCAATGTGGTGCCTGAAGGGCTGGTTAAAGGGTTCTCACCTCCTTCCTAAATATATGTTTGGGATAAAGAAAAAGTGTTTAAATGATGTCATGGGTGACATTTCTGTTTATTTATAAGATATCATTGTGAGATATCATGTGACCTGTTCTTGTGGCCAACAGGTATGTTAGAAATGTTAAAATAACATGACCCTCAGCGAGGAAAGGGGTGAGTGTTATTGTTACAGTTGGTTTTGATTTTGTGCCGCATCTTGGTGGCAATATATCTTTGGTCCTTCAGTAAGGGCTTAGTGCGGTGTTTCTCAACCAATTGTACGGGTACCAACACTGATACTTGAGGTGGTGTCTGGTGGTACTTGTTGGACCCCCTGGACACCACTCAGAACAAGACCAAGAACACAACACAACGAACAGTATGCTTTCCTGTACTTGAAAAAACCTTCCTGTCCACCCTGAGCCTCTTACTGGTGTTTGTTGTGTAGCATCTGGCCTCCCAACCCAGAAGTAACTGGTAATGATGTCATCACCAGTTACTTCTGGCGGTACTTCAACTAAGTAAACCACGTGAAGTGGTACAGTGGAGGACAAACTGAGAAGCAGTGACTTAGAGCTAACAGAAAATATTCCATTATTGACTATTATTATTCCATTATTATTCTATGTTGACTATGGAGATAGTCACTGTGTCTTTTTTTACACGTCTAATGTATGCCATTGTCTTCTGGAAGTAAATTGAAAGTACATTGGGATTGTATAAAAGCAAATGCCAACTATAAATAGCCTGATTGGCCCCAATTTTCTAAATGTGTAGGCCACTTTATGTATTACAAGAAATGAATGAAAAATGGACATGTGAGTCCCCTTACTTTTCTGCTAACACTTTTTGCCATGTGGAAAATGACTCTGAGGTTCTTCCCCCAGAGAGAACAAACGTTTTCAGTAGATCCTAGCTGACGAACTCTTGCAACCCATGTGGGAAATGATATAATTTAGCTGGGTATGATACTTCAAGATTCCCAGCTGTAGGGGAATCGTGGTGGGGTTCATTCACTTCAGCTTATCTCAAGTCCCCTCCTCTTCCTTAGATGCCAATCTCTTCCAGGGTCAAGTACTGAATTTCTTCCATCCCCTGTCAGCTTCAAGAAAAGAGCCACATTTCCTGAAGTATTTTTTAAAACACAGGGAGCCTCATGAAATTTAGTGTCAAATTTATTATGCTGCAATTCACATATATTTAATACGGTGTATGCAGAAGCAGTCGCTTGACCCAGTTAATCAGACCAAGGGCTCAAAATCTTCCACCTTGGCATATACTGTATATACCACTGACATAGTTGACTAAGGGATCTTCAGATGTCCATCAACAGCTGTACTGGATGGCTCCACACATCTCATATAATTGCTTCCCTTAGATCGGGGTAGGCAAACTTCTTCTGCATAGGGGCAGGCCATGTCTATGAGTGGATGGTGGGCCACATTCATCTCTATAAGCTAGATTCTACGTTCATCTCATGGTAGCCTGACCACCATGGCAATGTGTGAAAAGCAGCTAGGGCAACATGATTTGTTTCCAGGGAGAGTGCATTTTGTCAGTGGCATACCTAGAGTATTTGATACCTGGGAAAGCCGTTCAAAGGCATGGGTAGACCTAGCGTCTGCCTGGAGAGTCCCCAATGAAGGCCAGGGTTACCAGCCATTCAAAGCAAAAGGAAGACTTGGCCTCCACTGGGGGACGTCGATGTGGCCACTCGACAGGACATTTGACAACCAGGGTGGAGTGTCCCCCCACTCTTGGTATGCCACTGCACCCCTTCTCTGCCTTAAGGGGCTCTGACTGGATGATTTGGGGTGGCAGGTTGGATTCAGCCCACAGACCATAGGTTGCTGAACTCTGCCTTACATATGTGAGTGTTGCAGGTTTTCTACAATGAAGAATGTAAGAATTAGAGCTCATTAAAATGTGTGTACCTTGTTTTGAGATACCCTGTCGTTATCAGTCCCTGGAAGATTCCCTCCAGGCTCAAATGGTATTTTAAGACAGCTTAATTACAGCAACAACTCCATCCTCAAGGGCATTCTGACTTTCCTAAGGTGGAAAAATATTAAAATAGCTCACACAAAGCCAGGATGGACAACTTCCACAGATGGATAATTTATCTGCCTATTGAATGATCAGATCATTCCCAATGCAAAGACTTAGCAGTGAAGTCTGACCAAAAGTGGGAAAGGCCACATCAGGGATTGTTACAGATGTAGCAAGTATTTATTTGTGGATGGGTGATTTGGATTCATCTTATGACACTCTAGAGTGCCCCAGCACACTGTTGGGGAATTATTTCTCCATGGTACAGAACATGGTGGGAACAGTCAAACACAAGATACTGAGACTGCAATCTGCAAATATTTCTACAGAGTGCTAAAGCAACCATTCCATGGTTAGCTATAGAAAAAACTCACCAATTCCATATGAAGCTTTTACACATTTTGCCTGTGGTGGAATGTTGCTTACACACTCAGAGTAATGTGGGAAGTTAAGAAGAACATTTGAAGTACTGTTAAGAATCACATGATCAAAGTCAAAAGTCTTTTAACAAAATACAACACACAAATTTTAAATAAATTTTTATTTACAAATTTAGAATATCAAAACTAATGACAACGTACATTTCAGCTATACTCTTTTCTTAAGGTGCAAAATATGGTACTTTTCTTATGTAATCCCTTTCACAATTTTGTTTAAAGTAAAATTGGTAACCAAGGACATGATCCAGCCTTAATTAAGCACTTTAACTCTTATTATTTCAACGGAAGAGTTAAGCATGTGCTCAAATCAAATCCTGTAAAATTAATGGGACTTTTAAGTGTTAAACTTTGGCTGGATAGTCATGCTTCAAACCTTTATTTTAAAAATAACAGCTGTTTCATCTGAAAGATATGCTTGCTTAAGTCACAATTATTTCAGTGGATTTTAAACTCAAACAGCTATAGAGAGAATTGCAGGTTATATAAATTTTTTTACATACATACTGTCCAAAGCTGTTTATGTGTTTTTCCCTCTATTATAAAATGACTTAGCTCAACATGTTTTTATCATTAGTAGACATACAAAAAAGAAAAGTATGCTACCACAAGCTAAGATCTTAAAAGAGAATTCAGTTTGTAAGAAAATAATACATGGGCAAGCAAAAGACAGTCATATATGTTCATTACATTCTTCGTTCTTTAAAGAAATCAATCCCTTTCAGCTCTTCAGGCAGGTATTCTTGCTCTACAGGTTCCTTATACATAGGGTTATATTTATATCCTTTACCATACCCTATGTCTTTCATGAGCCTGGTCGGCGCATTCCTTAAATGCAAAGGAACAGGTGGAAGTGGTCCCTGGTGGTTTCTCAGGCATGCCTTGACATTACTATAGGCACTGTACACTTCTATAGACTTCGGAGCTCTGGCAAAATAGAGTACAATCTGGGCTAGTAGAACCTGTACAACAAAAGAAACCCAGCAGACATTATCTGGAGCACTTTCTGAAGGCAAGATGTTGAGCCTGGCACCTAAAGCAGACTAATAAACCAAGCCTTTGTAGTTGAGCCTCATCTCTTGCAGATTCCTGCTCCCTGCAAGTTACTCAATAGCCCCCCAGTTGGCCTTAAGCAGCTGCTTCATATGATTTCAGAGAGGATGTAGAATCATGACTATCAAGTGACAATGGCATACAATAATTGTCCTTGGTTTCTAGTTTCACTCTTTCATAGCATGCGGCTGACAAGGGGCCATGTGTTAAATGATGAAGACCAAGAGCTCTTCAGATTCATTTAAAATGGCACTATATGTAGGCTCAAAGATAAAACATGCAACAGAGCAGTCATGTGGAATAGGCCATTTCAGATAGCAGTGACAAGACAGAAATAATATATTTCTGGAATACCAACCAGAAACAACATTTCTGGGGGCAGAAATCATATATACCAAATGTGTAAATGCTGTTGGTTTGTGTTCTGTTTAGGCCCAAATCCTAACCAGCTTTCTGACACTGGCACAGCTGTGCCAAGGGGACGTGTGCTGCATCCTGCAGTTGGGGGGCACTCATGGAGGCCTCCTCAAATTAAGGGAATGCTTGTTCCCTTACCTCGGAGCTGCATTGTCCCTACCTCTGTGTTGGAAAGTGGGTTAGGATTGCGCCCTTAGTTACATTGTGTTCTTTGGCTGTTCCTGTTTGAATTATAAATGCTGTTTGTTTTTACTCCCAGTTTTTAAATTTTCATGTTGATGTTTTTGTTGCAATTTTATGGATTTTGTAAGCAGCTGTGGTACCCCAGTATTGGGGGGGGGGGGTAGGAAGTGAGGCATAAATATTCTCTCCCTCTCCAACATATTACTGTTATATGAAAGAGCAAAAAGAAACAAATCTTCCTCTCCATCCCAGTCCAAAGTGGTACAGTCCAAGCTTTTACAGAGCTGACCACGTTGCAACTCTCAGTTTTTAAACACAATAGCAGCCTTTGGAATAGTATATTGTAACGATTAGGGATAGGCCCCCATAAGTATGACTGGTTATTGATCTCAACTAACAGAGATATTCTCCCCCCCCCCATTAATATCTGGAAATAGTTCTGTTTTTTCTGAGTGAGTCACTGTGAGCGTCCATAGATCCTCCCCTCTCATTCTTGTGCCTATCTGGTTGGTATTCCAGCAGCAGGAGGGACGTTTCTCTGTCCTGGCTCCACACCTGGACAACTGCTACAGCAGTGAATGAGGCACCAGAAGCTCTGGGAAATAACAGCTTGCCCAGGGCTACTACCCTGGGAAGACATCTTATCAACATCAGTGGCCCTGGGAAAACAACAGTCCCATAGCTAATGGAATCTGGGTTGCCTGCTACAGATCCACAGGGGACAGGGTCTGGGGGAAGAGACTTTCCTTCTTCCTTTCATGGCTGCTAGGTAAATGGACGGGATGTAGGAGGTTTAGAGGCTGATGTGTGGAAGGGGCACTTTTCTGGTTTGAATTAAAAATCTGAGCTATTGGGAGAACTCAAGAGTTATAATGCTTGCCTCCTATTTAAGCAAAGCATTACCACTTACATTTACCAAAATTTGTATTTTAAGCCAAGGAAAGACTAACCAAGGCAATACCTCTGATCCTAGTAATAAAACTTCTTGCCTTCTGGAAAGAGGAGAGTTAACAGGAAGAAATGGTTCAGTCAAAAGGAAAATTGACAAGGTAAAGTAAAATTTAATGGTTAGAATGCTGCTATACAAGTAAGTTTCAAACTACTTTACCTCACACTCCGGCATTCCAATGAAATGGCAACCTTGATAAGCAGCCACTGCTTGTGTTAATGCAGATGGATCGGCCAGTCCTACAAAGGAAGAATAGACAACACATTAAAACTAGAAATGGAATACTCCAAGCAGTGTCCGTTATTTTATGAAGTCTTGCATAATTCAAGCACAAAATACAGGGTCTGGTCTATGTATCAGACATTGTACTAAATGAAGTGAGATGTCAGCCAACACATTTGTATTAAGGTAGGGTATCCCAAATCTTTTTAACAGTTCAGTTACCAGAAATTTGTTCTGTCTTAGCTAAAAGAAACTTCTAGGAGCAAGAAAACAAGACGAGGAAGATTCCCACTTGAAGTTCAGTTATCCTAGTTGTTCAGCATCGGAGTTTTTTTACAATTAGTCTCCAATTAAGAGTAAACACACTTTGGCATGACTAAACTCACTAGAGCGGGAGTTCTCAAATGGGTGGGTTGTCACCCAGCAGCAATGGGTGTCTGGCCCCTTAAGATGTGGGGAAGGAGGAAAGGCAGCAACACAATACCCAGAATCATGCTGCTGCCAGGGACAAGGGGGTTTTTTCCACTTACCTACAGCCAGCAGCAGCCTCCCTTCCCTGCTCAAGACACAAAAAAGTGCATCTTTAAATTCAGAAGCCAGGATTGTGATGAGGAAGTGGGTTTTGTTTTTTTAAACTTTTTCAAGACATTTGGAGACTTGGGGAGTCCTGCAGAGGGGTCCACAAATTCCACGGACCCCCATGACAATGCTGCTGCTGGCTGTAGGTAAGTTGAAATTGCCCCTCCTGTCTCTGGCAGCAGCAAAATCCTGGGGATCACATGGCTGCCATTCTCCCTCCCCTGAAACAACTTACCTCAGTTCTCAAACTCTCTGAGAGTTTGAGAAGTCCACTGTAATTTCTAGAGACAGCATATGTCTATCAAGTACACAGCTGATGTACAGGGTAGCATATCCCAAGTTTCTAAGGACCAAATGTCCCTTCCACAATGGTTGCCATTAATCAGCCAGATGGCTACTATGTGTTAATATGAGCCTAAATCATCCCTGAATTAGCCTCATCTGAAGTTGATCCAGGGCAATATGCAATTTTTTAAATGTAATAGGTTACTTTGTAATAACCCATGGGCAAGCAATGAATTGTGTGTAACGAGAGCCAGGATGTGTAGTAGTTTGGGAGTTGGACTTAGACCTGGAAGATTCAAGTTCAAATCCCCACTCAGTCATGAAGCTTCCTGGATGACCTTGGGCCGGTCACTATCTCTCAGCCTAACCTACCTCACAGCATTGTTGTGAGGACAAAAGGGTGAAAGAAACTATGGGCACAATCCTATCCTGAGCTGGAACAGGCAAGCCAGGAGGCTTGCGCTGTATCCAGCGCAGGATAGTGGCCATAAGCAGCTCAGCCAGAGGCAAGCAGAAGCATTTCCCCTTAGCTCTAGGTAAGGGCTGGTGGTCCCTATGGGTCTCCTTGGATTTGCGCCACCTCTTGAGGTGGCACAAGTCCGAGGAGAGCAGAGCGGCTTAAAGCCGCTCCATTCTCCCTGGGAACAGGGGTTGGGATCCAGCATGACTGCCAGATCCCAGCCCCGCCTACTGCTCCCCACCCGCCTCCATAGCCGCCCACCACCCGCCCCTATAGCTGCCCACCACCCACCCTCCCCCTGCCCAGGAACATCTCCCTCCCGCTTCCTCCCCGCCTACCTTTTGTCCTTGCATCAGCCCAGCGAGGCAGACACAAGTGTTCAAGAGAAAGCCAGCACAGAGGCTTATGTGGGCCTCCGCAGGCCGTTGCTTCTTGGAGCGCCGGCCCAGCTTCCTCTTGAGAAGGCGCAAACTTGCCTTATGGCACGTTTGCAACCCTCCTGGGCCAGCACAAGGGACTTGCGTCAGCCCAAGGGTGCGTTTGGATTGCGCCCTATGTAAATCATCCCTGAGCTCCTTGGAGGAAGGGCAGTATTAAAATGTGAAAAATAAGCGGTGGTATATAGAATTGTTTGTGGTTCTGAACTTAGTGTTGAAGAAAACTCTTAAAAAAGCAATCCATCCTGTGGAATTTTAACACATAGCAGGATTTAAAAGTAAATGAAAAACACAAAGAAATCCTCTTGGTAACTCACCTATATCTTCACTTGCAAACCTCACCAACCTTCTTGCCACATAGAGTGGATCTTCACCACCTTCAAGCATTCGAGCAAGCCAGTAAAGGGAAGCATTTTCATCAGATCCTCGCATTGATTTATGAAGTGCAGAGATGCAGTTATAATGCTCTTCACCTATTCAGATGCAGACAGAAGGGACAGCTGTCAGCCACAAGAAAACTGACAGACAGCATGTTCAGTGCTGAGAGAAAAAGGAAGTGGTTCTTCACACAATGTCTAATGTATGGAATTAATTGCTATAAGATGTGATCACAGACTTTCACTCAGATGCCTTAAAAATGAATTATAGACACTAATGCCAGATAGATCAATCCATTGCCATTAGCCATGACAATTACATGCCATCTCTGCGGTCACTTCTAAAAGTTTATAACTCTAATTATCAGATGCTAAGAGCAAGTAACAAGGTGGTTATCACTTCCATGCCCTGTTTCTAAGTTTTTAGAGGCATCTGGTTGGCAAGTCTCAGAAAAAATGCAGCACAGGATGGACTCTTGGTCTGAAAACAGCAAAGCAATTCTTAAAGTCTTCACAGGTTTTTAGCAGCACTAGTATGCTTATACTATCAAGAGCACTTTCTAAGTGTAGTATTCACTCAGTTACACATGTTCATGTCTTTATGCAGATAAGTTGAATTATAGAAAGTGCATAACAAACATCTGGTGTGCATTTCTGCTCTCTCATCCCTAATCTCATCACTTCTTGAGGTGAAGAACAACATAATGTATGAATAATACATAAAAATATCAGGGTGTAGAGAGGCACCACAATCCCAGTCTCTGAACTTAAAGATGCAGTTCTTTGTGTTTTGAGCAGGGAAGGGATAAGCCTGCATCTCTGCTTGGTGAAATTCTCCTAGAGCTCTATCCAATTCTCACAAGGGTGGTCTCTTCTGAAATACACACACTATTTTTAATAGCGCTCCATACAAAGAGCCCACTGGTATGCCATCATTATCAGGCCAATATAAACAGCACGTCTATGCTCTGTTCCAGCATTCAGACTTTCAACTTGAGCTGGCGGCAATAAACCAAGCAGCTGGGAGTCTCGTCACGCTCTAAGGAATGGCGTCGCTGGGTCTCTTAAAACCAAGATGGCCTTTAAATATTTTAAAAAGGCAAGCACAGCTTCCCTTTTTCAGCTGGTATCCTTTTACGCAGTGTCTAAGCGGCAAGGTTCCTTGGCAGTATTAGAGTGAGGAAAGAAGAAAAGCCACAGCAATCCTGATGACCACTGCAATACAAAAATGTAAGATACTGATAGGAAGAGGTGATTCTCTTCCCCTTCAAAAAGACAGTCTCTCATGAAGAGATGTGGTGGTAAAGGGCTTTAGATGTAGATACGCACATAGCGGCTTTCTTGTATTTGATGAAGTAGGCCCCAGTCGACAAGATTTTAATTCAGGCTTAAAAACCAAAATCGTTTCCACAAAGTTCAGAGAGTCTCTTCACAGCACCAAAGGTGATTATAGGGAGGTTGACAAATTTCGCCATATTCTATGCTTGCACCAAATTTGGTTGGTGAAATTCGCTGAACTCTGTTCAATCCTGGAATATATCCGTTTGCAGTTTTTTTTATTTCAAATATATGAATGTTCTCCAAGAAGTTCACATGATCCTCAAAGAATAAATTTGTTCTATATTCACCTACTGCATTTTTTATTTTAATCTGTTGAACAGAGGACACTCACAAACCTGCTGCACTTTCACACCAGATGTCATTTCATTTGTGCTGCTGGTAACCTCTGGAGCAGGGGTTCCCAAACCCCAGCCCTGGGGCCATTTGCGGCCCTCAGGGACTCCCAATCAGGAGCGGGGAGGGATTCCCAGCGGAGAGGCCCCAGTCTCCAATGAGCCTCTGGCCCTCACTGGAGGCTGTGCTGGCCTACGCAACTGCTCACAGTGTGAGGGCAACTGTCTGACCTCTCGCATGAGCTGTGGGCTGAGGGCTCCCTCTAATGTTTCACATTTGTTATGCAGCAGTGGCAACAAAGGAAAGGCCAGCCTTGCTTTCTGCAAGGCCTTTTATAGGCCTTGAGCTATTGCAAGACCTTCATTCATTTATATAAGTTCTATCTCTAATATATTCATTTATGTAAATTTAAGTAATTTTATTACTTTTAAATGTAATTTTAAATGTAAATTAATTCTTTTTTTCCCCTGGTCCCCGACACAGTGACAGAGAGATGATGTGGTCCTCCTGCCAAAAAGTTTGGATACCCCTGGCGCTAGATCACCAGTGAGTGCCCAAAAATCCTGGAGCAGTGGGGGGGGGGGGCAGTGACACTGGCAATCTGCACTGATTTGCTGTTTGATCATTTCTGAGTGAGACAGACTATCTTGTGCAAAGTAAGCATTATTAACAAAAGTTGACGGAGCAGGACAAGGCTGGGGAGTACTATTACTTAGAGAGACTCTGCAAGCAGCCACTGCTCTTCAGCAATACTAAATAATTACTAAAATGTTGCACCAGTGCTGCACTTTCATTGCAACTTCTCTTTTCTTCATTGCTTTACTTTGCACAAAGTTTAAAAAAGGGCTTACACACAAATCTATCATAAGATTTGCATTTCCACAAAATCCACCAAATTTTACCAATTTGAGATGGGTCAGAAAAGCCATAAGAATCAAGCTCAAAGTCAAGAAAACCTAAAGTGCATTTGTTTAAATACAGTATAAGCACATAACTAGTTAACACAAGGAGACAAGTCTAATCCTCAGTGCATAATCTCCAATTCCGATCTCTGCCGCAAAGACAGGCAGACATGACCAGGGTTTGTGACACATAATGCTGCCAAGTCACAAATTCAGCAAGACCTAGTATCAAATTAAGAATCCTTGTACGCAGTTGTACGCAAGCAGCCCAATTGTACGTAAGCAAATTACAAAAATTCATTTCCTTAAAAAGGAATGCCATAAATAAAATGAAATTTTATTTTATATATTTTATTTATAACATTTTAAACTAAATATTGGAGTAAAGTCCAAACATTGGGGTTGCAATGGGATGCATTTAAAAATGCTCTAAACTTTTCAGCAACAAAATGTGCTGAAAACAATGTCCAAAATAACTTCTCTCTAGTGAAGTGTTTATTGTGAATTAGAAATTTCAATAAACACTAGGTACCTGTTCATAAACTGGTGTGGAATAGTCTTCAGAAAGCATCCTGAAGACCAAGTGAGTTTTCTACGACCCCTCCACAACTGAGGGTCAGAGGTATCTTTTTAAAAAAATGTATAATTCTTAGCCCTAAATAAGAGTTTGTGCCCCATGAAATATCAATTCAAAAATCTGATGTTACGTTTATTCTGCTTCTCATGGAATATTTTATGATAGCTAAGTTCTAGGAGGGTTATACTGTCATTTCAGAGTTTTAGATCAAAATCTTCATTACTTAAGAGTAGCCCCATTGTTTGGGACAGGGGTGTCAAACTCATTTCATACAGCGGGCCAAACAGCATTCATGATGCCTACTGAGGGCCGGAAGTGATGTCATTAGGCAGGAAGTAATGTCAAACAGGTCATAAACCAGAAATAAACTTTTTTCTTACTTAGGAACTGATTAGCTGCAAATGACAGAAAAGAAAATTAGTAAATCTTGATCATATTTCGAGATATAGGAGAGCTCAATTATTATGCAGTGACACCTTTCAGCAGTGACCCCTTAGCACACCTCAGCAGCTGATGATGGTGCTGGGAGCAACCAAGGGTCAGATAAAAAGCTTCCACAGGCCACATCCAGCCCCTGGGCTTTATGTTTCAAATGCATGGTTTAGGGATTATACAAAGGCTGTAATCAAATAAAATGACAAAGCTTTTCATCATTGGTTCATTTTAGGTCCTGATGGAGCTCCATGTTTAATTATCCCAACATCAGATGCATCCCCCGTTTGTCTGTCACACAAAGCAATCTGAACATCATCTGAACAAAGACCAACATGTCAAGATGACTTCTAGGCTAAGCTGCTTTTAACTCAACATACTAGTTTTCTAAATGCAGGACACATTTTGAGTACATATTCATAAGACGAAGACCCTCTATCCCTTTCCAACTGCATCCTGGAGTGGTCCAGCCAGAGAAAAAGCCTTGTCAGTTGATTCTGCTGATGGTATAATACAAAGGCTGGTAGGTTTATTTGTGCACAAAACACACAAACACACACAGTGGATTTGAATTTTGCTTTGCAGGGAACATCACAACACAATTGGAACTGAAATGCACACACAAAGACCCACACTTTGTAAATACTGTATCATAAAAAAAGACAGATTTTATCACTGGAATCATCCGGAAAAGCTCTGGAGCAAGACACAAAATGCCATAAGCTATTATTAGCTAAGAACAAAGAAATTTGATGGAACTGCCACACTGACTCTAGGGAAAACTGGTATGTGTTATCCTATCCTTTTAAAATTTCATTCCCTTTGAGATAATAACACAGAGTTCACAGAATGTTCCCTCCCTGCCAATCTTCTCTCATTATTTCCCTCTTCTCTGGGAACATGGCCCTCTCATATTCTTCACACCTCATCCCTGTGCAGAGCAATACATGCAGTGATTCTGAGGAGGCAGGTGGAGCTGGGTTAAGCCAGGTTAAGGTTGACAGCACAGAGATACTGTCTATGATGTGCTGAAGGCTTGATATTGTGTCCATTAGCATAGACAAAGTTTGGCTAAGCAGCAGCATTTTAGACAGTTTCTAGTCCTTGTGAAAGCTTGGATAGGCTTTCAGATGCATGGATAGTACCCAGTGAAGGCACGCAGGATGGCTCAGGGGCAATTTCAGTTAGACGAGGAGAAGCATCACAGGAAGAAAGTATGCAAAGCAAATTTGACATACTGATCCCAAAATTCAACTTCCTTAGTGCAGAAATCACAATGAATACCACAGAATTACTACTTTAAAGTGACTTGTCTGCATCTTCCACGACTCAGGTCTAATGATTTAGGCAATAAGCTAGTCTTTAGCAACCCCTCTCCCCAAAAACCCTCTAGATCAGTGATTTTCAACCTTTTTCATCTCACAACATGCTGGCAAGGCACTAAAATTATTAATTATTATTATTATTATTATTATTAACAGTATTTATATACCGCTTTTCAACTAAAAGTTCACAAAGCGGTTTACAGAGAAAAAACTAAATGGCTCCCTGTCCCAAAAGGGCTCACAATCTAAAAAGATGCCAAGGAATACCAGCAGACAGCCACTTGAACAGACAGTGCTGGGGTGAGGTAGGCCAGTTACTCTCCCCCTGCTAAAAAAAGGAGCACCCACTTGAAAAAGTGCCTCTTACCGAATTAGCAGGGGTTAATGTACAATGGTCAATAAAATGGTCAATGCACACCATTAGTTTTTTGACAGTTGACAAGGCACACTGTGCAGCCAGTGGGGGGCTCCCATGCCCCAATGGCCCTACTAATAAATGACCCTCTCCCAAATTCCCGCAGCACACCTGGAGACCGTTCGCGGCACACCGGTGAGCCATGGCACAGTTGTTGAAAATGGCTGCTCTAGACATAACTGCTCAGGAGGAAAATCTTCATAATGAGCAATTCCAAAAAAAGCCCTTTGAGATGATGAAGGGAAGTCAAGGTTGATTTCTTCTGGTCTTGGCGTTTTATGGATTTTGCTTGCTGCTTTGTTGCTTATTTTGTTTATTTTTATTGTAGTTTTGCTGTGTTCACTATTATATTTTGTAAGTGGCTTACAGCCCAATCCTATCCATGTCTACTAAGAAGTAAGTCCCATTAGAGTCAATGGGGCTTATGCCCAAGAAAGTGTGGATAGGACTGGACTGCTAGAGAGTTAGTAGTCTTGGTTATAAATTCTGAAAATAAAGCACATAAATAAATAGCAATGGAATGAATTTTACATACAGTGATTAGAACTAGGGAGAGAAACTAATGGGAGAGAAGGAAAAAATCCTATGCATTCCAGAAGTACCTACTTTCAAGCAATATATTTTAACAAGAAAATGTCTTGTCTTGTGGCACCACAAACATTACTCTTGGTTTGAGCTGCTGCAAAAAACTAACACGGATTTAGCAATTCTGAACTCATTTTAAAGATATGTTTAAATGAGAAAATGCACAAAACAATCCGGCAATTGATCTGGTATAGCACTTCATTCACAGAATTGCCTTGGCGATCCTATTTCAGTTACTCACCTGCTCGGTCATACAGAATGTGGGATCGCTGGAGTCCTTCCTTTACATGGTCTTCTTTTATGACCACTCCATTAGATAAGTCATGCATGTCACTCTGATGGGGGAGCTTAGTTAACCTGGCTTGAACAGCCATCTGGAGTCCATTCAACCCAGTTCTTGCATCACCATCACAAAGGTAGGCAAGAGTATTTATAGCTGTCCTCTCGATGCACACACAAGATCTGAAAGAAATTATGCCATATTGCTTTTCACAAATACATGACATCCATGTACATGACCTATTGTTCACAAGGCCAAATTTCTTTGCACTGTCCACTGAGAGCCTATTGGATTTAAGCTTTATCCTTATGAAATGCCAGAGTAGTTAAATGTTACAGAGGCTTCATGAACAGAATGTAATCTATGCACTGAGCCTTAAGCACCCAAACACGTAAAGGGCCCAATCCTATCCAATTTCCAATGCTGGTGCTGCAATGCCAATGGGGTATGCACTGCTTCCTGTGTTGGAGAGGCAGTCACAGAGGCAACCTCAAGGTATAGGAACATTTGTTTCCTTACCTCAGGGCAGCATTATGGCTACACCAGTGGTGAAAAGTTGGATAGGATTGGGTCCTAAAACTGCTAGGGATCTTTAACAACCATCCCAAACCTGTGTGTATTTGCAATCACACAATGGATAACAGAGGTAGATGTAGTCCACTGCCTTTTATGGTTAAAAAAACAACAACTTGGAGAATGAGATTGGGTTATTCTCATTCAAACCTGAACCAAAAAAACAAGCCGAGTCTTATTCTTTTTCTCTGCAAAGGAGCAGAACCTGAACCAGTATTTGAAAATCCTCACTGAACCTGGAATGGAACAGAACCCTAACAAATGTTTAGTCTACTGTGAAAAATAAGAACCCCCAAACCCCTAATCTAATGTGTTGAAGCATTTTCTGGGCCCAACTGGAACTTATCATGAGTGCATAAAAGTCATATGTGGAAGGATTCCACCACATGCATGTGCATGCATTCGTCTAGGCTTTGGCTTTCCTAAAGGACTGGGAAGGAGCAGGCAGGACTCCTGATGCTGAAGCAGGCAGGACTCCTGAAGCCTGATGCTTCAAGGTTTAAAGGTGAAATCCACTTTAATTAAATAGCACAAATTTGTGCTGAAACTCACCATGCAATGCTGTCACATCAAACATTGAGTTTTACCAGACATTACTAGAGGAGATAGCAGAAGGAGATGAGGAGTTGCTGCTTTTGACAAGAGCCTCATGTTCTCTGAATGTCTAGTTCTGGCTTTACTTAAAGGAAAAAAGTTACCCCACAAAGATGGATGTGCTAGCAGGCCCCACGCAATTTATTTAGTGGTTACATTCTGGCCCCCAGCACAGTAGAACCTACAGCTTCTAAAAGGAGAATGAACCTCTGCTATGCAAACACTGAGTAAAAAAGATTGATAAAAGGATAGAAAAGACAAATTAAGTGGAAAGGGAACAACAGATTAGGAAATGGCTTCCACACGACAGAATAAAATCAATGATGACAACAATGAAGCTTAATGCAATCTATTGATTTCAAAATGTTGCTTTTTCTTTCTATTTAGGGGTTACATAGAGCATTCATAGATGCCTGGTTAGAAGGATGTATGCGCAGACATGTGAGGATTTGGCTCTCCATTTTTAAGTTAGTAAGTTACGTAGCAATAGTAAAAATATGAAGGAATCCCAATGGACAAATGCAGCCACTTTATTTTTAAGAGCAGAAGCTACCATGCATAAAGGTTTGGCACACGCAGCCTCTCCACCACTGTTCTGTTTCCAGCTCCTGACTCATTGCTTCTTTCCAATAGAGATTAGCATGTGGAGACTGGAATAAGCAACCAGGTCTTATGGAGTATGCTGGCATTGCAAATAAATCCAGGATTATCAGTAGTTCTGCACTTCCTTCACTGAATGATTTATTATTTTCACGAAATACTTTATAAACTCCTAGATCTTTCAATCTATTAATTTTTAACTAAGTAGATCTGTAAATCTATTAATCATTAACTAATTAGTCACACCCTTTAACCAATTGATCAGTTCACATTTAAATATATTTGTATATTACTCAAACTTCAATTCGGGGGGCTTTTTGAGATACTGAAGAAAGTGTGACACAAAAATACTGTTGAATTCAATTAAAACTTCCCAAACTAAACAGTAAGAACAAATAAAGCATTCTCAGGTAGCTGCCTGATTTCAGCACCCAGGTATACTTGTTATCACAGCACACACACAACTACTTTATTATGATCTGTGAGGTCTACTGATCTCACAGCAGCTGTACTATTTCAAGGTAATTTCACAATCCATTTGTGAGAAAGTCACAGTAAAACCATCTCAGTAAACACAACAGGATTTTTTAGGAGTAGATCCACAGTGCTTTTGCAGACCATCATAGTGTTGCCAGTTTGCTCCTTTCAGAGATGCTACTGTGTTTCTAAATGAATCAAAGCTGACTAAAAGGTTATTTTTAAAAGCAAATTGAGCTGTGCAAGTACCTATCAAGTCACAAGCACTTGTGTGAAATGAAGACCAAAGAAAAAAAGAAGCTTAAAAAGAAATTAGTTTGAGAAAAAGGGACAAATTGAAAAGCCTCTGTAAAGAACAGTAAAAAAGAATTTATTTTTTAAAGCAAAAAGATTTCCTCTGTAGCTTGACTTGAAAACAAGCCAATCCCCACGGCAATATAAATAATTTTTTAAGTCCGGCACATACCCGCCTTTAACAGAAGTATGATCCAGAGTCTTAAGTAAGTACATTACACAGAATACAGGCAGAGTATCCCATTTCCCATCATTAATCAACATATGTAACAGACTGTTTCACTTTCACGAGGCAAACTTGGCTTCAGATCTAAACTCGGCTATGATGCTGACTGAGACACTTAGGAAACTAAGGTTGCAATCCTGGAGAGCTATTTACTGGAGAGTGAGGGCCCAATTCAGAATGGCCCGTGCTGGTGCACAGTGTGGCAAATGTGCTGTAACTTACTGCTGGGGCTGGCGTGAGCTCAGTGCAAGCCCATGCTGAGCCAAAGCCTGGCGGAAAGACTGACGAATGCTGCCTGGAGCTCTGGGCGAGCACCAGGCAGCAAACTGGTACACTGGGGTGGGGGAAGCATTCCGGGGCAGGGGGAATGTGCAACAGGGGAGGGAATGAGGCAGGAGGGGGCGAAGATGGCGGCAGGCCCTATCACCATATCCTAAACCCCTCCTGGCCAGGGAGACCCAAAACAGTTCTCCTAGAATCTGTGCCTGCTCAACAACAGGTGCAGATCCAAGGGGACCCATCGGAGATTCCCCACCTGGGGATTACACGTGGTAAGGGAACATAAGCTCCCTTACCCTGAGTAGACCTGGCAGTGCTTCCCAGCCCCATGGGATGCAGCGGTTGCCGTTTTGGCACCATTGCAGCCCTGGGAAGCACAGTATTCGGTTGTCTCTCCCACCTCTCTCCACAGATTGCTAAATATTGTCCAACGACCTTGCCCTGATCAATTTGACAGTCAGGGCCAGTCAAGGTTCTAAAGCAGCCATTTTCAACCTTTTTCAGCTCACGGCACACTGACAAGACACTAAAATTGTCAAGGCACACTCCCAGTTTTTTACTTACATTAAATTACTACATTACAATTAATTTTTAATTAATACAATTAAATCATTACATGAAAAAGGGCACAATCCTAACCAGGTCTACTCAGAAGTCAGTCCTATTTTGTTCAGTGGGGCTTACTCTCAGGGAAGTGTGGTTAGGATTGCAGCCAAAGACTCACAAGAAGTTTGGAGAGTATGAAGTTTGGAGTATATGTGATTCTGGAAAGGAGGAAAAATGTTGTGATTAAAGTGTAATGCCAGAAAGTGCTGGCAAAGAGAGGTCAGACTGAGCACATAGTGGGGTGAGGGGACAATGAAGACACATGATTGAAAGAAGTGCAGGATTCAGCTGGAGTGGGAGGTTGAGAATGTTAGGAAAGTGATTCTGGACCTTTGAAAGGTGCGGAGGAGTGAAGGGAGGGACAGTAAGAGAGGTGCTACCTGTGATTTGGGAGGGGGAAATGTGCCTGTAGGAGGGAGTGGGGTGGGGAGAAGTGCCAATTGCCTGCTCCTGTATTCAAGAAAAAAGAGTGCGACCAAAAGCCCAATGCTAGGCAATATGTCTACTCAGAAGTAAGCCCCACTATAGTCAATGGGGCTTACTCCCAGGTAAGTATGGACAGGATTGTGGCCCAAAGCCCTTCCTCTGAAAGGCAAAAGGCAAGGCAGGGAGGGTCGCCTTGGGCAGTTGCAGGCAACTGTGGCAGGAAAAGGGACTTTTGTGGACCCTTCGCCAGGTCAGCCAGTTCTTGGGCTGGTGGCCTCAGCAGACGCGCTCCCTTCCGACCTGCTTGCCTGCTCCTGCTTCTCCCCGCGCATGCAGCTGCTGCCTGTCTCCTCTGGCCTCGAGGCACACCTGAGGCTGCCTCACGGCACACCAGTGCACCGCAGCACAGCAGTTGAAAACCGCTGTTCTAAAGTATGATACTAATGGGATAAGGAAAGGAACATCATCCTTCAAAAGCACCATTAGAAAAGGACACCTAACAGTATCTTTTTATTTCTTTCAATGGTTGGTGAGGGGGGAATGAAGGAACAGCAGTTCAGTGAAAGAGAAGGAAAGGGGGACAGATTGTAAATGCACAGACAGAGACTGAGAAAATTTCAAATTGTTCCTTTTTGTTATGAATTAAAGAGAACAAAAAATGTTCTTTGCAAAACACTCCTATCTACCTATCAAGTTGAATAGTATGGTTAAGGTTGTCCATACTCTGAAGAAAGTTCAATTAAATCCACCAGGACTTACTACCAGGAAGATGAATGTATGGCAACATCTTGTTGTGGAACCCCTCTTCCACTGAGGGGAATCCTTTACTGAAGACGTTAGCATCATAGGTTGTCCTCTGACAGGATATAGGAGCAACCTGATTTATGAGGTGATTTTTCTGAGACTGAAGTTGGCAGAATACCTAGTAGAAACCCATAAGCAGACAATACATTCTTCCAGGAAAAAAAAACCTGAAATGCTTCAAAACAATTGTATTCCAGATGACCTTAGCAATGCCACTTCTCCAGAAGACCAGCCATCTGTAATTACCATAGATGGTAATTTAAACACATGAACCTTTATAGTTGCCTAGTGCAAAATCCAAGTTAAACTTAAAAATTAAGTTTTCAGTTTAAAACTTCTTTTTCAATCCAACCTAAAAACAATTGCAAATTAAAACTGAACAGGAGGCAACTCTAAGCAATGCATAAAGTTCCATGTGTAATAAATTCTCACACACACACATACACCAAACAAAATTATTCTTATTCTGTTAACTTGTTCTCTGGAAAAAAAAACATTTCAGTGGCCACAAAATATCTGGTTTTTTCAGCCTTATGGTTGTGTATTAAAATATAAGTTTCACCTTGCTTTCTTCTTGTTTCATACTCCCCTCAAAAATATCTCAATATGTGTGTCAACTATCTGTAGTGGGCCCTTTATTTCATATGATGTAACAATTGGAAGGCAGGAAGCTAACCTACTTCTTGACCTCCGAAGACGTCCATAATCTCAACTTACACTTGCACTATTCCAGATTTTTGCCAGTCTCCAAAATTAACACAGGACATATTGGACACCAAGCCTTGATGTTTATACCTTGTAAGCAGTGATACTTAGAGACAAAAATACAAACAAACAGATGAGGAGGACACCCCAGGTCTTAACACTGGCTGACCTCAAGATAATATGTCAACTAAAAAGTAAAGGAAAACTACAGCTGGTACACAAGCAATGATTACTTTTCATCTGCGACGTTGCTAATGTTGGCCTAAATTAATCAATCTTTCAATAAAGAGAGTACAGACACTCCAATGATCCACCACGAAAGCAACAACTGCTTATTCTTGTCCACATATGAATCAAGGGTAGAACTACATGTGATGAAAGTCCATGGCTTCAAATACAGGTTATCAAAATACTCCTAAAATTTAGGCACATGCTTTTCTCCAACTAGAGTCAGAGAAAGGAAACAAACCTGGCCAGGAAAAGTGGCTGGGCTGGATGAGGAAGAGTTCAAATCTTCTTCTTTAAATCCCCTTCATCCGCTTTAATTTACACCTGTGATTGAAGGCACAAGTCTGCCACTGTCCTACATGGTTCTGCCATGACAGAAAGCAACTTGTCCAGGTTTACCTAGTAATCTTCACAACTAAAACTTGTGCTTCTGCTTCCAAGCCCACCATCATTCTAACAAGTGCATCCACACAGACTCTCTTAACATTAAAATAAAATGGGCCTGCTGTCATGGAAGAGAATTGCTTCCTGCAACTTCAGTAACTTGCTTCCCTCACAAGAATCCATCATCAGGCCAAATTCTCATGGGAAACACTAGGTGACATAAAGGGTTCACTTGGTATTATAGGTAGGAGGAGAATGACTTGTGGTGATGTTATTATTATGCAAAGTCAACATCATTACCACCTCTGCTCTTCATTGTGACTGCTGCCCAGTGGTTTATAGACCAGGAGCATTAGTAAGCATAATGTATGTACAAAAGCAGCCAAGTATAAGATAGCCAACTCATTTCTTTATCTGCCTCTTACATTTATATACAGGTACTACCTTTCTGCCTTTGCATTCAAAGTAATTTACTATTTAAAAATATTAGATTTTTTTAAAAATCACATGAGATAGCAGAGTTGTCTCATGTAAGTGATGGTCCTTTCAGGAACAAAGAGTATTGCCTTCTCTGACCTGGACTCTTTTCTCCCCCCCCCCGCCCCCAATGACAAACAGATCTGAACTAGCCCCTGGAAAGGTGGAGGAAAGGCTGCCCCATCAATCCTCTCACGTGAATGCTGGCCACTGACCAGTCAACAAACGTAACACAGCCTTATCAGGGTTGCAATCATTCTAAAAACATTTGCATTGTCAGCCAACATATAATATGATGCTACAGATCTCATTCATTCATTTTTAAGAGGTGGGTTCCACCCTTCATAACAGAAGGGATAACCTGTTGGCAGTGTCCGTTGTGAAGACTCAAAAATCCAACAGATGCTTTGGACAGGCCTTCCAACAGTCAGCAAAAATCTTTTCCCATGTCATTCATTGTTAACATTTATCTGTTGGACTGCACCCAATTCCCACCGATATCTCCTTACACATCTGTTCTTGCCCACAAAACCCCAATCCTCTTCACCTTGTTGAAACCAAGAGTCTTAGAAGCACAACTAATTCCACCAATTCAGTCTGCAAATTTACTTCTCATGATGCCGATCATAAAATACGGGGTATCTGAAGCAGAATTTGTTGTGAGTTGGACTGGAGGAACTGAAAGAAGACTACACTGATATACAGTGTAATACACTATGTATACACCAGCCGCGGACCTACACAGCCCCGCGCCTGGGGCAAAGCTCTGCGGTGGCGCCCCCCTGTGGGCTGTCTCCCTCACGCAGAAATCTGCCCCCTCTCAACTCACCAGAGGCTCATGGAACCTTGCGCAACCTCCTCCCACACTGGAGAAACCTCTGTGAAGTTCCCCAGTGCTATAAACTGTGCTTCTGGCAAACCGGAAGCACAGTTTCCGCCCCTGTCAGGAATCTCAGAGAGGCTTCCGCAGGGTCCTTGTGGCCGACACCTGGGACATTTGCCCCAGGGAAGTCTATGGCTGACTCACAACTGGTATACACTATATAGTGTATCCACTATACATTGGAATACACTTAGCAGTTGTTTTTCCTCACTTCTGACACTATCAAGAATGCTTGAGGTAAAACCTGCTAACAGGTTTCTGAAATGATTTAGCAGAATACTAAAGGACTACTCCAAACAGGGCTCTTCAGGTGAAACTAGTGAAAACAAGGATCTGGTTTTAATTACAAAGGTGTAAGCATTATGAAATGTTACACTAACGTGTTGAACTACAAAAAAAATCTCCTTTATATGCTGTTGCAGAAGTGTGGAAGCTGCTTTGCCATGACTTCATCCTGCAGCATTCCTGTAAAGTTTAAAGGCCTGGCATCATTGGCAAGGCTTCTTTGCCTGCAATTGTTACCCAGACAGGATCAGCAATCAAGCGCGAAGGACTTGTGTGAACTGTTCTACCCAGGTAGTGCCTGGCTTTTGAACTCTGCAGAAGCAGTGTGGCAGAAAGCCATAGGACAGTGTATAAGAATATCTAAGTGGCTTCTTAATTTCTTGGCTATGTCTCCTGCTTACTAAATAACCTTGAGAAACTCCTTTAACCTTTCTGTGCTTCTGTTTATACATGTTTACCTGACTCACAGAACTGAGAAAGTATAAATGGACATAAAACACTTTGATTTCCTCCCGCTACTAATATTATTCAGGAGCAAACATGAAAACAACCAACCTTATTCCTTAAGAAAATAAAATACTTGCACATGGAGCAGTTGCAGACATAACAAACTGTGCAATGCAATACATGTTTATTCAGAAGTAAGTCTCAATGGACTCAATGGGGCTTACTTCCAAGTAAGCTTGTATAAGATTGTGCTGCAAGCGAAGCCTGATCAGCAGAAGAGAGGGTAAGGATGCCGCTTTTTCCATGGTCCTGAGGCTTTCTCCAGAAGGCGAAAGCACAACACAGGCCCCTGCCCCACGGTGTC
This sequence comes from Tiliqua scincoides, assembly GCF_035046505.1. Taxonomy (NCBI): domain Eukaryota; kingdom Metazoa; phylum Chordata; class Lepidosauria; order Squamata; family Scincidae; genus Tiliqua; species Tiliqua scincoides. Next base: position 83,495,437 of record NC_089824.1, on the reverse strand, counting down.
CTAGTTGATAATATACAGATAGGTGGTGGACCAATGACCTTATATCATTCATTCCATTATTACTAATTACAGTAGAACTAAACTGAAAGGCTGTTTGCAGTATAAGTCTAGTTCCATCCGCAGTAAGAAGAAAATTTTTTTTTTAAATTCCATCATGATATTTTAAGATGTATTCTTTGACAAAGAAAGCTTCTGAAATTCAGCCAAGGGGTCGCCACATAACACAGCTGTGCCAGTAATATCAAGCCCTGACAAGCTGCATTTCTCCCACCCCTCAAATTCACAGTTTATAGTCTGTGGCAGCAAAAATTTTGGTCATACAACAGCAGGCATTCCTATCAGTGAAATGAAGACTGTGAAGGTAACATGAAGATTGTCTTTTAAAAACTGCACAGTATTAGCCAAATCAGACAGTGATCCCAATCCAGAGCGAACCCTACAGAAATGAATGGGATTCAATTATTCACAAATACTTTTTGTTCCACTGATTTCATGGTTTCACTAATTTTTTTTTTACTGACTGGAGCCAATATCTGCAAATAATTTGCCAGAATGTGCATTTTGCTTTCATTGTGTGAGGTGAATACATAATATAGTAATGAATGTTGCTCAGAAAATGGAAAGGAATATGTCCTACAATTCCTTAAAACTGTGACTATAAGTTTCAAAGGCTTGTTTTCAACCTGAAGAGGCATCTTCTCTAATTTTTAGACTTAACTTTTTAAGCGAGTTCAGGGTCAGGAAAAGGAACAGAAAAATTTAATGTTCTTTATATGACATCTGCTGTTAGTCACTTCTTTTTATTGTCCTGGAATGTTCTTATTAATGTCATTTTTAAATGGATAACCAAATGGCATACAGTGCTGCTATTTTCACTTCCAGTCAAACAAGGCAGCCAGCACACAATGGCATTTTTGATTGACAGAAGCAAAGGTATATAAGAGACTGATATCCTTATGCTGGTGTCCAATATGCTGTGTTCACAACCAACAACATTTACTGCATATGTACGACACAGGAACACAAAACAAATCTTCAGCTGTAGAACCAGTTTCAGGAATTTATGGTGAAATCAGCATAAAGCTCTGTGTAAGCTGGAGAGCATTATTTTTGAAAAGCAAAACTGATGTATTTTTCCCCACCAGTTATATCCAACCAATGCAACAACTTATTTTCTTTCCTATTAAAGGAGTTTAAGTTTTCCTGTCCCTCCTCCCTTGATTCCCCATCCCACAACCTCTTTCTCATTTCTGTTCTGGCAGACTGTCAATGAATTCTTTGGGTGGTGTGTGTTTACACACTGCAATCCACGAGGCGTACTTACTCGGAGCTCTTGCTGTTGCTGCCATTCACAGAGCCAGAGAGCAGCTCATCTTGACTCAGAACCTGTATCCCTAAGGACCGGATTGCTCGCATCAGAATAGCTTCCATCGCCTCAACCGACAGCTTCTCAAGAACAATAACACGGCACCGACTCAGAAGAGCCGAATTAACCTGGAAAGAAGGATTTTCTGTGGTTGCCCCAATCAGAGTGACAGTGCCACACTCGACGTGAGGAAGGAAGGTGTCCTAGATATGGGAGGAAAGCAGAAGAAATTGGTCCCAATCAATGACAGCCTGAGGCACCCCACGTGAGTACATTTTCCACAATACTAGATGCATTCATAGCTTTCCTTTGCTCAGCGGGTTGAGAGATGCGCATTCAACATTTCTGACCATTCATACTGTTTAACCCAGTAATAGCTTCATTTGTTCAATTTATGCAGTGCATGTATCAGGTAGCATCCCCATCGCTCAAGCTATAAGTTAAAAACAATGCATTTTCTGAAGGTGCCATTTTTGTAGACAGAATTAAAAGTTTGGTAGCTCCTTCACTGCAACTAAAAGGATTACTCCAGGGCTTCTCAAACTAGGGCATCGCAACACCCCAGCCTGAGAGCCCTGGCCTCTGCCTCCTTAAGGGGGGCAGGGGGGAGGCAGCAACGCGATCCCCAGGATCACGTCGCTAAGGGGGCTGCAGGGACTGGCATTTACTCACCGGTCCCTGCAGCAGCCTCCCGTGGGTGCAGGGAGCCCTGCGCAACTGTCCGCAGGGCTCCCCAAAGCATAAAAAGTGAAAGCAGAACGACTGCGCTTCACTTCCAGTTTTGCGGAGGCAGAGCACAATCGCTCCACTTTCACTTTCTAAGTTTCGGGGAGTCCTGCGGGCGGTCCCACGGGGCTCCCTGCACCCTTGGGAGGCTGCTGCAGGGACTGGTAAGTAAATTCAGTCCCTGTGCCCCCCTTAGCGACGCGATCCTGGGGATTGTGTCGTGGCTCAAACTCTCCCAGAGAGTTTAAGAATCGCTGGATTACTCTAAGAAACTATAAAGTACTACATAATTCTTATATTTTCATTCAAAACAAATGTTCAGTTTAATTGCAATGTTATTCAGTGAAGATCCTTCTTGCCTAACCATCCCTCATTCCCTACATGTTTTATAGTTTGCAATCCTTACGATGCCTGACATTCTCTGTTCCTTATCTTTTCATGCTAACTTTCAATCACAAAACTGAAATCATGAGAAGCAAATGTAACAAATGAAAGATTATAGCAAGGACGTTGTCAACATGTTGCCTTCCCCCTGCCTCTCACTCAGAGGAGAGATGCTTTGGCTGATTGTTAGTGGGGTGGGAAGGTCTTTTAAAATAGGAGTGCCTAACTCCATTAGGAATACCTAATAAACTCCTAATCCCAAATTTGTGGCTGAAACTAGAGTACAATGTCCTTATCATGGCCAATCAAATTTCAGTTCACAGACAGAAGGATACTAAAAAAAATTATCAGTCCAGACTGCAACTCAACCAAGTGCATGCACACACCATGAAATATGTTAATGTGGTAAAGATGAGGGAAACTTCAATTCCCTACTTAGCCACAAAACTTATTAAGGGCCTAATCCTATCCAACTTTCTAGTGCCGATGCAGCTGTGCCAATGGGGCACGTGCATCCTGTGGGGGAGAGTCAAGGAGGCCTCCTCAAGGTAAGGGAACATCTGTTCCCTTACCTTGGGTCTGCATTGTGTCCCCATCAGGACTGGAAAACTGAATAGGATTGATCCCTAAGTGACCTTGGTCCAATCATTCTCTCAGTCCAACCTACCTGACAGTGTGCTAAGGATTAAAATAAGATAACCCACACTGAACTCTCTATGTTGAGCTAGAACCAATTTGGGTTCAAAAGCAGTATTTCTCAAAACATATCACATAGCCCATTAATTTGCAAAGATAAGCCTCTTAACGATAACCAGTTGAAGTGGAGCCATCAATACCTGCTGAGACTTATTGAAACGGTGTATCTCATCAATAAAGAGGATGGTTTTCCTCTTGAAGAGTCTCTTCTCATTTTGGGCTTGGGTTATGACTTCTCGGACATCGTTGGTTTTGGCACTTGTCGCTGATAATGTCACAAACCTTGTGCCATTCTTCTTGCTGCTATGTGCGATGATGTGCGCCAGGGTAGTCTGCAATGAAGAATGGAGCTAGCATGTTGATCTTGCTTTGAGAAGAGAAAATGTAAACACTAAGGGGAAAAATCACTCAGGAATATGTTTGCATTGTGGAAAAAAGAAAGTCTTCCCCCTCCCCCATTTTAACCCAGTGAACAGAGATGCTATATAAGTGGAAGGCTTATTTGGCATTTGAGTCAAAGGAACCACTATCACCCATCCTCAGGCTGTGATTCAAACAGTTATTTTAGCTATTGGGGATGTCCACTGAGGTTTTAAAGGTCTTTTTTCTTCCTCTCATGCTATATCAAACAAAAGTCCCAGATGTAAAAGCAACTTGCCATGAGACAGGGAAAGCTGCTGCTTAAGAAACTGAAACACAAAGACCTCATCAGGGTGTAGAACTAGTTGCTGATTTCTACAAGAAACAACTTGGAATTCAAGCTTCTAAGTTCTTTTGCTTCTTTCTCACTTTCTTGAGAACCCTGTCTGAAAGGCAGCATCATGTATCACCAGTGGGCAATATCTTAAGAAGAAAAACACCATCTAAAAGGCATAATCTGATCAAGAAAAAGTTAGCCTACTCTACTAACATTAGCCTGTTCTACAGTTCTGTTTTAGGGATTGTTGAGATAATGCGTGTGAACGCATATGAACTACACAAATGCTAAAGGTATCATATTTAGTACCAAACATTTTAATAAACATGCTACTCCAAAATATTGTGTGCACTGCAATAGACTATTTCCTTATGAACTCACACTTGACCTACAGAAATCCTACAGAAATGTAATATGATAACTGCACTTAACTGATTGCCAGACAAACTGTTGAGTTATCTCAAAGGGTAGTTATTTTGGTTTCCTCTTTTTGTCCTCGTGGCAGGACACGTTACTTGATGTTGGTGATTATTTATAGGCGATTTTTGGTAGTCCTTTTTGTTATGCAGACCTGCACAATTTGTGATCTGCCAAGCTGAATGTAGCCACCAGCTGTGCATTCTGACCTTTCAAGTATTGCACAAAATAACTCGGTTCTGCAGTACCAGGGAGTAAGCAGGGAAGAGGGAAGAACATTATTGCACTCCCAGTGAGCCACCACAAAGGGCTGGTGGCTTGTATACAACCTGATGTTGTGCAGATCTGCCATATTCACTGTGTTCTATGAACACTTTCATAGCCAGAATATCAAGCTCTCAATATTGCGACACACAATTTAAGGTAATGTGCTACAGAAGAACAGTCAACAACAGACCAGTGCGGACAATGTTTTAAAGTGTGATTAAGGACTTAGTGGAAAGGACTTAAGGACTTAAAGTGGAAAGATCTCTCCAGACTGACAGAATGGGCAGCAAAATGGCAGATGCGCTTCAATGTCAGTAAGTGTAAAGTCATGCACATTGGGGCAAAAAATCAAAACTTTAGATATAGGCTGATGGGTTCTGAGCTATCTGTGACAGATCAGGAGAGAGATCTTGGGGTGGTGGTGGACAGGTCGATGAAAGTGTCGACCCAATGTGCGGCGGCAGTGAAAAAGGCCAATTCTATGCTTGGGATCATTAGGAAGGGTATTGAAAACAAAACGGCTAATATTATAATGCCATTGTACAAATCTATGGTAAGGCCACACCTGGAGTACTGTGTCCAGTTCTGGTCGCCGCATCTCAAAAAAAACATAGTGGAAATGGAAAAGGTGCAAAAGAGAGCGACTAAGATGATTACGGGGCTGGGGCACCTTCCTTATGAGGAAAGGCTATGGCGTTTGGGCCTCTTCAGCCTAGAAAAGAGACGCCTGAGGGGGGACATGATTGAGACATACAAAATTATGCAGGGGATGGACAGAGTGGATAGGGAGATGCTCTTTACATTCTCACATAATACCAGAACCAGGGGACATCCACTAAAATTGAGTGTTGGGTGGGTTAGGACAGACAAAAGAAAATATTTCTTTACTCAGCGTGTGGTCAGTCTGTGGAACTCCTTGCCACAGGATGTGGTGATGGCGTCTGGCCTGGACGCCTTTAAAAGGGGATTGGACAAGTTTCTGGAGGAAAAATCCATTACGGGGTACAAGCCATGATGTGTATGTGCAACCTCCTGATTTTAGAAATGGGTTATGTCAGAATGCCAGATGCAAGGGAGGGCACCAGGATGTGGTCTCTTGTTATCTGGTGTGCTCCCTGGGGCATTTTGTGGGCTGCTGTGAGATGCAGGAAGCTGGACTAGATGGGCCTATGGCCTGATCCAGTGGGGCTGTTCTTATGTTCTTAAGGACATGTGCACTCATGGCGCACACATGAGGCCTTATGTGGTGTGATCAGGCCCGGCCGAAGGTAGTCTGGTGACAGAGAGCTTAATCCTGAGGGCTCTATTACCGGCAGCACACACGTACTACCGCTCTAACTGTCATAAGTGTGCCATAACACACACTTACGGGCACCAGGGGAGGAGGGAGCACTGACGCTGGGCCAGTGCCAGTAGGTGCTGAACTTCAGCACCATATGGATAGCTGGCTGGGGCTCCTCCAGCACCAGCCGGCACTGAGTGTTTTTGAAATGGGGGGGGCAGAACAGGGCAGAGGGAGGGTGGAGGAAGGGGAGGATCAGGCCCAGGACAGAGGTGGAGACGGCAGTAGAGTCCTAAATCCCCTTCCAAGTCAGGTAACTCAATGCAGATCTCCTCAGCTCTGTGCCTCCTCAAATGTGGGCGCAGAGGCAAGGAGACCCATTGGCACCACAGTGGCGTTACCCAGGGTAAGGGAGCAAATGCCCCTTACCCTGAAAAGACTCCAGCAGTAGCCTCAATGCCCACAGGATGCAGCGGTCATCATTTTGGCACAACTACAGCCCTGGGCACCTAGGCATTTAGGATTGGTTGTGGGGCAGATGAAAAGTGTCACACTGCTACAAGCAAAAAAAAAAAAACTAAATCAAACCAAAACACCTTGTGCTCATGTTAGTGCCCCCCCCACCAGAGGTTAATAAGGAGGGGATACAGAACCCCCTTACCTTCCTGTTCCATCCTGCCTCCTTTCTCCTGTGAGACTATAGGATTTCAATTAAAATGGAAGAGCAGACCACTCCTAGCATACTCTGGTCTTCCTGTTTATTTGTAGTAGGACTCGTGCAGAAGACGGAGATGGTGCTAGAATAGGAGATATGAGGTGAACTCTGCCTCTTTGCCTACTGGTTGTTGGAGAGTTTCTGGCAGCAGCAGCAGCGGGGTGTCTGCCACACTCTTTAATTTGGCACCCAACATGGCTGTTTTGGACCACTTCATGGAAAGGCTGGTCCTAACAGTGGTGATGTAAGCATTATACAGGTGTCCTCTCGTATCCTGTATCCACTGATTCAGTCATCCGCAAACCTGTAGGCCTCCTGTGATCCACGGGTGCCCACTGATGTTAAGAGGCTTACCAGCAAAGTGTTTCTTCCTTTTATAGGATACTATAAGCATGCAACCTTGAAAAGATTTGATTGAATGTTAACAGGAAGCAGGAAGTTAACTGCAGGAAGTTAATCTTCAATCTAGTCTCTTCAAGCTACCTGCATGGGTTCTAAGTTTGCATACTTAAAGCATCCTGTAAGGATGAAACACTTCACTGGGCCTCTAAACGTTAATGGGCACTGGGGGCCAAGGAGATATGGTTTCCCCATATCCATGGTTTCTGTATCTGCAGGATGCCCTAGAAAGAATCCCCCACAGATATGGGGGGCACCTGTACTTTAATTTTAAGAGGTTGACAAAAAACCTTTTCCTTCACTAAGGGAAAAGGACAATGAGGACAATGACAGATGGGTATGAAGGCAACAAGAAAGAAAAAGTTTCATCATGTCACAAAACATGTCAAAAACCATGACTTCAAATCATGCAAAACATTTTGTTACATCAAAAAGCTTCATACTGCAATTCAGCTGAAGCTGAAACTAAACAAATGGAAAGCAACGCAGGTTGTGCCTCATTATCCAGTAGGGTTCTGTTCTGGAACCCTCAGTGGATAAAAATAAAATCAATGGATACCAAATCAGTGGAAAAATAGTTTTAAAGATCCACTTCCAGGCTTCTTGCTCCTCTATTGTTGCCCCAGAATGCATTGGTTAGACACTGTGCCACATTCAGCCACTAGGTGGGGTGAATAATAGAATCTAATGGAATGAAATTATATTTAACAGCGTGAAGATAGGAAATTGGATTTTAATGCTTTTTTCATTGTTACAAGGTTTTAAAGGTGGACCTGGGAATCAGCAGTGAGCCAAATCAGTGGATAATGAGGCATGACCTGCAAACTATCCCTTGGGGAAAAAAATGGGAGAACAATGGGGTGAGATGGAAAATACATAAATGCAAATATTTAAGGGAAACATTGTATAAAAGATTTATAGGAATAAAGGGATGAATCAGTGTCAAATTAAAGTGCCAACGCTGGAGAAAAAGTCTGGTGCGGAGGAACCCAACATTTCTTTTTCATCCAACAGGTATGCAGGGAACCATAGCCAGTTAAGTCAAAATCAGACTGAGTATACATTCTTCAACTGGGCAGTAAGGATTTTCAGTGGAACAGGTGTAGGGACACAGCTGTTCAGGGCAGTAAATTATTTACATGTTTTTAGGGAGATGGCAAGAAGGCATTTGGGAATGTGAGAAAATGAAAGGGCAAAAGCCTTGTAATATTTCAGAATTCAACTCAGACAGTTTTGTCTTCACTATTCCACCCCTACCTCATCACATGTGCCAGAAACCACTGTCAAGATTCAGTGTCCTATGGCAAGCTCAGAGAAAGAATGAATACGTGTTCTGTCTTAAATTACAACAACAGGAAACAGGTCTCATTGTATCCAATGAGATTTGCTTCTGAATAAACATGCATAGGACTGAAACTTGCGTCCATTCTATGTAAAAAGTAAAAACAAGGGCTGTAAGCTTTAATCAGCTAAGAGCCCAATCCTATCCAACTTTGCAATGCTGATGCAGCTGTGTCCACAAGGTATGTGTTGCATCCTGTGGTGGTGATGGGCAGTCATGGAGGCCTCCACAAGGTAAGGGAATGTTTGTTCCCTTACCTCAGGGCTGCACCAACACTGGAAAGTTGATTGGGCCTAAAGTAATTTAAAAGTTATCCCATAACTGATACATGCAACTGAAGCTGAAGAGTATGTTATCATGTAAGCAGCACAATTGTGACAAATCCTCGTTCATGTCACAAATTGGGCAATAATTATTTAAAAAATCCATAACGGTGGCTTTTCCTTTCAGTTTGTATCCATAGTTAACAGATGTTTGACATTTCTGGGTAAAACCATTATGGCTTTTCTTCTAGCAAAAAGTAATACAGGCACTTGTGGTTATCAGCAAGCAACTGAAATTCAGTTCTAGTATGTCTAATATCTGGATCTTGCACAGTAATGAAGAGAACTTATTTTAAAGGCTCAGAGATAAAGGGAATATTCTACAATCCAGAGTCTCTAGAAAATGGAAAAACAAGTAAACTAATTAATTGAGGTAACCCAATTTTAAAAAAAACGTTGATCGAGAATGCCCCTTTAGTTGATTAAACAGTTTTTCATCAATTATTCTAACTAATCAATGGGAGCTGCCCTTATTCCAACAGAACAGATTCTGTTGACACTGTGCAAAATCAGACAACACTTTCCTGATGAATGTAGTTTTTCTAAGGAGTCAAAAAGCTTCAGGTTCTTAAAAGGAGAATAATGAAGGTATGGAAAGCAGCTCCTCACAGCCTTCTCTCCCAAGAGCCATTCTGGTCCAGGAGGCTGAAGGGAAGAGATACTCAGCAGCTGGTGTGGGCAGGTGGTGACAGGCCCTAAACACTGCTTGAGAAGATATTCCAAAGATCAGGATTACTGCAGCAGGTGCTCTGAACCTGATCCTCTACAAGACAGAGCTTCTGAGTCAGTTCTTTCTCTTGGGGACTATTAATCTGCAATGTACAGAACACTCCCATTTGTTCTTTCACTGGCAGACAGAATTGGTTCTCATTTTTCTCTTGTTCCCCTCTTTGTCCCTTAAGGTAGCATGGAAGACTTGCTCAAGATAAGACAGCAGAAGCCTAACGACCCATTTTGCAGCTAGCGAACACTGTGGTTCAGAAATATATGATTTGCCCAGTGTTCTGCAATGGAAAGCAAGAAGCCTTTGCTGACCTACTGAATTTGTATTCTGCTTCTGTGTCCGCAGAAGTAAATGCTGAACCATGGAATGTTCAGGGTTGTCAATCAAAGGGAGAAACTCTCCTTATGGTTGTGTTTACCTCTTTAGACAAATGCTGAATGTGAATAAACTAGGAAGGGGGTTCAGCCAGTACAGTGGTGGTCTGGCTTGTGGGCGCAACCCTATCAAATCCTGTACACCAGTGGTTCTCACACATTTAGCACTGGGACCCACATGACCAGAAGTGACATCATCAAGCAGGAAAATTTTTAACCATCCTAGGCTGCAATCCTACCCACACTTACCAGGAGTAAGTCCCATTTACTGTCATTCTAAAAGAATATACATTGTAGCCTGTTCAAAGTACAGGTCTGTAATATTTCCCCAAATGCAGTCACATACCATCAAGCATCAAGTCTAATACATTAAAAATAAAATATTGAAATGAATGGGGACTCACCTGAAATTGACTTGTGACCCACCTAGTGGGTCCCAACCCACAGTTTGAGAAACACTGCCATACATGTTTTCTCTCCAGAGAGAGCAAACTGCTGAATAAGGCTCAAGTGATGACTGTAGGTGTGAAGGAGCCACCAGATATAACTTTACTATCACCATAAACAGGAAGATTTTCAGCATAATTAATTCAAACATTTTGCTGAGGCATTACATAATACGAAATCAAATGATGGGCAGGCATGTACAAAGCACTGACAGATTGCTTCTGGGAGAAGAAATGCGTTGAAATGTTCCAGTGGGGTTAACACTGCCTGCTCCAGTTCTGGGTTTACAAGTGGAAAAATACTGAAAAGACCCTGAATTTGCACCAATAAAACCATTCTCAAAACCCCTCAATCTATTACAAGAGGTAGGATTGGTTACAGTTCAGTTCAGTTATCACACCAAAATCACAGTATTCCCTAACCATAGTTCCAAAAACCATGGCTTGATTTTCCATGTTTGCAGGTAAATGTAGCTCAGAGTTAATTCTCTGCTTCTGTTTTCTATCAAGTCAGCACACCTGTTTTTATAGTCCAGCAGCCTCTGGACAAAGAATGATGATGATAACTGTAGTTTGTCACTGCCAAAACTACACATAGCACAAACTCGATGCAGACTGGGTCTGCAGAGCCACTTCAAACCACCGTTTTCACTTCCAGTTTTCTAACCAATCGTAAGCCAACACTTATCAATTCAGACAAAGACACTGCACAACATCATACTTAAGCTTCCTTTGAATCTGCACTGATAGGGAATTCAAAAACACTACATTGAAGTTTTGTGCAATGCATTAATACCACTTGAAAATGAATAGGATAATGTTCTTCAGACAGTTATAGAGTACCAGCACTGCAATCAGCTCTGCACTGCAATCAAGTGAAACCGCAGCCCTTTTGTCAATATTTATAAATATATTGTCAATATTTATAGAGACTAAAGCCTGCAGTTTGCATAGACCTCTTTATTCTTCCTAAGTTTATTTTACAAAACTAGCAAGCTCCACATACCCCATATTTCTGTACAGCTGTGTGTCCTTGAGCTTTAATTTATTCTGTGGCTATAGTAAAAGTCTAATAAGTCTCATAAATGATCCAAAACTGGTTTAGACTTTACAAGTAGATAAAGTATACAGGTATATCTCAGCAGCACAATGATATACACTGGATACCCAGAATATGAAAAGGTTATTGACTGTAGCTGCATTTATATGAGGAAGTATTTCACAGCATTTAGTTGGACATTGTATTATGAAGAAAAGTTATATAATAAAGTGTTTGTTGTTTGATTTTTTCTCTGTAAACTGCTTTGTGAACTTTTAGTTGAAAAGCAGTATATAAATACTGTTAATAATAATAATGAGTGTTCTAAATCCTCTACTGTGTTCACATGTCTTCAGTACCAACTTAATAAAAAGTACTGCATTCTTTTAATTTTGCCCAAGAGAATATCAGGGCTTTCAAAGTGGGGGCCACTTTGGTCATTTGCTTTGACAAGGAAAAGGCAGAGTATAAATTATTAAATTAAATAAATATTTTACTGAGGTATATAAATGTTCACAGAATTATAATTTGCTTGGACATGTTTTAAAAAATATGAGGGATAGTCTTTCTTTCTTAACAGTGGGTCATCATTTTATTTCCACAAACTGCTGTCCATACTATAACTTGCAGCCTGGTCCTATTGCAAGCTTGCTCACATGTACATCCTGCTGCATTCAGTGAGGCTTACTTTCAGGTATCGGTGTATACGACTGTAGCCTTAATTACACGCAACAGGTGTAAGACATAATAATACTTGATTTTTTTTAGATACATAAATAGATTGGAAATTGAGAGGATTTTTTTTACAGTATGATATATGACAACTAAGATACTCAAGATCTGCCATAATCCCTCCTTGAAAAAATAAAACCCCCAAGAATTTCTTTCCTCCAACCCTCCTCTGTGTGCATGTTGTTTCACAGAACCTCCCCTTGTTCCCTATTTTGCAGAAGATAAAAGCCAAAGGAAATCCAAGTTAGAGAGGCTGAGAATTTCCTTTTGTGATGCCTGTAGTTATGTCGTGTTACTTTTTGTTATAAATTTTTAAATTATCATTCATTAAAATGCTTAAATAATGTACGAGCTTAAATAATAATTTAAGCTTAAATAAATGCTCGTACATAATAAAATACAAAATTATCTAAAAGATACATGGCAAAAACCAATATGAACACCAACAGAATCTAAGTTATTCCCTTCCTTACCATCATACCAAAGGTAACAGTGAAAAATAAAAAGTCTGGAAAAATAAGACCTTGATTAAATAATGAAGGCTACCAGAAGGCATTACAACACAGGTCTTTCTTGGAAAGTTTTCCATAACTGAGGTGTCAGCACTAAACAGATTCTAACTCCAGTGCCTACCAACCTTATCTCTCTGATGGATAGTGTCCAGAGAAGAAGAATGCTTAAAATTGCAATAATGCTGTTGCGAACAGGTGCTTTGTACAGTTAGTCCTCCAGATGGGACTAACAGGGATAGGCTGGGACCTCTAGGGGTAGGCCTGGAAACTGAATCCATTACAAAGGCATGTAGCTGGGAAGAAGATGGGTGTTGAACTGCCAAGAAAGTGGCTGCTGCGTTCCTTCCCACATTCCCAGGATACCAGTTGTGAAGCAAATCTATAGGACAGGGACTGGCAAAGCCAATGACTGCTTTGTAAAACTAGAATCTTGCATTGTAACACCCTGTTCTGTCACAGATCTCCCATTAATAAAAAAAAGTCACAATGATAGAAATTAATAGAGAATGGTTGTAACAAATGCATAATTTTTTAAAAGCAGTATATAAATGCTAAATACACAAAGAGCTTCGCATACATTATCTCAATATTACAGAAAAGAAAACAAAGGAAGGTGGGACAGTATAATCAGCCATAGTTAAGTTGGAGGCTATGAAAGAGGGCAGTTCACACCATAAACTGAAAAAAGCTATACATTGCGGTAGCATACTATACTATACGTACAACATAAAGAATTACTGGGGCATAAGCCCACTCCTGAAGTCTCTTTCACTTCTTTTGATTATTCCAAGGGGTGGAAAGATCTTAGAAGTGGCACCTTAACATTTGGCCACTTTATTATGTCATACACGTAGGAAGAAGTCCAACACTCTAACTGTATTGTACTTCCAGTTATGAGAATGAGCAATTGTACTGAAGAGTGTGGCCTAAACTAACTCCTGCCTAAGCTGAGATTTGATCCGGGAACTGCCTGACTCAGAACTCGAGGTGTGGAGGCATTTATGGCAGTCTATTCTAGTTCTTGGCAACTTAGGACAGTTCTGGTTTAATGCCGACCTCTCCAGAGGGAGAAAATGTTGCATATGGACTAGCTCAGTGATTTTCAACCTTTTTCATCTCATGGCACACTGACAGGGTGCTAAAATTGTCAAGGCACACCATGCTGCTGGTGCGGGGCTCATATCCCAAGGGTCTTACTATTACCACCCTCAAACTCCACAGGCACACCTGCGGACCACTTGTGGCACTTCTTTCGTCTTTTGATCAGACAAATGGATGAAAATCGCTGGACTAGCATGACACACAACCCGAATACCCGATACTAAACTGAAGTCGTGTTGGCCACTGTGAATGCTGATAGGGACATTACCCATGCATGCATTTCTGTAACTAAAGATGTCTATGGCTGGCATTGGCAATCATTATGCAAATCTTTCAATGTTAAATACCAGAAGTGCCATGGTAGGATACAGTCCCTTTGTCTATGATAGGAAATGACACTTTGGGAAGGGATGGAGTATGCCAATAATTTACTGATGAATCAGCTACTCAGAAGGAGGATTATGTGGAAATGACCAAAAATGCAATAAAGTTGTTAAGACATGCACCACAAAATGAATAATTTAATATGTATAATAGTTTTGAATTCAACTTATAGCATATAATGTAGACCAGGTTTAAACTGCAAATACTTTTGTCTGGTCAAAAAAGAGGTTTTGAGCAAATCACAAAGAAAGCTAAAAGATAAAAATAAGTCAACTTAATACAAACTAGGAGACACAATGTTGCACTGAAAATAGTGCACTCCCCTCAACTATAGAACTCAAGGTGTGGCGGCATTTACGGAAACCTACATTTAGGATCAGATTGCAAATGTAGGACCAAGATCAGATGGTTGTGTTTTTCACAGTCAATTTCTTAGGTAGCAGCATACAGTATCATATGTTCAGTACCTAGCCCTTTTACAAATATGTTAAACAACACACTTACATAAATAAGGTTACCCCTATGCAAATACCAGACCTTTGGTTCGGCAGTCCTCAAGTTCCTTTGCAACACTGAAGTTATTCTGTGCTTGAGTTACATCAGTGGACGTTCCCCTGCTGTCTCTTGACTAAAATTGGATGACCCGTGGCAGACAAGCAAAAATCTCAATCTCGCATATTAAAGGGTCATAAATCACAGCACAGCTTACTCAGATTGCAGGCTTGTCTTTAAGCAGCTGGGCCATTAGAGACAGCCATGAGGGCCTTTTCATTTTAACTTGCTACCAGACTGAACAAACAGATGCACACATGTTCACATCACTTGGTCCTGGTCACATCCACAATCCAAACTTGGGGTTTGGTGTGGTTTACCAGCGTTCCAATCTTTACAGAGTCAAGATGCGTTTGTCTATTTAGTCCATGCTGTTGCCCTGAATCATGACTGCTAACCTGGGTTTTAGTCCCTGCATCTGGCTTCCTGGAGCAGCCATAAATGTCCTGAAGAAAATACTTCCTGAATGCTTAGGCCTGTCACAGAAGCACAAGGTAGTTGTATCTGGATACGACTTTGTTGCAAAAATGCTTCTTCCCAACCTATTTAGTTACAATCCGTGACTGATTTTTGAAAACTTCACAAAACAAAATTTTCTTGTGTTCAGAGTTGCATATTACAAGTCACATAATGGATTAGTTCAAGTTTTGTTGTCAAGACACTCGCTCATAATAACATAATTATAAGCGGATATAAGAAAGTCAAAACTGCTTCCAAAGTAAACAGGTAGAAGAAATTTGAAGAAAGTAACTTGGATTTACAGAGTCTAATCTCTGAATTTAGCCCAAGATTTTGTTAATTTATTTGGTTTGTAGCCTGTCACGTCCACAAAATCTCAAGAGTATGCCAAAATCATAATAGCATTATATTTGTTAAAACCACCCTTTATTTCACCACCAGGATAAAAAGGCATCTGATCTCAAACATACTTATTTCAAATGTTAAAACCTCACTTGCTAGGTCTATAAAAACTGCAGGCTTTTAAATAAGTTTAGACATACTTCTTCAAACAATGAACAAAGCTGGGAGGGGGGAATCCTGCAAAGATACAGGCACAAGTTAAAGTATGAAAGACTACCTACTAGACAAAAAAATGCTCCCCAAAAAACAGGTTGGACCTTGTTATCTGCTCATTTTTAATTGGCTGATAAGACTCAACGCAGATCCCCTAACCCGTGATGGGGTCTGACCTGTACACTCTGGAGGGTGTTCCCCAAAGGCCTTCTGAGAGCCTTAAAACATCACTACTAGTTTTTGGGGAGAAAACCAGAAGTGACATTTTAAGGTCCTCAGAAGGCCTTCTCTAAAAAAAGTTTTGAGGTCTTAGGAGGTCTTCTGAAAACTGGGGCTCCCTAGCTCTCAGAACACCCTCTGGTCTTGCTTGGAGGGCTGGGTGCCCTGACCTATCAATTTGTTTATCCTTGGGTTTCAGCATCCACAGGAGTTCTGGGAATGGAACCCCTGTGGATGCTGAGGCACCACCACTATTTATCTTTCAGTAGTCCTATTCAATGACTGTCCAAAGGGATGATCTACGTTGGGAAGGGTAGGGATTCAGTCTGATTCGGAAAGCCTCACCCTGTACTTAATACCACACATACTTTAGTCAACAATATTTTTTTTATCGCCTCTCCAAGGCTTAGAAAACTTCTCAGACACAACCAGACCAATCTGTAGGTTTGGAATCTGTGGAGAGTAAAATCCATAGATAAAGAGTCCCCATAGTTATAACAGTCATAAAGTTGCTCAACTTCTTTGGCCATGTTGCCACTCAATAAACCAGATATCTGAAACATGGATTGTAATTACCTAACTTAAAGATTTACCCCAAGGTCAAAGTCTAAAATGCACATAACAGCTTGTATAATAAAGTTGCAACCTATTTTATGCACACTTACTTAGGAGTGAGCACCCACTAAACTCAGTAGAACTCACTTCTGGGTGAAGAACATGCCTGTAAATGTACTATATAAAGAAATGAAGATGAAATATGGATGCATTTTCATTGTACATCTCTGCCTATATTGTGATGCCAGGATGACCTATTCTGACTGTTATATAGAGATAAAATAATGCCTAACAAGACACCAGTTCTCAATTGTTGGGCATCATTTTATAAAGTAATTCTAAATGGGAAATGTTCTGAATGGTAGACATAGATTATGCTTCCACGCATTCTCCAAGGATCATCTAACAAATTATTCAATGCTTCTTTCACTCCACAAGATTAACACCCTTAATTTAGATTTTTTACTTAGCCTTGTACCACTGGAAGAAATAGCAACTGTTTGTACATGAGCTGGTAAAACTAATAGAATAATGCTGTAACCCTATGCACGATTTCCTGGGAGTAAGGCCCACTGAATACAGTGGGATTTATTTCTGAATAGACATGCATGGAATTGTGTTATAAATCCCTGATAAAAATGTAAAATACTGAATTTCATAATATAGCATTTTTCTAAGTGTACAAACTGCTTCCATATTACCTTGACCATATATACAACAGCCCTATAAGGTAAGTATTATCATCCCTTTACAGAAACTATAAGGTTGAGAGTGAGTGGCTTGACTAAGGCCATCTAGTGAATTCCTGGCAGAGGTTATCTTCAAACAGGGGTTGGATCTGGAGTTTGGGGAAAGCCCTCCGCTCCATGAGCAGAGCTTACCATTCTGCCCTCGCCCCACATTCATTCCCAGTAGATCTGGACACCAGGATGCTCTGGGCACTTGCATCTACCCAGACATCCAGTTGCACAGTCTTCTGGGACACCGGGCAACAGATGCGACTTCCCAGAGCATCCTGGTGCCCAGAACTACATGGAGGCCGAACGGTAGGCTCCGATCTGAACGGGGACCTTTTTTTTATTTTTTTATTTTTATTTTTTGAAGGACAGCGGTCACAAGCTTGGTGACTGCTGTGCTACACCAGTAAGACCACTGTTGGGTTAATTTAGCCTAGTGTTTCCTAAGTTTTTGAAACTTGTCTCCCCCCCCCTTCTGAATTTACAGTATCTGCATGATGGAATTGGAAAACACTTCCTGCTCCTCTACATCATGCTTGGTTAAGAGTATGAAGCAGAGTTTAAATAGTTTTAGTAAAGCACATTTTTGTTAAGCCAAACACACTCTTTGAGGGTGAACATGAAAACTGTGTGTCACTTGATGCATGACATAAAGGAGTAATTACAGTTCAATTTTTTTTTAACCCATCTTTGCCCAGCTCACAGGCGTACACATTTGGTCCCTGTTGTGTACATGCAACATTGGGCAGAATGACTTTTAAACTGAGGTGCTGGAACTGAATCCCTGGTTTTAAAGTCCTGAAAGTGTTAATACCTGGTTGCCAGAACAATACTTAGGCAGGCCCTAAGAAAGAAAGGCACTCTGCACATGCTCAGAGGTATTTCAGCAGCCAGCTTACAATGTCGTGTGGCTCAGAAGTCAGTCTGGCTACTGAAAAACAGATTCCTAGGGCTCAGCCCTGGCACAAACTCAGTTCAGTTCGAGATCATGTGTGCGTTGCGACTCTCATGGGAAGGGAAGGTCAATGTGGCCGGCACAGCAGCCTCAGAGTGCCACCCAGGGTGCCTGGATGTCATAACCGTCGTAGAAGACAAGGCATCCCAAAATGTAGGATATTCAAGAAAAATGTAGGACATGACAAAATAAGCTATAAACACTCATATACTGATTTCCTGTGGTTAATTTAAACACTAGATCAGTGTTTCTCAAACTGTGGGTCGGGACCCAATTTCAGGTGGGTCCCCATTCATTTCAATATTTCATTTTTAATAAATGAGACTTGATGCTACCATCTGGGGAAATGCCACAACTCTGTACTTTTAACAAGTTGTGTATATGCTGTTATCCTGTTAGGTAAGTGTGGGTCGGATTGCAGCCTAGGGGCCCAATCCTATCAAACTTTCCAGTGCTGGTGCAGCTGCAATGCAGCCCCAAGGCAAGGAAACAAAAGTTCCCTTACCTTGTGGAGGCCTCCGTAACTACCTGCCCATCACAGGTTGCAATACACACCCCATTGGCATGGCTACAGCAAGGCTGGAAGGTTGGATAGGATGTGGCCCTAAGATGGTTAAATTTTTTTCCTGCTTGATGATGTCACTTCCGGTGGGTCCTCATTCTAAAAAGTGGGTCCCAATGCTAAAAGTTGGAGAACCACCACACTTAGTTTTCAGTGGAATAATATTCCATCTACTTATTGATTCCAAGAAGACTGCTCACAGGGGACATGTCCGGGGAAGGGGGCGCCTGGGGCCACCACTCACCTTGCCGCAGCCAGGCGGCCCCCAGAGAATGAGGGAGGGGATTTCGTGGGCTTCCAGCAGGGAGCGCAGGAGGGTCTGTTCTCCCAGCACCTGGTTCTGCCCCACGTAGTCCCGCAGGGTGTTGGGGCGCAGCTTGTCGGCCAGGGGCTTCCCTTCCAGCTTCTGGGCCAGGCTCCCTCCGCTCAGCTCGGGCACTGAGCCCTCCCCGCCCGGCTGCTGCCTGCCTTCCCCCGCCTCGCCCCGGCTCAGAGGCTTGCCAGCTCCGGCCTGGGGGAAGAGGGCGAGGCTGCTCCCCGGCTCTTCCGCGCCCCGGCAGAGGCGCATCTTCTTGCCGCGGGGCTGCTGCGCGTCCTCCTCGGGGCAGCTCGGGGCGGCTTTCTCCTCTCCTCCTTCCCGCTCCTGCAAACACCTGTCCAGGTGGGAGTTGATGCGAGCAGCCGGCAGCTCCCGGGAGCACACCGGGCAGCTGACTAGAGGCTCGGCCCCCTCCATGTCCCTCCGGCCGGGGGAGAAACCTGCCCACCAGAGCGCGCCGGCTGCAGGAGCACCCCGCCGACGCTTCCCGCCCAAAAGCCCCTGCAGGCGGGCAAGATCCCCGCAGCGCGCCCGAGCGGGAAGGGAACACCGCCTTCTTCTCCGGGCGCCTGCACCGACAGCGGCCTTTCGGGAGCTGTAGTCCCGCGCCCTGCTGGGACACGTGTCAGCAAACATCCGCTACGGGTGACTTTTGCGCCAGGCTCCTGCTGTGGAGCTGGGAAACTCCCAGCCCAAGCCTGTGCATGTCTACTCAGAAGTAAGTCCCATTAGAGTCAGTGGGGCTTACTCCCAGGAAAGTATGGATAGGATTGGGCTGCTGCAATCCTCTACACCGGGGTGGGGAAAGTTTCAGCTTCAGGGATCCTGGAACAATAGTGTAGGAGAGAGAATTTCCTCTGTGAGATGGCAAGCTGCACCTGTTGAAATTTATTTACATTTTATTTACAGTTACAACATACAAATTTGAAAGAATAACAACTAAGGGCACAATCCTAACCAGGTCTACTCCAAAGTAAGTTCTATTGTGTTCAGTGGAACTTACTCCCAGGAAAGTGAGGTTAAGAGTGCAGCCTATGTAAATTACAAACATTTTGCTAATACAATTTATACAGGAATAAATGGGATACAATTTATGGAAATGGGTGCCAAGGGGCATGCAAGTGAACAAAGATTGGGAACCCCTGCTATACGAGTTTACAAAGAAGTAAGTTCCACTATGTTCCATGGAGCTTACTTCCAGGAAAGTGTGCATAGGATTGCAACCACAGATGAAAATAGGGATACTTGTGCGTAAGTTTGTAACAACAACACCCCAGTGCTCACTGCTCAGCCTAAGTTTCGATTATTACAAAATACTAAAGGATTTTCTCTGTCTGCTGTGCGTTTAACTGACCTTAACATTTGATTACTTAAGAGGATGGCTGCAGTTATGGAATAGCTGTAACTCTGCCTAGTGCATTTTTCAATGTGTATTCTTGGCAGAGGGGAAGGAAGCGAAGCCTTGAACTGGCACCACCCTGTTTCTTGCTCATTTTTTTAAATGCTAGAGCAGGAGTGCTCAACCTCTTGATATCCAGAATGCAACTTTAGCCTCAGGCTGATTCTGATCCCAATCCTACCCAAATTTCTAGCACTGATGCAGTTGTGTAAAGGGGGTATGAGCTGCATCCTGTGGGGGGGGGGGGCAAGGAGACCTCCTCATTTGTTTGTTCCCTTACCTCTGGGCTGCATTGGCACTGGAAAGTTGGATAGGATTGGGCCATTTGGTGTCCACTTTCAGGGCTGGTGCAAGACTTCCTGGCACCTGAGGCAGCATGTCAAATGCTGCCCCTTTACCTGGTAATGTGCCAGTCCCTCTTCCTCCCACACACTGAATTGGAAAAGGAAGGAACCAACAGAATGGAGTGGAGGAGAAAGTGCAGAGAAGACAGTAGTGGGGTATTTAGCCCACCACTGTTCCCCCCCCCCTTTGCCAATCCAGAGAGGAGCAGTTGAGGTGAGCAGGGAGATGGAGGTGAGCATTCCATCCAATTTACTGCCTCTGTTGACCTCATGGATGGGATGGTCCAGTGCACTTTTATGTATGTATATACACTGTATGTGTCGCCCTCCCCTTCTCTACATCCCATCTTTCTTTCTTCTCTCTCTTCTTACTCCCAGGAAAGTGTGGATAAGGTGGCAGCCTGAGAGCCTGATCCTATGCATGTCTACTCAGAAGTAAGTCCCATTAGAGTCAATGGGGCTTACTCCCAGGAAAGTATGGATAGGATTGGGCTGCTGCAATCCTCTACACAGGGGTGGGCAAAGTTTCAGCTTTAGGGATCCTGGACCTTGAACAATAGTGTAGGTCAGTTGGCATTCTTGTGTTTACCCACTGTTCCTGTTTACTTTGCAAGAAAAAAAATGCATTTATCCATTTGTGTATTATGTGTTTATTTGCCCAAACATACAAAAATTGTTAGTCCTGCAGGTTTGTTAAAGCCACAATATGGAAATACCTTTATTGGGTTGTCCATAATTAAGCAAAATAAGGGGGGGAGGGGATGGTGGTGGTGGGAGAGGAGAAAAATCTAGCCTGGATGGAAATTAAGCCCAAAGGACCTATGTTCCATCTTAAGACTATTACAACTACAGCATGGCCAGGATTTTCTACTTCGCTACTGTTTTAGGTCATTTGGCAATATCCAGCCTAACCTGAAAGCTTGTTCCTTACTGTGGACCATTCTAGTTGGCCTTAAAAACCTATTACCCTACTGTGGCTTTTGGACTTATTTTTTTCTGATGTGACTATACCATGTACAGTTGTGGTGCTATGGGGAAAAAATTAGTATTGTTATGATTATATTTATTATTATTACAATAATATTGTTACAGGATTAGGATTTACATTAGTTCCAGGAAGAAATTTTTATATCTTAGATTTTTCTTCCTCTTTTTAAATTTTATCTGATCCTAAGCAAATTAGAGCCAAACCACACATGTTATTAAACATATCGTTGGCATAAATTATAACAGAGCCCCTGCCAGCTAGGTCCATGATGGGGAAGGCAATGAGCTTTAACCCTATCTCTGCTGCAGATCAAATCCAGCCTCCATGTGTGCTAGTTGCTAAGAAAAAAAGGCCTCCTGAAGTCTGAAAAGATGTAGAAGAACCACCAGCAAACAGTCACTAGAAATATGTTCTGCTGGGATGATAGGGACAATTGCTTCCCTCCACCCCTCCTAAACATAACAGGAACATTTTAAAAAGTGCCTCTTTGCCCAGTTATCAATGATTATGGTTGGTTGGCAACATTCAGTCTTGAAAGACTATGGTATAAGCTTACAGCACCCAGTATTCTCAGGCGGTTTCCCATCCAAGTACCAACCAGGCCTAACTCTGCTTAGCCTCCAAGATCGGATGAGATTGAGCATGTGCAGGGTAACAGATGGTTGGCAACCTTCAGTCTCAAAAGACTATGGTATAAGCCTACAGCACCCAATATTCCCAGGCAGTCTCCCATCCAAGTACTTACCAGGCCTGACCCTGCTTAGCTTCCATGATCAGACGAGATTGGGCATGTGCAGGGTAACAATTGCTATCAATAATTATATGCACCCTGTATTGTATAGCAGCCTTCTTGTAGCAGCCTTCTTCCCCTGCTTGTAGGCTTCCTAGAGGCAGCTGGTGGGTCACTGTGGGAAACAAAATGCTGAACTTGGTGAACCTTTGGCCTGATCCACCAAGGCTTTTCTTATGTTCTTATACACCAGGGGTGTCCAAACATTTTGGCAGGAGGGCCACATCATCTCTCTGTGGCAGGAGGGCCACATCATCTCTCTGACACTGTATCAGGTCGGGGCCTGGGGCTGACACTGGGGCTGGGGGGAAAAAAGAATTAATTTACATTTAAAATTTTTCCCCCCCAACAAATCTCTGTTTATTTATTTATTTAACTATAATAAACATAAAATAGAAAAACAAATACATACATAAACAAAATTCTAATAAAGCAGCACGAGCAAAGCCAAAACATTCCCATACTTATAATCCAAATACATACAGTCCAAACATTAACAAATATTAATCTATACCACTAATACTTCAAAATCAATCTTCAAATCCAAAATACCTCAAATCCCCATCCTCTCTCTGATTCAAAAAATCAATAACTGGACTCCAATTCTTCAAAAAGTTTTCTGTTGAATTCTCCCTAAGCAAAATTGTTAATTTATCCATCTCCGCATAATCCATAAGTCTTATTCACCATTCCTCCACTGAAGGTATATTCATAGTCTTCCAATTTTGAGCATAAAGTATTCTGGCAGCGCTTATCATATACAAAATAAAACTTCATTTTTTCTTTCCGCATACTCATCTGTCATACCTAATAAAAATACTTCTGACTTCAATTGTATATTTGTTTTAAAGATCAACTGTATCTGTGCGTGAATTTGTGACCAATATTTTTTAACTTTTGAACACGTCCACCACATGTGGTAAAATGTTCCCTCTTGTTTCTTACATTTCCAACAACTATTGGACATAGTTTCATACATTTTGGCTAATTTACTTGGTGTCACATACCAACGATAAATCATCTTATATATATTTTCCTTAATGTTAACATTCAAAGTAAATTCTGTCTGTTTTATCCATAATTTCTCCCATCTGTCCATTGATAGTTCATAGCCCACATTTTTTGCCCACTGGATGATGCATTCCTTAACCTGTTCATCTTCTGTTTCAAACTTCAAAAGCAATTTATATATTTTAGATATTACCTGCTCATCTGATCTTAATTGTTTCTCCAATATTGTCTCTCCCTCTTCAAAACCATATAATTTTTTATCAATTTTAAATCTTTCTAATAATTGTAAATACATAAACCATTGGCAGTCAAAACCCTCTACAATCAATTCCTCTCTAGACTTCAAAATACATTGACCTTGATTACATTTCAATAAGTTCTTATACAATAACCATTTATCTCCTGGTACAGTTCCCAAACCAAAATGTGCTTCTTGTGGTGAAGCTAAGAGTGGAATTTTGTTGTAAAACCTTTTCTTATAACGATTCCAAATTTACATTTAAAATTTGAGTAAATTTACATACATGTATATATTAAGATGGAACTTAGATGAATAAATGAAGGTCTTGCTCAAGGCCTATAGCTCAAGGCTTATAAAAGGCCTGGCACAAAGCAAGGCCAGCCTTTTCTTCATTGCCACTGCTACATCACAGACGTGAAACATCAAGTAGTGGACGAAGCCCTTGTCCCACAGCCCAGGTGAAAGGTTGAACAGTCATTCTCACACTGAGAGCAGTTGCGTCAGGCCAGCACGGGCTTCAGCAAGTCTCTGGAGGGCCAGAGGCTCATTGGAGACTGGGGGCTCCCCACGGGCTAGATTGGGAGCCCCTGAGGGTCACAAGTGGCCCCCAGGCCAGGGTTTGGGCACCCCTGTTATACACCTTTACTTATTTTCCTTTCTTCTTTTCTTATGTTCTTATACACCTTTACAGCAATATTGTATTGCTGTTAATTTGTGACTTTTTTGAATTACTAAATTCACTCTCTTATCAGTATTTTCTGTGTTTCTGTCTGTTTCCTTTTGTTGCAGTCAACAAAGAGACGGAATCAGGAGTCAGTCCTGCTCATTGATTTATGCAACCATGATGGGGAAGCATCAGGACAGCCACGTAATAGAGTATCACACAAAGTTCTATAAGCTTAATCGGCTCGATGAAATCAATACACGTTACTACAACAGCAGGCAGAACAGGATGGCTTTCTTCCATGGTTTAGAAACAGTGGAAACTTTCAGCAGGGATGAAGAGGTATGTGTGAGTTTAAGTAGTAGTATCTTATTTCTTTATTTCTCTCCCACTACATTATTGCTCTCCACACCCACTTTATAAAGTACTGTAATGCTGAGCTGCTGCTATGCCATAGGATGTTCTCAAATATTTTAACATATTAAGAAAATAAAACTGAAACATAATAAGATGATCAAGCGATCATGTAGAAGGCTATCCCTTTCAGACATAAAAAGCATGATGGCTGAAAGCATAGGAACAGGCCAAGATAGGGGAGAGGAGAATGACAGCCAATGGTGTCCAGCTGCCTGTATAAGAATTAGCAGAGGAGAGAATCAAAAGGGGATCTTGGACTTTGGGATACCCTGTAATGTCTGCTCAGTTTCTGTCTTTTAATACAGAACTGGCAACCTGATGACTGCAGTTTTAAAATCATCAAAACTGCTTCTAAGCATGTGGCTTCTAGACTGTTTCATCTTTTAATTTTAAAAAAGAAAAGTCATCTGATTATCCTGAATCGGATCTAGAAGTGAACCGCATGACATTCACAATGAGAAAGTACAGAGTGTCCCTCTCACCTGTTCTTGTCTTTTCTGATCCCAATCAGGGATTTGAATCCTGTCCACATTTATAGTCAAGTTATGGTAAAGTACCATATGGTACCACACTTATGGTACAGTTGGCATTCATTTTTGGCCACTGTAGCCCAATAGAAATGGAGATGATTGGGCAAATGTTCGGGCTACATATCAGACTGTTTTAAAGGGCAAAGGAAGGGCTTTATAAAGTTTAACTATTTGGTAAGGATAACTTTCAGAAATTAATGGTGCTAAAGAAGCTGGTATAACTTTCCTTCAGGTGGTGCTCTTCTCCATGTTAGAATTTTTGAAAGCACAAAAAGCACATTCTGGGAGAAAGAAGAGAAAACACCATGGAATCTTGCTAACATGCCGTTTCTTGTTGCAGTTAAAGGGAGTAATGTAGGAGCAGTGTACAATGCACTTCATTGAAAGCCTGCGATGCTTGTCAGTTTTGAAATAAGTCTCATAAAAACCTGCATGGTTTATCCAAGTTGGATCATGGCGCTGATTGCCAGATTTCAAATGATCCTTCCTGCATCTCATATGTTTTTGTCCCCTCTGTAGGTTCACATTCAGATCAGATCTTTCATATTGCTTCTGCTGGGGGGGGGGAATCTTTCAGGAGATACAGTCTCCTGAGTGGAAAAGGTTATAGGAATTGTTCCATGTTTCATTTTTGTCACCTGAATTGTCTCTGCCTCCGCTGCACAAAATCCAACATTCAGACTAGTTCGTGAAAGGTTTGTTTTTGAGTCAGCTCAGCACTCACGTGGTTTCTCAGAGAATTCATGGAAATTCTCTCATCTGGTTCTTAACCCATTTTTTCCTGGCCCACAGGTGTTCACCTTGATCCAAATTGCATATATGCAACATTGGGCACAAATGGCTTAACCTGGCTCTTACTATTGGCCTGCTGATAATGCCATGTGCACGGACCTTGTCATTCTGCCATCTGGAAACTTTAGTTCCCAGCAGTGGTTGCACTGGAGAGTCATCTAAAATTTTATCCAGCCAGCCAGTCATTCAGTTTATATCCTGCCTTCTCTCCAAATGCACCCAAAGCAGCCATAGCAAAAAAATTGTCATGAAACTGGAAGTGACCTTTTTACACTTTTTACAGCAGTTTACAGGCGTGGGAAGCCCTGCAGCGGAGACTGCAGGCTCCCCAGATCCTCCAGAGGGCCAGCGCTGCCACAGATAAGTTAAAAAAAACAACACACAACACTTTGTCCCCAGTAGTGATGTGACTGTGGAGCTCACGTCACTGCTCCACCCTGTCTTACAGTGGTTCCCAGATTCCCAGAGAATTTGGGAACCACTGCTTTAGAGGGAATATAGACAGCAACTACATTAAGTCTTTGCAGGAAACAATCAAGATAAGTGATTAAGGACCCAATCCTATCCAACTTTCCAGTGCCGATGCAGCCATGCCAATGGGGCATGCACTGTATCCTGTGGTGGTGGTGGGGGGGCAGTCATGGAGACCTCCTCAATGTAAAGGAATGTTTTTTTCTCTTACCTTGGAGTTGCACTGTAGTTGCATTAACGCTGGAAAGTTGGATAGGATTGGGCCCTCAGAAAGAGAAGTTACCAAATAAAAGGCTGCTTGGTCATGCAGTTCATAGCAACAATTGTCAGTTTCTTTGAGAATAAGGGGTTAGGTTACATTTAGCAAACTTCTGCACCTCCAAAATACATTTTATAGCTTCACAGTGATTAAAAAGAGTTTCAATGAGAATTTCAATTAGAGTCAGGTGTAGTTTTTGTGTGCACCTTCAACACTGACCACACATTTGCAGAATCTTATTTTTCATTCTGAGCTGGAGAAGAACTTGCCAGAAAAATGGTGCTCAATTTATAATACAGCCGAGCTGGACAAATTTCTATTCCAGAATTACTGACTACTTGTGAAATTTGGCAGCACCACTAATTCAAAGTGAAATTTGGTGCTCTTTCGCCATATTCTTCTCCATTCTATTGCCTTTGAGATCGCTGTGTTCTGTATAATTTAAGTGTGATTATCATGACCACCTAGTGGATAGTGTCTGTGATATTATATCATTGATGACAAAATGCCCTGAACTTGTAAGATGCTAATGCAAAATGTCTGACTGCTTGGCATTTGATTGATTGATCAGAGGGTTTTTTAAAACTCATGTTGAAACAGATTTTTAAAGATGGCTTTCTAAGTACTTGTTTAATGGTTTCACAATGACTGACATCAGGGAATGGGATGAACAATATAGCTTATCCTCTAAAAGGGAGAATCAGGCATCATTTTTTTCCTAGAGACATATTTGCAAATTGATCTACTTTTTCATTCATGTTGCTTAGTCTAAGGTAGGGGTCTCCAAACTATGGCCTGGGGGCCACGTCTGGCCTGTCACAAGATTTTATTCAGCCCACAGCAATTTTTTTTGTCAGAGCATTTACTAATGTTTTATATTTTTACTCATTATATATAATTTCTCAGTTTAAGTACGGCATTGTTTCTTTGCAATTGTCACATTTCTCTTTTGATCTGAATCAGATCATGCTGATTACCAAGGATGGGCAAGTCAGGAAAGTGTGATTTCTACAAACCTCCCACCCCCTGCTTCCCCGCCTCTTTTTCCCCAGGGCTTTTCCAGCCAAGAACCCCCTTGGGCTTCTCCTCCTTCCCTCCCTCATCCAAAGAAACAAATCAGACCATCCATCCTTTGTCCAGTAAGCACTGGTTCCTTCAGAGATGGGCAAAGAGCCCTCTGCCACCTCCCCCTCTCCACCTTGAATGCAGAAGCAAACATTAACCCATCTCTGCCTCCTGGCTGGAACCTCCCTTCTGCTCACCCCGTCTGAATAATGGCTCCACAAGGTCTTTGCGCCGCGAAAAAAGTAAGCAAGCACACCCAGACACACACAGACTCAAGTCTGCATGCATAGGAACCGAGTGCCAAGTCAGAGCCCAATTCTGTGCTTGGCGGCACAGCTCTGTGCTGCTCTGTGCCGCACAGAGCGAACGTGCTGTAAGGCACGCTTGCGAGCCTCTCCACTGGGCTTCTGCCCATACTAACCCAGCACCGGCCAGTGCTGGGCTAGCGTGGGGCAGTCGCACAGCCTCTGTGGACCACCGAGCTGCGGCATGGTAAGCAGGGGCAGGAATGGGGGCGGGGGGAGGCATTCCGGTGAGGGGGGGGCCGGCAGGGGACAGAGAGAGGCAGGAGGGAGGCGTGACGCGGAGAGGGGGGGGCAGGTTGGAGCGTGCCGTGGAGGGAGGGAGGCGGGTCTGCAGGCACTCATGGAGGGCTCTGCGCCCTACACAAGCGCCTTTACCTTATCGGTGGTAAAGTTGAGTCGCCCCATTGTGGGACTGCTTACCTTACCCGAGGGAAGGGGACGAATGTCCCCTTGTCCTGAAGCACCTCCCGCAGTAGCCCAGGGCGTGCAGGAGCCTGGGCACCCTGGGCAGCTCAGGATTGGGCTACTTGTCGCCTCAGAATTGAGTCAATTCCCAAGTCATCAGTGCAGCTGACTTAAGTGTACACGCGTCAGCAAAAAATGCTGATTTTTGCAACTCGGTTTCAAGTCACCTGACTTGAGTTCCCATCCCTGCTAATTACAAAAAGATCCAAATAAAACTTACTCATTTATTTCATTCATTCATTCGCAAAACTGATTTTTTTTGGCCTGTGAAAATGTGTAAAATATATGATGTGGCCCTCATACTGAAAGGTTTGGAGACCTCTGGTCTAAGGGCTGCTTTGCACATGGAGGCTGCTTGAAATTATCTTTGCACAGCCATTGGCCATCACAGCCATTGGCATCTTTGCATATGCTGAGCAGTTAGTGTTCATATGCTGAGCAGCAGCTTGCTATATGCATTTGTCATTATGCAGCATGCCTTTAGATAGCACCGCAAGCATTCTTGTTGACAATGCAAACAAAACTACATTCGGGTGTTCAAGTGCTTAAAGAGTCAAGTGCTTTCAAACTAGAGCAGTCGCCACACTTATTATGGCTAATCTTGTGTTAATTTTTATCGTTTAAATGAACTGAGAACTTTACCTTCATGACAGTTGTCTAGTGAATCAACTGATGTTGATTTTCATTTACAATTGGGAAACTGAGGCTGAATTATGGTATTTATCTAATAATGGACTCAGTGGGCCATTCACTGGACTGCTTTGATTTTTTTCCAAATTTGTGCTGATTTTTTAAATAATCTTCAGTATTATAGTGAAAACAACAGCTTTATCACACTTAAAACTAACAAACTTATTGTAGCATAAGCTTTTATGAACTAGACTGCAGTTCATTGGTAAGTCATTACAGTGCATTCGTATGACCTAATTGGTAAGAAGTATTTTGGGTTTGGATGATTCTACATCCAGTAATAAACATGTTTGGAGGCCACTGTGATCTATTGGATTGGAATAAGGCTTCTACATATGTTCTTTTCAGCCCCTTTTACTTGACAGCTTATATAGAAAATATCTGTTCTTGTGTTAAGACAGATCATGTGTTATTCCATGCTATATATATATTTTTACTAGCAAAATTTTCTCATGGCTACATGGGCAGAAATGGTTATGTGTGCTACTGGAAGATTTAGTGGGGCAGTGACAACCATGCTGGTATGGGCAGTGTGTTCATTATTTTAATACTTATTAATTTTATTTAAATTATATACTGTATAGTACTATTTAATACTGTTTTTTCACTTTAAAAGTTTTCAGAGCATTTTATAATTATTTATACAAAAAAATGATAAGAACCATGAAAAAAGATAAAGAAGATAAAATGCCGGGGCGGCAGCAGCTGACAGCATCACATGTCAGTATACATAGTGCATAAGTCTGACTCTTGAAATCAAGGGGCTGATAATGCCAGTGCTTTTGGACTGAGTAACCTCGGTCAATATTGTGACATCCACCAGATTTGGCAATTACACTTGTATTGGCAACCTTCAGTCTCGAAAGACTATGGTATCGCGCTCTGAAAGGTGGTTCTGGCACAGCGTCTAGTGTGGCTGAAAAAGCCAATCCAGGAGTGACAATCCCTTCCACACCGGAAGCAAGTGCAGTCTGTCCCTGGTCTGTCTCCCTGGCTATGGGCCTTCCTTCTTTGCCTCTTAGCCTCAGACTGTTGGCCAAGTGTCTCTTCAAACTGGGAAAGGCCATGCTGCACAGCCTGCCTCCAAGCAGGCCGCTCAGAGGCCAGGGTTTCCCACTTGTTGAGGTCCATTCCTAAGGTCTTCAGATCCCTCTTGCAGATCTGCAAAGCATTACAAAAAAAAAGAAAATCAGTCAAGCAGGAAGCTGGTAAGCTCTCTGATCTGCAAAACCAAATATATTATTTTTAAAAGCCACACCCATTATAGAAACAAATATTTGGTACCTTAAAATTCACTTCAATTTATGTGCTCAGGTGGAATATAAAGCATGCCTGTTGTTTCAGGCTTACAGTTTTGTTTTTTTAGAGAGCTGAAAAAAATGTCCTCTCCCTTTCCCTTCTCCTGTGCTCATTTCTTTTCATAGTTTGCCATTATAAGTAGAAAGTCACTGGAATAACATGAGACAAGAGAGAGATTTTAATCACCATATTCAGATTTGCCAAGCCCTGAAATTTGGACCATACACTTTTCTTCCTTTTGATGTTTGAGGCTCAAAATGTTGTACTTTGCATCTCATTCTTTCGCTCCTGGGAAGACTGAAAAGGAGCTGATTTGCAACAGGAGCTGTTAACTGCTGGGTTTGATGCTCACAGTTCTCTTGGCCCATTTGAGACACTCTAGAATGTCAGGGTGAATTATCTTCCCAGCGATGCTCTCTACATCTTATCTGTGGGCTGTAGCACCTGTTTCATGTTTGTCATTGGGCACCTTCTAGGTTCATGGGAGTTTGTGGATTGCTGTCACAGGATTGCCAGCCAGCAGTATAGATATGTTTTCTGCAGCTAGGTAGTGCTGGCTGAGCTGGGAAAAGGCCATTGAAAATGCCCAGCAAATTACTTCTAGTGATTCCAAGAAACCAAAGCCAATCTTAAACAGGTAGAAAATGGAGTTCCCTTTGAAAGGAAAAGCTGCCTTGATTGCTGGTAGCTTCTGCTGTGTAGCCTCATTCCTCTGGCACATTCTGTGGATTATACTAACCCATGGAAGAAAGAGAAAGACTGAAGCATCTAAAGATAAAAAGGTAGTAGAACTGCTTTTAAAGAATTTAATGTGGTCAGCATGATTCAGAACTTATAGAACTCATAGAACTTATAGAACTCATAGAACTTAATAGCCTAGAATTCTAGACCAAATTCCTCTTGTTACTTCTCTTTGTCAATTGTTGCATCAAGAGAATCCTAAATTTTTACTGTGATAAAAGTAACAGTTAGGCAAGTACTAACTTTGCCTCTCCTGACAGAGGTCACTAGAGGATATATGATGATCATATATCCTCTAGTGACCTCTGTCGGGAGAGGCAAAGTTAGTACTTGCCTGTTGCTTTTATCACTATCAGCTTGGAATACTGCCTGAATCCTCCCTCACTGTGTATGCATGCTACTCTCTGATATACAGCAAGGTGTGTATGGGAAAAAGTACAAAATTCTGACATATATCACCATTCTCCCCACTCCATTTCTTCAGCAGTTCAGAGATTTCCCATGAGATCGATTCATATTAGATAGTTGCATATCATGCTGTGGCATTTAGATATGGATTTCGCAGTGAAGAATGGAAAGCTATTGTTAGTATGTAGGGATGTACAGCCATGTAATAAATAATGGTAAGAAATGTGCTTCAGTAAGAAAAATGACAAATCTAATTGGGTGGTATAATGGGTACCTGCTATGCCAGGACATTATTGTGATACTTCACCAGCAGCAGCTTCAGAAACAGAAGCTAACATAGCAGCAGCAACAGGCAAACTCACAAATTCCTGGGATCTTCACTGCCAGCTATCAGTCATTATGCTGTATAGTGACAACATTATCCATGCATTGAGACTTGAACACAGACCTTTGATCCATAAAGCAACACCCTAACCCATCTTTTAAAAGAACATTAAAAGTTTCCTTTCCGCTAACTGGAGACAGAGACAGCAGCCATACCACAACAGGGATAAAAGGTCAGAATAATGGGGGATCAGATAGCCAGCATTATCCCACTGTATCTGAAGGGACCAGTCTTCCCCAAAACAGGACATTGGAGGCTGTTGCAGCTGGCTGTAGAATGAGTATCAGGCTCAGGGGAAGCTAAACCAGCATCTGAAACGGTGGCCAAATGTTCTGCACCATCCTTTTTGAAGTAATATACTAGCCTGCACCCCAGCCTCCTCCATCTTCCCCACTGCTTCTACTTCCTCCCTACTCCACTGCCTGGTCAATTCTTCAAAGCAGGTAGGTGCAGAAAGATGCTGGTGGCACTTTCCTGTTCCCAGCATCCTGCTGCCTGGCCTGGTTTAAAGAAGTGGCTGGATGATGGAGAAGGAACTAGTGGTAGTGGTAAGGGGTGTATGTGATTGCTCTGCTGGAAGGAGAACAATCAGAACAGGATGACAGAACACCCTACCAACTTCCCCAGTTGTGCTGGGGGAGTTGGTAGAGAGCCACTGCAAGAAGGGGATCAGGAAAGCAATAGAATGGAGTGGCTGGTGGGGTGCAACAGTGCAAGACTCCCCTTGTTTGTACAGCTCTTCCAGCCTACTACTCGAAGCACCTGCTTCAGAGTGGACTGGCCCTGATAAGCATCAACATTCTATTTGATAAAAGAATAAAGTTCTGAAGCTGTACAGCATGACTCTTCTACGAGAAGGTGCTCATAACTCATTTATTAGCCCCAGCTGACTTCTGACAGCCAGGGTGCCTGTGGATCCAGATTACTTCCAGTTAGCTGCCTTTCTACAAATACTGCTTTCATATCAGTTTGCAATATAGCAACTAAAACTCATTCACAAAACAAGACTGGCTGTGGCATTGCAGTTAACCAGGGGTTCCCAAACTGTGAGCCATGGCTCCTTGGGGAACCTTGGAAACCAGCCAGGGGTGCTGTGGAATTCTCACAAAAAACCCTGCCACTTTGTACAATGCACAGGATTGTAGCCCTTATGGGGAGCCATGGCCAACAGCCCAGTAGGTCAAGGGAGCCACCAGCTGAAAAAGTTTGAGAATCAAACTTAGTTAAACGGATGGGTCCCTAGGGTGTTTGGAAAATTAGCAGTATTGGGAAGAATTCATGTCTGATTCCAGGTAAATACATATATACTGGTAGTATTCAGGGAAAAACAAACTGGAGACTAAAAGAAAAGAGTAACAATGTATGTGTTGGTTCATTAGAAAACATCCAAAAGCGATTGCTGGGTTACTCGTTTATTGGGACCAACTAAAATGCCACAGAATAGTGATCAAGGTTTCAGGTTATCTAGAACTCTTCCTCAGAGTTAAGTAAAATTAAGAGTTAAGGAAGACAAGGAGTGGGGGGAAGAGAAAAAGGAGGGCATGATATCCTGAAGCCTATCACCAAGTCACAAAGTTTATAGCAGCCTGAAAATGGGGTGCAGGTTATCTTAGGCTGCAATCTTATACACAGCTGGGAGTAAGTCCCATATAACTTAATGGAGCTTACCTCTTAAAAGACACATCAAGACTTGTGCTGTTAATTAGATTAGATTCTGCAAGATGTGAAAGAAATTTCAAGGTTGCTAGGACAAAGAAACAATAATGGATGTTCCATTGTTTATTTTCAAAATATAAATGAGCTATTACAGAGATCATTCTCTAGCACTAAGCAGAACACCCAGCCCGTCTGAGGTGGAGAGAAGTAAAGAAACACATGGTAACCTTCTGCAGAACTGGACATTCATTTTAGATGGTTCAGAAACTTTAGACTGAACTGGAATTTCAGTTACTCACATGTATTTCTCCCAAGTTACTTCAAACACAGCTCCAGCATCAGTGGCAAGGCTGGCAGTGTCCTGTTCCAGGGCAGTGTATGCAAATGTGTATGGTTGTGAAAATCCAAATAGTTCCTTCAAACATGCCCAAAATGTTTTTTCATTTGGAGGATAATTCCCTGTGCCAATATACAAGCTGCTTTTGAAAGTTCCTTCAGTTTCAAAAGTAGCTTACTGCAGTTGCATATAACACCCTAGTCTATTTTGTTCTTTGCACTTCAGTCCAAAATTCCTGGACAGTTTTGTCACCTCCATTGATTCTGTTGCATGGCTTGCAGACAAGGAGAAGGCCAGATAAGATCATAAACTTTGTGTCTATCCAAACTCTGCTCTAGAAGCATTTCCTTTCCTGAGGGTCTCTCTGCAACTGTGGAGTAGAATTAGAGTGCTGTATGTTGGCATGTAGACCAATAAGACTTACATCACAATCCTATGCATGCCTACTCAGAAGTAAGCTCCACTGTGTTCAGTGGGTCCCACTCCCTGGAAAGTGTTATACAATTGCAGCCTCAAAAGTAATTTAAATAACCTCAAAGGCCCGCACAGTGGAAGGGGGATAATGCATTCATTTTTATTTAGTTAAGTCCTATTTGTTAGATGGAGGATTATTTCACAGGGCTTTGCACATGCGCTTGTCAGTCAAAAGGAAGGCGTATTCCTTGCATTGCTTGGGGCTTGGCATCAGTTTCACATTACATGTCATGCTTGCTATGTATTCACCACTTGTTCTGCAGAATAAAAATAAGATGTAAGAATTTATTAATTAGTCCCACCAGATCAGAATGTTTATGTAAGTTCACTTGATAACTTTATTACTTCTCTTTTACTCCTTATACCAAGACCTTGGTTCTTATCCAGTTACATCGCTGACCTTGAGGGAGACTTGACTCCATACTTAGAGTCTACAGTTATGAAGGATAACACAAAATTATTATTGATTCCATAACATCCTAAATTGATTCTGTGCTCTACAAGCCATAAGATTTTCAAGCACTGCCTGGAAATGTATTTAGGCTAAAGAAGATGATTGTTATAAATTAGAACATAATAAATATATAACAAGAGCCCCCTGGATCAGGCCAAACAGCCATCTAATCTAGCTTCCTGCATCTCCCATCCACCAGATGCCTCAGGGAGAACACAAGACAACCAGTTACCTGCATCCTGTTGCCACTCTCTTGCATCTGGCATTCTGAGTTAGGCTTCTTCTAAAACCAGGAGGTTGCATATACCCATCAGGGCTTGTAATCCGCAATAAGACTTTTCCTCCATAAGTCTGTCCGACCCCCTTTTCAAGGAATCTAGACCAGCTGCCATCACCACATCCTGTGGCAAGGAGTTCCACAAATTAATTACATGCTGGGTAAATAAAATATTTTATTTTGCCTGTTCTAACTCTTCTGACACTCAATTTTAGTGGATATTCAATATAAGTTGAAGAGAAGATTCCTGTTTATGAGAGATACTCAGTTTTAGCAAATGGCTGGCTCCATGCCCTGTTACCCAAGATCAGTAGCATATCTACGGGGGGGCCTGCAGTAAGTATTGCAGATGCCGCAACGTGCCATGTAAGCGGCCTCTCCCACTTGCTGTCGGAGACATCATGAGCAGCGACAGTAGGAACAGGATCCTTATAACCCAGTCATTAGAACAATCATAGTAATTAGAAGAATTAATGTGTTTGTTCAGAACTGGATACACTTATGATAGGTAATGGGAGAAATCACTCTCAAGCAGAGAAACCAACAGCAAGTGTCGGTTTCCTTTGACTTGTTCAGTGTTAGGTTGTGTAATCAGAAGATACTTTGAGTCATGTTTCATACACTGCTAACTGTGTAGCTTTCTGATTGGCTTGTCTTCTCCTTCTTTTCAAAATATTTGTATTGTGCCTTTCCCCTCCCACAGGGAGGCACCCAACATGACCAGCAGCAAATGTAAAAAAACAGCTGTGTTGACAATAAACAGCAAAAGAAACAAGGGTAACAAAACAAATAATAAAGCAGTAGAATGCAAAATAATCCAACGATGGCAGCAGAAAATTTAAGTTAACCCCCCCCCCCCAACAATAAATAAACTTCAGCTGCTATCAGAACATAGGCAGAGAGGCAGGGCCACATACAGTGTGCCTCTCTCAAGTCACCACCATGTAGGCTCCCGGAGATGGTAATAAGGACCCTGTCAACAGACCTCAGGGGCTGAACCATTTCGTAAGGTGGAGATAGTCAGATACCTGATCCTAAGCCATTTTAGGGTTTTAAAGGTAACAGTTGCCCCCTTGAATTGCACCCACAAACAGACTGGTATCCACTGTAGCTGACATAATGTCATGTCTGGAGTTCCTCTAAGAGGCCAAGCCATGGATCTCATTATCTGTGGATTTTGGCATCTGCAGGTTTTCCAAGAATGGAAAGGGCTGACTGTCGATCTACAGGGCTGCAGACTGGCATCTGCAGATGCCAAGGGCTGACTGTCGATCTACAGGGCTGTTTTTTCAGGAAAAAAAATAGACAAATGCAATTTTAAGGCAGGATGGTACCATGCCCTCTCCAAGAGATGTTTTATTCAGTCCCCCTGCCTATTCGGGCAGCTTTTATCAGCTAAGTCAACCATGGAGTGAGCATACACATGGTGAAATCCTGTCCACATTCTCTGGCTGTACAAAGTGAAAAGAATCCATAATGTGACAATCGGCTGCAGAGAATACATTGATGAAAACTGTGAAAGTGAAGTCCAAGTTGATACATGTAAGCAATTTTGTCTGCACTGTCTCTAGCAAATTGCCAGTGTATTCTCCAAACCTCTTTGAAAGCCAAGAGATGATAGCCTCCAGGACTACTTGGAAAAACATTGCTGTGGATGCAAATTGTGGCAGTCTGCTTTCTCTGCTGCCACTGCTGCCATGGTCTTATCCTTGGTAAGATGCACTGTGCATTTTTCTCCACCATTGATCAAGATATCTGCCCACTTGCTTCATTGCCAGCAGTTCTCAGGGAACCAGAGGAGAAGATTCACAAGAGTGATAGCACTGAAGGCCCAGTTCATTTTCTCATTTCCAAGGCCAAGACCTATGCCAAATCATTGGTGCTAACGTCAGGAAAATTCCCCAGAATCCATCCAGCTCCGTATGCCTCTGAAGGTGCCTTCTGAATAGTATCCCCACATCTTCAGGGTAAGGAACCACACTAAATCTAAACCCTACCAGGTATTGTTCAGCATCATCAGAATACAAGGAGTGTAGGCAGAAATAGACAGTTCCCTGGCCCCCAGGGAACTTACAATTTAAAACAGACAATGGGGAGGGGGGGAGGAAAGAAGGAAATGCAGTACACAAACTTAAATACACCTTAAAACTGATTGCAGCTGGGAATGAGGATTGAAAGGGTAAGTTACAACAGCATATATTTATGACAACAAAAAGACTATCTCATTCCTACTAGAGCCAAAGGACCCATATCGCTTTGCATACCATGCTGCCTTATCTATTTGAAGCAAAGAGCAAATATCACAACACATTCTGTATTGGTCTGACTCACATTTACTTTGCGTCACTCTGGCAGCCAAAAGAGTTCTTACAGTGGCCTTAGCTCCTGTTTACACTCATTTTAAATCCCACTTGCATTGCCAGAGAAGAATGAAAGGGCTTTATATACAGTATTGAGAGCCTTCCCTGCCCTACTGTCTGCATTGAATGGGTTGTTTTCATTTCGTTCATCATTCACATTTTGTTACAATGATTCTGAATGTCAAGACTTTATTGCCTGCTCATGTGAAAGAGCTGGATCAGCTTTCATCTGTTAGTAATACAGTTTTGGACTGGATGTTAACTCTGAGAATGGTTTTCATCTCACACAGAATTTGTTGCTGAAGTGACAAAACACTGAAAATATTTAAGCCAGAAGGTCTTGTATCTATAAGGGGAATAATATTTAATGCATCTATACAGTATATTCAGTTTATACGTTTGCTTATATCTGTGGATTGCTTCAGTCATATTGTTACCATAATAGGAATCCAGTTCAAATCCATCAATGGATTTGCATTGTTAAAAAGACAATTAGGTATTAGACACCAAATGTAGCATATTAGAGAGTTCAGTA
Source organism: Tiliqua scincoides (assembly GCF_035046505.1). Classification (NCBI taxonomy): domain Eukaryota; kingdom Metazoa; phylum Chordata; class Lepidosauria; order Squamata; family Scincidae; genus Tiliqua; species Tiliqua scincoides. The sequence continues at coordinate 83,457,241 of NC_089824.1, read as the reverse complement.
AAATCAGGGAGAAATGCTTGTTGACTGCCATGGATTCATTGTTTTTATTTTTTTTATTTTTAGTTATATATTTTACTTACTCATTTTGTACCCCAATTTTCTCCCCAGAGGCACCTAAAGTAAATTATTGTTAATCCCTCATTATAAGGTGTAATTCATAAATGACTGAGAGCCCAATCCTGAGCTCAACACACTGGCTAACCGCTGGTGCTCACTGTCGCAAACATACTGTAAGGCCGTAAGGCACGTTTCTGAGGCCTAATGCCAGACCAGCGCCCATAATAGCCCAGCGCAGGCAAGTGCCCGGCCTCTGCCGCTTGGCGATCGCACGGACCGCCGAGCCACGGTGAGGAAAGTGGGGGTAGGGGCGAGGCAAGGAGGAGGCGTTCCAGGGAGGGGGGAGGCAGGCAGATGGCGGGGAGTCTCCAGTTAAACACTACCTCATGTCATATCACTATTGTATAGACACCGTGGAGACATTTGGTAGCCCTTTTCCTTCCTGCAGCTGAATTAGGAATTGTGGGGAGGGGAGATTTAAGGCTGTAAAGGAACAAACAGGTTGATCCCATCTGACCAGCCCTGAGGGTAGAATAATGCAAAACTTCGATAATGTCAAGCTTGAGATGAGGCTGCCACTGAAAAAGGCAATCCCAGGTGGAGCTTTCTCTCTTCAAAATGCACTTTCCTGTATCATTTTCCTGTGTTTCCATCATTCCACCCTGCAGTTATATGAAGTGAGAACAGGAAAATGCAACATAAGACAGCATGAAACAGGTAAGTGGCCGTGGCTGCCACTTTTGGTGTCAGCCAGGGTACTAGGGTATTTGCATCCTGGATGATTGTGTCCCAGTCAAATGCATCCCGGTCATTGTTGTCTCTGGACATTCACATCTGGGTTTTTTTGCATCCAGTATAACTGGGCCACAAACCCATTATTATATATCCTAAGCCTCTTATCCCAGCCCTAACCCTGACCCTACCATTGTGATTTAAAAATTAAAAAGTACATCTAATATAAATATACATATATTGGAACACAAACACTGGGATGCAAAAAACCCACGTCCAGGAATGCCAATAACAGGACACATTTAGCAAGAACACATTTGTCCAGAATACAATGGTTCTGTCACTGTCAACCCTATATTTGGAGGAATGTTTAGTTCTGCTATTATTGAGGAGAGAGGGAGAGAGAGATCAATTGTTTTATTTGTAAGCCACTTTGAGTGCCCTTTGTGGGACAGAAAGGTGGGATACAAATTCTATAAATAATAAATAAATTTATTTGAATACATTTAGTTTGACAGGAAAAAAGAAGTGAGAAAAGCATATTTCTTTACTTAGAAGAATCAGTTTTCAACACCTGCCAGGAGACAACATGTATTTAACAATTGACCAGGGGTATCAAACACATTTCATTAAGCAGACTGAATAGCATTCATGGTGCCTGATAAAGGTGAGAAGTTATGTCATCAGGAAGTGACATCACTAAGCTGATGATGAACAGAAATATGCTCTTTGTTCTCTCTCACTTAGGAACTCATTAGATGCAAATGACGGAAGAAGAAAAATATGCAAACCCTGATCATATTTTCAAAATATAGCAGTGCCCATTGTCATGTGCCCAATTAGCGCAATTTCAGCAGCACTACTACTGCCAATGCACCACTTTGCAGCTCAGCAGTGGTGCTGGAAGAGCACCAATTATCATAAGGACCAAATGAATACAAAGCTTCCAAGGGCCAAATCCACCCCATGGGCCTTCTATTTGACACCCCTGGTCTTGACCTTTTATTAGAAAAAAAAAAGAAAAAAAAACCACCATAGAAGTGCTGTCAAAGGAGCAGTTCTATGAAGAATGGAGATTCATGTCAAGATACCATAATTGAGCGATCATGCTTTTCTCTGTGAAACCTCTCATATATCCCATCGTTAAGGTGTCACAACTCCAAAGCATTTTACATCCTTTTTAAACTGGTCGAAGGTCAGTGAAGCATAGAAAATTAATTTTAAGTTTGCATGTCCACAAATGCCAGGATGCAAATGGCACTTCACCTTACTGAATGCAACCATGTAGCAATAAATTTCCTATACCTAGGACCTGGAAAGGAAAACACTGAGATTACAGTGCCCTCTAGTGGTGGAAAATGGTCTAAAATAAAATACTATAGTAATATTCCATAACATTTACAACTATGGTGGCAATCCACAGAGCAGGATGCACTCTTTAGTACAACTCATAATTGGAGGGGGGGGGAGTAAGGGAGGGAATCAAATTTGTTTTCCTCTAGTCCAAGCATAAAAGCATGTGTTTATTCCTTCAGGAGACTTATTGCCACACATTTCTGAATTGCACAATTTCCTTATCTTTGCTCTGTCAGAAGGGATGCATTAAGTATAACTACATAAATCATTGCAATCATTACATAAAATAGCATGACAGTTATCATGACATAAATGATAATGACTCACAGCCCAAGCCTAAGCATGTCTACTCAGAAGTAAGTTCCATTAGAGTCAATAAGGCTTACTCCAAGCAAAGTGTGGATAGGATTGGGCTTTCAATCAGTAGTAATTCAAAAAAATTGCAGTGTGAGGTATTCAAGGGGGTTTAGAAGGAAACTCCAAACCCTGTCCCTGGTGGCACTCCCAACTCCCTTGTTTCCTCCTACCCCAGACACATGCTCCCCTTCCCCATAGGAAGGAAGGCATGGGACTTTGGAAGATGATTTCTACCTTCCCCATCCTGTCATGATCCAAACTTTGGAAGGGGGTCTTTACCTTCCCTATCTTGTCATGACCCAAACCTCTCTGATAGGACAAGTGGCATCACTAGGGTTTGTGTCACCCGGTACAGGATGCCAGCGCGTCACCTCCCATGCAGTGGGCGGGGCAACACCCCAGGTGGTGGGCGTGGTGATGTACCATCACTCCACCTCCACTGGTTTTTTGGCTGTACTTTTTGATAGAAAAAAGATAGAACACATTCTGCATGAAATTACGCATTGATTGATATATAACATGATGGTATTATTCTTCCAAATTGTTATTGTAGTGATTTTGGTCACTAGTGGTGTCACACACACACACCCCCAGGGTGTCAACTTACTAACACCTTATTGCAGCAGTTCTCAAACTTTTAGCACTGGGACCCACTTTTTAGAATGATAATCTGTCCAAGACCCACCAGAAGTGATGTCATGGTGGAAGTGACATCATCAGGCAAATTAAAATAAATAAGTATAAATAATTAAAGTAAAACAAACAATTAAAAAAGCAGAAGCCAGCCCTGTTCCACCAAGTGAATTTCCTCTGTAACCTGCCTGCAATAACACCCCCCCTCCAAAATCAGTAAGATTTTCAGCCCTACCCAGTGCCCGGTTCAATTTAAGAACTTCTGTTTAAACCAGATCACTGTCAGGATCCACCTGGCTTTGCAAGTCTAAAAAAAGTTCACCTTATCAGCTGAAGCCTCTGTTTTGATCCTTTTTAGTGGGGGGGGGAGCTGCCTTCTGGAGCAGTTGTTGAGCTCAGTTACATCAGATCAGGACCATTCTGGTGGCCTCACATTCCCCTTTGCCTGACCTGACCAGCAGCCAAGGCATGGCTGCTTACTCGCGAGTAAACGCAGCAGTGAGGCATAGGGCGCAATCCAAACCTGCGCTGGAGCAGGCAAGCCAGGAGGCTTACGCTGCATCCAACGCAGGTTTGTAGGCAGCAGCGGCTCAGCCAGAGGCAAGGGTAAACTCTTCCCCTTACCCCTGGGTAAGGGCTGCTGGCCCCAATGTGTCTCCTCTGGAGGTAGCTCAAGTTCGAGGAGAACTGCTGGGTCCCAGCCCTGCCTCCAGCACCCTGCCCCCAGGGCCACCTATCGCTCGCCCTCCCCCTGCCCAGAAATGCCTCCTTTCCTCCTCCTCCCCCATGCCTACCATTGCTGCTTGTGTCAGAGCAGGTGCGCCGACACAAGCGGCTGTGGGGAAGCCGCCGCAGAGGCTTATGTCAGCCGCCGCGGCTTCCTCCCACAGAGGCACAAACGTGCTTTATGGCACGTTTGCAACCCTCCTGGGCAGGCCCAAGTGACTTAGGCCAGCCCAAGTCAACTTTTGGATTGAGCCCTTAGTTTCACTTTCCATAGGGCTCAATATATTTGTCTGCTTGGAGGGAGGGACTTCCTTTGCAGGTGTTTTTGGGGGCTGTATCAATTGAATCAGGACCATTCTGATGTAATTGGATTCCTCTCAGCCTGCCCTTTCCGACAGACCTTAAGGCAAGGCTGCCTACTCGCAAGTAAACACGCGATATGGCTCAGTTTCACTTTCTATAGGGCTCCATGCATTTTTTTGTTTTCTGGTTTTTTGGCCATAACGTTTGATAGAAAGGAGTTATTTCACTCTGGTTTGCACTGCATTCCACTGGAAATTCCACGCCCAATGGTATATAACATGATGGTATTACTCCTAGGCACTGCGATTTTAGCCTGTCACCCCAAGTGCGTGTCATCTGGTGTGGCCCGCACCACTCGCAAACCCCTAGCGATGCCACTGGATAGGACTCTGAAAAGGAACTTCCTGAAACCCACTCTGGTTTCAGGAAGTTCCTGAAGACACTCTGTCCCACTCTGAAGACAGCTTCAGAACCTGGGTCTGGCTGCTTCAGTCTTCCAAGCAATGAATCTGGGATCTTTGCTATACCACAGCACTTCCAGCCTCCTAATTCTGTCTGTTTCCTTAGAGATCCCTTGTTAAGGCGGCAGCAGGCACAAACTAGGGACACATAATGGCACCATAATGTGAGAGTCATAGCCACAGCACCTTACCACACATTCTCTCGTAGGTTTTTGGTGCATGGATCATATCCACCTGCTGAAGGTAAAGGCTTACTTGGGATTTAGCTTTTGTCAAAGCAACATTAGTGGTGCAGCATTTATGTTGGTACCTGCTACCCTGCCAGATAACTGGTTACCTTGCCGAATATATTGCATGTCGTCAACCTAATTGTTACCCACTTCTTGTCATTTCTGCCATTCTAGCCAGAAATTTTAAGGTCCTAAATTCCACCCCTGGGTCTCCCATCTGGTAAATAATGTATGTCTTCTGTGGTTTGGGGCAGGGTAGAGAAAAGGAAGGAATGATCCCTTCTGCCTCTCTCTTCCCTACCTGTTGAGAGGTATGAGTGTGGTGGTTATGATGGAGGAAACCCCCACAACTAGATTGGAAGTAGATATTGAGTGAACATGTTCAACTAACTCATCTATCCCCTAGTCCAGGGGTGCCCAAACCCCGGCCCTGGGGCCACTTGTGGCCCTCGAGGCCTCTCAATGCGGCCCTCAGGGAGCCCCCAGTCTGCAATGAGCCTCTGGCCCTCTGGAGATTTGTTGGAGCCCACACTGGCCTGATGCAACTGCTCTCAGCATGAGGGCAACTGTTTGACCTCTCACGTGAGCTGTGGGATGAGGGCTCCCTCCACTGCTTGCTGTTTCACGTCTGTGATGCACTAGCGGCAGCAAAGGAAAGGCCAGCCTTGCTTTGTCCAGGGCCTTTTATAGGCCTTGAGCTATTGCAAGACCTTCATTCATTCATATAAGTGCATCTTTAATATATTCGTTTATGTAAACTTATGTAAAGTTATTCAAATTTTAAATGTAAATTGATTCTTTTTCCCCCCGGCTCCCGACACAGTGTTAGAGAGACGATGTGGCCTTCCTGCCAAAAACTTTGGACACCCCTGCCCTAGTCTATCGTGGTGGATATTGTAGTGGCTAAGGAGAGAGGCATAGCAGTTCATGCTGACCACAGCCTTCTGGATTGTTTTGAAGACTGCAGGCAGCTGCTCACCATCTGAGAACTGCATGATTGCATCATTGGTGCCATAGCATCCCAGGTTGCACCTCTCAGATTGCAGTGTGGTTGCTTGCAGCAGCAAACTATCTTGGGCTGTCCTGTTACGCATTTAGAGTTCTACCAAATGGCTTTATCCACATGATCGCAGAAGGCCACGATATGCTGATGGTGTCATATATTCCTTACACAGGCAGAATGCACTGAGGGCAGAAGGAATTCAGAACTAAAACAAAATCCCAGATGAACTGGATGGTGTTACACTGCTTTGACTTCTAATTAAAATACACCTCTTCGCCAGCAAGTCAAAGCTAAATAGAGGGTTTTTCTATGATACTGTGCTGAAGTTAACTATATCTGAGTGAGGAAATGAGCTACTGTGATTCTGTGAATAACCACTCACTCACTGCCTATAACCAGTGGTAAAAGGATGGACTGCTACTCAAAATGAGCTGCTGATGTACAGTACAGCTACAGATACCTGCTTTCCCTTTTGTTTGCATGCTGTCATTCATACTTCTGTTCCCTCCTCCAGAGTCAATTAAGAAATTTATCTGCTCCAGTTCCCAGGAGCTACCATATTCTGTTCATCACTTGATTTAAGCATAGCAGCTACCTTGCAGGAGTGAGGGTAGCATGAGATAAAAGCAAACAGGAGACAGGCGCTTTAGTGCTTTAAAGAATGCAGGTACAACAGGTATCACAAAATTAGATTTGTTACTGAGCTGAGAGGAAGTAATAATGCATGACTTTGCAAAAAAAAAAAGGAGTGCATGAGTCATGTTTCTTGTGCACATGGAAATAAAGAGATGCATAATAAAGAAATCTTTCATCTTACACCTAAGACATCTGTCTAAGAGTTTGTTTTTTAACAACAAAGGAGTTGTGTGTGTAGCCCTCTATGGGGGGCTGAACTTTCTTTACCTCTAAATATTTGTCATTTCGGAGATGATGCCCTCAGTCCAACTCTGTTGTTTCCAAAGAGAGGAATGCTCCTGAAGCATGAAACAGGGGCAAGTGGGGAGTAGGAAGGTTCAATTTGTGTATATATGGGGGGGGGGAATAGGTTGGTAAATGGATCCTGATTTACAAGGTTACAGCCCAATCCTATGTATGTCTACTCAGAAGTCAGTCCCATTTGAGTCGATGGGGCTTACTCCCAGGAAAGTGTGGATAGGATTGGGCCGTCCATCAGTTAAGTGGTAGACTCCTGAATACTGACATGTGGACCATTCAGAATCTTCTTGGCCAGGCACATAGTCCCTGGAGAATGTTGTCAGGGTGAAATTAAGGCTGGGACTTTGATACCCAATTAAATGCTTCAAGGGTACATCTAGAAATAGCCTGCTTATTTATTGGAATTGCAGAGTGGAGGAAACACGTGACTCGTGCAACTGCCAGAAAGGTGGCAAGCAGACCTAGCCAGGGTTGGAGCTCAGAGCTAGACATGTGCTACTTTCCCTGTAAGGTTTGTGCAGTTATAAGATGGACATCACGTTTCGTGTCCATGTGAGAGATAATGAACATTTGAAGAGATGTTGACAGTATTTGTGCATCATGGAAATTTAGAAGCCTTGTGCTGTCAACAGAGCAGCAGGTGCTGCTTTAGTGAGGGACCTAAACCTGTGACTCAGAAAGTGGTGATGTAAGTTTGTGTTTGACTCCAATACTATGGCATTCAAGTGAAGTACCCTTCAGCCATGACTCTATTTTGAGTGGTTATTATTTCCATGGTTCCAACCCCCCCCCCCATTTAAATTTGCATTAAATTTACTGCTTTAATGATCACTTCAGCAAGTGTCAGTCTTTAAAGTTTGGTGTGTGCGTGTGTTTTGCACATTTTGCAAAGGTCCTTGAGAGGTAAGGCAGGGCAAACTTCAGCTTTTCAGAGGCCTCTGGGCAACTTGACCTAGAAGGACGTCTTAACTGTTTGGTTTGGAAGAAAGCAGAAGTATGCTCATGAGAAAGGATGGGGCCATATGACCTGATCCCTGAGCACAGGCTCAAGCAATGTGATGCAGCAACTGTACGGAAGCTAAGTAGTGCCGGCTCCGTTCAGTGCATAGATGGAAGACCACCTGGAAGTTTTGTGTACCCTACCATGATATTTAATAGTTGAAGAAATTCAGGAAGCAAATCCATTATGCCATCACTGGAAACTCTGGAGCTGCCTCAGCGTTGCTATGGGATAGATCAGAGTTGGTGTGTGCTGCTGCCTTCAAGCTATCTGCACTGGACCCATGATAGCAGTATACTGGCTTTCAGAATAACTGTTAAAAAAGCATTGGATTCTGCATGCTGTTAGGCTTTATCTAATACATACCAATCCAGTACAACCAACATAGTCTGGAGGGTCAGGTGAGGCTGAAAGAGTCTTTGTCACTGGCATCATATGGAAGAGGGTGCAGAATGCAGAGCATGCCATCATGACGAAAGGAGATGGCAATGGGCCGTGGTTGCTTATTTCTAGGCAGATGTGATCTTCTCCAAAGAATAAAATGCTTCTACTCTCCTGGCTGATTCATATTTTAGCTTTCACTGTGTATTTGCATATTTACACGAGGAGGGAATTCATTCAAAATCTCAGGCCAAATTCTATCAGCTTTATATGCCCTGCAATCAGAAATCCCTGCCCAAAGAGGTTGATTTAAGGGAATGCACAAGTTCCCTTCCCAGCTGTTACAAGAGAAGATCTGATGTGAGCTGTGAGAGAAGCTATTGGTTATACAAACCTCTTAGAGCCCCTGATCTGGCAAAGAGGCATCAGATGAACTCAGGCATGACAGTGAAGCCTGACCACCTACATAGTTCTATATAGCTATGTGGTTTTGTACATTAATGTTTCCAGGTGAGTATCTTTTGCTTTGGCCTGAACGAAAATGTACCTTGTCACTTATTCTTATACGGTTCATCTTCCGAATTATGTCCAGTAAATTTATTTATTTAAAGTGTCTATTTGCTACTTTTCAAAGTGGTTTGTATAAAATATTAAGACAGGAATTCTCAATTAAAAGATTATACTTTACACTGAAACCTCAAAAACAAAAAAAGGCAGCAGAAAAAGCCAGAGCATTTCATTCTGCATTTAATTTCTCTCTCTCTCTCTCTCTCTCTCTCTCTCTCTCTCTCTCTCTCTCTCTCTCTCTCTCTAAGAACAAGATGGCTTGTTAGTCATGCTGGAACAGCATGTGGGGAGAGAGGCATGGGAGGCATCAGAGGTCAACCAAGTTAGGCACTCATCAAGGACCCATGCCCATCAGCCTCAGTGGTAGTGCTCGATGCAACATCAGGGTTTGGGTGGGGGGCCATGGGGGCCCCCAGTTCAGAGGTTTACCCCAGGGCCTCCAGCTACTTAGTGACAGAACCAGAGAGAATGACTGTCTCAGCTGGAGGTCACTGCAAGTTGTTTCAATAGGACAGATCAACCATGAATGGAAAAGGGTACCTGCTTCTTCCTTGCACTTCCGGTAGTTGAGAATATAACATTAAGAGCACAATCCTGCCTTGTTCCTTGTGCTGGCCCAGGAGTGTAGCAAACATGCCATTAGGCATGCCTGAGACAACTCAGGAGGACGCTGAGCCAGTACACAGGTGTATGCTGACTCAGTGAGGCCAGATCCAGGCCCCACACTGCCTGGACTTGGTAAGGAAGCGCTGGCCGAGGGTGGCCGGCATGGGAGTTTGGTGAGGACAGGGGGAAGGCATTCTGGCATTCCAGGGAGAGGGCTGGGACCAGGATCTGGCACTTAGGCAAGATCCTAACACCCATCCCTGGCAGGAGTTGCCTTACAGAGGCCACTCGGATTTCAGCCAGGGATTTCGCTGGTGCAAATCTGAGTGGCCTTATAGGGCTGGCTAGGGTGTTACTCAAGATAAGGGAACATAAGTCCCCTTACTCAGAGTTGCACCCCAGCCCTCACAAGTGTACCTTTGCAGCAAAAATAGAAAAAGAAGGGAAGACCAGCTTAGTGGAAATAGTATGGAACATTTTAAGGGAATACAAGAAATGACTGGGTTATGATGAAAAGGCCAAAAAGAATGGCAGCAGACAATTGAGAACACTGAAATTGAATGAATGTTGGAAGAGTAGGTGGAAAAAAGCAAAAAATGAGCAGTTTTCTATAGAAGTAGAAAAGAAATAGAAAAATGTAGTTTGGAAAATGGAAAAGTGACTTTTAAAAAATATACAGCCAGGGCTGGTCTCTCTCCAATCATGTCCAGAATTAGAACAGAATCATGTTTAAAAACAGATATAACGCAGTTCCTTAGTAAAAGTGTAATAGTAGCCCCTGGAGTAAGTAGATACTGAGTCCCACTGTGTGACATGAATATAACCTTTTGTAGGATTGTCCCCTTTCAGAGGTCGAGGAATAAAAATAACTGCTTCACCATTGCTTCCTTGTGCCTGCTTTCACATGACTCTTCTGTAGACAATAAAGCAATTGACAGTGCAATCTTTTGCATGTGTACTCAGAAATAGGTCCCACTGGGTTCAGTAGGGCTTCCTACCAGCTAAGTGTGCGTAGGATTGGAGTCTGTAGCATCTATGTTCCCCTAGACTGGAAAGTAACCAGGCAGAAAGAAGGTGAGGGGGTCTTTCAGATTCTAAACATGTGACCTGAAAGGGAAGCAGTAGGGTGGAAAATCATCTTCAGTGTACACTGTGCATCAAAAATGACTGAATTTATCGAAGTTATTGAGATAACAGAGTACTGTTATCCCCAAATGTCATTTAAGAAAAACGCTCTATTGTTGTCTTCCTAATGCAAACATTTCTATATTTGGTACCAAAGCTCAGTATTATAGAGGAAAAGGCAAATCAGAAACATGTTAGAAGCCCAAATCAGAATATGGTGACTGGATTTTACTGGACTGTAGGCAAAAAACAAGGGGTGTGTAATTTTGTATTACAAATGAAAGCATTTTGCTTAAAGAAACAGAGACATGCTGAAGCAGTCACTTTTTAGAGAATCCAAAATGAGCAATACTGAAGAAACTGAAGCTGGAACTGGAGCAGCAACTAACAGTAGCTGCTAGGATAACAAAAGAGAGAACCTTTGAATCTTTGAAGCACTCACCCCACAAGATTTGGCTGGGGCAAGAATAGGAAGATTCTTATGAGGATTGCTGTATGCATGTCCTCATCTACTAATCAGTTCAAGTTTTTAATCCAAAGTGTGGCTAGATTTTGCTCCAGTTACCAAGAGGAGAAACCCGGTGCTTTTAATGTGTGATCCCAAATAAAATATTTTTGAAGTCTGTAGGATAGCTTTGTGGGTATAAATAGTGGATTTTAGGGCGATACCAATGACAATTCCAATAATTGGCATCTATAGTTCACTCTGAATGCATTTCAACCTCTATTATGTCATCTTCAGTTTCTACTGCCATATGTAGGAAAAAAATTAGTCGTTATTTGCTAGTTGTGATCTGGACAGCACCATTAAAATAATGGTGTGTGGACAGTATTACAGAATTTTTAAAATGAATGCAAAACCAGTGACAGTTCCATGAGTATAACCCTATTAGAACTTTTAAACTGGACATTGTGTCAAATCAGAAGGTTCTGAGGCCCACGGAGACCAATACAGTGGGAAGCCTATTCCAGGTTGCCCAGTGCAACTTGGAATGAGCCTCCAAGGCCTCCCACTACGGCTTTGCAGAACTACCAGGAGCATTGCATGGGGTCATGACCCCAGTGGGTTAAGACCCACAGTTTGGGAAATAACTGTGTCAGAAGATAAATAAGGCACCTTATAAAGGTGCAATATCCCAAGCTAAAGGGGAAAAAAATGGGGAGCTCTAATTTGAAGATTTCTGAAATAAATTTTAATCAGCATGGTGTTCCTTTCAATGGAAATCACATTTGCTGTATTTTTAGTGGATTCCGATGGAGCGAGAAGCCATTACTCCCATCCAATTTTCCACATAACCGCTTCTGACTGCTGTCTCTTTTAAAGTCTTTTCAGGCTATCCATCCAGAATTAACTTTCTTTTAAGAAAAGACCTTTTGTGGTTTATACATTTTAAATACAGGATGCTAGCTGCCAGAACTGCTTTGGATGGCAACCAAAGATTGGAAGCAGTCTCCCTAACATGAAATGAGGTACAGCTCCTGGTGCACCTGGAGACAGAGCCTCTTTCATTCCCCTTCTTCAGAGTTATGACACCTCTGGCTTTCGCCTCAGAACATCGGGAATTTTCCTTCAAACTAGCTTCTTGGAACTAGACTTGTGCACTATTAGTGGATAATTTATCACATCATATTTCTCTGCCTTGAGAAATTCGGGTCTCTTTTTTTGTGACTTGAGTGATTTAAAAAAAACAACAAAGAAAGAAACACGACTTCAGGGGGCTGCAATAGTCATGCAGGACTCTTCAGATGGGGCCTGATATAATGGACAATGGGGAGTAAGTTAGGGCTAACAGGCAACCAGGGAATACTAGACATCATCAATTATAAAGTAGTCTTAGAGGTCCAATTATTTCTGTACATAAAACTTCTCATTAAAGGCCTGATCTTCCACTCTTCGCCCATAACTCATGAAGAGTTGTTGTGTTGGCTAGATTGGTTTTGCAAGACATTTCTGGTTGGCTTGAGTGAATTCTGCTCAGTGGTTCTCCACTGTTTTCATAACTCTGAAAAACTATGGGAAATATTTGAGGGTGCTGGCCCACAGAAAATGGGCAGGATCTCAAAAGAGAAATCTGTACAACTGAGATATTTTGGATCCTAGTCACCTGAGTAAATCATCAGAACATAGGGCACTTCCAGACAGCTTCCTCGTAGCACCAGCGGGTCACTGCTTTTCTGCTTGTTGTCAGGTACAGAATTTCCAGATTCCTTCCACATCACAGTAGTTTTAGCATGTTTTGGGAACAAAGTAGACTGATCCTCTTCCCTCTACTTCACCAGTCTCTGTTGGGGTTGTATGTGGGTACAACAGTGTATCAGAAAAAGGCGGAATATTAGTGCTTATCTTAGTCCGCACCTGCACTCACTCTGATGTACTGCTGGTCTTAAAAAAAGTCAGATTTTTTGTTTTTAAAGTGTGATAATTTAGACATGGGGAGCATATAGGAAGACAATATAAGGATGGATGATGATATTGTGTGAACCTTTATGGTTCTTTATGGTTCTTCACCTTTATGGTTCACCATAAAGAACCTTTATGGTTCTTCTCTCTTTATGGAGTGAAGGAAGTGCAACAATCCCAGTTTAAACATTCCACTTGAAAGTATCCATTGAATTGTAAAAAGCAGTCATCTAATGGGGGGAGCATATCCCTCCCTCATGGCCTATCGGCAAGGGCTCAAAATGTTCCTTTTCTTCTGGTGTTTGAGTGATTCTTTAGTGATTGTGTCTATGTAATAATGCTGTGTGGTCTGAATAGTTCCCCCCATGGTTTTGCTGTTCTCAATATGACTTTATTTAACATATTGTACATTTTAAAGTTGTAAGCTACCTTGGGCATTTGCTTTGGCCTAGGAAAAGCAGAATACAAATCTTTTGAATAAATCTAGACCAGTCGTCCCTATAATAATGGTACAAGATGGGCCCGTGTCAACAGTGGAAGATCACAAAAAGTAAGGAGAAAAGGGATGACAAGGATAATACAGGAGAAATGTAAGCAAATGCAGTTATAGGTACATTGGCATTGTTTTATTTGGGAATGGGGACAAATAGCACAATCCTATGCCTGTCTACTCAGAAGTAAGTTCCATTATATTCACTGGGACTTACTCCCAGAAAAGTGTTTATAGGATTGCAACCCAAGAATATATTATTCTTATTCATTACCAAGAATATTGATACACCGCTTTTCAATCAAAAGCACAACAGTATATAAGTAATCCTAGTATTTGTGAGGCATGCATTTTCAAAACATTGCCAGCTGTTGTAAGAAATAATTTAATTTAAAGTAGAGCTGAGAAACTGAAAGAAGAAACAAGTGAACTGATTTTGAAGGGAAGTTTTCTTCTTTATCCATCTTTGCATTTTACTTTTGTAGAAAATTTAAGCCAATAAAGGTCTCACAAATGTTGGGAGAGAACATGCCAATGATAATGAGCCACTATAGGTAGATATTTCCTGTTTTCTGCCATTACATGACAGAGAGAATTTTAACAAAAGACTCCACCAGACACAAGATGGTAATTGAACATTAGGTGTCCTGCCATGATTTATTACCAAAGGGATTTGCAGAACACCTTGTAGCCAGTTAGCTTATGGTAAGGGAGGTCAGGATTCATATTTGATTAACAGGTGGTAGAATCATTGTGCAGGGAGACCACATTGATGCTATAAATTCCCTATCTCTGCCTCATTGAGCTTAGGGCCAGAACCATGTCTGTGTGTGCTTTAAACTTTGTCATTTCCTCTGGGTAGCAGAAAAAGGGGCTGAATGGAGTTCCAGACAACCTTTCTGGATGGCTCTATGGACACCACACTCATATATCACACAAGACACAGCATGTCACTTACTTTAGATATTATGCAATAATTTTAACTCTCACAATGAGAGATTCCAAAATACATTTGAAATGAACAGATTGAGATGAATTTATTGACATGCGGAGACCTTAGCAGAGATTCTATTACAGATTGGTTTGGAGAGCTCAGATGAGTTTCCCATCCACTATCAGTCTTGATCTCTGAATCTCCCAGTGATTTTCAAACTATGTTCCAGGGTGCTCAGAAGTTATTCAGAAGCTTATCAGTTTTTGTCAGTGGGATTAGTAAAGCCAGACCAACTTTCCTGAATGACAGCTTGCCCACTGCAACTGCAAATGCCCATTTCAGGGGACTATTGGATGTATTTTCTAGGGTTCACAGGCCCTCTCTCAAATTGGGCACCAGCCCAGCTTCTGCAGCCAGCAGAAGACCATGCCAGCACTTTGACAACTAGAGCTCCCAAACTGCAGCAGAACACAACCATTTGGATGGGGTTGTGCCCATGTTCCAATGCATACATAAGTTGAGAGTCTGCCATTTATTCACCCACCCATCCCACCTTATGAGATCTCCATCACTGCCCACTCACACTCTCTTTCCATCTGGACCCACCGGACAATGGGGCAGTAGCAAGAACTACTGGACAGTGGTGAGGAGTACAGCACGTTTGCGACTCTCCTGGACCAGCGCAAGGGACTTGCACTGGTCCAGGGCACTGTTAGAATTGCACCCTTAATGGCTCAGATAAAAATTGAACCAGAGACTTCTTGGCTGAAAGCCAGTTATGAATGGACAGTGCCTTATTTCTGCATCCATTAGAGTACAAATGGCTTGCAGTTAGATTCAGATCTGTCTGCATTGGTCAGGGTTTCATCTTTTTTATATTGTTTTCTAAGGCTGCAGTCCTATACACACTTACCTGGGAGGATGTCACATTGAACTCAGCATGGTTTACTTCTGAGTAATCATGTATAGTATTGTGCTGCAAATCAATTCCAAAAGCCACAATGCATATGAGAGTTATGAGCAGATTTTTGAGGTTCTGTTATAAGGATTCCAAACATTGACTAGGAGGGTATTGACAAGAAAAGGTTCATGTTTGTCCTGGGCACCATTAAGGTCCTTGCTGTTGTCAAAATCAGATAACATTACAGTCCCTGACAGCAGCAGCTGCATAACCTCTAGACCAATGATTTTCAATCTTTTTCATCTCATGGCACACTGACAAGGCACTAAAATGGTCAAGACACACCATCAGTTTTTTGACCACTGACAAGGCACACCACACTGACAGCAGGGGTTAGCATTCTCAGGTGGTCCTACTAACAAACGATCCTTCCCCAAATTACCGTGGCACACCTACAGGCCATCCGCGGCACACCAGTGTGCCATAGCACAGTGGGTGAATATAGCTACTCTAGACACTTGCTCCTCATTTTTTGCAGCAGATCCCCAGTAATAATCAAATAGCTGTATTCTGGCATTTTTACAACCAAGAACTACTTAGGTGGAAATAAGCTGCAAGAGGCCAGGTTCAAGATCTGCTTCTTTCTGTACTCAGTAGAGTGGCTTTTTTGTGCCTGAAGGCTTAGAACAGGGTGGCCAAATCATGGCTCACAAGCCACATGTGGCTCTTTGACATATAATGTGTGGCTCTTGAAAATATGTTGGCCAAGCTCTTTACCACATCGCAATTAATATAAAAGGTAAATAAGAAATTTTCCAGCCTTATGATTATTTACTGCATATAAACTGAGAGTCCACTGAATTAACACATTAATGCTCATGATGAGTAAATATGTTTAAGAATTTAAATGCTTCTTACTCTCAAATGTCTGAAGTTTATCTTATGTGGCTCTTACATTAAATAAGTCTGGCCACATTTGGTCTAGAAAATTTGACATGTGAAGGAAGTACACAAAGAAGCAGACAAATGAATGTTAAGGTGTTTAAATATGAAAACAGAGGATGGGAAATAATGCATTTCAATTTGAATCAGTGAGAAGCAAGAAAGGGCACAGTCAGATAATGTAATTTTACATTTATTTGCTTGTAATTAAAATTATATGGAAAGGATGTACTGTAGATACTCACCTATAAGGCGAAAAATTTCTTCCCAGAAAAGCAGACTGAATCATTGCCCCGCCTTAACTCCGGGGCAGGCAAGCAGCGAGGGCAGGGGGGAGGCAAGTGAGCCAGCCAATCACTATTGTGGGAGGGAGGGAGAGAGCAAGTGATCTTCTGCTGAGAGGAGGCTGTGCAGGCTGGGGTGCCTGCTGAGCGTTTGCAGCTGCCTACGGGTTTGCTCCACGTGCTCCTTCAGGCTGTTGCCCAACTGCAGAAGCTCCAAACACAGGACAGAGCAGGGCAATTGCCACCACAGCCATCAGCAGCCCCCCTCGCTCAGCACCAGTGCCCACAGAGGCAACTCTGGAGCTGCACCCAAGATAGCGAGGGAGAAGTAGTCATTTGAAACAGTTGAGTCCATCTCCTCTTTCCTTCTTGTTCCCCATTCCCCCCCTTCCTACTGTATTTAAACTTCAAGCACTCCATTAGAAAGCCCAACTTGCTAACCCCCTTCCCATCTCCCCACAGATGAAGTTGGACAGGGTGGGGAAGGGGGGAGAGTGATCGGGGGAGAGTGATGGGGAGAGGGGGGGGGCAGCCTGCAGAAGGCTGCCCCCTCTGGCCTCCTCTGCAATCCCCCTCCCCACTAGAGAGGAGTGACCTCTCCCTAGGCTGTCCAGCCTCCTTATGAAGCTAGCCTTGTTCTGGTCCAGCCCCACCCCTTCTGCCCACGTGGCTGCTGACTGCTCCCAGGAGGCACTAGGGCCAACTCCCAGGGAAGTGTCTTGCCTGGGACCCCAGTCCTGACAGTGCTCAGGTTCTACTCCCGAGGAGGCCCTTACCCCTGAGGAGACCCCTGCTCCGGGGTGATTCCTGGCCTCCTGGGCTGGGCCTAGGTGACAGAGGGTCATAGCAAATTCCATGATTTTAGACTCAAAACCTGCCCTCGTCTTATCTGTGAGATTGACTTATAGGCGAGTATCTGGAGTGAGTTTAGATTTCTCTATACAACAGACTTACAGCACAATCCTAAACATGTTGTCTCCGAAGTAAGTTTCATTGGGTTCAATGGGGCTTACTCTCTAGTAAGTATGTTTAGAATTGCAGTCTTAGTTAGATTTAAAAATAAATTATTTTCCTTGGGTAACCTTTGGAACTATAATTCTGATGGGAAGAGCAAGCTAGGAATCTCTGTCACTCAGTAGTGTCACTAAACTATCATTTCCATTATTCATTGGGAGAAGAAATTATTGTTAAGCTGGAATTAAATAGATGTAAATTTGTAGTGTAGATCTACAGTGTAGAATATGCCTGGGATGATGCATTGGGCTGTATATGTGTGTGTCACCATTGTGGGCAAGGCAGATGATGGGGTTCTTCCAAAGGGCTGGAGAAAGAAGAAAAAGAAGAAATTATCTAAAAGGAAGCAAGAATATTGAGCTTTGGAAACCAGTGATTTAAAATGACATTTGGTCTGCTGGTGATTAAGTGCAGTGTTGCTTAACACTGTGAATGATAGCATCTCCCAATATGTGACTTGTAGCCAGAAACGACCAGATTTGGACTTTACTGCAGAAGTATTTTTACATGAATTCTTATTTGTTGCATTTAATGCCAGTCTCCATAAATTATGGGGTGCTCATGTTTGGTGCCAGCTGCCATAAATTAGGAGGTGCTCAATCTTGGCAAATAAGCACTCTGAAAAAACTGATGATAAGTACTAGGTCCATCCAGGACTATAAAATCAAGACTGTGGAAAAGGAAGCTCCAGTTGGCTTTTTCTTATAATACATATGTTCAATAGCAGCCAATGACGGAGCAGAATTACAACAAGCAAGCAGAAGTTGGTTCTGTGAACGGCATTCTAGACCAGGGGCGTCCAAACATTTTGGCAGGAGGGCCACATCATCTCTCTTACACTGTGTCAGGGGCTGGGGGGGGGGAAATGAATTAATTTACATATAAAATTTGAATAAATTTACATAAATGAGTATATTA
This sequence comes from Tiliqua scincoides, assembly GCF_035046505.1. NCBI lineage: Eukaryota > Metazoa > Chordata > Lepidosauria > Squamata > Scincidae > Tiliqua > Tiliqua scincoides. The sequence goes on along the minus strand of NC_089824.1, from coordinate 83,438,884 downwards.
GAGATGGAACTTATATGAATGAATGAAGGTCTTGCAGTAGCTCAAGGCCAGCTTTTCGTACGCTGCCACTGCTGCATCACAGACATGAAACAGCAAGTTGTGGAGGGAGCCCTTGTCCCACAGCTCAGGTGAGAGGTCGAACAGTCGTCCTCATGCTGAGAGCAGTTGCGTCAGGCCAGCTTGGGCTCCAGCAAGTCTCTGGAGGGCCAGAGGCTCATTGGAGACTGGGAGCTCCCCGAGGGCTGGATTGGGAGCCCCTGAGGGCTGCAAGTTGCCCCCTGGCCAGGGTTTGGGCACTCCTGTTCTAGACCTTTGCAATTCCTTACAATGAGATATTATGATGGCCCAATCGCTGTAGCTTTTTAAAATATGACTTTTAGTCAGGGGTCCCTGGGAATGCAGTTTTAAGGAACCAGTAGTTAAACACCAATCCATAGTGATCCACCACCAGGGCTGGCCTTAGGGCAATTTGACAATTCAAATCGCCTGGAGGGGCTCCAAACTGGGGCAGTGAGTGGAGCACCTGCAGTTAGTACCTTGCTCTGTAGCTGATGCTCTGGCTGGAATCTTCCATGCCAAGGCATTGCAAAGAGAGCACAGTAAATAGAGCTTTGCCTCTAGACAGCCTTCCCTCCCACCTGCCCCTGAGTTAGCTTGAATCCCCCCCCCCAGCGGGAAGCAGTTGGAGGTGATACCGCTGCTGGGTGCCTTGCTATCACTGCTCTTTTTTGCATTGGGACCACAGCTTCTAAGGTTGGGCTGTCCATCACTATCCAAGTTGTCTGCAGCTCTTTGCTCAGCTTGTTCCCTGGACACTAGAATAAAGGGGGAGGAATTCCCATGAAGCTGCATATAGCAACTGACCACAATGGCTCTGAAAGGAATGATTGGGATGGAAGTGGAAGAATTTCTTTGCTTCTTTAAAAGGGGAACTTGCAAGTTACTTGAGCACCCTTTTTTATTGGGAGCATCACAAAGCACCAATGAAGTACTACAATTTTTGTGCCAGCCAGTGACATGCGATGCAATAGGCACCCACTGGGGGGTTCACCTCCCCTGCCCCCCCCCCAGTATGGACTTTTATGAATCAAAGACAAAGAGTATAGGTTCAACTATAAAAGGGAGGGGGACAGATAGGGTCAGGCTGTTAGAAACATAGGGCAAAGTGCCTGTGTGGAAAGTCAAGGCCTTCTGCCTTCTCAGCCTGTCCTCACTTCCCCATCAAAATTTGCTCTTTGCAGGGGGCCCTCTATGCTGAGGAGTCCACAACGGTAGCAGTCTTCCTTCACAACCACTGACATATGACCAACCTTTGGCCTCTGGTGTTTAAGAGGAGAAAACAAAATACTGTATTAGAATTATGTGTGACCCCATTTTCACCAGTGTCATTTGTGAGCCCCACAAATACCTCTGAGATAAATGTTTCAGTGAATTGTTTTGTTTTACAGATGGTGCAACACCTCACCCGGTGTTTTGTGGCTAACAGGGGCTTTTGCAGATGTCCAAGTGTCAGGAGGATTTAGCTATTGTTTTAGCAGACACCGTTTGGAAATCCCTAAGTATTTTAAAACATAACTCTTCTTGCTGGAACTTCTATGCTTCTGGCTTTTGTAGTCTTCTCAGGGATGCCTTTTGTATTATTCTTTCCATGAAATAGGGATCCCTAAACTCTCGATTCCTTTCTTTCTTGCTTTTAAATCAAAGTCATTTAAATCAATGTAAAGAATGCATTGCTAGCTAAATTTGTGCATTACATCTTACAGATGTTGGTACTGTACAGACAACAGCCTAATTCAGAGTTGTGGCTGGACATGGACAGACCTTACTATCCAGTAGCAATGATAAAGAACTGTGCCTAAAAGACAGATTTTCATCAGATATTTTGTTTTCAACTATAATACCAGGAAAGTTTTGCTTTCTAGCAAATTTTCAGTACTTAATATTATGTTATAGGAAGACATATTCAATATGGTTTTGTGGAACTATCCTCTTAGATACATTAACTGCAGGGCTGATATCAGTTATGAAATAATGTGAGTGTTTTAAATACAAAGTGCCAATCTGTTCATGGCCATCTGGGAATAAACTACGTGTAAAGTGAGGTTTACATATAAATTAGTGAGCATAAAATTGAGCTGCATTGACCCAATCTGATCCACTTCTCCCAACTGCTGCACAGATTAGATGGATTGGATCCCAAGTGTGTGGTCTGCTGCTATACGGGGGGATGGATATAGGGGCATGCCTGTATTCCTATTAGTGATTCAGTCGTGCCTCCATACACATGGAAGTTATGTTCTGGAACCCCCCAGGGATACATGAGTCCATGGATACAAGGAGACACCCCACAACCTCCAGAAGCAAGGGCAGCTGTGCTCCCTTCACCTCCGGAGAGTCTTCTGAATCTAGCAGATGCTACATGTGTCCACTGATGTATGGATCACTTGAGTGATCTTGTCTGATCTTGGAAGCTAAGCAGGGTCAGACCTGGTTAGTACTTGGATGGGAGACCGCCTGGGAATACTGGGTGCTGTAGGCTTCTACCATAGTCTTTTGAGACTGAAGGTTGCCAATCACGTGTCCACCTGCTGTCTCTGCTGGACTCAGAATGACAGAACATAGTGAAAAATGCTACTTCTGGTTTTTTTGGTGAAATCCGGAAGTGATATTTTTAATGCCTTATAAGGCCCTCCAGGGCTTCCTGGGGCCTCCCTATGCCTTATAAGGCATTAAAAATGTCACTTCCGGATTTCACAAAAAATGTAAGTTTTTTTGCTGCTTTCAGTCATTGTGAGCCCAGCAGAGGCTACTGGCTGCTGGAATCTGTGCTTCCCTTGCCCTCAGAGGGTGGAGGTGGGGCACAGGGGGCCCTCCCACATCCGCAGATAAGTGAAGCTGTGGATACGGGATCCATGGATGTCCCCGGTACTGTTTTATACATATTGAGCAGTTTTAAGTTCTGCTCTCAGTCAATATCCACAAACCATAAGCATCCCATTTAATGGACGGCACTAATCTGAATAAAGAGAGTGCTGAAACGCTGCAGTTCCTGGCTGAGGGCTGTTCAGCCTGTTGCTCCTGGCTGCTGTGGCAATTGAATTCTGCATTGTTGTGGATTACTTTGAAAGCAAAATTTGAAGTCATAATACTAATCATTGATGGTGTTGAGATCCATGCTGGCAACATCTCATGGAAAAGGCAGCGAAACACTTTCGTATCAGGGTATTTCAATTGTACGTGATGGATAGAAGCTGCAGTCATGCTCAGTTTACTTGTCAGAGCAGAAATATGGTAGAACTGTCAGAGAAATCAGGTAGAGCTGGTAGAATTCCTTATCACTAGCATGCCATGATTTTGCCTGGGATGCTGCTTAGCAACCAGAAAATTGACTTTTTATGCCCTTTCAGCAAGCACTGAAGCATTTGGTGATTTGCTTATTCTAAGGTTCTGGTGGTATATGGTACTATACTTGCTTCACCTGAAAGGAGGAATGAGCCATTGACAGTTCATTCCTGTGCACACTTACCCAGGAGTAAACTCCATTGAACCGAAGGGAACGTATAGCCACATAAACATGAATAACCTTGTACTGCAAAACCACTAAGACATGAAAGAACATGAGAAGTGAATACTGTATAACCATACAGCCAAAAGAGCAGCACATTTTGAATTGAGGTGATTTTGCTATTTCAGGTCCAACCTTGTTATACGTGGATTTTTTATACACAGATTTGACTCAACACGAATGGCCACTGCAAATGAGAAGGAATGTGCTTATCCCTGGAGAAGGGGAAAATACATCCGTTTAAAATCACAGTTTAAAAAAAACCGCTTTTCTTACTATTGTAGAGAGATGGTCATACAAGCAATTGCTGGTGTAACCTAATTATCCATGGATTTTCACCCGTGGAAAAATCTATGGCTTTTTCTATCTCAACACGATGAGAAGGGCCCTTTAAATTAAAGGAAAACAGTTGTTTAACAATCAATCATTCTCCCTCCAGGCACTTAGAACCCTCCCTTCCCCCAAGCATGTGAAAGATAAGAAAGATAATCACTTTGCTCTGGGTGAAGGGAGGGGAGGCTGGCTGGGAGTGAAGCCTTTCTAAGCACCTGGAGAGAGACTGAGACTGATTGATGTATTGTCTGCTTATCTTACATCACAAAGGTCAGCAAGACTGTTTTTAAATTGCCTAGCAAAGGGTCATACTTTTTAAAATGGATTTGCTTTAATGCGATTTTTGCCATCCACATGCATTCTAGAACGGAACCCTCACGAATAGTGAGACTCAACCTGTATTTTATAGTTGAAATTTTGTTTGACATCTCACATCTGGTAAATATTCTAGCCACTGTTCTGTATAAGCTATGAACTCCCAATTTTTAAACATTAAGATTTTTGTATATGCCACATAAAAATAGAGAAGTCTAGTTTTAGGTCTGCAGTTTCATTTGATTTCTCAACTATGCGTATTATTCCAACAGATATTCACTAAAAAACAAGACCACCTTATATGAAAAAGTCCTAGTTCTGACATTTCCATAATATAAAGCTGTAATTCTTCAAAAGCTTTTGTAGTTATTATGACAGAAGAACCATCTATCTAGTCATAGCCTTGAAATAATTTTTCTACATTTGTACTAAAGTTATAACTATATCTCCATGTGTGTTGCCAGACAAGATGAATTTGTTTTCCCAAGTCTTGTGCAAATTACATTTATCATGTACATTTTTGCTTGTTCTGCCTCAGTCTGGGTTTTAATGTGGTGCTGGGTGTTTATTTTTTTAACCAATGCGGGGTTCTGCATGCTCAGTATCATGTTTTAAACCAAGTCGCTAGAGCATATGCATGAAATTTTAACGCACAAGGAGATCTATAGCCTGGAAGTACTCCATACTAGCATGTAACACTGCATGTGTGGATGCTAGCAACCCAGGTTAAACCATTTTTGCCTGGCCCACAGGTGTACACATTTGCTCCCTGTTGCGTATACTTAAGCATGAGGTCTGCTGAATATTTGGAACCCCAAATGGGGTACTGTTTTGGGTCTGGTTTTTTTCTTTACATAACTATTGTTGCACTTTTAAAGGATCTTATTTTTGAGATAATGTATTTCTTACAGCTCAAGCCTATTCATGTCTAATCAAAATTAAATCCCACTGAGTTCAGTGGGACTTATTCCCAGATAAGCATGCATAGGATTTCAACTTTATGTAGTTATCTCCTTCAGACTTAGTTCATGTAGCTGAATGTGTGTGTTGGTATATAAGTTGCATTAAACATATATTGGACTCCTGAACACACCAAGGCTTTCTCATTCACTTTAGGGCGCAATCCTAACCCACTTTCCAGCACTGACATAAGGGCAATGCAGCTCTGAGGTAAGGGAACAAACATTCCCTTACTTTGAGGAGGCCTCCATGAGTACCACCCAACTGCAGGATGCAGCACACATCCCATTGGCACAGCTATGCCAGTGCTGGAATGTTGGTTCGGATTTGGGCCTTAATGTGATACAAACACAAGGGCTTTCCCATCCAAACCATTCATCATTGGGGCTGTGCTATTTATAATCAACCAGGAAAGCCTGCTAGCACAAAAGCATTATGTGAACCTCAGAAGACACACCAGGCTTTGCATCAGAGCCCTGTTACAGGGCATGGAGATATCTGTTTGCAAGATATGGTTATTTTATATGCAGCAGACTTTAACTATGAATATGGGGAGAATGATAGGAGCTTTAAAAATAACACAGGCCTACAAAATTGAGGGTCAGAAAAGTTTTTCCCAAACTTTATGGTGGTTTGATATGAATTTGGGGTGCTGATTCCAAAAATGGCATCTGTTTTGCCCTATCACGTTGAGTTTTGGAGATATAGTATAGCCTCTTTAGTGAATGGTTCAAGCAGCTTCCTCATGAGGAAGCCGTGGTGTAGGCTTCCTCATGAGGAAGCTGTTTGAACCATTCACTAAAGAGGCTATGCCGTGTCTCCAAAACTCGACGTGATAGGACAAAATGGATGCCATTTTTGGAATCAGCACCCCAAATATACCCAGGAATTGGTGTAACGTTTAAGGAAGCAAAATGTGTGTTGGCCTGTGTAATCAACTGTCCGCAGCAGATGGAGCAGTTAAAGAATGTCGACTCTTAAGTTTTATGCATAATTGGTGTCTCCTGTACTTTTCAAAACAATGTCTCTGTGCAAATGGTTTTTTCAAAGCAACTGGCACATTAATTGGAATAATTAGCATCAAGCTGTAAAAATTTCAAGCTCCCAAATTTGGCTTCCCCCTACAGGGGTTCTTATTTTGTTCAGGTCAGGGATTCCGTTGAATTTCAGAGGCATATCTCTGAACGAGCAACAGAGCTGCCAAAGAATATATCTGGTCCCTGGGTCTTCTCAGATATCTTGTAGCCTTAAGGTGTCAAATTCCACTTGGGTGGAAAGAGGCTTCTGCCCTCTCTGAAGCCTGATGTCACTGCCTGTAGGTGCAAAAGTTTGCCTAAACCTTTATTTTATTTTGTACATTACAAAAAGAAGGTTGGCTGTTTTTCTTCCCAGTTACAATGGTCATTACTCTAACTCAGGGGTGCCCAAACCCCGGCCCGGGGGCCACTTGCGGCCCTTGAGGACTCCCATTCTGGCCCGCGATTAGCCTCCAGTTTCCAATGAGAATCTGGCCCTCCGGAGACTTACTGGAGCCCTTGCTGGCCCAATGCAACTGTTCTCAGTGTAAGGGCGACAGTTTGACCCCTCGCATGAACTGTGAATGAGGGATCCCTCCACTGCTTGCTGTTTCATGACTGTGATGCTGCAGCAGCAGTGAAGGAAAGGCCGGTCTTGCTTTGTGTAAGAACTTTTATAGGCCTTGGGCTATTGCAAGATCTTCATTGATTCATATAAGTTCCATCTCTAATATATTAATTTATGTAAATATACGTAAATTTATTCAAATTTGAAATGTAAATTAATTCTTTTTTATTCCCGGCCCCCTACACAGTGTCAGAGAGATGATTTGGCCCTCCTGCCAAAAAGTTTGGACACCCCTGCTCTAACTTATGGAGCTTTGTTTGAATGGGTGGAACCTCATTTAATAAACTGGGCTTCTATCTGGGTAAAGAAGCTTCTTCTGAAGATATTCCAGTTTGGCACAAGGGGAAGTGTGGAGGAGAGGACACTTATCACGCCTCTCGCCTCCCTCTTCTGCTCTATTCCCCTCTTTCTCAAGGCAGGGAGTGGAACGTGCAATGTCTGGCAGGCACATCAGCAGAGAAAGAGAGCAGCATTTGGCACACTGCCTGAAGCATCAGGAAGTCTTAGGCTGGCCCTGATAAAGGCCTTCTGGACCTCATGACCCATTCTATAATGACACAGGTCCCAAAACGGTGAAAAAAATGGACTCCTACAAACTGTATCCAGTACAGATCCAACCCATTACAAATATTACCTGAATAATTGTTTGAATCCAGAAGTGACAATCTTAAGAATAAGCGCTTATCATTGATATGTCATCTTTATGTTTGAAGTGTTCTAAATTATATTAATAATCCTTACAGTTTCAGGGTGGGTGGGTCGGTATTTCATACTATACTGGAGCCGTCATAATAGCAGCTTGTCTTGCAGTGCAATCCTATCCATGTCTACTCAGAAATGTCCAATTATAGTCAATGGTGCTTACTGTCAGATAAATTAGGTTAGGCTTGCAGCTTAAGAATCAAATCCCAAGCTCTGTTACCCACAATGCTGTTGCTCAGTGCCAGCTCTGGGTGTTGTAAATGTGCTGTAAAGCACCCAGGGAATAGGGAGCATAGCTGCTGGGCCAGCACCACACAGCGCTGTGCCGGGGGGGCGGCTGGCTCCTGCAGCACCAGCTGACGGTGAGTATTTTCGGGGCACGGAGGAGGTGGGGAGTAGGCAGGATTGTGCAGGGCGAGGGGAGGATTGGACCCATGAGAGGGGTGGGGATGGTGGCAGCCTCTGTCACTGAATCCTAACCCCCTCCTGAGCTGGGTGGCCCAACATGGGCCTCCTCAACTCTGCGCCTGTTGAAACATAGGCACAGAGCCAAGGAGACACATTGCCACTGTCTGCTGTCTGCCCAGGGGAAGGGAGTGAATACTCCCTTTTCCTGAGGAGACCCCAGCAGTAGCCGCGGCACCCACAGGATCTAGCAGTCACCATTTTGGTGCTGGTGGAGCCCTGGGCACCACCAGGTTCAGGATTGGGTGCTCCAATTTCCTAGTGAATTTGTGGCCGAGCTGAGATTTGAATCGGGAATTCTTGGGTTTCAGCTCACTTTCTTAGCCGTTGCACTACACCCACTGTCATATTAAGTGATGGAGAATTTAGAATTTCTCACTGTTGAGCCAAGGTACTTTTCAGAATTGTTATCCTTAAGCAACCCCACTTCCTTTTCAGATAAGACATGCTGGAGTAAACATATGTAATTCAATAAAGGCCAAGACTCTGGACAGCAGCAGGACAACATCTTGCAAATTGTTTCCTTTCAGTAATTCAGGCCAAGGTTTATCCATATAAGTTAGACAACTTGGTAAGCACTACTTACCAAGTAGCCGCCTTTAGGGAGAAGGGCGGGATATATTATTATTATTATTATTATTATTATTATTATTATTATTATTATTATTATTACTACTTTAAAATAACGTTACCCAAATGGAAAAAAAATTTGTTGTTCAAATGAATGGAATAGTTTACAAACTATTTGAGGATATCAAAGTGGTCAACTCATTATGCAAAGATAATCTGATAAACACATGTGCTGGATATTAGTTGGATCTAGTTTAGCTAATGTGCACTATTATTACTTTTGAACAGTATTAATTTGGAAGTGGGGAATGAAGTTCCAATTAATGAAGTGAAATTAAGCACAAGCTTAACTTTCCCTTTGAAGTTAGTGATGCTGAAACTTTGAAACTTTGGCTGGGTTATTCTTACTTTTACGTGAGCCATGAGTTCTAATTCTGCTATACAAGTCAATCTTATGGGGGCAGAGACTGTACCCAAGAGGATGTGAACAAGATTGCAACCCTGCTGGGTAAAATAATGGATAGAAAACTGCAAAAGCACAGTGCTATTGCATAACATAATCCAGGGTCAGTCTAGCTATCCTTTACAAAAACCATTGGCTTTGTCCAGTAAACCACAGCTGGAGTTACTAATCATGCATCTGCATGATGTTAAATAAAATCAGACTGTGGTTCACATTTTCTTGAACAACCAGTGAACTGAACTCTCTGTAATACCTTACAGCTGGGTTTGTCTGTTTCTTTTGCTGAGACTGCCTGTCATGTTAGGCTTGGTATTTACTGTTGTTTTTAGTACAGTTGGCAATTAGAAACTCAATCATCCATTCCACAGGGAGGCAAAACAGTGGTTTTCTTAGAAAACTACTGAGAACTCTGAGACATGTTCCAAACTGGATTGCAGTTAGAAACATGTATCATATTAACACTGATTATTCCTATGCTTACCATATATTCAATAGGATTGTCTGGGAGGAAAAAAAAAATACACCTCTGTGCTGAAATCTTTTTACAACAGAATATAGATAATGGATACAACCCATAAAGCATTGCTAGTGTGCTTATTTTGGTGAGGCTCATATGTAGTGGGAATGCTCTTTTTTTGGGGGGGGGGGGAAAAAAGATTTATGGAATAACTTTTTCCATATTTTTCTGTTGGAAGTTATTTCCTATTATTGAAATTATTGCCCCAACTGTAGCAGTGATATATTCTTCCTTTGGGCAGTTGTCTGGGAATGGTTCTTTTAGTAGGTTCATTCACACATGCATGCTTATTGCTTGGTGGAATATCAATTGATGACTCTCAGCTAAATGCTGGAACTCTTTCCATTGAAAAGTATCGTGTTTGAACTGGCACTGGACAATGCAAAGTTTATACAGTATTTGTGGTGATTAAACAGTAATGGCTCATTCATGCTTTCAAGTTATGGCTTGAGGCTTTGGTCAGTGAATGATAACATGCATGTGTGAACTAGTTGTATTTAACATAACTCATTTCATTCTATCATACATTGTAGTTGCAGGAGATGTTTTAGACTTTGACATGCTGGCTGAAACAATGCCTTCTAATCAGTGCAGGAGCTCTTGTGAATGATATTAACCTACGAACTGTTCATGTATACATGTTCATCATTTGGTGGATGCAGAAAGGGTTGATTTGCATGTGTGAATGAACCATCACAGTTCAAACACCACAGACAGAGATGACATTTTATATCAGTTCTGTCATCTCAAATACAATCTTCCACACTGAGACCTGATCTAAATAATATGCTCGCCTTAAAGTGCAAAGATGTTTAATGCATTAAATTTATTTTATTGACGAGATTTCTTCCCTGTTCAGAGATCTCCCTCAAACCCCCCTTGACTTGTTTCTGCATAAAATAATTGCATAGCACTTGTGTCATTTAGGCCAGGTCTGAGCTGCTGTAAAATAGTGGAAGTATGAAAAATTCATACACGTAGGTGAACTGCCTATGTACATGATGTACACATAGGTGAACTGCCACAGTAAGTCTTCTTGGTTGTACACCAGCCATTTAGCTTGAGCAGAACTGAGGAGAATAGGGAAGAGGGAACGGAGAATTGACAGATTCCTGGTGCTTGGCAGTGCTGCCAGAATCTTCCCCTACCTTCCCCATTCTACCACCCACTTCCCCCCTGCCTAGAAAGTACATTCCTCCCCCTCCCTGCTCCATTCTGCCACCCCACCCAAGGTGAGAAGCCTGAGTGGACAGTAAAGTCAGATGTACCTGCATTCATTTAAGAACAATCCAGGTAGTGTGAGTTACTTTTGCACTACCCTCCTTGTAGTGCTTTTGTTCTGTAGTATTATGCTGCAGGAGTGCCGGAACAAAAAGAATTCTATACTATTCAAAGGAATAAAGATTCCATTTAGTGGAAAGCAGGTTCTAAAAGGAAAACGTCTAACAGGATACACACATGTTTTATGAGTCCCTTAAAAGAATTCATGAAGAACGTGTGAGTAAGTGCGACATGTATCACGAAACATCCTTGAGTCGCTTGTCTGGTATTTGTTTCATCAGTATATAAATCAGAATAAATTAAATGTTTGAAGACTGCCAAATGTCACAAGAAAAATGAAAAGGAATGCTGAATTTCTGCATTGTCCTAGAACTTGTACTCTGGTAATGCCTCTTAAGTCCTTTCAAAAAGAAAAAAAGGAAAAAAAGCAATATATTTAGGTGCTGGTACAGATGCACGTGGCTTAGTGTCAGGGAAGCATGCATGTGCAAAAGCCACATGTATTGGCTCTGTATTGGTGCTTGTATATCAAAATCCATGACGTTAGTTTGGCTAGGAACGACATGCTGAAGTACTTGATATCATCACTTAGATCAGGTAACTCAACCACAACTATTAATGGGCCTGACATAGAAATGAGATATCTGATCCTAATAAATCTCTGAGGGCATTTTTAAGCAGCCCCTGTATAAACGCTCTTGTGCAGGCAATGCAGTGATTGCAAATGCAAATTTCCATATATTATGACCTGTTAAGTGCAATTGAACCGAAGCCACAGAACAGTTCAGTTTGGCACCTGATTCAGCCTGATGGGATGATAAAGGCCTGAGGCAGATTCGTGAAAACATTCATTGTGGAGCTTCTGGCAGTGGGAAGAACATCAAAGCATTTTATGAGGTGAACAAAAAAATAAAAGTTGGATATTAGAAGCATTGCCAGGTTCGTTCTGGTGGTGCATAAAGAAAGAATTCAATGGCGCTCTCTCCTTTTTTTAAGAGTCAGGTGTTCATAAAATTGCTAAGTTAATTTTGGATTGCGTTTCAGTTTACTACTAAAAATATTTTTATGCTTAATGACGCCTTAATGTCTAATTCCTGCCTTTTTCAACACTTAGGTCTTGAAATAATCTCATCCAGTCAAGAGAGGAAATGGTGTGTGCAGAGTTAAAGGCAACTCTTATGATTTGGCTGCTTCAAGAACACATTGCCCTAGTAAGGCTATTTAGGCAAATATTATGTTCTGGAAGAAACAGCCAGATAGCTGAAAGAAAGAGGTCCCTGTTCAGCATGGCACAACACCCACTCCCCTTTGAACTGAACCTGCTGCGTGGTTGCTAGAGTGTGAACTGCTGTGTGCTTGAGAGAAAGTGGTAATAGAAAATAAATATTTTGTAGCATTGGAATAAGGCCTCCCAAACAAGGAGGCCTGGATTGTACCACTTCAGACTGCAGGTGGCAGCTCATATGAATGAATGAATGCTCCAACATACAAAACGAAAACAGGATGCTCAAAAGAAGAATTCTAGCCTACTCTTGCCCCTGACATGCTAATTTTTTTATGTGCAAACATGATTTTTATATGGGACTGTATTTTATACAGCATGTGAGCTCGTATCTACAATCTGAAATGGTACTGACTAGACCAGTAGTTCCCAAACTGGTGGGTCACAACGCACCAGGGCAACTTGAAGAGGGCCATTCCCTCTTAAGGGGAGTGGCCCAGAAATGGGTGCCTCAACTGCACCACAGCAATCATGGCACTGCTGGGAGCAAGCTTTTTAAAAACTTTCCTGGGGGGGGGGGGAGTCACGCTGACCTCTGGGAGGATCCAGGAGGCTTGCAGCTGCCTCTGCAGGCATCCCTGCTGTTCCAAATAGCTCTGATCGGCAATTGGAACCCACTTCTGGTTTTGGGTGATATTTCCAGGCTTTGAGCCGGGAGGGGTCAGTGTGACCCCCCCCCCAGGTAAGTTTAAAAAACCTTTGGTCCTGGCAGCACAGTGATTGCTGCAGTGCCATTGCAACTTCTCTCTCTGCCCCGGCCCTGCCAGTTCAAGTAGGACTTTGGGAACCACTGGTCTAGAACCAGGTTTATCACTCCACCTGCAGTTTGTGAGGGGAAAAATAAACTTAAGTTGTACAATCAACAAATGCAGAAGCAAAAAAATCTTCAATCTACAAAGTTTCAGTTCAGTTCTTTCAAATGAGACAGACATCAAATGAGAAAATTCAGTTAATGGAAACTTACATTAATTGAGGTCAAATGAATCACACAAAGGATTCAGGTGACTTGTTACAAAGTCATTAGAAAAGCTTCATGCTGGCAGGCATGTGATAATACCTACCAGTGCATGAATAATGTGTCTGCCCAAATACATGCTTACGTTAGCAAATAATATTGTGATAGCAACACCACTATGGGCACAATCGTATTTTGCACTGGATCAGGCAAGCCAGGAGGCTTGCGCTGTATCCATTGCGAGATAGGGCTCCACAGTGGCTCAGCCAAAGGTAAGGGGAAACTCTTCCCCTTTCCCCTGGGTAAGCCACTGCAGCCTCTTGAGGTGGCGCAAATCAGAGGAGAGGAGAGGAGAGGAGAGGAGAGCAGCTTGTAGCTGCTCCACGCTGCTCGGGAACAGGGGTTGGTATCCAACATAACAGCCAGATCCCAGCCCCTCCTCCCTCTCTCCACCCACTCAACCCTGGGTCCGCCCTCTGCCCACCCTCCCCCTGCCCAGGATGGCTCCCTCCCACCTCTTCCCTGTCTCCTCCCCTCCCACCCCAGAGCCTTGCATCAGCCAAGCTCGGCCAATGCCAGACTCGCCCCACAAGCCACCACGGAGGCTGGATGCAGCCTTCGTGTGCCAGCGCACCTCCAGGCGCTGGCGCGGCTTGCTCTAGAGGAGGTGCAAACGTGCTTTACGGCACATTTGCGATCCTCCACTCATAGTTAGGATTGCACTGAAAGTTCCCAATTTCTGAGCCACCGACCAATCAGGAGTAGAATTTAGAGGTGCAGAAACTGTTACCCTGCACATGCCCGATCTCATCTGATCTTGGAAGCTAAGCAGGGTCAGGCCTGGTTAGTACTTTGATGGGAGACCGCTTGGGAATACCAGGTGCTGTAGGCTTATACCATAGTCTTTCGAGACTGAAGATTGCCAACCATTAGAAACTATCTGAGAAATTTCACTTGTCTTGCATAAACTTGTTTAGCCTCCCATTTACTGGACATTCTTAGGTGTTTTGCCTTGGGAGGAACCCTGAAGTTCAGTTCAAGTTTCACTGTGTTGAAATTTTGGTACCAGTTCTACATTAGCAGCCATGGAATGAGTGGCGGACTAATTGCTGTGGAGTTATATAGAGGAATGGATTTCAGTGAAAGGGGTCATCCATGAGACTTATAGTCACACAACTGACCACAAGTAAATGGCATTCTCATTCATTCATTCATGTATTTGATTTATGTAGAAAGGTATATAGTCCAATACTGTTTTGAGATAGGGAGCATTTCTTTTCAGCATGTACTTTCAAAGTGATTTACAATATATAAACCAAAACTGCAATATCATAAAAACAAATAAAATGAGGTTTTAAAAAAATTGCACCATGCAGATAGAAAAACACAGATATCAGCCGAACCTTCAAAAAAGGCTCTAATCCAAAAGTCATGGTAAAAGTGAAATACCTTTGCCAGTTTCCAGAAAGATAGCAGAGAGGAGGCCATATGAACATACCAAGGAAAGCATTCCTGATTTCCAGGGCTACCACAGAGAAGACCTTTCTTCTGTTGGCTCATATAGAATCAATACAAGATGGTATTTTCAGCAGGGCCTCATTGACTGGTTGTAGAGGCTGGATGGGGTGATTTAGAAGGCAGAGACAACCAGGACCCAAACTGCGTAGGGCACTATGTCTTTTCTTTGGCACAACATATTTTCCCTGCTGAGATTATTGTTTAAAAGTTGTGGGGAAATCTATGTAATGTCTCATTGTTGGGCTCATCTGTTTCCTGTCATCCTGGACACACTGGAAATCCATTAAAGAGTATGAAAACACAAATAGCTCTTCACTGTAACTCTGCTCATGTCACAACTTCGCAATCCCTTTTGACACAGAGAAATTTGTCTCTTGCAATAGTTAAGTGGGGAGCTATTCACTGACAGAAGAATTTCCACATCCAAGAATGAATTATGCGCAGCCCAATCGTACCCATGCTTACTTGGAAGTCAGTTCTATCACTTCAATGCAACTTATTTCTAAATAAACATGGAGTTCTGTGAATGCAGCTTTAGGAGTTTGCAGCTTGGCCCTGTTTTCATATTTATGCAGAAGTGAGTTATGATAAGCCCAATGAAACTTACTCCAAAGAACGTCTGAATAGGGTTGCATGATTAGTGACCAGAAGTTTCATCTCTCTCTCTCTCTCTCTCTCTCTCTCTCTCTCTCTCTCTCTCTCCTTTTAATAACATGAGTGTCCACTCATGCAAAATGGAATAGTGGATAAACTGGGTTATATCCTAAGGAAAATAGTAATACTATGCCATATTGAAATAAATGAGGTATGTTTAGTTGTGGCTAACAGAAATTCCATTCATATCAACAGAACGGGATCAGGACTATGGCCGCAATCCTGTATGCATTTTTCCTGGAGTAAGGAAAAATCCATTGAACACAGTGGGACTTCTGAGTAGACATGAATAGGATTGCACTATAACTTTATTAGAATACAGCCTGCCATAAATATCTGGGATTGTTAATTTTGCCATTTCATTTGTTGTCTAGGAAATTTTGTAAGCACGTGATCATTTAATTTTCTTCTTTAACAGCCATAAAGACATAAAGATACCTATAGGCAGTATCCCTTGGATAATTAAATATTAGGGGGGGGGGCTAATCCTATTTGTAATAATTCTTGGAGGCAGTTGTCTAGCCACTTTTGAAAAGAGAATGCTGAACTAGCTGAATCCTGCACTAATGTCATTCTTATTTTCATATGTTTTTACAGCTTTTATATGAGCAATTTGTTAGTAAAAGCTTCCTCTAGGTGTCACTGTGACATTGTGTGAAGACTATAGAAATAGCAGAAAGTTCATATACACAGAAGTATGATACATGTGTCACATCACTCTACAACAGTAAATTACACTGGTTTATTAAAGTGCAGTTCTGTAATGTCTCACTATCATCACCACAACGTCTGGGAGAAAGTTAACAGTAAAACTCAGGTACTTAGCAAATAACCACTCCCCCCCCCCCCCAAAAAAAAGAATAAAAAACCAGGTATTGTCTCTCAACCTCTTTTCCCATCTCTTTCAGTGAATTTCTGTGATAATCAGAATGTTTATGAACACTAATAGCTGAATGGGAAGAGTCAATTGCAAATGGTTGGCATCTATCCTGCTGTTTGTAATAGAAAGGAAAGGTGGATTGCCTTAGAGAAACTCCTTTTTCAGGGGTCAGGGAAGATATTGTGTACGTATTAATAGAAACTGAGCAGAGAGGCAAACGGGTTAGAATGTATGGGAACTGAGAGCTGGGGAGGGGGTCAAGTAGAGTAGAAATTTCACATGTTGGTTTGCAATAACCAGATGTATTTTGGTTACAGCCATCTAGTAGTTGGCAACCTTCAGTCTCGAAAGACTATGGTATCGTGCTCTGAAAGGTGGTTCTGGAACAGCTGAAAAGGTGGTTCTAGTGTGGCTGAAAAGGCCGATTTGGGAGTGACAATCCCTTCCACACTGGGAGCAAGTGCAGTCTGTCCCTGGTCTGTCTCCCTGGCTATGGGCCTTCCTTCTTTGCCTCTTAGCCTCAGACTGTTGGCCAAGTGTCTCTTCAAACTGGGAAAGGCCATGTTGCACAGCCTGCCTCCAAGCGGGCCGCTCAGATGCCAGGGTTTCCCACTTGTTGAGGTCCACTCCTAAGGCCTTCAGATCCCTCTTGCAGATGTCCTTGTATCGCAGCTGTGGTCTACCTGTTGATGATAAATACCATTAGTAATTTTGAAAGGAACAAGCCTACTTTTTCTTTTGCAGAGCAGCCACTGATAAATTATTATTTGATTTGTCAGTATTCAATTGTGATAATCTTATAATATTGTTTGTTCATAGGTGTAACTTCGTTGATTTCAGTGTAGTGGTGCTTCAAAGTTTGCATGGAATTCAGTTCAATTTTAGTTTAGTTTGTCTACTTTTAACCATTGGTCACCACACAATAAAAGTAAGTGCTAACAAAGACTAATGATGGGAAAGGGGAACTTTGGCCAGTCAGCAAGTTAAGACATCATTAAATAACTATCCACTCATAGCAGTATGAAATTAAATTTTGCACAGGGCATCTCTCTCTCTCTCTCTCTCTCTGTGTGTGTGTGTGTGTGTGTGTGTGTGTGTGTGTGTGTGTTTTGTTAGAGCAAAAATAGCAACATTATCAGAAGAAATATCATGAATTTTCACATAGAAGAAATCCACTGAGAACTTTAAAAAAATGTTCGTATGAACAAGGCATATAATGGGCAACACAATATATAATGAGTTAGTTATTCAGTGTCAATGACAAGTGAACCACAAATATTTTAACGTCAGTTCATGGGAATCTTCAAATAATTTCATGTTAAATAAAGAGATGCCATTGTGAAGGGCAGCGCCTTCCTTAAAGGAACACTTTTTAGTTCAAAGAGGTCTGTTGCAGTTACATAGTTAAAAGGTTCAGGTAGTGGATATTGAAATGGGAAATGAGTACAGATGCTATGAGAACTCTTGATGGTAACTCTTGGAAAATCTGTGATTTTTCGGAAGAAAATGCAGTGTTTTGCCGAGGAAATATAGAAACTGCATGAAGGATCTAATGTGTTTGCTTATGTTTTTTCTACAGGAAAAGCCATATTTGACTGCTACGGAAAAACAATCTATCAAAAAGAAGAAACCACCAGATTCCTCGGGTTAGAATTTTTATTCTTTTCAAACCTAATGTTCAGTGACATTGTTTATACAGGCTTGTGCCCTGGACAGAGGAACTAGACTTATCAAATGGATAAAGAACTCTATCACCCCAGGGCATTCTGGAATAACATTTTTCAACTTTGGCATCTTTCCCACAGGACCTGTGCCAGCTCCCCATCTGTAGGCCTGCTGGTTGCATTATCAGACAAGCCTGATGCCAGCACTGCCTAAGTTTGTTCCTGTAACTAGATAAGCCAGAACTATTTACCAGTTAGCAGATTACATGGTCGACATTAAATACTTGAGACAGAAATATGCATATTACATCTAGTTAATTGTCTGTTGCCATAAATTATGTGTGATTTCAGATGTTTGAAATGGTTGTTTTACTCATTGCATAAGGGTAGGCATTAGGGGTATAAGGGTAGTCGTAGTAGTAGTAGTAGTAGTAGTAGTAGTAGTAGTAGTAGTAGTAGTAGTAGTAGGGGGCATATATCAGAATATGATCTCCTTCAAAATCTCCTATTGAACAACACTGAAGGTAGTCCAGGAGGTGGAAAGAAGCGCTGGGAAGTGGGCACCACTTTTTTAAAGGCAATTCTGCTAAGTTGGCCCAAAATTCACCTTTTAGAGTACTGATTTTCTTACATTTAGCAAGGGAGAGCTGTTCATATTCACCTCAGCTTAATATCCCTCCCAATTGCTGTTGCTGGAGTGTTCATTGTGCTTCCTTTTTACACTGTAATGCAGTGGAGTAGCTAATGAACATGTAGCCCAGTGTAGAGCTCAAAATGATGCCCCGGAAGTGATGTCACAACTGGAAGTGATGTCACATTCGGGCTTTTTAAAAGTGCAAATTGGGGGGAAACCTGTCTCCTCCTTCCAGCAGTTCACCACACACTTGATCTGCCACCTCTCCCCAGCGAGTGGCATAGCTAAAACATCTATATGCTACCTGGGATCAAAGAAGATTATGTAGCTCCCCCTCCATGACAAAACCAAATTTAATTAAGTAAATAAATAAAAAATGTGCCCCTTATTGGTTAGAGACACTGTGTTGGGGTGAAGAGGGATGGTTATTCTCCCCCTGCTAAATATAAGAGGAGCACCACTTGAAAAAGTGCCTCTTTACCAGTTAGCAGGAGTAGCTGTGTTATGATACATGGAAATGAGAGCTGACTCATATTAACACTTTAGTGGTTCCATGCTGTATCATAACTACATCTCATTGATTCTCAGAACAATCAGTCCCATGGGTCGGTTTTGAGTTAAGAAAATTCACTTTTTGTTCTATAAGGCAGTTGCTTTTTTGTTTTCTGGTTAATTGGCCATAACATTTGATAGAATACATATATTCAAATGGGGTTTATTTCATTGCATTCCACTTTAAATTACCTTTCCAGTGATATATGACATGATGGTATTATTCGTACATACCAAATTTTTTTCACAGTTTTGGCCACTGGTGTCAAGCTCAGTTTGTTGGCCCCCTAAAGCTTGTTGCCCAGTGCGACTGCTACCCCTGCACCTCCTTAGCTACGCCCCTGTTGTAATGTCCTTTGAGATATAGAAACATCTTATTCCTTTTGTTATATGAATCACTTTGAGAATGGTTTTGCTAGAACATGTTTTATAAATATTCATCATTGACTTCCATTTTTGAAGGATTAGGGAATGAATGTGTGTAATTATTTTGACAAAAATGGAAGTGTTTTGTGAAGGGAGAATGAAATCATCAACCACTGCTGGCAGCAGGATCGGGGGAGGAGGGGCAGGAGGTCCTTGAACCAAGCCCAGTTCTGCCCCACTTCATGCCACTTTGCCCATTTAGCAAGGCAAATGTTGATGTCAGAGCTCCATGCCAGAGAGGAGAGCAGAGAGAGAGCACTGATTCATGAATGTTCAAGTAGCATTCACAAACCAATCAATCATTGGGGGTGGGGGGGCTCATATGAACCAAACAAATCACATCACATGCAACATAAATATTATTTCACCAAATAAATAAAAATGAAATACATTTTTGTGCCATTGCACATTTATTGGAAGGTCCCTAACTTTCAAAATGGTGAAAGAAGTATCTACTCCATAAGACACTGAAATTGCTCTAGTCATACAAGTCCTTCTTTCATTAAATTAGTTGGTATCTTCTTTTTGGTTCCAGAAGAATCTGATGAGAAATCAGATTCTTATTCTCACACAGAAAAAGTCAATCAACTCAACAAAGAGAATAATGAGAAGGCAAGCACTTTCTATGCTCAGAAACATTCTCCTACATCTCATACTTTTGAACCAACAGACAATGCAGAGGAAAGCCATATCAACAACTGGAAAAGTACTCTTCAGAAGACAACTGGAAAAAATCAGGTTGAAGTGAATTCAGTGAATGAAACTCATAAGGAACCAGGTTGCCAGGATACAAAGAGTGACTCTCAGGGACTCATAAAGACATGTGAGGAGTCTGAAGAAAGCCAAAAGGAAATAAGGAAAGAAATTAAAAGAAAAGATGCTGACGGGAATGAAGAGAATGAAGCATCAGCAACTACGTCCCAAAGTGAAGATACAGCAGAAGATGTTGACAGTTCACAAAAAATCCAGGTTCAAGACGTAAAGTATGTTTAAATCACCATACTATGTCATTTTGTATTCATTGCTAGAGTGTCTGTTTAATTTTGAATTGACCTGATCCACATTAACACCCTTTCTGCAGAAGAGTATTCAACTGTAGAATAATTTTCCCCTGATTCACCAGATAGAATTCTTTCCCCTCAGCTAATTGTTATGCAACACAGTCCTATGCGTGTTTACTCAGAAGTACATCCTATTATTTTGCGTAAGAGTTACTCCTGGGAAAGTGCACATAGGATTACAGCAGTGGTTCTCAAACGCTCTGGTAGAGTTTGCACCATCTCTGCAGCACTGCCACGTGGGGAGTTAATGATGGATTGGACTGAATGTCCACCAGGTCTATTAAAATAATGTGTCTTTGATTCATTTTAAAATGTGGCATTTTATGACACATTATGTCATAAAATCCCATTATGACACATAATCCCATTATGACACTTAGCTGGGATTGAGCAGATACTTTGACTATTGGTAGCTCATAGGTCATACACATTTATGAAACTTGGTCAGTGAGCCAACTAATATGTCTGTTAACAGTCATACTTGTGCTGCAGGATATTATAACCTGCTAAAGATATAATCCACGATCTTCCAAGCAGTTTTCTTACACAAGCCCTACTGAAATGAACAGGAGTTGCACAAGAGATGTAGACTGAAGCCAAAGCTGTTCATGACTTCCAGCATTACAAACAAAGGAAACATTTATATGGAAGCACCAGCAGTTTAAGGCTATTCTTGATAGCGAACAAAAAGTCATGCCCCAGTCCACAAATCAGTGCAAGAAGAACGGTTTAATATGTTCCTATTCCTAGGGTTGAGCAGGACTTTTTGGTTTTGTACTGTAAAGTTTGGTGGGAAGAAGAACTGTTCTTCCCCTGAGAAAATTCCATAATGGATTCTGGAAGCTAGACTGGATTCCACACTACAATGTGCAAAAGGGCCTTCAACATGTCAAGAAGCAGTGAAGATACCAATCCCTTGTTGCAGCAGAGGCTTACAGTCCTTTTTCTTAATGGCTCTAGAACAGTGGTGTCACTAGGGTTTGTGCCACCCAGCATGAGGCCAGCATGTCACCCCTATGATGGGCATCCTCCCATGCAGTGGATGGGACAACGCCCAGGGCAATAGGTGTGGTGATGTACCATCGCCCAGCCCCCTGATGGTTTTTTGGCTATAACGTTTGATAGAATAGAGATATTTCAACACGGTTTGTTTCATTGCATTCTGCATGACATTACACATCTATTGATATATAACATGATGGTATTAATCAAAAATACCACGATTTTAAAAATTTTGGTGAATAGTAGTGTCACCCCCCATGTGTCACCTGGTGCAGCCCGCACCCCCCGCCACACACACACACCTCCTTAGCAACACCAGCGATCTGGAACCTGCCAGAATGCAAATACCCCTGCTTCTATTCTGAAAATATTTACCCCCAGTCTATATTTGGAAGTTTTAGATGCCCACTGTGGTAGAGCTTGGCAGAACCCCTTTTTATTTCATCTATGATTGAGGATACCTGTGATATCCTCTGAATTTATTAATAATTTAGATTATAAACTTTTTTTTACATTTTATACATTTGCACAACAGGCCCATGATGTTGGTAATTCCCAGATGATAAAACTGGCACGCTGTGTAACGCATCCATGCAGAACAAGATTGTCCAGCATTTGATTAAGGATTTGAACCAAGGCCTTTATCTAATCCCACTAATCCCACTCTAGCACACTGGTTGTTGAAAGATGGTCAATTTTTATTTTAAAAGTCTATTCTGTTCACCCAGATAAACCTACTTACCTTAATAAATTGATTAATTACAAAAAGTAACGCTAAAAGGAAAATGGTCCTGTCATGTCTTGCCTATATTTCTGCTGCAGTTCGCTCTAAACATACTACTACAATAATCCACCTTTTGTCCTATAGGCATAAAGAGAATGAAAACCTCTTGTTCTCTCTGAAGGATGAGCAGACTGGCAGCAGTAAGCGTCGTGTGAATGATGAAGGGCTCATTAAAGATGACAACAAAAAGAGCAAGGTAGATGCAACAAATATCAGTGATAAACACAAACCAGAAGACTCAGCGCAGCTCAAGAATGCAGAATCTACACTGTCAGAAAAAACAAAAGGATCTAATTCCACTGCCGAGAACAGCAAATGTAATCGAAAGCCTTCTATAGAAGACGTTGGCAATACTACAACTGGTACGAACTTACTTTAGAAAATACATCTGCATTATCATTCCAAGAAAATGAGTGTCCTTCCTGTCCAGCTTAATGGCATCTAGTTAGCCAATGTGAGATACAGGAAGCTGGACTAGATTGTTCTTTGGCCTGATCCTGCAAAGCTCTTCTTACTTTTCACATATACAGTGAGGGCTACTGCAGTGAAGAAGTCTCCAGAGCTTCTACAGCTCCCTGAAACACACCAGTTTCTGAGCAGTTCAAGTGCAGAACCAAGACTTCTGAAGTTCAAATAGATTCTGGAAAATGTGTGAAAGGTTTAACCCGCAACTGGATGAAAAATCCAATGCTACTAAGCCTTTCCAGAGTACAATTAGTTGGCTGGATGGGCAGTGGTCCAGGATTGGTCTAAGCCCTCCTGGCACCTGAAGTAGTGTGCCAAATGCTGCCACCCTCCTTGCACAGCCACTCTCCCTTACCTAATGGCATGCTGGCTGCAACCACCTCCAACACTCTTCCTCCTCTTCTACTCCCTGGATTTGAAAAGAAAGATGGAAACAGAGCACAGGTATTGCAGAAAGGAGATTAGTGGGCTAGATCGAGGATGAGGAAGAGGAGGAGTGATGGCAGCAGGCATCCCTTACCAATGCACCACCCAAGGTTACCATTTCATGGATGAACCAAACCAATAGTGATCATTGGACTTCACTCTCAGGCCTTGATAATAACACAATCCTATGCATATCTACTCAGAAGTAAGTCCTGTTGAGTTCAATGGGACTTAAGGACACAATCCTAGCCAGCCTCTGCACTGGCAGAATGCATGTTGCACTGGTTCTAATGCTGTAAAGCACTTTGCAACAGTATAGCAATTAGGTATGCAACATGGGGGGGGGGAGTTAGTGCTGGCAGAAGGAGCAGCGCGAGCCAACCATGGTAAGTTCCCGCTGAACAGTGTAGAGTGGAAAGGGGCAGGAAATGGGGTAAGGTGGCAGCAGGCGGTGGGCAGATCAGACCCAGGCAGAGGTGGGATTGTTTGCACTGGTGCGCTGCATCCTGTTCCCCTACTTGTGCCTGATTTGCCAACATGTGTCAAAGCAGACTTGGCACCAGTGATTTAGCTGCTGCTGGTCTGAGTAGATCTGTGGTGCAGGGTGGGGCTTGCCCCAGGGCAAGGCTTTCCACCTGCTAAATTCCCTTGCAGGATACATAGTAAGCCGTGCTATCAGTGCTGCTGCAGGGGACCTTGTTCTGGATTGGGCTGCTCATCCCGGGTAAATGTGTATAGCATTGGAGCCTAACTTTCTCATACAGCTTGTTTCTTGGAAATGATGCATAAGTATCACACTTCTCTGTTGCACGTGTGGCACTAACATTATCTTATCAGTTGTAGATGACAGCCCACCTCCTCCAGCCCCTTTTGATCATCGGATTGTCTCAGCAAAAAATGCAGGGATCAACAGCTTTTATCATGTTCACAAAGGTGACGTCTTGGGCGGGTAAGTTCAACAAAAGGCATTGTAATTCAAATGTTTAAACCTTTGTTTTCTGTTTGGTTTGCCAATCGCTTGTAGTTGAATTCATGCAATAGTGCACCTAAGATGTGGACCAACAATCTGACTGTATCTGTTATTGAACTGCAGCAATCAGGCTATAGTCAAGAGATCAAATTTTTGAATTTGATCAAAATTTGATCCCTCATGTTACTCCTTCAAAACTAGCAAATTAAGAAGCTGTTAGGTCAACACAAGCAGAAAGCAATACAAAACAGAGTACATTTTGATCCTTCAAATGCACCTTTGCCAGAAATAGTTCTCAAAGAATGCATTCTAGTGGAGTACAGGCTAAGTTTCAACTATTCAAAAATAAAAACAATTTTAAAACATTTCAACTGGACTCAGTCCTGGAATCACCAATTTTTTCCTCTCGCTTTTTTTCCCTTCCAGTGGACGATTTGGCCAGGTGCATAAATGTGAAGAAAAATCGACAGGTCTCAAATTAGCTGCCAAAATTATAAAAGCAAGAGGTGTAAAGGAAAAGGTAAGAATGACTTGGGTGTGAACAGTAGCTTGCAGTAGAACTTTCCACATGAGGTTTTATAAACCTAAGCTATTGTCCTGCTTGTGCAAGGTCTATCAAGTGGCACCTGCTCGTTTTGCTGCCTTCTGTGGGGTTCCATTTTTGCTGTCAGTGCTGACACATTGGTGCACAGAACTCTGTGAACCTTAATTTCTGTCTCACTTTTAGCTCTTCAAATCTGTCTACAAGGTCTATAGCCTATAACTAGATTGTCTGGTTGTCACAAATCTCTCAAATTATTTCTCATTTCTTTCATATGCAAGAGAAATTGAGACATTGTTCTTTTTGTAATTTCCTTTTCTCAGTTTTTTTTTTAAATCAAAAAGCAAGTTATTGATAAATTATTGTCATGATTTATTTAGGGTACAATTCTAGTAGGTCACCCTTGGGGTGGTGCAAGAAAGCCCAGGAGGGTTGCAAACATGCCATAAAGCACGTTTGCACCTCCTCGAGAGTCAGCTGGGCTGGCGCAGGGATGTGCGCTGGCCCACGGAATCCAGCTGAATCCAACCTCTGCGTCAACTTTGACAGGGAGCCTTGTGTTGGCTGAGCTTGGCCAAAGTAAAGCTATTGAATTGAATTCAATTCATTCAAAAACGTCTGGGTTGGGAGGCCAGGTGCAGTGTGACAAACACCAGTAAGAGGCTCAGGGTGGATGGGAAGGCTTTTCTGAGCATGGTAAAGCATGATTTCGAGTTCTGCCCACCAATCTCCTACCGCTTTTTGTTGTGTCACATTCCTGGTCTCATTGCTGGGCAGCAGATGTCCAGGGGTCCCTCGAGTACCACCAGATACCACCTCAAGTACCACTGATGATGATGATGATGATGATTAACAGTATTTATATACCACTTTTCAACTAAAAGTTCACAAAGCGGTTTACAGAGAAAAATCAAATAACTAAATGGCTCTCTGCCCCAAAAGGGCTCACAATCTAAAAAGATGCAAATGAATACCAGCAGGCAGCCACTACAGACAGTGCTGGGGTGAGGTGGGCCAGTTACTCTCCCCCTGCTAAAAAAAGGAGCACCCACTTGAAAAAGTGCCTCTTACACAATTAGCACGGGTGCACCTGTACCACTGATGGCACCTGTACCACTGGTTGAGAAACACTGCTCTATTACACAGAGATGGTTTGCGGCCCATTGTGAGCAGTAGCATGTTCAAGTGATAAGGGGAGACTCAATCTCTTTTATAGTCCTTCTTACATTTAACACTGGTCATTTGTTCTTCACAGGATGAAGTAAAAAATGAGATCAACGTAATGAACCAGTTGAACCATGTGAACCTCATTCAGTTGTATGATGCATTTGAATCAAAAAATGATATTGTTCTCATTATGGAATAGTAGGTGTCCACTTTTCATCTTTTCAAAATTTATTTATTTATTTATTTATTTATTATGATCTTAAGACAGTGGCTGTGTTCACACCATGTGTTTTTCTGTTCTTCTCCTCCTGCCCCACTGTATCAGCAACCAATCAGCTCAGCCCTGCAAACCTGGCCGAAGGTACAAACATTATGGGATCATGGACACTGAAAGCAAACTGTAGATTCCCTCAATGTGCATCTAATCTCTACAGTCTGCACAGTCACTTTGCCCCCCATATCCTCCATGTTCTGTAATGTGTGTACCTTGGGATAAATAGGGAGGGCTGAGGACACTGGATTCAGTAGGCTATAAGGAAAAACAAGCTCTCAAGAAAGAGTCTTATCAACATTGATCAATGCTATTTGTAATCCATGGAAAAAATTCTCTGTTAATTTTCTGCTGAGCGGGGCAACTGAGAGACAGCGGTTATTAGCATGCTGGCTATGAACAACTGAAACAGTACTATCAATGTTAAGGTTAGTTACATTCGAAAGAGCAAACATTCCACACATGCATATGTAGTAGGATTGTTTCCTTAGCATATATATGTGCTAGGTTCTCTGACTGCAACCATAACTGCACTTAAAGTAGAGCAACCACGATGTTTCATAATTTGACCACTGATTTGCCCAATGTGTGTTTTTTTATTATTATTATTTAAAACAATTTTGCCCCATTTTTGTAAAAGCTACAAGTTACAATAAAAACAACATCAATACAAGTAACTCACAATAGCAGCAATGTGTCAGTAAAGGGCTGGTTAGAAAAAAAAATAAGCCTATCTACTGAAGAAAAAAAACACGCATCTATTTAAAAAACAAGTTGCTTCACAACTGCACTGACAACCATCCCAAGCTATGTGAAAAGAATTCCCAGCTTCTCAAAAACTAAAGAAGGCCAAGACAGACTTCCTTGATAGAGTGAAGGAAAAAGTGCCCTACTCGGCTCTCTACCTCTGTTAATTCCCATAATCTCTGAACTGATGTTCATGAAATCTGTCCCCTCCCTCTATATCCTTGTGTCATCCTGTTATGTATGCAAGTTATGCAGGATCGAAATCCTGCATAACCGATTGGCCCAGACTTATGGCTGGCCAATCGGGTGATGGATCAAAATCCTACCATCCAATTGGCCCTCTAGTGAATGTTTCAATTGTACCAATCATAGGGAGTCTGGGCGGAGCTAAAGGCTATAAAAGGCAGGGGTGTTTGCCTTGTGTCAGATTCATTGCTAGGTTCTGTTCCGAAGATGGAATAAACGTATTGAGCTGTTATCACTATGCTTTCCTTTATTCGCATGGACCCACTATATAATACATCCTGTCCCTGGAAGGGGAGATACTATGGGCCCAATCCTAAATGGTGCACGCTGGCTTATTCCACTGGATCCTGAGCTCTATGTTGGGCTGCTCAGCCTGACACAGAGGTTCTTGATTCTATGGCAGCCCAAGGGCTCCCGTGGAATCAAGTAGCCCCATTGCAGGGCTACATCCCTTACCCAGGGGAAGGGGACAGAAGTCCCCTTTCCCCGAGGAGCTGCTTGGCAGCCGTTTCAGCGCCAAGGCAGTCCCGGCAGAATGGGCAGCTCAGGATTGGGTTGTATATCACGTTAAAAAATGTGATCTTAAAATAAATACTTTTTGTGAACTTTTCAAATTTACACAGAAATTCAGTCTGTGAAATGTGAGTTTTTTTTAATTTTGCATGTAAGACACATGCCTATTTGACTGATATCCTTCAGAAAAATTAATTTTTGATTCTGTTTTTTCAGTGTGGAGGGAGGAGAACTGTTTGATCGAATTATTGATGACAACTGCAGCTTGACTGAAATGGATACCATCTTGTTCATAAAGCAGATCTGTGCAGGGATTCAGCACATGCATCAAATGTATATTCTTCATTTAGACCTGAAGGTACTAAGCATTGGTTATACCACCCATATGATTAACATGACTATTTGTCATATCTTCTGAAGCACTTTTACCAGACTGAAGGGCCACTGGCCCTTACCAAATTGTAACTACAATGGATGGCACATATCCTTTCTGGTATTTGTTCTCTCAAGATGATTTTGCAGAAGCTTTTTTAACTATTAAGAACCTAAGAAGCATCCTGTTTCTCATAATGTCCCATCAGATGCCTCTAGGAAGTTCATATGAGGGTATGCAGATTACACCCTTCTCACCATTGCTTTTCTATAACTGGTAACCTGATAGCCATCATGACTAGAAGCAATTGATAGTCCTATCTTCCACAAATTTTATTATTATTGATTTTGCAGTGACTTAAGGTCTTTTCCAAAATTACTCTCCCTGCAGTTATTGAATGTGTGGGTTGGGAATGGGGGCCACACTGGCTAACCATGATCCCCATTAACATATCCACTAGCCGCACTCCAAGTTGTCTGCGCATTCAGCATTTGCATAGGCAACATGGAATGCATGAAGAATTCCAAGTAGTTTTTTTTTGCACATTCAGCATATGCTGACAGTGAACATGTGAACACTCAATGGGAAATATGGGGAGAGAAACTTCTGAAAAGGACTTTAATGAACAGCAAGTTAGTGTTCAGCTTCACATATCGCTTGAAATTTGTCCATGAGCAGTCTGATGCAAAACCTTGCTAAGCTAAACTTGAGTGCAGGCAGATCTTGATTAACACAGTCTTAATTTGCACATTTTTGAGATGGTGTGATTTGCAAATTAATATCGGCAGTCTAATCTATGCCGGCAAATTTCAAAATAATGCAGTCAATTAACAGCTAAATAGTGCTAATGAGAAATTCTGTTAGATACTGGCAGCTTCCTCTGAGGAAGGGTGTCTCCTCTGAAGCCAGAAGACAGAACAAGAGAGAAAGTAAATGCATTCACAGAGCTGCTACTTACTACTTTCTTGGTTTCCTTACTGACATCTTTGTTTTCCTCACTGTGTAAATTGAGAATGGCCTGTACATGGATTTAGAATAAAAATCTTTTCATAAGAACAGCCCCGCTGGATCAGGTCATAGGCCCATCTAGTCCAGCTTCCTGTATCTCACAGCGGTCCACCAAATGCCCCAGAGAGCACACCAGATAACAAGAGACCTGCATCCTGGTGCCCTCCCTTGCATCTGGCATTCTGACCTATCCCATTTCTAAAATCAGGAGGTTGCACATACACATCATGGCTTGTAACCCATAATGGATTTTTCCTCCAGAAACTTGTCCAATTCCCTTTTAAAGGTGTCCCGGCCAGATACCATCACCACATCCTGTGGCAAGGAGTTCCACAGACCAACCACATGCTGAGTAAAGAAATATTTTCTTTTGTCTGTCCTAACTCTCCCAACACTCAATACTCATATTTCAGGACTGAAAGCAAATTGATATCCAAGAAGTGCTTTATGAATATATTTCA
This sequence comes from Tiliqua scincoides, assembly GCF_035046505.1. NCBI lineage: Eukaryota > Metazoa > Chordata > Lepidosauria > Squamata > Scincidae > Tiliqua > Tiliqua scincoides. The sequence goes on along the minus strand of NC_089824.1, from coordinate 83,409,469 downwards.
ACTTTAAGGCCTAACTTGATGTTGTATGCAAACATGACCAACAAAAACCCAGCAAGGAAATGCTTTGGGGGGGAGGAAATAGTGTGGAGACACAGAGTTTGCTAATGGTGGTTTGCCTCTTGATGATCCAGATTCATTTAACCCCCTCCTACTTCATTTATATATGAGAAAAGTGTATAGCTGATTTGCCCAGGATTCATATATCAGCTACTGGGTGGAGAGGAGCAGTGAATTAAGAAGTCCAGAACTGACAGTTCAATTTCAAAGATGGGGCAAAGCTTTTTTTTTTTTTTTAATTTCCCAATATCAGCTCATTATGGACTGCAAAATCACAACACCAGCTTCCTGAAGCTCAGCCTGAGTGCTTGAATTCCCCTTTCTGAAAGCTCACTAATGAGCTTTTTATCTTGAGTTGCTGCATTATGTCAAACAAAAATGCACCAGAGAGGGAAAAGCTGCACTGGCAGAGAGTTCCCAGCCTCAATTACCGCATGATTATAACATGAGATAGCGACAGAGGCTAACCTGCTTCAAGACGCCAACACCAAGATGCATATTTTTATACTCAGTCATCTTTTTAATGCTGATTCTAGTGCAATTCACTCAAAGCCTTTACCATTTCACATAACTGCATGCTCTTCTTTCTCCTGGCAGCCTGAGAATATCCTGTGTGTCAATCGAGAGGCAAATAAAATAAAGATTATTGACTTTGGACTGGCAAGGAGGTATGTTGTTTTAATCATGTTACCCGCACTTCCCATTTCCTCAATTCCAGGCCTACTGCATTTGTTGTGATATTGGGAGGAACAGCAGAATAAGAAGAATTCTAGGTAGGCAACTGGAAGACAGTTAAGTTTGGGGATTGTTGGTTCATCCAGTATAGAAACATTTGATGATGACGCCAGTAGCATTTCTGTTGAGTAGGTTTTTTCACTTTACCAGCTATACAGAAGGTTGAAATGATTGCTTTTTGCATGCAAGGCATATAAATGCTTAAGCATGGAATCCTATGTTCATTTTCCTGAGAGTAAGCCCTACTGAACTTGTTGACCCTTATTTTTGAATAGATGTGCATGAGATTGTTTTGCTAATGAACCAGAAGAGTGATCCAGTGCTTCTCCTGCCTCCCAGTGAATTCTGTTTCTTCCCATCCTAAGACTTGAATGCAGGGAGCTAAACTGGCACAAGAAAAGCTATAGTGAATGAATGGAGGTGTTCAGAGTAAATGCCATCTTTCCAAATTAACATTCTCTGGTTCCTATAGCAGGATTCTCATGTTTTGTTTTGTTTTTCTTCATCAAATAATCTGCTAACTTGAGTTTAAGTTCCTTAAAAGTGTTCCTTTGTTTTTCATTTTACTTCCTAAGAGTAGAACTACACATAACAATAAACAGAAGCAGTGCTCATATTATGGGAGAAAAGATGGGAGAGCCATTAATGAAAACTATAAGCCCTGTCTGCTAACTCCTCCCAGTTCTAGTCAAATCACCTTATAGTTAACCATGTCTTCAATAAAGCAGTAGCTAAAGAGGCCATCACAAAAATTAATGTTATGTTTTTATCTGCTTTTAAATTATGTTTTTGACTTGTTTTAACCTTGTTTTGTAAGCCACCTTGAGTCCCTTTGGGGAGAAAGGTGGGGTAAAAATAAAGTATAATAATAATAATAATAATAATAATAATAATAATAATAATAATAATAATAATAATAATAATAATAATAATAATAATAATGGGGCAGGCTCCCTCTTCCGAATTTAAGCATTGAAAAGAGCATCGACAGCCCTCAACCAAGCTCTCACCTTTCTAATATGTAGGAAAATTTACCCCATGGTCTAATGGCATCACACTGTCCATTACCACACTCCTTCAACCACTTATTTGAAATGTCCTAATAATGAAATCATAAGCATGTGTTATAGAAATCATCCTTGTTGTAATTAGTTGTCATGGATTTCATTCTTGTTTTTTAGATACAAACCAAGAGAGAAACTTAAGGTCAACTTTGGCACTCCAGAATTCCTGGCTCCTGAAGTTGTGAACTATGACTTTGTCTCCTTTCCTACTGACATGTGGAGTGTAGGTGTTATTGCCTACATGTTGTAAGTAGGGCTAAGTTTCTTTTATGATTGATGTTGATGAAAATTATAGCTAGAGTTGCCACCAAATGTTTGCTTAAAATGTAGGTGTCTAGTTTGTACTGAAAGTTAATTTCGGGTTACACAATGTGAGTTTTTCCTGCCTTTTCCCTCCTTAGACTCACTGGATTATCTCCATTTCTGGGCGAGGATGATAATGAGACACTGAACAACATCATGGCTTGTAGATGGGATTTTGATGATGAAGAATTTGACCGTGTGTCTGAGGAAGCGAAAGACTTCATAACTAAGCTTCTTGTCAAAGAAAAAAGGTAATTAGTTTTCTAACTGTTGGACTTTAGAATACTCCTCCTCCACATGTTATTCTCACATATGTATATGTTTGTTAAATCTCTAAAGTCTTTATTAGTGTCATCTGGTAGGCTCCAGAGAACTTCATGAAGATCCTTACAGTGGAAATCTAGTGAAACAAACAAGGGCATATGTGACAATTAAGAATTTTTCATTTAATTTCATGGGAAAGGATTTAGCATATGCTTAAGTGATTCCTTATCTTTAAAGTGGTGTCCACTTATATTTAGCAGGGGGAAAGCAACTCAAATTCCTTTTCCATACCATGGTGTCTTTTCCAGTGGCTATTGCTAGTGATTCTTTTTTGAGATCTGTGAGAGCTAGTGTATCACTGTTGTTAAGTCATGGCCTGCAAATCAGGACTTTCCTGGTTCAGTCTCTCCTCTGCCATGAACTCATGAAGTAGTAGCCTTAGGTAAGCCACTCCATCTCAGCATCCTCCCAGCTGCAATACAGGGATAATAATACAAAGGGCCCAATCCTATCCAATGCTGCAGCCCCTATGCAGTCTGAATTAAGGGAACAAATGTTTCCTTACCTTGAAGAGGCCTCTGTTATTGCCTCCCCACTACAGGATGTAGTGTAGTGCATGCCCTATTGAGACAGCTGCATCAGTGCCAGAAAGTTAAATAGGATCGGGCCCTTACTTATTTTACAGGGTTGTTATATTACCTCAGAATAGTACAAATGAAGAGCTTTGCACTCTCAGAAAGTGCACTACAAATATGGGCAGCCCAATTCTCTGCCTGGGCAGCGCCACTCGCTCGTGCACTGCCTGGGCAAGGATAATTACAACTGGGCTGTAAGGCATGTTGCAGCAGCCAGAATGAGTGAGACACTGACAGAAAGGCCAGCACTCTGGATGCTGGACCTCCATGCTGGTGGGATGAGAAGAAGAGCACCTGCTGATAAGTAAACTGCAGCTCAGTGTGGAGGTTTTTCTAGAGGGTGAGGACAGAGTGGGGATGAATGGGCAGAGAGAAGGTTAGTCAGAGGGCAGATTGGGCCCATGAGGGAGCGGGAAAGACGGTAGAGGCTGCAGCTGGATCCTATCCTCCTTCCTGTGCCTCAGAGCCCAAAATGGATCTCCTCAGTTCTGTGCCAGCAATTGAGTTGGTGCAGATCCAAGTATACCTGTGTTTCTCAACATTTGAACTCCACTGTACCACTTCACATGGTCCACCTGTTGGAAGTACTACCAGATGTAACTAGTGATGACATCAAAGCCAGATTGTTCTGGGTTGGGAAGCCAGTCGCGATGCAACAAACACCACTAAGAGGCTCAGGATGGGTGGGGAGGGGCTTTTTTGAGTGTAGAAAAGCATGCTTTGTCGCTCTGCCCATCAATCTGAGCCTCCACCACTGATTGATTTTTCACATTCCTGGTCTTGCTCCTGGCAGTAGGGGTCTAGTGAGTACCAGTGGTTGAGAAACACTGAAGTAGACCCATCAGGGTTGCAAGGGTACTACATAGCACTATAAATGTTCCTTTACCCTGAGGAGACCTCTGCCTGCTTTACTTGCCTTGCAGGCTTCAGCAGCAGTCATTATGGCAGCAGTATACAATGGGACAGGCAAAGAGCATAGGATCAGGCCCTAAGTATTATTGTTATTATCAACCATTATTCATTTATTATGCTAATAAAATCTCAGTTGCAGTCAGTAAATATTCGCGTCGACTTACCCTTCTCTGCCTCACTTTCCAGTACTGGCACAGCTGTGCCAAAAGGACATGTGCTGCATCCTGCACTCACGGAGGCTCCTCAAAGGAAGGGAATGTTTGTTTCCTTGCCTAGGAGCTGCATTGCCCTTATGTCGGTGCTGGAAAGTGGGTTAGAATTGCGCCTTCTGTCCCTGGCCACAAGAAGCCAATTTGAAGATAAATGTTTTGCAGAAAATCTAGAAGCTCCAACTCATACTTTGCCATGTGTCTAAGGAAAAGGAATTGCACAATTGATAGTTACCCTGCACATCCCTGATTTTGTCTGATCTCGGAAGCTAAGCAGGGTCAGGCCTGGTTAGTACTTGGATGGGAGACCGCCTGGGAATACCAGGTGCTGTAGGCTTATACCATAGTCTTTCGAGACTGAAGGTTGCCAACCAGTATCTCTTGATACACCCTTGTGATCATAAGTTTATCACTGATGCACCAAAGTCAAGAGAATCTTCTTGTTTGATCCTTATGATCACTATGGAACATGAGCTCTTTTAAAGTCCCAAGCTACTGCTATCCATTGCCACTGATTGACTACCAGCTTGTATTAAGACACCCTTCTGACACAAACATTTTGAAAGCTACAGTCATTATGTATCCATTACATTTCAACCTTCTATTTTTTTCCTCTTTAGCTGGAGGATAAGTGCAACTGCATGCTTAAAACATCCTTGGCTGAATGACCAAACACTCCACCACAAACTCCAAACTCAGGTTGGTAGAACTGAATAGAATTGTTCTTTGTATTTATGCCACTGTTGCCATTAAATGAGACGTATTTTAGACATGCTCTTCTCTTGTTCCTGCACTGATGCAGCAAACTTGCATACATTCAGCATGGGAATTTTGCTGGCTGGAGTTCTCAAATACAACATCTATTCCCTTGCCCCAGCCATGGCAATGGGTCTACTTGGACCTGTACATGCTAAATCAGTGGCGCAAGTCTAAGTTGATCCATGTCAGCAGATCTTATCCAAGAAGGGGGCTAGGATACAGCACATGCCAGTGCTGCCCATCACAAACAGCTTTTCAAAATTTGATTCTGCCAGGCATGCCCTAGCAAATTTTTTGGAATGAATGGTGCAGAACCATGCCTGCTAGCCCTACTGAAGTTGTTAGTCCATATATATGTGCGTAACCCAACATTTGTACATTAGCCTTTTGTGTGATAAGTCTCTATGGGCATATAGCTCTTCCACAGTATGAAGAAACCTAAGTCAATCAGGGTTTCTGACCCTTTGGAAGAGCTCTTTGTGTGTACAACTCTTTCACCAACAAGGTGAACATGCAGACATCAGGGACATAGTTAGCAGCCACGCTGACATCAGGGGGAGAACCAGTGAGCAGGACCACTTTCATATTTTCACTGAACATGGGCAGGGGGAACATCTGAACATCTGATGGAATCCTGTTGTTCCCAACATAACTTCTCCTCTTAACATTCCATGACAGTGTTACTTAACTGAATTGTAGGGTGAGAGTATCCTACCTCTTGACTGGTTCTATGTTCTTGTTGCTTGCTATACCAGCCCATAACCCAAATTTTGACTTCTCGTATGATGTTCCTGTGAGTGCCCAATTTGCACAAATTCTCAATTGTTTAGCATGCAAAGAATCATGCTAATCATGTGTTTGGTGCCACAAAGTTGTTAGATCAGACATGTAGAAATAACTTGATGCTATGTCTACATGAGTCTCTCTATGCCCTTTTTTCCAACTAAGTAAAGACATGTTACTGTAGTTATTTGCCAATTCTTATGCAGTCGTCAACCAATTCTTATAAATATTACCTTTATTTCTGTTGTTCTTGTAGAGGAAGGCTGAAAATTGCTCTGGATCTAAAGCACCCAAAGCTCCATAACCTCTCTGAGAAACAAAAGGTTGGTATCCAGTTTTTATCATAGGTAGGTATCAGACCCACTGTACACATTTTAGACACCTTATGGAGGCCATACAAATTGTTGTTTGTGGCACCTCTTGACATATCGTGTTCACAACGGGAATTGGGAGAGTCTTTTCCTCTGTCACAAATGGCCAAGACAAATCACCAGATCTTTGTGTTAACAAAAGATGCTATGTAAAACTATTTAAAATGGCTTCCTCATCATGGCCATAGGGTGTCCACTCACCTTCCATGAAATATCAAAACAAATAGCTTTAACTGAGTACAGATAGATTCAATTATCATTTTCAGGTGCTCTAGAACTTGATTAGATTTATTTCATGTATTTGTCCCCCCTTTCTGCCATCTTGGAAATCAAGTGATGCACATGAAATTCTCAGGTACTGACACACCTAGACTTCTTTGGCTTCAGCAAGGTGGCTGTATCATGCCCTACACAGCACCAAAAATGTAGGCTTGATGATAACTTTTGATCGCAAACAGGGCTATGTACTCCATGCTGGAAAAAAGAAATTCAACCCCAAATTTGGAAACCAGGGAAGCTGGATTTTGCAGGCTGCCTAAGGCTGCAATCCTAAATAGACTTACAGCCCAAGCCTACCCTCTGCCCCCCCCCGCTGATGCAGACTGTATACTCATTAACACGGTCAGAGAATCAACTTCTACTCCATAACTCTACATTAGCAACAATAAACAAGAATTATGAAAACTATATTAGCAACAAAAAACAAGAAAGCTTTGAGCCAGAAGCTTTGGCCTCTATTAGTAGACCTTTGGCTTTTTCATTACAGCAGGCTCCATCAGTGGCTCGCAGTCTTGGCCTTCAGATCCCTGAGGGATTTAGAGCAAAGTTTTTGCCTTCAGGCTTTTGAGCAGCACTACATTTGAACAGCTAGCCAGGATTCCATTTTCTGGGGGAAGACAGTCTCCTAAATCATTACATCCCTTGTTGCAGATCTTATTTTGAGCTGACCACAGAAACTGAAGGTTTTTGCTGGTCATTGTCTGCTCTAAAGCACCGTGGGAACCAGTTCAACAGACTCTAGAGTCTGTCTAAAGAAGGCTCCTTCTGGATTTGCAAAGGCTGAGAATGCTGGTATTATCATAACCACATTAAAAAAACACACATGCAACAAAGCCTTGACTATTAACTCTGGGACCAAAGATATGAAGCATGCCACTTTTGGTTTTGACTGTCAGTTCTGAATAGTGTTCATGTGATAATATATATCCTGCCCATATTGCAAGTATAATTGAGTGGTTTGTAGTGCGAGCATTGTTTTGCAATGACTGTCCTGCGAGCTTCAAGGTTCCTAGTTTATAATGGGTTCCTGTAAGTTGCATAACATGTCTGCAGTTCTAAACCACTCAGACCACATTATTCCCAACCACTTCAATGGACTGAGTCAAAACTTGTGGGACAGACATATCTGTGTCATTTATAGAGAGGGGTATGGCAGCATTACCTACTCCTCCAGGCCTTCATTTTATTACCCATAAAGCAGTGGTTCCCAAACTTTTTTGACTGGTGACTTCCTTGACCTACTGGGCCATTGGCCACAGCTTCCCATTAGGGCTACAATCCTATACAATGTATAGGGTGGCAGGTTTTTCAGGAAGATTCTGCTGCTCCCCTGGCTGAGCCACAGCTCACAGTTTGGGAACCACTACCATAAAGGGTAACTAAGTAAGTGTGATGCACCCAACTTTAGACAAGTCTAAAAAAGCTGTGGTTAGTTATTTTGTGACTTTGAAAAAAGGAAAGTTCCATTTTTATAAATGTACATTACAGTGAATTTTAGAATTAGCATGCATAACCTCTCACCCAGCAAAAGTTAAAACCATATTCTTTTGTATAAAAAGAGGGGGGGGGAAAATCCTAAATTAATGGTCCCATTCTGACTAGGCTGTGCAAGATTTTTTTAATATGCAATTATTCCAATAGTTGTTGTTATGAAACACTTCGTTTGTTAAAATAACATTCACCCCATTATTGTTCCATTCCCTTCTGAAGGCTGCAGTCCATATATAGGTGTGCCCTGGTATCCCTGGAGGTTCCGTTCCAGAACTACCAACCCCCATAGTTAACTGAAACCGTGGATACCAGGAAATGCCCCCTCCACCCTTCAGAGGCAGGGGGGAGCTCTGCTGTCTGCAGCCTCTACCATCAGTCCGTGGGCTAAGCCAGGCTCAGACTGAGCCTTAAAGTAAAAAAAATTTTAAAAGGCAACTGTTTCTCTGTTAAATCAGAAGTGATGTTTTTAATACCTTATAAAGCATTCAGAGACTCGGAGAAACTTCCCCTGGGCTTCCCCGGGCCTCCTAATTCCTTATAGTAGTAGTAGTTGGCAACCTTTAAAGACTATGGTATCGTGCTCTAAATGGTGGTTCTGGAACAGCGTCTAGTGTGGCTGAAAAGGCCGATTCGGGAGTGACAATCCCTTCCACTCTGGGAGCAAGTGCAGTCTGTCCCTGGTCTGTCTCCCTGGCTATGGGCCTTCCTTCTTTGTCTCTTAGCCTCAGACTGCTGGCAAAGTGTCTCTTCAAACTGGGAAAGGCCATGCTGCACAGCCTGCCTCCAAGCAGGCCACTCAGAGGCCAGGGTTTCCCACCTGTTGAGGTCCACTCCTAAGGCCTTCAGATCCCTCTTGCAGATTGCAAGATGCAATTCCTTATAATGCATTAAAAATGTCACTTCTGGTTTCATGGAGAAACTGGAAGCCACTTTTTTAAAAACTTTAGGCCTCAATCTGATCCCAGCAGAGGCTGTGGAGAGACGTGCACAGCCTCTGCTGGTCTCACAGGACCCTCTGGAGACAAACGGAGCAGAGCTCCCCTTGCCTCCAGAGGCGGCATGCACAGGGAAGCGTGGACCTGATCTGCAGATAAGTGAAACTGCAAATATGGATCCACAGACACGGGCCCCCCTGAACACACTTACTTGGGAGTAAGGGCGCAATCCTAACCAACTTTGCAGCACTGGCATAGTTGTGCCAGTGGGGCATGTGCTGCATCCTGCACATGGGGGGCAGTCACGGAGGCCTCCTCAAGGTAAGGCAATGTTTGTTTCCTTACCTTGGAGTTGCATTGCCCTCAGTGCTGGAAAGTTGGTTAGGATTGCACCCCTAATCTCATTGAGCTCAACAGAACTTCAAAGTATTGCAATTAGTCCTATCACTATCTACTTTTGAAAGTCCCCTTGGTTTCAAAGACAGTTTGCATTGTAGCTTGGAAGGCTGCTACTTGAAAAGCAGAACACCAGCTCGGAAACACATCCAGCAAGTTGCCGGGCTTCTTGCCTCCCTCTAACCACTGCGTTCATTTTGGCTGCTATAGAGAATTCAACCAGATGCTTGCACTATAAAATATATTGCTGATTTAACCAGATTTTTGTTTTGTTTCTTTTTCAGAAAAGCTGCTATGTGGTGAAGTGCTGCTACAACGTTTGGAAATAAAAACCAGCAGTTCTGGTGCTTTGACCCTTGATGACTTGAGGCTTTTACTACTAAATGGACCAATACCACTTTAGCTGCAGGACTGAGATTCAGCAGTCATGAACTGCTTTTCCTTGCTTCTCTCCATCCATTTTCAATAGCCACTGGAGTTCCCTGGAAGGTGTTGCTCTTGAAATGCTGTGTTGATTTTTGCTTGAGATTCCACTCCTTCTTTGCATTCAGTGCAGTATCTTTGGTGTTCCTGACTCAACTGTCAAAAGATTTGGTGGGAGGTGTTTCTTTTTAATCAATTATTAAATCTCTTTCTCAGCTCAGCTTGGCAAATAATGGTTGAACTTGATTTGAAGATGACTGCTTTCAAGCTATATTGCCAACTGAAAAATGGTGTGTGATCTTATTATTATTTTATTATTTGATAAATGTATATCCCACCTTCCCCATATATATTCATAGCTTCATGCAGTGTTTCTCAAACTGTGGGTCAGGACCCTCTAGGTGGGTTGCGAGCCAATTTTAGGTGGGTCCCCAGTCATTTCAATATTTTATTTTTAATATATTAGTCTTGATGCTACCATGGTATGTGACTGCATTGTGGGAAATGTTACAGACCTGTACTTTTAACAAATTACTCTGTATATTCTTTTAACAATGATAGTAAATGGGACTTACTCCTGGGTAGAACTTCAGCCTTGACTGCAGCCATGTATTGCATGTGTGCACACATTGAATGATGGAGGTAAAATGGAAAAAAAGGAAATTACCTCTGATTAAGAAAGAATGAATCATAATGCTATTCTTGTTTAAGACAGAAATTGCAATATAGGGGTTAAGAGTGTGAGCTGTGAACCAGAAAAGGCCTCTGGTTGAAATTTTATCTCAACCAAAGGTTCCATAGTGGTAGCCTTAAGCAAGTCACAGTCTGGGATAACAAAGTCTACACTCATAATAGTAGTCTGTGACGTCTGTGTGTTTTCTGTTGTTTAAGAAAATGCTCCTAGCATAATAAAAACAGTAGCTGTTTATTTTTGTCTTCAAATTTCCCACTGTACTATCATCCAGAGTTTGTGGCAGTATCTTAAATGCTATTGTGCAGAGATGGCAGTCAAAGAAGTATTGTTGCTTCTAACAGCCAAATCTACCTCATGACATAATAGTAATGTGTCACCAAGCATGTTTCAGTGGTTTCACCATGCCATTTGTTCAGACATCTTTTTTAAAAACTAGAGGTCCACCCACATTATGTGTAGATTTGAAACCTGTGAATTTCCTTATCTGCAAGTCCCCCTGAACCTGTGGGAAGGCAGACCTGGACCTTCTGGAGGTGAGAGGAGCTGTGCTTGAGGTGAGCTCCAGAGAGGTGCTGCAGGTGAGCCATGGAGAGGCAGTGCATGAACATCCATTGCCTCTGTGGGTCTCAGAAAGGCAATTTAGGTAAAAAAAAAATGCTACTTCTGGTTTTTCTACTAAAATGGCCATTCTGAGGCCTAAAGAGGCTATGAACAGACTTGTGTGGCCTCTATGAGCTCAGAAGAGCTTCTGAAGAGCTACAGCTGCCCTCACCTCTTCAAGGGGCTCCCAAAATCCATGGATTTGAACATCCATGGATTTCCTTATCCACAGGGTTTTTGAGAACAGAACCCCCCCCCCCCCCCAGCGGATAATGCAGTCCACCTGTATTTCTGTAGTTTGCATATCTGGAGTTAAAAGTGCAGAAAATAACCTAAGAATCATGAAGTAAAGACTTGAATGCTCACAGATGTTTACCGTGTGGTGGAAAAAAAACACACTTTAATGTTACCTGTGTGCACATCATGAGGATAAAATGGTGGAATGACATTTATGATCTAGTCTAGATGCCTTATGCTGACTATCACAGAATGCCAGATGCAAGGGAGGGCACCAGGATGCAGGTCTCTTGGTACTTGGTGTGCTCCCTGGGGCATTTGGTGGGCCACTGTGAGATGCGGGAAGCTGGACTACATGGGCCTATGGCCTGATCCAGTGGGGCTGTTCTTATCAGTGGCATGAGTTACATATTACTTATGAAAGTTTTCCACAGGTGGGTATTTGGACTGGATACATTCTCACAATGACAGGTTCAAAATTGGGTAATGAAAAAGGCAGAAGACAAGTCAAGGAGGTCTCAGTAAGTTGGTCAGAGGTGATCACTGTTTAAATCACAGAGGAAGGTGCAATGAGGGTTGGAACAGAGTGAGGAAATACATACTTGCAGAACTACCTTGGAAACAACCAATATGTGTATTCCTAAGGTGAACTGTGGCACGTCCCTAGGGATATTTCTCAGAATCCTTGCAGCAGAGTAGAGATTTTGGTGACTATTGTGGGTAAGGTACTGTAGTCTCCCTGCTGGCTTCAGTGGCAGCGCATGAAATATGCTCACCTTCATTGCTGACTGAGAGCCTAATCCAGAGCTTGGCACTCTGGCTTATTACTGGCACGCACTGTCACAAACGTGCCAAAAGGCATATTTGCAAGCCCTAACACTGGGCAAGCGCCCATGCTAGCCCAGCGCTGAGCTAGTGCCAGGTGGGCACCCAGCCTCCGCCGCTCGGTGGTTGCATGGACCACTGAGCAACAGAAAGTGGGGGCATGGAGGGAGGCAGGGAGGAGGCATGCTGGGGGGAGGGAGTGGGGAGGAAAAGAGGCAAGACTGGTGGAGCTAAGCTCCACTGGATCGTGAGCCTCCTCATCAGGCTCGCTGCCTGACATGGAGGCTTTTACCTCCCCGCGACCTTTTGGTTGGTGGCAAATCGAGTAGCCCCATTGCAGGGCTACTCCCTTTACCTGGGGGAAGGGAAAGAGAGTTTCCTTCTCCTGAGGGGCTGCCCATGGCTGCCTTGGTCGTGGAGGATGCCATTTTCAGTGCTGCTGCAGCTGCACACCCAGGCAGCTCTGGACTGGGCTCTGACTTACTAAGGACGCAATCCTAAAGTGGGCTTGGGTCGGCCCAAGTCCCTTGGGCCAGCCCAGGAGGGTCGCAAATGTGCCATAAATCACGTTTGTGCCTCTGTGGGAGGAAGCCGCGTCAGCACATCTAAATGCGCCAACACGTGGAGGGTGGCAAAAGCCTCCGTGGCGGCTTCCTTGCAGCCACTTGTGTTGACATGCGTGCACCTACACAAGCGGCAAAGGTAGGCCTAGGGGGACGTGGAGGAGGTGGGAGGGAGTCATTTTCTGGGCAGGGGGAGGGCTGGCGATAGGTGGCCCCGGGGGTGGGCGTGTGGGGAGGTGGGGCTGGGACCTGGCAGTTATGCCAAATCCCAACCCAGTCCCCGGGGAGAACAGAGTGGCTTCAAGCCGCTCCACTCTCTTTGGACTTGTGCCACCTCCAAAGGTGGCACAGGTCTGAGGAGACCCATTGGGGCCAGCAGCCCTTATCCAGCGGTAAGGGGAAGAGTTTCCCCTTGCTTCTGGCTGAGCCGCTGCTGCCAACGAACCTGTGTTGGATGCAGCGCAAGCCTCCTGGCTTGCCTGCTCCAGCGCAGGTTTGGATTGCACCCTAATAGCACAATCCTATGCATGTCTACTCAGAAGTAAGTCCCATTAACTTCTGTGGAGCTTACTCCCATGATAGATTTGCTGCATTTTAAGGTACAAAGAGGAAAAGCTTTGGAGGTACATGACACATTGTGGTTCAGTGATGCAAAGCTATGTTTTTCATGGGATTCTGAAAACGGAGTCCTGCATTTACTTGTTGCAACATTGTGGAAAGAAGCAGTTGATGTGCAATGTACGCATTGGCATAGCGTTCAGCTGTGAAAAGCCCTCTTCGGCTGAATGCAGCTATGTTCATAGAGTGGTCTGAGAATTGGCTCGCCACTTGCAACACACTGCAAATGAATCTAATGTTTTTGCAAGTTCAGAATAGCCGTTACAAGAAAAATAATTGTATTCCTTTAAAAGAACCTCCTGCTAGGTTTGAGTGGTGGGAATCTAGCCCCTACAAAAAGCAGGGCCTTTAAAACCCCACAGAAACATGTAGTAATGTGACAGCATTTCATTTGGTGATGAGATTGGCTGGAAGGTGTTTAATTGAAACAGTCAGTTTTAAATAAGAGAATGTTTGCTACTCTGTACTTTTGTGTTGAAAGAGATGAGACATTGCATCAGTACATATAATTATCACAATTACTATTTCAAATATGAATATTAATCTGCTTGTCTTGTTTTGTTTTCTGATTTTAAGGTTATATTGAAATAATACTTCTTAAAATTACAGATTATGATTCTATATTTGTTGGACTTTGAACTCACATTCTTAATTCCTATTGATTTTTTAAAATTTGAGTTCTTTATTCAGTCCCTTTGTCCCTTTGTTTCTATGCACAATTTGATTTGACTCATGGATTGGAGTTTTAATAACAGAGATAGTGTGTAGGCATAAGCATGTGTTTGCATGTTCACATTTTTATGGTATTTTGTTCTGAGAGATTTTTGGAAACTGTTGTGATTGAAAGCAGGTTGGATATGAAGGGCATTTTACAAGCTGTGGTTATTGCACTCAGGTGTATATTCACAGATGGGTGGAAGTGACTGCAGCTCTTGTTTTCATAAACTAGGGAACAGTTCAGAACAGGTGTTTATGGTAAAAAACATCAAAGGAGACGTGTCAAGGTTTAATGTCTAGAAGGGTGAAGTTCAGCGTTTCTCAACCAATGGTACTCGTACTACTCGTACTACTGGTGGTACTTGAGGTGGTGTCTGGTGATATACATGGGACCCCCAGACCCCTGCCGTCTTGCAGTAAGACCCAGCAAGGCAATGCAACAATCAACAGTAGGAAGCTCAGCTTTTGGGGCAGAGCTCTAGTGTGCACTTCTTGTTTTTCTCCCGTCTGCCCTGAGCCTCTTACTCTGAGCTTACGTCACATCTAGTGTCCCAATCTGGATGTAACTTCTGGTGGTACTTCTAATAGGTGGACCTATTGTGGTATAATAGGTGGCACTGCAGGGGACAAACATAGAGAAATGCTGATGTAGTTCAAATCAGTTGGCATATTTATGGTGACTTATACATTCAACATAAGCTGTAGGCTGCTGAAATTGTGTATACCTCATAATGACTGAGCCTTACAGCCAAATCCTATGCTGCCCAGTGCTGGCGCTGTGCTTGCAAAAGTGCCACGTAGAAATAAAAAAATAAACATAGCACATTGGAAGCTTCTGTGCTGTATCTTTAACATTACCTTCAAAGGAGCAGGTACTGTGTTGAGTGGAGTTTTGCACAGCCTTCTTCTAGGTAGATGTTGGCAGCAATCCTATACACATTTACTTCAAATTGAACTCAATAGGATTTACTTCTGAGCAGACACCTAGGATTGTACTATCTGCCACTTACAGTAAACCCATTGTGTATACTGGATTGTTTTCAGGAATTAAGGTGGGATTGCAATTGTTCCTGTATGCCTTAAAAATAAAAATATACCTTAAGAATCCATTTAATTCAGGGAATTGTTCATAATAGCTCATGGGTCTTTAGGTTTATGGTCTGGTTCAGTATATGATGAAAAATGTACTGTTTGGTGTATCATCAGAATGTTGTAACAAACATTTCTGCAGGAGCTAAACAAATCCTACATTTGATTTTAAATCTTTTTTCCCCTCTGCATTGCTAGTCAATCCTATATTTTAAAATACAAATGGAGTTGGTCAGCAAAATATGGATGCCACTTACAAGGAGGACCTAGAAAAAATATTTCAGCTTTCATTTGATTACTGTCTGATACTGATATGTTTATCTATATTCCTCTGAATCTAATGAGTTTTTCAATATATATATGCTATGAGTGAAAGATGCATGTTTCCTGTTGAGATCCAGAAGCCATCAGTAGTAATTGGCTCACAGCAGTGTTGCAAACTTACTACAAAGGATACTGTATCATCAAAAATAAAAGGATACTGTATCTTAAGGCATTGTTTTCACTAACAGTAAAATGTTGTTGAGATTATTTCTAGTTTTGGTGAAACATAACATTGCATGAATCCACAGTAGTGACATTTTGAACCAGAGGTTCTCAAAGTGTGTTAAAGTTTTCCTCCAGAGTTTAAGCTTTCCCAAGTTTCAGAAAGATGAAACTCAAGAAGCAACATACTTGGCAGCACTTATCTTTAGTGTCTTGGAGGATGGCAAATTGTCCTTCAGATGAAAGGTAAGGCTTCTTGGGATAAAATGGATTTAAGTGAGACTGCCCATGTAGCAAAGGCCAAGGAAATTAACAGCTCAATCCTACACGTCTATTCAGAAGTAGGTCCCATTGATGTCAATGGGACTTACTCTCAAGTAAATGTGTATAGGATTGCAGCCTATAATCCCTTGAAAAACATAACATGACTTCATTGACCCAAGACTTGCCTATTACTTCAAATGGTAGTTGAATGGGTAGTTGCCCATTAGTTCAAGTGGTACATGGGCATAAAGAACTTTCTGAATTGCACTAAAAATGCAAATAGACAAATTTTGCTACGAAGAAAGGGGTTCATTATGCCTCTTTATCAATTTACTTATGGCTTTTAAGAAGGCCCACTTCCCACTCTGAGAACCCTAGATTTAGGCTGACAATTTCACCTTCCATGAAGGCTAATAGTTAAAAATATCTATTTGTAATATTAGATGAAATGTGCATTAAGGTAACTAGTTGTAAATATACTATCCAGGTTTTTGTTTAAGGTCAGGAAAATTACAAACATCACAACTATATCCTGTGGTGCTTAATACTTTTTTCTTTGTCCTGCCATACAGTTTTCTTAAAGGTAGAATATAGTTTGAATAGATATTGAACTATGTGCAGATGCTTGTGTAATATATGCATTTTTTAGAATCTTCTTTTGTTAATACTCCCTCTGGAATTAAAATAAAAATTATGCACACAAAATATTGTAGAATAAATTATTACCTTCTTTACTGTTCATGTTTTGGGCTGACTGTGTCCTTTTGTTCTGATTTTGCCTTTCAAATACTAAATGTGGCATTCCAATTTTGAGTAAGAACCACTACCTCAAACTTTTACAGTTGTTGGCACCTCTTAATTATTTTGTCAATATTCAAATTTTGCATGACATTATTATATTCAATAATATTTCAATTTTATTATTATTATTATTATTATTATTATTATTATTATTAACAACAGAACTTATATACTGCTTTTCAACAAAAGTTCACAAAATGATTTACAGAGAAAAATCAAATAATACAAAATCTCATCAGCCGTTGGGTACTGTGAAATGTGAATTGGGTACTACATTTCACATTAGCTACAAGTTGCTGCAAAATTGTTAAGTTATCTGGAGAATCACCATAACTGGTGCACTTTCTTCTCTGATCCAGATGCAGTGGTGGTGCAGTGGTAGGGGGAGGAATATGGGATCCCTCTAATGCAGGGGATCATAAATTTTGGGGCCTGTATGCCTCTAGGGCTGCAATTTTCAAACTCTCCGGGAGTTTGAAACCCGCAGTAAGTCTTTGGGGGGTGGGGAGGAGGCAGCAGGGGCAGAGGGGAGGGGCAGGGGCGTGATCGCCCCAGTCTCCCTTTCCCTGACCTGGGGAGCCCTGCAGGCGCTCGTGCAGGGCTCCCCGCACACAGGGACAGCTGCTGCAGGGACTGGAAGGTGCACCCCAGTCCCTGCAGCCCCGTCAGGAGGGAAAGCGCAGCGATCATGCTCCGCTTCCAGTTTTGCGGAGCAGGGCACAATTGCTCCGCTTTCACTTTCCCTGACCTGGGGAGCCCTGCCGAAGGTTGTGCAGGGCTCCCTGCACCCCCGGGGGGCTGCAGGAGGCTTGAGCAAGTGCACCCAAGCCCCTGTAGCCCCCCTGAGTGGTGCGATCTGCTGTCTTCCCCCTGTCTCCTGGCTGCCCCGCCCCTTAAGGGGGCAGAAGCCAGGACCACAGGCTGGGGCGTTGCAATGCCCCAGTCTGAATACCACTGCTCTAGGGGGTTATGAAGAGAGTCCAGAGGGTATATGAAATGCTCCCAAAATTAAGAAAATGTTTTGCCTTCATACACATGTTTTTGACTAGATGAGAATGTTTTCTTATTGGCCACAATATTTATCATTTTGGGCTTTTCATTAGTATTTGCAGATACCGATAGAAAAAACACACAGGCCCAAATCCTAACCAACTTTCTAGCATTGACATAGCTGTGCCAATAGGGCATGTGATGCACCCTGCAGTTGGATGGCAGTCATAGAGCCCTCCTCAAGGTAAGAGAATGTTTGTTCCCTTACCTCAGAGCTGTGTTGCTCTTATTTTGGTGTTGGAAATTTGGTTAGGATTGTGACCACAGACACGCAAATGCATTTCCAGATTTTCAACTTTGCTTGTCATCAGAACAGGTGAATGCAAGGCATAATATTCATCTGGCTTTATAAAAATCCGCCCCACAAACTTTCTGATTGAGGGGAAACAGGAGCACCATCCCATTGGTTTTTTTGTTGTGAGTTTTTTTATGCCTTCAAATTCAATGAAACACATTTTCTTGATTGAAATTTAACTTTTTTTAAAAGTTCTCCATTTTGTCATGCAATGCAAATTCAGGAGAATAATAAATAATAATAAAATAAAACAAATATTTTCTTTTTTGGGTGGGAGGGGGCATTCTATATTTGTGAGCAGTTCAAAATTATCCAGAAAAGCACAAATGGCTAAAAACCTTTGTTCTGCTGGGTGACCCACATGCATGTATCACAAGCAAAAATAAAATATCTGGAAAAAAAACACTTTTTCAAGAAAGTCTTTAAAGAAAATTTATATATTTAAAATGTATTCCTTAAGAACATATAGTTATGAGCAGGTTGACTAGAACAGAAGCAATTTGAAAAGGTACATTTTAGTTATGTCACAATAGACAGCAAAACATTGCCTTTTCCCCTACCTACTCCAATTATTTCAAACACCTGCTCCCTGTAAATACTCTTTGCCTAACTCTAATATTCTGAAGTATTGGAAACTCACTAGGTGTTTCTTTTTAATTATTTTCAACCTAATTTTAATTTTCTGACTTTATTCAAGTCTGTCTGCTAGTTCAATAAAATTCAACTTTAATTAATATTTTTCAGTTTAAAGTCTCCTAAAGTTTGCAGAGGGTGCTTTATGGACTGTTTTAATGAAATGCTTTGGAATGGACCTAGAGATTGCCCAGTTCCTCAGGTAACAGCACCTTGTCCCAAAAGCAAAATAATTTTTTTAGATTATGAACTGACATCAAATAAGACTTGCCAAGATATTCTGGTGCAGCAATGGTTTGTTTGGGAGGTACAAATGAACCCCTAGCCAAGGGGTTAATTATAATCAGAATCAATTAGTTTGTAAAATCAACATGTGCTGCCTTCATGAAAATAATTTCACCTCCATAATTTCACCAGTCTGCACAGCAGTAAAATGAATGTTTCCCTAGAAAAGGAAGCACACAATATAGAGGAATATTGGATTGGCTCTAGGGTTGACTCTAGGATTGACATCTAAGCCAGGGATGCCCAAACCCCGGCCCAGGGGCCACTTGTGGCCCTTGGGGGCAGCCAATCCAGCCCGCGGGGATCCCCCAGTCTCCAATGAACCTCTGGCCCTCCAGAGACTTAGTGGAGCCCGTGCTGGCCCAACACAGCTGTAGGATGAGGGCTCCCTCCACTGCTTGCTGTTTCCCATCTGTGATGCAGCAGTGACAGCAAAGGAAAAGCTGGCCTTACTTTGTGCAAGGCCTTTATAGGCCTTGAGCTACTGCAAGATCTTCATTCATTCATATAAGTTCCATCTCTAATATATTCATTTATGTAAATTCATTCAAATTTTAAGTGTAAATTAACTTCCCCCCCCCGGCCCCTGACACAGTACCAGAGAGATGATGTGGCCCTCCTACCAAAATTTGGACACCCCGATCGAAGACAATGTTTATGATTAGGGCTGTTTGGATTTTGCAATCATATAATGGCAGAATCCCATATTTTTTAGACTCAAGTTTCATTGTTTAGAATAGCAGATATTATTAACAAGATTTATATAACACTTTTCAACCAAAAACAAACAAAAACAAGCTCACAAAGTGGTTTAGGGCCAAATCCTATCCAATTTTCTAGTGCAGGTGCAGCCATGCCAATGGGGCATGCACTGCATCTTGTGGTGGGGCAGCAGTTACAGAGACCTCTTAGAGGTATGGGAACATTTGTTCTCTTACTTCAAGTCTGCACTGCAGCTGTACGGAGGCTGGAAAGTTAGATAGGATTGGGCCCTTACATGGTTAGATAAATTTTAAAAATGGATTCTGATCCAAAGGGGTTCATTAATAAGATGCAGAAGAAATAACAGCAAACAGTGGCTGGAAAGGTCCCTGTTCTGGGGGTGAATAGGAACAAGTTGTTATTTTTACAGATTACCAAAAACAGTTTTCAATTTGACTCTTCTTCCAAGAATTTTCAGTGGCTGTATAGAGTCTTTTCTCCCCTTCCCTCTTACACTCATAGCAATAGTATGAGAAAGGTTAGAATGGGGGATCAAAATTGGTGAGATTCTTTAGGAGGGAATTTCATGGCTGAGTGGAGATTTGAATCCATTCCCTGTCTGATAACATGTACTCAACTTCTGCAAAGTACAGAGATGGATGTTTTTATCTAGAAGCCAATTGAACCAATAATATATGGGTACAATGTGGGCTGCAGACTTTGATTAAATGGAATGGAGTTTGTGCTGAGTCGGTCTGTTACGCTTGCTATATCTAATGTTATCAGGTACAACATTTTAAGAACTTAAACCACATATAAACCAACAGTGAGAAAGAGCCCTTTTTTTGCCAACTTAGCACTGCCAAGCTCTCAAGTGAAAGTATTGCCAGTTTGGTACAACAGAAGCACCATTCAGAAAGGTGGGATTGTCACATCCAGAAACTGTGAAAAACAGTGAGTCACTGAATAAACTGCAAAGTGCCTCCTTCGTCTCTAATTAGTTCCCTCGTTTTTGGCAAGATTGAGTCCTCACTGAAGTCGCAGCCAAAACTGTCACTGGCCTGATCAGATGCCCAGGTGAGTCTTTCATTGGACTTCAGTGTATTTGGAGGAGGTTCACAAATGGCGGTTATTAGGGATGGAATTCTTTGTACTTACTTCAAGGCCGGAGCACAGGTTAGGTTTGCTACTGGGATTAAGCCAAAAAAAGGGGCATAATAGAGACAAATCACAAAGGTGATCTGGAAAAACATGCAGCCACACATTTCTAGACTACCACTGGAGATGCAGCAGAGGCCCTGCACTTAGTGGTGGGGAAAGCAGGTCCGCTAATACTGCTAAGTTGGCACGGTGGGCATAATGGGGGAGGGCCAAGGGCATGTCAGAGATGGGGGGATGGCACCCAGTGCAGGCAATTTGCACCAGATGTGATCCCCTCTAACACTGAACCAACATGCCCCTTCTATCTCCTTGAACTTCTGCCTGTAAAAGAGATGGCACAGGTCTGAGCAGACCCACTGGTGGTTAAGGGGCTTGGGGAGGAATATATTTTCCCTTTCCCCTCCAAGGGCGCACTCCTGCCTTCACTTGGGTCAATGCAAGTTCTTTGCGCTGGTCCAGTGGGGTTTCAAATGTGCCATAAAGAATGTTTGTGCCTCCTGGAGAGTAAGCCATGCTGGCACATGGAGGTGCACCGGCACACAGAGGTTGAATCCAGCCTCCGTGTCGGCTTCTGCAGTGAGCCTTGCATCGGCCCATCTAGGCCGATGCAAGGCTGTGGGGTGGGCAAGGAGGAGGTCCTGGGTGGGGGGAGAATGGGTGGTGGGTGGCCCCGGGGTGGGCAGGTGGGTGGGTGGGGAGTGGGAAGTGGGGCACTTATGCTGGAACCCAATTCCCTTTCCTGGGGAGTTCGGAGCAGCTTCAAGCTGCTCTGCACTCCTCAGACTTGTGCCACCTCAGGAGGTGGCGCAAGTCCAAGGAGACCCATAGGAGCAAGAGCCCCTTACCCGGAGGTAAGGTGAAAAGTTTTCCCTTTCCTCTGGCTGAGCCGCTTTGAGCCCCTATCCTGCACTGGATACAGCACAAGCCTCTTGGCTTGCTTGTCCCAGCGCAGGGTAGGATTGCGCCCTAATCTCCACCCCCCCCCCACACACACACACCATAGCATGCAGCCCACTCAATTTTGGCATGGGTGCATGGTATGGTGGGGAAAAGCATAGACTTGGGCCCTGATAAAAGTAATTACAATTGTAAGCTTAATGTTTTCAATTAGCAGGGATAGGCAAGTCAGGCACAGCTTGACTCAAGTCAAGTCGCAAATCTCCACCCTTGCAACTCAACTCAAAAATTCAAGAACAGGGCCAATTTCCAAGTCTCCTGGAGCGTTTTCGCAACTTGAAAAGACTTGAGTCTCAAGTCGTTCCCTTTAGAAAACCCGCCATGGCTCCATAGAAGAAAACGCGGCTGCTGGCATTCCCTTTAAACACTCCTCTGCTGTCTCCGCCTATCCCACCTGTCAGGCAGCAGTGAGGAATACACCGACCCATTACCTTCCCACCCCAGCTGCAATGAAGGAAATTCCCCCCCCCCCAGATCAGGGCAGGGAGGAAGCGAAAAGGTCACATCCCAGTTTGGCAAGGCAGGAGGGCACAGGACAGAGGGGAAGCCCACAAGTAAGCCCCTGTGAACTTAGCAACAGCACAGGCAGGTTGAATCAAGGAGGGGCTGGAGAGAGAGATACTGCTTAGACACACCGTGACTGACAGTTACTTTCAGGAATGTTTCTAGAAGAAAGGAAGGGTGTTCTGGGGGGACCAAGGTACCCACTATCCATCCACCTGGATGGTGTTCCATAAAAATAGCAGCCTAGCAGCCTAGACATGGGAGACTCCTCCTAATGTCAACTAAGCAGCATGCAGGAAGTGAGGAACAACACACCTCAGTTCTGCAACCTGCTTCATCTAAGCTGCCTGGCCAACATGTGTTGCACTGCTCAGAGACACACCTGACCTGTAGTGTGGACCGAAGGTGTCAGAAGCTTTGCTTGACCCACTCCAGCCCTCTCCTCCTGCTTGCAAAACCCACTTGTCCCTCCCTCTCCCAGAGACGCATCCTCCATCCAATTGATGCTCTGGGAGACCAGAGACCAGACCTCCCATCTCCAGGTTCTGTAGACATTCAGGCACCTCACATGTAATTCTAGCCAGGTAAAATTGATACTTTTGCGGAAGCCGCTACAAGTTCTGCATCTGCAAGTTTTTTTTAAGCGCAAACAAAAAAATGTCAGCCGTTTCACTCCACCACCACCCAGTCCCTGTCTCTGAACATAGTGTATCCTGCTGCTGCTGCTCCTCGCACATGCCAAAGACAATTTCTTGGATGAATGCAAGACATTTTTTGGGCAAGATGGAGGTGGTGTAAGCAGTAGCCATTGGCAGGCAACTCGAGTCTCCCAAGCGGATGGTGACTCATGAGTCGGGGCCTCTCACTCAAGTGTTTTGCTGAGTCTTCCATGTACGTGACTCGAGTCTCCACGAGTCAGTGAAAAACGGTGATTTTCGTGACTCCGACTCAAGTCACCTGACTCAAGTTCCCATCCCTGCCAATTAGTTTTAAAAATGATGGAGCATTGTGGACAAGACGGTCTCCTAAATATTGCAATATTACCTGGAAAAACTACACTAAAATGTTCAGCCCTCCCCCGCAAGTTGGAACATCTGACTACTATAAACGGCATTGTGAAAGAAGTCATGACTTCTCGTTTCAGTGTCATTTGGCATTCTTCTTTTTCCCAGACTATTTTTAGCAAGCTTGTGTCTGGTCATCAATGTTGTGGATTTTGTGGGAAGCGCCAAATGTGACAAATGACCACACTGCTGAAATACAATTATTTTTATGGGTAACATCATTTTTATAGGGCATTTGAGTTAGAAAGAAATTGCTTGGGTTGTTTTTTTGTGTGCTTTTATTACAGCTCAGCATGGAGGAGGAGGAGGAAAAGCAACAGCAGCTTAATGATATGAGAACTCGTGCAGGACACAAAGTAGTGATCATCTGTTCATAAAGGAAATGTAGCATTCTTGCTGCATTTTTAGCCAACTTTACCCGTATTCCAACCTTTTCTTGGTTTTATTGGCTGACACAAAGGGTTGAACCCATTTTTATTTCCTTCAAAGCAAGCCTAAATGCTGTTATTGAGTAATCACAGTTCATTAAGTATGATAAGCTAAATAGTTCCAAATGATTTTCTTCCAACACATGTTAATAGTGCAGCATTGGTCAACCATGAGTATAACCTGCCTTTCTAGTGCCAATTTTTCATAATGTATTAGATGTATGGTTGGTTTGTTTACAGTGGTGTCAAGCTAGAGATACTTTCTGTGCATCTACTGAAGACCAGGTCATCCTAAGCCAAAGCTGCCAACTCTCCCAGTCTCAACAGAAGACATCTCTCTTGGTTCACATTTCAGTGAGCTCAAGTTTCCCCAGATAATAAGGCTCTGCCAGAGTAAGATGTCGGGGAACTGCAGACAATAATCCAATCAGGAATTGCTCACAGCATATCCTTACAGCCATATGAACATGCATTTTAAAAAATGAAAGCTGAGATTCTCAAGAAGCTGAATGTCACTCACAGCTTTTTCTGCATTTACATGGGGTTGCAGCAGAAAACAAGGAGTCTTCTGTTTAACTCACAGACCAAGTAAACACTTTATAAGATTGGATCATCAGGCCTTTAGTACTGGATGGCTAGCTGAGGAACTCAATAGGAATCTTAGACGAAGCCTTGCCCAGGGAGTTCAACGTACCTAACTTTCCCAATGTCATTTTAGAATACAGGCTATACAGCCCAATCCTATGCATGTCTACTCAGAAGTAAGTCTCACCTAGTTCAATGGGACTTACTCCCAGGTAAGTGTGCATAGGATTGCAGCCATAGTTACACCACTTACACCACAATAATAACCATGAGTGCCTTTGAGCATGTGCAAAAAGCAACATCCTTAGATTTCAGTGCTTTCTGTAAGAGACAAAAACATGGTCCAGCAGTCACATTCTATGGAAAAGGGAATGGTAAACTTATAAAAATATATTGAAGCTAATGCAGGCTCCATTTGCACAAGCCCTTGAAGTATACAGGAGATAATCTTCAGAGGTGACTTCACTTCTTTTGCGCCTAGCATAAGTTCTCCTGTGATAGACTATTACCACATATGGAGGAAGCTATCCTGATCAGGAAAAATGTGTATATGGATTCCAACAAATCCGTGATTTGTTAATCATTTTAAGTGCATTCAGGCTGCAATTCTATGCACACTTTTCTGGGATTTAGCCGTGTTGAACTCAGTGAAACATACTTCTGAGTAGGTGTGTATAGGATTAGGGGTGCAATCCTAACATGCACTGGAACAGGCAGGCTAACTGGCCTGCATGAATGCAGGGCAAGGTAGGTGCAGGCTGGTGGACAACTCGGAGTAAGGGGATTTTGTATGGGGAGTATGGGGCTACTCAGATTGCACCTGCAATTTCATAGGTGCAAATCCAAGCAACCCATGTAAAACTGCTCAGGCCAGGGATGGGGGTTAGGATCTGGTCAGTCCCACCCCCCCTCCCGAACCTGATTCACCTCCCAGGCTCCACTCCCCCACCCAAAAATGCCCCTCCCTGCCTCCATTTCTCCTGCCCACTGCCCTCTCCCACTCCCTATGCCAGCCTGCCCAGACCAATGCAAACTTACCCTAGGCCATCTGTGTGCTGGCCTAGCCTGCTCCCAGATATCCACAAATGTGCTTTACGTTCATGACACTTGGGAGTTTTACATTCATGATGCCTGGGGGGGGGGGGTTTGGATTGGCATTCACCAGGCATCTGTATAGTAGCTGACTCTGGAGAAAGATTGCTTATTTTTGCTAGTGAGAGTGCATGTTTCTGTTAGCCAGCTATTTCATTCTTGAGTTCTTTGAATGATGTATAAGAGGGAAAAAAATGTATCTTGGTCTTTAAAAAGAGATTGAAATGTCTGAAAGCTCCTCAAAGTCTTGGAATGCTAGGAATACTCATAGGGAAAAGGTCAGAGGTACAGACTGAAATGGGTTTTTAGAGAACCAGAAATTTTTTTTTCCCCACAGAGGAAAAAAGGCTATTTTAATTACCATTTCCAAGTAAATGCTCTTTCTAAAAACAATGTCAAGACAGCTACAAATGAAATGGGGGTGAAGCAGGCTGACCAAGTTGAAATATTGCTTGACAGTGATTTTCAAAATGAGGAAAACATACAATTTCCTGTTCACACAGTAAATGGAATAAAGACAAGGCAAAACAGGTCCACACTTAACCAAAGGTAAGACTCATTGAACCTCCCTATTCTCCCAGCAATTCCCTACTAGCTGGAAATTGATTAAAATAATTCTCTACAGCCATCATATGCAAAGTTATCCTAAGCCCACTGCAGTCAATAGCATAGTCAACCCTAAATCTGCAGTTTCAGGAGGGAGGGAAAGAGAGAGAGAGAGAGAGAGAGAGAGAGAGAGATCATCAGTTATATGCAATCCAAAGCTCACATTGCTTCAAAATTCTTCATAACTTAAATACAAATCACCTTACTTAAGTGGCTTATGGAGCAGGGCTGAGTGAGCCTTTATCCCCTTGCTTTTGGAAGCAATACTGCTAGGACTAAACCCCAGTACAATGGATACATTTTCTCTTCTTGTAAACATGTCTTCCTTTTTGCAGGTTTGAGGGTCAACAAAAGGGAATTTGTACTACAGGTGGACCGCCAACACGTATTCAGGAAGTGTCCTCCATGTGCCCCTGTATGCAATAAGGTGGCAGCTCCTGACTACACATGTGGTGGCTCCTGTGGTTTCCCCCAGTTCCTTATACTCAGGAAGTGATGACACTCCAGAATTAGCAGTTCATCCCTAATCAGCTGCTTCATACCACTTTGGTTTAAATTTCCTTGTACCGGACTGGCTACTTGATGATGTCACTATTACTAGACTGAACGAGGCCAATTTCCCTCCCCCCCCCCCCCAATTTTGCCAAACTGGTCAAGCAGCAAACTGGCATGAAGGGGTAGAATTTCAGAGTCATTTGAGAAATATTTTAAAGTCAAAATCAACTTCTTATACAGAAAATGTTTGCCCCGAACATTCAGCTGAGCCCTAAATACTAAGAGAACAAGCTTTGTCCATAAAGTGACTTAACTAGCCACTAGGGGTCAGTTTTGCTATTCCTTCCTCAGTTACTTGTTCAAGTATCTCAACAATTTTGGAAAGCCAACATGTTCCACAATCTCTTTATTTGTTTTGAAATTGTGAGTGACCAAAGGCTTCTGTCAGGACCAGATGAAGTAAATATTTCTTATTTGGGGATGCTATAACTCCAGAATATCCCTTATCCCTGTACAAGCATTGCACAAATACATGTGGAAAATTAGGATGTTTGAATTTCTATATACCATTCTTTATAGAATGTAAACACAAAATAATTTACAATAATAAAAGCCAGTTGGGTTTAGTAGGAAGAATGTCAGACCTGGATCTAGGAGGCTTTGGGTCAATCTGTAAGCAGCTTGGGTGGCCTTGGACAAGTCACTAGATATATTGTGTTGTTTTTTTTAATATTAAAATTGATGATATTTTTCATAATAGTTGGGTCAGAACCAGGTAGATTCCATCAAGACAAGCCCAGGGATTTTGAATTAATGTATCCTTTTGAGAGTGTTGCAAGTTTTATTTATTCTTTCTAAATCCATCAATATAACATACACTTTACAAAGCATAAATGACCTCATTTGGGTTAGTTTCCATTGTTTCAAAATTAAATGCACATCTCTGGTAGATAGAAGCAACTACTTTTTGTTAATCATCTATCTCTGATGCTATCCCAGTATGCAATGGTAGTGAATTTTGAGAACTGGAAGCAGCCACTGGTAAATCCAATTGGGTTAATTCTGTTCAGGTTTGGGTCACACTGTTTTTGCAACAGAAGTCAGTCCAAACAACCCTGCTAGAAGAGGGCATACTTCCAGTGAAGCACCAAAGTGTTCTGACAAAATAATAGAGAGCTTACAAAACCAATTCCTCAATAAGTTTTGCAAAACATTTGGGGTCTTTGATAACAAGTTACAAGCACTTACCCATACAGTGGTCAATGAGAAAAGCCAGTGATCTAACTGCTCAGCTCCACTTGGTGTTTTCCCTACAATGTAAGCAATTATGTGCATTGTTTTAAACAACAATAAAACATGCTGACAGTAGAGCAGAAAAGGACTCAAAGAGACTGTTGATGTAAAAAGAAGCAAGAGATGGAGTGGGAAATTTAGGCTACATTCCTTATTGGAAGCAGATAGGTGACAGGTGATGGCTTGAACTGCATCCACTGGAAAGGATTTACCAGTGAAAGGTATTAATGATCTGAGACCAGATTTCAAGTCCATGAGGTGTGGGGTGAAAGCCGAAAATGGAAAAGACAGAAAGCTAGTCACAGAGATCTGACTCAGGTTAATGTGTCAAGCTTTGGAGATGGATTGATTGCAATGGTCCATGGGAAAAGGAAGAGAAAATAATCTTGAAGACAGTTAATGTTACTGAGACATGTTCATAAACATATTACAATTCAATGAAAGCTTTGATATCCCAAATTGCAGATGTTCTTTAAAAAAATTCAATTTCTGATCTGAGCTAATACTGGAGAACGTGGGTTGCAGATCTGTACACTTTTTCCCTGGAGTGAGCCCCAATGAATATAATGGGTTTACTTCTGAGTAGACATGACAAGGATTGTGCTGTTAATGTCTGTAATATTTCCAGTAACAGAAAAGGTCCCATTATTTGCTTACTTCTCTCTGACATTCATAGATTGTTGTCCCATATATACAGGGTGACCAGATACAATGGAGGACAGAGTTCCTATACGTTTAGCCATTGTATAGAAGAGGGAATTTTGGCAGGTGCAGCTCAACCTGCCAAAGGGATGAAAAAGGGAAGGGTTGAAAAAGCTGCACTTGGAAAAATGGTCTCGTCTATACAATGGTTAAAGGTACAGGCACTCTGTCCTCCATTGCATCTGATCACCCTGCATATATGGCATATGTGGGGGGGGGGGAGTTATGATTGGCAGGTGGCTACATAGTGCTCCCTACTGCCTGGAAATGCTTGCAAATGACCGATATGCCCAACAATTCAAAACTATAGTCACCAGGAACAATCATATCCCTGATATTACAGAAACTTATATAAAAATGAAGAGTCTGTTTTCAAACACCTTATATTGTCTAGTCCAGTGGTTCTCTAACTTTTTAGCCCAAAACCTACTTTTTAGAATGACAATCTGTCAGGACCCACCAGAAGTGATGTCATGGCTGGAAATGACATCATCAAGCAGGAAATTTTTTTTAACAATCCTAACCTGCAATCCTATCCATACTTCCCAGCAGTAAACCCCATTGACTATCATTGTTAAAAGTATATACATTGTAGCCTGTTAAAAGTACAGATGTCCCCAAATGCAGTCACAATACCATGTTGCCATCAAGTCTAATATAGTAACAATAAAATATTGAAATGAATGGGGACCCACCTAAAATTGGCTCATGACCCACCAAGTGGGTCCTGACCCACAGTTTGAGAAACAGTAGTCTACTCTCTGCCCATATGTCCTGTAGGAATTTTAAGGTGAATGAGTTTCTTTTCAGATCCTGTTAGGGCATACCTTAAGGAAGGATAAAATCTTGGGTAGACATTTGGCAACCCAGCAATCCTATACTCACTGTCCTGGGAGTAAGCTCCATTGGACACAATCGGACTTACTTCTCAGTACACATGCATAGGATTGTGCTGTAAATTGTATAGGATGTCAAAAAAAAATGGCATCCTATACAACTTTCCACTAGCATTCCTGGAGGGTGGCAAAACACTAAGTTTCCTAAAGCAACTGGATGCCTGTGTAATTCAATCAAATAGTTATCCTCCCTCCACTGTAAAAAAACAGAATGAAACATGAGGTGTTTCTAGGGTTTGCATCACCCGGTATGAGAGCTCATCCTGTCAACCCCATGATGTGTCAACTCCTTGTCCCCTACCAGACCATGCAGAATAAATTACAATATCATATGCACAGCCTAAATGCAGTTGAATCACTAGGGTTGGTGTAACCCCCATTAACTTTATTTAGAGCCCAATTGCATGCATGTCTACTCAGAAGTAAGTTCCATTATAGTCAGTTCGGCTTAGTCCCAGGTAAGTGTGGATAGGATTACAACTGGACAGCCCAATCCTGAGCTGCCCTAAGCACAGGGTTGCAGCGGTGCTGAAAATGGCTGCCGCAGCATCCAGCACACAACCAGGCAGCTGCTACCAGCTCCATGGGAGAAGGGAACATTTGTCCCCTTACCCCCACCATGCCTCCTCCCTGCCCCCCCTTGGAACACCTCCTCCCTGCCTCCCCCCACGTCCCCACCTACCTCTCCACTGCCTGGTGGTTGCGATGATCACTGAGTGGTGGAGCACCTGCTGTCCTCCAGCACTAGCCCAGCACCTCTTGGCCTTGGTGCTTGGCCAGTGCCAAGCCCTGCAAATGTGCCTTATGGCACGTTTGCAACAGTGTGTGCCGGCACTGAGCCAGCGCGCACTGCATAGGATTGGGCCCTCAGTTTAATATATAACAGCACAGGTCACCAAACAAATCCAATGACACTCATACAACTATTAAGAGTTCTAGTATTAGCTCTGATTCATGAAAATGAGATCTGTCTCATAGTAACACCTTATTGGTTCCCTGCTGTATCAATCGCATCTCATTGGCTCTCGGAACAATCAGTCTCATTGGTCAGTTTTGAGTTAAGGAAATCTTCTTTTGGGCGTAATCCTAACCAATATTCCAGCACTGACCCAGCTGCAATGCAGGCCCAAGATAAGGTAACAAACATGCCCTTACCTTGAGGAGGCCCCCCTTGACTACTTTCCACTGCAGGATGTAGTGCACACTACATTGGCACAGCTATGTCAGTGCTGGAAAGTTGGTTAGGATTACGCCCTTTGTCACATAAGGTGATTGTTTCTTTTTCTGGTTAATTAACCATAACATTTGATAGAAAACAGATATTTCAACACAGTTTAGTTCATTGAACTCTGCATTAAATTACCTATCAAATGGTAATTTGGTAATCCAAATATATATAAGGATTTCACAGTTTTGTCCACTACTGGTGTCACCCCCCTCCCGAGGGTGTCACCTAGTGCAGTCTGCATCCCCACAGTCCCTAGTGATGCTACTGCAGTATCTATAGATGCCCCAGCTGTAATGCAGTCAAGGAATCTGGCAGCTGTGGAAAACAAAATGCTGGACTAGATGGTTCTTAACTCTGATCCTTCTTACGTTAGCTGAAATGCGCACTGTGCTTTCTTCTATGGATTAATGAAGGCCTAAATAAATATAAAGGGGGTGTCTAAATGGAGTTCCATCCATAGTTATAACCTTTTCAACAGATATTCAGCACTGTACTGGGGTACCATGCAGTACACTTATGAGTAGATTTGACCTTTAGGATGATTTTAATGTTCTTTGTCTTCATCCCTGATTCTGTAAAACATCTCTTTGCATCAGAAATATGGAGAGGTTTCCATTCCTGACTTGTAGTTTCTCTTGAGAAAATCTCTCCAAAGCTTTCCAGTGATTCCTTGCATTTTGCTAGCTAGGAAAATATGAAATACACTCTGGAATGAGCAGTGTTTCTATCCATCTTGTTTATTTGTATAATGGGGACTAAATTCTTAGTTGAAATCTACACCACCTAAGAATTTCCTGGAAAAAACTCTATTTAAAAAGTGTGCATATATGTGAGTGAGGCAGAGAGAGAGAGAGAGAGAGAGAGAGAGAGAGAGAGAGAGAGAGATGGAAAGGCTACTTGCTATCACATGAATTTCAGCGAAAATTGCTTAATAGTTGAAGGGTTAGTTAAGGGCAATTTCTGTGCAACAGTGAGAGTGTTTTGGAAATGAAATGCATAATAGATTACTATGATGTATGCCAAATGTTAGCATTACTTCCCAAAGTATTCCTCTATTCCTCTTCTGGTCATTCCCTCCCTGACTCAAAGCTGGCCTGAACTTCCCTATGCCAAATTTAAGGAGTTGAGGAAGCTGGAAAACACCACCAAAATTGCTATTCTGCCCCAAACCCACCAGATGTGACTGCCTTGGCTATAGAAAAAAAACCACCTGACACAAATACAACAGTCTGGAATAGGTGAAAAAAGCTGCCAACCATGACCAATCAAGTGGACAGGAAAAAAAAATTCCTACCCAGCTCCAGAGGCAACCACCTAATCTCAGACAGTACACTGGGAGGGTAGCTGGGAGTAATGAATCTGAACCACACTGACACAGAGCAGCAATAAATGGCTGCAAGTCCCACCCACCCCAACAAAGCACCAAACAGGCACAGGTGTTCTTAAAACATTTTTATTTTTGCAGATTTTGTTTTTTTCCACCAAAGGAGGAAAAGTGCGAAAAGCAGTGTTGTGTGTTTTTATTTCAAGGGTGCATTATTATAAATTACAATGATAAATTATAATTGCTTTAGAAGCATACTAGGTAGGTGATGTCACGGGGTTGGGCAAATGGCTTTTTCCTTTAAGAGATTTTAAGCTGGTTGCTACGTAGAAGAAGGTTATTCAAGTGTGCTTAATTTGGTTTATAAAAACCTGGATGTGGGCTCACAGAAAAGGAGGAAAGAAGCTTGGGTTAGAATTCCTTATGTTAGAAGGCAGCTGATGGAGTATTATTTTGTTGAACTGTTCGTAATTTAGTAACCTTACTATTCTGAAGATAAGCTAGTTAATTTTTCTTGTTTTGTATGCTACTGTAAATGCATGATACTAATGTTTATGGAGCAACAAGAGCTCCTTTAAGAACTAATCTTTTCTTGTAATAAAGTTCTTCAATTTTGAAGATTAAGTAGAATTTATTTTATGGACCAAAGGAATATATTTGGGGCAGGAGGTCTGGTCTAGAGGGTAGAGCCTCCGTTTGCCTGAAGATAATATCCGCAGGTTGCCAGTTCGAGGCCACCGGCACCCTGAATGGTGAGACCTTGAAGCAGCTGACAAGCTGAGCTGAGTTATTCCACCTGCTCTTTGGTGTGAGCGAAGAAGCATCTTGGCTGCCCTCCATGTGAGAGATGAAGGAGCTGCTTGTCAGCCTGCGTGGGAGGAATTCGGAAGCCAGAATGTGATACCAGATCAAAAAGATCCATTTGAAATGTTGTGGTTCTTGAAAGATAGAACCTTTCTTCGATTGTAAAAATCCCTATAGGGATTTAGAACAGCCTGCCCATGTAAACCGCCTTGAATAACATTTGAGGAGAAATCTGACAACCAAGAAAGGTGGTATATAAATACATGTATTATTATTATTATTATTATTATTATTTCAAAAGCTTGGGTATTCATGGTGTTGTCGGTGGACCACATTATCTTCAAGGGTTAGGTAGATTAGACTGGTGAAAGAGGTTGCAGGTTGTGTCCTTCCAGGGTCTGGAATTTCTCCTAATCTTTCCTTGACTCTCCAAGTGATAATTGTGTCAGATGACTTAGGTGGTATGGTGTCAGCAGATGAAGCCACATGCATGTAGAGGTGTTAGAGAATGGTTTTATTATGTTGCAGATTTCTGGTTTTGTTTTGACAAAAATGAGAAGTGCAGAAAGTGGTGTTATGTGTTTTTATTTTGCTGTCACTGAAAAATCACGCCTCTACCCATAGTGTGCAGGAGTCTTCTCCATTCTCATTTGATGGTAGAGTTGGACAAGGAGAGCTTCTCGGGCAAAATGGCTGTGGGATGGCAAACTGAGAAATTTGCTTTGGGGCATTAGCGCCAGTTTTCCCTTCCTTCAGGGTCAGAATGGATAGATGAGGAAAGGGAATGGCAGCAGATGAACAGAAGGAGGGGTGATAGACCTGGATAATGACCCCTCAGAAAGGGGAGTAGGGGGTATCTTCATTTCATTGGATGAGGGACTTCAGGAGGCAGAAGTGGAACTTACTTCTGAGTAAACATGCACAGGATTGCATTATAATACTTTTTATATTTGGTTTTTTCACCCCCCCTTTCAATTTTAATACAAGAGTTTTCAATTACTGCCCACTCCAAGAGATTGCAATAAAATATATCGCTCACTAAGTTTCACAGAAGTAGTAAGTGACAGGCGAAGAACACTCTAATAATGACATTTATAGTTGATTTTGTTGTTGCATAGTCTCAGCGGGGCATCCTGATGATCTTCTGCACTTCAAAATTTACCACAACACCATTAAATAACAAGCTCAAGAACACATCACTTCAAAGATCCAGGTAGACCTGGGTCTCCCAACACCACCTTCTGTAGTTAGGTGGTAACAAGAGAGAAGGTGTACTTAGTTGTGGCACCCTGTATTTTAAATGGCTTCCCTGGGGATGCCCATTTAGTGCTAAATAGGATGCATTCCAGTACCATAAAGACCTTTTTCATTTGCCTAGATTTCTAGTACGTCAGCGAGCTGGGTTTTTTTTAATACATTGTGTTTATTGGCTCTGCTGAATTTTATTATTGCTCCTCTGTCTTTAAACACTTTGTATAGTATTTTAAAACTGCATTATAGTTACCTTTTGTACCTTGCCTGGGGAGTTGAAGGGTGGCATACCAGTTTCAAGATAGACTGGATTAATGAAAATGTCGCAAATCTGATTGGCTCTAAAGCAACAATGCTAGTTGCCATTGTACTGGTTAGTGCAGCTCTGGTGCACCTTTCACCTCAGGGCAGTCTCTAAACCACTTGGTAGATCTTCCATGACAGTTTCTCAATCAACACAAATAGGAGTTATAATTTGCCAGCAAGTAGTGAAATGGATGCTGCACTTCCAAGTTTAAGTTGAACTTGTGTAACCATTCTGCACTCTGTTTCAATCTACTTTGTCCAAACTAGCCCCAGTGCTCTATAAATGTTACCTCTGTCTTCACTCTTACAAAGGAAACCTCAATCAGTTTCTCCTTATAAAGAGAATCATATAAGGGACCATATCAGACCGCACACTTCCTTGATTTACTAGTAACAAGAAAATATCCAAACTACTTACAGCTGTTTTTATTTGGCAATTGTGCAGAATCAGTTTAATAGTTTTGCTCCAGAGAAGAAAACAGACATTTGAACTGTACATAGTGAGGGTGCTTCCCAAACCTTCCCATGGCTCTACCGCCCTCTTCTCACAGTGCCCTCTCTATGCTCAATTAGCTTGTGAAGGGAAGCTGAAAGAGCTGTAACTAGGGTGAGCCGAAGGGGCACCTCTCCAGGCACTATGCCAAGTAGGGGCACATGACTACCCTAGGGTCTGCCCTGGAGGGAGCTTCCAGAGAAGGAACAAAGTGCATGAAGCCATGGTAATGACCACCTCTCCAAGGAGAACCCAGAAGTGATGACACAATGTCATGTGAAACCAGGGTTTCTGAAAGTCCCAACCCTGAAAACAGAATTATGATGGGTGGGCCAAACTAATCCCAACCAGAGAGTGCCTGTGTGTAGCAACCCCCTGCCTTCCATGCATCACCCAGTGGGGGAGGCCAGTGTGTCAACCCCATGATGGACCTCTTCCCATGCAGTTGGCATGACAATGCCCTAGGCCGTGGGCATGGTGATGCACCATTGCCTCACCATCCACAGGTTTTTTGGCTATAATTTTTGATAGCATAGAGATTTCAACATGGTTTGTTTCATTGCATTCAGCATGAAACTACACATCAAATGATATAACATGATGGCATTATTCAAAAATACCAAGTTTTTAAAATTTTTGGCAAGTATTGGTGTCACCCCCCAGTGCTTGTCACCCAGTGCAACCTGCACCTTCCACACACTCCTGCCAACACTACTGCTTCCATGTGTTGAGCTGAATGTAAGAGTATGCCATGTACACATATAGCTGTATGCAGAGCCCCACTGTGTGACTGGGAGCCAGCAGTCCCATACCAGCCCATACATTGATTAAACATGTAGTAAGGAGACATGAGGACTAAACATTACATCTGCCTTCACCCTTTGAAATTTCACTCAATTTTGCCTTATTCCTTAAATAAGAACCATAAGGTATAAGGAGAGCCTCCTACTTGTTGCAATTTCTATCATGAGGATTATCAATATGGTTTGGATACCAAAATGTTGAATTTCTTAAGACTATAAAACCACTTTTGTCTGTGACAGCTGGTGGCATTTCTATTCTGTTCTTTGGAACACACACTGATGCAAATCTCTTGGGGAAGAACACAACATGGGAAGGTTCTTTCTGTGACCCACTTCCTACGGAAGTTGTTTGGTTTTAGAATGTCTGAGGGCTATGAAACATCCTGCCACATTTCTAATTATATTCTTACCTAAATAGCCACGTTTCTGTAAAACCAACATACCCTGGCATACCATAAAGGAAGGGTAACTCTTCACCCTGTGGATCAGCAATGCCCTTGGGAAGACTTTTACTGGCAGCAGCAAAATACACATTGCTATCAGAAGCACAATATCTTCAGAAATAAAGACCTTGGCTCTTTCATAGTGGCTGCATCAAAAGATCTCCAACATGTTTATGGATAAGAAAAATCCACTCAGAACCTATGTTCCTTCATGTTTTGGTTAAGAGAGAGACTTGCAGTGGATGGGGTGGAAGAGAGCAATGCTAATGGTCGGGGAAAGGAAGAAAGGAAGACATTGGTCC
This sequence comes from Tiliqua scincoides, assembly GCF_035046505.1. NCBI lineage: Eukaryota > Metazoa > Chordata > Lepidosauria > Squamata > Scincidae > Tiliqua > Tiliqua scincoides. Next base: position 83,373,257 of record NC_089824.1, on the reverse strand, counting down.
ACTTCTCCTACCCATGTTTCAAGCCATTCCTTTGTTTAATATACCATAAGTACATAAGAACAGCCCCACTGGATCAGGCCATAGGCCCATCTAGTCCAGCTTCCTGTATCTCACAGCGGCCCACCAAATGCCCCAGGGAGCACACCAGATAACAAGAGACCTCATCCTGGTGCCCTCCCTTGCACTGGCATTTTGACATAGCCCATTTCTAAAATCAGGAGGTTGCACATACACATCATGGCTTGTAATCCATAATGGATTTTTCCTCCAGAAACTTGTCCAATTCCCTTTTAGAGGTGTCCAGGCCAGATGCCATCACCACATCCTGTGGCAAGGAGTTCCACAGACCAACCACACGCTGAGTAAAGAAATTTTCTTTTGTCTGTTCTAACTCTCCCAACACTCAATTTTAGTGGATGTCCCCTGGTTCTGGTGTTATGTGAGAGTGTAAAGAGCATCTCTCTATCCACTCTGTCCATCCCCTGCATAATTTTGTATGTCTCAATCATGTCCCCCCTCAGGCGTCTCTTTTCTAGGCTGAAGAGGCCCAAACGTCGTAGCCTTTCCTCATAAGGAAGGTGCCCCAGCCCAGTAATCATCTTAGTCGCTCTCTTTTGCACCTTTTCCATTTCCACTATGTCTTTTTTGAGATGCGGTGACCAGAACTGGACACAATACTCTAGGTGTGGCCTTACCATCGATTGGTACAATGGCATTATAATATTAGCCATTTTGTCCTCAACACCTTTTCTAATGATCCCAAGCATAGACCATACCATGGCATACCATACCATACCATATGGCATACCATACCATAAACTGGACTGATGTAAAAGGCATTATGCTAAATGCAAAACTCACCATGCTTTTCAAAAGAGGAAGATATGCCAATGTTTGACATGCATTGCTGACATTTCAATGAACAAATGGAATTAAATCTAATGTAATTAAATCAATTTCAAAATGGACTGCTTTTTTTGTAGCTGTATCTTGAATATATCTAGAGGAAGGTTCTATGAATCTTGATGTAAATCTAGCCTTCTGCCTTGAAATTTGCCCTGCTTACTGAAGTGCCACCTCTGATGGAAAAGATTGGAAGCGACTTGCTTGAGATTTCTCCCTTGCCCTACCACACCATGGCTTCTGCTATGCTATGAGGGCATGAAAAATCAGAAGGGCAAAACAGAATATGTTTTCTGTGTCTGGGAGTGTCTAGAGCTTCCCAAGAATCTAGGAAGTGTCTAGAGCTCTGAGAAGAAGCAAACTGGAAGTACAGACTACACGGAGGTTACAAAGACACTGACCAAGGCAGAGAACTCTCTCTGCTTCCCAAGGCTGACTTTGGAAAAGGACAGAAGGTCATTCTTGCCTTCTATTATTATTGAGCCCTTGGTAAGCAATCCGCAAATGATCACTTGGTTTAGCAAGTGATCTGCTTCCTTTCCACTCTTAACACAAGAGCAATAGCTGGGAGAGCAAAGCCAGCCCAGCAATTGCCATCTGATTCCATTCCTTGCTTGCGCCTAGAGTATTCTTTGCAGAAAATATGCCATTGGAGCAAAGGGCCTCTGAGCTATGAAGACCTCCTCCCTTTTTCCATTGTCTATGTCAATTTTATTAACTTGGGACTAGATATTGTGCAACTGCCATACGACAGCTCTAGTGCCAGTATAATTCTAATATAACTTAATTTGAAAAGGAAAAATGATTTCTTTGTTGTCATCTGGAAGCACCTGGCAATGGAAATCATATGCTGAGTCAAAGCATTGAACGGATACTGTACAAATCAGCTTTCGAATCCATTTAGCATTTCCATCAGTCTACTAAGCTGTATTTGCAGATTGTCTTTTGCTGGATGGGGGAAACTGCCCCAAAGTGATATTTTCATTAAAGCAAAGAATCACCCGTTTTACTTTTCCTACATGGAAAATGGAAACACAAAAATGTGCATCTTCACAGGCACCGTCTCTCACATGTTCACTTTCCCAGTAGGGAGACTGGTTCCGAGGCAAAAATTTAGAGAGTGGTTCTTTGTAACTAAAATTTGTGTGAGTTTTTGAAAAAAAAAAAAAATCTAACGATAATATATCTGAAATTGTCAGGATTAGCCCTTTTTTTCTCTCCTTTCCTGTGTGCCTTCAATTAGCTGCATAAAAGCAAACCCACGACTTTAGAGCTGAAAATAGCTGAAGCAAAGTGACGCATATTTCGCCCAAGATGAAAGCCTGGATTCCAGAAGCCTAATTAAAAGCAACTGAGACACCAGTATTTGATACAGAGTTTACTCACCTGAAAAAATAAATGGAGAACTGTAGCGCGGCTTTAGTGGGAAAGAGGCTGGAGGGTTTTCTCTCAGGTCACAGGAAGGCCTAGCACTGCGAGAACACAAAATCTGTCTGTTTCTTCAGAGTCAGGGGGAGGTCAGTCCAGGAGGCAAAGCTGCAGCTGCCGCTGTTGCTGCTCCAGTACTGGTATGTGTGATGTGGAAATGTGGAAGATAAGAGAGGCTGGAAAAGGGTTGAAAAGCGTTGAAAGGGGAACTAGAAGCACTGCTGCTATTGAGGTGCGCTCTCATGTCTTTCGTCCCAGTGTCACCTCTAGTGAAACAGGTTTGAAGCATTACAATAACCTGCAAATCCTGTGAATAGAGACAAGAATGGGATCAGCGCGCACACACCCACACCAGTTTAAGAGGTCTCAATCACACCACCAACCCTCTCCTTAAAAGAAGTGCTGCTGTTTTCTTTGTCTTCAGTTGAAGTCTATCATAAATTCAGTGAATGCCTGTCTGAATTCAGCTTGTGGTTCTAGCCTTTCACAAGCATTCATTTTGGGTAGAATCAATGCAGAAGGGAGGGGGGCAGGTTCCACATCCCTACTATATGATTTCATTGGAACACCTGAACACACCCTCATGCTTACACTGCATATGAATACATGCAATTGGGAACCTGGTTTTTCAGAGTTCCTGTGAGTAGCCTATACACACCTGCTAAGGCTGCAATCCTAACCACACTTCCCTGAGAGTAAGCCGCAATGAACAAAGTATGACTTACTTATGAGTAGACCTGGTTAGGATTGTGCCCTAAAGCACAGATCAGAGCAAAAGTCTGCAACTATGACACTGCTCCCTCAATAAAAGCGTTTAAAACAAGTTCCCCTCCAGTTCTCATACAACAAGATGGGATGCCTGATGAGTAATACTGAAAAATCACTTTGCTTTCAGATTTCACTGCTCCTGGTTTTTTGCTTTTTTTTAATTTTCCTGTTCCTCCCTAGCAATTCTTCCCTAAGGAAGATAACTAACCTGCTTTTAGTAAATGGTCACTAAAAAAAAATGAGTCTGAATTATGCAAAACCACAAGTTCCTGGGCCAGGCAGGTGGCAGATGGAAACAGGTGTCTGCATGTAAAAATGGGTCCATGAGAAAGAAGGCCCATATCCCAAAATGGAGAGCTGCAGGCAGATCTGGCTAGCTGAAGTTGCACAGCCTTCTGCTGCCTTTTCATTTGATGAAGGGACAGTAGTTAAAAAAGAATGGGCATCTGCCCATTTAGTGTACCAGAAAGTTGAATGCTAAATCCAGGTCATCCCCCAGATTACTCAAACTATGCCCATGGAGCTGTTGCCATATGTCCTTTGACGCTGCGTCTCCACGCTGATGGCTGCTGGGCCTGGCCCCAGAGGTGCACCTGTAACTTCAGGGCAAAAGTGCCTTACAGCATTTTTTGCAACAGTTGGGCCAGTGGCATGCTGGCACTAGACCTGATAGGACTGGGCCCTCAGTTGCTTAGCCAGCTATACTCTAGTTCTCCAACATAGAGCACAATGGAACCAAGTAAACCAGCTACCATCTGAGATAGAGTAAACCTTATTTTCCCACCCAAGATGCTACAGGTAGACAGTCACCAGGAGCAGAGAATAGATACACCCTAATAATCTCTTTACCTTCATCTCTTTTTTTCTCACTTACATGGAAATAGAACAGATAGAGGGTCAAATCCTATCCAATTTTCCAGTGCCAGTGCAGCTGTGCCAATGGAGTGTGCACTGCATCCTGTGGTGGGGAGGCAGTCACAGAGGCCTCCTCAATGTATGGGAATTTGTTCCCTTACCTTGGGGCTGCATTGCAGCTGCACCTGGAAAGTTGGACAGGATTGGGCCCAAAGTGTACTACATGGGGGGGGGGGGAGACAACATTGCATTGGGAGCAAAACTCATTCAGTATCTCTGACAGTGAGTGGCACAGAAGATACTTTCAATGTATTTCAGTTCACTAGCACTAGCAGTTCATGCACCAAGATTTATCTCCATAGTAAGAAATTAGTAGTTGTTTAAAAAATGAAGAAAAACATATAAAATGTGTACTCATCTATAACTAGATGACACGGGGCGTTTGACACAGTCCCTCACCAAAGACTACTGAAAAAAACTCCACAGTCAGGGAATTAGAGGACAGGTCCTCTTGTGGATTGAGAACTGGTTGAAGGCCAGGAAGCAGAGAGTGGGTATCAATGGGCAATTTTCACAATGGAGAGAGGTGAAAAGCGGTGTGCCCCAAGGATCTGTCCTGGAACCGGTGCTTTTCAACCTCTTCATAAATGACCTGGAGACAGGGTTGAGCAGTGAAGTGGCTAAGTTTGCAGACGACACCAAACTTTTCCGAGGGGGGAAGACCAGAAGTGATTGTGAGGAGCTCCAGAAGGATCTCTCCAGACTGGCAGAATGGGCAGCAAAATGGCAGATGCGCTTCAATGTCAGTAAGTGTAAAGTCATGCACATTGGGGCAAAAAATCAAAACTTTAGATATAGACTGATGGGTTCTGAGCTGTCTGTGACAGATCAGGAGAGAGATCTTGGGGTGGTGGTGGACAGGTCGATGAAAGTGTCGACCCAATGTGCGGCGGCAGTGAAGAAGGCCAATTCTATGCTTGGGATCATTAGGAAGGGTATTGAGAACAAAACGGCTAGTATTATAATGCCGTTGTACAAATCGATGGTAAGGCCACACCTGGAGTATTGTGTCCAGTTCTGGTCACCGCATCTCAAAAAAGACATAGTGGAAATGGAAAAGGTGCAAAATAGAGCGACTAAGATGATTACAGGGCTGGGGCACCTTCCTTATGAGGAAAGGCTATGGCGTTTGGGCCTCTTCAGCCTAGAAAAGAGACGCCTGAGGGGGGACATGATTGAGACATACAAAATTATGCAGGGGATGGACAGAGTGGATAGGGAGATGCTCTTTACACTCTCACATAATACCAGAACCAGGGGTCATCCACTAAAATTGAGTGTTGGGCGGGTTAGGACAGACAGAAGAAAATATTTCTTGACTCAGCGTGTGGTCGGTCTGTGGAACTCCTTGCCACAGGATGTGGTGCTGGCATCTAGCCTAGACGCCTTTAAAAGGGGATTGGACAAGTTTCTGGAGGAAAAATCCATTATGGGGTACAAGCCATGATGTGTATGCGCAACCTCCTGATTTTAGAAATGGGTTATGTCAGAATGCCAGATGCAAGGGAGGGCACCAGGATGAGGTCTCTTGTTATCTGGTGTGCTCCCTGGGGCATTTGGTGGGCCGCTGTGAGATACAGGAAGCTGGACTAGATGGGCCTATGGCCTGATCCAGTGGGGCTGTTCTTATGTTCTTAACTACCAAAAACAAATTATCCTCTGCAACCTTCTGTTTCAACAGAGGGTGTTGTGAATGTGGAAGTTGGCACCACAAGATGTATTCAAACTACCCACAAATCTGTATTAAAAAAATCCTAAACATTCCCTTTCAGGGTTGATTGATTACACTGGAGAGTATCTAATCACTTGATTCTATGGTTTGGTTTTAGTTGTAGTGACAAAAGCATGTTATGCAGTTTTAGGCTGATTTGAGGAGGACACCTGGAGATCAGAAAGCTAATAGAAAATGTCAAAAACCATTATGAAGGAACTTGAAACACATTTTCTTGAGGAAATTGTTTTTGTTCTTAATCATAAAGCAAAACAAACAACCTGATCCCCAATCACTGGAATGTGTTACTATGAATTATCTCCCAACATTCCCTAGAAAATATTGGCAACATCAGCTAATTCTGGTTACATGTGATAAGGTTTCATTAAAAGTAACAAGTTAACATTCCCTTAACATATAAACTTGAGATGTGGGTGGGTCAGGTTCTTCTCCCAGGTATTCATTGACTGTTTTTGTAAAAGTTGGTTTGATATCACTATGCAGTACATTGCTTCCATGTGTAATGCACATATTAGAAGGTGTTCCACGTGGAAAAGGTGAGGTGTAAAAGAATATTTGAATGAACGTAGATAGAAGAGGTAGCCAAAAGGAAATCATCAGTATGCTTTGCTACTGTAAATGTTCTTCATGTTAATAAAAAGAAATACATTTTTCAAAGTACAGGTAAAATTAGTAAATATTAATCCTTTAAAAATGTGTGTGAATCCTTTATGATGAGCATTGCATGTACCTGTTCACTTTCACAACATAATCAAGATACAAGAAACCTTTATTGGCTTATTTAAAAATTAAACAGTACGAAACAAGAGATTGGATGGAGGGATACATGAATCAGACAGTTCACCTCCAACCATGACCAACCAGGCCTTGCTGCCACGTATTAACCATTTGTGACCTTCATAGAAATACGTCTCTTAATTATCATATTTATATATTTGATGCATCATGATGCTGTTTGTGTAATTTCTTTCCTACGTTTGATTTTTGTTGCTGTGTTGTGTTAACCACAGTGGTATGATCCATGCCTGACCTTTAGAATGCTTTCTTTGTGACATATAAGACATCCCCTCTGTATGTGCCTATTACCATTTAGTCTGTACTTACTGTGGTATCTATAGTTACATGTGATACTAGTTTCTTCCAGGCTAAAAAGTTGTCAGGATAGTGTATCCTGCAGATGCTCTCTCCTGCTAGATTGATACAAGTTTTTCCTTGTTGTGGCTGCAGTTTAGATAATGTGCAACTTCTTCATTACACTACAAAAATTGTGCACCAAATCTGCAAAGAGCATGTCTTTTAGTGCATGCGTGTACAAGAGAGAAATTCCCCTCACTCCTGTAGCCTCTGAAGAAGCCCCTTCACAGGAGGTGTGACACTGACAATCATTTTTTCCAATCAATCACTTGCTTCTATTGACATTCAGGCATTCAATTTCATCTCTACACTGAGTAATTTCCAGAGGAGAAAGGTCTTGTTAGTTTCACTCCCTGCAGTTTTTAACATTTGTGTTCAATTCTTGGAGCTCAAACAGGTTGCAGCTTATCTACTTTCTGTTGTAAAAGCTGCAAACAGCAGGAGGTGAAGCTGACAAGACTTAGGGCCCAATCCTATCCAACTTTCCAGCACTGGTGCAGCCACAATGCAGCTCTCAGGTAAGGGGACAAATGTTCCCATACCTTGAGGAGGCCTCTGTGACTTGCTGCCCCACCACAAAATGCAGCACACACCCCATTGGCATGGCTGCACTGACATTGGAAAATTGGATAGGATTGGGCCCTTACCCCTCACCTCTGCAATAGTGGGGTGAGTCTTGTCAGTTTCTTTGCAGTTTCTTTGCAGCATTTGTGGACAGTTCTCAGAGCTTAAGCAAGATGTTGCTCATCCAGTCATATTCTCTCTCTCTCTCTCTCTCTCTCTAACCATTAAACATAAGATTTATGCATCTAGCTCTTGGTATTTTTTTTCCTTAGGAATTCAAGCAAATAGTGATAAATCTATGTATCATAAGAGTTCCTAGACTGCAGGTCCAAAAATGCATGTATTCTACAGTGAAAATGTGTCTTTAAGATGCCACAGGTGGTCTTGTTCTTTTTGCTGCTATGAGCTAACACAGCTATGCCTCTAGAACACCCAGGACCATAATATGACAATGCCATCATTGTACTGGCTCAGCCTCAACAAGATATTACAGAAACAAACAATCACAAGGGCCCTTTAGAAGTGTTGACAGACAAGAAGTAGGAATCGACCACAAGTGATGACTGACAAGAAAAAAGAAAGGAGCTGGACACAGTTTATGATGATAGCAAGCCAGAAAGAAAATCTGAAAGTGCACTGCTATGTCAGAAAGATCCACCTTGAAATGGAATACAAATATGCACATGGAAACATACATCTGATTCATTCGACATGCTACAGGTGAACATACATTGTTGTCCTGGGAACTCAAATTAAATTACTGCACAGTAGAAATCAATTACTTCACAAGTGGTCTGTTTATGCCAACAAATCTGCCATTTTGCATTTATCTTCTCGTAGTTTGTGTTTTTGAGGTCAAAAACAAAACACAATTTTCTGTACTTCTTGTGTCAGACCAAGTTCAAGCTGGTATGAGTGTGTCAGAGATCCAAACTGTCCATCAAGAAAAAAATTGAATAATAAGTTCCAAGTAGAACGCAGAAAGATGAATTGTGTAATATGAACCTAGAATAATCCAAACTACCCTAAGGAGATACAATATTTTTACAATTCCATAGCTCAGGCAGGGTACTCAGGCCTCTACATCTGTGGAAACAATGGAGCTGCCTGTCTTCTGGATACACAGAAAGCCTGTTCTTGGAGTACTATAGCATTTTGTGACCATATGCCACAAAATCATGGAATTGCATGTATAAGGCTAAAGTCATAGATTAGCAAGTTCACGCATATACTACTCTACATGTTAGCACTTAGAAGATTCAGGTGGATGAACCAATGTGACTACTGCAAGAAAGGCAATTCACACATTTTCATCATCGAAAGGTCTCAAGGCCATCTTAGTCCAAATAAAAAGAGGGCAGCACCAGATAATCAAGGAACAAAGAGAAAGAGATGCATAGCTTCACACTGGTGCTTAAAAAAAAAAGGTACTGAATCATTTCAATGAATGAATCTAATTTCAGATTAAACCAAATGGGAACTTTATTTTTAACATCATTCCACATCAAAAGTCAAGAAGAAGCAACCCTCTGGTTTTTCAGTTTTAACTGGCATACTGATGAGAAGGAATGTTGTTTTAAAAAAATAACTGATATATCCTCCTTTATATATGTACCTATCCACATAGTGTTCCTCATCACACAGAAAAAAAGTGGATCCTTGCATCCCATGAGAAGAAAAAAAAAAGGCAAAAAATAGATGAATATATTTAAGTTAGCCTATAAATATTTCATTAAGCAGGTATTTTATCCATGTGATGCACATTTAATAAATAGAAAATTTACATCCCACCCTTCAATTCTTTTTACAAAAATTCACAAACAAGCTAGCATTAAAATCAAATATAAAACAGAAAAATAAAAATGAGCAACTGAAAACTTCAAAGTAGCAACAAGCTACATCACAGTAGTGAAAAACCCAACATACGATTGAGTTGCATCACACACAAGTGTTGGGTTCCAAAATCAGCAGGTAAGGCAAAAATCACATCTATTCAAAATTACCCTTGAAAACCCCTTAAACCTGACAGATACATATAGTTTCTTTAAAAACTATAATCACACTACAAGAGGCATGTGGGAACAGAGACCAACAGGCAACCACAGATTTGTATCTCCAGTCTCATACTTGCTCTGGGGCATGCACTCATTATGTAGAACGGTGGGTAGAATAAACCTGTGCATTGTTCTCTCTCTCTTTTTGGGAGCATGTAGTTGAATTCACCCAAGTTAAATGCATATGATGTAAATGGACTGTACTTCACATTCAAATATCATGCCAATGCAAGATCCCATGAAAGTTATATGGTCATGACTAGCCACACAAGAAAAGATGCAAAGCTTGTATCTCTGAAGAAGTCACCACCACTGAAAAGGCCCTATTACACATGGTAAACTTAAGATGGGATGAACTTACAGAACAGGTCCACAGAGGAAGAGCTTAATGGGTAGAGAGGATCATACTGGAGAAGGCAGTCCTTTAAGTATCCAGGACCTTATTTAAGGTCAATAACAAATTGGTCTTGAAAACTAATTGGGAGCCTCTGTAACAGCTGTAAAAGTGGTGTTAACAACCTACCAACAGGGTATGGCTATGGGCAGGGTGACAAGGTACGGTGGAGGTATCTTTAAACACTATATAGAAGAGGGAAATTTGGCAGGTGCAGTTTTTTTAACCCTTCCATGTTGAGCTGCACTAGCCAAAATTCCCTCTCCTATACAATGGTTAAAGGGCCAGGTAATGTATCTTCATTGTATCTGGTCACCCTGGCTATGGGGCAAGTGTCATGAAAAGTTATTGTGCTTTAAAATGGCATTATTCCACTGTGCAATGCAGTATTCAAATCTGGATGAAACCAAAGGCCAGGGCATTCTCTCCTTTTGGCAGTCAGGTCACTCCCAGCAGAATGCATTAATATGGAGGATGTGGATGGGGAAGGGAAGCTACAATGTGTGACCCTGAACAGGGATCAAGCACTCAAGTGGCCTGTTGTCTTCACTTGGCCCTCCAGCAACTAGAAACATACATTTTGTGAGCCAAAATTTGGGAATTGTGGAAAAAGGCACCCTTTGGCATAGTTTCAAGAGGACTTTGAAACTGACACTTGCAAATGTTGCACTTGTATGTTACTCATTTCCATTTTGCTTTGCACTCCCTACTCAGTTGGGCCTCTCTTTGTTCTTCCACTGAAGAAACCTGTCTGTGGAGAGCAAAAGTAAACTATGCAAAGTCTGGGGCCAGTGGCAAGGCGAGGCAAGGCAGGCCTTCCAAAAACCTGCTGCAAGCATTTCCCTTGCTGTTTTGCTGGAATGGCTTAAAGCGTCAGCCAACTGGCAAACACTCATGCCCTTTTTTTCTTTTTTTTTTAAATCAGCCGAGAATGAAACAAGAACATTTTTATAAGACTGTTTTGAAAATTATATGCAAAGGAAGCAATTAAAACATGTGCAATCATTTTTGTGATGGTGAAGACATGTCGCAGTTGACATCCGCTTCAAATTTTCCCCAGTGAGTTTTATGCGGCAAAGGCTGCCAAGCAGACAAAAAAGATAAGCCGCACGACACACCATTTTAATTTAAGAATAATGGCACAAATAGGTCAGCAAGTTTATAGTGCATGGACTTATGCTATGCTGTGTTCTCTCCAGGCCTTCTAATACAAAAAGGAGGATTTTGTGCAATGTACAAAAAAAAAAAAAAAGGTTGCAGTGTGTTTGATCAGCTTTAAATCCTTCAAACTTCATTAGGGCCTGAGCATTCAAATTGAACCTCTTGGGGACAGGGTTTATTTACATGCATAATTCCAAAGTACAGCTCTATTTGGCAATCAGCATTGATTCAACCAGTATTCCACTTATTTGAGAGCTATCATTTGAGAGCTATGGTTATATTTGCTTCACAAAATGCACAAATCATTCTCCACCAGGGGATCATGACCCAAGTTTTGGTGGATTGTGAAACTGACAAGGCAGATTAAGCTATGTGCATCAAGAGTTAAACAATATGCTACTGGGGGAGGGGGGAAGCACTGCTGCCCAATCACCGTTATAGCCATAGAGACTTGAACGGCTTGTAAAGTGAAACTTTTTTTTTTTAGGTGGGTCCCAGTGCTAAAACATTTGGGAACCACTGCACTAAAGCATTTTGGATGGATTTTGCATACTCAGGTCTCCCTTGGAAAGCTCAGAGTAGTTTCTCTGGGGTTCTCAGAAGTGCTCAGTTCAGTAGTTCTGTGGTACCAGGTGCCCTCCTATCAGGCTATTGATACGGTGAAAATGGTAGGATGGGTTTGTGGAGAAAGCACCATCTCCAAAATATCTTTCTGATATTACTACATGCCAGACATTCTTCTGGTACATTTCAGTTTTCCCAGTCGGAAAGGAGGTGAGTAAACTGACAGCATTTCAAGGAGTATTTATTTTTATTTCTAAAAAAATTTTTCCTAAATGTGCAGGAATGCTGTTCAGAGAGACTGCAGTAAATGCACTTAAGCCCTATTGAGATCACCACACTTATATGCACAGTGAAACAATTAGATCTCGTTGATGTCAATCAGATGTAGGCATTTTTAATTTGCCCTGTGTTGTGTACCTTATTTGTATGTTTTTCTTCCATACACCCATACTCATTTATCAGAAAATTAAAGCCAAGTCACACATCTACCTCCAGCATGGTAATTGCTGCATATGTCAGCTGGAACCACAAGCTGAGCCAGTTGTATGACTCATGCACACAGAACTCTGTGTGGGTCTATTTTCTACACATCACTATGAGAAGAGTTGGTCAAGCCCTCACAGAAGATTCAGAAACCAAATCCGCACCAATTTCTGTGTTGCTTTTCAGCAGCCACATGATTGTTTCAGTGGATAGTACTGTTGGGCACACACACCAATCATAACACAAAAAATGGTCATATGACTCAGGGCGCAATCCTAACACTGACTTGGGCCGGCCTGGGAGGGTCGCAAACATGCTGTAAAGTACGTTTGCACCTCCTGACGAGGAAACCGCGTCGGTGCATCTAGATGCGCTAACGTGCGGAGGCTGACGTAAGCTTCTGCACCGGCTTCCCAGCAGCCGCTTGTGTCGGTGTACCCATACTGTCACAAGTGGCAAAGGTAGGCATGGGGGGGCGGGGAGGAGGAGGGAGAGAGGCATTCCTGGGCAGAGGGAGGGCCGGGGGAGAGAGGGCGGGGGAGAGAGGGCGATGGGTGGCCCTGGGGGTGGGCGCATGGGGAGCTGGAGGCAGGGCTGGAATCCGGCAGTTATGCCAGATCCCATCTCTATGGAGAATGGAGCGGCTTCAAGTCGCTCCGCTCTCCTCTGACTTGCATTACTCCAGAGGTGGCGCAGGTCTGAGGAGACCCATTGGGGCCAGCAGCCCTTAGCCAGGGGTAAGGGGAAGAGTTTCCCCTTACCTCTGGCTGAGCATGGATTACAAGGCATGGGGCAAACAGGCCTCCAATTGATGCTACCACTGAGAAGACCCTGCTTCTGATAGACTCCTGCTATAAATCCACCAGCAAGGGCACCTACAGCATGGCCTCCAATGATAATTGAAATGTATAGAATTAGACATATAGCATTCCTATGGCCCAGTCCTAGTCTGCACTGGCACAGCTGGGCCTTTGCTGTATCCAGCACTAGTTGGGAGGCAGCTGGAGGTCTCCATGCCCCAGCTTTCCCTATGGGGCTATTCAGATCTCCACCAGCTTGTCAAAGTCCAAACAACCCAGTGTAAGGCTGCCAGCCCTAGGAGGGAGGATAGGAAATGGTGGAGAAGTGCCCTTCTGAGCTACTGCCACAAGCAGGTACAACAGTGCATATGGCACTGGCTCCTCGAGCTCTGCTGCGCTAGGTAAGTAAGGGCATTGTGGACAGTGAGGGAGAGGGCAGGGAAAATTTTGAGGGGGTGGGTGGGGCCGGAAGGGCAGGAGATGGGTCCCAGTGGAAGTAGCTTGCACCAGGATCCCATCCTGCCCCTTTACTCTCCTCAGACCAACTATATAGGCTGATCGAAGGAGATCCAAAGGCCACAAGGAGGCCTATGCAAAGGTAAGTAGAAAATATATTTGACCACCCCCCCTCCCATGCTGGATGCAGCATGCACCCCATAAGTGCAGCTACATTGTTAATAATGGTGGGAGAAAGGATTGGGCCATTAGAGTATTGCTACTTTGTTACTAATTAGCTACAGGGACACTGGTTTAAGAAAAACAGTTATATGCATATGTATTCTCAGCTCTTCTCTAAACATTTACTTCCCCTGCTACTTGTTATGAATTGGGGACACCCTAATGTGTTTTGAGGACCTGTTTTTATGAAAACACAAACAAGGGCTAGAAATTTCTAATTCCAGAAGTAAAATTCTAAACAATGGAAACAAGAGGGAGGATGAAGGACTGTGGGTGGCAGAAAAGGAAAGCACCTTTTCCAGAAAAAGTAAAGTTCTAAAAGTGGCTAGGCGGACAAAGGAGAAAAGTGAACCTGATGCCAATGCAAAATGAAGAGTTCATCAAAAGATAATATTGTTATCATGAAAATTATTACACAACTGCAATAACACACTTCTATCTCCGAAAGTCAGTGGAAGCTTTTATACAACTAACTATGGTGTCCACGGGTGCAGGTGTTTGTGGTCAGAACTGTGATCAGGGCTAGGAGTAAAATCCTCCATATCCCCTGCCACAGTTTCAGACCATTACACCTTCCCCAGTTCTTGTTCAAAAGGGAAAAAAGGCAAAGTAAAATGAACTATAATGTATAGTTCGACTCTTCCTGTGAAGCAATACTTCAGGCAGCTGATTTGAGACAGGGCTCAATTTCTTACCTCTAATCTCCAGTTGTGAAGATCATTTTAAAAATGAGCTCCAATTCAAAACAGAAGTGCATGATTTTCATGCGTGGCCTCATTTCACTGAAGAGAACTGGACATATTGTTAGAAACAATGATTAACAAATACTGTAGAAAGTAGATGCAACAAGAATTTTTTTAAAAATCCACACAAATCCAAGTCTTATACTGTGACCCACTTTCTATAAAACAAATTCATTGGTACTACAGGTTGTTACAGAGTTAGACTACACTTCCCAAAGAAAATGGCACTAATGGAATTCCATTGACTTAGGGCCCAAACCTATCCAATTTTCCAGCACTGGTGTAGTTGCAATGTAGCCCCAAGGAAAAGGAACAAATGTTCCTATACATTGAGGAGGCCTCCGTGACTGCCTCCCCACCACAGGATGTAGTACATGCCCCATTGGCACAGCAGTACCAGTACTGAAAAATTGGATAGGATTGGGCCCTGGATCACCATGCATTTGACCTTTCAATTGGATCTTGACAAAGAAGCAATAATGTAATTAGGCTGTAATCCTATAGCACTTTCCTGGCAGTAAGACCACTGCATTCAAAGAGACTTATTTTTGAGCAGATATACATAGGCTTGTGCTCAAAATCTTCCATTCATAAGTTACATAGAATAGAATATTCATTTGGTAAAACAATGTTCAGATTAACATGATCACTCATCTAGACACTATGACATTGTAGTAATATTGTAAATAGTAGAAATCTCCACTATTTATTTGTAGGCCAGTACTAAACCAACAGATGGGAAGTGATCTGAATATCTCAGTATAAGCTGATATGAAAATCCTTCCTTCTAACCATGTTTTCCATACTTTCAGCGATAACTCAGATGGCCTTTCCTAGGTTGTGTGAATGGTTCTGAATCCCAGAAGGGGCTTTTCAATGAATCAATTCCCTGATATCACTGAGCTTGAGAATCAGCAGCCCCTCTGCAACTAATTTACAGGGGCACAAGAAGATACGTGACAGCCAGGGTCATAAAAAGTTCACCTCTTCATATATATGAACACATGCAGAGAAATATCTGATTGCACTAATAGCTTTTATTACTCTTAACATGTACTCACTTAAGCCAAACAGGTGAAACTGATTTATGCCAGATTTTTTATGAGCCCAAGGGCCAAGCAAGTGAACCAGAATTTTGTACAATGTGTGACAAGGCCCCAGTTTCTTCTGGTTCTCATCCCAGTTTGAAATTTGTGAGAAAATTCAATTTGAGCGAGCACCTTTCCCCCCCCCATCCCCAACTCCAAGGCAAGCTCACGGCCACCTGAATCAAAACCAGATGTGCTTATCAGGCCTAAAGATAACAAATTGCAGCTTGAGATCCTGTCGATGGCAGACCACCAGAGCACGGGTTACAAAACTCACTCGACGCGTGAAATTCTAGTCCGATGCATGTTAATGCTCGGCAGATCTCAAGCCAGGTCTCCTCTAATTTGTGTGTGTGTCAATTCTGCAAAACATTCCTGCATTATAAACTGGTCATTTGAGACTGTTTAAGTAAAAACCAAAGGCTCCATTACCCTCCAAGTCCCCCATTCCTTTTTACCCCTGAGCTGACAAAGATTGGTCTTTTCAAGCCTGCCTGTAACAGGGGATGGCTTGTTTTGGCAAGGAAAGCAGGTGCCTTCCAAGCTTGGAGATCTGGAGTGTCAGCAGTGACCCAAGGTCTTGGGTGGCCAGCTTCACGCTTACATTTCCCCTGTGTCAGCTGATACACCTACCACCCACGCACTGAAAGCTTCCAGCGAGTTCAGAAATGTTCAAAGGGAGCTGACCTTTTCCTCCTCCCTCATCTGCCCTTGCCAGCCCATTCCTCCAGTCCCTTTGGAGCAGCCTGGGCATATTAAGAATCTCAGGCTTTTGCTTCTTATAAACAGCAAGTTAGGGGAAGTATTTGAAAACCCAGAATCTGTAACATTAGCTTTGTGAAGATTATTAAAATATGGCCGTGTAAACAAATGATGCCTTGAATCCCTAGAAGGTTCTTCTGTGCCCTGGTCCTAAGAGAGGGTTGGGAGGGATTAATGGAATATTTTTCCAAGCCAATGTTACTTGGTGTTGCCAAGCAAATGGTGTCAGTTTCACTGCAATAGTGACCTATTAGTTTGTTACCTTTTCAACATTGTCTTTTGTCTTTGGGAAGGGAGGGTGTGTGCCATGATGGGTATGTGCAACCTCCTGGTTTTAGAAGTAGGCTACTTTAGGATGCCAGAATCAAGGGAGCAGCAACAGGATGCAGGTATCTTATTGTCTTCTGTGCTCTCTGAGGCACCTGGTGGGCCGCAGTGAGATACAGGAAACAGGACTAGCTTGGCCTGATCCAACAGTGCTCTTTTTATGCTCTTATGTATCAGTACTAGTCAGATTTTCAGTGACACTTTCATTCTTTTCCATAACAGGGAAGGCTCATTTATGAAGTAGAAACAGACCTTAATCTACTGTCTCTAGTCAGTTTGATAGCACCAAATCCTGATACTAAACATATTTACTCATAATGAAATCTTACTGCCTTCAGTGTCATGAGATTTCCTTCCAAGTACCTACCCTTGGGATGACAGCCTAATGTTGCTGCTGTCCTAAACATACTCAATGAAACATATGTCCCATTGAATGATCACTGTAGGACTTTATCCTGAGTTAACAGATCCCTTGCATTTGGAGCTGGGTTGAAGATGACCTTGGTTGCCCAGACTGATAACCTATACTAGAGAAAGAAGAGCAACCATGTTGGAGATACCCAGGTATAAATCAATCTCACAGATAAATCAAGGGCAAGTTTTGAGCCCAAATCATGGAATTTTCTATGATTCTTGGATAAGTTGGGGGAGGGTTTAAAACTTAGGGGGGGTGTCTGACTAAGGGCGCAATCCTAACATCGACTTGGGCCGGCCCAAGTCCCATGGGCTGGCCCGGGAGGGTCGCAAACCCGCCATAAAGCTAATTCTGCCAATAGAAGTGCTGCTGTGATGGCATGCATGACAAAACTACCAGTGCATATGGCTGGCAGCCACATGTGTGACCAGTGGAGAGACCTCCTACCACCAGGGTTGGTACGTTGTTGGTGGGGGTGGGTGCTGGGAAGAAAAGGGCAGATACAGGGGTGTGGGGTGTGTCTGGGCCAGGAGGGAAATGAAACAGGGGAAGGAGGGGTGGATCCTGCACTGGTGTCCTAATCCCATTCTTTCCCTTGTTCCCCTATTCCCTCTGCCTTACTCTCCTCAATTCTATGCTAGCAAAATGGCTGGTGCAGCTCTGAGGAGACCCATTGAGTTAACAGAGGTTCACCCAAGGTAAGGGAATGAAAGTTCCCTTACTTTCGGTCTTCCCTCCCTGGATGCAGCGTGCTCTCTGTTGGTGCAGCTGCACCAGGAGGAAGGGATTTGGTTAGCATTGGGCTGTTATGTTGCAACTCTATACACACTTACCTGGGAGGAGACATACCTAGGACTGTGCTCTGAGGCTCAGATCCTGCATATAAGTAGGCTTAACTGGGGCTGCAATGGGACTTACTTCTTAGTAAACATGCACCGGATTGAGCTCTGGGAGTAGTTTTCATTTAAATTCAATGGAACTTGCTTCTGAATAGATATGCATCAGATTGGCCTGTAAACCAAGCTGAAACAACTTGTGATTTGCCAAGGCAAACACACATTGCCAGCCTTGTATTCTGGTCTGTCAGATGTTTGACACCTCTTCCCTATTATTGCAGTCCCAGGCAGATATCAAAAGCAGGTTTATTGAGTCCCTTGTGACTACATCCATTTGACATGTCAGAAGTTGTGCAGGTTTTCTCTACATTCAAAATGTGAACTCCATGTATGATGGGAATAGATTCTAAGGGAATAATATGAAGATGCATATATAACAACAACAGCATATTGTACATGTTCTGCTAATATTCAGGAGATTGAAAAAGCAACCATTATTATTTGAATATAAAATTTTAATAGTACATTCCATGCTCCCAGCCAAATCATTATTGGGGGTTGTCATTATTGGGGGCACTGCCCACAACAGACTTCAGATGTTACCCCATCCATATCCAGTTTGCTGATGAGAGGCTTCTACCTAAGGTGGCATGGTACCTAAGGAGGTTCTACCTGGGGTGCCCTGGTACATTTGAAGGGGGGGCTACAGTTTGAAAAATGTATCTGTCCTTCTTGTAAGAAGAGCTCCTAAGAGACCCCCCCCTCCGCAAAAAAGGTTGAGAATGGCTACCTAGATGCTCCCATGCCAACAGGTTTCATTGGCAACAGCCAGGAAAGCAGGGGAAGAAAGGACTCCTTTCACTTTTCTATAACCCTGATAGCTTAGGGCTGTGGTTGCCAAACTTTTTCGACTGACAGCTCCCTTGACCTACTGGGCCATTGGCTGTGGCTCCCCATTAGGGCTACAATCCCATACATTGCATAGGGTGGCAGGTTTTTTGCAAGGATTCCGTGGCTCCCTTGGCTGGTTTCTGCAGCTCCCTAGGGAGCCACAGCTCACAGTTTAGGAACCACTGGTTTAGGGAATTATCAAAGAATCCCGAATTCTTGAAAACTCTGGGTGGCATGGTGTGTGAGAAAACACTGCAGTGAATGGTGTGTATGCGAGAATGAGAATCTTCCTTTTTTGGCACACTTGGGTTATGTCTTCAGACATTTGCATGGAAGGCCAACATTGTGTGTGTGTGTGTGTGTGCGTGCGGTGAGCATGCACACATGCAGCCCATCCATAATACCAACTGAAGCAGTTGACTCAGGCAGAAGATTCATAAGGGGTGCCAACCTCTGTCTCCCCAACTTGCCTCTACTGCACTTCCTCCTCTTTGTCCTCCCTCTCCCTGTATTGGAAAAGGAAGAGGGGAACAGAGAGGAAGAGGAAATGTGGAGGGGAGGACTGAGCTAGAACATTGGCAAATGGGAGGAGCAGAGGTAAGTACATCATCAGGTAAGAGGATGTCAAGAGCATGTGGCAAGCCACCAAGGTGTCAGGACATCTTGGGCCAGTCCTATGTGCATGCACCTATTGCTCCATCCAGGAAAGAACTGGCTGAATGGTGAACATCTGAACTGGCTTAGGGTTGCCACCTGTTGACAGAAGAAAGCCCATCTGCCTTTCATGGCATTTCCTGGAGAAGTTTAGCAGGTGCAGCGTCTTCCATTACAGCTCCCCGCCTTAGTGAGAACAAACACTTGCCAAACCTCTCCTTGACATGCCATTATTAAAAGGACAGGAACGCCCAGCAAGACTAAGCTTCGGCTAGACTCATTTAGCAAAAAATACAGCTTTCCAACATTTGGGTGGAAAGAAAACCAGTAATTGCAAGTGAAATCTAAAATGCGTCCTGATGATAAATGGAGCACGACAACTGGCGTCAACTATGCTGGTGAGGAGGAAATAACATTTGCAGGGATGCAAACCTATTCCCTCAGCTTTTTTAATTGACCAAGAAAAAAAGCCTCTCATAAAATCCTAAGAAAATTATACTTTGGCTCCTCATGCTTTGCCACTAATGATAGCCTCAGACAACCTTTGGAGGGAGCAAACCAAATTTCCGGCCTCACATTTAACTGAGTCCTTGTCGAACAAGCAAACATGGACTAGTAGTCCATAAAGGAAGAGGAAGATATACAGGGTGTCCACAAAACACTCCCTGATTTCAAACAGGTATAACATGCAACTTTATTGTAATAATCTTTCACAGTTAGTAGCTTCAGATGCAGGATTTCATTCAGTTTCATGTGGTATAGGGTAGCATTAAAGGCACTCAATGTGCGCCCCTCTGGTTGCTCGGCAAACATCGATGCGATAGTCCAGTTCGGTCCAGACGCTCTGCAGTATATCTGGAGTTATCATGCGAACTGCTTAAGTGATTGAAACCTTCAGCTCCTCCAGGGCTGCAGGTAGTGGTGGTACATAAACTGTGCTCTTCACGTACCCCCAAAGAAAGAAGTCACAAACAGTTAGGTTCGGTGACCTCGCAGGCCACTTGCAGAACACCTGATCATCTCGTCCAGCACAACCAATTCATCTGTTTGGCAGGTGCTCATTGAGAAATCTCCTGACAGCAAGATGCCAGTGCGGCGGAGTACCATCTTGCTGGAAAAGGTAGTCATCACCCTCAGCAGCTTGTTGTGGAAACATCCAATTGGTCAGTATCTCCAGGTAACTTTGACCAGTAACAGTTCCTCCCTCAAAGAAGAAAGGGCCATACACTGTCCTCTCTGATACGGCAGAAATGAAATAACTGTTGTTAGAGAATTGGTTCACAACATGTTTATCAATATATTTGAATTAGTTTAGATATCATAGCATCGTGAAATCAGGGAGTGTTTTTGTGGACACCCTGTATTCAGCAGCTGCTTAAAGGAATGCAAAGCAGGAAAGTTGGACTAAAGGGATCCAGAACATTTCCTTACTGTCTGCTTGGCTACCCAGTTGATGTGATTGCTGTAGTAACCGGTGTTAGAAAGGCTAACTCCCTCATGTTTAGCAATGTTGGAAAATCCACACCACTTCCTTTGTGAAATGTGAAGCAGTAGATTCCCTGTGCTATTCCAAACAGATGCTGACATCTAAGCTGTGGAGGATGAGAAACTGAACCCATCCTAACACTAACCAATGAGAAATGGTCCCGATTCCCTTAAAGCCAGTGCCTCAAAAAGGCTTTGCTCCAATGCCATTTTTCTCAAACATGCAGTTCTATCCATCTATCCATCACATTTTTATACCACACTTCCTCCAAGGAGGTCAGGGTGGGGCACATAGTTCCTCTCCTTCTTATGTCCTCACAACAATCCTGTGAGGTAGCAGAGGCTGAGAGATAGTGATTGGGCCAAAATAACCCAGGAATTTTCATGGCTGAGCTGGTGTTCGAACCTAGAACTTCCAGGTTTAAGTTCAGCTTTGAGTGAGGGGTCAGCAGGATAATGCCTCTGGTGTTGCATCTGTACCAGGGCTCATATATGGACCAAGGCACATGGTAAAAAGGAGCACATGTATCTGAGCATGTTCAGAGTGCCTTCAGGGATGAAAAACCATCAGCAGCTCTCACATACCTGGGACCAATCGGGGAGAGCTTCCAGGATAAATGGTGTGGTTTCACTTTTAAAAATTTAACACTACTCAAACATGACTGCAACCTTACGAATCCTACCAAATTCCCTGAGCAGAGTTCTTGGTTGGCAACCTTCAGTCTCGAAAGACTATGGTATAAGCCTACAGCACCCGGTATTCCCAGGCAGTCTCCCATCCAAGTACTAACCAGGCCTGACCCTGCTTAGCTTCCGAGATCATGGTATAAGCCTACAGCACCCTTCAGAAAAATTGATATTGGTAGTACTGGAAATTAAACTAATGAGAAAGAACAAGCTACAATCTCCAAGTATTTCTCCATGTGCACATGTTCAAAACATAGTGGGGTACTTCATTATGATAATAATGATAATCCTATTCACTGCATTACCTCTGGAGGAGGGCTCTGACCACAATATCATGGATTGCATCAGGAGCACCATCCCAGGGCCCACACCTGTCAGAAGAGCCACCTGGCCTGGCCAATTCTTGAAACCTCAGCACAATGCCCAGTTTATTATGGGGCTGGGGGCTGGGGGGTGGGGTGGAGGGAAGTGGCCAAGAGCAGGACTTTCCCTCAGGGGCCTCAACAATCTGACACTGAATCAAAGGCCAGGACCACTTTCCAAGGTGCAGAAACTGACCTGCCCTTTTAGGATCTGTTTGCCTTCTGAAGATCGATGAGTTGACAAAAGTAGCCATTAAGGTCAAACTGTTAACTGCAATGTTTTGATTTGTATGTATGTTTCTTTCTTATGCACAAATACTTGTCACTGCCTCCACCTACCACTTATATTTTACTGAGGAACAGAGATGAATCCTAAATACAATCCCTGGTTTGAAGTTTTTGCTGAGATATTTTTGTCTGGATAATAAACCGTCAAATGGAAGGACCGTTTCAGAGCTCTGACAAAGTTAAATGGTGGACACAAATCTGAATTCTGGAACTTCGATGCATCCATAACTTAGTAACCAGAGATTCTATAGAAACCAAATAATACGTTGCATTCCTTCTCACACTTCCTCTTCCTTCTCCACCTCCCATTTTCTTCCCTCTAGCCATTTTTTAATCTATTTCTCTAAGCCTCACAATGATCTCATGCCTGGTTTTTGGCCTCTAGGGGCAGAGAAGAAACTGCTGCTGATTTCTTATTTCTCCCTGGTCCCAATGACTTGGTAACGTCCAAGTCTCTAATAGTTTCTTAATGATGGCTGTGATTCAGTTGGGAAATGATTGGCTAGTCTGCACAGGGGAAAAAAAAAAGATGAGGATTATTTCTTTCTTAGGAAAAGTTTTCCCATAATGCCAAGAAAGACTGTGGGGGGGGGGTGTACAAAGGCTATAATCACACATCTAATTTGTAGGAAATATGAATGATCATTGCAGGCTAACCAACTGTTATGAAAAAAGGTGTACACCAGAAACAATTGCTCTCAGAACTGGATTTTATATCTATAGATTTGTTGTCGGTGGCTTGAAGGACTCGGTCTTGGACAGTATGCTAAATAAATGTAACATTGTGACAAGATTAATTTCTTGTCTCTGGATAAGTATCAGAGATGCTCCAGTCCATACATTTTCCTTATAAGGGTGTACACCGCTGATGGGAGACACACAACAGGATGCATTTTCCTTTGTGAAGATCATGCAGTATCTATTATACTGCATCCTGTACACTAAATTCATTGGAGACCAATGACTTTCTAAAGAATACAGGTAGCATCCACACCTAGCTCTTGTGCAATGTGGGTAAGCTCAAGCCACCTTCCCCGTCCTTTCTGTCCAAAGTACCTGCAAAACTACTGTGAAAGGTCAGCAGCAACCTTCCACTGTGGCAGGGGATGTGGCATGGAAGGAGGCTTCAGGAGGTGAAAAAAATCACGGTTTTGGAATATTAGCAGTTCCCACCCCTATATTCCAGTTATTCTCCCATCCCCTTGCAGTGTTTCACCATGCCACATCCCATCCATAGCTGAGGATTCTCCAACCCCTAGTGGTGGCTTTTCAGGGATATTGGGACTTTTGGTTTCAAGGGGTGAGGTGGGATAGAGAAGATGGCATGTGTTCACTAACATTACTGAAAATCATGCTTTATATATCCAGTAAACGATTATGTATCCAGTAAAATTGTTTATTTGCTGTTTTCATATTCCTGGGTTTTCATTTTCAAAACGAGTCCACTTCTTTTTATTTTATTATTTTGTATTTGAGTGATAGCCCAGCCACTTTCAGGGTGAACGATAGAATTGCAGCAGAAAAACATCCTGCACACAAACTAGAACAGTTAAACCCACTGAATTCTCCTTGATTTCAATGGGAAAGTTCAACATGTGATCATTTTCTCCATCCCCTTCGTTCTTCTTCTTTTCCTCCTCCCCTCCCCCCTCTCTCTGCCTGACAGTACTTAACAGTTAGAGCAGAACATCTGATGAGCAACCTCTTCCATCCAGTAACTTGGCCAGCTAAAGAAATAACAGCCCATTTTGTCTGTCTAATATGGTGACACGAAGATAAATAATGTGGTGAAAGACGGAGTGTGGAATTACCCAAAAGTGAAGGACTAGGACAGGGTAGATCATCAGCATCCCAGTTTTTACTAAATTTAGGCCAGGGAAAGGAAATAGCTTTCACAAAAATAATGTGAACTGTTGGCCAAGATCTTGGGGAGGGAGGGAGGGAGAGAGTGAGAGAGTGAGAGAGAGTGAGAGAGTGAGAGAGTGAGAGAGAGAGAGAGAAAGAAAGAAAGAAAGAAAGAAAGAAAGAAAGAAAGAAAGAAAGAAAGAAAGAAAGAAAGAAAGAAAGAAAGAAAGAAAGAAAGAAAGAAATGGAGGGTCAGAATAACTGAATAATTTTTTGTAACAGAACCAGCCCTAAAAAATATTTAAGGAAATGGATATAAATTCATAAGAACTTTGAAAAGCCCATTAATTCTGTACACTCGAATCATTCATGTATGATCAGGAAAGGTAGGTTCAGGAAAATTGCATAAATCTAATCCACACTCTTGAGTGCTGGAATGTACATACATAGTTCTTATGTGAGCAGGTTTCCCATTCACTTCAGTGGAAAAAACAGCTTCACATGAATATATAGTCGGCCCCAGGTATCTGCAGGTGATCTGTTCATGAACCCCCTGTGGATACTGACTTCCATGGATATTGGAATCCACTGAAAGAGTCTTCCAGTTGTGTCCAGGAAGTATAGTGAGGATGTGGGTCGGGACCTGCATTGAGTGAAATCTGGGGATCCCGGACCTGTGGATAAGGAGGGCCCCCTGTACTATTGCTCAAGGGGAGCTTTCCCAATACACATCCCTTTGCCAAGGATACGGAACCCCTTATAGGTAGGACAGCTTTGTTCATGCTTCAGAGTTTTTGCTTTTACACAACATGAGTAAATCAGAAGAAAATAATGGAAAACAAATAGATTGTCCTGTTGCTTTCTTGGTTCTTCGCTATGTTTCCACCCAGAATTATGAAAATATCCATGAGCAAAAGGAAGAAACAATGACATGTATATTATATTAAATACTGTTGTTGTTGTTGTTGTTGTTGTTGTTGTTGTTGTTGTTGTTGTTGTTGTTAATAATAATAATAATAATAATAATAATAATAATAATAATAATAATAATAATAATAAAAGTTCTGATTTGACTAAAGGCTATGGCGTTTGGGCCTCCTCAGCCTAGAAGAGAGACGCTTGAGGGGGGACATGATTGAGACATACAAAATTATGCAGGGGATGGACAGAGTGGATAGGGAGATGCTCTTTACACTCTCACATAACACCAGAACCAGGGGACATGCACTAAAATTGAGTGTTGGAAGAGTTAGGACAGACAAAAGAAAATATTTCTTTACTCAGCGTGTGGTTGGTCTGTGGAACTCCTTGCCACAGGATGTGGTGATGGCGTCTAGCCTGGACGCCTTTAAAAGGGGATTGGACAAGTTTCTGGAGGAAAAATCCATTATGGGTTACAAGCCATGATGCGTATGTGCAATCTCCTGATTTTAGAAATGAAATAGGTCAGAATGCCAATGCAAGGGAGGGCACCAGGATGCAGGTCTCTTGTGATCTGGTGTGCTCCCTGGGGCATTTGGTGGGCCACTGTGAGATGCAGGAAGCTGGACTAGATGGGCCTATGGCCTGATCCAGTGGGGCTGTTCTTATGTTCTTATGACTCCAAGTGTGTGTGTGTGTGACAAAGCTTCCATTTAGGGAGCAGTAGTAGAGGCCAGAAGCCAGATACAGATTTTTTAAAATTTTTGGGTTGATATTGTAATCTTTATGAGTTCAGTTTCAGTTTCTATATACCACACTGAAAAGATGGAAGATGTAAAATAAAGCTGAAAAAGGGCTTACAATAATATTATGGCCTGTCTTCATTGCTATGTTCTCTGGAAGGGGTTGTCTTATGCAGCTTTAGGAGGAACACATTAGTGTGCAGTAGTTCTGCATAGTAGAAATACTGCAGACCCAGAACTTTTAAAGGTCAAAGTAAATTAGCAATCACTGAATTTCATTTAAACCATTAACATTCAAATTCAGAGCCCTACATGCTCCCTGGCATTCCTTTGCTTGTGTGCATACGGACTGCCACATGGTGGAAGCTACACACGCATATTCCTTTGAATGTCTTGAGTTGTCCCCACATCAAAATAGATAGGGCAGCAGCAGTCACATAGGAGCATTCAAACCAGCAAGAAATGGCTGGATCAGGGTGCTGGGGTGCAAGGGATTCACTGTAAAGTATGTCACACATCATGAGCTGTCCATTTTGGTTTATCATTTTAAGCAGGGACTTGAGCCATAAGCAGCCCAATCATATACAGAGCTTATGCTGATGGATCTCATGATCCATCAGCGTTAAGTCCCAGACCAATGGCAGGAATGCTGTTCCACCATTCTGTGGGCCGCAGCCAGGAAGGGAAACAGGTGGAAGCCACGCATGGGTGACAGTGGCCCACTGAAAGCCCACTTCAATCAAAAATAAACTCCCTTTAACATAGTTTTTTCTCAGGTTAAATAATCAGCGTACAGGTACTCATTTTTGAGAATTTCGTTGCAAGCAAAAAAGTTCAGTATTGTTCTGCATGAAATACTGTATACCTAAGCTGGTTCAAAACTGGTTCAAAGTATCTGAACTGGTTGCTGAATCACTTTGTAAATCATTTTTACTGAATTACTTTTACTCTGAACTAGATTAGAGAGTTTAAAAATACTGATCCACCTGAACCAGAACTGAACCAAATATTTTAATAGTTTGACTGCTAACTTAAAATTAAAGATATTTTCTTGATAATCCTAAAGAAATAGCAAATCCCCCATGGACTTTAATGAAGCTTAAGCAACTCGCCCAAGCAAAGCCAGAGTACTTGGGTTATAAATGAGTAGGCTGTAATCCTGTGTCCACTTAAATAGCTCAGGGGCTTAAAATATGCATAGGACCAAGCTGGCTCAAATTCAGGCATCCATGCTCATGGATCATGCTGCATGCGTGTATTAAACTCCAATTTAAATAGCAACATACATTTACCTCACAGCCCACTTCTCAGCAAACTGCCTTGCAATTTTTTAAGTATGAAGTGAGACGGTGTGGTTGAGATTGCGGCAATAAATTATTACGAGTTAAAAACTCACATTGCATTCTGAATGCAGTAAAATGAACATTAAATCTGTGGTTTTCGTACCAGTAAATAGTTCCTCTTA
The DNA here is from genome assembly GCF_035046505.1 of Tiliqua scincoides. Classification (NCBI taxonomy): domain Eukaryota; kingdom Metazoa; phylum Chordata; class Lepidosauria; order Squamata; family Scincidae; genus Tiliqua; species Tiliqua scincoides. Next base: position 83,346,167 of record NC_089824.1, on the reverse strand, counting down.
TATTACAAAATAACGATTCTTTGTTCAAGCTCCGAAAGTAGAAATTAAAAATATATGTGCACATATAAACATAAATGTACAATTTAGTTCTTATAATAAGGTTGCATTATACTATAAAACAATTTAATATATAAATTCAACCCTGTCCCCATTTTTAGAAATTAATGTGAAGTATGATGAAGCCAGAGAGGTGCCCCGGCATCACATTGAAAGCAGTAAAATATTATTTGCCTCCCTACCTCTTGCTAATTATTTTCCAGTAACAGAAATATAGTAATAGGCTCTTGCATTTGCCAACTAAATGAAAGTACAAAGTATAACTTGTACGAGACCATCAGGCCTGGGAGCACCTGCATATTCCAGCAGAATCAAGGGGCCCTTCCTAAGAACAATTATATTCATTAGAATTGCTATATTCAAGGGTTTTTGTGAGAGATTTGCCTGGTATTCTTCCCCTGATGTGCATGTCAAAACGGATCACAGCATGATCACTGATCCCCAGCTGTAATATTGACATCTCTAAAACTTCATCATATATTTGATATATCTCCCTTCTAGCCTGTAGATTGCCTGCCTGCTTGTCTAGTTATAAGCTTTCTGCTTACACTGTTTGGTTAAAATAAGACACTTTATGTTGTATGGATGCTTCTGCATGTGTGAACTGGCCTTCAGCATCACTCCTCATCTGGAAAAGAAAAATGATGGGTTTTCTATAAAGATTAATGAGACTTTAAAGTATTCCAAAGGGAGAATTGCAAAACATTTTGTACACCAGAGCCCATACATTTGATAAGAATGTGTGGGATTTCTTTCCTGGCTATCCCAGCTGTGGGCACACCAAGCAGATGACAGGTTGATTTATGCAGCAAGCAGATTTATAAGAATGGTATATCTATTGGGATACAAATATTATAGACCGATGTCCCTAATAGACTAGTAACATAGCAGGAAAGGAACATAGATGATTTCACAATATGTGTAAAAGCTGCATGAATGAGCATCTGGAGAAGTGAAAATGACAGCTTGGTGTGATATATGTACCTTAAAATGTTTGATACATTTTGCAAATGGCTTGTCAACATGGATTTTCTTTAAATCCCTATATGGTAATTTTCAGCTAAGACTAGATCTTGATTTAAAAAAAAATTGGGCCAGACTCCTAAAAGCAGATTGGAATCAATCATGCTTGGCAATATTACTGACTAAATAGCCTGATTATAGTACAAGTATGAGTGAAGACTGGCATTGCCTCATAATATACCTGGCCGGCCAAGTTCTATCTTCAACTGCATCAACACAACGTGCAGTGTTCTTAAAATGGGCACAATTATTTTATGCTCATTCCACTGCTTTCTATATTGTATTCCATATTCAGAAATGTCTTCTTTTTATGACAGCTGGACCTTGCTCAAATGCCAAAAGGTTGCAAATTAATGCAAGGCATTATGGACAGTTTTTCATCATGAGCAAAGGGGTTAATTTTTTATGCATGTGTTCATTTTACTTCTATTTTTGTTCTTCTGTTTTACGATTTCCAGATTTATCTAAAGTTAAATTCCTGGTTTTAATATATGTTAAGTTCACTATTCTATCATGTTCCCATAAAAGTTCACTTGCAGGGCCCTTGAGAGGGAGTAAAGGGAGTAATTTGTACTTGGGCCCAGGGTCAAAAAGGTGGGCCAGGAGACAAAGAAATTTCCTGGGATCCTATATTTTTTCTATCTCACCTGGACTCACGGCCCATGTGGGATGCTGGGTTCACAGCTGCTGTGGCTACAGAAAGCCATATGTGCTGGGCCAAGGAATGCATACATGACACTCCATGCATAGTGTCAAATCTGGGAGGAAACTGGCCTGCTACAGTAGCTCTTTGGCATGTACATCCCCTTGCCATGATGAAGTGTATAGGAGCTCAGGGACACAGCTACAGGGCTGCATCTGCTGCAGAAATTTGTTTAGGTGCTAACACGATACTTTCCATTCTAGTGTGAGCCTAAATATGATGATAATTCTCTGCAAGGATTTTCTATATTTAAAAGATTTTAGAGAGGCTTAGGAGTGCATTTGGTTTTCCATATTACTGTATCTAGATGTAACGCTGCATGGGCTGGTGGACCTGGGCTCTGCATTGGGAAGCCCAGTAGACCTGGGCTTCAGAGATTTTTCCGCTGTTGCCACCTTCTCCCTGCCCTGTTTTGCCTCCTTCCCATCCCTGTTCTCCCGGCCCTTGTCATCAAACTCCCCCTGCTTTGTTTCATCCTCTCCCCCTTTGGGAAGGGGCCCAAAAGACACTTGTACCCCCTGATAAAAATTCCTCTCAGAGGTCCTGGGCACACACATCCTTTATTTCTGCTCCAAACCCTTCATAGAAAAAGCATCTGTCATAGAAAAGCCCTTCAAAACTACTTCATTTATTGTTGGTTTGTTAAGGCAGAGCTTCAGGTTAGCTTTTGTGAGTATTGCTAAGCATGAAAACAAACAGGAGAAATGAAAAAGGGGGGGGGGAATCATGATGAGCCAAACGTGCCTTGCCACAAATGAATAACAGCATGACCAAGCTCCCAGTTCCAAAACCAAACAGAAAGGAAAACTGTCTCCATCATACATTTCTAGAACCCTTGGGAATTAATTTATGCTTCGATAACCATGATCACCTGGTACACAAAGGATGCAATGCTGCCCTTGACTTAGGCCAGCACAAGTCCCTTGCACCAGCCCAGAAGGGTTGCAAACGGGCCGTAAGGCATGTTTGCACCTCTTCAGGAGGAAGCCGGGCCAGCGCTCCGAGAAGCGCCGGCCTGCAGAGGCTGACAGAAGCCTCCGCACTGGCTTCCTCCCAGTGCCTCGCATTGGTTTGGATGTGCTGATGCAAGGATGAAAGGTGGGTGGGGGAGGGGGGATGAGGCAGAGGGAGATGTTCCTGGGTGGGGGGAGGGCAGGTGGTGGGCAGCCCCAGGGGCAGGCAGGTGGGGAGTGGGAGGCGGGGCTGGGATCCAGTAGTTATGCTGGATCCCAACCCCTTTCCCAGGGAGAACAGAGCAGCTTCAAGCCACTTTGCTCTCCTCAGACTTGTGCCACCTCAAGAGGTGGTGCAAGTCAGAGGAGACTCATAGGTGCCAGTGGCCCTTATCCAGAGGTAAGGGGAAATGTTTCCCCTTGCCTCTGGCTGAGCCGCCTGTGGCCACAGTCCTGCGCTGGATACAGCGCAAGCCTCTTGGTTTGCCTGTTCCAGCGGAGGATAGGATTGCACCCATATTGTGTTTGTGCCCTTAAAAGTATACCTGACAACTCTTCATGTGGAAGAAAAATGTATCATGTGAACTAGCTCATAGATAGGAAAATAAGTTCAAAGTGTCATTGGGGAACTTGCTGAGTTCTACCAGATGGGACAGACTGAGAGTATAGGAATTTGGAAAAGCAACAGTTGGAGACAGAAGTGGATGGCAGAGGATATTTACAGCCCAATCATCTGTGAGATGACAAGCTGCACCTGCTGAAATTCCTCCCCTCTACAGAATTTTTAAAAGTTCAGGAGCCCTAAAATTGAAAGGCTGGCCACCCCTGATCTAAATAGAAAATACCATTTATTAAGGGTGTGGCAAGGCAGTTCATCCAAACCTTCCATTTTATATGTGCTGATAAACCTACTGTTTTTCTGGAGGAAAATTCCATTATGGGTTACAAGCCATGATGCGTATGTGCAACCTCTTGATTTTAGAAATGGGCTATGTCAGAATGCCAGATGCAAGGGAGGGCACCAGGATGCAGGTCTCTTGTTATCTGGTGTGCTCCCTGGGGCATTTGGTGGACCGCTGTGAGATACAGGAAGCTGGACTAGATGGGCCTATGGCTTGATCCAGTGGGGCTGTTCTTATGTTTAGCAAATCCACCTTTTGTTCCACTAGGCAATTCTTTTCATTTTCTGGGTAATTGGCCATAACTTTTGATAGAATACAGATATTCCAGTGCAGTTTGTTGCATTGCATTCTGCATTAAATTACCTTTCCAATGATATATAACATGATTGTATTATTCATACATACCAAGATTTTCACAATTTTGTTCATTAGTGTCAAGCTTAGCTTGTTTGCCCCCTAAAGCTTGATGCCCGGTGCAGTTGCTACCCCCTACACCCCCTTAGCTATGCCACTGCCAGGTTGTGACACAGTGAGTATGTATTGTCATGTGTTGCCAATTTCAATTTTGAAAGTTGTGATGAATTAACTGCATTCCACAATTTTGTGTCTTCTTCTTCTTCTTCTTCTTCTTCTTCGTCTTCTTCTTCTTCTAACTGAACCTTCCTTAATGCATTTGTAATTCCGACAGATGTTTGGCAGAAAGTACCCAAGGACAAAAATTTGGCCAATATGTTCAGGAAATTAGGACATTCTATTCTGCAGTTGCCATCAGGGATTTTCCAGGAGATGATGCATCCTCTGCCATCAACCTCCCTTTTTAGACTTACACCCCCATCCACACACACACCCTATTCTTGCTGTCTGATTTTATATGCACATAGACAAAAATATCCCTATTGAAAAAGGATATAGCCTTTATTTATATATGCGCTATATATAAATACAGGCTATATCCTATTATAATATATACAGGCTATATCCTTTTATAATATATATATATATATATATATATATATATATATATATATATATATATATATATATATATATATATATATATGGAAAATGGAAATGGAAAAGGTGCAAAAGAGAGCGACTAAGATGATTACGGGGCTGGGGCACCTTCCTTATGAGGAAAGGCTACGGCGTTTGGGCCTCTTCAGCCTAGAAAAGAGACGCTTGAGGGGGGACATGATTGAGACATACAAAATTATGCAGGGAATGGACAGAGTGGATAGGGAGATGCTCTTTACACTCTCACATAATACCAGAACCAGGGGACATCCACTAAAATTGAGTTTTGGGCGGGTTAGGACAGACAAAAGAAAATATTTCTTTACTCAGCATGTGGTCGGTCTGTGGAACTCCTTGCCACAGGATGTGGTGCTGGCGTCTAGCCTAGACGCCTTTAAAAGGGGATTGGACAAGTTTCTGGAGGAAAAATCCACTATGGGGTACAAGCCATGATGTGTATGCGCAACCTCCTGATTTTAGGAATGGGTTAAGTCAGACTGCCAGATGTAGGGGAGGGCACCAGGATGAGGTCTCTTGTTATCTGGTGTGCTCCCTGGGGCATTTGGTGGGCTGCTGTGAGATACAGGAAGCTGGACTAGATGGGCCTATGGCCTGATCCAGTGGGGCTGTTCTTATGTTCTTATATATATATATATATATATATATATATATATATATATATATATATGCCTTTTATAATATATGCTTTCCTCCTAGAGCAAGGGTGCCCAAACCCCGGTCTGGGGGCCACTTGTGGCCCTTGGAGGCTCCCAATCAGGCCCTCAGAGAGCCCCCAGTCTCCAATGAGCCTCTGTCCCTCTGGAGACTTGTCCCTCTGGAGACAGTGCTGGCCCGACGCACTGCTCTCAGCATGAGGGCGACTGTTCGACCTCTCATCTGAGCTGTGGGATGAGGACTCCCTCCACTACTTTCTGTTTCACGTCTGTGATATTGCTGTGGCAGTGAAGGAAAGGCTGGCCTTGCTTTGTGCCAGGCCTTTTATAGGCATTGAGCTATTCCAAGACCTTCATTCATTCATATATGTTACATCTCTAATATATTCATTTATGTAAATTTATTCAAATTGTAAATTGTAAATTAATCCTTTCTTTTTTGGCCCCTGACACAGTGTCAGAGATGATGTGGCCCTCCTGCCAAAATGTTTGGACACCCCTATCCTAGAGAGAAAAAAGACCCTTGCTGCTGACATTGACACCATCTCCTCCTCCTTACCTACTTAACAGCGAAGGTGGGCAAGGAGAAGCAGAGCAGAGCAGAACTCCCTCCAAAGCAAAGCCCTCCACTTCCTTGAGCTCCAGCACCACCTTCTTTCTCTGTTATGTCCTACTGAAATAAACAGGACAAACAGAGCATACTGGAAGGCCAGCATGGTGGACAGAAGTAAGCCTTGCTTGTGGGCTTCCCACAGGTAGCTGGTGGACCACTGTGGGAAACAGAATGCTGGACTAGATGGGCCTGATCCAGTAGGGTTTTTATTATGTTTTTATGTAAGGAGCCTGTTTGTTAGTCTTCTCCTCCTTGTGACATTTCTGTTGGCCTCTGAAAAACTGTACAAATAATGTATTTTGTTTTAGGTGTTTAATAATAGGGGTCTACCTATTTCTACATAAAATTTCATTTTAGACTGTCAAGAATTATGCAGGGACAATTTAATTTATTTGAAACCTAATTCATATTTATTGGTCTTACAAAAGATGTAGGACCCACACTTACACAACTGGTAAATGTTCTATCTCATAAACTTTCAGCAGTGATTTAGATGCCATAATGAAGTCTGAAAGGTATTTTTTGTGCATTTACAGTGGGGGGTCATATAATATAAAGAAGAAAATTAGGGGCCATTTCATAGCTACAAATATGTCCAAGTGATTTACGGTATTTGCAGGACTCAACTTTTTATGATTTTCTATTTTTCAGTATAGTAATTTCACACATTTTTTAAAAGTACAGTCAAATGTCAACAGCTCTGCACTTTAAAAATATAACAAACACTTCGTTGAATAGAAAGTGTTCTACATACAGAATGGCACTCTTGATCATTATGGTGTCTTCTTTGATGTGGCTTGGAACCAGAATACCAACATACTGAGGAATGGTTTGACACAGGGCTGTATACTTCAACTCTTTGGTTCTCTCACCAAACTCACTTTGAAGATGTGGTTGACTGGCCTTACATATGCACAATATAGCCTGGTCTTTTCTGTCATAGTAAGAAGTGTTAATAGGATCAAGGGCACAAAAGTTTCAGGAATGGATAGAGTTCACTTTGGGTAGTGCTGTGATATGGAAGGAATTAATGATACCATGAACTGTGCCTTCTCCTCCCCCATCCAAAGCAAACTTGCAGCATCTCATTTAGGCCTTGACATATCCCTGCCCTTCTTCTCCTAATGAAATGTAACCAAAACATTCACAACACAGAGCACACAAAACCTCAAATTAATTCAGCTTTCTGTAAGTTGTGTCATGCTTTGCTAATGACTGGCTAATGGCTGAATAACAGGGAAAGCAGGGTTGGTACACTCAATTTAAAAATGTTATCAGACCTAACTGCATCATCTTCAAAGTCTTTTTTTCTCTTTATATTGCACCAACTATGTATGTTAAACCCATTTTTGCCTAGCCCACAGGCGCACACATTTGAACCCTGTTGCGTATATACAACACTGGGCAGAAACGGTTTTAGCCCAGTCCTCAGCTGCCCAGAACACAGGGCTGCCATGGCACCGAAACGGCTGCTGTGGCGTCCAACACACAACTGGGCAGCCCACGTCAGCTCCTGCAGCGCTGGCCAGCAGTGAGTATTTTTGGGATGGGGGAAGGCAGGGAGTGGGTGGAACAGGACAGGTGAAGGCGGGAGGAGGAACCAGCCGGGGAGGGGGGTGGGACCAGCAGAGCTAAGCTCCGCCGTATCCTATCTATCCTATCTTTCGTGTTGGGCTGCAAAGCCTGACACGAAGGCTCTCAAGACTGCACCGGCAAAATAGCCAGCGCAGACTTGAGAAGCCCCATAAGAAGACCTCCAGCAGCCACAGTGCTGCTACTGGATGCAGTGGTAGCCATTTTGGTACTGCTGCACCCAGTGCACCCACCAGGGAGAGGATCGGACTGCCCATTTGTTACTATTGATGTTTGAAGGTATCGTGAAGTCAGTTTTGTTTACTTCAAGGTTTAGAGAAGAGGAATGGTTAAAATATGGGAGAATTAGGGTCCAATCTTATCAGTGCTAGTGCTGCTGTACCAATGGGGTATGCACTGCTTCCTGTGTTGGGGAGGCAGGCACAGAGGCCTCCTCAAGCTATGGGAACGTTTGTTCCCTTACCTCGGGGCTGCATTGCAGCTGCACCGGTACTGGAAAGTTGGATAGGATTGGGTCCTTAGTTTTTAAATATACATCTAGGGAACAAAATCAAACAAGTGCAGGCAACATGAAAATAAATAACAGAGGGCATTAAACATTGCAGTAAAAGATATACTGTCTCAGGTGCTTTGGTGGTTGTGCGTCATTCAGACTTCTCTTGAGACTGTTTAAACTTAGCTGCTGCCTAAATATCCTCTAGAAACCATTAGTCTATATGAAATGTAAAGCCATGACATTCTTTCCTAATGACAAAGTCATTTAAATGGATAGTTTCAAAGACTTATAACTAGTCTTGTGCCAGAGATATTTTATAGAGAAACTAGCCTTGAACTATACCTTCCTTAAGTATAGCTTCCAATAACTAAAATAAAGGTGTCTCAAACCCTTAGGACTGGAAAAAATAAATGCTATGGAGAAAAGGTAAAATAGTTGACTTGATTTAAATAGTTGACTCATATTTAATTTTAAATATTCATGACATGTTATATCTGGTGGGCCACTATGAGATACAGGAAGCTGGACTAGATGGGCCCTTCCCTTGATCCAGCAAGGATTTCTTTGGATGTGAAAGTACTGAAGTTTAACTAACACAAACTACTATTATGATAGCACAATTTCCTTTCTTTTGGGGCACAAAAGCAGTCAAATGTATGACACTGCAATATAACTATGAAATTGCTACTGAAAGCATTACTAACAAATCGCAATAAATGCTGACTTGTTGGATAAGGCAGCAGAATTCAATAAGCTCAGAAGAGCCTGTGAGGTATTTCTTGACCTTGTAACCCAAAGTTCTAACCAAAACATTTAATAACAGAAAATAGCGATAGTCCTAGTTGCCGCATCTCCATAGAAAGCAACCAGCCAATCCCACGTGATTGAAATCAAACACCAACATTCCAGTCTGCTCTTGGAATCTGAGAATAAACCTGTGGGAAATGAAAATAATAATGTAACTATCTTTTTTAAAAAAAATATACTATTGCCTAAACAGAGTCAGTCAGCAGGGACACCAGTTTCCACACTTTAACTCATTTTAAGCAGATGCCTGTTTAAATGTGCTGCAGTACGGAAATGCTTAAATGTGAACAGATTATGTGAAGCATGTATTTCAAATACACTAATGCCGTGGTTCCATTTCAGAGGTTTGTTGGAATGTACATAGGTTGAAAAAAGCTAGTGCCTGCGCAAATGCATCACAATGGACACACTGCACCTGTGAGGAAGTGTTGATGCAGACATCCGTAACTCAAGATGCCTGCAACTCAGATGTCTGTAACTTGGGGACCCAGTGTACATTTTCCTCTCTATAGTCAATGAAACACAGTCCAATGTGCTTTACTGCAGGGCCATCCAAGCCTTTGTGGAACATTGATAATGACGGAACTTGGAAGACCAGTGGAGACTTGTCGAAACTATCTTGTTTGCATAAAAATCCATCTAAATTTGTTCAGAAGCCAAATAAAATACAGTTGGGTAATGGGTTTGCCTCAAACATAAAACCCCATAACAGCTCCAAGTTTATTAGTGCCCATTTACTGAACAAACCTTGGCAGTCAAGCTGATTTTCCATTGGCATTAGGAGAGTTAAAGCAACTACTTGGCAGTCCAACTTTCAGCAAGCCTGAATCTAATTCGAAGGCTCTACGAATCTCTGTTTGGCTAGATCTTTGTTTAAAGTTCAACAGCTTCATTGAGTGGAGATATTGAAAGAGACAGAAGGGAGGGGTGAATGGGGGAAAATGCAGCTATATTTTATGGCACAGATACCAACTTCTAGGTTCTGCAGTCAGGATCAGTGTTGGGTGGACAAATCCCTCCATCCATTTTGGAACAGAGTCATTTACATCAGATTAATTTGGAGAAGTCTGCCAGACGCCCTAGATTAATCTAATTTAAAATCAGCCCCCATCCACAACTGGCAAGGTTTCTAGGCCCCATTATGCTCTTGGTGATATCCTCAGGAGTATGACAGGGCCTAGGGGCTTCCCTGCCACCCCATCCCTTTCCACAAGATCTCTTCCCCCCCCCCCTTTCAAAACTTCCCTAGGCAAAAGGGAATTGCAAGGGGGAGACAACAGAAACCACTGAAACAAGTTTAGGCCCAGATGCTGTTGAAAGCATGCATAGCCATGTCTAGGCACCATGCATCTCAGTCCCTCATTGCTGCAACACTTGTGGCAGTGGTTTCCAATTATTCCTGTGAGTAGGGTTGCCAACTCTCACTGTTGCTATATTTTTTTCCCAATATGAGGGTAAAGGCAAGTATGGAGAGAGCACTCACAAGGACTGACATGGATCAATGTAGAATCAGCCCAGACTGAGGACTGGGTCCAAACCTAAGCTGATCTGTGGGCATCTCAAGAAACGCAATGCCTGAAGTGCTTCCCCAACTTCAGAGTCTACCCTTTTACTACTGGGTAGATGCTTCCACTGAGCCTGACACAACATCTAACTGCTGATTGCATATAAACTAGATGTGTATCTGCAGCTGATTATTCTGAATCCTTTTAGGAAATTCATCCCTCCTCCAGCTTCACTTTCTTGGCTAATGATTCCCTTTCTGATGCACAATACTTGAGGCTGCCACTATCTTGACAGTTTTTCCACTCAAAATTAAATATTTTACCCTGGAGTTAGGCTTTTCCCCAGTGCAAGCCAACATTCGCTTACCTCATAGTAGCTGCATTGGTCATCAGCATTTTGTGGCCTGGTCTTTTCTCCACCAAGAAAATTGTACAGGTGCAGCCTGTTTATCCACAGATTTTACATCCATGGATCTGGCTCAATAAGGGTCCCGAGACTTGCGCTGGACCAGACTAGGCCCCACCTGAACCCTCCAAAAGGGGCCGGAGCTATGCTCTGGTCCCCTCTGGAGGGCTTTCTGAAGCCTGCAGCGCATGTCTGCCCAGAGGCATAGCTAGGTCATTTGACACCCGGGGCCCATAAATTTTTGTCACCCCATATGACGTAATTATTTGATTATTTATTATTAATAACAACAACAATAATTTATTATATTATATTATTAATTAATTCACATTTTTATACCACCATTCCTCTAAGCAGCTCAGAAGGGTGTACAAGGTTCCTCCCCTTATTTTGTCCTCACAACAACCTTGTGAGGTAGGTGATACAGAGATAGTAATAGTCATGACATGAAATGAATAATAATAATGGCCAGAAAATAAATGCAGTAAATATTTCCCCACAAGCAATAGATGAAATTCTGCATCAAATGGTATATAACATGATGGTATTATTCCTAAAAGATTTCCAGAATTTTGGTCACTAGCGTGTCACACCCTCCCCCCCACCCCGATGTCTCATTGGCCTGTTCTGAGTTAAGGCAGTGGTTCTCAAACTTTTAACACTGGGGCCCACTTTTTAGAATGACAATCTGTCCAGGACCCACTGGAAGTGATGTCATGGCTGGAAGTGACATCATCAAGCAAAATAAAATAATTATAAATAATTAAATTAAAGAAAAACAGGTAATTAAATAAGGGGAAGCCAGACCTTTTTCACCAAGTGAATTTTCTCTGTAGCCTGCCTGCAATAATACCCCACCCCCCAAAATCAGTGAGATTTTCAGCCCTCCCCAGTGCCCACCTTACCATTTCAAGCCTCTGTTTCATTCTGGGGGGGGGGGGGGGTGCTGCCTTTTGGACCATTGGTTGAGCTCCACATTCATCAGATTGGGACCATGCAGCTAGCCTTGCATTCCCCTTTGCCTGACTTGACCAGTAGCCAAGGCAGGTTTGCTTACTCGCGAGTAAACACGACCGTGTGGCTTACTTTCACTTTCCATAGGGCTGAATACATTCCTCAGCTTGGAGGGAGGGACTTCCTTCTTGGGTGTTTTTTGGGGGCTGCTTTCATTGGATAGGAACCATTCTGGTGTCATTGGATTCCTCTCAGCCTGCCCTTTCCGTCACACTAAGGCATGTCACCCTGCTCACGAGTAAACGGGTGATATGGCTCGGTTTCACTTTCCATAAGGTTCCATGCATTTTTTGGTTTCCGGTTTTTTGGCTATAACTTTTGATCAAAAGGAGATATTTTACCCCAGTTTTGCATTGCATTCAGCTGGAAATTCCGCATCCAACTATGGGTGCAATCCTAACCCATTATGTCAGTGCCACTCATCTGCAGTGATGAGATGCAGTTAGGACTGCAGTTAGGACTGGTGATGAGATGATACACCAATGATGCATAGACATAACATTGATGATGCACAGACATTGCACTGATGTTGTGCTATTGATGCGCTGATGTCATGATGCTGCTGTGTTGGTGATGAATGTGTCAGGGTTTCCAGGGATGCCATTGGCATTGCTGGGCAAGACTAAAGCAGCATTACTGGGAGGGCTGTGCTGGGATAGCGTTGCCTGTGGATGGATTTTGGTTATGAAGGATGTCACACCAGCATCTGTGCAAAGTTGGTGCAATGTTCAAATATGATTGGGCTGCTATTTTCTTTCTAGTTGAGCTCTCTGACAGAGAGTAATTGGGTGTTACAAGATTCAACTGAAACGCAGGCTGTTTGTGTTTTCTACAGACTTTTCAAAGGATGCTGGGCAACTCCTACTCTTTCTCGTGCTACATTCCTGCAGTATTCACTGCAAACAACATATTGTCACATGTTGCTAATTGGGGAAAGAGGCACCTTCCCAAATTGTGCCCTCTTATATTCATTAGGGGGAGAGCAATTGCCCTTCTTCGCCCCACTATGGCATCTTTTCCAGTGGCCGTTGCCTTTTCTGTATTTGTTTTTAGATTGTGAGCCCTTTGGGGACAGGGAACAATTTATTGATTTAGAGCCCAATCCTATGCATGTCTACTCAGAAGTAAGTCCCATTAGAGTCAATGGGGCTTACTCCCAGGAAAGTATGGATAGGATTGGGCTGTTATTTTACTATGTAAACCACTTTGTGAAAAGCAGTATATATATCACTATACTTAGTAGTAGTAGTAGTAGTAGTAGTAGTAGTAGTAGTAGAGGAAGAAAAAAGAGGCCTTGAAGAATATATAAAGCATAGCCAAGAGGACACACAAAATGGTAACAATGAGAAATTATTAATATCAATGAAACAAAGCAGGCTTATAAAAAAGAGCAATAAACAACCAAGTGGAAAAGTGGAAAAATAAGCCACTGCATGGACACCTATTGCACAATACACCAGACATAACTATAGTCAACAAGAAAGAAACACAAGTTAAAATAATTGATAGCAACACCAGGGGATAGCAGAGTGGAAGAAAAAGAGCTGGAAAAAATAACAAAATACAAAGATTTACAAGTAGAATTGAGAGGCTGTGTCAGAAGAAGACCAAAGTGATCCCAGTGGTGATTGGTGCACTCAGTGCTATTCCTAAATACCTTGAAGAACACTTGAACAGCAGAGGGGCCATAGAAGTTACCATCCACCAACTACAAAAAGCAGCTTTACTGGGAACAGCTTACATCTTGCGACAATATTCATAACAGCAAAATAGGACAAAAACCAGGCATCCCAGGTCCTTGGGAAGAACTCAATGTCTGGATCAAACTAACCAGTCAATACATCTACCTGATTGTGCAAAAATCTAATAATAATAATAGTAAAAAGAACTGGAGAAAATCACCAAGCATAAAGACCTACAAATAGAAATTGAAAGACTGACACAAGAAAGGAAGAGTAATCCCAATAGTCATAGGGGTCTTGGGTGCTATCCCGCAACACCTGGAAAAGCACTTGGACACCACTGGATGAGCACCAGCACCATCAGTCCATTATAAAAGGCCACCTTACTAGGGACAGCACATATACTGCAGCGATATTTGTAATGCAATATCATGAAGACAAAAAATAGTTACCTACCCTAGGTCCTTGGGAAGGACTCAATAAGTGAATATATAGAAAATCCAGTAAAAAACGTGACTGTTAAAATTTAATAATAATAATAATAATAATAATAATAATAATAATGTTCTAGGACTGCAATCCTATCCACTCTTACCTGGGAGTCAATCATATTGACTATAATGGGACTTACTTCTGAGTTGACATGCATAGGCTTGGGCTGCAAGTATATAATGTATGTTTCCTATAGTCAGCTGTTTAAACGAAGCAAAAGTTTTGGAAATTTGCCATTTGCAACTTTGACAATGGGAGAGGTCTGATTGCCAGATGCAGGGGAAGGCACTGGGATGCAGATTGTGTCTGTTGTCTTGTGTGCTCCCTGGAGCATTTGGTGGGCCACTGTGAAATACAGGAAGCTAGACTAGATGGGTCTTTGGCCTGATCCAGCAGGGCTCTTCTTATGACACTGTTTTTTCATGTGATAAATGCAGGTACAACTGGTTGTTTCTAGAAATTCTATAATGTACCAGCTTTCACATGCAAATTCCTGTCATCCTGTGCAGAAAATACCCGTCAACAAGAAAGGAAATTAGGGGCGGATAAATATGTCACTTAATTATTGCATAAGCCAGCTGTGTTCGTAATTTAACCCTCGAGCTAATATAAATTATATTGCCTAATTCACCTGCATCTTAGTGAGATTTTACCACTGATTTAAACACTAACAGGAAAAAGGAATATTAATGCCATTGTTACTGCTCATCATAGCCATTGTGCTTTTCATACATTGCAGTTGTGAGTTCTTTCATTCTTACCCCTAAATATAATTGCCTTGGTCAAGTATTGCAGTGGAGGGTGGGAACAAAACCTGAAAGTTCATTTATTTATATACTATGATTTGCTATCCCATAAGGCAGTGGAACTTTTCCGGCTTGCGCCTCCCCTGATCCTTTTAGCCATTGGCCACAGCTCCCCATTACAACACCTCACCTCAGTTACCCCCCAAATGGGGATGAAGGTGTTATAATTATACACTAGAAACAAAAAAACAGCTGCCAGGACTCTGAGGCTGCAATCTAACCACACTTACCTGAGAGTAAGCCCCAGTGAACAAAATAGGACTTACTTCTGAGTAGACCTGGTTAGGATTATGCCCTGAGTTTGTTAGCAGTACACCTGGAGGGTTTGGGAAAGGGAGGGGGGAAGTGATGAATTTGCTGGGGAAGGGGAAGACTTTGTTTTGTGTGCATCTGCTAATTGCAAACTGATGCAAACTGAGACCTAGAGACTGTTTGGCTGCAATCCTAACCCCACTTTCCTGGGAGTAAGTCCCATTGAACATAATAGGACTAGACCTAGCTAGGATTGTGCCTAGCTAGTAGACCTAGCTGAGTAGGTCTAGCTAGACCTAGCTAGTAGACCTTGAAGGTCTAGACCTAGTAGAGTAGACCTAGCTAGGATTGTGCCTTTTGTCTTACAATAGCAGCCAACAGAGTACCCCCCCCCAAAAAAAAAGGAGGCAGGAGGAAAAAGGGATGGATGAAAAGAAATGGGGATTTTTATTTTTAATCAATTTTTGGAGACAAAGTCATCAAGAGTAGCTTTTTTTCTTTTTTGAAGGGGGAGGAAAGGTGAGGATCCTGGGTTAAGAGAAAGGTGAGGATCCTGGGTTAAGCTGACACAGACCCCACACCTATGTAGGTCTACTCAGAAGTAAGCCCCATTTGAGTCAATTGGGCTTACTCCCAGGAAAGTGTGGAAAGTATTGCTGCCACAGACAGCAAGATTACAACTCACCCCAAAGCAGATGGGGGCATGCTCACACCCAGCATGCAGGTGCCACCCCTGTTTCCCCTAGGCAAACGGAGGGATGCAGGCAGGGGCATTTAGACACGCCCACCCCACTAGGGCTGGCTCCCTCCTTCGCTGAGCTGCAAACTCTACCCTCCCAGTTTGAAGCCTCTTCTCTTCTCCTCCAGCCTTGACCAATCCCAGAATGCCCAGGGCGAGGGGCACACTGGGAAATGTAGTCCTTGGGGCAAGGTTGCACATGGAGAGAGCTCCATGATGAGATGCGGCACCTCTGCCTGCCCAGCCAGCCTTCTCTCCCGCTTCCCCCCCCCATGTTTCACACGCCCTCCCAGCCTCATGCTGCCCTACCCACCTTGTTCACAGCTGCAGAAAAGCAGCAAGGCAGCAGAGCAGCCCTTCCCTCCCAGATGCCTGGGGATGCTCCTGGAAGCTAGCCACACCTCACCAGGGAGGTGGGACGCACAGATTGAATACTCAGCCATAAGATGTAGCATATGCCTGGTAAAAGAAACGCAATTGTTATACTCATCTGTTAAACCAAAAGGCCTATTGGATTGTTCTTAGTGTTTTATAACACAACATCAAGTTGTATTTGATACAGAGTTATTGATAGTCGTAAAATTTAACTGCAAAATTACATAATTGCCATAATATACATTTTATGAGGGAGAAAGTATTCATTAAAAAGACTTTATGAACAAGTAAAATCATGATTTTTTTTTTTTTAGAAAGACAGTATCTCCAGGAGGATATTTTGAATCAACTATCATTCCAATGAATGAATCAGTTCCAACTGAGGTAATAATTCTTAATTCTTTCTGGAATGTCACAGGCAGCCCAAGCCTGAGTTGTACTGAAATAGGCAGGCCCACTGGCCTGCACCATATATAGCGCATGTTAGGAGGTGGCTGCCAAACAACTTGGAGTAAATATTTCCCCTTACCCCGTGTCATGTGGCAGCCACCCCTATGGGGCTACTCAGATCTGCACCAGCAAAATTGCTGACACAGATCCGAGCAGCCAGGGTAATGCCAGGCTCACCTGGAGGGGGGTTAGGATCCAACTAAGTTGCTGAGGCTGGTCCACCCTCCTCTAGGGCCTGTCCACCCACTGGCTTGCCCTCCCCTGCCCCAAAACATCCCCATTCCACCCTCTTGTCACCTCCACCACCATGCAGGCCGCCCTTGGTCGATGCAAACTTACCTTGTTCCAGGACCACAGATTTTGTATTCTACCTCCATGAGCCAGCCCACATCAATGTGCTGGCTCAGCCAACTGGAAAGGAGGCCAAACATGCTTTATGGCTTGTTCATGACACTCCCAGTGCAACACAAGGAACCTGTGCGGCCTATCTACAAGGTAGGATAGTGCTCTAATGTGTGAGTTTCCCAAAGGTGAACCTTGCATCTTTTTCAGTTTACTATCTCTATTCTTACCGTTATGACAAGTTCTTTATTATTGTTATTACTATTCTTATTTAATCTGCTTGGATCTAAACTTTTGTTCTACTGACTGAATGGAATTCCATTGGCAGACAGGGATGCTTCTGCCTCCCCCTTCCCTTTGCTCTTTCCACTAGAACAGCCATTTTCAGCCACTTTGCTGTGGGTCACTGGTGTGACGTGAATGGTGTGCAGATATGCCATAGGAGTTTGGGGGAGGTCATTTATTAGTAGGGCCATTGAGGATGTGAGCCCCTCCACCAACAGCATGGTGTGCCAGTGTCTTGACAATTTTAGTACCTTGACAGTGTGCCGTGAGATGAAAAAGGTTGAAAATCATTGCTCAAGAAAATCTGCTTGAGAGTTGGGAGGGTTTGCAGAATAGAATGGGAGGGTTTGCAGAACAGGATGGCATGCTGCATGAAGGGCTGCAGCAGGAAGGATGGTTGGTGAACACCCACACAATCAGAAGTGTCTTCTGTTTTCAAAAGAACAACTTGTTTATTTTGTTTACAGAATCTTTGAGATATAGTATATCAAGGTATCATACAGAAATGAAAGCAGCCAAGAAATAAATAATCAAGCACAGATACAAAACAAGATAGCAAAATGTATTTTACCCTTGCAAATACAATTAGGCATTGAGGGCGCAATCCTAACCCACTTTCCAGCACCTGCATAAGGTCAATGCAACTCCGAGGGAAGGGAACAATCATTCTCTTACTTTGAGGAGGGCTGCATGAGTGCCACTCATCTGCAGGATGAAGCACACGTCCCAATGGCACAGCTATGCCAATGTGGGAAAGTTGGTTAGCATTTGGGCCTAAATCATCTATAAACTCTAAAAGCAGCCTCAAAGGAGATAAAGATTGTGGAAGAAAGAAAAGGGCTTTGCTGAAATTTTCCTGATCAGCCCCTTATTCTGTTACCTGCCTGTTGAGAGTATTTTGATACATTGCTAGCTGTTATGACATTAAAGAATGGACAATCCAAGTTCCTGCTTCTGATCATCTATCTGACTGGGCTTATTTTTGGTGGCAAGCTAGGTGAATGGCTGGGTGGCAGAAAATGTGAGCCTCTCAAACAGTGTCATTAATTATTTTATGAGCATATCTGAAAAATCTATTCCACATTGTGAGGACTAAGCCTGAAATGTCGTATTTCTTCAGATCAATCCCTTTCTCCGCTTTCTGTCTCTCGCAAATAGTATCAGAGAAGAATGCCTTTTCTTAAGTCAGGGATTTCCAAGTTGACTGATGTCAACTCCCTCCCTACAGAATTCCCTTTTGGAGATCAGAGACAGTGAAAAGGAGATGAGCTTTGTGAGTCTTTTCTCGCAGCACGATGCCATCAACTAGATTTTGCTGTTGGCCAGGACATGATAGATGGTGATTCGTCTCAAGTTCACAGCAAAGATTGCTTTAGCCTGTGTCCACCCGGCTAGCAAAACAGTGGTCCTTGCCAAGATAAACAACTCAAGGTACAAACAGTAACAGTAAGCAATAACTGTGGTGTGAAACATTCTCAGGAAAGTCCAGACATCAAGGATGCTGCTTGGAATATCTTGAATGTCCTGAATTCTTTTCCAGTGAAAAAAGGGCTGCCCAACAGCAGTGTGGGAGACAGCAGCCAATGAGAAGTACATGAGCCCTGGAGAGCATGCCATCAATTTTGGGACTGTGGCTGATGGAGGGGAAACGGGAATGTATATTACAATGACTTCTGACGCCAACTGCTGTTATGCACAGAATAGGTTGCTAAAAAAACAAAGCCTGCTATTAATAGACGTTTTTTTAAAAAAGAAAGAAAAGAACAGGACAAAACAGTTCCTTGTACTTTTTAATCCTTTTCATCTGAGATGGCAAGCGGCCCATAACAAATTTGGTATGGCTATTGCATGGGTCATTGAAATAAGCTCATATGCTGAAACAGTAGATTAGGAGGAGGAAAATTCATGACTTTTACTTTGTTTCTTGATGTATAGATTACTTTCATGCTTGCTCACATCGCTAAACGTCTAAACACTACAGCCCAATCCTATCAGGCTAGTTATGACAGCAAAACAGAGTTCTGAGCATAGTACACCAGCAGCAGCCATTTTTGAGCCACTATCACAAATAATGGTGACAGTCAGCAACCTGTTCCAGAGCAGGTAAACCAGCATGGGGACTGAGAGGGAGAGAATCTGGGGGTAGGGTGAGAGAGGGTTGGATCCAGTGGCAATGGCGCCTGCTGGATCTTATCCCCTCTTTTCAAAAACCTCCCCACACCTTTCCCTTCCATACATCACCAAAATAGGTTTGAGGAGACACATAGGTAAGATACCTTTTTATGTACCTTCCGTTTGCCTCCAGTTCCCCCCTTCCACCATAACATACAGCCTGTGCCTTTTTGCCATGGCTATAGCCCTAAGGATAGTGTAGAGATTAAAATTGATGCAGCAGGTGAAATGGTGCAGTGATCTGAGGCTCTCTTTAAAATGGATGAATTTAGACTCCATGGAAACTAACAACCCAACCCTATTGAAAAAACCTCATTGCCAATGCAATTGTACCACCAGAGCACACACAGCATACTGTGAGGGCAGCAGGCCCAGAGGTCTCCTCTGGGTAAGGGAACAAATCTTTCCTAGGGATAAGCCCTGCATTTCTGCCCCCCTGGGTCTATTTGGATCTGCACCAACTACATAGCTGGCAGAAGTCCAAGTGGATCAAGGCTGGCTAGGAGGGTAGGATATCAGCGGTGCCACTACCTCTGATACCACTCCCTTCCGGACTCCACCCACCCTTCTCCCCACCCCAGTATCCCCCCTTTCCCCTTCCCACATTGTTCCACCCTCCCCTGCTTTCCTGCAGTCACCAGAGGATTTTTGATGAGCTGTTGACACATGCCCTTTGTCACTTGCTGCTTGCAGTGGCGACCCAGCTGCACTAAATGGTGTGTCACATTTTACAACAGCTGTAAAGGACCTTATGCTGCCAGAATGCTAGTTCCAGCAGTGCAAGGACCTCATAGGATTGGGCTGTGAAAGAGTCAATGAACACGTGGATATTCACATATCTTCATCACATCTTAGAGAATTGCCAGAATCAGTTATCATTGTCCTCAATGGCTAGTAATCTCAATTTGTGCCAAACAGGAAACCCTGCTTCAGTTAAATTCTAATTCAAATGCCATTTAGATTTAAATGATGATGAGCAGCAGAGCTTTCTCAGCAGTGGCATCTTCACCATAGAATTCTCTCCTTAGGGAAGCCTTTCAGAACAACTCTATGTTAACACGCAAAACACTGGCTAAAATTTTTGATTATACAGTTTGGGGGGCTTGAGGGGTCCTCCTTAAATGGGTTTTGCACCTTTTCTGTTTTCCCTTGTAAATTTTAATATCATGTTTATTGCCTGCTACTTTTATTTGACTTTAATATTTTATTTGTTGTAAGCCATCTTATGGGCCCTGACTTGGGTTAAAAGGCAGGCTAGACATATTAAAATACAGAGATATTCTATTCCTATGGAAAAAATGCCATAACATAGACCAGTATGCAAAAGCAAAACAAATTAGAATTGATTCTAATTAACTGCTTTCAACAGGGCTATTTCTGGACAGTGGAAAACTGATCCAAATGTTTTACCTCTACAACAGTCATTAGGTGTTTTGCTACTTCAGCATTTCAATACTCTACTATTCAGCATTTTGCCTTTTAATATGATTTGAAAATAACAAAACAACAAATAACATAACATTCTTTGTGAATAATAAAAAATAATAATATAGTACAAACAATGTGTGTGGTTCATATATGGTTGTCATTTGTGGAGAAACTAAGGGCACAATCCTAACCCACTTTCCAGCACTGACATAAGAATAATACAACTTCAAGGTAAGAGAACAAACAATGCCTTACCTTGAGGAGGCCCCCATGCCTGCCCCCCAACTGCAGGATGCAGCACATGCCCCACTGGCACAGCTATGCCAGTGCTTTAAAGTTAGTTAGGACTGCGCCCTTAGGGTCCAATCCTATCCCCGGCCATTACATAGCACTCAGTGCCACTGCAGGAGCATATGCTGCATGCTATGGGGGAGCCACCCCACCCCATCCCCCATGTTCAAGAAAAAAGGCAAAAAAAGTCGTTGGCCACTCAGAGCAGCTGCAACCACGCTGAACGCACAGTAACCCAGAAGTATTTGGTGATGGTATGGAAAAACATTAGAGACAAGCTGTGTCATGGGGGGAGGGGGACATGGGGAGAGTTCTGCATCTTGGGGAGAGTTCACACACACACACACACACACACACACACACACACACACACACACACGATTAGGTCACCCTGCAATCTGTGATAGATTATGATGTGAGAGTGCGTGTGCACCTATCCCTGCATTTCTAAAATGAATTTTCTCATGTGGATTTCCCTGTTTGGGAACACAGAAATGCATGAATACAATCTATAGAAGATCTGGAGGAAGGAAGATCAACACTTGTCTGTTTGTGCAGTTGTATCTCACTATGTAGGCATTCCATAAAAGGGGTTACCATAGGAGGGAGTATGAATGGGAATATTGTTTCAAGGCTTATTTGTAACGTGTGTTAGACTGATCAAATTTGCAGTTTCTCAACCTGGGGTTAGGCTTATGAGACGGAGGTGGTCCTCTTTGAAACACTTACATCACATGTGTCGTGTGGGACTTTCCTCATTCATGGCCCCAGGCAGCAAATACCAGCTTGTGTTCACAGGATTGCCGGGTAGTTAATCAGAAACTGATAAAAATAGGACATATGGACATCTTAGGAGAGGTTTAACAAGCTTACTGAAAAATCTGTACAATGTTTTGATGGAAATCAGCTGCAAAAACAGTGAAATGATTTAGGAGACGGGCTTTTTGTGTGTGTCTTACAGTTTATGAAAACAAGTATCATCTTGTGACAGTAATTTTATTTAATTTGGAATGAGTGCATATTTGTGTGTGTAACATACCACATTCAGCCAACAGACAACAACACAAGATATTGCAGTCAATCGGATTCTGTCTTGTGCAAAAATCAAGGTGACCTCGCACAGTTAATGGGTAAGATATTTGCCCTATGGCTCAGCATTCTGCCATAGACATCTGTTGTTACCAGGCCCCACGTGATTATTTTACTAAATATGAAAACTGAAGGACTGGCGTATTGCCAGCCCCAAATCATAATAATAGTGACTAATTACGTCCTTACACAGCCTTTTATTTTTCTGGTATTATTTATAGCCACCTCTAGCTTTTGGAAAGGTGGGGTATAAGTGTTTTAAATAAATAAGTAGCTGTCATTTTTGTCAGCTTTTGGAAAGGAAGTGACAGTAGAACAGGTTAAAACAAAGGGCAATGAAGGGTAGTGCTGGATCAGGTATGAAGAGGGAGCGGGTAATTCTGGCTCATATCCAGATCAGTGCGTTATAGTCATAATAAAAAGGTACTAAAATATACTGCATTAAAGTTTCTGTTATACCTTTGAAATAATTTGTTGTGTCTGGCATATACAAACTGCTTTAAATCATAACCAGGAATCCACTGTAACAAATAACCAGCTAAGCGGATAGATGATCAAAACCAATAATTGCCAAAAAATAATTCTGAAACCACTTTTAGAAAAAGATTTATACTGGAATGGCTTGGATTTAAAGACCAATATTGCAGAAATGTTTACCTTTTCTGCAGTGTTGGGAAAACCCAGCAGGGCTTGACTCAAGTTGAGTTGCAGAGTCACTGCCCCCCATGACTCAACTCGAAAAAGAGTCCTAACGGGGGCACTTTAGAGTTTCCAACTCTAATGGACTTGTCGAGTCACCCCCACCCCAGCTGCGGAAAAAATGGGACTGCTGCAGGGGAGTGTGTGTGTTGGAGCTCTCTTTTTCTCACTCCCCTGCTATCCCTGCCCATCTGTAAAGAGGGCAGGAGGGGTGGAGGGATGCCAAGAAAGCGGGGACAGAAGTGGTAAGAGGATGGTCATGAGCAGCAGCTGGGAGGCTTACCAGGACGAATCGATCCTTGGCAGACCTACTCAGAAGTAGTCCCAATGTAGCTGGTCGTTCAATGAAGGTCCCTCCCCCAAGTAACAATGGAGTCAAGAAGCCGCCATGGGGTTGGAAAGCAGAATTGGGCAAAAGAGTTTTATCCCATCTCCCTGGGTTTCTGACAAGAAACTCCTTGGACTCCTCCTCCAGCTCTCCCTCAGCCAATAAAAATATCCAAATGCCCATAGTTTGTCCAATGATCATTGGTTCCTTCCTTCCTATCAGAGATGGGGAAAAAGAGCCCACTCCTGCCTCCCCACCTCCCACTGGATGCATTAACCCTTTCCTGCCTCCTGACTAGAACTTCCTGCTGCTCACTGTTGGAATGCTTGCCCCACAAATTTTTCCATGCCACAAAAACAGTAAGCAAGCATCCCCAGACACAGGCAGACTTGAGTCAGCATGTGTGGGGATGAGTGCCAAGTCAGGCACAGTGCAGACACAGGTTTTCCATGCAACAAAGGCACGTTTACGAGGCCCTAGCACTGGCAGAGCACCAGTGCTAACATCACCGGCCATCCCTGGTCTAGCACCGGTGGATCACTGGTGCTCTACCGCTTGGCGGTCACATGGACTACCAAATGGCGGAGAGGTAGGTAAGCACATGGGGGGGAGGCAGGGAGGAAGCATTCCAGGATGGGCAGAGGGTGGGGAGAGGGGGGAGGAGGTGTGCCGGGGAGAGGGAGCAAGGCGGGAGGGAGGTGGAACTGGCCGCTGGCCCAACCCGGAGGCTCTTGATTCTACCGCGACCCAAGGGTTGCCGTAGAATTGAGTAGCCCTATTGTGGGGCTACATGCCTTCCCCCAGGAGCTGGCGGAACTGCCCAGAGAGTACTTAGGATGCTGTGGCAGCCATTTTCAGCACCATGGTAGCCCCATGCACCAGGCAGCTCAGGATTGGGCTGCTTGATGGTGAGTGGGGGGGGCCACTTACACAGTGCATTGCATTGCCTGTAATACTTACTGCACCACCCACCCATAGCTACCCTATTGCAATACAATACAGGAAAGCTGGGTTCAAGTCACCCATTTAAACAATAGGTTTATTATACCATGGCACCAATTACTTCTCTTAAGTTATAAACTTTTATAGTTTTACAAGCATTTTTTATAGATGTTATTTTTGTCATTTCCAGGCTGCATTTCAGAAACCAGATTTCTATACTTATTATACTTCTGTTGGCTGGATAAGAAGACAAGACCTAAGTCATGCAGTGTGCATGAACTGGGCAAGCTGTCCTTTTATAGTCATAAAGAAAGTTGGACCGCAGTTTGAGAAAGAGACAATTTGTAATCCTGCTGCAATGCAACATTCCAGACAAGCCCTTGGAGAGTTTCAAAGCTCACAGTGCTGGCAGTTCTCTCGCTCCAAGAATTTGAATGCTTAATGCTGGTGCTTTGCAAAGTGACCTGGTAAAGAAAGCATGGCAAAGGGGAAGGATTAGCAGTCAATGGGAAGGCAAACCAGGCAAACTCCCTCTCTGCCTAGGCTAAGTGTGAGCTCTTGAAAGGAGAAGACACGCAGAAATCGCACTTTGCAGACTCTCACTTTCCTCTTCAATGAATCTATTTCAAGTACTTTTCCGTTTAATAAAAATAATAGAAAACAAAACCCTGGTGGAGTATCCATCATTACTGGCAGGGGATTGTAGAAGGAGAGAGTATATATATGGGAGTTCCAAGGGAACCCGGAAGTAGCATGCAGTAATATACCTATGTAGACAGCAGGGCCACCTTTAAGCCAATTGGACCAATTGCTTCCAATTGGGTCCTGTGCCTAAGGGGCCCTGCTGGTAGGGTAATCTACTCTAGTCTTGTCAAAAACACACAAGAACACATTGCAATGGGCATTTTGAATTTTTTTTCTAAATAAAACGTAAAATCAATATTTTTGCTAGATCATTTCATAGTCACTAAAACAAGTGGTTTGTCCTATTTCTTTTTTAAAGGTACTCTACACATTTTCTTTGTTTACTTGTAGGCTTACATGGGAACAGAAACCCCACATGTGCCAAGACACAACCTGTACATCACAGCAGCTGCTTCCACTCAGTCTGCAATCTTATACGTGCTTTCCTGGGAGTAAGCTCCACTGAACACAATTGGGCATACTTCTGAGAAGATGTGCTCAGGGCGTCTGTAAGATTGCAATGTAGGAGACAGTAAGATTCAAAAGACTACTAAATGCATTTTTTCCTCTCTCTTTTTTTTTTTTACATGATCCTCCCACAAATCGTTTGTAGTGTTATACATATGGGATGGGACATCAATTGACATCAGAAAGCAAAAAATGAAATTTTCCTCTTTGATTATATGTTGTAGATGCAGACTAGAACATCTTCCAATAAACTTTTTTTAAAGAAAAAAAGAAGAGTATAAAATGAGTACTGCACAGCTTTGGGGGACAAGTAACTTTTAGATTGGTTAAATTAGAGTAAATTAAATTAGATTAGCTTAGACACTTGTGGATGAAGCTTTGTTGAATGATATAACAGCAGAGTTGTTATGGCCTTATCCTATCCAACTTTCCAGCACTGATACAGCCATGTCAGCTCATTCTGCAGTTGGGGGGGGGGGGGTAGTCACAGAGGCTTCCTCAAGGTAGGGAAAGGTTTGTTACCTTGGGACTGCACTGCAGCTGCATTGGTGCTGGAAAGTTGGGTAGGATTGGGCCCTCTGCCTCTAAAGATTAGGGCCAGGAGGGAATCACAATTCATACAATGAGATGTGTGTGTGACAACACTTCTGAGCAAACTGTACAGTACATGTTGAAATACACACAAGATGATGTGAAGATGTAGGGAAAGGATTTGTGACACACATCACTCACAAATGATGTGATGGCCTCTATCCAATAGATGTCAATGATGTAAAGTCCACAAGATACTCACAATAGCAATTGATGTTGCTGAGGTTACATCATGGATAGCAGCAGTATGTTGTGAGAGATTGCTGAGAAAATGTGATTTCTTCAAACAGAACAACCACCTGGAGGAAAAATTCCTGGACCACCCACAGCAGCCTAATGACCATGGCAGCATAAGGGGAAAAGATATTGGAATGAAACCTACAAACTCAGGCATGAGTAAAGGCAATATGCCAATATAAGCACACATTGGCTATAATTTGTGTGCACGAGAGCACATGCTAAAAACAGTAGGTTGGATCTAGAGCAGTGCTTCCCAAACTCCTACAAGGGAGCTGGGAGCACTGTAAGTTGTTGCGGGGGAGGGGGGAAGGCAGCAACATGATCCCAGGATCATATCTCCTGTGGGGATATGGGGGGGGGGGTCAAGGGGATGCGTAAAAGTGTAAAAAAGTGTTTAAAAAGAGAAAAATGGCACTCCTGGTTTTGTCATGAAAACTGGAGGTGCCTGGTTTTTTTTGTTTTTTTTTAGACTTTCGAAGGCATGGTGACTCCTGCAGAGGCTCCTTGCACCCCCCAGAACTGCAGCACTGGCTGCAGGTAAATAGAAACCCCCCTCCTGTCCCCGGCAGCAGCACGATCCTAGGGATCACATTGCTGCCTTCCCCCCTCCCTGCCTCTTAAAGACGCATTGGCCAGTGCTTCCCAGTTTGAGAACCACTGCTCTATAAAAATGTAAGGTGAATTATGCTTAAGTAATTTGGCTTTCTTGCCTCCTTCCCCATAGCAGCCACCTGTGCCTCCCTCCCAAATCCATTCTTGAGGGTTGGGTTGAGGATTTACTTCTGGTTTCATGAAAGTGTCTTCTGGTTGTTTCCATTGGCCTGTGGAGGTCAGCAGTTGCCTGGCCCTAAAGAAGGAGGTGGGTAGCAGTGCCTATTGCCACTGAACAGGCGGATTGCAGGAGGAGGACCCCTGATAGCCCATCACTCATTTCTCCTGCTTTGTCCCCTTTTTCCTTTTTCAATCTGGGGTTTGGGAGAAGGAGGAGGATCCATGGACGTGAAAAGATGGGACAGAAGTGGAAACCCCCTGCCAATCTACTGCTTTGGGCAACAAGCTGGCCTCATGGATGGATCAGTCCTAGGATGGGTCACAGAGGAATGCAGAAGGTGAGAACTGGGAGGACTACATTACAGGAGTGCAGGTGTCTTTCTGCTTACGGCAGGCACCTTTGAGCCCAACCCAACAATAGGAATGGTCCCATTATTTCAGATTTATTAGGTAGCCCAATCCTAACTAGAATTGGGCTGACCTTTACATCAGCATAACACAGTTCTGCCATCATAAATGACCATATGGTGGCACAAGCATCACACTGGTGGGGGCCATTTTGATTCTGCTGCTGCCAAAGGTGGCAGTTTCTGGGTTTGGCTGTCACTGCCAGCTACCTCCAGAAGTGAAGGTAAGCCAGTGGTGGGGGTGAAGAGGGCTGGGGGTGAGCGGAATGGGGTGGGGATGGGGGTGAAGGGGAGTTTCTGGGTGGGTAGGGGGCAAACAGGAGGTGGAACAGGAGAGGGAGGAGCAGATTTTGGCAGCACCAGCATGCACCAGATCCTAACCCCATTCCCTGTTGCCTTCCCTCTTCAGCTGGCACAGATCCCAAGGAGAAAGGATTGGGCTCAAAATTAGGTAATTTCAGACATTTCTGTTCTTCTCTTGTAGATATCATGATTTGCAACAGCACATGCTGTTGCTTAAGCAATTTGGCTTTCTTGCCCTCCTTCCCCATAGCAGCCACCTGTGCCTCCCGCACACACACATACACACACTTTAGAAGAGTTCTCTTTTGCAATAGTGGCAAAAAGGAGAATATCCATCCACTACAGCTGCTGCTTTTCTCATTCCCATCTCCTGGTAAATGCCCCTGTAGCTTACGGAGTGATGATGGAGGAAGCCAAAGGTATAGTGGTCCTTCTTTGGTGGGGCTCTAAAATTCTGAGGCCCAACATTGCTTGTCTGTGGAATTTTAAAATGACACCCAGCTGAAGGAAGGGCCACTGATTTTCCCCCTCCTTCTGTTCAATGGTGGAGATGTTTACCAGGGAGTGGGGGAAAGTAGTGACATGGAGGAGAAATCTCCACCATCTGCTTCCCAAGTCAGAGGAGAGCGTTCCTTCATATCACAACCAGATGAGCTCTGAGGGAGACCTCATCCCTCAGTCAGTGAATGCTTGGGCAACCATTTATCCCAGCCCTAACAAGAAAGAGAGAATCACCAAGCACTAAACAATTACTGCACTTAAACAATTGATGTGGCAAAGAGACACTCAAATATTCTATGAGATAAGAAAACACACATGCTAACATGTGTTTATTCTAAAGAAAATGCCCATTACCTCTTTAATTTCTGTATGTATAGTTTGGGCCTAAGTCAGACAAGGTAGGAGAAATTTGGGAAGCATCAATTCACAATGTGTTCTTTTTTAAAGTTGAATAAACAACAGAATGGGCATATAAAGACGAATTCAGAAAAGATAACATAAAAACATGCCAGTGCCTAACTGAAAAATCAGTTATCACATTTTTCTGTTGTTCTGTAGCAGAGAGAAGTGAGTGGAGATGTATAACAGACAGCCCTGTGACACTTTTAACCACTGTGGTGTTTTTTCCCCCAGGTGTCAGCCACATTCTTCCTCTTTCTAAGGCTCTTAAGAAAAACACCTGATTTTTATTTTCTGGGATATTTCAAACTCTGTTATAATTGCAGTTTTGAGAGAAAATTCAAAAAAGCATTACATTGTCAGAATTCCCTTAGAGTAAAATAGATGTGGTGGAATAATCATTTCTCTGGAGACACTGAACCTTTCTGTATATCATTATCATGATTACTCAGATAAATCGCCAAAAGTCTGTTCACATTAGCTTGTCCTAATGCATGTTCTTAACAGCTAGTAATTGACCATAATAATAATAATAAATACAGGTATTTATCTACCGCCTTTCTTGGTCATCAGATTTCTTCTCAGACTTTAATTCAAGGCGATTTACATAGGCAGGCTGTTCTAAATCCCTGTAGGGATTTTTACAATTCAAAAAAGGTTTTATCTTTCAAGAACCACAACATTTCAGATGGATCTTTTATGATGTGGTATCACATTCTGGCCTCTAGTTTCCTCCCATGCAGGCTGACAAGCAGCTCCTTCATCTCTCACTTGAAGGGCGGCCAACGAGCAGGTGGAATAACTCGGCTCAGCTTGTCCGCTGCTTCAAGGTCTCGCCATTCACAGTGCTGTTGGCGATCTTTCGATGTTATCTTCAGGCAAACGGAGGCTCTACCCTCTAGACCAGACCTCCTGCCCTAATTAGAATGATCTTCTGTGGCTGGGCTATGTCATTCCCTCTAAAAAGAAAAATATCCTAGGATTTCCTTTTGCCTTGAATGGACATTAGGGGGTGCTATTGTACTGGATGTCTCAAGTACCCAAACAATCAAAAATCTGAGTAGGGCAGCTCTATTATCTCCACAGTACTGTGCTCTGTAGTCCCATAAAATGTAAAAACATGAGTTTCTCTTATAAAATCAGTGATTAGTTCAAGATGTAAAAGCTTCTGTTCAGCTAGCAGTGCCATTGCACAAGATGTATATATTGCTGGTATCTTATCACTTCTAATGATAGATTATGAAAGATTTTCAGTGTATTAGGAGACTATAGGAAAGAAAAATTTTGAACCTGAGTTTGTATGGTTGTAACAATTTACGACATATAATATAATAATAATATAATATACAGTATTTATATACCGCCTTTCTTGGTCTTTATTCAAGACTTTATTCAAGGCGGTTTATACAGGCAGGCTTATTAAATCCACGCAGGGATTTTTACATATTGAAAGAAGGTTCTCTCTTTCAAGAACCACCACATTCAAGATGTTACACTCCGATCTGGTTTTAACATTCTGGCCTCCATCCTCCCACACTCCGAGCAGATGGAACAGCTCAGCTGCAGCTTGCCGGCTGCTTCAAGGTCGCACGGTGCCGGTGGCCTCGAACTGGCGACCTTGTGGATGTTAATCTTCAGGCAAATGAAGGCTCTACCCTCTAGACCAGACCTCCTGGTCTATTTATGACATATTTGATTGTTCATTATTTTTCAAGGATCTTAATGCTCAGATTCTTTGGTCTGATGTTCAGAACTTATCCCCCACATCACATATGGTTTTTCTTTTACTGCTTTATCCAGGAATACATGCCACTTGTATTACTTGCTTTGACGTAACTTTTTCTGCAGAACATTGAATCAGTGCAGTGGGATGGATGGCCTAAATAACTTCAGTGTTGCTTTATGTTTTTTGTTTTGCTATGCTGCTTTGAAATGTTTTTAACTGAAAAGGATGATATACATTTTAGAAATAATTAAATAAATTTAAGAAACTTTGTATAACACACAATTCTTTTAAAGTTCATTTTTCTGCTTTTTTGCTGAAGCAGGTATCAACATACCCGTACAATTTGGAGCAGCCAGCAAACCTGCACCTGGGTTTCATAAGCTCTCTGCTTCTATTGTCCTAAGTCAGTCCTCCCCAAACCTTGGCTGGCAGTCCCAAGCTTAAAATGTTTGCAGTCAAGCATAACCCAAATGCTTATTATAATCTCTTTAAGATGTTACTATAATGTATTTCTTTCAAGAATGTCACATATCTGAAGGCAGTCTTTTCCTGGATGGATAAGAGCTAGGAAAATTCATACAAGACAGGTGCTGTTGGCTGGAAATTCATCAGTTTGAAGAGGCTTACATGTTACCAAAAGGGCTGTTTTGTTTAGGGGAATTAGTACACTACCCTTACTGGAACCTCAGGATCGCAGGCTGGATAACAAGACGGCATAATGCAGAGAAATTCTCTTTAGCTTAAAGAGGAGACTGGGAGAAAGATAACTTTTAATAAAAGATTATAGCTTTATTACTAAAACACAAAGGTAAACATAATGCACATGGAAAAATGATAGGTATATGTTCCTTGGTCCTAGTACTTGAATCTAGTGTACCTAGCTTTCATGGTGGTTGCGTGTAAATGTATTTGGTGCATCCGAGGAAATTAGAAAAGGAAAAGGTTGTAGGGAAGGATTTTAGGGGTCCCTGGTCTGCCAAACCCAGTTGCTAACTAAGGATGGGGAGAGAAGGGGAGAAAGGGGGGGAAGAAGGAAAGAGTTTCAGGCGCTAGTTTTAATATGGACTGATTGTGTCCAGGCTTGACTACTGCAGTGCACTTTATGTGGGGATGACCTTGAAAACAGTACAGAAGCTTCAACTCATACAATGGAGTTCTCTAGCTATTAACCTGAGTGCATTGTTATGAACCAGTATTGTAGCATCTGCAAATTTGCTGTTGAGCCTAATTCAAGGTGCTGGTTATTACCTTTAAAGCCCTAAACAGTCTAGGCCTGAGTTGTCTGAAGGATCACTTTCACCTACATATTCCTGTTCTTCACATCATCCCAGTTTTCTTCTCTGGTTCACCATCAACACAAGGTTTGTTAGCATCACCCAGGAACATGGCTCTTTTGGTGGTATTACTGTGTCTATGGAACACAGTGCCAGAGGAGGTCCATTAGATCTCCATATTGACAGATCTCCATATATGACAGGTCCATATCTCCATATTGACAGATCTCTTAATCATGTCCATTAAAAAGTAAGTTCCACTGTGTTCAATGGAGTTTACTCCCAGCGAAGTATGTATATGATTGTGGCCGCCTTGGTCATGTGCTACAGCATGAGAAGGGATGGATATAAACGAATGCTTTAAGCACTCTCAGAAATCCTTCCTTTTTCCATATTCCTTTTAATTGATTTGTTCTATTCTTGCTCAACTGTTTTATTGTTTGAATTTTAGTGTTGCCGGAAGTTTTGAATTTTTGGATGTTGCATTTTTATTGCAAACCACTTTATGCAAATTTTTCTTAGGAAAGTGGTATTAAAAACAATGAAATAATAATACATGATAAGAACATTAGTTCCAATTCCTAAAGAACACTTATAGTGGTTAGTCTTTTGCAGTAAAAACAACAATGAAGAGTTCTGTGGCTCTGGATGAATCAATGTATTGTGACATAAGTTCCTTTAATTCCCATCAGAATTAACTTATAGGCCCCTATTTATTTTTTTAGCTATTATATTTATTTGAAAAATGAAAAGTAAAGAGCAATACAGTTCAGGTCACAGCATGTTTCTCCTTGGTTCATATCTGTACACTTGATTCCCTACTGACAGGAAATCTTAAGAGGCCTGATCCCAAGAAGAATGAGGCCTCTTCAAAACCTTCTCAGATGACATGCACCCACATGGTTTCTCAACCAGAATATTTCTTAATGGGATAAGATAGCACTTTCACCACATTCTGACTACACTATCAAGGCTCTCTTAAAGCATTACACATAACATTGGTCCCCATGAGTTCTATAGTCAATTTTTAAAACATGCCTTTGCAAACCCAGCCAACTTCTCCAACTCCTGCCCCAATCTACAAAATATTCAACTCCAATAAAACTCTTCTTGAAAATATGTCTCTAAAAGCCCTACAATTTTGGTAAAAGTTATTTCTGACTAACTGCCTATGGTCTGAATTTTGTAGATCAATCAGAGATGTAAACATATTTGAGGCAGGAGAATGAGCTTTACGTAAAAAGAGCCTAGTTGGTTGAGTTCTCGCTCTGTGTTTCTCCGTCATTACATTTTCTTTCGTTTCATTCTTCTCAATTTCATTCAGTAAAGGCGGCTGTATTTACATCTGGGCTTCCTTTCCAGATGGGACATTATTAATAGATATACAGATTGCATGCATACACAAACAGTGTTATGGGCTTGGTTTCTTTCAATCTGGACTGTATCAGTTTTGTTACATTTTATTATGCTTCTGGTTTTCATTAATTTTTTAAAGTCAAAAGTGGAACATTGGACATCTCTCTTTCCCTTCTTTATGCAACGTTCCCTCATTCCATACCTAATGGCTTCTATGCCACTGCAACGTAGGTCTTTGAAGGGTAGGGGGGTTGTGAATAGGAGGTGAGACAAGGGAGTGGGGCCGTGGGGAGACTTGTTTGCCTCAGGCTTGTTAACTTGAGCATACTCTCTCTTTCTCAAATTTGTTTTCTCAGCTGGTGGCACACTGCACTACTGCCCCAATGCCATCAGTCCTGTGGAGAACAGTTTCATATGGGATCTGAAGTAGTTTTTAAAACAGAGGTGGAGGCCGAAGAAAAAGAGAATTTAATAACAGCTTGGAGGCTGAATCTCTATATTTGCTTAGCATGTTGAAATATGCGCTGTGTAAACATTGCACATTCCACCTGCTGAAACATTTGCCAAACAACTCACAAAAAGGACTTGCTTCTTTTACAAAATAGTTCACATTTTCCTTGCTTTGCTTTATGAGCCGTTGACTTAATATGCCATCCCACTGCCTCTGCCCTTCAACTGACATGCCTCAACTATTATAGATCAGTACTTTCTGAACCTAGACTGTGTTTTTGGAAAATATATTCCACCCATGTTCTGGGAAAGATCAAGATGGCATACCCATCACTCCCATGAAAACTTCCAGCCAGGCAGTGACCAGACCCGTACCTACTTAGCTTTGGCAAGTTTGCTAGAATCTAGATCATTTGGCCTTGCACCATGTCCTGGTTGGCAACCTTCAGTCTCGAAAGACTATGGTATAAGCCTATAGCACCTGGTATTCCCAGGCGGTCTCCCATCCAAGTACTAACCAGGCCTAACCCTGCTTAGCTTCCGAGATCAGATGAGATCAGGCATGTGCAGGGTAACAGTTGAAAGAAAGATTCTTTTTCATTCTGGAACACATTTGTGTTCATCTGCATGACTGCATTGCAAATTCCTGTCATTGTAGTATTTGGGCACTATTTGGGGGGGGGCGAGATCCTAATTTTTTTCCTAGAAGACACATGTATATAAATCATTTGCCTCTTTTGCCCACACATGAGAGTGCAGTGTCTCCCATGGATGGGGTATATCGTCAACGGAGAAACAAAGAGGGAAGTGCAAACCACATTGGACTTCTTCTACCCTCCTCCTTACATTCCCCCCAAACTTCTGAAGTGTGACCCTCAGGGCCCAATTCTATGCTGTCCACCACCTTGTGCTACAGCAATGCCAAAATGGCCTCTGCTGTATCCTGCAGGGCAGGAGAAGCAGCCACAGATCTCATCAGGGTAAGGGAACATCAGTTCCCCACAGCCCTTATGGGTTTACTTGGATCTGCACCAACAAAATGCTCGTGCAGATTTGAGAAGCCCATGTTGGGCTTTCAGGTGCAGGAGGGGGGATAGGATCCAACAGCAGCCTTTGTCACCATCCCCACGCCCTCCCAGGCCTGAACTGCCCCACAGGTTGCCCTCCCCTGCCCAGAAACAGCCTCTCCACGTCCTTCCCCACCCAGTTATGCCTTCCTGCCAAGAGGCTGAGAACTTACTGTTCACGGGTACCCAGCATCCTGACAAATGGCACTAGCCTTCCTGCTGGCACCTCTCCCTTCCTGGCTACCGCAATGTGCCTTATGGCACATTTGCAACATCCATTGCCTGGGCAGCACGCATGCGAGTGGCACTGCTCAGGCAGAGGATTGGGCTGTAAATGATCAAAACTAGCCCACACCTTGAGAGTTAGGCTTTCAGATAGACTCCTAATGTCACAGGGTAGTGGGGGGGGGGATATCTCAGCTACTAGACCTCTCTTTTTGAAATGATGCAAAGTTTGCAAGGAGGAAATTATTTTTTTAGTTGTTAAAATGTATGGGTTTCTCCTGACCTTGACAGAATTAAGAATCTTTGCTGGATAGTTTGATCACTAATTGTGTTCTTATCTTTATTTTGTGCAGTAAACTCAAAGATTATCTACACTGATGAAACAGATAATGTTTGTACCCTGATAGTTAATACGGTATAGTGTTTGATGGACATTGAGCAGAAGAAACCAGTGGGGTATAGTGGTTAGAACATATTGAATTTACACAGCACAGGTTTGGGTTCAAATCCCTGCTCAGCCACAAATCTTACAGAGTGACTTTAAGTACAGTACCTGTTAACCAAACCAACCTCTAAGGAATGTAGCAAGCATAAAGGGAGAGAAAGAGCCATGCATACTTTCTAGTGGAATAAAAATGTGGCAAATAACTAGGAGCGAGCAGCATAGACTCTTCCCCAAGGTTAAGTTACAGTTAAGTAAGATGCAACTGATTTTTACCGCCCGCCCCCCCCCCCCCCAAAAAAAAATTGCCCAGGTGCTAATGTTGGGTATCACAAAACTGCAATTTATAGTTCTTTAACAAATAGCCAAGGCGGAAGGATGTGAAGGCTACATGGATACATGATTCTGCCCACCTGTTACCTTGACCATCAATGAATGGATGATTTTAGGCAAAAAAAACTATTTCTCAAGCTCACCTACAGTATGTGTATAATACTACTGGCTTAATTTTGGGGTTTTGTCAGGATTGTAAAGATTACCAAGGAATATGCAATGTGCTTTGAACACTTGGAAAAGTACTACATAAACCCTAGGTATTATGATGGGCTACCGCTACCTTTCTCCTTTGAATTTTCATAAAGAACCACTGCCCCGCATCTCTGAAGAAAACCACAATTTGCCCTAGTAGAAACGTCTGCCCTCCTCAATTACAAAGCCAAGCCATGTGCAATGGATTCTTTGCCTCCTTGCAGCAAGTACGTTTCCTTTAAAGCATTTCATCCCTTTTTATCATAATTTGCTAATGCCTGAAACCTGAATCATGCAAAAATATCTCCAGCTCTTAAAACACTCTTCCCCTTTCTTCCCAGCAGGGCAACTCTGCCTCAGAACTAAATGTGAAGAAAGAGAGGGAGGAGGTAAAGGAAATAAATAATTCACTACACCCTTCCAGGCAGAAAGAGACATTCTAGTAATCAGTCAGATGCAAGAAGGTCAAATTAACAATAACAAAAGGCGCAGCATAATGAAGTTGAGGGCGTAGTCCTGACTGGGATGCCAGTTTCTCTTGCCAGCAGAAACAAGAATGAAAAGCAAGGTAAAGTGATGTCATCAAGAGATGAGTTTTAATCCCCTCAAGGCAGGTGATTTTTTTGCTTGGAAAATGCTCTGACATATTAACAATTGAACTCAAATTCTGTCCAGTTCTACAGTTGTCAGAACCTATCTTACTGAGGCATTACCCCCTCGACTGAGCATATGCATAGCGAATATTACAGGCACAGCCCTATCTCTGGATATAGTTAGGTGGGTGAGTATGAGGCAGAGGTAAAGGCGCACTTATGTATATGTATTAATTCCACAAGAGGGGTCATGAAACGGGAACATTCAGTATGCTTTTGAAGGGATAGCATTTCATCAGAAACAGCCAGGAATAAGATATGATTTGGTAACTTTGCTAATCCATTAAGTATACATCAGGCAAACAAGTTATTATTTGGAACATTCTTCTAACAAGGAAACAATATCCCACTGAGTTTAGGTGTGGTGGATTCCAAAACAGAGTATGACTTTCAGTGGTTTTATGCCATGCTGATTTTGATTTGAAAGTATACGAACCATAAAACAAGAATAACCAGAAAGCAACTTGTAATCCTAATAGCATTATTATGGCCTACAAAGATTCTAATCATGGCACACCATCAAATTTAAGGTAAATTAACTTGTAGTTCAGCTGAATCCACGTCATCTACAACTATTTTAAGCCTATAATCACTGGCCGTCCAACTGTGAAGCAAAGTGAAGTGGATTGCATCAGCAACAGATTGTGAGAGGCCCACGGGAGTGACAGATTCAGAGTATGTGTCACTAGGGCCCCACGAGAGGGGGTGCCCAATGCTATTGTTTCCCACCACTGATGCATCAGCACCAAAATGGCTAGCACTGCATCCTGTAGAGGGGGGCAGTTGCACAGGTCTCCTCTGGGTAAAAAAACAATCATTCCCTTACTTCAGGACTTTTCAAACTGGGGTGTCGCAATGCCCCAGCCTGTGGGCCCTGGCCCCTGCCCCCTTAAGAGGCGGGGGCAGCCTGGAAGCAGGGAGGAGGCAGCGCCACTCGAGGGGCTGCAGGGGCTTGGGTACATGTACCCAAGTCCCTGCAGCCTCCTGGGGGTGCCGGGAGCCCGGCGCAACCTGCAGCAGGGCTCCCCGCAGCAGTGAAAGTAGATGTGGAGCAATCGCACTCCACTTCCGCTTTAGTGGAGGCGGGGCACGTAGTGAAAGTAGATGTGGAGCGATCACACTCCACTTCCGCTTTAGCGGAGGCGGGGCACGATTGCTCTGCATCTACTTTCACTGCTGCGGGGAGCCCTGCTGCAGATTGTGCTGGGCTCCCTGCACCCCCGGGAGGCTGCAGGGGCTGTACCCAAGCCCCTGCAGCCCCCCTGAGCGGCGTGATCCTGGGGATCGCCGCTGCCTTCCCCTGCCCCTGCTGCCTCCTCCCACCCACCCACGCAAGAACTTAGTGCCCATGCAACCCACGCAAGAACCACCGCCTTACTTGGAGCTAAGCCTCCACAGTGCATGGGGGTCTAGTTGGATCTGCTCTAGCGGAAGCATTGTAGCAGGCCCATGTGAATCCACACCATGGGATCGGGAAGGAGGTAAGGATTGAATGGGTTCTGCTTCCTCCACACTCACCTCCATGCTGAACCCAATCTGCCCATCCCGTGCCCCGTTGCCACTCTGTTTGGGCCTCCCCCCACCCTGTCTGTCCGTGGCTTTTTCTGACACATAATCTGCCTTTAGAAGCGTATGCTTTCTAACGAAGAATGTACCATATGCCATAGAATCATATATGGAATTCTGACAGCTCAGTTCTATAAATGTTTACTTGCAATTAAGTTTCACTGTGTTCAATAGGACTTACTTTTTGTAAGTGTGTATAGGATTGTAGCCTTACTCACCCATTAAGAATACAAAACGTGATAGAATAACTGAGGGCAGACTTGAGATTACTTAAGTCACCTCACTGACCTGATAGCAAAACATGCCATTACCATAATATTTTTCTATATTCTATTATTGGTATACTACAATGAGTGCCATTGATGCCATTTTTCTCAAATCCCAGTGAGCATAGTATTGTAGAAGCAAGATGAAAATCTGTACAGTTATTCATTATATAAAACATAGCTTAGAACCATGGCTATTTTGAGGGTTATTCACATGAGGTAACATACTGGAAAAATGATAGCACAAAATAATTTACTGTAGAGTGACTGCAGACACTATGAAATAAATGAGACATCTTGGGGGTCTTTGCTTCACTGACCACTCATTGCTTGGCATCTGCTTTCAAATATGACAGTTATTCATCACATTACAATTATGTCACCAGTGTAGTTTTGGAAACTGTTCATATGTGATGTGAAGCGTTTTCAGTATAGGATGTAAGTAGGCAAATTCATTTACTGCTTTAAATATAGCTTCCTTCCTTGAGGCATGCTGAAATTTATTTATCCAAATTTACCTGCTGGCAAATCCAGGTATCAAGAGTCTGCCAGCCCAACCCACCACCACTGCACAGCGATACAGCAGCACCAATGTGGCTTCAGCTGTATCCTGCAGGGGAGTTTTGGCATGTTGAGGCCTCCTCCCTGCAATAAGGAAAAATTTGTTCCCTTGCCTGGGGAAGGCCCATGCCAGCCTACTGGGTCTATTCAGATCTGTACCAGTGCTATTGCTGGTACAAGTCCATAATGACCCATGAAGGCGAATCAGGCCTGGGAAGAAGGTTAGGATTTGGCAGTCAATGCTGCTAACTAACCTGCCATTTCCTAGGCCTGTTCCAGCCTCAGTGGCATCACTAGGATTCACGTCACCCAGAGCGGTAGGCCTGCGCGGCACCCCATGCAGTGAGCAGGGCAATGCCCCAGGTGGTGGGCGTGGTGATGTACAATTGCCCCACCCCCATTGGTTTTTTGGCTCTACCTTTTCTTAGAACACAGATATTTCAATGTGGTTTGTTCATTGCATTCTGCATAAAATTACACATTGATTGATATATAACATGATGACATTATTCTTCCAAATTCTGATTTTAGTGATTTTGAAAACTTGCAGAGTTACACACACACACACACACCCCTGTGTCAACTTACTAACAACTTATTGCAGCGGTTCTCAAACTTTTAGCACTGGGACCCACTTTTTCGAATGACAATCTGTCCAGGACCCATTGGAAGTGATGTCATGGCCAGAAGTGACATCATCAAGCAAATTAAAATAAATAATTATAAATAATTACATTAAAATAAAATAAATAAATAAATAAGGGAGGAGCCAGGTCTGTTCCACCAAGTGAATCTACTCTGAAGTAAGTCCTATTGTGGTTAATAGGGCTTACTCTCAGGAAAGTGTGGGTAGGATTGCAGCCTGTGAGCCCAATCCTATGCATATCTACTCCAAAGTAAGTCCCATAGTGCTCAATGGAGCTTACTCTCAGGAAAGTGTGGGTAGAATTGCAGCCTGTGAGCCCAATCCTATGCATATCTACTCAGAAGTAAGTCCCATAGTGTTCAATGGAGCTTACTCTGTAGTCTGCCTGCAATAACAACCCCCCCCAAAAAGAATCATTGAGATTTCCAGCCCTCCCCATTGCCCAATTTAAAGTTCTTCTATTTCAGGCATATCAGGATAAAGACCCACTTGGCTTTACAAGTGCAAAATAGAGAACATTCCCCTTACCAGTTCAAGCCTCTTTTTTTGTCCTTTTTGGTGGGGGGGTGGAGGCTGCTGTCTGTGCACTCCAGCTCCATCGGATCAGGACCATTCTGGTGTCCTCACATTCCCCTTTGCCTGGCCTGACCACCAGCCAAGGCACGTCTGCCTACTCGCAGGTAAACGTGACCATGTGGCTGCTTCACTTTCCATAGGGCTCAATAGACTGCAGCTGGGAGGGAAGCAGGGACCTCCTCCCTTTTGTGTTTTTGGGGGCTGCATTCATTGGATCAGGACCATTCTGACGTCCTTGGAGTCCTCTCAGCCTGCCCTTTCCGACGGACTATGGCAAGTACACCTACTCGCGAGTAAACGCGCAATACGGCTCACTTTCACTTTCCATAGGGATTCATTCATTTTTTATTTCCAGTTTTTTGGCCATAATTTTTGAAGGAAAGGAGCTATTTCAATTCCGTTTTTTGCATTGTACTCTGCTGGGAATTCTGCATCTGACAGTGTATGGCATGTCATGGTAGCTCCTAAAGCTGCAAGTTTAGTGCATCCTCCCCCAGGACGCGTCACCCCCCATCGCGTACCCCAGTGCGGCCCACACACTCCGCACCCCCCTAGTGATGCTACTGTCCAGCCTGCTCCCTGCTGCATCACCCTGTTTGCTCACTCTGGTGATGTTGCATGTGCAACAGCTGTAAAGCACATCAAGCTGCCAAAACACATGTTCTGGCAGCATAACCTGCCATTAGGAGCAGGCTGTGAATTTCGTGGTTCTCAGCACACCAATACATGTTTGTATGTTCCCAAAATTTCACTAACAGTAAGTGTGGTTTGTGTCTTTGTTTTTCACATAAAAATAGAAATGTGTTCATCACTTTTTGTTAACCTGAGACACAAATAACTCACTGAAGGGAAGCTTAAGGGCACTGCTGACCCACATCTATCTATCTATCTATCTATCACATCCCCCCTTTTTGTCAACTACCCATTGCTAGGAAAACACAGGTTGGAAGTGCTGACATGTCTCTCAAAATATGTTTGGGTCTGACTGTTACCTATACCATGGTTTATAGCAGTTGAATATGGAAGTCACAAGTGAATTTGGCAGGGATCAGAGGAACCACTTGAACATTGCCTTCAGATAAAGAGCCATGCATGCGACCTTACTAAAAGACCAGGAAGAGGGAAAGAGATAGTCATCCATTTCCTTAAATTACAAAATTCAGGCTGCAAATCTATAAACACTTTCCTGGGAGTAAACCCTATTGAACACAGTGGCACTTACTTCTGAGTAAACATGAATAGGCTTGCGATGTAAAATATAGACAATAGGATCCATTAGTACGCCTGTGGATGTAGGCTCAGAATCAAATCCCCTTGATGCATCTTGTACATGTATTTACTATTTAATTCACTGCAAACACTATTTCTCTTCAATGAATGTAGGATCAAACACACTGAAATCTACAGCCCACTCCAAACCTGTGGAATCAATGGGATGTTCTTTTTTTCCTCAGAACTGTTATATCACACTTGCTCTTACATCCAGCATCAGACTTTTTGCCTTGGGACTAAAGAATGGAAAATGTGTTATCAGAAAAAATCGTCACACATTAGTCAGCAACAAAAATGTACTGATAGAAGTTAAGCTACAAACCAGAAGCAAAAAAGAAGAGCATTACATTTCAGCTATGTCTTCAGTTCTGGAAAGATTGTACAGAACTGGCGTTGGTGTACAAACATGATAGAGAAAGGAAGTCTGCAAAACTTCAATTAAAAAGAATAGGTCATTTAATTCAAACCACATATATATACTTTGTTCCCTCTCCAAATGTCCTCTGACAGTAAAAAAAAAAGTATCTGTGCTTTTAAACACACACACACACACACACACACACTCTGAGTAACATATTTTAATAAAATTGCTCATGATCATATAACTAGCACGCTAGCATAGAACAAACATACACATAAATGCTACAATGATCATTCATTATTTAGGTTTGAATCAGGATGCGTATACTGTACAGCAGTGTTTCTCAAACTGTGGGTCGGGACCCGTTAGGTGGGTCGCGAGCCAATATCAGGTGGGTCCCTACTCATTTCAATATTTTATTTTTAATATATTTGACTTGATGTTACTATGGTATGTGACTGCATTTGAGGGAATGTGACTCATCTTTACTTTTAACAGGCTACCATGTATATGCTTTAACAATGATAGTAAATGGAACTTATTCCTGGGTAAGTGTGGATAGGATTGCAGCCTTGAATTGTTAAAAATTTTCCTGCTTGATGATGTCACTTCTGGTCATGACATCACTTCTAGTGGGTCCTGACAGATTCTCATTCTAAAAAGTGGGTCCCAGTGCTAAATGTGTGAGAACCACTACTCTACAGTATATATTTAAGGTTAACATTGTCATGTAACATAAAATTGTCACAAGCTGTACTTCTCACATTTCATGGCCAGAAGATCCTAGGTGGACATTTTTTCTGTATACCTCAGTGTGTGTGTGTTTGCACATGGCTGCAAACATTCACCTACTGAAGATACCATGCATCTGATGAATGCTTCTAGTTGAGGAGAGCTTATACTACCATAAATGTGTGAGCCTTCGAGGGTTGCAAGACCCTTTTTTCTGCAACAGAGGCATTCCTTATCATTTCCACAGTTTCAACAACTTGTTTAAGTTCCTATAGCCAAATGGCATGTTGGGTATGTAGCTTGAATAGATCCATGCAGTGTGGCACACACTGAAACGGTTGTGTAATTACTTCTGCACGTGCCCAGCTTGCAACTGAATTCAGCTTTGTTGGGCCATGGTGACGCTGCCAAAACTTGGAAAATCTGAGTTGAATAGAGAGTTGGGTGCATGTTGAAGCAATTATAGGTCTGCTTTACCACATGCCAGATGTTATACCCATGATCCATTCAATGTACATTTTTAGCATGCCAGTTGGGTGCTGTGAATTGACCCTCTGTCAATCCAGACAAAGAGCTGTGTGTGCTAAATGCAGTGTTGCCTCTCCATTTCAACAACACAAAAGAAAAAAGGTGCAACAGCACCCAAGCAGAAATCTATTCTAATTCCTTACCTCCTTCATATCAACTCTTTTTATTATACGTACAGAAAATAAAAAGGTGGGAACCAGTATTTTATTACAAGGTTGCAAAAATAGCATTTGGATTGTCATATTTATCATTCCAATATAGAATTTTAAAAAGTAATTTAATTTTCAATAAATCTTTTGGTTTGCTGTCTTCCTTCAAAAACTATTCATTAATGTGTTATTTATTTTTTAAAAAATCTATTGACCATATTCTTTGAAACCATTCCAACAAAATTGAGCATTCATCTTTTTCTAACTTGCTCCACACAATTTTGCTGCTGTATGTAAGCTCAATTTTAGTCCTTTGGCAACTTGCTCCTCTGATAGCCCAACAATATTACTTTTGCATCAAAGGGAAGGAATATTCCCCAGTGAATCCTATGATCTGCTTCCAAAATGCAGATATAATTGAAAACTTCCATCATATATGAATAAAATCAACATGCGCAACATGAGATTGCCAAAGGTATCATATGTCAAATTATAAACACACACATTTCAGTTGGGAAAGGGGTCAGATACCACTGTAATTAAACTTTAAGAAAGTTTTATTTAAGAATAGAACTGATGAAATCAAAATCTCAAAAATCTCAACATTATTCTAAAAAAATATTTCAATATTATTCAAAATCTCATGTTTTAAAACTCTTTATCCTATGTCTCTAACCTTTTTTTTAAGTAATGAGACAATGGAGTGGATATTTTGTATAACGATATTCTTTCTAGAATTCCTTAGCTTTAAATGTACTGTTTACTGAGGAACAGTATGTACTGATGTACTAAGGAGAAGAATGTACAAATTTGATGGAGCAATTCTCTGCATGTTCACTCAGAAGTAAGATC
Organism: Tiliqua scincoides; assembly: GCF_035046505.1. Lineage (NCBI taxonomy): Eukaryota > Metazoa > Chordata > Lepidosauria > Squamata > Scincidae > Tiliqua > Tiliqua scincoides. Next base: position 83,302,441 of record NC_089824.1, on the reverse strand, counting down.
TGTGTGCCCAATGGGACTGTGTTTATTATTGCAACCTAAATTTTAAAAAAACAAAACTAGTTAACTGCAGAACACATGGGTTATGCTGTGAAATTCTACCATTAATTTAGGGTCAGATGGTATTCCAGGACCCATCAAGGACCCATGGTTCATCTTTGGCTTGACTAAATCCATTTGGTGGAAACAGACATTTTGATAAAAGATGTGGAAATAGTACTATTGGCATGATGAGTAGATATTGCACAATGTATCTTTCTCAGCTGCATAATCCAGAAATTGACCTGAAGCTAAGCAGGTCTAGAGCCCCGCAAATTGCAGCTCTCAATGGGAGATGTCTATTAAAACTGGGTTTTAGAGGAAGAGCAGAGTACAACAGCAATAAATGAATATTATTGAAATGTTTCTTTTTATGGATAGAAAAGTATTTACTATGGATAAGTTTAACAGAAAGAGTCACGCTAATGCACCTCAAATGGTTACGCATTACAACTATCAGTTAAAACATTACAGCTTAACAGTTCCATTGTATCATGTGACTGGATGTAGTAGTGCAACAAAGGAGGGGTGGGGGAAATGGGTAGCACAGTACTGACTTCTAAAAATTCACTAGAACTGGGGAAAGTGGGGGGGGGGGAGGAAAACACATAATATATCTTGGGAGAGGTAATGTCCTGTTATTGTTAAAAACTGCTGGGACCTCATTAGTGACTATGAAAACATCATCTGCAAGTTCTGTGAGGTAATAAATCTATAGTGGCCAAGGAAGGGGGGACAGAAGAAAACAAGAGCAAAGAAAGTTCTGGTCCACTTTTTTCTTCTTACACAGCTGTAAGTTAGGACTTTCCGTGTCTGCGAGCCAAGCAGCTTCCAGAAACTATTACTGATTATGTGAATTCAATGGTCTTCTGAGGAATGATAAGATAATGGGTTTCTTTCTTTCCAGGACTCTAGATGACAGACAATTCCTGACAAATCTGTAGTCCTTCCTCTCTTAGCCCCTCTGTTTCTTTGGCCCGCTTGCCTGACAGCGAAGAGCTGGAAGACACCTGAAGGGTCAATTACCTCAACCCTTGTACTTGTGCCAAGATGCCTTATAAAAGGCTTATTGAGACACAGTCTACCTTTATAAATATATTTCAAGGCTGGATATGACCAGGAATTTCTGTTAATAGTATCTTATTTTTAATATAAGAGGGTGTGAAGTTTGAACAAAACCAAAAATCATGACTCCTTGCAATCTATTCTGTAATCTGAAGACATTGTGCCAATTAAATATGTGTGCACAACCTGCAGGATTTATTGGGTGGATTTTTACAGGCTTCAGAAAGGTTTGGATAACATATTAGATTGTGGATGTCAAGATGGATGGGTTGGAAGAATAGTCAAAGCAGCAACAACTGGATCAGATGCCTTAAGAAGAGACATAGGGCATGCTATCCACGAGAAAGAAGTGTCATTCCTCAGTTCTTTGGAAGTAGGACTAGCCCACAACCTCCTGACATTTTACATGGCATGCCAAATGCTGCCCCCTTTACCTGATGTGCCAGCTTCTACTCCTCCAGCTCTTCAGTATTCTTGCCCAGCACTCTCCTCACTTCCACTTCCTCTCTGTTTCCCTCTTCTTTCTCCAATCCAGGAAGTGGAAAGAGAAAGATGAATAGAGGAGAAAAGTAGGCCAATAGAAATAGTCTCCACCAATCTGCTGCCTGAGGTGACCGTTTCATTTGGCTTCATGAATTGAATGGCCCTCACCAGGGCCTCTGAGACAAATTTTAACAGGGGGTACAAAGTTTCTTTTGGGCTCCTTCCCAAAGAGGGAGGGGATGAAACAGAGTGGGGGGGTGGCAATGGTGGTGGGCAGAATGGGGGCAAAACAGGCTGGGGAAAGTGGCAACACCCAGAATAGTCTGGAGCCCAGGTCAACCAGTCTTCTCAATGTAGAACTCAGGTCCACCTGCCCGCCCAGTGTAGGCAGCTAGATACATTAATATGGAAAACCAAACACACTCCTAAGTCTCTCTAAAATCTTTCAAATACAGAAAATCATTGCAGGAAATTAGGATAATTGTATTTAGGCTCACACTAGACCAGGGGTGTCCAAACCCTGGCCCGGGAGCCACTTGCGGCCTTCAGGGGCTTCCAATCCATCCCGCGGGGAGCCCCCAGTCTCCAATGAGCCTCTGGACCTCCAGAGACTTGCTGGAGCCCATGCTGGCCAGACCCAACTGCTGTCAGTGTGAGGATGACTGTTTGACCTCTCACCTAAGCTGTGGGACGAGGGCTCCCTCCACTACTTGTTGTTTCACGTCTGTGATGCAGCAGTGGCAGTGAAAGAAAGGCTGGCCTTGCTTTGTGCAAGGCCTTTTATAGGTCTTGAGCTACTGCAAGACCTTCATTCGTTCAAATTAGTTGTATCTCTAATATATTCATTTATGTAAATTTATGCAAATTTCAAATGTAAATTAAGTCTTTTTTTCCCTGGCCCCCAACACAGTGTCAGAGAGATTATGTGACCCTCCTGCCAAAATGTTTGGACACACCTGCACTAGACTAAAAAGTGTCCCACATACACCAAAACTTACTTCTGCAGCAGCTGTAGCCCTGCAGCTGTGTCACTGAGCTCCTCTATACTCCTTCATGGTAAGTGGATCCACAAGCCAAAGAGCTATTGTAGCAGGTCAGTTTCCTCCCAGATGTGACACTGTTAAGAAATATTCCTTAATTCCTTAATTCCTGGGCCTGATGTATATGGATTATGGCAGTAGTCACTGCCATGTGCCCACGGTAATGCCCCCAGCATTCCACGTGGGCAGTGAGTCTGGGTGAGACTGGAAAATGTCAGATCCCAGGAAATTTCTGGGCCCCCTCCTTTGACTCCTGTGGCCCCTTTCTGACCCTGGGCCCAGGTACAAATTACCCCTTTAACCCCCTCTTCAAGGCCCTGGCCCTGACTGGAAGGTCTACCAAAGGCATATTTTGTTTTTTTCAGCTTCTAGGAGATTGTGTCTGCACTCCTAACCTTTTGCTCACAACGTTACGACCAGATTATTTTGCTTTCCAGATGGAACTGAAATACTCAAGAATCTGAATATTGTTGTCGAGATTCTGCACGGTGTGGATACATAAAAGCCTAAAGACAAGGAAAAAATGATAGTTGAAGCTTCCAGGTGCTGGTGTGTTTTAAAATATCAGAACACCAAACATCTCAATTATTCCAGTCAGCTTGGCAATGAAAATAATCACAGATAATGCCTTTGATAGATATTGTTATCCATGCCAACAGTTAATTTTATCCATATTTTTGTGCATAGAATTCTGCTTCCTGTGTGATACATTCAAATACAGACAGTGAGCAATCTAGAATGAAATGAAGGCAGATCAGTGACTGTCAAGTATGTGTTTAGCCTTGTGCTGTCTACAAGCTATGTGTCAAAAATTATCGTGTTGCAAATGGTTGCCAAGAAAATAACCAAATAAAGTCCTGCAATTAAACATCTCTTTCCAGTAAGATTAGACATGTAAAGTCCAGTAAACTGGACTGATTAATACTGATAAATAATGGGTAAACTGATTAATAATACTATCAGTCAGTCTACACCAGGGGTGTCCAAAGTTTTTCGCAGGAGGGCCACATCGTCTCTCTGACACTGTGTCAGGGGCTGGGGAAAAAAGAAATTAATTTAAATTTGAAATTTGAATAAATTTACACAAGTTTACATAAATGGATATATTAAAGATGAACTTATATGAATGAATGAAGGTCTTGCAATAGCTCAAGGCCTATAAAAGGCCTTGCACAAAGCAAGGCTGGCCTTTCCTTTGCCACTACTGCATCACAGACGTGAAACAGCAAGCAATGGAATGAGCCCTCACCCCACAGTTTATGTAAGAGGTCAAACAATCGCCCTCACGCTGAGAGCAGTTGTGTTGGGCCAGTGTGGGCTCCAGCAAGTCTCTGGAGGGCCAGAGGTTCATTGGGGACTAGGGCCTCCCTGAGGACTGCATTGGGAGTCCTTGAGGGCCGCAAGTAGCCCCAGGGCCGGGGTTTGGGCACCCCTGGTCTACACAGACAAAGGAAATGCCTTCTAAAAACACATTTAAGGAACCATTCTAAGAGCCCAATCTTATCTTCCTCCCCCTATTGGTGCAGCTATACCAAAAAAGGTCATGTTATGGGGGGGGGGTCAGGAAGCTTCAGAGGTGAAAAGGAATTTAAATCTCCTTACACCTCTGTAAACTTCCCACTCCACAATGTGTCTTGCCAGCGCTATAACCCAATAAGTTCAACATTCATTTAGGCAGCAAACTTAAACACACTTACTTGTGAGTCAGCCCCACTGAAAACAGTGAGATTGACTTCTGAATAAGCAGCCTTAGGAATGCACTGCTCAACTGAATCCCTTCAAAATGATGCTTCAGTTTTTTGCAGGTTTTTTTTTTTTACTTCATTTATGAATTCAGAAGAGCCTGAAACTTTTGATTGTGGTCCTCTTCCACAAGTTCACTGTGCTTTAGGAACTGCTTTCTCATGGTGAAATTCTATGTCACTGGTGAGTATGTAAGAATGTATCAATTTTGACACATGTGTGAGTCACAAGAGGTGAGTATTTCTCATCCAATGCACACCTCAACTGGAGAGATCCACTAGACCAGTGCTTCCCAAACTCATGCAAGTGTCTGCAGGGGAGCGACTATGGCAGCAATGAGATCCCTAGGATTGTGCTGTTGCCGGGGGGGGGTGTGTGTTTTCACTTCACCTAAGTATTTTCACTTTTCACCGAAGGGAATGCCGGCCTCCAGAAGGGTGTGGGGAACCCCACAGACACCTCTGCGAGGCTCTCCACGCCTCCAAAACATTAAAAAAAAAAAAGACAGAGATTGAAACCACTTCCACTTTTCAATTCTGAAGTGGTTTTCAATTGAAGTTTTTTTACTGTTTGGAGGCTTGGGGAGCCCTGCAGAGGTGTCTGCAGGGCTCCCCGCACCCCTTGGAAGTTGGCACTCACTTAGGTAAGTGAAAAACCCTGGGGATCCTGGGGATCACGTTGCTGCCTTCCCTTAAGAGGCAGAGACAAATGCTTCCCTGGTTTTGACCCACCAGTTTGAGAATCACTGTACTAGGCATATGTGTGAGTATGTCCTCAGAGCAAATCCTTACTGTTGTTTTATTCCCATTTTACAGACAGATACTCAGGCAAAAAGATAGGAAATTGCCCTACAAGTTTATTTATAGGAATAATAGGTGCTATTTATTGGAACATGGACTCATGACAGCAGTCTGCTTCCCATACAATGCATCCAGTTGGCTGCTGGTCACTTGGAGGAAAGCATTTGAAACTGGTCACTAATAACACTTCGGAGCAAATTCCATCCAATTTTATAGTGCCAGGGCAAATCCGAGGTAAGGGAACAAACATCTCCTTAACTTGAGAAGGCCTCCATGACTGCCCTCTCCCACAGTTGGATGCAGCGCATACCCATTGCCATGGCTGCATTGGTGCTGGAAAAGTTGGATAGGATTGGGCCCTTTGTTACTCAGGCAAGATGTCTGGAACATGAACTTTAAAGAAACTGAAGTCAATGTGATGATCAGAAAGAAACCGAGGAGGGAAAAAAAAAACAGCTTCCATAACAGCAGGCACTGGCATATCAGTACTTAAGTGTTTCATCCATTTGACAGCTGAATTCTTATGTCTTCTAGTTGCAGCATTTTTAATACCCAGTGAAAGGATGGGTTTCATTTACTTGAATTTGTTAAACACTCCTCTTAATTTCAGTAAAGCCAAACATTTATTCCTTTCACTGTAATGCTGGTCAGGTAATTCACAAACCTTTATTACAAATATTCTCCACAGAAAAAGTTAATAAACTGTGGTAGAAGGTGCTGCCAAAGATCTTTTGCAAATCCATCAAAATGGGCTGGAAAAAAAGTCAAACTGAAGATGAAAAAATAGTAATTGGGCTCATGTGCCAGTTAGTAAGTCCATCCATAATGTGAGTATTTGGAGAAAATGAGCACTCTTAATGACTGCCAGAAGTTTCAGCCCACCCTGCGGCTCATCGACGGGTGCTGCTGAGTCCCTGCCAAGTCTGTGACTATGAGCCCATTTTGAGCTCATATTCAATAGTCTTAAAATGTTCCTGCTATGTCAATTATTGCTGTTTTGAACTGTAGACAATGTTGAATCTTTGGGGTCTGATAACGCTTTTGCTAGTGCACTGGAAGAGGATTTCTAATAAAGTGAGACATCTCACCTTGAAGGACATCTGAAAATACCTAGATTGTGAATCACTGACATGGAAAGCCATGCATGACACTCTCTCTCTCTCTCTCTCTCTCTCTCTCTCTCTCTCTCAAAACAACAATATTGTGACCTTTGGCAACCTCTGAGATGACTCACACAAACTGTTTAACTTTCACAAGTACTTGGGTAATAGTGCCCAAAAGTTCATGAAAGAACATGTTAAATCAAGTCATTACTTTCGGCAACAGAGCTCATGTTCCTGGTTGTTTGCATTTGCACATGGAAATGACACAGAGCTTTCTCTCATTGAGAGGTTTTACTACTGAAATCCTAGCTGTCATTCCCACAGAGTCACTAAGGATAAGCCATGGCAGCTCTCTGACAGACAAGCCTTATTTGTTGGTGACAAGGGCCTAGTTGCATAGCCTTCCCAGTCTGAAAAACCTCCACAGAGTTAATGCGATCTATATACTGTAGTCCCAAATATTTCCAAGATTTTCATTTTGAAAATGATTTTTCATTTTATCTTTAAAAGGATCTTTGCATTTTTTTTTTACCATTAAAGCAGTGTTACTTTGTTGGAACTTCTTGTGCTAGATACAGACATCTGTTAAATATAATATTGTTCAGGGAAGAAGAAACCAGATGGTATCTAATATACTGTATGCTTTATGCAAAACTGATCCATTTTTTTCTCCTGGATTCCTATCCTTCTGTAATCCTCTTTGAAACACAGAAATCCCAGAGAAACTCTCTCTCTCTCTCTCTCTCTCTCTCTCTCTCTCTCTCTCTCTCCTTGTTTTTTTTTTTTTTAACAAAACAAAAGCCATCCAAACAAGAATCAGTGGCATAGCTAATGATCATGTAGCCTGGTGCCAAGCTCAAAATGTTGCCCCAGAAGTGATGTCACAACCGGAAGTGACGTCAAGCCAGGGCTTTTTTTATAAATGAAAATTGGGAGGAACCCACCTCCTCCCCCCCAGCAGCTTGCCACCTACTTGCTCTGCTGCCTCTCCCTAGTCAGTGGCATAGCTAAGGCATCTATCTGCAATCTAGGGTCAAAGAAGATTTGTAGCCCCCCCCCCAGACAAAATCAAATTGATTAAGTAAATAAATAAAAAATGTGCCCCTGATAGGTTCAAGACACTGTGCTGGGGTGAAGAGGGATGGTTATTCTCCCCTTGCTAAATATAAGAGAGGCACCACTTGAAAAAGTGACTTTTACCCAGTTAGCAGGGATAACTGTATTATGATACATGGAAATGAGAGCTGACTCATATTAACACCTTATTGGTTTCATGCTGTATCATGATAACATGTCATTGCAACATGTCAATAACATGATAATATGTCACTGGCTCTCAGAACAAACAGTCTCAGGTCAGTTTTGAGTTAAGGAAATCTACTTTTGTTCCATAAGACAATTGTATTTTCATTTTCTGCTTAATTGGCCATAACTTTTGATAGAATACAGATATATCAATGCAGTTTGTTTCATTGCATTCTGCATTAAATTACCTTTCCAATGATATACAACATGATGGTATTATTCATAATAACAAGATTTTCACAATTTTGGTCACTAGTGTCAAGATCAACTTGTTGCTCCCCTAAAGCTTGATACCCAGTGCAACTGCTACCCCCTGCACCCTCTTAGTTACGCCACTGACAAGAATGAATAAAATGAAATATAATAATCAAAATATCATAGTCATGATTGTACAGTAGAATTCCATGAGAGTGTTGTCTCTCCTCAACAGCTTGATGCAGACCTAATGTTTTTCATGGTCAAACCTAAAGGTTTGCACAATTGTCTTCCCAAGTGCTCCCCTCTCACCTAAACTTATCATCCTTCCTTTGAGTTTCAGAGTTGGCTGTGTTAGCATTATTTCTTTGTGGGCATTTTTTTTATTACCATGGTTAGTCCAAGTCACAGTTTGCAAATCCATTTCTAATCATGGTGGTAAATCATGGTTAGCTTTAATCCTGGTGTACATGTAGCACTATAGTTCACTCCAAAAGTGGGGATGCATGCCTATCAGAAAGGGAAGGGATAAGACTTTACAATCCCTTGGAGTGCTCCTGATTTCATAACCAGCTACATTATTGAGCAGTATCTGTACCAAGTTAATTGGACTGGTGCTGAACAGGCTTCAATTTTAATCTTTCTCAGTGGAAGTAAGATGCGATATTATTTTTCCATGAGAGAGAATTATTTGTGGTCTCTCTCTCTCTCTCTCTCTCTCTCATATCTCTTTTTAAAAGCAATAAAATAAATAATACTGGGGGAAGTAACCACACCACAATGTCGACACTATACCAATAACAGGTGGAATCTAAGGGCGCAATCCTAGCTTGCCCTTGGGCCAGCGCAAGTCCCTTGTGCCGGCCCAGGAGCGTCACAAACATGCCGTCAAGCACGTTTGCACCTCCTCTAGAGTCGGCTGGGCAGGCAACACAGGGACACGCGCAGACTCATGGAGGCTGAATCCAGCCTCTGTGCTGACTCTGACAGGGAGCCTTGTGTTGGTCAAGTTCAGCCAACGCAAGGCTCTGGGGTTTGTAGGGAAGAGGCAGGGAAGAGGCAGGAGGGAGATGTTCTGGGGCGGGGGAGGGTGGGCAGAAGGTGGTCCCGGGGGCAGGCAGATGGAGCGGGAGGTGAAGCTGGGACCCAGCAAATATGCCAGATCTTAGCCCCTGTTTCTGAGCATGTGGAGTGGCTACAGGCTGCTCCACTCTCTTCAGACTTATGTCACCTCCAGAGGTAGCGCAAGTCCAAGGAGACCCAGTGGGGCTGCAATGACTCACCCAGAGGTAAGGGTAAGAGTTTCCCCTTACCTCCGGCTGAGCCATTTTGGACCATTTTGAGCCATTTTGGGCAGGCCTCTTGACCTGCCTGTTCCAGCGCAAGATAGGATTGTGCTGCACAATGTATAAGATTCATAGGGGAGCCAAAAGGTAACATTTGAATTGGGACTAACAAAATATGTGAAGTTTGGAATAAATCACTTGTATTTACCTTTAATCAGTGTTCGTTTAGCACACAATGTGACATGAACAGAAGTACCTAGTTTCCAATATAGTGGAATGTGTTTCTTGATCTAGCCTTCTTCCTGATATGCTAACTGTGTACTTGCAAGATTTGTTTTTTAACACATTTAAATTTGATTGTCCCCTTGCTGTCTGAAGTGGTACAGCCCCCTTTGCCAACTCATTACTCTCTCAGTCCACTATATGTGTAGCCTAGGTGTGATCCTTCAACGTACCTTATTAATTTGCAAAGGGATCTGAATACCTTTGACAGAGTATCAAAATTGTGTAGACAGAGTACAGTTTTACTGTTTCAAACTTAGAAGTGAAAGAGTGAGCAAATCTAGGAAGAACACTGAATTACTCTGGTAATTTTTATTATGGTTGTTGCTACGTGCCCAAACACACAATTGATGAGTCACCTTACTACAAATAGAATAAAAGACAGAAGCATTGCAGATTAACGGTGGCCTACATCCTGTAAGGAGATTTCTAGTGGCGAGAGCAAGATAAATTCAACAAGAATGTTTCCATGTGCTACTGGTGAAACACACTGCATATTTTGTTTCAGTTTACGAGGAAGGAGAAAGATGAATTGATTAGCTCTGTATGTTCGTTACAAAGAATTTAGCAAAGCATTAAGATTTGATTCAACAGACTGGGAAGGAAGGCAGGGGATACAACAAGGAATACACATTTCCACAGTGTCACATACCACCTGTTCCTGAGGGTCCCCCATTAGTTGCTCAGGAGCAACTTTTCATAGGGCACATCGGGCTGAAATAGGATGGACAGGGTGGGAAAACTCCCTTCATTAAGCTTCTTTCAGCTCATGCTAGTTGAGGTACAATCCATTGTCCTTAGCCTGGTCATTTAAAAAGAACCCTTATTCCACTCAGTGAAATGATATTCTGTATATGAGGAGCAGCACAAACCCTGAGGAGTCGGGATTTTTTGTTTTAAAAGGTGACATTCCTAACTGCACAAAGGGAATATGGACTCACGCACCACTGAGTCAGAAGGATGTTCCCAAAAGATGCAACCTGACACCAGAGTTATTAAAGCGACAGGAAATATGCAGTTCTGCTAAAAACAAGACAGACATTTTGGGAAGAAGCTACTGTCAATTACTCTGTCATTCCCGCAGAAGTGACAGCTTTCAAAAAAGCAGCTTCTGGGAATTGTGCCATCACAAGCTATTTTGGACACCTGAATGTACGTATAATGAATATTTATGGAGTTCTCATTGTAAATAGTTAGCTTTTGATATTTTAGTGAGAGAGAATCTTGTGTTTGTGGATTATGTGGAAAATTATTGCATTCAATGTCACAAGTTGTCATCTGCTTTTTTTTTTTTTTGCCAAGAGCAATTCCATTATCCAACTTTATTCTTTGACACATCCGATATTTTGGGCAACAAGTGCTTGGGCAACAAGATTTATGAGCCTGCTGAATATGAGAAAAACCTTCTGTCCAGATGCCGTAACTGCTCTGTAATTCAAATCTCAGTTTGCTTCAACACACAATTTATATATGTGTATTTTGAGGGAACAACTTCACAATAAGGGTATTTAGAGCTGCTGCACCCTGAGAATCTTGTCAGATTTATAGGCACACACAAAGTTTCTGTCACTTGTAAATCGGGGTCAAGAACCTGTCTGGGTGGAGGAGGCACAGCCAACACTTTCCTGAAATCTTTCCCTGTGCCAGGAAACTCTCACCACACCCACGACTCCTACAACTGAGCCAAGGTGGTCCAGGGACATAGGCTGCAATACAAGGCACGCCTGTGGAAAATAGTTTTATTAAGCATATCCCGTTCTTTCAACCTTCCATTTCACATTGCTAAATGAGATTTCTTTAAAAACATTAAGGTAGTTCAAGTTTCTGTTCAGTGTCCAGTACAAAAGAAACCAAATTAAAACAAAACAAAGTACTAAGAAAAGTTTGAATATTACAGATTGATCAAAACAGGCTTTATTGGGGTAAATAAAAGATGAGGGCAAGATCCAGCTTAATTTGAACATTTTAAACCCTGCTGATTTTAGCCAGAGAGTTTTAAACATATTGTTACTTTCTTATTACGCATACACAAGAAATTTATACTACCTGCATTCTAGCTACTCTGCTATATCTTCTCCCAGAGAACCCTGGGAATTGTAGTTTGATTAGAGTTCTGAGAATTATTTCTTAGAGATCTCAAACTTTTCTCACCGAACTATAGCATCAAATGTCAGGAAATTACTATTAAATGAGTGTAAGACTATGGTGTAGATATATATTCATTGAGATAATAGGACAATTTCTCTTACAGCCCAGTCTTACCTAACTACTTGTGTGGTGATACAGTAGTGCCAACATGGTGTCCACTGCATCTTGCAGGGGAGTTTTGGCCTCCAGAGGCCTCCTTCGGGAAGAAAGCATTTGTTCCCTTCCCCCAGGGTAAGCCCCTGCTGTCGCCAACTTGGACATGTGCCAGTGATATTGTTAGTGCAAGCCTGCATATAGGTTGGGCCCAGGAAGGGGGGTTAGGATTCTTTTTGGGCCTGATCCACCTTCCTCCCCATCCCCTATTCTGCTCACACTCTGTCCTGTTCCACCCACCCCCCTCCATCTCCCTACTGCCCCTAGCACAGTCTTACCTGTGGTGGCAGGCATTCCTGGTTTGTCACAACATGGACCCAGTTGCTCACTTCCAGAGCAACTTCTACATATTTAAATTGACAACTTTGGTAAAGGGCAAAGTTTTCCCCTGAGGGCTGGGGATAAGAATAGGCCCTCAGTTTGGCTGTACTTGTCGTAAGAGGCGACTAAACAGCCACCGGGCAGATGGGACTCGTCAGCCTGGGAAGGCAGCTCATCTGAGAGAAGGAAAACTCTGATCCCAAACCTCCACTGCCTTGTGGCTACATCCAGTTATGGAAAAGGCTTCAGGAGTCAACCTCGAGGCAAAATCCGGAGCTGGAGTCCCTGAGGCAGTTCAAGGCTGAACACAGTCACGTTCTGGCAACTCCTGCGACGCCGCTGGAACCAACCGTATTGGCTTCTGCCTTTCCATTGGACCATTTCAGCGATGTGGAGAGGGGGGATTTGCTGCATGGGAAACAGTCTATCCTCCATATCTACTTTACCCAGGCTTCGCGCACTGGAGAGGACACTCTGTTCCAGAACACTATTCAGAGCGCGATACCATAGTCTTCCGAGACTGAAGGATGCCAACAAGAGGTAAAGGGCAAGAATATAAAGGGCAAGAAATAGAAATTGCAAATATTTCCAAATCAATAGCATGATAAATAATAATAATACAGGTATTTCTATACCACCTTTCTTGGTCCTCAGATTTCTCCTTAGACTTTATTCAAGACGGTTTACATAGGCAGGCAAATTTAAATCCCCATAGGGATTTTTACAATTTGAAAGAAGGTTTCTATCTTTCAAGAAACCACAACATTCAGATGTTTCTTTCTTGATCTGGTCGCACATTCTGGCCTCCATCCTCCCATGCTCAGAGCAGATGGAATAGCTCGGCTCAGCTTGTCAGCTGCTTCAAGGTCGCACGGTGCCAGTGGCCTCGAACCAGCGACTTTCGGATGTTATCTTCAGGCAAATGGAGGCTCAACCCTCTAGACCAGACCTCCTGCCCTCCTGCCCAGACATGATCCTGTGCATGTCTACTCAGAAGTGTCTCTCTGAGTTCCAAAGTGTGTAACAGATTGCAGCCCAAGTGTACTTTGCATAATTTGTTTGGACACCATGTGTGACTATTTTTACATGCATTTTTGCACTTATTTCCAATAAATAGCTTTACTGGAGTTGGCTTCCAAACAATAGACAGGATAGAAGGATACTTACCAGGCTGACCCCTTTGTGTGGTTGCTCTGTGCTCCCTTCTCTTCCTGGCATGCAGGGGCTTTCAGTTTAATCACATGAACTACCCCTCTACATGTGCTGCTAATACTACTTTAGATGTAGAGAATGAACTGTGCCCCCCCTCCCCACACAATTAAGCTAAAAAGACCTGGAATGCCAAGACATAACAGTAGTGTGAGCAACAGAAATGTGTGCAGAGCTGTTAGTTCAATAAGCATGATCCAAACCAGCCCTCTGAGATACTTAAGTAAAAAGTGAAGGGGCTCTCAAATGTTGCCAAAGGAGACTTCCCAAGTCAGGCACATTAGTAATTAGTCAATTTTTCCTAAATATAAAATGAACAGAAAAAGTTCTAATACTTGGTGAAAAAGTATTTCAGTGAAATACAGGTGAAAAAACAGGTCAAATTGTTTTGGTGCCTGATGCAGAAAATTCTGATGATACCCCTCCCCAACCAGGACATTAAAAGTATCATAATCAAACTATTGACCATTTACTCTTCTTTATGGTTTTTCAATGCCTCAGCCCACTTAGGGCCCAATGCAAACGGGCCTGCGCCAGCCCAGCACCATCACACAGCGTTGCAAATGGCATGCCTGTGACATTCTGTGCCAGTCTGGTGCCGGCTGAACCAGTGCTGGGCAGAAGATAGGGGACCACTGCTCATAGCTCCAGGCAAGTGCTGGGCGATGGAATGGTAACTCAGGGCAGAGAGGGAGGCATTTTGGGGTGGGGGGAGGGAGGGGAAAGATGGGGCAGGGGGTGGGAGGGGGCAGAAACAGCAGCAGGCCCTGCCACTATTTCCTAACACTACTTTCACCCCTTCCTATCATAACACTCCTTCCAGGGAGGCTTGACATGGGTCTCTTCGAATCGGTGCCTGCTCAATTGTGGGTGCAGTTCCAAGGAGACCCATCGGGGCTGCCTGTGGATTACACAAGGTGTAAGGGAGCATAAGTTCCCTTACCCTGAGTAGCCCCGGCACTGCTTCCTGGCCCCATGTGATGCAGTGGTAGCCATTTTGGAGCCATTGCAGCCCTGGGTGCTGGGAAGCATAGGATTGGGCTGCCCATGGCTAGGCAGGGATGGGCTTGCCCTAAAATATATATATTTTAGGCTGCAGTTTTCTGTCTCATTTATAAAGTTTATTTAATCATACTTTTTAATGTGTTTAAATGTAGGAATTTTATTTTATAAAAGCAATATGCAAATAGATTTCACAAAGTTTTGATAAGCACTAATTTTGGAGGAGTGTTTTGGTTCTTGCAGAAGCTGCATACTCTGAATCAGGAGGCTCCCCCACAAAACTTACTATTGAAATGGATGTGTGTGACTGCTAAAGGAAGCTGGGTATGGCAGTCTCAGGGCCTTTTGCAACCACAATGTACTTTTTTGCACATTCCTAAGGAATGGTTTGAAACAATGTACATGTAGACAGTGGGAAGTGTACTGTGAAAAGGTAAAGATGGATATTAGTGACACATGCTCCATAATTTAGCTCACTCAGAAGGGGTACGTCTGTCTAGTGAATGGTACCAGTAGATATATAGGTGTTCAAAGCACTTCATGTACATTACCCGAGTATTACATGTTAGGACAACTGTGATTTCCAAAGGCCACCTAATGAGTCTGTGAATCAGATCAGAACTAGAGATTTCCCAGCCTGCAACTCACTGACTTTTGAAAATAAGAATTCAAGTGTTCTCTGAAGATACTGACTGAAGGCCTTTGCCTGGCTATATCTGACTGAAGCATTTGTCCTTCTTTAGAACTTAATCCTTCTATCAATTCCACAGGGTGGATCCCAGCAAAGTGGCAAAAATTAAGTTTTCTCTTGGCAGCAATGCAAAAATAATGCTGATATGTTTGATGTGTCCAAACTTCATAATAGTGTTTTGCATCAGCTGCACGCTGTGTCCTTATTATTGCAGAGCAAGGTCTTGAAAGGGTAACATTTGGCCATTAAAAGGGCACTGCTAGCCAACTCACCATGACAAGGCTTTATGTTCTGCTGTCCAAACACTTGCTGAAATTAAAACCACATGAGGTACAAAAGTTTATTCCACCCCCTTAGGTGGAATAACTATGCACAGTATCCTCTCCTACTTGGGAGCCGCAAGGGACGTTTCACATGTACTGTGAGTCTCCACAATCTCTAGATCTGCCAATGTAAAGTTCCAAATGAAAACAATAGCATTCAAAATCCCAGCATGGCTTTAGGACCACCCTCATCCAATTAAAATGGCCTTGGCAATTATAACTTTGTTCCCACATGCTTCATCATAAAGGAAGAAAGAAAGAAAAGAAACTGTGCAGGTCAGTGCTTCAAAGTCACCAAAAGAGTTTGAGTCCCTCCTATCAGGGATTCAAATCAGACAGAAAAAACATTCATACAGTTACTGTATTGAATAATGTATGTCCTTTTGCTGATGTTAAACACCAGCATTTCATAAGAAACTCTGACTGAAAAACAGCTGAGGTGTGATGTGAGAAGCACATTAATCTTTGAACTGTTGGTTTAGTGTTAACCCTAGTCTTCTATTCTGAGGAAGTTTGCTACCCCAGAGGCAAATCTCTTGCAAAAACCTGAAAGTTAGTTGTTCTGCTTTACCCTTTAAAACATGGTCTGCAGTACATTGGTGCATAACATATCCAACCTATACCTAGGTTCCACAAACCATATCTTTCCTGTTAGTAAAAATACGACTGTGACTAGAAATGTATCCAATATGCAATTGATATGCAGTGTTTCTCAAACTGTGGTTCAGGACCCACTAGGTGGGTTGAGAACCAGTTTCAGGTGGGTCTCCATTCATTCAATATTTTATTTTTAATATATTAGACTTGCTATTACCATGTTTTGTGACTGTATTTGGGGAAATGTTACAGACCTGTACTTTAACAGGCTACTATGTATATGCTTTTAACAATGATAGTCGATGAGGCTAGTCCCAGGTAAGTGTGGGTAGGATTACAGACTAGGATTGTTAAAACTTTTCCTGCTTGATGATGTCACTTTTGGTCATGACATCACTTCTGGTGGGTCCTGACAGATTCTCATTCTAAAAAGTGGGTCCTAGTGCTAAATGTGTGAGAACCACTGGTATATGGGATACATCCGTATCCTGGGCAATGTAAGAAAATTGGGGACCCAATCCTAGCGTTCTGACAGTATAAGGCCCTTTATGGTGGTGCAAATGCTGGGCTGCCATAATACATTTCTGGGCTGCTGCCACAAACAGGCAGCAGCATGCACAGCAGCGGCTCCAGGAGCCTCTGTTGGCACTGGTAAGTTGGTGGTGGAGGTTGTCATGAACAGGGAGGGAGAGGGCAATGGGAGTTTTGCATTTGGGGGAGGGGTTGGATGGGGAGGGGCGGGTCTTGGAGTTAATGACATATACCAGATCCTATCCTCTCTTTTTCCCAAGCTGACTTTCCCCACTCTCTTCTCTGACAAATCCCAGAAAATGGCTGGCATAGATCTCAGGAGACCCATAATCTATCAGGCAGCCTACCAGGGGATAAATAAAAAATATTTTTACTTACCTCCTGCTAGCCATCCAGTTACCCTCCACCCACCTGAATCTGTGCCAATGGTAGGGGATATGACTGGGCAGTGGAATACACAAATTTCTCAACTTATTTTCAAGGGTTTTTGCAAATTAAGGTGACCCTAAAAGGTGTTGTAAATGACAACTCTTACTATAAATGATTAACCACAACGGATAGCCTGAAGAAGATGCAGATCAACTACTCTCAAGCAGGCAACCATTTCAGCAACAAGCAAGCTTGCTTCAAGAAGAAATAAAATATCTCACCTTTAGAAACAAGTGGAAATGGAACAATGTTCCAGTGTAATGCTGTACAGTTATCCTATGCCTATTTACCTAGGAATAAGAGCCATTGAAATCACTAGTATATACAGGACTTCTGAGCAGACATTTATAGCATTGTACTAGTATTGGCAACCTTCAGTCTCGAAAGACTATGGCATCACGCTCTGAAAGGTGGTTCTGGCACAACGTCTAGTGTGGCTGAAAAGGCCAAACCGGGAGTGACAATCCCTTCCACACCAGGAGCAAGTGCAGTCTGTCCCTGGTCTGTCTCCCTGGCTGTGGGCCTTCCTTCTTTGCCTCTTAGCCTCAGACTGTTGGCAAAGTGTCTCTTCAAACTGGGAAAGGCCATGCTGCACAGCCTGCCTCCAAGCGGGCCGCTCAGAGGCCAGGGTTTCCCACTTGTTGAGGTCCATCCCTAAGACCTTCAGATCCCTCTTGCAGATGTCCTTGTATCGCAGCTGTGGTCTACCTGTAGGGCGCTTTCCTTGCACGAGTTCTCCATAGAGGAGATCCTTTGGGATCCGGCCATCATCCATTCTCACGACATGACCAAGCCAACGCAGGCGTCTCTGTTTCAGCAGTGAATACATGCTAGGGATTCCAGCACGTTCCAGGACTGTGTTGTTTGGAACTTTGTCCTGCCAGGTGATGCCGAGGATGCGTCGGAGGCAGCGCATGTGGAAAGCGCTCAGTTTCCTCTCCTGTTGTGAGCGAAGAGTCCATGACTCGCTGCAGTACAGAAGTGTACTCAGGACGCAAGCTCTGTAGACCTGGATCTTGGTATGTTCCATCAGCTTCTTGTTGGACCAGACTCTCTTTGTGAGTCTGGAAAACGTGGTAGCTGCTTTACCGACGCGCTTGTTTAGCTCGGTATCGAGAGAAAGAGTGTTGGAGATCGTTGAGACAAGGTACACAAAGTCATGGACAACCTCCAGTTCATGCTCAGAGATTGTAATGCAGGGAGGTGAGTCCACATCCTGAACCATGACCTGTGTTTTCTTCAGGCTGATTGATTGTACTATAAATTGTACTATAAATATCTGATCTACCCCTTTGACACTCAATATACCTAATGAAAGAGAGGAGGGTGAAATGCTGTGTTAGTTTTCCTCTTTTTTGCTATGCGTATCTAAGTAATGATGACTTTTTCTCAGCAAAGGTGGGAAGGCTTGTGCTAGAAAACTCTGGTCAAAGGATGAGCATTAATATTTGCTGCTCAGTAAACAAGGTTGTTTATATGTTATGCAGAGACAGTAAGTTAACTCTAAAACACTGTGTTCTTTCAGATACAAGTGGGACACTGGTATCCACTGATTCGGTATCCACTGATTTGACTCACCACTGATACCGAGATCCACATTTAAATGACTTGTAACAAGGAAAAAAGCACCAAAATCCAATCCTTTGTACTGTTAAATAATTATAATTATTTCCATTAGATTCCATTATTCTCCCCATCTAGTGACTGAATGGAGTATAGTGTCTATATTTGTGCATTCTGGGGTGACAACAGAGGAGCAAGAAACCTGGAAGTGAGTCTTTAAAGCTATTTTTCCACTTTGGCATCCACTGATTTTTTTTTAAATCAAAAAATTTGTTAGTAGATTTTTTAGTAGATAATGAGGCACAACCTGTACTTACAGTTTAAATGACATTCTTTATAATTGTAAAGTAACAGGTTCTATCACATTTGTGAGTTTGTATTTGTCTCATCTTTACAAGATATGGAGTGAAATGTTTCTGTATACTTTTATTTTTTGAGAATGCAGTGAAATACTTTTATTGGGCCAGTTACTATCTCTCAGCCTCACAGGGCTTGTTATGAGGACAAAAGAAAGAAGGGAGCCATGTATACCACCCTGAGCTCCTTGGAGGAAGAATGGCACAAAGGTGTGAAAAATAAAAATAAATGTGAAAAATCTCCTATGCAAAAGTCTTCTCAGGGTAAAGTTGAGGGATGGGAAGGCTTTGCAAACTGAATTCCAAGATTCATAGGTAAGTTTTTATTTTAAAAAAAATTTATATATATTTCCTTTACAATACAACATGGTCTCCAGGCACCATGATTTTTGAATGATACCTTGTTGATCAAGTGATTTCCGAGATAAAATAGGTTTCAGAGGAAAATAGGAATGAACACTTGCTGCTTATAACATATAATATCCTTTATTGAGTGAACTCCAGTTGCATATATGAAACAAAAGAAGCCTTCACAGTTCAGAAATACCTCATTCAAAAATCAGAGCAAAACTAAAAACCTTTTGAGTTCCTAAGAGCCAGAGGTGATAGTATCACAGATGGTTCTGAGAGTGAAAGATCTGTGAATAGATCATGCATTGTAACAGAATGGGTCTGGTACACAACTAATGGTAACATTATTTAAAATTTCTTTCTGACATGTGAATAAGGTTTGTTGAAAAATCCATAATTTTGTATTTGTGTATTTTTCACAATGCCTATTCATGATTAATTATTTAATTACAGTTCCTATGTATTCTTAGAGATGGCATTTCGGTACTTGTCAAATGAGTGGTATAATGTTCTCATATTTGTTCTAATTTAATTCATCAGTCACATTGAAGTGATCTGGAAAAGGAGAAGTCAAACTAGAAGTTTACTTTCAGTCCCCCTCCCCCAAGAGAAACTTTCTTGTTTGAAATGCTTTGAAAATCAGATTTGCAACAAACTATTTTTAATATTTGATAGTGCATGCCATTTATATCTCCTTGTAGTTTGGTGCAGTCAGCCCTTTGGTGTGCAGGTCACGTGGATGTTGAAAATGAAGCAATGGCAATACTGAATTCTTCCAACCCCCCTCTCTTGACAGACACTGATGACATCATCATCTGGCTCCATAGTCAGGAGGCCCTCAAAAAATTCTACCAGGACTTCCACAACCAGGACTTCCAGTCTGCGATCAGCTTGATCTGGATCAATCAGTGCTGCTGGTTCATTTTCTGAACAGTGCACATATAAAGGACCAACCTAATACTGGAGTCCCTGCTTCAAGGGGCTTACAATCTCAATATTGACATGAGAAAGACAACAGTGGGAAAGATGGAGGCAGAGGAGAACAACTTCTCAAGGCAGGTGGAAGGGGGAAGAATGGGGTGAAAGGAGGGCCAAAGGGCAGAGTGGGCCTGGAAAGGGGATGGAGATGGTGGTAGAGGCTGTCACTGGATCCTATCCCCCTTTGGAGCTGTGGTGGCCCTACATGGGCCTCCTCAGTTCTGCACCAGCTCAAGAGCTTGTGTAGCTCCCAGGAAACCCATCAAGCCCACTCACTCTACATGGGGTAAGGAAACAGATGTTCCCTTACCCTGAGGAGAACTCCAGCAGGTCCCTAGCCCCACAGGATGCAGTGGTGGCCACTTTGGCACTGCTGTACTGCTGGGTGCCATGGAAGCTCAGTGAAGACTTTTAATGTCAGACTGGCACCCACATACTGGTGCCTTCTACAGGACAAACATCACAAAGAAAACAGAACATAATTGGTTGTCACTTGCAGCTCCCACCTAAAACCACTCCAACATATTGCCAACCATGTACAGCTCATCCTGAACAACAGGACATTCCTTTATCACTAGACCTGGGTGGTAGACCTATCCAGGTCATGCCACTCCTGGATATAGGAGGAGTGCAAATTTTTAACTTTGCAAAAGACACAAAGGTGGTGCAAGGGATCTTCATACCCCCTTTGTGCCACCATGCAGCATCTGCTGGGAGCCAGGGAAGTCTGGGGAAGGAGATGGGATGGAGCAATCACGCTCCACTTCTGGTTTAGCGGAAGTGGTGTGCAATTGCTCCACTTTCACTTGTGAAGCTTTGGGGAGCCCTGCGGACAGCTGCGCAGGGCTCCCCATACCCCTGGGAGGCTGCAGGAGGCTCTGGTAAATGTACCCAAGCCCCTGCAGCCCCCCTGAGCGGCACAATCCTGGGGATTGCGTCGCTGACTCCTCTCTGCCTCCTGGCTGCCCTCGCCCCTTAAGGGAAAACAGGCTACAGCCCACAGGTTGTCTGAAAAGCCCTGGAGTACAAGATCACCTTAAGAAAAGCTAATCAGACATATGGTCTCACAGTTTAGAGATTCAGATGTACACGTGGTTGGTCCTCTTTTGTATATGGTTTTCCCTCCTCTATTTCAGTGGGGGGTACAGTATCTATATGTGCCAAAGAATGCATATGTGGGTTGGACCCCTCCACTGAAATAAATGAAAACATTTTTGAAATTGGTAGTACTTTGTGTGCACTTCAGAGTTCTTGTGAGCATACAGTTTCTACAGCCTGAAACAGATACCTGGACAGGAAGGAGGATTGCTCACAGTTATGCCTAGGAATAGATACAGTATTTGGCTTTTGCAGAAGTAAAATATAAGGGCTTCTAGATATGTTAAAGTGATCAGTGACATCATGCATCAGGCTTCCCTGCTCTTTTTGTTATGAGACCCAGGCTGACCGGATAACTGTCACATTGAGCTTACTACAGCAGTATTATATTCTTTTGCATTTGTCTGGGAATTAAAGTTTGAGCCTAGCTAATGAGCCTTCATACAGCATTCCATGTCAAGAACAAGAAGAACTAGAAAATCCTTCAGCCGATGCTTTGTTCACATTAGATAGTAGCATATTTATGACTTGAACATACTATGGAAGACAGTATTTTGGCATAGAGAAAAGCTAGAATTTGGCTTCCAGAAAAGCTGCAAGGATAAGGTGGAGTCTGAAGTCATATCACAATATAAATATTTGTAAGAGCTGGTTTTCCAAGTCACTATTAACATAGAGCCAGTGGCGTAGCTAGCAGGGGGTGGGGGCGGTCCGCCCTAGGTACCAGCCTGGGAGGGATGATACCACAAATGACCAAAATCATTAAAATCGTGGTTTTTAGAAATAATACCAACATGCTATATACCATTGGATGCAGAATTTACAGCAGAATGCAAAGAAAAAAAATGGAGTGAAATATCTTTCTATCAAAAGTTATAGTAAAAAAACCAGAAAACAAAAATGCATGGAGCCATATGGAAAGTGAAACTGAGATATATCATGGGTTTGCCTACTCATGAGCAGGCCTTAGTTCATTGGAAATGGCAGGCTGAGAGGAATCCAAAGACACCAGAATGGTCCCAAACTGATAACGCAGCCCCCCAAAAACACTCAAGAAGGAAGTCCCTCCCTCCAAGCTGATGAATGTATTGAGCCCTATGGAAAGCAAAACTAAGCATTTACTTGCAAGTAAGCATCTATGCCTTGGCTCCTGGTTACATCAGGCAAAAGGGAATGTGAAGCTACCAGAATGGTCCCAATCTGATGAACATGGAGCTCAGCAAATATTCCAGAAGACACCCCTCCCTGCATAAAAAGAAAAAAGCAGAGGCTTGAGCTGGTAAGGTAAATTTTTTTCTATTTTATAATTGTAAAGCTAGGTGGGTCCTGATAGTGATATGCTTGAAATATAAGAACTTAAATTGAACTGGGCCCTGGGTAGGGCTGAAAATCTCACTGAAGCTTTTGTGTGTGTGGGGGTTTGTATTGCAGGAAGGTTACATTCACTTGGGCTACATTCACAAAAATTCACTTGGTGGAACAGGACTGTCTTCCTCTTATTTAATTATTTGTTTTTCTTTAAGTTAATTATTTTAAAGGTGTTATTATGACACAGTATGGAACAAATGAAATGTTAATGAGTCATCTCCCTTTTCCATGTATCAGAGTTAATACTCAAACTCCTATTCAGTTGTGCAAGTGTCATCAAGTTGACCACTTTTTTTGTTGGTTACTGTTTGGTTTGTAACCTATACTATTCTACAGTAAAATAAATAAATGGGGTTGACACCCCATGGCTGACACAATGAGTTACCAGTGACACCAACCCTAGTGATGCCACTGGTGTGAAGGTTGGGTGTTGGTGGTCACTGGCTTACTTGACTTTTAAAGTGGATTATAAACATTCATGGTGGACTATAGTCTATCAGTGGTTATTGAACATGATGGTTATATTGAACCTTCAGATGCAGGGACATTATGTTGCTGAGTTAGGGACAGATCCAGAGTTTGTGTTTGGTGGGGCAGGGATGAGCATTCTTAACTCCATTCTTAACTCCAGAGCCCAGGTCAACCAGGTGAGTAAACCTGGGCTCCCAGCTGAACTTTGGCCTCTGTGGCTGAGTAAACCCAGGCTCCTGTCTGGACATGGAGCCCAGATCTACCTGCTGGGTAGACCTGGGCTCCCATTCTGACCACCCTCTTGAGCCATCTTTTCCAGGTGGGTATACCGGGGCTCCTGCACCAAGAGCATCAGCCAACCCAGATATTGCAGCACATCAGCAACAAAGATATTATGAATTTGGGCTCTGTAACGTTAGTATGGAGTAACATTATTACCATTGCAGAATACTTTTTTCCCCTCATAGCATCCTGAATCAATGGCAAAACTTACATTCTCAACCCTCCCTTATCCCATTACATCAGCAATTTTCAACTTTTTTCATCTCACAGTACACTCACAAGGCACTCAAATTCTTAGGACACACTATTGGCTTTTTGACAATTGGCAAGTTCTTTCACCATTCACCACCTCTGTTTGCTTGGATTTTTTCTTTATATCAGGGTTCCCAACCTAGTGTCACAGAAATTCTGAGAAGGGATGGCAGGTGCCACCACAAAACAGCTGTCACAGTGAATGTCCTGATGATGGTATTTCCACCCAGCTGGGCCACCTGGATTTTGCTGATCTCATCAGCCATCTCTGCTTGGCCCTGCTCAGTCCCTGCCATCTTCTACAGCCCAGGCCTTCTTGGGTAAGTGAGTGACCACCAGTTAGTGGAATGCTACTCTCTAGCATCCGTCCTATTGACTTTCTATCTCTTGTCCTTCATTCTTTTCCCACCTTTCTCTGTTTTCCAGCAAGAGCAAATCAAGCAGAGTAGGTGTGGCCACCCTGAGT
Organism: Tiliqua scincoides; assembly: GCF_035046505.1. Lineage (NCBI taxonomy): Eukaryota > Metazoa > Chordata > Lepidosauria > Squamata > Scincidae > Tiliqua > Tiliqua scincoides. The sequence continues at coordinate 83,278,514 of NC_089824.1, read as the reverse complement.
ATGCCACCTGCAGAGTTAGAAACATTAGGTCATGCTGTGTAAGGAGCAGCAAAGAAATCAAGCAAACCGTAAACTGCTGTGGAGCCTTCTTTGTTATTTAAATGCTTTACAAAAATGTACAAGGCAACTTTGTGTGTGCCATGTTTGTTCCCTTACCCTAGGGCTGCATTGCAGCTGCATCGGTACTGGAAATTTGAATAGGATTGGGCCAATAATCAAATAACATAACCAAATAACTTGCCAAGATGCAACTTGGTGATATCCTACTGGAAGGAGGGGAACAGTGAGTGGGAAAGGACTGGGAAATGCAACAACTGCTTCCTTAATTTAACAACAGATTTGAAGACTAAGCCCTATGATCTGGCTACTTCTCCAGCCTTCTGTTAGAAAGAGGATAACAGAGGTCCTACACAGCAAGAAGTCAAGGAGGACTGAATAAGAGGACTGAATAAGAAAATGGGCAGGAAAAGCTGTATCAACTGCACCTGCTGATTTAGATTTTAAAATAAAGGGGAAATCTCCAAAGGGTGGCTCTACGTGGCAAATCATCTTATTCCAGTTTCACACACGCAGCAACTCATGTCACTGTGTGGGATAAGCCATTCCCTCACATGAGAAGTGCTTGCTAATCAAGGGCTAGTTTACAACAATGCACTAAATACACATTCTTGAGATGGCTACAATTAAATTGTACCCATTAACTCATCAGTGCTTTTAGCCCTAAAATAGAGAGAGTGGGGTTCAGAGCTGTCATTTCTTGGCTTGCAAGCTTACCATTTTATACCTTTTTCATAATGACTTCTCATAGCTCCTTCATAGGTGGGTGGACAGATGTTTGCAATTATGTCCCTATATGTGGTCCACAGGTATTCCAGAACTAAAGGGTCTGGCTCTTTTTAAAAATATTTTCAAGAAACCAGCTGCCACATGGCTTCTTACCGCCAAACCACACCAAGTGGAAATATACTAAAAAGATGGGTAGAGTGAAGTACTTCTTTAAAAACAGAAAAATGACTCATGCTCATAAAATATAATTACTGTAGTAATTTCTTTTAAATATACTGGCTGACGAAAGGGGGGAGAATTTCAATTGCCTGTTCATTAGAGGGAATTTTTCCTTTCCATAGTTCTGTGTCCATAACTGGCACCACTCGCAAAACTTCTGATCCCAAAAGAGACTTCCCAGATCTGGACACTTGCTGGAATAGCCTAACTTCAGTCCTATGCTGTTCTCTTAAAAGACATCCAACTGAAACCAGTGGGGTTATGCTAGCCATGGTATAACTGGTTTGAGAATTGCAGACCCTAAATGAAATATCATATTGTACCAAAGTGTGCCATCGGGTATGAAGACAAGCCAGGCTTGGAATTTAAAAATGCACTTTAATAGCTTGTGATGTTTAATATCGGAATCATGAATATGCTCCAAAAACCATACTGACAGAGCAAAAGTATTTTTTTTAATCAGGGATGGGAAACTCCACCAATTAAAAAAATATATCATGCATGTCATGGCGAGGTGTCTTCTGGTATTACAAGGTGATTCCCTTCCTGCTCCCGCTCCAATTTTACAATATAGCATTATTTCCTTGTGTTTTTTCCCTTGAGATGTGAATGATTCCAAATGATCCTCCCTATCCATTAAGGCAGGGGTGGTCAATAGGTAGATCGCGATCTACCGGTAGATCGCAAGGCAAAATGAGTAGATCGCGGAGTGCCGACCCCCCCTTCAGGTGCCTCTGGGAGGAAACGCCGGGAGTAAGGCCCATTGTACTCAATGGGGCTTACTCCCAGGTAAGTGTGGCTAGGATTGCAGCCTCACAGCCTAATCCTAGGCATGTCTACTCAGGAGTAAGTCCTGTTATACTCAGTGGGGCTCAAGGTACACCAACATACATTGTACACATAAATGTTATATGTTATGATGGCGCGAACATTGTAAAAAAACTCTGGTAGATCTCTGGGCCTTGCTGGGTTTCAAAGTAGCTCTCGAGCCAAAAAAGTGTGAGCACCCCTGCATTAAGGTCTTCTGCAGGGGTCTTGCTCTGTATCCCACTTCTTAATTTCTTCCATTTTTATCCCACCTTTCCTCCAAGAAGCTCAGGGTAGCAGTCTCTACTCTCCCAATTCCACTTTTATCATCATTGGCATCCTTCAGTCTCAGAAGACTATGGTATTGTGCTCTGAATGGTGGTTCTGGAACATTGTCTAGTGTGGCTGAAAATGCCGATTCAGGAGTGACAATTCCTTCCACACTGAGAGCAAATGTAGTCTGTCCCTGGTCTGTCTCCCTGGCTGTGGGCCTTCCTTCTTTGCCTCTTTGCCTAGGTCTGTTGGACAAGTGTCTCTTCAAACTGGGGGAGGACATGCTGCACATCCCTCCAAGTGGGATGCTCAGAGGCCAAGGTTACCCATCTGTTGAGATCCATTCCTAAGGTCTTCAGATCTCTCTTGCAGATATCCTTGTATCGCAGCTGTGGTCTACCTGTAGGGCGCTTTCCCTGAACGAGTTCTCCACAGAGGAGGTCCTTTGGGATCCAGCCATTGTCCATTCTCATGACATGACCAAGCCAGCACAGGCATCAGTTTTAGTAGTGTATACATGCTACGGATTCCAGCTCGTTCCAGGACTGTGTTTGGAACTTTGTCCTGCCAGGTGATACTGAGGATGTGTCAGAGGCAGCGCATTTGGAAAGCGTTCAGCTTCCTCTCCTGTTGTGTGCGAAGAGTCCAGGACTCACTGCAGTAGTAGTAGTAGTAGTAGTAGTAGTAGTAGTAGTAGTAGTAGTAGTAGTACAGGTATTTATATACTACCTTTCTTGGTCCTCAGATTTCTCCTCAGACTTTATTCAAGGCGGTTTACATAGGCAGGCTATTTAAATCCCCGTAGGGATTTTTACAATTGAAAGAAGGTTCTGTCTTTCAAGAATCACAACATTCAGATGTTTCTTTCTGACCTGGTATCGCATTCTGGCCTCCATCTTCCCACACTCAGAGCAGATGGAATAACTCGGCTCAGCTTTGTCAGCTGCTTCAAGGTCGCACGGTGCTGGTACAGAAGTTTACTCAAGACGCTTTACTCAAGACGGCTTTTTTTTTTTTTTAGCTCAGTGTCAAGAGAAAGAGTGTCAGAGATAGTTGAGCCGAAGTACGCAAAGTCATGGACAACCTCCAGTTCATGCGCAGAGATTGCAATACAGGGAGGTGAGTCCACATCCTGAACCATGACCTGTGTTTTCTTCAGGCTGATTGTCAGTCCAAAATCTTGGCAGGCCTTGATCCATGAGCTGCTGGAGATCTTTGGCAGAGTGGGCAGTGACAGCTGCATCATTGGCAAAGAGGAAGTCACGCAGACATTTCAGCTGGACTTTGCTCTCAGTCTGGAGAGGTTGAAGAGCTCTCCGTCTGATCTGGTCCAGAGATACATGCCTTCTGTTGCCGTTCCAAATGCATGCTTCAGCAGGATAGCTAAGAAAATCCCAAACAAGGTTGGCACAAAAACATAGCCCTGCTTCACTCCACTTCGGACATCAAAGGGGTCTGATGATGAGCCATCAAAGACTACATTGCCCTTCATGTCCTCATGGAAAGACCTGATGATGCTGAGGAGCCTGGGTGGACATCCGATCTTGGGGAGAATCTTGAAAAGGCCGTCCCTACTGACCAGGTTGAAAGCCTTTGTGAGGTCTATGGAGGCTACAAAGAGTGGCTGTCGTTCCCTGCATTTCTCCTGTAGCTGTCTAAGGGAGAATACCATATCAGTGGTGGATCTGTTGGCTCAGAATCCACACTGCGATTCTGGGTATATGCTCTCTGCAAGTACCTGGAACCTCTTCAAAATTCCACTTTACCCTTCCAATAACCCTATGAGATACATTAAGCTGAAAGGTAGAGAGTTGGTGGCTCAAGACCAAAATGGCTGCTGCTGCATCATATGGATGCTGGGCAACCGCCAATGAATAAACATTCATCCCCTACTGCCAGTAAGGTAAGAAGCATCGCAATGGGGCTACTTGACTCTCCGCCAGCTATTCAGCCAGTGCAGGGTAAAGTAGACCCATGTCTGACCAGGAGGCGGTCCTGCCCCTTGAAGTAATGTCATGGCCAGAAGTGTCATGAGTGGATATCATTAACCTTGAAGTGATGTCATTGAAGTGACATCAAACAGGAAACATTTTTAACACTCCCATATAGCCAAAGCAAATCAAATCAATTAATTAAATAAATTGAAAGTTTACAAGAATGAGTTCAAGAATTTATTTAAAATAAAGAACACTCCTAATCTCCCAAGCTGTTGCTGATCTGATTTAAAAAATTCTCCAAACATCCCAAAGGCTGCAATCCTAGTCACACTTGAATAGAATAAGACCCATTGATTATCATTGTTAAAAACATATACATAGTAGCCTGTTAAAAGTATAGATTTGTAACATTTCCCCCAATGCAGTCACATATCAAGGTAGCAACATATCTAATATATTAAAAATAAAATATACATTGAAATGAATGGGGACCCACCTGAAATTGGTTTGTGACCCACCTAGTGGTCCCAACCCACAGTCTGAGAAACACTGATGTAGTTTAACTAGTTTCTTTAGTTAGTTAGCTTCTTATATAGCTATTACAGCCAACCTGGAAAACTTGTCTCTCAGCACTCTTAACATTCAATTCTTTGAACTTACTGAAAAGCAGTCTATAAAACACTAAATAAAATAAGAAAAAAATGGGAGACCATATTCCTTGTAGGAGTTTGATGATTGAAAGTATGTGTGGGTGGTTGTAAAACATCCAAAATTCATGTTTTGGGTTTATCTGTGAGTTATTGGCCATCTGAGATGTGAAAGGAACATCTTGATAAATCAATAGTCATTGTTTTCTGAAATTAAAATGCTACAAAAAATGTAACAGCAAGAATAGGGGACTCCAATTTAAAAAAAAACAACAACACTGGTGAAATGAAGGAAGGCAGCTTGTAATGTCCATGGCGGGTGGAAACCCCACCCCTTGGGGTGCGACCGAGCGCAGGGGGCTTACCCTGTCGATGAGAGTTGGTCGGTGGCAGAAAAAAGGACAGGAGGCATACACAGCTGTTTTGCACAGACAGTTTACTTGCGTCAACCTCTTGACATTCATGGGGCCTGTTACGGCACAGGCCCCTTTGCCTTACACAGACTCATGCCATCAGCGCATGATAGGCTCTTTCCCCATTCCTCCCTGGCCCCTTGAGGTCTCGGGCTGGGCTCTCTGGCTGGTGCCTGTTGGCCAGGGGAATGGGTTCCCGATGGCCGCCGTGTTGTTGTCCGGGGTCAGCTTAGCTGTCCTCAGGGTGACCCCTGGTACCTCCGGGCTTGCCCCCTGATCAGCCAGCCTCCAGTGGAAGTAGTTGGCTCCAAGTCCTCGGGTCTGTACCTTCGCTTCTCCTGATGTCACCCCCAGGGCCTGGGCAGGTCTGGGATCAGGGAGCTCCCAGCCCCTCTTTCCAGGGCTGAGGTAAGCAAAGTTCCTTTCGGGGCCTGGATCATCTGAATAAGGCCGGGGTTGCTACCCCCTCTGGCCTTCCCCTGGACCATGCTCCCACCTGGAGAGGAGTGCCCTCTCTCTAGGCTGCCCAGCCTCCTTATGAGGCCAGTCTGGGGCTGGGCCAGCCCCACCCCTTCTGGCCACGTGGCTGCTTGCTGCTCCCAGGAGGCACTAGGCCCTACTCCCAGGGAGGTGTCCTGCCTGGGACCCCAGTCCTGATAGTGCTTACGCCCTTCCTCCCCAAGTCCCTCCTAGGTCTTACTCCTGAGGAGTTCCTGGCCACCTGGGCTGGACCCAGGTTACACAGCTGTATTCAATTTTCTTGATCAATCTTTATTTGAAGATCAAGACTAGGAGTGCTTACAGGGGTTTATTTGTCTCTATCGTGCTCTATTCGTATATTTGGAAATAAAGTAAATATTACAAAAAGTCATAAGTGTTTAGTATTCTTTCATCCAAAGGAAACCAAATCCTGCAGGACTGCCCCAGAACTTCTTACTACTTGGCAGAATTCATTACAATATTTTTGACAACACAGAAAAAATGTTAAGTGTAGATATCACGGTCCCTTCACACCTTTGCAATATTTATGTTCATTATAAGTTTTAAAAGACTCAGCGTCCTTGCAATTGATAGCTCATTATATATTTCCGGTATGACCAATATGTGGTTGCTTAAAACAGTGAATGTAAACTTTGAGTGCCAAAATACATGCCTACCTCTTTTGCAGTCTTGATCATGGTTTTATAAACCATGTTCATCTGTTACATAAAGATCTTTCCCTTCAGAGGGAAAAGGTGACCTAGATACTGAGTGGGAACAGTATAGCAGGTCTCCTAAGCCTGTTTTGATGTAACAGATACATGTTCATGAACAGATACAGGTCTGATACAGGCCTATCACCTTATGAGAACTAGGACCCAAACTACATGTTGGGTGGGTGAAATCAGAATTGGTATTCTGTTACGCCCACCTTACTGCTCAACTCTCTCCCTGCCTGAACTGGCTGGGGTGATTGCTCTGTGTTATGACTGTTCCTTTTTAGATCCACTGGACCTCTCAGCAGCATTCAACATCATCAGCCATTGTTTCCTTCTGGGTTGTGTGGCTGGGTTGGGCCTGAATCACAGTTTTGCAGTGGTTCTGGTCCTTCCTGGCTGACAGATCCCAGAAGGTGATGCTGATGGACACTTGTTCAGTATCCTGGACCTTGCACGTGGGATGCTGCAGGATTCCATGTCCCCTGAGTTGCTTAACATCTACATGAAAGTGCTAAGAGAAGTCACTAAGGGAAGATCCAACTCCAGACCCAAATACACCATCCTGCCTCTCATGTGGATGACATCCAGTTCTCTTTTTCATAAAATCCTGGAGATGCTGTTGAGATTCTGATGAGTTGGTCGAGGTGGCAGTGGACTGGATCTGAACCAACAAGCTCAAATTATATCTGGACAAAACAGAGATTGTCTTATTTCAGAGATCCATGATGCAGGTGCTGGACTATCAACTGGTTCTGAATGGGAATGATGCATTCCTTCTGCAAGAGCATGTTTGCAGCTTGGGGGTTCTTCTGGATTTGTTGCTACTCCTGGATTTCCAAGTGATGCCAGTAGGCAGAGCGGCCTTTGTGCAGCTTAGGCTGATGTGCCAATTGTGGCCCTATCTGACTTGGTCAGACCTAACCACAATGGTCCTTGCGCTAGTGGCATCAAGACTTGATATACAATACTGTAGCATGCTCTACATGAGCTGCAAACCTGGCTGGAAACTGCCAATTAGAACAGAATCAGGTGGCCTGTGTGGCCATGCAAGGGCATGGCAGCTTGACTCTGTTGGACCATTTTGTCTGTAGCTATACTGGTTGCCAGTTCATTTCCAGGCAAAATTCAAAGTGCTGGTTTTGAACTTTAAAGCCCTTCGTAGCTTGGGATTGGGGTACTTGAGGAAAGTCTTCCTTTTATATGAACCAGCTCATTTCTGAAGGGTACCGGAAGGCTTCCTCCTACACGTGCTGTCCTTGATCAAGGTCAGGTTGTTGGTAACAAGGGGCAGGCCTTGTCTGTGGCAGCACCACAGTTATGGAATTCCCTCCCTTTTGAGTTAAAATCTACACCCACCCTGTGATTCTTCTGGAGGGGGCTAAACTTTTTGTTTGGCTTTTCCTCCATAATTTGTTAGTTTCGGTTTAAGTTTTGTTTATTTTCTTAGATATGGTTTGCATTTTCTGTTCTTGCTAGTGTTTTTCACTGCATACAGCTTTATCAGTGTTAATTTCTTTTTTTATTGTTCATTAATCGTATTTTACCACACATTTTGCCTCGTATTTTATTATTTTTGTAAGCCACTTTGGCACCCCATTCTGAGGAGAAAGGCAGGATAAAAACTTTTTCATATATTGACTCTATGAGCTTCATTTACATACCCAAAGCATCGTATTGGTCAGAACCTTCATCTTCATTAGTCCTGAAACTCCCAACTTCCATCTGAAGGGCAAAAAAACAAAAACAAAAAGGCCTTTTAAAAATCAGTGTTTGTTGATTTCTCTTTTATATTCCCTTCACTTTTGTCTCATAAAACAGTCCAAGGTACTGGGCACACTGATTAAGGAGTTTCTGCGGCTGTGAAAATTGGACTGATGTTGCTGTGAAGTTTCTGCTGCCTGTTAATTTTCTTTTATATCAGTGCATTTTTCTTTCACTTTTGCTCAAGAGGCAACCACCACATCTGCTGCAATAGCATTTTGGTAACCACCAGAAACAGAGAGCTACTGCCTGCAGGATGATCTTAATCAGATTGTATTTTCCCTGTAAAAGTGTGACTGAGTAATGGGAATGGTTTCTAATCATGCAGAATGTCCCATTTTAATCTTTTCTTCTTGGCCACTTAAATACCATTTCTCCAGAATGCGTGGGCACTTCTGCCATGACAACTTTGCAAACAGGTTGGCTTGCACTGCCAGCAGCCTCACAGTTGTAGCACTCATGACTGCTGTTATGGTGAAGAGTCAAGCGTGGGTGGAGGAAGGATTTAAATAGGAAAAACTAATGGTCCCAAGAAAGGAGTAAAATTCATGCTTCAATCAAGTCTGTTGGAGCTACTCTGGGGGCTGCCTTTAGGGGCTATACCTTCTCTTGGCATATTCCCTTTGGCCTAGGGCAGCTGGGTGAGGAAAAACACACACTGACATGACTTGATCTCCTCTTGCCAAAGAAAAAAAAACACAATTTTTGGACAGGATTTTGGAAAGCAATAAAATCAAATTCAGTTCATAACACATGCTGTTTGATCAAGCAGAGCCTCCCCTTTGCCTGCCAGTACTCTGCCCAGGGACTGAGAGATATGTTTTAGAAAATGCCTAGCTTTCATCTACATTGAAATGGATTATTTCATTTTGCATGAAAGTAGAGGCTGAATACAAGGCCAGATATTAATGGCTTATATCATGGAGCCCTTATTCACTGTACACCTGGGTACTGGGCAGTGCAACACCAGGCATGTTTATGCAGAAGTAAGACTCATTGAGTTCATTGGGGTTTACTCCCATATCAATGTGCACAGAATAGCTAAGGCAGCAGTGCTGCTTGTAGAAAATAAGGGTGGAAATCAGTGGGACTTACTTCTGAGCAAATGTGTTTAGGATTGCACTGTATATACACTGGTAATTATTTAAGCAAGCTTCTTTAGGAGTCTGGTTTAATGTTTGCTGCTGCTATGTTTAAGTGTTTTAAACTGCTATGACTTACCCAGTTTGATGTTGTATTTTATCTTTTTTGCTGTGTTGTTATAAATCTTGATACTTATTGGATTGGTAATTTTTGTGGGTTGCCTTGTTTAAAAAAGCCAGGGTGATGGTAGCATTAGGAATATCTTCAAGTTATGCAACTTCCTCCATTTCATTCTATATAATCAAAACACAAGCACTCCTAATTTGAATCCTGTGGTTTTTAACAGCCTGCTCTGCAAGATATGAGAGCTGGCATGGTGCAGTCAATAGTGAATTGGGTAAGGGAGCCAGAGGTTCAGATCTCTGATCAGTCATGGAGACTGCTGGATGTAAAGGTTTCTATCCATATGGTTTGTGCCAATGCCATGTCTATTTACTATGCAAGTGACTGACCTCTCAACGAATTGGCTGTCTCATGCATGGTTAAAGTGATTCAAAATGAAGCATACAGGCAGAAACATCTACATCAGGGGTGCCCAAACTTTTTGGCAGGAGGGCCACATCATCTCTCTGACACTGTGTTGGGGGCCGGGGGAAAAAATAATTTACATTTCAAATTTGAATAAATTTACATAAATGAATATATTAGAGATGGAACTTATATGAATGAATGAAGGTCTTGCAATAGCTCAAAGCCTATAAAAGGCCTTGCACAAAGCAAGACTGGCCTTTCCTTCTCTGCCACTGCTGCATCACAGATGTAAACAGCAAGCAGTGGAGGGAGCCCTTGACCCACAGCTCACACAAGAGGTTGAACAGTTGGTCGTCATGCTGAGAGCAGTTGTGTCGGGCCAGCGTGGGCTCCAGCAAGTCTCTGGAGGGCCAGAGGCTCATTGGAAACTGGGGGCCCCCTGCGGGCCGGATTGGGAGTCCTTGAGGGCCTAAAGTGGCTCCAGGTCCAGGGTTTGGGCACCCCTGATCTACATGTATCTGCACTGGTATAGGAGCAAGTGCAGAAACAGGGTCACTGACAAAGTAAAATGTCAGTCCAATGCTAACCAGGATCAGACTAGTGTGCACAGGCATTTACGGTCATAAAATGACTTCCAAAGGCATGTGCAATACTTCACTGACAGCCATTTTGCATGTGCTGCTGCAAAAGGTGGTGGTGCAACAGTACCTCTTACTTTCAGCCCCTCTAGATGTCCCAGAATAAAACCATGGTTGATGGTATTGAAGGCCCCTGAGAGGTCTGGAAGAATCAACAGGGGTATGCTCCTCTGACTGTTCCCCAGCATAGGTCATCTACTAGGGTTCCAAGGCAGTTTCATTTCCAAACTCAGGGTGAAAGCAGGATTGGAAAGAATCCAAATAATCTCACTCAGAACAACCTAGAATTGCGAGGCCATCGCTGACTCCAAAGTTTTATTTTGTCATTTAATTAGACAGTGGGCAATAGGTTTTCAGATTGCCCAGGTCCAACGAAGGCCTTTTTAAAACTTGGGGTGCACCACTGCTTCTACAACAGGTGGGGGAAGAACACTATCCCTCAAGGAGGTATTTACACCCTCTGCCTCCTACTTCTCCAACCTATGCTAGGCAGATTTCAGCAACCACAGTGAGCGAGGTAAATGAGCCCAAATGGAAGACATCAACCCTCCCAGTGCTTTGTCCATATACTCAAGCAACAAAAACTGAAGGGTATCTATCTGAACATGACAAGTTTGTGCTTGCCATAAGGCACTTTTGCAGGCCATAGTGCTGGTGGAGCACTGGTGCTAGTCCAGTGCTGGCCGGCATAGGATTAGCACCGATGGAGCACCAGAGCTAACCAGTGGAGAGGTAGGTGGGGTGTGGGAGGAGGTGGGGAGGAGGCATTCTGGGGTGGGGGGGTCAGGAAGAGGGCAGGGAGGGAGGGTTGTTCTGGGGGAGAGAGCAGGGCAGGAGGGAGGTGGGACCCACGGAGCTTTGCTCCACTGGATCCTGAGCCTCTGTGTTGGGCTGTCTGATTCTACACCGACTCTCAGGTCACTGTATAATTGAGTAGCCCCATTACGGGGCTCCTCCCTTTCCCCGGGGGAAAGGGACAAAAGTTTCCTTCTCCCCATGAGATGGTGGTAGCTGCCTGGGATGCACTGAATGCAGGAGCAGCCATTTTGAGCACCGCAGCAGCCCTGTGCGCTGGGCAGGTCATGCTTGGGCTGTAAGTTGGTGTAGATATCTGCAAAATACTTAGCAAATTGGCCATTGAGGGCTCCATATCTTGTTCACCTGGGCCAGAATGAACTAACAGCACAATCCTAGGCATGTCTACTCAGAAGTAAATTTTCTCAACTTCAATAGGCCTGACTCCCAGTCACATGCATATAGGATTGCAGCCTAAAGGCCTAACCCTATCCAACTTTCCCATGCTGATGAAGCCACAATGCAGCCCTTAGGTAAGGAAGCAATGTTCCCTTACTTTGAGGAGGCCTCTAGGACTACCCCCCTCCACCTCTAGATGCAGCATGTACATGCCATCGGCATAGCTATACCAGCACTGGAAAGTTGGATAGGATTGAGCCCTGTGTCCCTTACTGCTCTGCAATCTGGCACAGCACAGACGCAGTGGTGGTGAAGTATAATTTCTTTGCTGCCACAGAGTAGGCCGTAAAATGGACCTCAAATTTCTGGAAAACAATTCATGTTATTTTTGTTTTTAAGATAATGTAAAAAGATATTTTTAAAACCACTGGATTTTTTTAAAGTTTAAAAAGCTACCCACTAGCATAACTAATTAATCTGCCAGATCTTCCAGTGCCTTTAAAAATATTTCTCATGTTTGAAAACTATCCAGAATGCTGTGTGTGTACCTAAAATGTCTTACGGAGCCAAATGTAAATGCTGCGGTATGGCCAGTTTAAATCTAACTGCTGAAATATCTTGTAAGGAGCTATAACATATATCTGCAGCAAATCAATCAAACATTCTTAATTCAACTAAGTAATGAGTATCTCATTCATGGGTCATTTGGATAACAAATTGAGGCCCCTTCCATGAGAAACAAGTTTCTCAGGTCGAACATCCTGTCCAGACAGCAAATACAATGGGAAAACAAGACTACTGTAAAAGCTGCAATGAGACTCAGGAAACGCAGCATCCGGTGTGTCCATGAAAATATGTTGATGACCTGGAAAGCCCTGACCAAAAAAAGTGCTATGAAGCAATTAAGCAATTTGTCAAGAGTCCATTTGGCTTTATCATTCAGTCTAATCTAAGATTGTTTATAATGCAAGTAAACCAAATTATTTGAGTGACTAACCTTTGAAGCCATTCCACCATGACAATAAAAATGAAAATTTAGGAGGTCATTAAAAGTTTTTGCATCTTGGACACTTTTGCAAATAAATTCTCACATATATTGATGTGTGCAAACTGTAAAGCATCCTATCTAGAAACCATTTTCTTAGATAGTGCATAGAAAATGGTGGGCAAACATTGTCCTGCGCAAAGTCAAACAAATTCTCATGGCTCATTCCAAATCAGTGTGGCTGCAATCCTATACACACTTTCTTGCAAGTAAACCCTACTGGAAACAATGGAACTTCTGAGTAGACAGGAATAGGATTGGGCTTTGTGTTTTTTCCCAGCTGTGTAAATTTTCATGAATACTGAGACGGAGTCAAAATCTGCCATGCATTCTTACAATGTTTTGCAACAGTGGTATAGCCATCCCACAGGGAAGCATATCACACCACAAGATTTATCTGGTGTGATATGCTTTCTAAGTGCTCATTAATATGTGAGCAGTTTTGATATTTTTAAATTAAAAACAGGATACTAACAAATTAAACCAAACTAACAAACAAACTGGACAGGTGACCTCACCAGATAGGAGGGCTTGGGGAGCAATTAGAAGGAAGTGAACAGACTTAAGAGGGAAGAAGGAGACAGAAGTGAAAGGTGAGAACTTAGGAAAAGAGAAGTGAGCAGGAAATAGTGGGCTTTCCAGTCCAGACCATTAGTAGGAACCCTGGGGCAAGAGAAGGCACCTGAGGATGACAGCCTAAGTCAATCACAGCCCAATCCTAAGGTGCACTGGTGCAGCAGGGGCGCATGGCCTCTGTGGCATCCAGCACAGCTTAGAAGCAGGCTGGAGGTTTCCTCGGGGTAAGGGGATATTTCCCCCTTATTGTAAGTAACACCCCAGCCTGCTTGAGGTTACACAGATCTCCACCAGCTATTTAGCTGACAGAGGTTTGAGCAGGCTGATGTAATGACCTGGGAAGAGAGTTATGATATGGCAGAGGGCTGCTCTGCCAATCCTACCCCCTCCTGGGTCCAATCTGCTCCCGTTCCACTCTCCCCTTGCCCCCAAACACTTCCTCCTTGCCACTCCCCCACACTGCTCCGCTGCCCAGTGCAAACTTTATCTCTGGCAGTGGCCGGGCCTGTGGATACTGTGCTGGTGGGACAGCTCAGGCCTCCCCACCAGTGCTGCCAACTTACGCGGTGCTGCAAATGTGCTTTACAGCATGGTCATGATACCCTTAGCTGGTGCAGCAGTACTGGCACAGCATTGCACAGATCAGTCAAGGCTGCAGATTACTTAAGAAGTGAATGTGAGCTGTCAATTTGTTCCAACAATGCCTGGAGCAAAACTGACACCTTATTTCCTGCTTGGGTCAGAATACCCTTCCTGCTCACTCCCCTTTCCTGAAGGAAGGGAAGACATACGTGGGGGGGGGGGGTGTCCTTCCTCTTGGTGAATTGCCTGCATAGGGTAGTGGATGCTGGGGAAAAGGATACCCTTCATAGGGATAGAATCAGTCACTTGGGAAAACTGGGTCAATGTATGTTGCCTCTGAGTACCAGTTAGGAGTGTCTACCACAAAGGGCACCAGATTTTGACAAGCTGAGGCTCTGTAACAGGGCATAGTGCCTGAAATGTAAGAGGGAATCACTGAAGATGTGGAAGTTTACAATGCGCTTACAGCTATTCAGCTCCTTATTAACAGTATTTATATACCGCTTTTCAACAAAAAGTTCACAAAGCAGATTACAGAGAAAAATCAAATAACTAATGGCTCACTGTCCCAACAGGGCTTACAATCTAAAAAGATGCAAAAGAGCACCAGCAGACAGCCACTAGAAAAGACACTGCTGGGGTGAGGAGGGCCAGTTACTCTCCCCCTGCTAAATAAAAGAGGAGCACCCACTTGAAAAAGTGCCTCTTACTCAGTTAGCAGGGGTATTTACAACAGGTAATCTACATTAATCTAAAATTAATCCTGCAAAGAGAAAGAACTACTGTATATGAAAGCAAAATCCACTACCCCTTTCTACACTACTAAAGGCAAAACTTTCTGCAATATGGACAGGACAAACTTTGAAAATCTGGTGGGTCCATTACTGCAGAAGCCAACAACAGTTTGTTCTCATTCCCATTAGTAAATGCTCACTCTGCCAGACACACAAATCTCAACTGTAGATTCCTATGGAGAATAAAAATGGGGTGGAAGGGAATACAACTTGCCAGTGGGCCAATGCTAGGGGACTGACATCCAACACCCAAATACAGTATATCCCAATTAGTTTCTCCCAATTACCTGACTTTGGGGAGCCAGACTACAACCCACCTTCAGGCACCGGCTGAACTTTAAAAGTACTTGCATTTAAAGAAACAGAGCTACAATTCTATTCATATCAAAGTCTAAAACTTACAACACTTTCTACAGCCAAAGTTTGTGGAATTTGTCCTCCAAAAGTAGCAAAGGACAGGTAAACAAAATTTCCTACTTCAAAAAATTACACACCTCTGAAAACTGGCTCTTGCCACATGAATCTAGAACTTCAAAAAGCCACAGATTTGCTGTGTAATCATACTCAAACACCTTATGGCTGGAGC
This sequence comes from Tiliqua scincoides, assembly GCF_035046505.1. NCBI lineage: Eukaryota > Metazoa > Chordata > Lepidosauria > Squamata > Scincidae > Tiliqua > Tiliqua scincoides. The sequence goes on along the minus strand of NC_089824.1, from coordinate 83,263,443 downwards.
TCAAACCACATTACATGATATCACAAGCTGATTGCCTGTGCAAGGGGCTGGTAGTGACAGTGGACTGCTGCCACCTCCACCATTTGTGGCAGTGGTTCCAAAATTGCCAGTGGCGGTGCATTGTGTGTGCTGCCACATGGCCATGTACCACAGCAGGCTCTGTTCCACTGTCATAACCCTTAGTTAGGATAGCAATTTGGCATTCAGTAAAACAAGAGGGGGCATAATCCATTGAGATGTCTCCCATTTTCAGGTTGGAAAGGAACAAGACAGAAGAAGATAAAAGACACAGGAAGGAGCAAAGGATTGTGTGTCAGATGACCATGGATTCAAATTAGCAGGTTATTATTCTTTCTGATATTGGAAAGTTTCCCTTGTGCTTCAGAACTATCTATAATCCTTATTCACATAAAAATAAATGAGATTTAGCCAGAACACTGAAAGGCTATGTATTCATTTGACTGTCTGGAAATATCATTTGACTACTTGCAAAGTAGTCATGCTGTTTATTATATGTAGAACCTTCATTAATGATGTGTAAAACTTCAGTTCACAAGAACAGGGTTTTGAGCTATTGGTCCTTAAAGAGCAAATTGATAATCTTGCAGACAAGAGCAGCTGTCAAGAGAAGCACAAATCCTTGACATTGGGCATTTGTCTCTGGCATTTTGGGGGAAAGGCAAAGGGGTTAGTGCCAGTCTGACCTCAGATTACTTTCTCCTTTTTTTTTTTTTTTGGATGGAAAGTGCATTTGCTACACATGTTCATTAAGATGACAATAGTTCTATTGTTGCAGTGATGAGTTCAATCCACATTCTATTCAAATCAATGGCAAATTGCCCATTCAATTAGGAATTGTCAAGTCACATCTAGATATATATCATAACAAAGTTACATCTCCAAAACCAATGTTCTGCACTACGTTAAGGATTTGGGCTCTATTATGGTTTTTATTAAACTCATTTTGAGAAAAAAGGAACATGTAACCTTAAACTTTTCATTCCTCTCTCAAAGGAGACCAGTAGGTGGGAGTATTGACTCTTCTAGAAATTTTAAAAATCTGACAAGACAGAAGAATTACAAATGTGTAAATTAACCATAGCTGTGTTTGGGGACACCCAGATATCACCCTTCATATCAAACTCTGCTGGCATTTTATTTCAAAAGCCCTGCAGTGGACATATATTGCTTTTGGCATCAGGTCTTGAAAAAGAAATGAAAAAAAGAACAGTTTCTGTTTTGTCAACCTTTAGTTAAAACATTCTGATATAGCTTATCAGTTCTATGGGCAGGCAGAGCAACCTATTATCCTATTACATAAAGGCTTTCTGGAGCATTTCCGAATGCGGTTTGCATGCATTTCCAATGCAGCTTTCAAGTTCAAATGTTTAATCAGACACGTATTTTACTGCTGTTATTTTATATTGCATCTGACCTGGGTTTTTGAGGAAGGATGCAATATGGCTGTCTAAAATAAATACAGTGTAATATGAATATTCATGTCCGAGCACTGAATAGGAATGTTTTGTTTTCTAGTTTAGTTTCATAACAAATATTCACAGAGAGAAATTAGGCTTAGAGGAAGTACCTCCTGTGGGACCAACCAACCCCCCATGACCCTTTAAGGCAGGGGTCTCCAAATCCCAGCCCAGGGACCAGATGCGGCCCACAACAAGCCTCTATCCAGCCCACAACAAGCCTCTGTCCTGCTCAACCGAATGTGAACAGAGCTGAGGTCCAGCTGCTTCTGGAGAGCATTCTGAAGACCAGAGAGCCCATGCATTTCCCCGCAGAATGCCTTCTAAAGGCCTAAAAACATCACTTCCAGGTTTTCCTGAAAAACCAGAAAAGACATTTTTGGGCTTTGAAAGCTGAGCGCCCCAGGAGGCCTACTATGTCTTGTGAGGCAGCGGCCGCAGCATGGTCCCAGAGGTGCTCCAGCTTCTGTGGCAATCAGCTGGCCCCAGGTTGCCTCAGAAGGCTATGTGGGGAAAGGGGGTTGCTCTACCTGGCTTCTTTTCCCCACAGGTAGAAGCTTCTAGCCACTAGCTTCCCTGCAGTAGTCTACCTCTCCTCTCATCCCTGGCTGGGCCAGCTTTTATGCTTGGAACTGGTCCCATTCCTTCCTTCCCCAGGATGTTAAAGAAGCAGTCCCCAGCCCTTCCCTCCCTCCTACCTGGTTCTGGAGACCGTGGGTCTGCAAGCCAATCTGTTCAAGCCTCCCCAAAGAGGGTTGCTGCTTGTCCCTTCAGGGCCTACACCCCCTGAGCCTCCAGCAGGTAAGTCAGGGGGTTCCTGACAAAGGCCTTAGGCTTTTGAATGTATTTATTTAAATTTTATATTTAAAATTTATTTTGCTGGCTCTAAATACTGTGCCCAATATTTGATGTGACCCCCAAGCCTAAAAGTTTAGAGACCTCTGTTTTAAGGAGTGAATGGCCCTGTCCTATCCTCACTTTCTTCCAGCAGAACATGCATTCTGCCTGTGTAAATGAGAAGCCAGACTAAGTGACATTCTGCCACCCAGCACTACAAGATAGTCATATGTTTTGCCAAACTCCTGTTCTGAGCTCTGCCTAAAGAACTTATGCCCACTTTTGACTACTTAGTTCTACCAGCTTAACCACAGCTAGATCTAGCAGACTGCAAAAACTACTACTGTACCCCCCACCAGCAGGAAGGAAACTAGTAGGTAGCCGGCTTGCCTGCAATTCTGCAGGGTCCCTCCTCCAAGCAGCAGGCCGTACAGCAGTGCCACCTCAGCTCTCTACCACTCTGCAGTCTCTGTTGGATTAGTCCATCAGTTTGTGGTTCATCCCCCAATCTGTTAGTTAGGGTGCCAGTTCACTGTTTCTTTGCCAGTTCATGAATTAGTGTGCCAGAAAGTCTGTTAGCCAGAGAGTCAGTCCAATAAGTAGAGCCACAAGTTAGTCTATCAGTCAACAGGCAGTTTAGCCACAGGCAGCCCATTTAGCCAGCAAGACTACAACCCACACATTCTCCCTGCATCAGGTGGTGCTTATAACCCTGAAGACCTGGTTGCCTTTAGTGGCTGCAGCTGTGCAGTAAACACCCTGCTGAAAGCCCAGCCTCATGTCTCCCAGATTCGCCAGAGCAAAGGGCTACTGCAGACACCACTGTCTATCTCCCTGCAATGCTAATGCACTATGTGGTGGCTGCACAGATGGGTGTCTTTGTTCTCTGGTGCCAGTGAGGTGGTAATGGGATGAGTTGTTGGAGAAACAGAATAGGGAGGGGGAGGAATGGCAGGAGAGTTGGGACAGGGAGGGGAAGAGTGGGAGGTGGGTGGAACGGGATAGGAGGGGGTACTTTTTGGCACTACTTTAGTGTGCCAGTATCCTATGTGCTGCCTCTCCCTTACTCACCTCAGGTCTTACCATTACCATGGCTGCATTGGGCAGAGAGGGTTCAACAGGATTGGGCTGCAAGTCTCCCTTGCCTCTGAAATGATATTGGAGGAGAAGGAAAATTGACTTCAAAGGATGCATGCTCTATAATGCATGCCTTTCAAGGGCAATTCCCTCTCCTCACACAGTTCTTTAAGTGGGAAATTTCCTAAAAATATCCTTTGGGGGGGGGCATGGGAGAACTAGGCTTGGAAGCCACACACTCTCCAATAAGACAAGTTCCCCCCTCCCTTTCAGCCCTAATATGAAAGGATGCTCACTCTTCCCATTGGGTATGGTTTCATTTTATTCTCTCCTATTCCTGAGTTGGGTCCAATGGATGTGGCGGTATCACACTAGAAATGTAGACAGTATTTTTAAAAAATTAATTACTAGTTAATTGAAAACAAGTGAAGAGCTCTCTGCATTTTATTATTAATTATTATTATTATTATTATTATTATTATTATTATTAATACCCTAACAGAAAGAGCATAGAAATTATCAGGGTTGTGCCAGAGCAAGAGCACTGAGTCTCAAGTCAAGTTCTGAGTCTCCTTGACTTGCGTTGCTCATGAGTCATAATGGCAGCCATTGCAACTCATCCAGAGCCTTTTTTTTTTTTTAGTCATTTTGACTTGAAACCAAGTCTTTTTGAAAGCAAATCAAGCCCTGGAAGTAGTAAGGTGAAAAAATTAAAAAATAAGCACGAACCCACAAAAGCAAGTTTGAGTCTTTTCATTTTAGGGTTAAACCCCTAAGTCTCTAGTCAGTGCCCGAGATTTGACATGCATGACTCAAGTGTTTTCATGGCTTGAGTCCGAGTCATCTGTCTTGGGCCATCCCTGCAAATTATATGGATACTTAGAATGAGAATGAAATTGGAGAGCCACAAATTGTTCAAAAAAGGTAAACAAAGGAATTTCTTTTCCAGGGTTTACAGAAGGATCATTGTAGCAAACAGCAGAAGCAGAATCATTTGTTATATTGCTCAAATACTCTGATCTATAAGTCCATGACTACTACAGTACTGATGGACCTCCTCCTCACACAGATGTCATGGACAACTAGTGGGAGAAATGAAAGATGTGCCTTTGCTGAGCATCCCTAGCCAATGAACATACAGGAGAAGAAAGCTTATTAAGGAACAGACACATAACTTGTCCTGCATACACTGGACTGGAGCCTCCTCTGTGTAGCAGCTGAATGCACGAAACTGTACCCTCCGGTTGCCTGTTGCATGTAAAGAGGACCTGATGTTGTTTAAAAACACACCAATTGTTCCCTACTGGTTCAAGGCCAAAGTGTTCTGTAGCTGGGTTCTTTTTAAAGAAGATATCAAATATAGACAATGAGAACAAATGGCCATAACAAGCTGCACATGTTCCAAGTTCTCCCTTTTCCCCTGTATCCCACCATTCACCTTGAAAGCCTTCTGTTTTAGGGTTTTCATCTATTTATCACTGTAGTATTTTAACAACTCTCACATAATTAGATTGACAAAGTGAGGTCCCTATTCATACCAGATGTACCATCTGGTTTTAAAGCATCCATCAGCTACTCCTTCCATGGCAATTTATTCTGACTCTTAAAAATTTATTAATCCCAAGCTTCACGTCTACATCTGCAATATCATTATCTGTGTTTGTTCTATCATTCACGTCAGTATTTTTGCAAACTACAGGCAAGTGACAATTTGGAAAATTATGAGAGGGTTAATGTTGCATGACTGACCAACCCATATCCTGAAGTTAAAAAAGGAAAAGAATGTATCTTTAAATGTGATGCAAGATGCTTGTTTTAAAAAGTAAGTTTCCTGACTGAATAGTTCATTATAAGAACATATGAGCAGTTCACCCAGCATGCATTTTGAGAGAAAGGGAAAAAAAGATCATGCTCAGGCAACAGGCATTTATACAGAAAGGTACATGAAATTGCCTTCCCAATTTAAAGGGATTATGAAAGTGTGATGTTATAACTCACTGTCTGAGAGTAGTTCAGTAGCCCCCAGGCTTACACCCACCAAGCCCCACAGGAAGAGTTGGGCATGCCCTAGGCATGACCATTTAGTCCATGGAGTGGCCACCTGGGTGACCAAGTTGTGAACTACCAACAAACAGGCCGCCAACTCTACAACTAGCATGATAGCTGCCAAAGAAGCTGCAGTTAGGTCCTGTGACTACACATCCCCTCCCCCTAGGCTTCTAAAGTAGGTTCCCTGGTGCTCAGGCAACAAGAAATCTGGAGGCAAGATCTGAGCTGAAGAGGGTGTACAGCCACAAAGGCAAGCTTCAGTATGATAGCTTCAGCCAGTACAGGTAATGAGGCTGTGGCAGGATACAAGCCGAGTGCTCTGTAATTACAACCACACACAGCCTATTGAAGCTGTCCTGTGGAGATAAAACTTTTTAGTCCAGATCTGCAGGAGCCTCCTCAGATGGAGCGGGATAACCCTGAAACCCAGTAAGGTGAGCACAGGCAGAACCCTCAGACTTGGCCGAGGAGTGTGTATGTGCATGCATACACACTTTTACATATGCACATTAGATGTCTGTAGAGGATCAAGGGTCACAGCTTCTTGTCCCTGCTAAATAACAATTTCTGTGCCCAGAACCTACGTAACCTAGGCCCCTAAGAATGTGAATCTTTGGAAGGAGACCTCAGCCGAGGCCAGTGTTATTCAAACTGTGAGGCATGGCTCTTTAGGGAGGCACCAGGAACTCAAAGAGGAGTCTCGGGATGTCCTCTCAAAGTGATACAGTCACACCCCTGGGCAGAATATGCACTTTTTTTTTTAAAGCAGAAGAAACTGGAGTTGTTCAGCTGAGAGAGTGGCTGCTGCCGCCCCACCCTCTTCTCCCTCCACTCCAGGCTGCTGCCTTCTGTGTTCACCGCATGTTGTTTCCAAACAGTCCTTAACCCTCGCTGATCCTTGTCTGGTTGGTTCCTAGTTCCTAGTTGGTTCCTAGTTCCCAGCCTGGGATTGCTTCTCATCAAAGTGAAATCTCTCTTTTCAACCCCTTTTCTCCCACTCCCCCCTTTCGATCTCCAAACCTTCCCGCTTTCCCCCCTCCCCAAATAAAACACTTCCTATTTTACCAGTCACCAGGGGGTCTTAAAATTGTTTCCATGCAGTTGGCAAAGGGGGAGGGAAGAGACAAGCACACACTTTACTTGGCCAGAAGCAGAAAAAGTGTACTGTTTTTAAAGTGATTTATTAATCTTGTTGTTTGACTGAAGAGGAAAGGCTGTATTTTTAAAGTGATGAATCTTGCTATTTGAAGGGAATACTTATCAGCCATTGATGAAGTGATTGCCAGCCCAATCCTATCCACACTTTCCTGGGAGTAAGCCCCATTGATTTTAATGGGACTTACTTCTGAGTAGACATGCATAGGCTTGAGCTGTGCATCTCCTAGTATAGGAGCCTCTGAACCAAACCCTTATCAGCTCTGATATATTTTCATGGTCTATTTTTGTTTTCCCCACCAGCTGCTGGAAAAATTTAATTTCATTAAATTAATAAAGGGTTCAATCCTATCCAAGGAGAATTGGAGAAATGACTAGTTGGATTGGGGTCCACAGGGGTGTTTGTGTGTAATGTTTGTCAGACTGGTTGTTCATAAAGTTCATTTGATAAAACAATTATATTGGTATGCTTACAAAATTAAAAAAAATGAGTCCTCCTGGACCAGACAAAATCTACCTACTCCAGCATCCTGTCTCCAACAGTGATCAGCAGCTGATCATTTATAAAGCATGTATATTGCTGTTATTAATAATATATTTTAATATCTGCATTTAATTAGATATGATTAATATAATTAATATTAATATAGTTAATATAATATTAAATATTAAATATTATATTATAATAAATATATTATAATATCATATTTAATATATTTAATATAGTTAATATTTCTGGCCACTTCCTGTTTAATGATGTCACTTCCAGCCCTCAGGAACATGATGGGGAGTCATGACCAACAGCCTTGGGGGTCAAGGGAGCCACTGGCCAGAAAAAATTGAGTATCACTGGCCTAGGCTGTTATCCTACCCACACTTATTTATTACATTTTTATCCCACCCTTTCTTCAAAGAGCTTGATGTAGTAGACAACGTTCTCCCCCCTTCCCCAGATAGGTTAGGCTGAGAGGAAGTGACTGGTCCAATGTAACCCAGTGAATTGCATAGGGATTTCATACTGTTGCTTTCCTGGTCTTGTAACCTATTCTAACTACTATACCACACTGGTTCTCATTGAGTCAGCTTCATTTCCAGGGGCTGCAGTCCTGCATAGTTAGCCTGCTTCAATTCCATGGAAGTCAAATGTTCTAATCAGTTCAATTGTTTATAATGCTGCACCCACTGACTTCAACAGAGCTCTAGTGGCCTATTGTACACAGAGCGGAAGCCTTGGGAATTATATAACAGCTGTATGATTTGAGGTGATGTAAAAGTCAACAGTGTCTTCTTGAGATTCTTTCTTTATAGTAGTGCATGCTCCACCTAACAAAGGATCTTTTCTTTTTTATGACTTCCTGTAACACCAAGCTGCTCTGCCCATAACCCACTAAACCAAATCCACCCAACCAGCCACCTGTTGCAGCCTACCAGGTACTTGCTGCCTACCTTGTTTTCATAGTCCCAGGCAAGGACTATGGGTTTACCAAGTCCTTAGTGAGTTACCAGGAGAGCTAGTGGGTTGCACACATGTGTAATCATAAATTGGTCACCACAAGCAGCAGTTTGGTGGGAGGGCACCCATCACTGTCTGCCTACTCACCTCTTCAGCCTGCTCACCTTCTTTTTTCATTCCCTTACTTGGAAATGGGAACAGAGAGGAAGAGGAAATATGTAGGGGAGGGCTGAGGTAGAACATTGGAGTGTGGCAGGAGCAGAGGCTAGTACATTATTAGGTATAGAGCATTTGGCATGCCTCTTCAGGTGTTAGGAGGTCTTGAGCTGGCACTGCTTACTATACTGGATATAAATCTCTCCTGTTTAAGATAAATCTTGGCCTGCAGCACCACTACTTGTGCATTACTTGAAGGTTCTGTGAAGACAAAATCAATATACTTTAGAAATAAATGACAAAACTGTCTTAAACTCCCTACATTGAACCAGCTATCTGCATGCTCAGTTATTTCCCAGAGACCACCATATACTACCCAAAATTATTATGCAAGACAGCCAAGAGCAAGGCCTTTGGACACACATGGTGCATTAGACAATAATTTTGGTGAAGCTACTCTATGCTCCTTGTACCAGAAAACACCTCAAACTCTGAATTGGGCACTTTGACAGGTGTAATTGCTCTCACTCCTGAAGAAGTACAACATGAACAGCTGCATCTGTTCAAATGACTTCATCTACACAACTGCTAAAGCTACAGGAGCAATTTATCTTGAGCAGCTGGGTTCAGAAACCAAGAGCAAAGGAAGGCTTGCTAAGGGAAAGATGGTGGCCTTGCTTCATAGCAAGATGTACCAATCTTGATCATTATGGGAGGTTGGTCAAAATATTTTTCTGGCTGACTAAGTACCCTCCATAACCACAACACTGAAGACTGTTTTGCTTGAAATACTGGCCATTTTGTGGCATACAGCAGGCTGATAGAACATTGGAGCTTTGGAAGTATCTTGCATTCCTCATTCATTCAAACAATGAGGTTATGTTTTTACATAGTATAATCAGATTGGCTGCTAACGACAATCTGTCAATGACAGCCTCATGGAGAGACACCAGGCCTACTAATGCTGTAGAAGAGATAGTACAACAAGACCATGTTAAAACAAGACCATAATAGGAACTGCTAATGAAAACTTCCAGGTTTAATATTGTTGCTGCTCTAAAATGATGCATGCTGCAGTTGCTTATCTATGCAACTCTATAATAATTAAGTACAACTTTGAACATTAAGAAGTTCTAGATTAACAGGGTTTGTTCTTTTAATGCAGTGAATAGCGTATCTTCTTGAAAGAACATAGTGAAAAACAAACCCAAGTAAAAACAAAAGGGAACAATACAACAAAGCAAGTCTGCTTTACAATTTCCAAGTTTTATTTCTCAGGGCTTTAAGTTTTACCATTCTTTTGGCAATACTTACCAAATGCAACCTATCACTGGAAAGAAACTCTTACAGCCCAATCTAATGGTTCTAACATGGTGGGCTGATGTCTGAAGTTCTCCAGTACTTATATTAAAAACAGTACTGGTACTATTAAAATAAAATGTTGCCTAATTAGACCTGAATGTGTGTCACTGAATATTAATTAAAGCTTGCATCTCCATTACATGTTATGCCATGTCAGTGTCAGAAATAGGTATGCTGGCTTTAGTGTATATGAACTCCATTATCTTTCAGCTAAATATGCTTCTTAACAATTGCCAAACCTATGCTATGACAACCTTAACGCAATACATATTCTGCAGATATGACACTGACCTAAATTTCAGTGGTTGACAATGAAATGCTATGTATGTTTACTCAGAACTAAGGGCCTAATCCTAGCCAACTATCCAGCCACAATGCACCCCTGAGGAGGCCTCCATGACTGCCCCTGCAGGACGCAGTGCATGCACCATTGGCACAGCTGCATCAGTTCTTGAAAGTTGAATAAGATTGGGTACTAAGCCCTGTTAAATTCAATGGAACTTACTCTCAGGCAAGTGCGTATACGATTTCAGCATTAATTGGTTTGCAGATCACAGACCTATGATCCAACAAACTGAATTTGGGTGCAGAAGATGGCTCAACTGAACAGTTTGAAACCATGTGAGTTCTTCTGAGGTCGAACTGACCTTAATCAGGGTCTGAAGAAAGAACAAATAGGAGCAATGTATAATTCTTTGATCAGCATTCATGTCCCAGACTGCAGCAACAATCTTTGAGTGCTTCTCCAGCCATATTGCTGGGTCAAAGAATGAATCTCACAGGTTGTAAGTCATAAAACAACATCAAACACTAAAAATTAATATGTAACTACCTGTAGTGCTCTTTTGTCAGGATTACACTAAGAATTTTTAAATCCCCTTACCCCTGCGTAAGCCTCCCAATGTGCAATGGTTCTCTTTGGACCTGAACCAGCAAGTTTGCCAGTTCAAGTCCGAGGAGAAAAATGGGGTGGGGAGGCTGCTGTTGGAGGGGATAAGAGCTGGTGCAATCTCCACAACAGATCCTCCCCCTCCCGCTGCCTCCCCCTCCCTGTTACCCCCTCCCCCCTCCATTCTGCCCTCCCAACATCCGCTCCTGCCTCTCCCATCATCTTACCTGCTCCAGTGAGCAGAAACATTGACGATGGCGGAGGTGAGAAGGTGCAGGCCTTTCCACCGGTGCTTCCAGAAGTGTACTAACTCTCATGCTGTTGAATGACAGGCGCTGACTGCCTTTGTGACAGTCACTGACTGCTTATTGCAGTCAGTGCTGCCATAGAAGTCTCACCACCATTGGGTGGCGAGGAGAAGATTATGCCCTAAATTTTGTGATGCAGCAGCATGTGGGTCATGATGTGGGCATGATACACTTGATTACATTGCAAGTGACCATCTTTTTGTTGACTATTGAGATAATATACCAGTTCCCCCAGAGATGTGAATTCTTATTCTGTATAACTGTAAAACGTTTTGTTAAGAACCACTGGGACCAGAAACAAGTTTGGTGCATGACAAGCCACCAGGCTGCACTGAGCATCTCTGAAGATAATAAAGCAGTGATTTCAACCTTTTTTACCTCATGGTGGAAGGCTCACTTACTGCATTGGCCCTACTAATAAATGATTCTCCCCCAAACTCCTGTGGCACACCTATAGACCATTTGCAGCACATCAATATGCTGTGGCACACTGTTGAACTTGAAAGTCACTGTAATAAAGGCTTTTAGCTTTTGTGCTAACCCTATTAAGAAGAGAGCGTTTATGCTCGCGAGATTTAATATCTTCCCCTCAGCTGTTCACTCTGGCAGATTCTCCAGTATCCCGCGCGATCGCAGATTATGTCTTTTTTGTCCCCTAGAACCGGACTCAGTGGACCATATATTACTCTGTTGCCCGGCCCACCAATCTCTCCGAGATACACACTTGAAACCCTTGCTGTCCTCTTTTTCTGGTACTTTTACTGACCCCTTACTTGTCCTCTTGAGTGACAATTCTGTGGTCACTACCAACGCAGTAGCAGAATTTCTCTCCGCAGTTATTAAGCTAAAACCCCCACCTTGATCCTATTCCCCTCCTAGTTTTCCCCCTTTTTATCCTTACCAGTCCCCTGTTGTGACTTTCCCTCTTGGCAACATGGCCACTGTGCTGGCTACTGTTACTGCTATTTATTGTTTTAATGCCAATAAAGGTTTATAGTATAAATGACAATGTGTTGGGACCCACCAGAAGTGATGTCATTAACCTGGAAGTGATGTCATGTCTGGAAGTGACATCAGAAATCTGATGCTTTTGCAGCTTCAGGGAGCCCTGCAGACAGTCACGCAGGGCTCCCTGCAGCCCTGGGAGGCTGAAGGAGGCTCTGGTAAGTGCACCAAAGCCCCTGCAGCCCCCTGAGTGGCTCAATCCTGGGGATTGCGCCGTTGCCTCCCCCACACCCGCAAGGACTTACAGCGGTTTTCAAACTCCCTGACAGTTTGAAAACCCACTGCCTTAGGGCTCTGTTGTCTTCAAGTGGCTGCAGCTGTGCAGTACACTCAGTGCATTCCAAGGCCCTGGTGTAAACCCCATTTTTCCCAGACTTGTCAGAGCAATGAGCCACTGATGGCACTACATCCTCCCTAGCTCCTTGAGGGATCTTTCCCATTCCCCCTATACTTGGTCACACTGAACTTTCTATAAATGCACCTCCACTGGGGGAAGAAGTTGGTTTGAGAAGACACAGTGCCCAGTTACTTCTTAAGCAGCCTTTTCAAAGGCTGCTTAGGAAGTAGCTGCCATCACTTGCTTAAAGAACCAAAATTGGGGAATTGGTGGTCTTATTCTCCTAGTTCTTCAGGCAAAAAGTTGCCAAAATGGCCAGGTGTTGCTCCCTTGGGGGTGGGATTCTCTTAAGAAAACAAGTTCTCTATATACTGCATTTTCAAAATTAAACAACTGGGAATTCCTGAGAATACCTGAGATTTATAGTCTTTCCCCAAGATGAAGCAAAATAGAAAACTGTACTGTGCAAGTTGCCTCTTCCCCTTGCTGTCAGAGGCATTCCAGGCAGCAAGAGCAATGTGGAGGAGAAGCCTCCTCTTGCAATAAGCACCAATTAGCACAGTGGGACATTTTCAAGGAAACATGCATAGGGTTACATGGTAGGAAAAGTATAGAAATAAAACTGATTCACTATTACAAAAATTGCAGAACAATATATTTTTATGTCCTGACTAATAAATGTAGCTTTTTCTTTTATTCATGTGCCTCACCCACCTCCTACAAATATTGTTTTCAAAGTGTTGAACTGATAACTGCCAAGAAACTGGGTTGAACCCAACTACATTAATGTAGGAAGTTAAAAATTAAACAAAATAATCTACTAGGCAAATGTGGAAGATAACCTGACTAGAGGAAGTGTCTATCTCTCCCTTTATCATAGGCATTAAAATAATGAAACATGTAATAGATACTTTTAGAAGGTCTCCCTTTCAGAAGCAACCCAGTCCACAATCTCTGTATAGGAAGTCTGATATAATCTTGCCAATAATTATCACTGAGGAGGTGGACGAACAACTTGAATACGTCTAGACTAAACCATAAGCATTTCTTGGAACACTAACAGAATATCTTGGTTTGGATTCAGAGCATTAATTTGCTTCTTGCAGAAGTAATCTGAGACATCTGAAAATTAGTTTAGAGCCAGAGAACTCCAACGTTGAGGTATCTATAAGCCAAAGACATTTTTGGTTTTACGACATGTATATGGAATATACATAAGATGTTACTTCAGAGTAGAAATGAGAATGTGTTAATTTTACTCATGAGATAACAAACACTTGTGTATGATCTGAGAAAAACCCCCGCTTTTTAATATTAAATGGTTGTAACATTGTTTTAGTCATCTAAGGCTGAAATACTATACACACTTTCCTGGGAGACAGGGCTTAATCCTATCCATCTTTCCAGCGCTGATGTGGCTGCAATGCAGCTCCAAAGTAGGGAATCAAATATTTGTTTACCTTGGGGAGGCCTCAATGACTGCCCCCCTCCACTGGAGGATGCAGCACTTGCCCCACTGGCATGGCTGCACCAGGACTGGAAAATTGAATAGGATTGTGCCCTAACTTAGTCCTGAATTCAGGACTGAGTCCTGAGTAGAGAGGCTCAGAATTGGCTGTAAGAAATTCCAATGGTATATTGATCCTGACCTAGTTTTGTGTTCTTGGATGAATGAGGCTAGCACAGCTGCAAGGCTCATCATGGGAAATCAGTGAACAGGCAAGAATACAGGTCGGCCCTGGAATTCCCATGGATGCTGAAAATGGAGGATAATGAAATCTGTGACCTGAACTGTGTTCTTCCCCTTGCCTCAGAAGGCCTGCTGGAGCCTTGTGACAGGCACTTCCAGCTTTCCCTAAACCGGACGTGCCTGCTAGAAGGTTCTGACAAGCCTTCTGAGGCACAGAGAGGCTCTGCATGGCCTCCCTGTGCCTCAGAAGGCCTCCCCACATCTGGGATGTTCTCTGTGCGCCTACCCAACACATGTTCAGAACCTGCATTGGGTCAAATCCATGGGTTCTGAACCCACAGATTAGTTGGACTCACTGTAAAATGGTTAGGCTGCAGTAGCTATGCCAAGAGCAAGACAGCTGGCCAAAAGAGCTTTCTCTCTGCCCATACCTGCCAGTGCCAACAGAGGATAAGCTTACTGATGGAATGTATTCCATGAAAGCGGAGATTACAAATACATCTGTTAAGATCGCCTCCAAATCTCCATTGTTTTTGTCCGCAACTTAGGGCCCAGTCCTATCCAGTTTTCCAGTGCTGGTTCAGCCTTGCCAATGGGGCATGCGCTGCATCCTGTGGTGGGGAGGCAGTCACAGAGGCCTCCTCAAGATAAGGGAATGTTTGTTCCCTTACCTTGGAGTCCCATTGTGGCTGCACCTGCGTTGGAAAGTTGGATAGGATTGAGCCTTTAGGCATGAAGGTACCAGATCAAGCATCCTTCCTCACAGCTCAGACCTATGTGTCTACTCAGAAGCAAGTGCCATTGTGTCCAATGCGGCTTACTCCCAGGAAAGTGTGCGGAGCAGCTTGCGCACCTCTTGGCAGCCCACTTCCATCTATTTCACCCCTGGGGGTACGCGCACCCCAGGCTGGGAGCCACTGGTGCAGGCAGGATTGCAGTTGGGCAGCACAATCCTATGCACTGTGTTCAGCTGGGCTCACTCCCAGGAAAGCGGGCTTGGGGCTGCAGCCTTGCTCCCTCTCGCCCTCCTCCCGGCTCAGCAGGCTGCACTTCGTTCCTCCGCTCGCAGGCGCCGCTCGGCCTCAGCTGCTGCTGCAGCAGGCGCGGGCGCCTTCCCGGGCTCTGCCCCCAGCGCACGCGCCCCGCGCACTGTCTCGCCGTGACGCAGGCGATGCACCAACCAGGAAGCCCAGCGCAGCCCCTGCAACCGGTTTCGCAGCAGCACCACCCACTGCGCCACATCACCCGGCAGCTGCAAGCTTGCGGCGCTGTCTCTTTAAATGGCAAGCAGGGCGGGGGGAGAAGGCAGGTGACGCCTCTTGCCATTGGCTGGTGCAAGTCGCTGCCGCTGTTTTTCAAGAAGCGGAAAGACAGAGAGAGAAGTGTAGGGCCGGCTGGGCGCTTTGCGCCCCTGGGAGCGCGCCTTAGTGCGCCCCTGCTTGTGGCAGGCTCAGTAGCAGCCGCCTGGTCCCCAAAGCAGCCAGGCTGCAAGCACCTTGCAGGCTCTGCACCCTCCTTGGCGCTGCCACCCTTCTGCCTCCAGGGCTTGTGCAGCTCTGTCCCAGCCCCTCTGCCAGAGCACCTCTAGCGACACACCCTCTTCCAGCGCTGCTCAAGCAGCCACTCGCTGCCTTGGTTTCTTTTTCCCTCCCCCGCCAGGTGCATGGCACATTCGCGGCAGCCACAGCAGGAAGGCTCTTGCCCTGGCACTGACGTGGCGGTGGGGAACTGTGGAGACATGAGTACCAGGAAGGTGGCTCTCATCACTGGCATCACTGGCCAGGTAAGTCCTGCCCTGCCCACCTCCCTTAGAGAGACCCTTTAAAGCAGAAGTTGGGTGAAGGAAGTGTGCCCCAGGAAGTTAGATGGGGGCAGTACACGTGTATTCTTGGCTCCTGAGCCCAGTTTGAAGCACACTTAGGAGAGCCTTGAGCACACTTGTACTGTTGGACTTACTTAGTATGTATGTATGTATGTATGTTTGTATGTATGTATGTATGTTCTGTCTGGAGACAGCAGGAATTGTTTGCAAAGTATGTGCTTCCCCCAGTGAGGGATGGTTCCCTCTCATAAAAATCTAGTATCTAATGCTGCACATATGGTGCAAGCTGCCTAACAACTGCTACATGTAAGTACCTGTTGCAGGTAGGAATATGCAAAACAACTTTTGGATGTGTAGTACTTAGGATTACCACCAGGTCTACTGCAGCACAGCTCTTGTGTTCTTTTAATAGCTATTGAAAGGAAAAACTTGTTGCATCCTTTTTTTAGCATAGTATATGCAATGATTACTTTCCAGAAAAAGGTGCTAAGACTTTCCAGAATCCACGTTCCCAAAACAGGCCTCCTGGTTGCTTGCCTGAGAGTGGGAACAGTCTCTGTCTGTTCAGTGGTGAAGAGAATGAATGTTCTGTTGCTCCTTATCACTAAGTAATTCACATATCCCAGGTTTAAACTTGATAACAGGACATCACGTCACAGATTCGGGCCTCAGCCATTAGTGTATGCAGTGAAGCTGCACCTGTCAACAGGGTTCCTTTTCTTCAACTACTAAATGTACAGAAGTTTTGGCCTGTGTTCTTTCTGGCATTAGCACTCTACAGTAGGGGTGTCTTCCCACCTTCTTGATCTTCCCATGTATGAACACATCTACTTGCCTAATTTTTTCCTTTCCATACAATGACCGGTTGTAAGTGCACTACTTCCAAATTTGCTATGCAGGCCAAGTCACAAAAGGGATTTTAAAAAAACAAGCTAACCTTTTCTCCTGTTTGATAATGATTTGGGGAGTACCAGAGGCTGGTAAGAGTGTTTCAGAAACAGTGTACACTTTCGAGCACTGCAGGAACAACCAGACCCAGATCATGATTTATAGCATCTCAACCAGTGGTAGCACCCACTGCCCGGCAGTGGGATCATGACAGGAGCTTCCAATGGCAACAAGAAGGTAGAGCTGGTGGGCAGAGTTCTAGCGCATGCTTTCAAGAGCAAGGAAAAGCTCTCCTGCTGACCCTGAGCCTCTCACTGACCTTGGAAGCTCCCGTTGCGGTCTCCAAACCCAGAAGTAACCAGTGATGACATCATTGCCAATTACTTCTGTTGGTACCTCTGAGGACAGCGCGATAGCAGGTGGGAGAGCGGCGTTGAGAAATGCTGGATTATAACAAGAAAAAGAAATATACAATGTTGCAAGATGTGAAAGAACAACGCTTTGTATTTGAACAAAGCGTCATTGTCCTTGCTTGTACTTTTCAATATCTTTAATACTTAAGAACAGCCGCACTGGATCAGGCCATAGGCCCATTTAGTCCTGTATCTCGGGGAGCACACAGGTTAACAAGAGACCTGCATCCTGGTGCCCTCCCTTTCACCTGGCATTCTGACATAGCCCATTTCTAAAAACAGGAGGTTGCACATATGCAACATGGCTTGTAACCCGTAATGGATTTTTCCTCCAGAAATTTGTCCAATCCCTTTTAAAGGCATCTAGGCCAGATGCCATCACTACATCGTGTGGCAAGGAGTTCCACAGACCAACCACACGCTGAGTAAAGAAATATTTTCTTTTGTCTGTCCATCTCTCCCAACACTCAATTTTAGTGGATGTCCCCTGGTTCTGGTGTTTTGTGAGAGTGTAAAGAGCATCTCTCTATCCACTCTGTCCATCCCATGCATAATTTTGTATGTCTCAATCATGTCCCCCCTCAGGTGCCTCTTTTCTAGGCTGAAGAGGCCCAAATGCTGTAGCTTTTCCTCATAAGGAAGGTGCCCCAGCCCCGTAATCATCTTAGTCGCTCTCTTTTGCACCTTTTCCATTTCCACTATGTCCTTTTTGAGATGTGGCAACCATAACTGGACGCAATATTCCAGGTGTGTCCTTACCATTGATTTGTACAACAGCATTATAATATTAACTATTTTGTTCTCAATACCTTTTCTAATGATTCCAAGCATAGAACTGGCCTTCTTCACTGTCGCCACACATTGGGTCGAAACTTTCATCAACCTGTCCACCACCATCCCAAGATCTCTCCCCTGATCTGTCACAGACAGCTCAGAACCCATTAGCCTATATGTGAAGTTTTTGATTTTTTTTGTCCCAATATGCATTACTTTACACTTACTTACATTGAAACGCATCTGCCGTTTTGCTGCCCATTCTGCCAGTTTGGAGAGATCCGTCTGGAGCTCCTCACAATCACTTCTGGTCTTCATCACTCGAAAAAGTTTGGTGTTGTCTGCAAACTTAGCCACCTCACTGCTCAACCCTGTCTCCAAGTCACTTATGAAGAGGTTGAAGAGCACGGGTCCCAGGACAGATCCTTGGGGCACACCACTTTTCACCTCTCTCCATTGTGAAAATTGTCCATTGACGCCCACTCTCTGTTTCCTGGTCTTCAACCAGGTCTCAATCCAGGAGAGGACCTGCTCTCTAATTCCCTGACTGTGGAGTTTTTTCAGTTGCCTTTGGTGAGGGACCATGTCAAACGCCTACTGAGTTGAACTTGACTGGGTGGGAAGAAATACTTTCTCCTTGCCACCTGATTGTAATGTAATATACTATAACAGATAAGAGGATGTAAGATGTTTATTTCTTTTCAGTAGCACATAGAACTCCACTTGCATGGCTCACAGAGATTTAGGCTAAGGGCCCAATCCTATCCAGTTTTCCACTGCTGGTGCAACCCTGCCAGTGAGGTGTGTGCTGCATTCCGTGGTGGGGAGGCAGTCACAGAGGCCTCCACAAGGTAAGAGAACATTTGTTCCCTTTCCTCAGAGCTGCATTGCGACAGCACCAGTGCTGGAAATTTGGATAGGACTGGGCCCTAAGACTCTGTTCTGATGGAAGGTGAAGCTCCTTGGAGTTGCCTTGTGATGAAATACACAAGCTAGCCACACGGAAATATCAGCCTTTTGTTCTCACTTGACATAATGGCTTGGCTTATTTATTGCAATGTTGACTTGGCTACTTTGGGTACTCAAATATTTACAGTTACTGGCATTGTGTACTTGGCATTTACAGTTATTTGACAATGTGTTAACACCTGCAATGTTTAAATTGAACAGGAAATGTACATTACTTTGTTGCTGGGCATCCGGATACAAGTTCCTAATCAGCATTACAAATGGGCAGCTAAGTCCTACCCTAAATTCTCCCCCTGCCAATTCTGCCATCCCACCAGAGTGCATGCTGCAACTGGGGGGGGGCAGTCCCAGAGTTGTCCTCCAGGTAAGGAAACATTTCCTGTGCTGCCATTGCTTATACTGCCCCCTTCCCAGCCTCAGTCCAACCCCCCTTTCTGTCCTGGTCTGTCTTCATCTGACTTACTGGCACCAGGGATTACTGATGGGCCACTGGCATGTGGCCACATGTGACTGTGGCCTGGCCATGCTGAATGGCATGTTATCATTTGCAACAGCCATAAAGGACCTTGCTCTGCTGCAACACTAGTTCCAGATGCACAAAGTCTCCATAGGATTGGGCTGTTGTCATATATTATTGGTTGGCAACCTTCAGTCTCGAAAGACTATGGTATAAGCCTACAGCACCCAGTATTCCCAGGCGGTCTCCCATCCAAGTACTAACCAGGCCTGACCCTGCTTAGCTTAAATGACAGTATCCCCCACCCCAATCCACAGATCTCATAGCTATGGTTTTAGTTATCTGTGGTTTGAAAATATTTTTAAAATTACAGGATGTTTTTCCTTCCTCCTTAAAAATGGATCACAGCACCTCAGTTGATGGTTCCCTCTCGCCCAGAGATGCTTCAGCAGCTATGAACATGGAAGAAGCCAACCAGCCCATCACTCAGGCAGGATGCCTCTAGATCTTAAAGACCGCCAACTGCAGATACTGTACTGCAGTGGTTCTCAAAATTTTAGAGGCCCTAGACTGGCTGCTGCCTGATTTATAAATGCCAAGGGGTGTGGCTATAATGGGGATTGGGCACCAGTGCTCTTTAAGTAGCAGCTTATTTAACCTTGATACCTTGTCAGTTTAGTGACCCAACAAAAATTGGGTGTTGGACCCACAGTTTGGAAATTGCTGTTATACTGCAATCCACAGTTTCAGGCATCCATGGTAGATCTTTGAACTTATCCCCCATGAATACAAGGGGGTCCTGTATATATTTATTCAAAATGCCTTAGATGTGAAGTTAAATTTTGTGTCTATGGGTCTGTCATATTTTTCAGCTGTATACCTAAGGGTGAATCTGAAGATGGATTTTGTGAGTGGAGAGGCAATTCTGCTCATGTGTTGGGGTGTACAGCTGCTGTGGGCATCCCCTCTGTCAATAGCTCTGTGTACCATCACATACATACACTATTTTTGAGGATCTTCTGACATTTGCAGTTGTTTCTAGCAGCATAGAGGAAGTGCCTGGGGGCTGGGGATAAGAATAGGCCCCCAGTTTGGCTGTACTTGCTGTAAGGGGCGACTAAACAGCCACCGGGTAGATGGGACTCGTTAGCCTGGGAAGGCAGCTCATCTGAGAGAAGGAAAACTCTGATCCCAAACCTCCACTGCCTTGTGGCTACATCCAGTTATGGAAAAGGCTTCAGGAGTCAACCTTGAGGCCAAATCCGGAGGCGGAGTCCCTGAGGTAGTTCATGGCTGAACACAGTCACGTTCTGGCAACTCCTGCGACGCTGCTGGAACCAACCGTATTGGCTTCTGCCTTTCCATTGGACCGTTTCAGTGACGTGGAGAGGGGGGATTTGCTGCATGGGAAACAGTCTATCCTCCATAACTACTTTACCCAGGCTTCGCACACTGGAGAGGACACTCTGTTCCAGAACCACCATTCAGAGCGCGATACCATAGTCTTCCGAGACTGAAGGATGCCAACAACAACAGAGGAAGTGGTGAGAAATCCCTGGATTTCATCTTGGTACTCTGGTTCTGATTTAAGTTTGTTTAACTGTATATCCACGAATGTAAAATGTAACTAAATGACCAGGCCTTTGAAAATGTTTGTGCTTTTCTGGTGCATTCACTGCAGAGCTACTCTTACCTGTTACAAAGCTGAGACTATTGGGAGCAGTCACTTTGAGGCAGAAATCAGGTAGTGAAGAGCTTGGGGAGCTTGGTACACCTTCTGCTGCCATCTCTCTGTTGTGTCCATCTTCCTCATTGCTGCCTGGCAGAAGCACTGTGGGTCTTCCTTCTCTGCATGTTGGATTTGAAAAAGGAGGAAGATGGAGAAAATGCTCTGCTGTTATAATCCTTGTCAAATCCAACCCCCAGAGGAAAAGTTCTTAATGCTGCTGAGTGGCAGTGGGAGAGGGGGAGGTAAGTGGGTACAGGGGCTTCATTTGGCACCCCACTTTGACAATCATAAATCCTGGGCTGCTCTGTAATGTCTTTGCTGAAAGGAGTTGGACGATACCCTATTTTAGATACTTCAGGCAGCAGTTTTGTGTGCTTTTACCTGGGAATGAGCTCCGTTAAACACGATGGAAATCATGTTCATATAATATGGATTGCGTTGTTTAGAGTTGTGTCTTTGTAATTGTAGTTTCTGTTTCGTTTCTTCACTATGCTTGAGTGTTTAGAAGATGCACAATTACTTGCCATTCTGGAAGCCAGAATGTTTCAGTTGGCACAGACAAAACAGATGTGGTACAATGATGTAAAATATATTTAGCAAGATATTACTTTAATATAGTGTTTTGTATATGAATTGGATTTGCATAAAATCTGGAAGTTTGTGAAGAGGTGAGCTAGTACATACTGTATGTGCTGAAGATGTTTGGCATGTAATAGGTATGTAAATATGTTTCCTGACCAAACTGGCGCTTCAATTCCAAGAACGCTCTGCAACATTATTTAGCAAATGTCAGTGCTCTTACCCTGGCTGTTATATCAAAGGTTTTTTGGCTATTTGTGAATTTGTAATTAAGCTACTGCTTTGAAAACCATAGGCCAGGCATATTACTTGTTGGATGTTATATGGCAGGTGTTAAAAAATTGTTTTAATATTTTAATAAAATATTTTCAGGCTGTATTCATCTATATTTGTAGAATAGTTGCAAAATATGTTCTTTGAAAAAGCCATTTACGTGTAAGGTTTGTTGCAAGGTATTAATAACACAATTTCTCAATGAAACACTGTTACCTAAGGTGAACACAAGGCTTGAGGGGACCTTTGGCAAACACATTCCAGTGGGGCCCTTGGTTCATGGGGAGGCTTACCTTGGTGGCGGTGGTGCTTCTTTGGAAGGCTGCAGTTCCCCCCCTCCCCATAATGCCCCACTGGTAGCCACCATTTACCCCCTACAATGCTCCAGAATAATGATATGCATAATGGCTAAGCTATTCATTGCATGGAGTGTACAATATAGATCTCTGATTTTTGGGGGGTCTTTTTTTGTAGTTAAATCTTGAGAGAATAGAGATAGGATGAGATGACACAATGGGCTGAAACTGCTGGTGGTGGTGGAGAGTTGTAGACAGTGACAAACTAGATAGACCAGTGGTCTGATTGGCTTGAGGGAGCTTCATATAATCAGTTAATTTGGGTAAGTTTTTAAGCTTAACTTAAAAGTTATGTTTTCATTCAGGAGAAATGGTTTTACTTTTCACTGCATCATGATGCAGGGAAGAACCAAGACAAATTAATGTATTTTTTTAAGCCAAAAGGTCACAATAATTGAAATGCATACAAACCATAGCAAAGTAGTAGAATACTATGCAGACATAGTCTAGAACAGTATTTCTCAACGTTTGTTTTCCGCTTTACCACTTCACCTGGTCCATGTATTGGAAGTAACTGGCAATTATGTCATTGCCTATTGCTTCCAAATTGGAAGGCCAGGCGCAATGTGACAAACACTGGTAAGAGGCTTGGCGCAGATGGGAGGACTTTTTTGAGCATGCAAAAGGTACAAAAACTGCATGTGGGAGCTCTGCCCACTTATCTGAGCCTTCTATTTACTTGTTGTATTGCTGGTCTCGTCACATGGCGAGGGTCTGAGGATTTTGCACCTACCACCGGACAGCACTCAAGCACCTCCAGTGGTATGAGTGAAATACTGGTTGTGAAATACTGGTCTAGAACAAATGTGTCAAACTTGTTTCATACAGCGGGCTGAATAGCATTCATGGCAGCTGCTGAGGGCCAGAAGTGACTTCATTGATTGGTTACTTTTATTGGCATAGAATAAGTTACAAAAAAATTATTTGTAAAATAATTAAAAACTGTTGCGAACCAACTTGCAGAAAAGCAGAAGTACAATAAATAAAATATTTAGCTACATTTTGTGTGCAGCTCTCATTTCTCCCATCCAACAAAGAACAGATAGTATCAAAACAGATCCTCAAGGATTTGATAGAAGGGAGAGTAAAAATTTTTAACGCAGATCATTATAATGAGAACAATGAAATAACATCTGCGATAAAGTCTCAGCTGTGATCAGATCACATGAACAAGCCTGAGAGCTTTCCAATGACTTATTGAATCTAGGACTCAAAACATTTGAGGGCATGACCTTAAACCTGGCCAATCTAAAGGCTCTGAGCACCTGAGGAGTAAATAAAATGTAAAGCTAGCTTGACCCAGAATCAGAGGGCTGTGAGAGCCCAAGATATAACAGAGAGCATGAGTTAAGGGCTGCAGCATGAAGATCTGTTTTTCAGTATCAAATAAATGGGTCCAAATGAGTTTAAAGGCAGCAGGAAAAGGTAACCCACCAATCAGGTCAAGCGATAGGCCAAGTATCTAATTTTTTGTAAAAAAGAATTAGGCCCACAAAAAGAATAGCATTAGCTAGAATATTTCTGAGCACAATATTCTGTTCCATCTCCTAGCAAATCCTTATCTAGAACTTCAAAAAGTTAAGCCAGGTCAGGGATTCAATCTTCTGCAGGCCTGCTTCAAGGTACAGTGCTGCATAAGGGCTGCAATGAGGTACCGTAAAGATCTTGTAATGGAATCTGGATACCAAATAACAATCGTGCCGGGAACAATCGTGTCAGATGTAAGAATCTGCACCACAGCTGAGATATAAGAATTACGCCAGGGATTAAAAAAACCACAAGGTAGCTTGTGCCAATAAATTACTAGAGTGAGATGTCCAGTTGTGGCTATAATGGAACAGAATGCCAAGATGTTTGAATTCTTTAACTTGTTGGATTGCCTTCCCCCCAAAAGTCCAAGAAGTTTGTTTCCATTGAGAACCAAAAACCATAATTTTGGATTTCCCAAAATTCAGTTGCAGTTTGTTAGAGTTTAAATATTCTATACAAGAATTAGATGCTTCAAACCAATTTTTGTATGGGACATTAATAGCATGTTGTCTGCATACAACAAGAGGGGGAGTAGTAAATTGCCTAATTTGGGAGGATGAGCATCTATCATTTGAGGACAAATGAACAACCAGGTCATTAACAAATTAAACAATGTAGGGGTCAGGACACATCCCTATTTAACTCCTAAATTGTTATTGAGTCTGAAATCTTCCTGTATGATAATTTAACACAGCAGCTAGTCTCCGAGTAGAGCCTCCTGATTCAAAGTTGCTTGTCTAGGCCTAAATTCTTGTCTAGGCCTAAATTCCCTGTCAATAGTGTCAAATGCACCTTTCAAATCCAGAAGGGCAATATAAAGATGGTAACTTTTATCTGTATTTTGTCTTGTTTTTATTTTTAATGTTTGTTTGTATTTTACTATGTATTGTTTGATTGTTAACCACCTTGGGTGCCCTTTAGGGAGAAAGGCAGAATATAGGTCTAATAAATAAATAATTTTTTAGACCTAGCATACTTGCATAGGTCTAGCATAGATTAAGTGGGATAAGGCTAAGCAGTTGTCCAAAATGGACTTACCAGTTATAAAGCCAGCTTGTCCTGGACCAAAGACATTGTTTTCCGTCAACCACACAGATTGCTTTTCCAAGAGATATTTTGCATATATCTTGCCCAAAGTAGATAGCTCCCAGGAAGCTTCTTACCACCTTTTTTTTTTTTTTTTTTTTTTGTAAATGGGCATAATGATTGACTGAGACCAAGAACTTGGCATAATACATGAGTTATTATGACTGTGAACAGGTCTGCCAGAAGCAGAGCCCACCAATCTGGATCAACTTTAAATATATCAGAGCAGTGGTTCTCAAACTTTTAGGGCTGGGACCCACTTTTTAGAATGAGAATCTGTCAGGACCCACCAGAAGTGATGTCATGATCGAAAGTGAGATCATCAAGCAGGAAAATTTTTAACACTCCTAGGCTGCAATTCTACCCACACTTACTCAGGAATAAGTCCCATTGACTATAATTGTTAAAAGCGTCTTCATAGTTAAAAGTACATAGCCTGTTAAAAGTACAGATCTGTGACATTTCTTCAAACGCAGTCGCATGAAACTGCATTCTCCCCTTCTTTTTAAAACCCATATTCTGAGGGTGGGGGAGATCAGTAAATCCTGAAGGGCTTCAAAGATGGCAGTGGCGTCAGAAGGGGCCTTAGGCAAGAAAAAAGTAGATTGAGCAGATACTACTGAATCCAAACACTGTTTTAAAAACTCCTTAATGAACTTTCATCCTAAACAATTTTGGGAAGAAAAGCACTGGTAAAATATGACACATCCTGAGATAAGGTAGGAAAAGAGGTTCTCAAGAGCAAAAAGGTACACTTAAGGGAAGGTGATCACTAAGAAAAGGTTCTTCCACTACAAGTTCTCTTACAAATAGCAGCATGGGGGTGAGATCAAAATATAATCAATTACACCAGTAATTTTCAACCAGTGTGCCTTGGCACACTGGTGTGCTGTAAATGGTCTGTAGGTGTGCCACGGGGTTGGGGGGGGCATTTATTATTAGGTCTGTTGAGGAACATTAGCCCCTGCCAGCAGCTTGGTGTGTTAATTATCAAAAAGCTGATGGTGTGCCTTGACAATTTTAGCATCTTGTCAGTGTGTCCTGAGATGAAAAAGGTTGAAAATTGCTGAATTACACTGTTGGCTTGTCTACATATAAAAGTAAAACCTCCTTGATCACCCACTTCTCTTAGGCTGTTAAGCCAAATCAAACCCCACCGCATGGTAAATTTAGTTAAGACAATGCCAGTCTCATTAAGCACTTGGTCCTTTGAATTGCATTCGAACAGGCAGTAATAAGGAAGTTCTGAATCTTCAGTAGAATTGTACGATTAAAAAAAATGTCATGGTCAGAACCAATTCTCACATTAAGGTCCCCAAAAACAAAAATGTAAACTCCTTTAAATCTGTGTTCAAGATCTCCCGTGATCTAATTAAAATAGTTCCATTATGGTTTGAGTTGAAAGGATATATACTGTATGTTAACTACTAAAACATCCCAGGGCAACGTCATCAGTTTAACAACCTGTATCTTACAGTGACTATGAGACATAAAAATAAGACCCACTGAAAAATGTGACAAAAGACAAAATGGCCAACCCACCAGAGGAACAGCTCTTAGTTACAGAGACTTAGTTGTAGGTAAGGAAACAACATTGTACCCTTCCAAAGAATGGAATATTTTTCCAGGAAAGGTGTATATGGAGCCCTAAGTTTGGGAGTCCAACCCACAACATTCCAGGAAAGAAATCTAATCAAATCAGAATCTGTTAAAACAGCAGAAGGGACTGTGAGTCAATCCACATGATCGATGGGATACAAGCTGTTGGTCAGGTCCAGTTCTAAAGAATCAGATTGTATAGGATCCACACGTCTAAGTGTCTGTGACAGAATTGGGGGAACTCCAGCCAACAAATCTAGATCTTGCTTTGGGTGAACTTAATTAGAAGGTGGTTTTCATTGTCATTGCTGGTAAATGGAAATGGTTGCATTAACACCTGTGTCATTATTTCTGAGTATGGGGCATTATGCCCTTCCTGGACCTTTATGTTTTTATATTGACTTTGATCCAAATAAGTTAAATGTGTGGGTCAGAATTGTGCACAACATAGAAGCTTTTTTTGATTGTCTTTAACTGCTGTTAGCAGTCACTTATGATCCTGCCATTGGGTTGCTGTCTTAGAACTAGTAGTCATTTGGCTGGAAAGGCAGAAGGCTTTCTGTTCTTTGTATGAAATTATCTTTTATGTAGGTTGTATAACTGAACTCTTAATTTTTTTCAGTTTGATTATATCTCCTTGGTAATGTAAGTGTTGTGAAGACCCCTTCACAACTACTGTAGAGGTAGATATACAGTAAAGATTTAGAGCTCAATCCTGAGCTTGCTGGCGTCCGTGTGCACTGTCACAAATATGTTGTAAGGTACGTCAGTGACAGTTACTGCCGGGCTACTGCCTGTGCTAGCCCAGTGGCACCTGGTGCTGGCCTAGTGCCCAGCTAGTGCGGGGCAGGCGCCCAGCCTGACAAGCCGCGGCATGGTAAGTGGACGCAGGAGGGAGGCAGCGAGGAGACATTCTGGGGAGGTGGGAGGCTGGTGGTGGGTGGGGAGAGCGCGGGCAGGAGGAAGGAGCGGGGAGGCAGGAGGTGGGTCCAGTGGAGATCTGCTTGTCCATTCGTGCAGGGCTTGGTGCCCTACACAAACGTCTTTACTTTGAGTAGTCCCATTGCAGGGCTGCTTCCCTTACCCGGGAGAAGGGGATGAAACTCTCCTTCTCCCGAGGCGCCTCCTGCAGCAGGCTGAGGCATGCAGGATGCGGCGGCAGCTGTTCTCAGCGCCTCTGCAGCCGCGCGCCCCAGGCAGCTCAAGACTGGGCTGTCCGGCTGTATTGTCTTCTGTATGTTATGTAGGTAGACTATGCATTGTTTTCCACTCTGGTTGACACTGTCTTCCTGATCTCTGTGTTAACCCTGTGCTCTCCATGTTTCCCCTTTGTGATCTATTCATATCCAGCTTTTTCCATGTGGTTCACTGAAAGAGTACTTTGGCTGGATCATGTCCTAAAGTTGGAATATCTTTTGCTTCCTGGAATATCTGAAACAATTGGATAATCAAGTATGTGAAGTTGGCAGATTTCTTAAAAAAAATGAATTGGGCAAGGAAACTTTTTCTTGATAAATAAAAACAATTCTGCGTAAGTGACTTTAAAGCCGAATAGTGGAGATTTTGCTAAATCAGTAATTGCCACATGGTTGCTATATTGTACAGGCATGCCCTGGTATCTTTGGGGGAGATGTTCCTGCTCTCCCCCATGGATACTAGAAATGAATATGGGGGATACCTGTCTCTGTGACCCCTCACCCCCCCACATGCCCATTTTATTCCTTTAAGTAAATCAAAGTTAACAGGAAGTTAACCATGACCATTTGTTTGTTCCAAGCAACCAGGCTGTCAAGAGGCAGCATGAAGATCGCTATGAGCTTGTAAGCTTATAGCGACCTGGCTTAAACAAGACCTTTCAGCCATGGTAAGTCTTTAAACAAGTGAATGGTCGTGTGGAGGGGGTGGGGTACCCACTACATCAGCAGTTAAGTGAAACTGTGGATATGGAGTAGTAACTGTGACCCTGCACAGGGCTGATCTCGTCTGATCTCGGAAGCTAAGCAGGGTCAGGCCTGGTTAGTACTTGGATGGGAGACCGCTGGGGAATACCAGGTGCTGTAGGCTTATACCATAGTCTTTCGAGACTGAAGGTTGCCAACCAACCAATGGATATGGAGTCTGCAGATAGCGCCCCCCCCCGGTATTCTTTTATCTCTTTCTTTGACGTATGGGGTATCCTATTTGGGTTGTATCCTATCTGGATTGTATCCAAAGAACTACTTTTGTTGTAAACAAGGAGGAGCAGGGCAATTTTTGCTGATTCTCAGGTTGCCTTCTGAAAATTAAGACTCTCAGAAGCTGATTCTTGGAAGCACAGGGTATTGTAGAGGGATGTATTGTAGAGGGAAGCACAGGGTATTGTGGTTGTGCAAGGGGGGCAGCTTTTGTAAAACAGAATATCTTCCACAAGTGGAGGAGTACATACAAACTGATGCAGCTTCCTTTGAAATTAAGTAAAGATGAGTAAATGTTAAGATGAAATTATGTAAAGATGCCTTGAAATATGTAGATTTCTGCTGTAATGACTGTCATTTGGAAATGGAAAGTTCTATGCATTTCATGTACATGTGCTTTGTTATACGTACAATCCTGAGGCTGAGTAATGAGCCATTTGAGAATGCATGTTTTGTCTTTGTGTGTCTTAAGCTTAAAAGCTGCCATGGGAGGGCAGTCATAATTGGAACTGTAGTGTACAGGAAGGGAAAACTGTACATAACCTTTTCATGCCACACTGTGGACCTGAAAATATCACTCCCAAAGCTGATAGTTTCTGAAAGGATGCTTCTGAAAGTAGTGGTGGGTACAATTTTTGCTCAGGTTGTGGGTTAAATATTCAGGTCAGAGTTAAATATTTTCTCTCCATGTACCACAGACCCAATCCTGGGATTGGCACCTCCTACATGGCTGCTAATTAGCTTAACAGAGCCAGTTAGTCTTTTTCATGATGTGTAGTTTGACCCTGGTAGTAGTTTTAAATTCGTAATCTCGCAAAGCATGTGGTAACTTTTAGTGAAGCAGTTCTTTTAATGTAGTTAATTATGCACAGCTATTTAACCAATAACAAATAAAAATGCATGCTGTTTACTTGAAGGACAATGATTTGCGCTGGGTTCTTTGGGTAATTTCCCAAAATAAGAGTCAGCCCTGCTTTGGAAGGGGATCAATGACTGAAGGATGCAGTATTTCTGAAATAGCTGCTCTTCATTATAATTACTATATTTGTGCCAGCTGTTGTTTTCTATTTGTATACCCTTGCTTCAGTATCGTTAATTGCAGAGGTTTGCTGTATGAGCCGGAAACCAGAGCTTTTATGCCTGACTTCCCGTAATTGAGTTACTCTAGACAAATTTCCACAGATATTGTACAGTAGGAATACTGCTTGAATTGTGTGTATTTTGAGACTGGTATTAATTGATCTCCTCACTTCATAACTGTAGTATTTATATAATCTGTTTTTAAGTTGAACAAATTGTGTTTAAGGATCTTCATAGCATCATGTAGCGATGGCACACTTCTAAACATCTTGTGCCTTTGTTCCCTCCCACCTGTTTTTTTCCCCAAGCACCTTTCAAATTATGTTTAGTTTTGCTAACAAAGAGTACTCTGCTCTGTTAGTTTAGAATTAGCTGTTGCTTGCATAGATAGCTTGATCTGTATTCTAGTTGAACATCTACAGCAGAATCCTGTCCAACCTTTTATTAAAAACATCCATGGAAGGAGATTCTAAAACCTCACAGAACAGCTTATACCACTGCAAGTATAATTAAGGCTATAGTCATATAATTGCTACTTAAATTAAGTAACTGCAAATTTTTCAGTGGATTTTGGCATGGAGAATCTTTTTTGCAAGTGCACCTACATCTATCTAGAGTGTGAATTACCATGTCCTGGAAAGCTTTTAAAATCTGTTCATGTTCTGGTCTTGACCTGGGTCAGTGTATAGACTAAGCTGATTCACCAGACTCAAAACCCCTCTGGAAAAGTCAGCTTTGGCAAATTTTGTGTATAGAAGTGGTTATAAGAATCTACCTTAATACAACCTGAAAAAGGCTTTTTTGGCTATTGAGGTACCATGAACAATGTCCTGTTACTTTGTCTTAGCTGAAATTAAGGCCTCTGCAACTTATATCCTAGCTACTTCCTTCTTTCACACTCTCATCTACCACACCATTTTGTTTCCTCACTGTCTCTTTCTGTAAACCATGTCACACAAGCTCCTTCCTACGCGAATGAAAGTTCCAAATAATGATAGTACTTATCAGCTTGCTAAAACAATAGCATTGGGATTGGAATTAGATGATAAATCTATCTAGATTTATATTTAGATGATATAAATTTAGATGATAAATTTATCTAGATTATCAAACCACTTTGTGGAAAGTAGCAATTCACAGGTTTGTATTCTTTTTAGACTTATTAGTAATGTTGCTTTGTGAACTTTTGGTGGAAATACATAGATAGATAAATGGTTCTCTCTCCCAAAAGGATTCACCATCTAAACGACACAGAGGAAATGCCTGCCATTGGAAGAGCGAAATGTGTGGGTGAATAGAGAAAATTGCTCTCCCCCTGTTAAATATTAGAGAAGGATCGCTTGCTTGGTTAGCAGGGGTGTGATTTGTAAATTAATGCTGTAATGTTATTTCGGAAGTGTGATTGGGGAAAAGAGTGTGAAGTCGGAAAAGCTTTGAGAGTCAATTTTATTGACACCCCTGTAGCATCTTTTCTAGTGGCTGACTGCTGATGTTCTCTTGTATCTTTTTGTTTGTGAGCCCTTTTGGGACAGGGAAACATTAGCTTTTTGTTTTTCTCTGTAAACCACTTTGTGAACTTTTTGTTGAAAAGCAATCTATAAATACTGTTAATAGCTATTGCTCTTAGCCATTTTGAATTGCATTTGGATTTCTGTGAAATGTTGAGTCAGTTTTTATAATGAAGGACAAAGTTCAGGGGTGTGACCCTGTACACAGTACTGCTGCTTGACTCTTAGTGACGTACATGAGATTTAAGCGGCTTAACTGGATAGTTGGCATTTCTAAACAAATAGAACATATTGGGTTTCCTGTTTCACCAAAAAGTAGAAGGATAGGGTTAATTCTTTATTTTTTTAAAATGATGTAGCATTTCAGCATTTTGTGGGGTCTTGCTGTGTAACATCTTTTTCTATTAGTCATTTTTTTCTGTTAGTATATTGTGCATTAAAACCAACTTTGAGAAATCAGCACTTGCTGGAACTGATGAGTTCATGCTGACTTACTGCTGCTAGAAAATGGAATTCTTCATATCATTTGGTAGCATGCTGTTAACGAGCAGACAGTAAGGCTGCAATTCTAACCACACTTTCCTGAGAGTAAGCCCCATTGAACAAAATAGGACTTACTTTGAGTAGACCTGGTTAGGATTGTGCCCTAAATTGGATCTAATGTATATCCAGATGAGCAACAAGAATTCTACAGTGTAGGATTATTTCAAATATTGGGTGAAATAAGAAATAACATCTATTGTACTGTAACAAATGAAGGAAAATAAATGCTTGGTTCATGATTATATTAGTTTCTTACATGAAACTACGTGTATTTTCTGTGTGTTAAATACAACTATTTCTGATTTGTATGTTGTTGGAGAGAAATGAGGGGGAACATGTTCTTTAAATTGGATGTCTAGACTGGAGAAGTGCACTTCCTATTAGCAGATTTCTCTAAAACTGGGCTAGAATTGTTCAGGTGTACTGGATACAGATCAGTTGTGGCTACTTCAGAAACATTTCCTGGACTGCTAAGCAACCTAGATGTGTTTAATGGGAATGTTTAAATGGTGAATGAATCATATATGCTGCATAAAATCCTCCAGATCTTGACACACTGGTGAGGTGGCAGTTGAGATGCAAGTCGAAAGTGAGTTCCTTGTTAATTTTTTATAAGGCTGGCATAATACATGATAATGCTTGTACAGTATCTGAATTTTGTTTTTATATTTTGGAAAGTTCAGATTCATATAGATGGATCCGTACTAGCCTGGAAATGAAAACCAGCCTGCCAGAATTTGGAAGGTGACTGCCGCCCTTTTTGATCTTCAATATTCTAAATGTTAATGTTTTGAAAGTTCTACCAAAGGGCACATTAACATTCCATTTAAAAAAAGGTATAGGCAGCTTAGAGTAGACCAAAAATTTTTTCTATAGACTTGTTGCATGTAAAGCTTCTGCTAACTTCTGTTAATGGAAGGAACACTGTATTTTTTACTTGTTTTCTATACAGTATTCTCATATTTGTTTCAAACTTTTTTCAAACAGTAGTCAAGCAACAAGTGCTATTAAAAATATTATAGACCACCCTGTCATTCTAGAACACTTACAGAAGATAATATTAGAGCTGATAGAACTGTATAAACCTAACTTTAAACTTTAAGCAATAATTTTAAATTACGTATTTGTGCATTCCAAATGTATTCCAAATGTATTTGTGCATTCCAAATGTATTTGTGCATACCAAATGATATGGTATTTGTGCATTTGGGCAGGAGGTCTGGTCTAGAGGGTAGAGCCTCCATTTGCCTGAAGATTAACATCCACAAGGTCGCCAGTTCGAGGCCACCGGCACCGTGCGACCTTGAAGCAGCTGGCAAGCTGCAGCTGAGCTTTTTCCATCTGCTCGGAGCGTGGGAGGATGGAGGCCAGAATGTTAAACCAGATCGGAGCGTAACATCTTGTATGTAGTGGTTCTTGAAAGAAAGAACCTTCTTTCAATTTGTAAAAATCCCTGCGTGGATTTAATAAGCCTGCCTATGTAAACCGCCTTGAATAAAGTCTTGAATAAAGACCAAGAAAGGCGGTATATAAATACTGTATATTATATATTATTATTATTATTCCCACTAGGATTAGTTTGGTGTTGTTTTTTACAAGAAAATGCATTAAGATTTGGACACAATAAATCTTGCTAACAAAGAGTCATGCTATTTCATGCTGTTCATGTCTTGATTTATTTCTCTACATTTTAGCTCTTTTTTTTTTTTTAAACAAAGGATGTCACTAAGCTATGATTATCTTTATCCCCTTAATATATCAGTAAAAATAAGTGCTAAAGATAATTCTTGAATAAAGTATTCTATGTTGATTTTGTTTAGGGCTTAGAAAATAATGCATTCATTGCAGTTTTTGATGGTAGAGTTAATAGTAGTTTTTGCTCTGTTTGTGTTTTGTTCCATACTCAACCAGAGCAGGTATGGGTTATATTTGAAGCCTATGAAAACTTTAAAGTAAAATCTAAAAAATTATCTCTTTGATCTGATCCTAAGGTGACGAAAGCTCAAATATTTGCTTAGTTTAACATTCTGTTCAACATTGTTCTTCAGTCTGCCCATGTGTGTTTTAATGCTTACTGCAAATTGCCCCCTCCCCCCAATTTCTTTCTTTAAGACATCTAGGGCATTGTTCTCTGTGCCTGTCTGTTTGTGAATCAAAAATTCTGAGCCCAGGGGGAGCTTGTTTTGGCTTGTTCCAATGTGTATCTCCAAAACAGGTGGATTTAGTGACATCTTTCAAGTTTCATTGAGATCATAAAGCAACTTCAGAGCTTTCTCCTGTGGTTGAAAACAGAGGGAAGGGGGCAGTCCATTTTGGTGAAGTCATAACAATTATAATTAGTTTTGTGCAAAGGGGTCAGGTCTGACTCCTGTAGCTTTTGACAATTTGAAGAAAAATTGCATTGGATGCAAATTTTGTTACTATAGTTATGCTACTGAGAGAGAAGGTATCTGGTGAAATTTTTCATTGCAACCCCTAAATATCTCTCCCCTCTCCTCTCTGTTAATACTGGACAGTTCCAGTTGTCTGAAGTTAGATAACCTTTTCAGATGTCTTCCTGGCCGAGTGGAGAATGAGAGGAATAATGGGGAAACGGCACTCCTTTCAAACTTTTCCAAGTCAACTTGCCCAAGTGGCAGCAAGTTATATTGTGATCAGTGGCACTTCTGAGTAAATATATGCATAGGACTATGCTGTGAAATCATTTGTACTCTGAAGCTTGCTCCACAATATAGTAACAATTTTATGCAAATTTTCGTGGGAATAAGACTCACTGAGCACAGTTTGGTTACTTTTAAGTAGGCATGCTGAGGTTTGCACTATTAGTTTTGTGTCTGTGATTTTAGGTGGGCATGAAAAGGGGGGAAATGGCATATGATGTGAGTACAGAGCTACATCTGAAAGCAGCAGGAGACCATATATGAGTTAGGCTTGTGGTGTCATTCAGGTGCCCATAAAGTAATTTGATACGTTGTGCAACTTAGGATATGAGAGTTCCTGTTTTTCAATATTGAATCACTAATATTTCTGTTTAGTTGGAAATATTATTGGAGACTGAGGAGAAGGGTTTATGTTGAGATCACACAAACTGTTAAAAGTGGTAATTCTCTGCTTAATGTGAAACGCATAGGTTCACAATGTAGCTTTTGAAACAGTCCATCTGTGGTATATGCAGTATCCTACAGCAGGTTTCCAGAAGCGAATGAAATGTTGCTTTATTGCCACAGTATTGCTGAGTTTTACTATGTGTGACTTCTGTAATGTCAAATTGGCACTTGGAAGGGTAGAGGTGAGATCCTGTTTGAGAAGGTAGGCCTTTTATGTATTGTATTGAACTGCTATGTAACAAATATGCCAGCAGGTGACTCAAGAATATGCTGTGGATTGGAAAGTGATGGAAAATGCCTTTTTCATTAAATATATCTGCATTCTTCCATAATAGGTGAATGATTATGGAAGCTGTTTTGTATAATGTGCTTTTATGACACAATATTAACTTTGAAAACAAAAATCGTTTGACTCTTTTCTTCTCATCAGTAATTTTTTTTATTATACAAGGTATAATAAAAAAATTTGAAAAGCTTAAAGAAATTTTAAGCTTTTCAAAAATTTGAAGAAAAATTTGAAAAGCTTAAAGAAATTTCAACTTCATTTAAAAAAACAAATGTGAAAGGTGTCGTAAATAACACAGGATAAAATTTTTGCAGATGCTTAAGCAAAGATTAGCCGTACAATTTATAATACAGTGTTTTGTATCTTCCCCTGAAACCCATTACATTATTCTCTAGAACAGTGTAATTCTCTATTTTGAAATAGGCATTTACCCAATTTATGTTCTAATACAATGATTGATTGATTGATTGATTGGATTTGTATTCCGCCTTTCTCCCCGAAGGGCACCCAAGGCGGCTAACAATCAGGTTACAATGTTTATTGCAAAATATGATTGAAAATTATAAGCTTAGTTCTAAAATAATTCACTTCATTGTTTAAGGACCTTTTGGATGTATAGACAGATACTTTTTCAATAGGCATTCAAACAATAAAATTAAGCTAAATCTAGTAGGTTTCGTTGAAAAGGAAACCTTGGTAGTTTTCTTTTCCTTGGTAGTTTTCTTCACCATAGTACTCATCTGTTAGCCTATAAAGCAGTGCTTCTCAAACGGTGGGTTGGGACCCACTGGGTGAGTCACAAGCCAATTCCAAGTGGGTCCCCATTCATTTTTATATTTTATTTTTAATATGTTAGACGATACTACCATAGTATGTGACTACATTTGGGGAAATGATACAGACCTGTACTTTTAACAAGCTACTATGTATATTCTTTTAACAATGATAGCCAAGTCTTTTAACAGTGATAGCCTGAGTAAGTGTGGGTAGGGTTGCTAAAAATTCTCCTGCTTGATGTTGTCACTTCTGGTCATGACATCATTTCTGGTGGGTCCTTTTTTTCATTCTAAAAAGTGGGTCCCAGTGATAAATGTGTGAGAACCATTGCTATAAAGCATCTTGAATTTCATTTTGACTCTGTCTTGGCTCCATCTGACATTATTAATCAGTTTAATGCAGCAGTTTTTAATGTTTTTGTTCTTTTGGTACACTGACTTCTATAGTCTTCTCCTTTTGTAATGTCACTTCTGGCTTCCAGGAGTCTCTTCTGGGTTCTGTGACTGTTTTTAGGGCAACATCTGTACTGACAACTTCTGTAGGGCACCTTCTCTCCCTCTTCTGTCACCGTCTCCTTAAAGGGGCAAACAGTTCGTTATTACAGACACTTGCCCTGAAAGCAGAGCTGCCGAACGCTGAAGACTTTTTTCCAGCTATTTTCAACCACTTCGGTCCAAAATCACTTGGCACATCTGTGGACCTTTGTGGCCCACTGATTCCAAATCACTGCTGTCACAGAAGCACCGCAGACATCTGCCTATAAGTCAATCTCACCAATAAGTCGAGGGCAGATTTTGAGCCGAAAAAATCATGGAATGTTCTATGACCATTTGATAAGTCGAGGGAGGGTTTAAAACTTAGGTGGGGGTCTGACTATAGTTATGTCTGATTTAACCCAGGGTCAGATCCTGAAAAATAACCTATCAGTAATCATTAACTTTTTTAATCCTGGTCTTCACAACCTTTTTGTAAGCACTATCAGAGTAAGTGCACTATAAACCACATAACAAACATCACTGTAAACAACATTCAAATTTAAAATTTGAATAAACTTTCAGTCTCTAATTTAAAAAAAAATATTGTAAAAGATCATCAGATACTGGAATAAATTTACATAAATGAATATATTAGAGATGGAATTTACATGAATGAATGAATGCGTCCAGCTGGAGCCTGCACTGGCCTGACGCAACAGCTCTCAGCGTGAGGGCGACTGTTCAGCCTCTCGTGTGACCTGTGGGATGAGGGCTTCCTCCATTGCTTGCTGTTTCACATCTGTGATGCAGCAGCAGCAGCGAAGGAAAGGCTGACCTCGCTCTCTGCAAGGCCCTTCTTAGGCCTTGAGCTATCACAAGACCTTCATTCATTCATGTAAGTTCCATCTCTAATATGACAGTGGTACAAATTTCATTGTATACAGTTTAGTGCATGGGGCATGTGTGTATCTTTTCCCTCTATCTTCCAGTTCATTAAAATTTTATTTATTATGCTGCTGTTCAGCCAGCTTTTTGAGGAGGAGATAATAGGTTTCAAATCTTTTTTAATCGGATCAGTAGAAATTCTGAAGCAGTTTGCAATGTGTGTAGACATGCAAAGTGCAGACACTCACGTACAGTAAAGAGACCTCTAGTTTAATCAGTATTGCATGCTACATAGATGGGGTTATAGTTTGCTATTTTAGTGGATGAAATAACTTTATAAGCTCATTTAATAGACATACAATAAAAAGGGTTTCTTAAGATAACTTGATAGCAGACTAACATTGTTATTTGAACAAGAAATTTATATTCAAAGTAGGCTTCTGTACTTAGAATTCTTTTTAAAACTGACATTAGGGGAATTCAGCAGAGGGAAATTAATCTTCAGCATTCTCCGGTAATAGTACTGTACTGTATTCATTCAAATTCCTGTTGACTTTGGAGACTTGGGTCATGACCTATTAGGGCTTTTTTAAGCTGACATTTTTTTCACTTGACAGTAGATGCAAAGGTTGGAATAAGGGGGGAAAAATAAGAACAATATTTAAATTTTGTAGAGCAGAAGTATATTTTTCTTCAAATTTATTCTTAGGGTGGACTACATATTGTTCTATATATTGTTTTGTGCAGTTTGCTAGCAAGAATTTGTTCTTTAACTTGACAGTATTCTGTTTCCTTGTGCATATTTGTTACAAAAGTTGGCCAAAATAAAATGCAATAGCAGTTTTTATTTTGTTATCCATAACACAGTGTTGAGCAATTTCAGAAAAATAAGCTATTTTATAACTATTTAACAGAGGGGGTCTTCAAACACCAGCCTGCGGGCACATCCAGCCCTTGACACTATGTTAAGATATGTGAGGTGGCTCTGGGGCTGAAAAGTTTGGAGACCCACTGGGTTAAATAGTTATAAAACTTTAAACTTAAACCCATCATGTCAGTAAATACTATATCTCTCCCCCCCCCACTTCTGGTGGTAGATACTAAATACTAGAAAACCTTGCAGTAGGAGAAACTATGGTTACATAATCGCTGCTTCTTTGGGAAAGATGGGGTTAGGCTCCCATGGACTATCTCTACTATGCACTATGAACCTGAATCTTACCTTGAATGGTGAGTAATAGTGCTGGGGGAGGGGCGTTGTAATATAGTAAACCTCTCAGTCTCCAAAAGAACCAAGGGAGAGGTTCTTGCCACTCTATTGGCTGGGTGATGGAGGCTTCAAACAAAGGTGTGGGTTGACTCCTTTAAGGGGAGATATTGGGCTTCTAGTGACCTCTCCATACTCAAACACCTTCCTGGTTGCCATAGCTACTGGTGTCCAAAAACGGCATCCCTCCTCCCAGATATTATATTTTATTTGATTTACAAGGATACTGTGCTCCTAGCAAATACTTCTACCAAGTTTTTGCCATTTGGAAGGATGTAAGTAAAGTCTGACTGTGAATGGCTGCAAAGAGACTGTGCATGTAGCAAAATGGGTTACACTTTAATGAAAGAGAATTTTTGAATCCGTGTGGTTGGAGTTACTATTTTCCAGCACAAAGCATATGTTTGCTTTTATAGTTTTTGCTCCTTTTTTATATTGGGTGAGATCCTGAGAAGCATGAGCTCAATCAGACTTTCCTGCTGCTTTCCTCTACAGCCCTTATGTCCTTTGCAAAGCTACTCTTATGGGTCAGTGGTCCATCTGGAATGGCATGGGATATAGTGGTTGGCAGTGGCGTCACTAGGGTTTGTGACACCCGGTGCGGGAGGCCAGCGCATCACCCCCCTGCAGTGGGTGGGGCAACACTCTAGATGGCGGGCATGGTGATCTACCATCGCCCCGCCCCCACTGGTTTTTTTGGCTGTACCTTTTGATAGAATAAAGATATTTCAATGTAGTTTGTTTCTTCACATTCTGCATGAAATTACACATTGATTGATATATAACATGATGGTATTATTCCTCCAGACTCTGATTTTAGTGATTTTGGTCACTAGTGGTGTCGCCTCCCCCAGGGTGTCAACACCTTATTGGAGCAGTTCTCAAACTTTTAGCACTGGGATCCACTTCTTAGAATGACAACCTGTCCAGGACCCATCATAAAGCAAATTAAAATAAATAATTATAAATAAATTAAAGTAAAATAAATAAATAAATAAGGGAAAGCCAGCCCTTTTCCACCAAGTGAATTTTCTCTGGAACCTGCCTGCAATAACACCCCCCCCCCCCAAAAAAAAAAGAATCAGTAAGATTTTCACCCCTACCCAGTTCAATTTAAGTTCTTATATTTCAAGCATATCACTATCAGGACCCACCTGGCTTTGTAAGTCTGAGAGCCCAATCCTATGCCTGTCTACTCAAAAGTAAGTCCCATTGTAAAAAAATCAGTCCCAAAAGTGGGGCTTACTCCCAGGATAGGACTGCAGCCTAAAACAGAAAAAAATTTCACCTTACCCTGTCAATCCTGTTTCATTCTTTTTATGGGGGTGGGGGCTGCCCTCTGGAGCATTTGTTGAGCTCCAGTTGCATCAAATCAGGACCATTCTGGTGGCCATACATTTCCCTTTGCCTGACCTGCCCAGGAACCAAGGCACGTTTGCTTATTCATGAATAAACGTGACCATGTGGCTTAGTTTTGCTTTCCATAGGGCTCAATACATTCGCCAGCTTGGAGGGAGGAACCTCCTTCTCGGGTGTTCTTGGGGGCTACATTCTTTGGATCAGGACCATTCTGGTGTTGTTGGATTCCTCTCAACCTGCCCCTTCAGATGGACTAAGGCATGTTCACCTACTCATGAGTAAACGCGCGATACCCCTTAGTTTCTTTTTCCATTGGGCTCCATGCATTTTTTATTTTCTGGTTTTTTGCCAATAACTTTTGATAGAAAGGAGATATTTCACTCCCGTTTTTTGCATTGCATTCTGCTCGAAATTCCGCATCCAACAGTATATAACATGATGATATTTTTCTTAACCACCACAATTTTAGCACGTCACCCCCCTCCTGCGCGTATCCTGGTGCGGCACGCACCCCCCTAGCGATGCCACTTGTGGTTGGTGAAGGAATTGGCAGAAATAGGAGAGATGCACTCCCTTTCATGAACAGAAGATCCTCTTCGCTTAAAGAACATTCTGGATTCCGGGAAACATCGGAAGGCTTCTAGCATTAAGTGTATAGTATTTTCAGATCCCTGCTTCATGTAACTTTCTTGCTTGTTCCCCATTTGACATAATTTCCATGAAGTGACTTGAGTCAATAATAGTTTATTATATAATAATTTCAAACAGTGGCAATGAGGTACTGTAAGCTCTTTATCAAAAACAAACATTTTGTGTTCTACCATATTACATGAAAAATATGAGTATTTTTAAGGGCACTCTGTCATGTCAGAATTTGCCTTTGCTAATGATTTAGAATTTATTTGATTTAGGATTTCAAGAGTTGTGCTTTCATCAGTAAATATGTTTGTAGTAAATAACATTTTTTGATATTGGTCTTTTGTGACAAAGATGGCAGAGGTCAGAATGGGCACATTTGATCAGAGGATGTACTGATTTTATCTATTTAAACTGCTGAGTGCATTACTGGGTAAAAAATAAAAAAATGTAGATCTCTGTGTAGTTCAGTGTTTCTCAAACTGTGGGTCAGGACCCACTAGGTGGGTTGCGAGCCAATTTCAGGTGGGTCCCCATTCATTTCAATATTTTATTTTTATTATGTTAGACTTGATGCTACCATGATATGCGACTGCATTTGGAGAAATGTTACAGATCTGTTCTTTTAACAGGCTATGGTGTATATGATAGTAAATGGGCCTTACTCCTGGGTAAGTGTAGGTAGGATTGCAGCCTAGACTTGTTAAAAATTTTCCTGCTTGATGATGTCACTTCTGGTCATGACATCACTTCTGGTGGGTCCTGAAAGATTTTCATTCTAAAAACTGAGTCCCTATGCAAAAAGTGTGAGAACCACTGGTGTAGTTGGTGGTAAGCTGTGCAGATGGGGTGTTGTGGAACCAAAGCAAATCAACCCAATGTAGATTACCATAATTACTTTCTTTACTGCTACTATTTCACCTATTATGACTTCTGTGTTCTGCTGTGTACAGTTGCTTGGAGAAACAAATAA
The DNA here is from genome assembly GCF_035046505.1 of Tiliqua scincoides. Lineage (NCBI taxonomy): Eukaryota > Metazoa > Chordata > Lepidosauria > Squamata > Scincidae > Tiliqua > Tiliqua scincoides. Next base: position 83,222,101 of record NC_089824.1, on the reverse strand, counting down.
ATGGTGTAATTGAAGCATGCCTCCATGACACAACACGAAACATCCTGCTTCGCTTAAAGCTTGTGAATGGTCCCAGGGGTTTATGCAAGAGACATATGCCAAAAATATTTTGCTAAATTGCTGTGACAGTCTGCTTCAATTACCTTTGAGATGTGGAGTTGGTGGAAAGACATTGATGTAAGTGCGTGGAAAAGTGTAGTTTGGTTTTGTCATCAGATATTAGAGGATTTACACTTTTCAGTGTCGGCAGACGTGACAAGTCTTGTTGCTGTCTGGCTAGCTCGCAAGTCTGGGTAGATTATTCAGAGGACTGCAGAAAGGTTGACTTGGAAATGATTGTGGTCCTAGTTACTTTGAGGTTTTCCGTTAATATCCTAAACTGGTGCAGTAGTTAGTCATAAATGTAATTTTAAATTCATCTTTGGTTGGCAGAAAGCTAAGGAGTTGTTGGCGCATATTCTGTTTACAGCTGTCTCCAGCCTCCTTGCAGTATACTAAATCTTTTTAACCATAGCAGGCTAGAAATGTTGTTTCCTTGCTATATCACCTTGCTAAAGAGCAAAAGAAAGGACAGGGGTAGAAGGAACTTAATTGTAAAATAACAATGCTGTTGTGTCATGTCATTAAGTTGTATTCAGCTGTTTTACCAAATTTTCCTCCAAAATGCCTTTTGACATTTTAATAGCTGTAAAGGACCTGGAATTCTGAGCTTAAAATAGTGTATGTGATAGAATGTTTGCTTAAAGTTTATTATTGCATTTTAGGAATACTTATTTTTATAAATATGTTTGAGGTTTAATGATAAGACCTGTTGCCTTAACTGTTTTTCAGCAGAATTATGAAACGGAGATTAAGAGATCTCGGATTCAGTAATGTAGAGCAGAACTAGTAGATGCAATGTAAAAAAACTTCAGATCTGGCATTTTTCCAAACTCAACTACAATCATATGGTGAATAAAATTAGCTCCTTGTACAATTCAGTCAAGGATTTTTAGAACTTCATTACTTTGAGTTTTTCCCCCCTACTAAGTAAACTTAATAGTCTCAGAGGTTGCTATTGTTTGCTATTTGAACAATTTGTGCTTCATTTTTGAGAAACTATATATCTGCTGTGCCTTCTTTATGATTGAAGAGGTTCACTGATAGAATTTATTTATGGTATTCCAGATGGTAAGCAAGTGGATGGGAGAGCAAGAGGTTGGGCTTGTAAAACAGTTTATTACCAAGCAAAGGGTGGTCTTTTGTTGAGGTTAAGGAAATCTAACTTGTTAAACCATATGAGTGAGTAACAGGGAATCTAAAATTATATAGTTTAAACAGAGTCCCTGTCAGTAAATTTCAGTATAAACTTTCCCTAGGTAGAGAACAACACATGTCTTCTATGCTACATTGGGGAATTCTGGTCTGCAGCTGCTTAGCCCAAATTCTGGTATAGTAGATGTTGTTCTTAAGTTCAAGTTCCTTTTGTGGTCTGAAAAGACTTTGCAGGTTTTTAGCTCTGTGGGCCAAGTACATTGACGGGGAGCCCTTTAGGCACACGGACGTACTTCTGCATGTGCTGTTGGGTTTTTTCATTAATTTTGACAGCAGCTTCTCATACTTTGTCAGCAGTTTCTAAATATCTCCTGTGTTTGGGGAGCAGCTTCTTGGATAACTCAGGTGACTTGCAGTCAACTGGAACTTCAGTAGTCCTGCTGTGCAGTAGCTCCTATCTACATAATCCATGATCCATGTTGCTGCTGTGCACTTTCAGAAGCTCTTCGGAATTAAACCATGTTTGCCTGGTGCTGAAAGGTCAACGGAGATGAAGCAGAGCAAACCTCTCAGGGGAAGCGAGTTCGATTTTTCTTGGTTTGATTGCTGAGAAGGCTTTGTCCCCAAAAAGTACCCACTGTACCTCAGGTAGCAAGATAATATAATTTTATTTATTTAGTTAAAAGATTTTTATACTGCTTTTCTAAACATTCAAAGCGGTTTACAATAAGACATAAATACATAAAAAGGCAAAACAATTATTAAAATAAAAAAACCATTAAAAACCATAAAACAATTTAAGCAACAGCAATAAAAGAGTAGATAGGAAATAAATATATGGCAGCAAAGAAGTTTAAAAGTTAAGGGATCGCTAAAGAGTACCTGATGTACTGAAGAAGCTGCTCTTATATCTTCTGGTAGCTGGTCCTTGAGGCATGGTGCCACAACAGAGAAGGCCATACACCTTTCAGCCACCCCTCTGGCTTTAGATGGTGGTAGTATCCTGAGAAGAGCCCTTTCTAATGACCACAGGAGATACGAAGGAATGTATGGGGAAAGGCGGTCCCTGAGGTATCCTGGTTCTATGCCATATAGGACTTTAAAGGTCAACACCAACACCAATATGATGTATAGAACTTCCAGGCAAGATCCTAAGTTATGGAAAGGTTTGTACAAAGCTGACTTTTATTTTCTGAGCCCAAAATACTGGAACTTCAAAGACCCAGAATGGCATAGTCCAGTGTTTCTCAAACAGTGGGTCAGGATCTACTAGGTGGGTTGTGAACCTATTTCAGGTTTGTCCCCATTCATTTCAATATTTTTTAATATATTAGACTTGATGTTACCGCAGTGTGCCTGCATTTGGCGAAATGTTACAAATCTGTTCTTTTAGCAGGCTACTATGTATATGCTTTTAACAATAATAGTAAATGAGACTTACCCCTGGGTAATTGTGGGTAGGATTGCAGCCTAGGGTTGTCAAAACTCTTCCAGCCTTATGATGTCACTTCCGGACTTGACATCACTTCCGGTGGGCCCTAACAGATTCGCATTCTAAAAAGTGGGTCTTGGTGTTAAAAGTTTGAAAACCACTGGCATAGTACAATGGTAGTGATAGACTTTTACTTCCAGATTGAATTCTCCGGCAGTTAGTGTGTTTAGAGGTATGCTGAACGTCAAGCTCATTTATTGGGATTGAGGAAATAAGGTGTTTTTTTTTAAATGCTGAGGGAGTGATTTGTGAGATTCTTCAAAATGGATCCTAGACTGCTAATTGAATTTGGGAGCACAGGACAGCCATGTACCTTTTAACTTGTTCTTAGACTAAAGCTAAGGAAGCTTTTTTCCCCCTCTAAATTCAAACCAGTGGACAAACTGAATGAGTTCACTAATACAATTTTTCACCTCTTTTGGTTATCTTTCTGCTGGGTTGATGTTAGAATGGTATCTTCACATGCATGCAAGAGATTTGATTAATCTTGACTGTTTATGCATATGTTGGGTAGTTATCCAACTACTGAGACAGTGTAAGTGTTGTATGAAACCAGATTTAAACTTCAGTAGAGGAACTGTTGTATTTAGTAACCAGGATGATGATTTTTTTTAAAAAAAAAATTAAGCCTTTTTGTATTAAAATGTTAACTGCGCTTCTGGCTTTCAAATTTCTTCCATTTCAGATTGATGAGGTTATTGAGAAAGTGTTACTTTGTTTCAAAAACAAAGGTGTCACATTAACTTACAGCCAATTTTTTTCCTAAGGGACGCATCAATAAATGCCTTGTTAGGTGTAATAAGATACATTCCAGGCCCTGATCTACAGTGCGTGAAGAAAAGCAGTATGAAAAAACCTGCAAACATTGACACCTTTTTATATGTGTTTTTTTTTCCTATATTGGGAAGATGTTAATTTGTGCAAATAGGGTTGCATGGTGAATACAAATCTTATCCTCTCTCATTAATTATACAGGGTGACCCAAAAGTAGGTGGACAGTAAATGATAACATTTATTCCACCTACTGTCCACCTACTTTTGGGTCATCCTGTATATTGAAATGGCCGATTGTGGAAAAAGATGCATGTGCCTCTTGGCTGAGATAATACTGCAGCAATCACTTTATACTTCAAAATTGAGCTCTACGACCTTCATACATATTTTCTAAGTGCTGGTTTATGTGTAACGTAAATGATGCGGGAGCCTCTTTGCACCTGCTTCCCACATTGATTTTTATAACTTCTGCATAATACTACCTTAACCAATAATAGCTCCTATCCTTTTGTAGTTGCAGCGTTATACAAACAGCTGATGAAACCGTTCTGTAAGTGAAACGTAGCTATGTCCAATGGCTTTGCCGTGGCTCATGAATGCAAGGATGTTATGTCTGAATTGGATCAACGTCTTCAAAAGTGTTTGGTTAGATTTAGCTAGATATCCTCTACCTGGATCAAGGGAGTTATAATCTGACAAGAGGTATGATTATTCTCACTCTTTGGTGAGCTGGAAAATTTTATGTACCTTAGAACCTGCCAACTTCACCCTTGCTCTGCTCCAAAGTGCCATTGAGCTATAAGCAGTTAAAGTAAGTAGAAGGTATGCTATAGTGTAAGGCTGCTGCCATTCATATTCTAATCTGGTATGGGACTTGGAAGCTAAACTTAAGTGGCCACTTTGCACCTTCAGTGTTTAGAATCTGGGCAAATGAGTCAAGGAAATGACTGGAGGAAAAAATTCAACTTCCCATACTGCATAGTTTACTGATCATTTAAGTAGAGGGTTTTTCCCATCACTGCTTATGCAAGCATATGCTTGACCCTCTGTCTTGGAAATAAATTGAAATTTGATATAATTTGACTAGATTGTGCCTTCACACACCATTCATAAAAATGTATAGGAAAAAAGGCATGGTATTTTGTTCATTTCTAACTGCAAGACACAATTAATAGTCTGAATTGCATTTTTGAATTGCAGATATTTCTAAGCTAGCCTGGAACTATCACAGAATTTGTGGTTCAGAGTAAATCAAAGCTCTTCAGTCAGATTGTTTTACTTTCTCCTATGTGTGAAATTCATAAAGGCTGTATTATGAGCTTTTTAGATGGAAATGATTCTGACTGTCCTGCAGAAAGTCATTTTGAGTGATAAGCTGCTGAGGATCACATTGTATATAGCTGATACATCAATAAACGTAAATAAATAACATCAAAAAAGACATAACTTTTGCTGGTTCTGTCTGTAATGTTATAAATAACAGGAATGATTAAAAACTGTAAATGGTGGTTGTTTTTGTGTCCTAATTTAAAGATTTTAAATAAGATTTGCAGACTAGATTTTTGTGGGTTTGGCTATAAGACGATGATACATTTGAGTTGCAGTGATGCCAGGTTTGTAGCATGGAAGGCATAACTAAAAACATGCCAAGTTATAATACCGGGCAAATACTGCTGCCCGAACGGCCCCTCCTGACCAAGGAATTAAGTCAGATAGAGGTTGAAAGAGAAGATGTTTCAGACCTCATTGAAAAATTAAAGATCAATAAGTCACCGGGCCCAGATGGCATCTACCCAAGAGTTATTAAGGAATTGAAGAATGAAGTTGCTGATCTCTTGACTAAAATATGCAACTTGTCCCTCAAAACGGCCACGGTGCCAGAGGATTGGAGGATAGCAAATGTCACGCCGAGCTTTAAAAAGGGAAAGAGGGGGGACCCGGGAAACTATAGGCCAGTCAGCCTAACATCTATATGGGGTAAGATGATGGAATGCCTCATCAAAGATAGAACCTCAAAACACATAGATGAACAGGCCTTGCTGAGGGAGAATCAGCATGGCTTCTGTAAGGGTAAGTCTTGCCTCACAAACCTTTTAGAATTCTTTGAAAAGGTCAATAGGCATGTGGATGCGGGAGAACCCGTGGACATTATATATCTGGACTTTCAGAAGGCGTTCGACACGGTCCCTCACCAAAGGCTACTGAAAAAACTCCACAGTCAGGGAATTAGAGGGCAGGTCCTCTCCTGGACTGAGACCTGGTTGAAGACCAGGAAACAGAGAGTGGGTGTCAATGGGCAATTTTCACAATGGAGAGAAGTGAAAAGCGGTGTGCCCCAAGGATCTGTCCTGGGACCAGTGCTTTTTAACCTCTTCATAAATGACCTGGAGACAGGGGTGAGGAGTGAGGTGGCAAAGTTTGCAGACAACACCAAACTTTTCCAAGTGGTGAAGACCAGACGTGATTGTGAGGAGCTCCAGAAGGATCTCTCCAAACTGGCAGAATGGGAAGCAAAATGGCAGATGAGTTTCAATGTAAGTAAGTGTAAGATCATGCACATTGGGGCAAAAAATCAAAACTTCACATATAGGCTAATGGGTTCTGAGCTGTCTGTGACAGATCAGGAGAGAGATCTTGATGTGGTGGTGGACAGCTCGATGAAAGTGTCGACCCAATGTGTGGCGACAGTAAAGAAGGCCAGTTCTATGCTTGGGTTCATTAGAAAAGGTATTGAGAACAAAACGGCTAATATTATAATGCCGTTGTACAAATCGATGGTAAGGACTCACCTGGAGTATTGTGTCCAGTTCTGGTCGCCACATCTCAAAAAGGACATAGTGGAAATGGAAAAGGTGCAAAAGAGAGCGACTAAGATGATTACTGGGTTGGGGCACCTTCCTTATGAGGAAAGGCTACAGCGTTTGGGCCTCTTCAGCCTAGAAAAGAGACGCCTGAGGGGGGACATGATTGAGACATACAAAATTATGCAGGGCATGGACAGAGTGGATAGAGAGATGCTCTTTACACTCTCACATAACACCAGAACCAAGGGACATCCACTAAAATTGAGTGTTGGGCGGGTTAGGACAGAGAAAAGAAAATATTTCTTTACTCAGCGTGTGGTTGGTCTGTGGAACTCCTTGCCACAGGATGTGGTGCTGGCGTCTACCCTAGATGCCTTTAAAAGGGGATTGGACAAGCTTCTGGAGGAAAAATCCATTATGGGTTACAAGCTATGATGTGTATGTGCAATCTCCTGATTTTAGAAATGGGCTGTCAGAATGCCAGGTGCAAGGGAGGGCACCAGGATGCCGGTCTCTTGTTATCTGGTGTGCTCCCTGGGGCATTTGGTGCGGCCGTTGTGAGATACAGGAAGCTGGACTAGATGGTCCTATGGCTGTTCTTATGTTCTTTAAAGCTTCAAGACTGCTAACAAACTTTATAAAAATGTTTGCTTCTCAGTCTCCAGTGGGCATTCCCTATTATTAACTATGCATCAAAATTATTTGCGCTTATGATTTGATTTTAATTTAAGAATCAGATCTTTGTACTTGACTGTAACTTGATTTAACAGAAGGCATATTATTTGTATTCTTTTCTAGTGCTGTAACCTCTCACCTTTACATCCTCTACTGCTAATTGTCTCTGTTGAAAAACCATATGTAGCATATTATTATGGACAGAGAAAAGAAAATATTTTACTCAGCATGTGGTTGGTCTGTGGAACTCCTTGCCACAGGATGTGGTGACGGCATCTGGCCTGGATGCTTTTAAAAGGGGATTGGACAAGTTTCTGGAGGAAAAATCCATTATGGGTTACAAGCCATGTTGTGCATGTGCAACCTTCTGATTTTAGAAATGCCAATGTCAGAATGCCATGCAAGGGCTATGTCAGAATGCCAATGCAAGGGAGGGCACCAGGATGCAGGACTCTTGTTATCTGGTGTGCTCCTTGGGGCATTTGGTGGGCCGCTGTGAGATATAGGAAGCTGGACTAGATGGGCCTATGGCCTGATCCAGTGGGGCTGTTCTTATGTTCTTATACGATTCAAATCAGTGGTTACAATCTGCATGAAGTAATTCTGCCACAACATGCTAGCACAGCAGTGGGTCTAGGACCCACCAGTGGATTGTGACCCAATTTTTGGTGGTTTGAGAAACTGACAGGACAGATTAGACTATGTGTATCAAGGGTTAAACAAGCTGCTACTGGAGAGGAAAGCAATGCTGTCCAGTCACCATTATAGCCACACCCCTTGATATTTATAAATCAGGCCTCTAGTGCCTTTTAAAGGTTTGAGAACCACTCTAGCATACATTTGTTTTGCATCCTGGAGTTGTGAAATTGCTATGTCTTTCCTTGTATTTTTTTTCAGATTTATGTAGTCGTCTGTAATACTTTCTTATCTAACAACTGGATAACATATTCATGATTTGCAAAATGGAAGGTTTCTGTAGTTGCATCTCGACTTAAAAGAAGTTATGTGATAGTCATATGTTTTCTGTTCTTTTAAGGAAACAAAATAAAGGAGTTGGTAGTTGTACTGTGAGTGTCTAAGTATAAAACATGTAATTTTTTGTAACAATTAATTAATTGTAATTAATTAATTAATTGTAACAATTACTGAGTGCTGAAATGATAATATAGGTAATTTGTTTAAGGTTAACCTCATGGGTCAGGGGTCTGTACACTCATTCGCTGTAAAATGTCACGTACGTTAATGGCACAATATCTGGCAACCCGATCATAAGGGTACAATCCTATGCCCACTTTTGTGGGAGTAAGCTGCATTGGGCGCAGTGGAACTTACTTCTGAGTAGACATGATTGGATTGGGGAGTAAATTTTATAGGATGCCAAAAGCAAAATGGCATTCTGTCCAATGGGGCTTACTCCCAAGACAGTGTGTTTAGGATTTCCACCTTATACCTGGCTTGCCAGATGTCTTCCCAAGATGTCTACCCTTCTTTTAGGCATTCCCTAACAGAGTCTGAAGAGATAACTCATCCATCTCAGGGCTTCGTACAGGGCATGGTCAGGGTCAGTACTTTTCAACTTCCAAAGACTTTATATGCACAATTTTGTGCAGGAATATATATTTTACCATGTATTTTATCTAAAACTGCTGTCTGTATCTGGTATATGGGTACTTGGGGCTGATTCCAACATTCCTCCTCTATGGAATACACATGAAAAATATTGTGACTCAATGTGAAACTTATGTGGATTTTGCAGGAAAGGTTGGTGAGCAGAAGTCTATCTTCCTGCTTCATTTGAATTTTGTGTTCCAACATTTTAAATACAGGTTCTTGCACTGGTACAAAGCCGCCCTGGGTCCCTTTGGGGAGAAGGGCGGGATAAAAATAAAGTTTATTATTATGATTATGATTATGATTATTGCTCTAAGGAAGAAAGTGTCATAATATGGTCAACGCCTGTATGTCTAGCTACTAGCAACAAGTGAAAATTTCATTAGAACTGCATAGGCTGTGTGCTGCAGCCTGGATCATGTTTCTTCTTTCCTCTTCTTCCCTTTTACTCTCCTGTGGCTGCTACTGACACTTAAAACCAATGAGCTCACAAGGCCATAGTGGGTATTTAATGGATCCTGTAGTTTGGCCCTCACTAATTTATTAAAGGACTAGCAAATTTATTGTAGATAAGTTTCAATATCATTTCATGACAGTTTATATGAAATTTTGTCTCATAAGATTCCTCAAGACTCTTGCTGCTGCAGATCCTCAGTGCAGTATCTACAGGACAGCAGGCAGGAAATCTCATCCTGAAATTTTGACACTCATTTTGAGTGAGTGAAATATCAGTCTTGCAGGGTATAATGTTGGAGAGATGATAAATTCAGGAAAAAGATATAAATAAAAGGCAAAACAAATAAAAATAGCATATATAATAGGGCACAATCCTAACCAGGTCTACTCAGAAGTAAGTCCTATTTTGTTTAATTTCCTAAACCTCATTTGTATCTGGTATCAGTTTCAGATGGGTGGGAGAAATGCTGTTAATAAGAGTAGGAGACAAGAGCCTTTCCTTCTGTCACTGTGAGAATTTAATTTTAACTTGTGCTAGATTGCTTAGCTGGTCTGGCTTCCCAATTACCACAAATTATTATTAAGAATATTTATATGCAGCTTTTTCAACAAAACGTACAAGGGAACCACTTATCTGCAGATCCCATATCCGCTAATTCACTTATTTGCAGACCCCTCAGCATGCACATCCCTGTGCCTACTCCCTTTCCCAGGCGTCCCAATCCCTTATAAGGCATTAAAAAGTCACATCTGGTTTCTCTGTGAAACCGGAAGTCACTTTTTTACCTACAGAGCAAAGAGGCCCTTCCGGAGGTGAGGGGAGCAGAGCTGGGAGTCCCCAGCTGGGACTTCGGGATAGGTGTGCGCCCTTATCTACGGTTTCAGCTATCCACGAGCCGGGGGGGGGGTTCCAGAATGTAACTCTGCAGATAAGGGGGCATGCCTGTAGTTCACAAAGCGATTTCCATAGCTATCCAAAATAAACAAATGTTATTTATGTAATTTCCTTATCCTTTCTTCATTTTATTTTCCCATATTCATGCATGTGTTCAGTAAATATTTTATCCTTTCATTTCCTACTAGCCATAATGCTTTGAGTTTCATTGCTGCAAACTTGTTATTTTGGAGCTCTTTATCCTCCCTCTCAACCTCCAAAGAAGCAACAAGACAATTTATATAAATTAATGCATACAATATAATGGTGATAACATAACTCTTCTTTCCTTTTCCTTGCAAGACAGCAAATGATCATGGTCCTTATGGGGGAGCACAATTTAAACACTTTTAAAGTGATGATTCTTCACTCACTGCCTCTGTTTTCCTGAAATCTTCTTTTATACTATCCCAGTCAGCATTCTGGCATGGGATTATGATTTCTAGGAAATGTGGATACCTCTGGTTTTCCCCAACAACTGTCACCTTCAGTATACCAAGGGGACTCTTCTGCAGGATGAAGTAGGGTGTCTCAGGAAGTAGACTCTGGGAAGTGTTGATATTTTTAATTATTTGCTTGTTGGATATAATCTACCATTCAGACCCTTCCCTTCCGATACTTATTACTGCTTCCTTGATCTTCTTTGAGTGCAAAGCATTTAATGATGTATTCCACTTTGTGAACTAGTTTTGTTGAAAAGCAGTATGTAAATATTCTTACAGGTGAATCCTGTCCTGGGCCTACAGCAGGGATTTTGTAATCTGCTGCCATAAATCCAGCTATGGTGATGTGAAAGGTGAATTGCTCTAGGGTGCTATAGAGCTGTTGGCACAAATTGGGCTGTGCAGTGATGCAGAATCTCACCAAGGCTGGGAGAAAAGGCAAAATAAGGCTGCCTTTACTCTCCATATTGGAGCTCAGACATTGAGAATCATGTTCAGAACACTAGACTTCTTGCTTCCCTCTTTCTGTGGCATTGGCAGCTTTGCCTTTGGGAACATTCAGCTGCTTTGATGGTGGATGAGATGAAGTGGGTGGATGGGTGGCTGTGCTCCCAACGCTTTCCTTTGTAGCTCTCACTCACTCATGGCTTTAGACCTTTAGTGATTGCTGACGGTGAATGGAAACCTATACTTCACAAAGCACAAGACAAATTCAACGTAGCCGTTTGGTGGTAAATATCTCCTACCTATGGCAAATTTCTAAAACTGTGGAGCTATAAATTTTACTTTGTAGACTGCTCAGTCTGAAAGCATTTGGGATGGATAATAGTGTCTTAAAATCAGAATGCTCTCTACAGTTGTTAAAAACAATGTTACCTCCCTTACTCTGTAATGGACCATCGAAAGCCAACTGAATTTAAGATGTATTACAGTCAGTTGTGGGGAGTGTAAACAGACAACGCTTTTGTCCAAGTGTGACCTTTAACTATGTGAATTTTCCCAGTGGCCTTGTCTCATTCAGATATGCTTGCCTAAGAGTATAACTTTTCTGAACCCTTCTTTGTCCCTTGCCACCGGAGGTTTGGATGAATAGAAAAGAGGAGTTTTTGTGAGGTGCCCATAATTTGAAGCCGTTTCCCTAGAGCTGTGGTTTTCAAACTCCCCGGGAGTTTGAAAAGCACAGTAAGTCCTTGCGGGGGTGGGGGAGGCAGCGGGGGCAGGGGGAAGGCAGTGACGCGATCCCCTGGATCACACTGCTCAGGGGGATGCATTCACCAGACCCTGAGCATCGTCCTGGGGATGCGGGGAGCAAAACCGGAAGTGGAGCGCGATCACTCTACTTTCACTTCAAAGCGACTGGGGAGCCCTGCAGGTGTCGCGCAGTGCTCCCCATACCCCGGGAAAGCTGCTGCAGGGACTGGTGAGTACATCCCAGTTCCTGCAGCCCCGTTAGCGATGCAATCTTGGGGATTGTGTCACTGCCTTCCACCCTGCCTCCGCACCTTAAGGGGGCAGAGGCTAGGGCCCTCAGGCTGGGGTGTTGCGACACTCCAGTCTTAATACCACTGCCCTAGAGAGAAACACCTGACAATTTCACTACTTGCCTTTAGATGACAAATGAAGATGGTATTGGACAGGAGGTCTTTTCAGAATATTGTTTTTAACTGGCAGTGTTGTTACAACAGATTTAGAAGCAGTTGTATTTTGTATATACTTGAATCAGTTTATTACTATGCATATGGTTTTAGTGAGCCACCTTGATCATCTTTTACACAGAAAGGCAGGACAAGCATTCACACACGGGGATTAAGATTGGGAAGAGATTATGATCCTTCAGTAGGGAAAAATTCAGACATATTGAAGCACAGTGAATTGCAAATGTGAACTAACAATTTAGTCTAAGATTGTGATGTTAATCAATACATTACTGAAATGGAGAAGAGAAATGGTACAAACTGGCTATGATAATGTATCTGGAAGCAGGCTGTCATGGGTGTGCATTATGTGAGATTACTAGACAGCCAATCAGTGATACTGTGCTTGAATCAGAAGCTATGAGCTTATTTCCCACTCATTGTCATGTCATGTCCTATCACTCGATAGACCTGGAAAGGAAATACAAAGGAAGTGAATGCCAGTTCAAAATGTTCAAAGTTCAGAATGTTCCAGTTTGGTTGGAAAATCTGAGAAACAACCTTGGTGAGAAGAACAAGACCTTATTGACAGGGTTCAGTTACACTCAGGCCTGTTTCACATCAACATTCTAAATAATCAGTATTCTTCCGCTCCCCCACCCCCCAATCTGCACCTCTCTGTGTAACCCCCCTACTTTGAACTCTGATTTTAACAGGTTATATAACCAAGGCAGGGTAGTAGCACTTTCCTTTTGTAAATGATAAATGGTTTAATATTTTAAGAAACTATAAATGGTATCATATTTGTAAATTATTGTTTAAACCACAATTAAACCAGGTTTGCAATAGAATTTCTTTCTGGCTTTGGGCATTTTAAGACCATGAGAATGCTTGTGTGGTACAGATAGATTATCCCTTATCCAGACAACTTCCATTTGGACTATTGAGAAATCTAGACATTTTTGTCCAACACTCTTTTTAAGTGTAGGAAGCATGCAGAAAGTGATAAACTGAAGCCGAGCAGGCAGCACATTGCAGATTGCAGAAGGAGTAATTGTGAACAGAGGAAGTATGAATACAGTGTGAATACAAGGAGCACTTGTACAGGTGAAGCCAATTTATCCACGTTAATTCTGTTCCGTGACTGGCGTGATTAACAAAAAACACATTATGCTAATAGTTATGCAAATACACTGCAGCCTGACACTTCCTGATGGAAGGAAACTAAGGCAGCTGTTATCAGTTCCCTCCCCTCCGTACTCAGCCCTCCCCGTTATCAGCTGCCCGGCTTCTTTCACATGGGATGCCGATCTTTTAAGAGTCCAGCCCTATGCATTTCTACTCAGAAGTAAGCCCCATTGTAGTCAAAGGGGCTTACTTCCAGGAAAGTGTGAAGAGGATTGTAGGCTAAATCTCATGCTTTGCTTGGTGGGAAGGCTTGCTTGTGTCCGTGATTCCCTGCACCATAGTGGGGGGGGGGAGGAATTCAGCAAACACTCCTGTCAGGGGCTCGCTGCCTTGCCAGCCCCTGCCTTACCTGGAGGTGCAGGGGGGGCGGAGGACAGGCGGGGGAAAGCCATGGGAGGCGGAGGGCAGACCCTACCAGTCACCCTGTGGCAGGGAGCCGTGGGTGGGAGGAGGAGCAGCTCCCAGAGAGGCACTCCTCCCTGAAGTGCAGGGGTTCCGGGGGACGGACGGGGGAGAGCTCTGGCCAGCAGTGGGCGCAAACCCCCGGCAACCCCTGCAGATGACCAGGCACTGCGGGGAGCCGGGGGCGGGGGGAACAGCAACCCTCTGGGAGGCACCCGGCCCCTGCCTGCAGCAACATGGTTCCGGCAATGGCCACGCCTCGCCCCACCCGCTGCCACCTTGGAGGCAGGGAAGGGAGCCCCGTGGCTCGGTCCAGTGGGGGAGGACGAGTGGGGAAGCACACCGGCCTGCAAGCGGCACCCCCATGGAGGGTGCCTCCCCCCATGGACGCTGCTGGGTCTTCTCGCCCCACAGGGGGCTCAGCCAGGAGCAGGGTGGCGGGGAGACAGGCGGGGAGGAGGAGCAAGAGGCAGGCCGGGGCGCAGAGCCGCTCAGCTGGTGAGCAAGCCTCCTCACAGACTCAGACAGCAGGGTGGGGTTGGCTCCAGGACCAGGTGCACAGGCTGACTGGGTGAGAGGGGTGGAGCTGGGAACTCCATAAAGGCCAGGGAGGCCAATGATGAGGAGGAAGCTGGGCAAGACTAACAGCCAGGAGGAAGACTGCATGCCCATGAGACCGAGGCTACCTTAGAAGCCAAAGAGGGGGACCTGGGTGGATCTAACCCCCCCTTTTGGACCTGAGGCCACTCAGCCTCACCCCAGGGACCCACCACAGGGTGAGTCTGAACCCCTTTTTGGCCGGAGGACCCTCAACCCCTTCCCCTGGATCTGACAACTCCCTGGGATTTTTTAAGCAATTGTCCTTAAAAATAAAATAAGGTGTGCGCGTGGTATTCTAGCATGTTACTAGTCTTGTTTAGATCTTCTGGTTCTTTGAATTATCTATACAAGTAGTTGCTCTCATTTTACAATTATGCAATTTAATCATGTTTACTTTGCAGTTAGTCTAACTTTTGGGTAGACATGCTTAAAGTTGTGCTGAAAGTCATATAGAATTTTGTTGACCAGTTTTGTTTAGTTACATACTTTGGGTTACATACAAAAACTCAACATCCTGTTGACACATTTTATGTATTGGCTTGGAATTTATTGGTGATTTTATAACATTGTGTATATTAATGAAAAATTAGTAGGATTTGTAAGGAGGAAGTGCTTAGTGAAAATAACTTTTGAGGTTTGAATTCTTCAGATTATGTAACAGTGCTCCATATTTGAACTTTTGTGAACTTAAAATGTGTATACACACATGAAATGTGATGTATATAAGGATGCTATATAATTACCATGAGAGAATTGTCTAAACAGAAAATTAAAAGCAGTGGGTGAAGAGGCGGGAAAAACAGTCTTTCTGTAAGGCATAGAAACTGTGGGTTTTGGGAGGGAAAGCGGGGGTAAAAGGTAAGTAAAACATGAAGCATGGGGGAATGATTGATGAGTTGAAATATTCCATTGCTTTCTCCTGGTTGATACTATGTCAAGGATTTATATATATATTTGCTTGTGTTAACTGGTTGTTAAATATATGCTGTTACCAGTTGCCACTGATTTACTGTATTCTTAAGGCTCTGGGGAGCCTACAACCTCTACACAGATGCTAAGTTTCTAACATTTTCCTATCTTACTCTTTTTAGGATGGCTCATACTTGGCAGAGTTCCTGCTGGAAAAGGGCTATGAGGTGAGTGAGCAGTCTTGGTGACTGACTGCAGACTCATGGAATAATTTGAAAAGAGTTTCCTTGCTGCTGTCCCCCCTTCTGCATATGTTTTCCACTCAGTCTTAGATAACAAATCAAAACTTTAGAAAAGAATGTAGAGCTTGCCTGTAATCATGCCAGCTTATTGTACTATTTATCATGGAGTGTCCAGTAGTGGAATCCCTTCAATCCTCAGGGTATAGCTGTTTTTGCACACTTCCTGCTTGTGCCGATAAACAGCAACCTATGTGAGAAAAGCTACCAAAAAAAAGTTCGTTTTCATACAGTGTGCAACATTTTTTAAAAAAAAAGATGGAAAAAACTTGCTCATTTGGAAATCGCTACTGAAAACTTTAACCCAAAACATATTTTGAGAGGAACAATGTTGAGCTCAGATTCGTTCACTTTTTCATCTGTGTAAAATTATCTGCTAAATTAGTGGTCTTCAGCTTGTCAAGAGCTGGTTCCCAGCTTCCAATTCAGGACCCACATCCAGTGGGCAAATGGCGGTCTAGTTTCTCTTTTTCTGCCTGGCGTGGGACAGTAATGTGCACTGCTCCAGTGCCTTTCTGCCCTTTTTGTTTAGCCTGAACGAAGAGGAGGGCAGAGTGGCATGGTGATAGTGTGCGCTTGATTTTGAAAGGTGATGGAAGAGAAAGAGGAAGCAAGACCAGGCAGTGCTATGACAGAGGAAAGCAGGTAGATGGGTAGGGAGAATGGGTGAGCACAGTGAAGATTATGGGCTGTTTGGCCAAAGCAGACTCTCCAAAGCCAAAATCTCTGGTGTGTTTAACTCTGTTTAGGAATTCTAGGCTGGATCATTTTTCAACCTGTGCAGAACTTAATCTCAAAACAAAATTGCAGTGGTGGCACCACCACACTCTTATCCATTCCTTAAAATTCTTCTTAATCTGAGGTGTCCCCATTACCCTGTTGAAAACTTCTGTACTAAACAAACTGAAAAAATTATTCAAATTATTGGGCACAGACTACTGGAATTGGATTGTATTTTGAGTTTGGAGGAAAGTAAAGAGGATTTGGGGGTCCTGTGGCACTACTTTTGCATTGTCACCTTGTGATGTACAATGTAAATTTGCACTATTATGTACAGAGCTGTTAGGTTGTACAGGTATGCATCACTTAGCAATGTTCCAACCAACAATGTACTGCATATACAATGGCTTGTAGTTGGTTTACTGTAAAGCACTTCAAACTCTGTGTTGGTGATGTCGTTGGGGGAGGCCCCAGAGGCCTCCTCTGGGTTGTGCTGAGCCTCCATGGGCCTCAGAATGGCCCACAGAAGCCTCCAGAAGCTACTTCTGGTTTTTGGTAAACTACTTCCAGTTTGCTTCTGAAAAGCAGAAGTAGCTCCCAGATGCTTCTGCAGGCCGTTCTGAGGCCCACGGAGACCTGGCATGTCCCGGAAGAAGCCTCTGGGGCCTCCTAAGGACAACACCAACACCACACAAGGTAAGATCACATAATGACAAAATCACTTCGTGATGGGTTTCAGAGAGTGTAATTTAAGCGATGCATACCAGTACTTAACTTGCACTCATTCCTATAATCGTGCTTTTGGGAAATATTGTGTAGTTTGTACACACTATTTCAAAACATGCAAATGTCTGACTATGCAGCCATTGTAGCCATGCTGTCTTCCCTTCCTGGAAGATCCACTTCTACTTTTTCATGTCAGTTTCCTCTCCTCCTCTGAGTTCCTTCTTAAACTCTTCAGCATAGTTTTCTTGAACTGTTGGTGCATGTACACCTTTGCCTGCTGTGCCTGCTGTGACTTTTCCTTAATAAATTCACTTCAGCCCTAACCTTCCCCAGTATCTTCATTGCTGCTCTTAACACCAAACTAGTTGTGAAAGTGGCAGTTTGCTAGTTTAAGGCAGAACTGCTTGAATTGCATAGAAAGAGGGTGGCAATTTTGGCCAGCGAAGTTTGTGTGCACAGGTGAAAAATGCAGAAGCTTCTCGCTGATCTTACTACATCACATCCCTTCTCCATAAATGCTTTTCTGACAGCGAAGGTCAATTATAGTATCTTAGCTCAGCAGAGGATAAAAATGCTTGGAAAGGAAGGACTGTGGGAAAGTAAGTTGTGGAGGGGAAGAGGCTTCATCTATTTCATCCACAGGACCTTTTGCTATAAAAATGAGCATCCCACTTCCTTCTTTCTATGTAATTTGGGTAGTTCTTTGTTTAAACACAATCTACCTTGACACTAAAATAAAAGTTAATCTATAAGTATCACAGAGTCCTTGTTTTTGTAAGAGACTGATACTCTTTGGAACATTGGTGTTGCATGGGCAGTAAATTGAAGACTTTTTGAAACGGCTTTTTCACCATAGATCAGCCATTTTCAACCACTGTTCCGTGGAACACTGGTGTGCGTGAATGGTCCCCAGGTGTGCTGTGGGAATTTGGGTCATTTATTGGTAGGGTCATTGGGGGTTGTGAGCCCCCCATTGGCAGCGCTGTTTGCCTTGTCAATTGTCAAAAACCGATGGTGTGCCTTGACCATTTTAGTGCCTTGCCAGTGTGCTGTGAGATGAGAACGATTAAAAGTCACTGCCATGGACTGACAAAAGCATCAAACATTTATCTTACGTTTCTTTAAATTCCAGGTCCATGGAATTGTTCGTAGATCAAGTTCTTTTAACACAGGGCGGATTGAACATCTCTACAAGAATCCTCAAGCTCACATAGAAGGAAGTAAGGTTTTGTAGTGAGTAGGGTGCAGTTCAAGAGGGTTAAGTAGTGCATTTTGGGAAACCCAGGAAATTTCCTTTTATACTGAGTCATATCATTGGTCAAATACCATCTAGATCAGTATTATCAACATACAGCATTATCAAATGCTACCTATGAAGGACTGGGCTGCTGGGCAGAGCATGTTACAATATTGGAAGTGACTTCTACTGTCACAAAATGGCTGCATTTCTGCATGCACTACTACAAGAAGCAAAGGTGTCATAGCTCTGCTGCAAGACCCCACCTCATCTACCAGACTCACTAAATCGGTGATGCGCGGGTGGGGAGGGGGAGAACTGGAGGCATAACTGGGCAGGGAGAGAAGGAATGCGGGTGGACAGACAATAGGAGAAGTGCATCTAGCTGCAATGGCTCAAACTAGATCTTATCCCCTCCATTGTAAACCTCTCTGACCCTTTTCTCTTGGACATATGCAAAACAGGTGGTGCATCTCTGAGGAAACCTTTAGGCCACCCCATAAATGTTTGTACTTGCCTGCCATTTACCCTTGGGTCTGACCCCCCCAACCGCTGGATGCAGGGTGTGCTTTTTTGGCACAGCTGCGTCAGCTTGGCTGGCAGTAGCTCTCCAGGGTTTCAGAGAGTTTTCAGAGTCCTACTTGAAAAGGCCAGGTATTGAAACTGGAATCTTCTGCATGCCAAGCAGATGTTTTTCTACTGATCCACTGTTGTTCCCCCACAATCCTAATTTTCTGTTAGTATATTGCCCAGTAATCTTTATACTTGACTAAGGATGAGTGGAGATATTCTTCCTTGGTTATGCAAGTTACCTTCAGGTGCCTTTTGCATGATCAAATGGGATTAATAGTACTGGTGACATATTTGGTTGTTATGGACACATGAAAGTAATGGCATCTTAGCCATTTCAACAAAATAGTGAGCCAATAAATTAACTAGTTGCTAATATCTGCCATACAACTTAAAGGCTGACAAAATATTTATGTCTCATCCGAATTGCCCCAAATGCATGTTCACCTGTGCAGTTGTAATATGCAAACCAAGGCTATCTTGGTTATTGGCCAATAATGACAATGATTTTAGAAGAATTTGTATAACAAATAACTTTAATGAAATTGGATCAGGGCAACCTATTTAATAGTAGAATGTTCAGAATATTGCCATGTAATTTGAGGCAAGATTGGTGTCCTTGGTAAGAAGTGTGTATTTGTGTGTTTCATTATTTTAAATGTAATTTTGAATGGTTGGGAATCTGTCCCTCCTATGTAATATAGCTTGCAAATATAACTAGTAGTGTTGCTTATTGACTCTGTTATTAGCATTTGCTTAAAAGTGAGTGCAGGTTTCTTGCATATTGTACAAATGCTACTTAATTTAAGTGGCAACACGTATATTTTCCTTGGTTATGCGTAGAGAGCATCTGGAGACAGTATAACTTGCATGACCAAGAAAAGAGTAGCTGAACTGTTCCTTTGTTCAATATTAAGGTTGTTGTGGGACAGATTATTTGAAGGCAGAGATCTGCTTCTGTTACATTTATTATCTAGCTGTACTGTACTTGCAAACTGATTTATTTTTAAATGGGTAGATAATTATCAGTAGAAATATCAATGGTATGTGACAAGAAAAAATATTAAGTGAACCTTTAAGATTATGGGAGTTTAATATGTGATGCCTAATATTGTTTTGAAAAAGTCACTGTCAAGTCTCCATGATTTTAATCCGTTGTTCTTTGTCATCTGAAGATATGAAGCTGCATTATGGTGATCTCACTGATAGTACTTGCCTGGTGAAGATAATTAATGAAGTGAAACCCACTGAAATTTACAACCTTGGGGCTCAGAGTCATGTTAAAGTAAGTAGTATTGATCAACAAGGATTTTTACAATGGTAGTAAACCAGTGGACAGATTGGGGGGGGGGGTTGTGATGTGTGTGCCTTGCTGTTCTGAGGAGCAGGCTGGAGAAGCCTGCAAACTAATGAGGATGTGCCTTGCACCCTGTTCCTACCCACTCCTTCCAAATGACCACTTTACCTTGCTGCCACCCCAATCCTCTTTTAGCTCACGCAAGTGGAAAGGTAGTTGGGGCAACAGAACTGTTGTGGGTTTTTTCAGTGCCATTTTTGTGATCACAGCAGTGTTGAAGAAATTGATGGGGTCATTGTGATCCTATTTCATTCTCTCTTCTGAGTTACTGGAACAGGATTGCACCCTTCATCCTTATTGCTGCCTCTGTTTTCTCTAGCATCTGGCTATTCTTAAACCAGGCCAGGCAGAAGGTTTCTCTCTCTCCCAATATCCTCCAGCATCTTCCTCCTTTGAAGAAACAGCTGGACTGTGGAGGAAGCAGTGACCAGTAAGCGGGGGGGGGGGGGAATTGGAGTGCATGCACATTAGCATGTGCCCTTCAGAAAAAGAGTGGTGGTGGTGGACATTTGGGTATTGTTTCAGATGCTGGTCCTGCTTCTGACAAACCAGGATGCTTCTCTTTAGTCACCTTTTATTTGTTGTTTTCTTACATCTTACTACTGCTAGTGACTACTCACTATTGATAGTTTGAACTGTTTTTTATAATTGATAACCTAAACTGAGATTCAGCATTGTTGTATTCTTGTCAGTGCCTCTCCTGCAAGTAAACATTTGAAAGGGGGAGGGGGGAGAAACAGGGCAGGTGAGACCCTTGTGTTTACTGTTTTAGGTTTTCTATCAGTTCCTTATATATAAAATTTTTTCTCTTACTGAGTTTGTTCTATTAACTTTGGTACCTGTTGATTTGCTGGAATGTAGTCACTCACTTTTGTCAGCCTTCATTTCCTGAACAGCATTTTGGTAATCAAGCATGTTTTTTCTTTAATTTTTATATAAATTCTTTTTCACTGTATGTATTTTATTCATTTTTAAATTACTAACTCTTTATTGAATTATTTGTTACATTTTTATCCAGCCATTTTTTTTGGAGGAATGTAAAGCAGCATAGTTATCTTCTCTGACTTTTCCAATTCTGTGAAGTAGGTTGGGTAAGAGATGGCCAACATCCTGAGTTTGCCCAGAGAACATTATGGCCAAATTGGGACTTGTATCTTCCTAATCCTAGTAGATATTATTTTTTTTTCACCACAGTGGATTGCTTGCATTACTTTTTTTCTGTTAGCATTCACGTTCATACCTTTGTCTTGTATTCTAGTTTCTTTTTCTGACCATGAAAAACTCATCCTTTCACTCAAGGGGAGGTGATTTTAGGTGATCTCCCCTTACCTCTGCAGTTCTCTGCACCCCATATGAGGAACCTCCAAGGTCCTTAATCTTCTGGAGTGGATTTCTGTCAGATGCAGAGAACTGCTGTACCAAGGAGGCAGTGGGAAAGTTTGCTTCCTAAGCTTTCTATGGCATACAACCTGTTGAGTTTTCTAATTTAAGTTTCTACCATTAATTTTCAGGCTGTTATAATTGAAAAATTTATCTTTGGTTTTCTACTGGCCATTTCCTTGTTTTCTTCCCTTTTTCTTTTTTTCATGGGTATAATCAACTGCCTTCTATGGTTTTTCACCCTTTAACTTTCTCTGATAAGGAAAAATCTTATGTCTCTTGCCTGTCAAATCACTCTTTTACTCCCCTCTATCAGTCATGTGCCTTTTCTTCAGTTTATAACCATCTTCTTACAATGACTACAACAGCTTTTAAATTCAGCTGTATATTCATTGCCATTTTATCAATGTGGTATCCGTATTTCCACCCCCCCCTCCACTTGCCTACGATTATTTACCCTTCAGTGTGTGTTTTCCTTCTCTGTTCCAAAACTATCAACTTGGTTTTTTTACTTGGTACCTCTTTGGAAGTGCCATTCTAGACATGCTTACCTTCAGCAAGGTGGTATCATACCCTCAGACCATGCTCCCGGATGCTGTGTAATATACATTAAATTTACGGCCCAATCCTAATTAGGTTTTATGATAGCAGAACAGTGGTTCTGCTGTCGTAAATGGTCATATGGCTCTGCTCACCATTGGCAGCTGTTTTGGAACTGCCACTGTAAGCAGAAGTGGTGTTGGCAGCTAGCTGCTGCAGTTGGCTACTGGCAGGAGCACAGTGTGGTGGGCAGGGAGGGGGAGGAATAGGTGGATAGTAGGTCTGTGAGGCGGGATGGGGTGGATCCCAGTGGTAACGACATGTACCAGGATCCTATTCCTGTTACCTCTCTCTTAATCTTCTTGGATCTGTGCCAGCAAAATGGCTGGTGCAGATCTGAGGAGACCCATTGGGGTAGTGCAGGCTTGCTCCCAGGTATGGAATGTAAGTTCTTTCCCTTGAGGAGACCACTGTGACTGGTGCTTTGCATGTGCGGCTGTTTCTGTTGGCATGGCTGCATTGGCATGGTAGTTTTAGTTGGGATTGGGCTGTTACAACTCTGTTATAGCTTTGATGGGATCTGTTCCTATGTAATAAGTGTGCCTTTGTAGGGTATCCCCAATTTCTAGACCTCATGGACCACTTCTCCTGCAACTCTGTGATATTGAACTAGATCAAACTAGGCTACAGCAGAGTAAGTTGGAACATCACCCTTTTTTTCTACATAGCATCATTGTACACGGTTAATATATTCAACTCTAATTCTATTGTTTACTTCAAATCTGTGAGCATTTCAGAGAGTGCTGTGTGGCAAATAATTATAATGTTATGCCATTTTATTGTTGATTCCTAATTGTTATAGTCTGCTTTGGTAATCTCATGAAAAGCAGGGCAGAAAACTTGTAAATTACACCAGAAACAGTTACTTGCTTTGTTTGTATGTTACTGAATGCAAGACAAATTCAGAAAAGAGAAAAAAATCATTGACATTTATTACAGTAGATGTTAAAACATATGCCCAGATATTTTTCTGGATCAGTATTAGCATATTTGATACTTTGCTAGATAGAACTTGAATATAACAGAAGTCACACAGCAAAAATGTGACACTTAAATCAAGGTTGTGCAACTTTTGTTACATGCAATTCCTTTATACTGTGTAAGTATTTTATGTGGAGAAAGCAGTCCATGAAAGTCCAGTGATACCTGTCTAAACAGGTTGTTTTATTAGATCTAAGAGGAGCTGTAACATTGATGGCAGCTAATAACGTATGGAATTTCTCTTTAAAATTAGTGGACCACACAAAAGTGAGGTTGTTTACATTGCACAATAATCTGAGCAATTGCTAGAACAGTGCATATTGTCTAACTTGAATTGAATGTAAATAATGTTTTATTAGGGCAATATAAGTTTCTTATATTGAAACAATATAATTACTAGTTGACTTTTTAAATACGTGCACATGGGTGATAAATAATGGACATGGGATAAATAATTGCACATGGAACTAGGAATATGTTCATTTACAGGGAATCGAGTCTCAATGACATCAGTGTTTTGAATCTGAAATATGCTCTATTTTATCCAGGAAACAAGTTTTGTACAGTTAAAGTCTAGTTGGTAACACTGTGTTTGCATGTCCTAGTATTGCTACCTGTTTTATCCGGTTATTTAGGATGATATTTTAAATTATTCTTTGCTTTTCATTCTATATGTACAATTGAAATACATTCATTTATAATTCAACTAATGTTCTTATTATAAAGATGGAGATCTGAGGCTATGAAATGAAGACTTGTCCAAAGTCAAGGCATGCCCTACCACTTATTTTTATTTAGTTAACAAAATTTTATCCTGCTTTTGCACAGCTCAAAGTGGTTTACAATAAAAATATAATTTAAAATAAAATTCTAAAATTAAAAACAGTTGTATAAAATATGATAGAATAATAGGTACTTAAAACCAGCAACAGCAATACCATATGAACAGATTAATAACAAAACCATAAAAGAAGCATTAAGTAAAACAAACTCATAAATAATAACTAGAAAGATCATTTGGGGAATCAACCCTTATCAAAGGCTAAGCAAAATAGCTATGCTTTTAAACTATGCCACAAACTGTTTAAAGAGGGGGCTGTTCTGGGAGCTTGTTCCACAGGTATGGTGCCATAACAGAGAAGTCCCTGCACCTTATACCTTTAGCTTCAGATGTCAGAGGTATCCTAAAGTAAGGCCCTACCTATCTTAAGGTGGGCAGGATTATATGGAAGAAGGCAGTCCTTTAAGATACCTCAGCCCCATGCTGTAAGGCAGCAATTTTCAACCTTCTTCATCTCATGGCACACTGACAAGGCACAAAAATTGTCAAGGCACACCATCAGGTTTTTGGCAATTGACAAGGCACAAGGCACACAATTGACAAGGCACACCACGGCACAGTGGTTGAAAATGGCTGCTGTAAGGCTTTAAAGGTTATCACCTACACCTTGAATTGGGCTTGGAATGGAAATAGGCAGCCAGTCAACCATTGGCGCAGTAGAATCAAACTGCTGTGTCTCAGTGACCACTTGGCCGTCTCATTCTGCACTAATGAAGTAGAATGGCAGTGGTCTGCTTCAGATGGTAAATTTTGCGCCATTTCTCAAGTACCATGCAGCACTCCTCCCAGCACTCTCCTTAGAAAGAAGAGCAGTCATTTTGCCTCTTATTTTTAACTTCCCTTCTTTTTCTGTTAGAAAGGTAGAAAGATTTGGAGGAAAGAAAGGTTGGAGGGTTGTGATTTTAACAGAATAAAGAGAGAGCCAGAGAAAGGGAGGGAGATGCCATTTAGCGTACTACAGCAAAATGTCATGAACCAACAAGGATCACTCAGAGTCATTTGCAAAGAGGACCCTTGAATTACAGTGTTTAGAAATGACTAGGACTCAAATCCTTGATTCTTAAATTCTGTGAATGGTAACTTTGAATAATGTATACGTTCTTCTGTTTTCAAAATGCGAGTTGTCTATGTGTATGTGAGGGGTAAATGGCCCTGTGTATTTTCTTGAAATAGTAACAACCCAGTCCTAAGATTTGCTGAGTCAATTCCCCAAATTCTTTGGGTTTGATGTGCCCGTAGATGTGCCAATATAATGCCACCAAGAAATTAGATAACAATTATATTGAAGGGTATTTCTCTGCATTACCCATATGCTGTGGCACATATTTAGGTACAAGGTACCAAGGAAAATTCTTTTATATATTTTGACTTGTGTTTCAGTAGAAAAATACATTTTTTAAAGTGTAGTAAAATGTTATTTGCTTTCTGTCAAATAGATGGCAGCAGAGTGTCACAGACAATAGACAGTTCAGATCCTGTAACTGTAATGCAAGAAACATGACAGACACTACCAGTGGATTTCTATCAACCACAACCTTGTAGAAGTTTCAGTTATACATTAAATAAGAGAGATTGCTACTATTGATAATGTGCAAGAATAGAAGATGGCAAGAGTTATGCAGTGGTATATATTCATGACTAGATCCAGGTGGGAGGACGTGATCTTTTAAGGTATGACACTGGCTCATACAGTGTGAGTGAAGTCAGTTAAGATAATATAATCATCCAAATAAATAGGGAGAAAAATAGTGTGTTCATAAATTTTGTGTTGATTTACTTCTGCCTTGCGGTACTGTGGGACTAAATATACATGCTAGTTGGAGAAAGGAAATGTCAAGTACCTAGACTGGGTTGGTGTTCTATAAAAGCATTGCTCAAGGATAAGGAATTATTTATGGCGAAATTGATTTTTCTCATCCAAGATGTAGTTCATAATTTTAACGGTGTCCAAAAAGTTATTGTGTGTGCTCAGAATAATTTAATAAAAGCAAGTTATCTTGAGATGATTTTTTAGTTAATGAAACCTAACTTAAGAGGGTTAATCATTAACTTTAATGCATGATACAGATGTGAATAACTGGAATTTTGAGAGTAGAGATTCTATGAGAATATGCCAGTGTGATAGTCTGTGCAACAGTTTAGGTCATGGAGAAGGATCTGTGGTTCAGATTCACTGTACAGTTTAAATGTTGACAACTCAGTTAAGTTTTGTAATAGTTTTAAATCTGACAAATGCTTATCAGTATATTGTATGAATATGAAAAAGTCAAAGTTTCAATTGTACAATTCAGGTTAAACACTAATTGTATTCATATAACTGTACTGTGGGCACAATCCAGCCAAAGATAGCAAAGCTATATGAATAAATTCACATTCAGTGTATATATACACATGGAGAAAAATAAATCTGGTGTCATTGGTTTAGATCATGTTCATATTTACACAAAACATTGACTGAACAGGTTTAATCATTACTATAATAAAGTATAACTGAGTTCTCAATGTCTGTATTTGTAACCTTATTGTAGCTTAGCAAATGTAATATTTAGCAGTTAGTTATTTTTAAATATTGGCCAGCTCTTCTTCTAACAAGTTCATTTTAATAAAAGAACTAATGTCAAATTTTCTCATTATGTTTATCTTCAGTGTATACTATGACATAATTTTTGAAAAGTAGTAATGCTCTCTGTTGAATTCTTGCTTAACTTTTTGATAAAATTATTGTTGATAATTAAAACGTGTGTGGAAAACTGACATTTATAACACCGATCTTGAAAGGTTTACATGGTAAATCTATTTCCCAATACAGCATTGCTTTTGGTAATTAACTGGCATTTACAATCAACGCACTGGCAAACAAACATGGATTCTATAAGAGAACCAGTCAATTATATTGTAGGCCTAAGAACTGCAGATCTTTAATTTCACTAAGAAACCAAAAATAAGTCATAAGAGCTAACATGAGTAAGCTAATTTTTTTCTAAAATGCAGTGCTTAATTTTGTCAATTTTATAATACCTCTTTGAATTAGAATAGTAGTTTTTTTTTCTTTTAATAGAAGTTATTTTTGTGAGCAATTCGTGAATCGTCTCTTTCCCCACTATGTGGAGATGTTTGTGGTGTGCTTTGAAAAGCTAGTGTTGCGTGTGCTCAGGTTTTCAGTTTGCTTCATCTCCTCATTTGGCTTCTTTTTATAAGAGATCACTAGGACAGAGTTTAACATGACTTTACAGAGGTCTGTCTTCAATGTAGAAAATGAAACTGATTTGATAAAATAGGTTGGTGTGACATCTTTAAGTTATTACGAGTCTGTCAAGGTGAAACACCGGAGAAGACAGGATTAACAAATTTTCAGGTGATTACATTATAACCAAACCTGTAAGAGTGTAGAGAAAATTATGGTGTATCATTCTCAATTGTGTTTCAAGCAGCTGTAGATTTTAATGTTCAATCATGTTCACAAAGATTGTGTGCAAATGAAATTGGGTGCAAAAGTGTTGCTATTCTTCATGTTGGTTTACAGAAGGTGAACACAGACTGTTGCAAAACTGACACATGGAACGCTCTGGGTTTTTCTGCCTATGTAAGCAAATTTAAGGTATAGTTGTTGGTTTGGATATCATTCAAATAGCTTAGCTGGAGACACAAATCAAGGTTAAAGAGGTTACTATTCTGCAATAGTAAGTAATAAATCAGTACAAAAATTTTGACACATTTAGCATAGCATTAGTAGTACAAGAGAAGTGTTTCACTGCAACAATGTTAGAAACACTTGTTCTCTTTTCCACTTGTTATCTTTTCAAAAATATATTCTTCAACTGAAACTCAAAATCTTGTTTTGAAAGGAATGTTGAAAGATAAACTGAGGTCTTTCTGTATCCTTCCAATCTGCAAATATATATGAAAGTTGACTGCCTATCTCTAAGTAAATTCTCATATTTTGTGCATTCCTAGTAGTGTCTTACAGTGCAAGCCTGAATATATTTACTCAGAAGTAAGTCTATTCAGTTTCAGTTGGGCCTACTCTCAGGAAAGTGGGTATAGGATTGTAGCCCTAATCTGTATACCTTGTACAATGTGAGTACACTTAAAGGATAATATGCTACATATGGTTTTTCAACAGAGACAATTAGCAGTAGAGGATGTAAAGGTGAGAGGTTACAGCATTAGAAAAGAATACAAATAATATGCCTTTTGTTAAATCAAGTTACAGTCAAGTACAAAGATCTGATTCTTAAATTAAAATCAAATCATAAGCGCAAATAATTTTGATGCATAGTTAATAATAGGAAATGCCCACTGGAGATTGAGAAGCAAACATTTTTATAAAGGTTTGTTAGCAGTCTTGAAGCTTTAAAGAACATCCAGCTTCCTGTATCTCACAGCGGCCCACCAAATGCCCCAGGAAGCACACCAGATAACAAGAGACCTGCATCCTGGTGCCCTCCCTTGCATCTGGCATTCTGACAGCCCATTTCTAAAATCAGGAGATTGCACATACACATCATAGCTTGTAACCCATAATGGATTTTTCCTCCAGAAACTTGTCCAATCCCCTTTTAAAGGTGTCCAGGCCAGATGCCGTCACCACATCCTGTGGCAAGGAGTTTCACAGACCAACCACACGCTGAGTAAAGAAATATTTTCTTTTCTCTGTCCTAACCCGCCCAACAGTCAATTTTAGTGGATGTCCCTTGGTTCTGGTGTTATGTGAGAGTGTAAAGAGCATCTCTCTATCCACTCTGTCCATCCCCTGCATAATTTTGTATGTCTCAATCATGCCCCCCCTCAGGCATCTCTTTTCTAGGCTGAAGAGGCCCAAACGCCATAGCCTTTCCTCATAAGGAAGGTGCCCCAGCCCCATAATCATCTTAGTCACTCTCTTTTGCACCTTTTCCATTTCCACTATGTCTTTTTTGAGATGTGGCGACCAGAACTGGACACAATACTCCAGGTGTGGTCTTACCATCGATTTGTACAACGGCGTTATAATATTAGCCGTTTTGTTCTCAATACATTTTCTAATGATCCCAAGCATAGAATTGGCCTTCTTTACTGCTGCCGTACACTGGGTCGACACTTTCATCGACCTGTACACCACCACCCCAAGATCTCTCTCCTGATCTGTCACAGACAGCTCAGAACCCATCAGCCTATATGTGAAGTTTTGATTTTTTGCCCCAATGTGCATGACCTTACACTTACTTACATTGAAACTCATCTGCCATTTTGCTGCCCATTCTGCCAGTCTGGAGAGATCCTTCTGGAGTTCCTCACAATCACTTCTGGTCTTCACCACTTGGAAAAGTTTGGTGTTGTCTGCAAACTTTGCCACCTCACTGCTCACCCCTGTCTCCAGGTCGTTTATGAAGAGGTTGAAAAGCACAGGTCCCAGGACAGATCCTTGGGGCACACCGCTTTTAACCTTTCTCCATTGTGAAAATTTCCCATTGATACCCACTCTCTGTTTCCTGGTCTTCAACCAGTTCTCAATCCATGAGAGGACCTGCCCTCTAATTCCCTGACTGTGGAGTTTATTCATTTGCCTTTGGTGAGGGACCGTGTTGAACACCTTCTGAAAGTCCAGATATATAATGTCCACGGGTTCTCCCGCATCCACATGCCTGTTGACCTTTTCAAAGAATTCTAAAAGGTTTGTGAGGCAAGACTTACCCTTACAGAAGCCATGCTGATTCTCCCTCAGCAAGGCCTGTTCGTCTATGTGTTTTGAGATTCTATCTTTGATAAGGCATCATCAAATCTCATCTTCTTGAGATCCCATGAGATCAAATCTCATATTTTAAATCTCATGTTGGAGTAATGGTTGCTTGCTGAACGCAACAATATTGTTAGGCATAATCAGTTCATAATCATAGTCATGGCTGCTGAGGAATTAAAATTTCACAGGGACTGCAACAGCTCTTTTTCGGATAAGTCGTTAGTTATTTGTAGAGCAAGTACCGGTATTAAATACGCCAAGTTGAAAGATATGTAAATGTTAACATGAGTCCTTGAATCCTGTAGTATAGGATTTGTGTGTCAATGCTTAACCTCATCTATAGTAGTGCCATATATTGTACCTATACATTTAATGGAATGTCTGTAGCTTGGTCTTGCAGCAAACAATGAACACTAAATTATCACCATACAATGAATTTATGGCCTCATATATTATAGCTTTTATAACAATAACTTACAATTTTATATCTTAATTTTTGCAAAGTATTTTAGATTCTTCCCCCAGTACAGACTAAAAGTCACTCTATGTAAATATTTTCACTTCTCTTATGTTCTGATTTAAGCAATTTTTTTCTTAGCTGGGGAATAAGAATGGAAGTATGAACATGTAACATTTTAGCAAACAGATTTAAAGGAGTTTGACTAGAGCCATCTGTTTCACTGTTTAATCATCCAGCAGCTCTAGAAAAATAGTCCAAATGTCCCAAGAGAACTTGCAGATACAAGTAGTTTTATAGAAGAACAAAAGGTAATGAGAAAATATGCGATTATCAAGAGTGAGTGATATAACAACCTTTCCTTTGCTGCTGCATATACTTCTGCTTCAAACTTACTAAAATCCTAATGTTAACAAGCTTAAGATAAGCTTTCTTGGTTATGTGGAGACCATGGATCTGAGAAACCTTAGCTTGTGGGATTATGAACTTGACCTTTACAAGCACCATCCCTGCTTCATTTTTCTACTTCACCTTGTTTGCTTGGCTATGAAAGAGGAATTATAGTTTGTCAAAAGGCTTCCCATAAATCTGAACCTGGGAGCAGGGGTTTAATTGTGGCTTGCAAACCATGATCAAACTTCTTAGTTCGCAAGCCACAGTTAAACCACAGCTCCTGGGTTTGGACAACACGTTTAGCTGTGGTTTAACAAGCTGGAATTCTTATGTCTGTACCTGAGGTGAAGAAGAACAGGCATAGGTGACACATGGTCATCCCAACATGGTCAAGGGACCTATGTACTCCTCTTGGCATATAATTAACCTCTGATATCCCCAAATCTGAAAACATAGTGCCATATTCTCACTTTGAACTCTTGTATGCAAGTTGTACTATATAATAGTCAAAATGCAGGCAGGGAGCAAAGAGCCTCCCTCCCCCAGCCAGGGGAAGACAGGACAACCAGAGATGTGTCTTCTTCCAGTAGGAAGCATCCAGATGGTCTCTGGGTCTCACTCCTCAGAGGTCATTGTGGCTGAATGGACAGGGAAGGGTGGTTGGATTGTGAGGAACATTGATCTGCTGGCCTTCCAGATGAATCACTTCCACTATATTGTTATCCTAGATAAATGAAGGGGAACAGTGAAACCAGCCCTCTGAAATATGAAGGGTTAGGTACATATAATGGGCTTGTGCAGTCCTACTTCCCTTCACATGCCAGTCTCTTCTCCACTTTCTGGTGTCCTTTAAACATTGTCTAATATGGTTGAGTTGGTAAACTCTGTCTAATGTTGTGTCCAAACCATGGTTTGGGAACCCATGTTAAACCATGATTTCAGATACTGATTTATAAGTAATCATAGTTTGCTGATTTGGAGAGCAAATTGAATAGAGCAGCATTTCTTAAACTGTGGGTCAGGACCCACTAGGTGGGTCGCGAGCCAATTTCAGGTGGGTCCCTATTCGTTTCAATATTTTATTTTTAATATATTAGACTTAATGCTACCAGGTGATGTGACTGCCTTTGGGGAAATTACACATCTGTACTTTTAACAGGTTACCATGTATATGCTTTTAACAATGATAGTAAATGGGACTTACTCCTGGGTAGGTGGGGGTAGGATTGCAGCCTAGGATTGTTAAAATTTCCTGCTTTATGATGTCACTTCCAGTTGTGACATCACTTCTGGTGGGCCTTGACAGATTCTTATTCTGAAAAGTGGGTCCCGGTGCTAAAAGTTTGAGAACCACTTGAGTAGAGAATACCAGGAAGCTGAGGAAACACACATATGTAGGACTGGAGGGAGGGAGTGAACCAGCTTTTTTTTGTTTTATTTTTGTTTGTCTGTAAGCCATAATTTTGTAGAATGGGTGCATAATACCTCAACTTAATTGTGGCTTGCAAACCATGATACCATGATCAAACTTCTTAGTTCGCAAGCCACAGTTAAACCACAGCTCCTGGGTTTGGACAACACGTTACGCTGTGGTTTAACAAGCTGGGATTCTTATGTCTGTACCTGAGGTGAAGAAGAACAGGCATAGGTGACACATGGTCATCCCAGCATGGTCAAGGGCCTATGTACTCCTCTTGGCATATTTCTGCGCTGACAAATTCTGTACTTGGACAGTCTTCCCCATCCCCACCATGGTTGAGAATGCTGCTGCCCAGTGCTCTTGATCATGTGGGATCTCTATGTACAGCTTTTGTCAATGCAATCAAATGCTGTAGGCATGGAATGGTTCAGTCTTGGTCCTGCTCCATCATGTGTGCAGCACCTGTGTGAACATTAAATATGAACAAGGTTTTAGTCATAAGAGCATAGGAAGAGCCCTTCTGGATTAGGCCAAAGTCCCATCTAGTCCTGTATCTCACAGTGGCCCACCAGATGTCTCTGGTGGGAGTGCACAAGACAACAAGACACCTGTATCCTGTTTCCATTCCCTTGCATCTGGCATTCAGAGAGAGGCTGTCTCTAAAACCCAGAGGTTTCATATAGTCTTCATGGCTTGTAACTTGTGATAGACTTTTTCTCCCCCTTTTCAAGGCCAGGTGCATCATAACATCCTATGGCAAGGAGTTCCTCAGATTGATTATGTGCAGGGTAAAGAAATATTTTCTTTGCAATCATGCAATGGCCGATCCATAACTGACACATTCTGTGTCAGTTGTTTAGAATAGTCTTTGTATTGCATTAAATGTGTATCAACATGTAAATTTACAGTTCTCAGAGTATGGACGTAATAGCGAATTATGACTAGTTTAAATATTAAAGCTAGCAAAGGAGAGATGGGAAGGATGGTCCAAGGCTTATACAGTCTTGTTCAAGTAACAGCAGTGATCTGTCATTGCATCTGACCTGGGCTGTTGTCCACTTTTTTTGATGTTAAGAAACTGGGTTGATTTCTAGATGTAGTTGCTGTATGAGAGACCTATATTCGCAAGAATATGTGTACTTTTGTGTGTAAAATCTATGACTATGTCTTTAAACTGGCTTATATGTTGACATTGTGTATTCAAGTATAAAACTACAGTAAATGGTTTTGAAATTGTTTCTCTTGTGAAAAGTTACAATGGAATGCAAATAAAATTCTTAGTAATGGAACAAATAAGGCACTGACTTCCAGGTGTGTCATTGTGGGCCAGCTTTGTAAATTGCATATCATCTTACAAAGTGATAGGACACTTTCCAGCTACAGTGTAATCTGTTATACAAATTTATTCACAGTGTGAAAGGATAACTATAGTTGCCATTCTATTTTTGAGCAATAAACAGAGGTGGCAAGAGTGACTGTTACAGGCAGGTCTTTTCACCTTTTGAGAACTCCATTCTACTATCCATCCTTTTTTTTTTCCTTTTTGCTCAGAGCACTTGACACACAAACAAAAGTCACTTTGTCTTACAGTGGAAACGCGCCAAGCCATTTGACATAATGACAGGTGGGATATTCTTTAACGTTGCTGAAATATTGGCTGTATGGATGCTTTGTTCATACTAGATTGTGTTGTGACTTGCATGTTTTTGGCTGCCATATAGGATTCACCTTTATTGAATTTGGAA
This sequence comes from Tiliqua scincoides, assembly GCF_035046505.1. Lineage (NCBI taxonomy): Eukaryota > Metazoa > Chordata > Lepidosauria > Squamata > Scincidae > Tiliqua > Tiliqua scincoides. The sequence continues at coordinate 83,188,480 of NC_089824.1, read as the reverse complement.
CTTGCCTTGAAGAATAAGTGTTTTTCCTATTATCTAACTTTCCAGTTGCAACTTGCCCATTGTGCATGTACATACATGCTTCTCCTTTCAATGTGAGCGTTAAAAGTGTTAATTAAACATTAATTCCATTCATCTTGACAGTATTAGAAATAAACATCACACATGTATAACCTTAATAGGTTGAATGAACACAGGGTCCAGTCATATCATCAAGCAAAAATCGTTGTCAGCTGTCTATGGTATTGTCATGTTGGAGAGGTCTCCTATGAAGGCTGTATTAGCTAAAGAAATACTAGGGTAACTTCCTGAATACTTTGAAAATGTGCGGTAATATACAAACTATATGAGTTTGATTGAGAGTTGCAGTTTCAGTCTTCTGTGTTTAAAAAAAAAAAGTGTTTTCTTGGGTGTGGCCTAATTGTATTGATGGCAGAATTCTTGCTTCCATCTTCATTGTACAGAATATCATATTCTTGCTACCTCTTCAGTCTCAGCTTAGGTACAGCTATCTAGAGAAGGTGGTGCTAATTTTTTCACCACTAAGATCCAGATTAATCATGGATTAATTCTCTCCTTTTTGGCAATATCTTTGCCTCTCATCAGGAAGAAGTTGGAAAGCCAGCCCTGTCTTGTCATTTAAAATAGCTGACATTAGACTGCTTACCCTTATCAATTCAATCTTGCATTTTTATCAAGTTACACGACAAATCATGATTGGAAAGGAATAGGTTGCACACAGCCTTTGTGCAGTCAGTTAATTTAAACCATTCTTAAGCATCAGAGGCATAGCCAGGGCTTTTGGTACCCAGGGCAACACCATGACATCATGATGTCACACAGTGTGATGTCGTTAAGGCACATGCGCTCCAATTGCTTCCCCAGTCCGGAAGCAATTGGAGCGCGAGTGCATGTTTTGCAACCGGCTGAGTGATTTCTCCCAACCGGCTTCTGAGAAGGCACATGTACTCCAATTGCTTCCTGACAGAGGAAGCAATTGGAGCGGATGCTCTGGCACTCCCTCCAGTTGGTGCCCAGGGCATGCACCCTGTTTGCCCCAGGGGCAGTATGCCACTGTTAAACATAGTAAATATCAACCTCTCTGGCTGTATGAGATGTAACCATGTGGGATGGCTGAATAAAGGAAATTGCACTTCAGGAAAATTCATATTAATTTTATACTGAAACTCTGTTATCAGATATAGCTCTTTAATCTGAACTATAAAACAATATTGGTTTCCTAATATTTATATATGATAATTTTTTTTTAAATTTGAGCATCTGTCTTAATTTCTTAGCGCTATAGTAATGAACTGGATGTCACTTTGGGTGGATGATGGAATGCGTTTTATTTATTTTTCATCATTTACAAATATCTTTAAAGCAAATGAAAATGATTTCTTGAAAATCCTAGTCCCACTGTGTCAAAAAATGGAAGTAAGTCTTATGTGAATAATTTCTAAATATCCCAGGTTAATGTTGGCGTGGATTGTATACATGCAGGTTTGATAATGTTTGAAATCATGGAAAAGAAAAATGCTGAATAAAGATATCTGCCTTTACAACATAAAGATATGCGTTTCCTTACTGACTCCCAAACATTTAACTTCACTAACCTGAGAACAGAACATTTAGTCAATTCTGGAGGGCAATCCAATCCATTTCCTACAATCAACACACATGGACAGATAGTGGAAGGACTTGGTAAGCAATAGTGGGATCCTGTGCCCATGCAATCATGCAGCACAGGGTGGGAAGAATGCAGCTTAAGTTATTAACATTAAAGCGAATGTAATTTTAAATTTAAAGCAAATTTGAAATTGCAGTGCTTTAATATGTGTGCTGCTTGATGAACTCTTTCCAGGGCCAGTTGCCTAAGTACTGTGGTTTAGGGGTATAATTTAGGTACTTGTTTTGAGAATAACTGATATTTTAAATATAAATATAAATTCTTGGAAACTATCCAGCTGCAAGAAAAAAACAGCAGTTTAGTCAGTTTTCAATACCAGTAACTCCTACATGTGAATAAAATACCTAGTAAAAAGGCCAATTTCCTCCACAAAGTGGTTTCTCCAAGGAGTATTGTCCTTCAGGAATAGAAGGGAAATGTCTTTCATTCATGAGTCTGAAGGATGAATGCCAATCTTCTCTTCAGCTATGGAAAGTTGGTTAAGAAGGCCCTTTTAGGGACCTAAAACAACCACAGACTAGGACTCATTATTTTGTGGCCAAACGCTATATATAGTTTATATAGAGTCTGTTCCTTTTCATGCTAAAAACATAACTTTAGTCTTTGCAATCTGTTGCTTACTTTTGAATGGCTTTTGCCAGTACAACATGTATGCCTTATATATGTAATTTGGAAAACATTAAATGCTTTAATACAGGGTTACAATTTATCTGCATTGCATTTTGTTTTTTGGAAATGTTCTTAAGTTGACTGTTCCGAGCATCTTTTAAGTTATGCCACAAATGCAGAATAACAGTTTTACTAGAACTAAGATAATTCTGCATGGTTTGTATTTAGAGGGAAAATTGTGTTGAGATTTTCTTTCTTCTTGAGGCTTGACTTCCTTTGTTTTTCAGTCATGAGACCCCTCTGCATTTAGTTTCCAGCCTACTATTCTTTGCAAATGAAGTATTAATTTAATAATTCCTTCACATATATTCCTACTTTCCTGTATGTAATTCCTGTATGTAAACACATACAGGTCTTTTAGAAGGCACCTGAGATGTTGGAACATTAGGACACTCATACAATTGTATATAATTTCATGAACGAACCTGCTGTGGTAGGGAACTGGTCGTTTCACTTACCTCTCTACCCAAATCAAGCTCCAAAGAAGCCTCCTTTTCTTATTTTGAGCAGAAGCTACATTTGCACGGTGCTTATAGGTTGGCCCTTGTATCAGTCATCAGACCAGCTCCCCTGGTCCTTTCAGAGCAGATTTCAAAGAATGTACACACACAAAAAAACACCTTTTTAAAACAAGCTCAGAGAATTTGATCTGATACCTCTGCAAGCACTTGGAGAAACAGAAAGCAGACAGCCAACCTGAAACATGTGGGACAGATGGCAATTGCCTTTCAATCTGGAACCAACTGTGTGTGACAGTGTAGGAGCAATAATGGGGGGAATAGGAACTCTTTTGTGGTTCAATAAAAATCAAACCACCCTCCTTCCACTCATATTTATACGTAACCTTAATGCCCCAGCAAAAACATCTTTCATTTTACAAAATAAAAGTGACTGTTTACTTTATAACATACTATCTCTTCCTCTTTGGATTGTACAGTCCCCAATAATTTGTGAAGGGAAGAATGTTGGAGTTCATGACCAATTCCAATATGGAGTTCATAGGACCAATTCTATGCATATTTCCTTAGAAGTAAGTCCCACTGAATTCAGTGGCACTCAATACTGGGTTAGTGTGCTTACAATTGTAGCTTTGGTTTGTCCTTTGAGGAAACAAAGAAATGCATTTCCACAGTAATAACGAGTTATTAGGATTAGTGCATATGCTCTAAGATTGCTAGGGCAGGAGGTCTGGTCTAGAGGGTAGAGCCTCCATTTGCCTGAAGATAACATCCACAAGGTTGCCAGTTCGAGGCCATAGGCACTGTGTGACCTTGAAGCAGCTGACAAGCTGAGCCGAGCTATTTCCATCTGCTCTGAGCATGGGACGATGGAGGCCAGGATGGAGGCCAGATCAGAACGAAACATCTGAATTTGTTGTGGCTCTTGAAAGATAGAGCCTTCTTTCAATTGTAAAAATCCCTCCAGGGATTTAAATTAGCCTGCCTATGTAAACCGCCTTGAATAAAGTCTTGAATAAAGACCAAGAAAGGCGGTATATAAATACCTGTATTACTATTATAGGGATAAGATGTCATGTGATAGAAGGAAGTGGTCAGTTTCCATTGGCATATGCTTCAACTGTTAGTGTTAATGTTCCTTGTGTTTCATCATCTAGTTTGACTACGAGAATTAAGAAATTTTGACAGCTCACTGGGCTGATATTAAAGACAAGATTTGTAGTGCATTTGCTTTTCTGATCCCCACATTTATTTCTCAAAATTCTTTTTTGGGAATTATGCATGGGCTTCAGTCAGTGAAACATCAGTGGTTTAGAAATCATGAAGGATGGTTGTGTTTTGCTTTTGATTTTTTTTTAAACTAATAGTTCTTGTTATCTGCTAGGGTTAGGTCCCTGGAAACCCTAGTGGATAGTGAATTCACAGACAAACCATTGGTCCTATGGGATCAATGGGATTAGGTATAAGGCCTAACCAGGGGGAGGAGAAGGAGTACCATTAGAAGAATCCAGCAGAAACCCTTAGGAGGCCAGCAGAGTGCAGCAGGAAGTGCCCAAATATCTCTGAATGCTGCAGAGACCTTCTGGAGGCTGCAGGGACCTTCAGAATGGCACCTGCAACCAGCACAAACCCCTTTAAAATGACCGGCAGAAGCTTCCAACATCCATTTTAAAGCAGTCTGTTCTGATCACAGGCACCATTCTGAAGGCCCTTGCAGCCTCCAGAAGGGCTCTGCATAGCAGTTAACAAAAACAGAAGCTCAGATAATGAGAGAAGGTAGCAATTCTGCCCCTCACAGATAGCAAATTCGCATATAAAGAGAACTGACTGTAAGTAGTAGCATCCACTGTCTTGTTTCATTTCAATGCAATTTATAGCATCTTTGAATGTTCAGCCTTTGTATCTGTGCCAGTCTCTAACTCATGGTTTCATCTTTGAAGGATGAGGCTTTAGATATTTACTTCCTTTAATGCCTTCAATTTCAGTACCTGGTCTTAAGATAATAGCAAAATAAATATTTATTTTTCTGAAATTGTAGCCTACATTTCCCTATGAAAACAAGGGACAACATGTCTTACAATAACAAAGTAGCATTAAAAACAGACAATAAAAAGAAATATATAAACGCGTCAGCCAAGAGCAAAAGTCTGGCAGAACCAGTAAGTCTTCCATTTTTGCTTAAGACCCACAAAGCAGAGGGCCTGATGTATCTCCCAAGGAAAGGAAATTTCATATATATGGCACCACCACCAAAAGGCCCTGCTCCTAGTGCACCTAGTATGTCAATTAGAGACAAACCAGCAAGCAGGGCCTCTGAAATTAGATCAAAAGGTGTGGGCAGGTTTATATGGGTAGTTTCTAAGATAGCTTAATCACAGACCCTTTAGGACTTTAAGACTGAGGCCAGAATTGTCCTGAAGCAAATAGGCAGTCAGTCTAGCTCAGATAATCGCAGTGTAATGTGACCTGCTCCTGTGGCTCCCAGCAACATTTTGGCTGTTGTAATTGGAACTTCTGAACCATCTTCATGGGCAATCCCCTATAGCAGTGTTTCTCAGACTGCAGGTTGGTATCCATTAGATGGCTTGCAAGACAATTTTGGGTGGGTCGCATAGTATCTAGCTTAGCTGCCATTGAAAATGAGTTGAAAATATGAGATGCAGATCTGCTGGGCAGGGCAAGTTCCCAGAGGGAGAGAGGCATGATGCTTTGCCATGAATAGTTGGGAAGATGGGGTGCTGGAAAGGGGGAAGGGCTGTGTAGTTGGAGAAGGATCCAAGTCTGCATTCTGCTTTGATTTCTGAGCTGGAATGTTTGAATTCTGAGCTATCAAAATAACAGCACGCGTGTGTGCTGTGTCATGGGACCTATGACTGATCACAGTTTAGGTTTGAAGCCTAAATTGATGGTGTCACTTCTGGCCATAACATCACGTCCAGGTTCATGACATTACTTCCAGAGGGTCCCAACATATTGGCATTCTAAAAAGTTGGTCTTAATACTTAAAAGGTTTGAGAACCACTGTTCTAAAGTATGTTACTGTCATCAAGTCTAGATGTAACCAGAGCATGGTGGCCCAATCCTATGCAGGTCTTGTGCTGATGAACCCCACATGCTGTAAGTGTAAGCATCAGGTTGCTGGGTCTGCAGCTGCTACAGCAGTACATGCCAATGACCTCTGGAGTCCTCACTTGAGCAGGCAAAGGGGGCCTTGGGAGGGGAAGATTGGGGTTTGGATGGGAGCGTCTGGGGTGTGTGTGGGCCATGTCAAGGGTGGGGTGGGGGCATAGGATGGCTTTAACATGCCTCCCCCCCTGGACCCACTTGTATTTACGCTAGCCAAAGAGCTGGCACAGATCTGGTTAAGCCCATTGGGAACAAGGCAGTGGCAAAGTAAAAAGTTTTTTACTTACTTTTCTATGTACCCTGGTCTTGGTCAGCTTGTAGCATGCAGCAGAGGCTGCACCAGCACCACTTTGTGCTCTGAGCTAGGATAGGATTGTGCTGTGAGTCACTGAGCTATGTTCAGAGACAAGGGGTCAAATTGTGTTAATTGCATAACATTGAGTTGTTTGCTTTCTTAAATAGCAGCCTTGCAACTGTGAAATGAAGTGGAATTGTCCTTGGGAGATTAGGAGGCTTTATCGCGTCCCTATCCCAAGCTATTTTAAACAGAGGAAATAATTCCAATGACTTTCAGTGAATTATTTTTTCTATTTTAATCATAGACCATGATCAAGAGTGAAACTGTGGCAGGTGTAAAGCTCCTTAATCCTTCCCCCATAGTTCAGGTTTAATTGTGATCCTTCTAAACTGCTATTTGGATAATTTGAATACATAAATTTACATAAATGAATACATTAGAGATGGAACTTATATGATTGAATTTTACTCAGTTTATTTATAGTACACATGAGAACTATAATACAGACATGTTTGCCATACTCCTTTTGCACAGTGAAAACATACAGACCAAGTCAGAAACACATGTAGACATAAGTTGTTCAGATGGGGTTTAAAGGGGGGGGGGGTTTAAAATAATGCCCAGGGAAAAGCAGAAAACATATGGAGACCATAAAAGGCCTTGTTCTAACTCAGTTCACAGCTCACATCTGATGGTCGCAATCAGCAGTTGCAGGCCAGCTTGGGCTCCAATAGTCTTTGAGGGGCCAGAGGCTCACTGGAAACTGGGGGTTCCCTGTGGGCTGTATTGGGGGACCCCAAAACCGTGGTTTGTTGGATCATCTGAACCTGCCTTATGTGTGTAATTGTGAAATCAATCTGGAAGATTTTAAGTGACAAGGTTGAAAATATGGAGATTTGGTATTGGACCCGTATTACTCCTTATCCATTCAGTTTTAAAGAAAAAGTAAAACAGAACAGTTTTGTTGATTTTCTGCTTCTGTTTCAACTATTAATGTACATAAACTTGGTATACATGCCTAGCAATATGACCTATGAGCAAGCTACAGAAACTTCCCATGAACTGCAACCATTCGACCAATAAAATGTGAGCAAAAGAGGAATTGCAAGCAAGGCAGTCGTGGCTCCCAAGGACCCATGACCTTCTGATGGGTAAATAAATGAATGTTTTTTGAGCTAGCACATGTGCCAAAGATGTGTGTTTGCCTTACAGGCTTTAAGTGTATCACATAAACTAGCTGAATCCTACTGGATAAAAATCATATATGTCCTAAACCAAAAGCAAGTTTAAATAAATAAGTATGCACTTAAATGCAACTTGATGCTTTATTGAAGCAACTTCACACACAACACATATTTACACAGATATGTGTAGCTGTTGAGGTGGCTCAGTAAGCAAGCAATTAGAAACAAGACAAGGAGTTCTAAGACAGGATTTGAATATTTTATGGCCACTTTTCAGTCAACTCCCTTAGCTGTCAAATCCTTTTCAAGCCTTATATTCATACAGTCAACACCTCAGCAGCTGAACACATGTGCACACACAGAGTAGCTACAGATGTTCAAATCCCTCAGGGTTCTAAATGTTGTCACATCTTTCAAGTGTTCTGCATTTTACAGGCTTCCTGTTTTTAAACCATTTTTCTGGCCTTCTCCCACCTTATTTCTGAACTTTGCTTACAGAGCTCCTGTATTGCCAGGTCTCAGCTCCTTTAGCTAATGCTAACACTCTCTCTTTCTTTCCTGTTAACTGGAATTGGGGAAAGGGAAGGAAAGATTGTAGGGAGAAAATACAGAAATTGCTATAAGAACATCTGGGAACAAAAGCTGGGGAAGATGTGGGCCAGAGAGCAAGGAAGCGGATAGAAATCTACAGGTGTCAGAGAGGCACAGAAAAAGACTATGCAACAAGAATGACAAGATGAAAATGACTGGAGATTGAAAATATGCTTGATATGTAAGGAATTTGCATCCTACAGTTGTAGAGTTTATTCCTGCTACATAATTGGGAAATGAAGAATGTGTTTGAAACTCTGATCTAAAAGTAAAACTTCATCGTATGCCAGCCACCATTTAAATTTTAGCTTTAACAACAGTTTCTTTGAGCATTTGAAATTATTTTGACTGCTATGAAAAATATGGGCCCAACCCTATCCAACTTTCCAGCACTCATGCAGCTGTACTGCACCCTATGCTGGGATGGGGGCAGTCACATAAGGCCTCCTCACTATAAGGGAACTTTTGTTCCCTTACCTCGTGGCTGCATTGGTGCTGGAAAGTTGGATATGAAGATTATGGTAGTTATAGCATTGCAAGTACCCCTAGAGTCACAATAAATATGCCAGTTTTGCTATGTAGTATTTTTATAAATTACTGTATTTGGGCAAAACAAGCTCTTCCACAGAAGTTGCAGAAAAGAGGTACATGTTATAAGTGTCCAAAACAAATAGAAAAGGTTGGTCTCTCTGCTTGGTATGACACATTGTTTTAAATTACATAAATGATGACAGAAGGTATTTTGTGCAAGGAAATTGTTAGAGCTTTACTAGGGAAAAAGAGAGTCTGAGGCTGTCAGAATGGGTCAAGTCTTGAACAAGACATTCATTGAGAAACTGGAGCAAGGATTTCTTCTGCTCCCAACTATTTGGAGAGCACTTCCTAAAGGGAAGTGAACAAAGTTTGCTTCATTAAACAGCATTTATTTTTAAAATAATTTGGTGTTGAATAAAGGATTCCTTTTTTATATGTGCAGGTACAATAACTTGGATATAACAATAACATAATGATTCTTGTATAGATGGCATCCAAGTTAATAACTATTAAAAATGTTTGTTTGGATAAATTATATTCTTATGCCAGTTCAGGAAAAGAAATTATATATTTAACCCTGAAATGTTTGAGACAGATTATGCTTTCATAGGAGTGTGTTAACCCTTGCCCCTTGCCATGGCCCCAGTTGAAACTGCCAGAACTGCTATTTACTGGAGATGGGAAAACAAGCTGCTTTTTGCAAAAATTGTATGTTAGAGACACACATCTGTGGTGTTGTCTAAATTGACCCTTGATGTGAACACCTTTTAAAGCTGTTGACAGTCATAGCATTTTGTGTAGGTAGTGTCATATGGCAGGATGCAAAAATCAAAAAGCTTATGTAAAGCAAGCAAGATTTACTTGGATCAATCTCTTCTTCCATTAGTAAGTCAAAAGGTCACATGTTGAATTTATGGTGTCAGTGTCTCTTTCACCCCACCTATTTGATATGTAAAAGAAGACAGAATAAATTTTAACAAAGTTGGAATTGAATCTGGGTAAACTTCTGTTTCTGCCTTGAATTCACTGCATGGCATCAAATAAGCTACTTATAATAATGGAAATGATAGTTATCTACCTTTTAAAAGTTTATTGAGGACAAATGCAATAAAGGTGCTGTATTGGAATCTTGCAAGATCTGGCGAGGAGATAGTATGTGGTGTCCGCATTGGCCCCTTTAAGAGTTAAGGCCTGGACTTTCAGCAAAGGGTGTGCTGCACAGCGGCAGCCACTAGAGGCAATGAGGTCCCTAGAGATATAAGGAGCACCTGAGGCAGGAAGGGTTTGTAGGTTGTAGTGTAGAGAGAGTGGTGGAGGAAAGAGGAGGCTGACTGGCTAATGGACCTACTGAACTGCTGACTTACAGCTTTGCCTTGTGAACTAACCTTCTGGCTAATTGACCAACTGGCTATTAACTCATGGACTGACCCATGACTCTGTTGACCAACCAAGGCACTGGCTAATGACTTACTGGACTTTTGGACTGATTATCTGGCTAATGGACTACTCGAACAGGCTGCAGAGCGCTGGAGAACTGCGGCGTGCTGCTGTACCTGGAAGGACTGCTGTCTTAGGAACTGGGAGGAGGAACCCTGCAGGTTAAACAGGCAAGCTACCGTGGTGGTGGAGTCTAGCAGTACTGCAGTAGAGAACTGGGGCCATTCTTGGGGAGTGAAAGGGGGGATAATTAGCTTAGAGTGGGCATAAGTTCTCTAAGTGAGGCTTGGATTGGGAGTCTGGCGGAACAGGTGCTAGAATGCTTTGCAAGCACTGGATTCAGTTATCCATGGATCCAGTCATGCCCCACCCCACCCCCATTACAGTAGCTTTGTTTTCTGTAGTAGGGCCTGCAGCAAGGGTGTTTTTTACTTAACATTATTGCTTAACTAAAGAACACAACATGCAGGCAACCAGCCTGTATGCTACATGGAGAAGTTCCCTCGATCTGGTCTCCATCTGGCATGCATGCTGGTTGCCTGTATGTCATGTTCTTCTGTAAGAGGTGCAGGGACAGCCACTTACTTAGGGGTTCCCTGTATCTGCGGTTTCCATATCTGCCGGGGGGGGGGGGGCAGAACAGAACTCTCATGGATACCTGTATAGCATTTTTACTATATAAAAATGTACAGTAGTACTTGCAAACAAACCCCATTTTCATAACTTGTTGTGTCATCATCCTGAATATTTAGGTATCCCCAAATGTGTCTACTTCACTAGTCACTGCTTACTTAGATCAGGGATGTCAAACTCATTTCATATAGTGGACTGAATAGTATTCATGGTGCTTGTAGAGGGCCAGTAGTGACACTATTAAGCGGGAAGTGATGTCATTAAGCAGATGGTGGCCAGAAATAAGCCCTTTTATCAAATAGAAACTCATTAGCTGCAAATGAAAGAAGATAAAAAGTGCAAGTCTTTATCATATTTTCAAGATATGGGAGAGAGATCCCAACTAACATGATGGCCGTATATTCAGCAGTACAGCTTCTGGTGAGGTGTCACTTTGCAGGTCAGCAACTGAGAGGTAGTTTGAAGTGGCACCTTGGCAGAAGCGGCACTGCTGAAATGGCAGCTCACATGATAATTGGGCTCTCCCAATACCTTAGCAGCATCTTTCTCATTCCTCTTGGTCTGCCCCTTCCCCATAGCATTCCTTGCCTTCTCAGGCCTTCTTCAGTCTCTTCCTAGAAACTCGGGAGAAGTGGTGCTGCTGAAAGGGTGACTCTGGAGAACTCAGTTATAACAGGGGTCAGATAAAGAGCTTCTGGGGGCCGTATTTGGCCCATAGACCTTATGTTTGATACCCCTGCTCAAGATTATGTGTAACAAATGATAACATTTATAAGTAGACACAGAAGAGTGTCTAGCTGCTCTTGATGAACCTTTGAATTTACTGTTTCTGAAACAGGCATACAGGTTGGTCTGGTGACATTGAAGGTCCCCCTTAAAATATTAGAAGCTCTGAGTAACGCTTGGCTTCTTTCCCCTTGTGGATTAAAGTAAACCAATCCCAAACATGAACAAACTTCATAATACAATGCTGTTCTTGTCAGAAGCTCAGAGTTAGCTCTGCCGCACAAAGTGTACATATTGAAAAACAGCTGTTTGGTGACAGGCTGCTAGCTGGGAAGTTAAAGCTGAGTGAAGTGGTTAACCCACATCCCTTTGCCACTGATAAAGTGCTTTGATAAGCAGACTGTAGTGGTGAAAACTGGCAAAAGAGCCAAAGATTATGATTCTTTAGAATGAATGTAGGTCTTGTTTGACAAAGGCAGCCTTCATCTCTTGTTCCCTTCTTGTGCTTTGCCTCTTCCGTCCTTCATTTTCAGTGTCTGCTTAGATTTACTAGTCAACCCAATCCTGCATGCAGAAGTGGAAGCAATTTGGTATGTTATAAAGAAATACCTTGCAAGAGAAACAAAACTAAAAAATTCTCCAAAATAATTAAACCTTACTAGTGTAATCCCTTGTGTAGTCCATTTATGTCACCACCAGAGGGGAGGGGGAATGGAAGAAGAAGGGAAAGGGAGGGGTACTTTTAAAAGAAGTCTTTCGTTAAAAATTGCTTGTCGGGTTTAACCATAAGCCAGCAACACATGGGCATATATTTCTGCCTAATTCTATTTTAAAAGAAATTCATAATAAAAACATTCTTTGTGATTAATTTCTGAACTTCATTTTGAGCACTTTTTTTTGAAATAACTCGGTACAGATGTTCTACATTTACTTCCACAAAATGTCCCCACAGTTTTTCAAATCTTATGAATAAGGTTAGTTTAGTACACGGATAGATCAATAGCTAAATTCTAATAGTTAATAATTTAGGCTGCTCCCCTTAAACACACAGATTTGGAAATAAGTTTCATGAAAATCCTTGGCTTTTGAATTTCTTGTAAAAGAGCTGAAACATTGCAGTATTTGTGTTTTGCATTTAGGGCCACTTCAAATGCAAAACATCAACTGAGGAACTGCTTCTGTGGGTTGGTAACTGTCCTATCAGCTAGCTTCTAAATCCATCTGCAGCTCCTTCTACCCCTTGCCTTTTTGAGGAAAGGGGAACACAGGAATCTGTCTTATGTGGTCCTAGACCATTTGTCCATCTATCTTACTATTGTTGCTGCTTGACTGGCAGTGGCTTTCTGAGGTTTCAGTTAGAAAACAGCCTGGAACCTGGACTGTATCACCAAATATCAGGACAAAAATATACTCTCTCGACATGCCTACACACACCTAACTTTGCACTAAACCTTATATAATTTTAATTGCAAGCCTCTTTGGGAGAAGGTCTTGGCTAAGAAGCATAGTATCAGTACAATAAATAAGGGCATAATTCAGAAAAGGAGATGGGCCAGCACAAGTACAGCACATAAGGCACATTTGCATCACCGAGTGAGGAGATGTGAGCTGGCCTCCAGAAGCTGACTCAAGCTGGTGCAAAAGGTAAGTGCAAAAGGTAAGCTCATGCTGGCTGGGTCAAGTTGGCCTGTGGGTCTTCAGGGGTGGGGGTGAGAGGGAGGGCAGGAAGGAGACATTCCAGGACAGGGAGAGGACGGGTGGCAGGCAGGCTAGTGGGTGGGCCATGGTTGAGGGGGCGTTGGGGCCAGGATCTGGCACTTGTGCCGGATCCTAACCCCAGTCCCGGGCTGCTCAGATTAGCTCTGGGCTAAAGAGGTGGCGCAGATCCGAGTAGCCCCATTGTGGCTGTTGCGGCATTACCAAGGATAAGGGGAATGAATTCCCTTTGCAACAGACTGAGCTGTCGGCAGCGCCAACCTGGCTGTGGATGCTGCACAGCCCAACCAGCCTGCCTGCTCCAGGGCAGATGAGGATTGTGCTGCCTGTGTTATAGTGTTGTAAACATTATCATGTCACATCAAAAGGAGGTGGACTTATCTCCTTCATAACATAAGGTAAACTTGCTTCTCATGTAACATTTTATATGATGCAGTCTCTGCCTGAGAACTGTAACCAAATGTCCACTTTTGTAAGTGGAATCTAGGATTCCACTTGTTGGATTATTCTTGGGAGAGCTGCATTCAGATATTATTCACTGATCATGGTAGCTCCATATGATTGCCACAGGAGTATTAGGAGGTTGCCATATAATTTGTAGTTAAGTACTTCTCTTGTACAGGTGCTTACATATAAACCAATGTCTCTGTGCTAGTTCTTTTTACACACAGCTACCATGATTGCTGTTCTGGTGGCTTTTTTTGGTGGTAATATCAGACACAGGTGCCATGTGATAGTGTGGTCCAGTTTCAAACCAGATTGCATTCTTGACATTTGCAAGGACCATTCAATGCATATGGATCGACCCATAGATTCCATAGCTTATATTGTTTGTGGAAGAAAATGAATCCTGGCTAAGCAGTATTTAAATAAATAAAAGAGGCTTAAATTATCTGTAATTATGTCTCATTGATTTTAGTGGTGACTGATCAGGCTGTACCTGTGTTAACTGTGAAATAAATATGGAATTGCTATCCATAATATTATTGAGAGATGCATCTTTGATTCCTAAGCAACTTCTTAAGGTTTAAAATTGGTGTGGTGTAGTTGTTTAAGTATTTTTGCCTTCTCTGACCAGTAAGAGAGACAACTTTCAACTCTTCTTGAGTTCCTAGAATTTGTTTCTTTGGATTTGACACGCAATCCGGTAAAGGATCAAGTAGATGTTCTTTGGGATTAGTGTACAGAGAACAAAAAATGTTAATCATGTGGAAAATCCTCCACAGTAGATAACCCCGAATACAGAATCTGATTTTCATATTGTATCTTCTGGTTTCTATTGCCATTGTTTGCACAAGTGATGTTGTAAACTGAAATGGAATAATGTCCAACAATAATAACAATTGAACTTTTGTGATCAGTGGGTAATAAATATTGTAAATGGAATGTAGAATACAGTGAAAATTTTCTGGATAAATTTTTCTTGTAAATAATGTTCCCCTCTATAGCTTTATAGGTAAGCCCTTAAGATTGATTTCCTAAAATAAAAGGGGGTCTATTGCTTTTCTTTTTGTAAAAGTTGCTTATTCTTAATAGAAAGCAGCATGTGTACATCCTGCAAACTCATTTCCTTATTTAAAGTGAGCATCCTTCCTTTACTGAGATAGGCTTCCTTTTATAATACAGGAGTTAGGAGCAGGCCTTTGTAAGCTCTTAAAGGCACATCCCTTCCAAATGACCTTTGTCCTGTGCTACTAAATTATATTGTTGAGTTCAACTGTCTTGTTCCATGTAGTTACATAATGTAACTATTAACTCAAAGAAACTATCAACTCAATTGAAACCTAGGTAATGTCATATTTTCCTATTATAATGCATAAATAATAGCTCAGGAAGGGATTGTAATAGATAATTAGTTTCTATTTTGGGAGATGTTATAAACTTGCTATGACATCCAAAATAAAATACTCTGGCTAAAACTCATTTTGGGGGGGTGGGGTAAATATTTTGTTGTACACACTTTAAAAATCAGGTAGAAACACAACTCTGTACTTGAAAAGTCACGAAGTTAAAAATCAAGTCTGAAATCCTGTACATAATTACTTTGGAGTAAGCCCCATTGAGTGTAAAAGGGCTTCCTTCTGAGTTAGGCATGTATATGATTGCACAATAAATCACCAAGAAAAGTCATACACATTTTATAGTAGAGACTCACTTATTCTTATTATTGATACAGTCTTCCAATTAAAGCTATTTCCCTTCTCACCACCTATGAGAATTGGTTACTACCAGGGCAAAAGCCCATCTGAACTTGCAGTGCAATCATATGCATATTGACTTAGGAGTAAGACCCATTGTCTTACATGGGACCTGCTCCTCAGAAAGTGTGCGTAGGACTACAGCTTAAGTTTGTTGCTGTTGAACTGTCACTGTCATAGCCATTAAAATGGGGTGTGTGTGTTTTCTTGAACTCTAATAGAAGAAATATGTTGGTGGTGATAAGGAGACTGTGTGTGTGTGTGTGTGTGTGTTACATGTTATGATTATGTTAAACTTATCCCTTCTGTACTTTCACCAATTAAAGTAAAATTTTAAGTTGGTGTGACTGTAAGAGCTGCTCTTTTAGTCATTATGGACCATGACTAAAAAACTACAGTCATTACCTTAAGAAGATTTTCATCAGACTATGAACCAGAACACAATAAATAAAATATGCGTAATATATATGCCTCCCCAGCCTTGGACCGCACCACATGTAACTGCTGTGTAAAAGTTAAGGATGATTTTCAATAAACTGCAGAAAGATGCAGACTAAGGACATGATCCTATGCTGGGCCAGTGCCAGCAGCCACTGCACTGCTCCAACAATCACTGTCACAGAAGTGCCACTATGCTGGCGGTAAGCACACTGGGCCAGCGCTGAAGCCAGCATCACTTGGCACTGACCTTAGTACTCAGAAGACAATGCTGGAGCAGCTCCAGAGGTAAGTCCTCCTACCAGGTGACAGTGAGGCTTTTCAGGATGGATATGGAGCAGAACTGGATGGGGGAAGGGTGGACCGGAGGAAGGATTGGGCCCAGGAAGCGGTGGCAGACTTCTGTCATATCCTGTGCCCCCTCCCAGGCTGGAAAGCCCGACACAGGCTTTTCCAGTTCTCCGAGGAGACCCGCAGCTCTTAGCTAGGCACTGCTGCTCTTTGGATTAGTTTACGATTGTGCTGCCCAGCTGCAATCCTATGCACACTTTCCTGGGAGTTGACCTCATTGTATACAGTTGATCTTACTTTGAGTAGACCTGCCTAGAATTGGGCTGAGATTCTCTGAAGTCCTAGCTTTTAGCTACTGACCGTACTCAAAGTATTCTGCTGCAAGAAATCTAAATATTAATGATTAACAGTATTTGTATACTGCTTTTCAACAAAAAGTTCACAAAGCGGTTTACAGAAAAAAATCAAATAACTAATGGCTCCATGTCCCAAATCTAATGGCTCACAATCTAAAAAGATGCAAAAGAACACCAGCAGACAGCCACTAGAAAATAATAATAATAATAATAATAATAATAATAATTAATACAGGTATTTATATACTGCCTTTCTTGGTCTTTATTCAAGATTTTATTCAAGGCGGTTTACATAGGCAGGCTATTTAAATCCCCATAGAACCTTCTTTCAATTGTAAAAATCCCTATCTTTCAAGAACCACAACATTCAGATGTTTCTTTCTGATCTGGTTTCACATTCTGGTCTCCATCCTCCCACGCTCAGAGCAGATGGAATAACTCAGCTTGGCAGCTCAGCTTGTCAGCTGCTTTAAGGTCACACAGTGCTGGTGGCCTCGAACTGGCAACCTTGTGGATGTTATCTTCAAGCAAATGGAGGCTCTACCCTCTAGACCAGACCTCCTGCCCACTGCTGGGGTGGAAAAGACACTGATGGGGTGAGGAGGGCCAGTTACTCTCCCCCTGCTAAATAAAAGAGGAGCACCCACTTGAAAAAGTGCCTCTTAATCAGTTAGCAGGGGTGACTAATCTTTTAAATATTAAAAAGGTTTAGGTTTGTAATAAAAACCAGTATCTAAGTATTCAGTAATATATCCAAAAATGCAAGGAACTTTGATTAACCTACAGAAGAGCATTGCTTGTTTCTTATCTAAGCTTTATCAAACAAACATAAGATGGTAATACCTAAAAACCTTTCTAACTATTTTCAGTAAATAAAAGTAAAATCTATCAAAGGCTTCTCCTCTGGTATGTCTCCATATTTGTTGATAAGCAGGCAGCAAACATTATATCCAACTAGCTTCACACAATACATGTTGCACTCCTGGGAGCAAAATGCATTGTAAACTATTTGTATTTGATATATAATGATCTTCTGGTGTTTGTGATTGTGTGATTGTGATTGTGAGGAGCTCCAGAAGGATCTCTCCAGACTGGCAGAATGGGCAGCAAAATGGCAGATGCGCTTCAATGTCAGTAAGTGTAAAGTCATGCACATTGGGGCAAAAAATCAAAACTTCACATATAGGCTGATGGGTTCTGAGCTGTCTGTGACAGATCGGGAGAGAGATCTTGGGGTGGTGGTGGACAGATCGATGAAAGTGTCGACCCAATGTGCGGCGGCAGTGAAGAAGGCCAATTCTATGCTTGGGATCATTAGGAAGGGTATTGAGAACAAAACGGCTAGTATTATAATGCCGTTGTACAAATCTATGGTAAGGCCACACCTGGAGTATTGTGTCCAGTTCTGGTCGCCGTATCTCAAAAAAGACATAGTGGAAATGGAAAAGGTGCAAAAGAGAGCGACTAAGATGATTACGGGGCTGGGGCACCTTCCTTATGAGGAAAGGCTACGGCGTTTGGGCCTCTTCAGCCTAGAAAAGAGACGCCTGAGGGGAGACATGACTGAGACATACAAAATTATGCAGGGAATGGACAGAGTGGATAGGGAGATGCTCTTTACACTCTCACATAATACCAGAACCAGGGGACATCCACTAAAATTGAGTGTTGGGCGGGTTAGGACAGACAAAAGAAAATATTTCTTTACTCAGCATGTGGTCGGTCTGTGGAACTCCTTGCCACAGGATGTGGTGCTGGCGTCTACCCTAGATGCCTTTAAAAGGGGATTGGACAAGCTTCTGGAGGAAAAATCCATTATGGGATACAAGCCATGATGTGTATGCGCAACCTCCTGATTTTAGAAATGGGTTATGTCAGAATGCCAGATGCAAGGGAGGGCACCAGGATGAGGTCTCTTGTTATCTGGTGTGCTCCCTGGGGCATTTGGTGGGCTGCTATGAGATACAGGAAGCTGGACTAGATGGGCCTGTGGCTTGATCCAGTGGGGCTGTTCTTATGTTCTTATGTTCTTTTTTGGTGTTCTGGTGTTCTTTTTGGTGCTAAAAAGCTGACTTTTGGAAACTTTTATATCCAAAAATGCTATTAGTTCATGAGTTCCCTAGAGCAATGTTTCTCAAGCTGTCAGGGACCCACTAGGTGGGTCACGAGCCAATTTCAGATGGGTCCCCATTCATTTCAGTGTTTTATTTTTAATATATTAGGCTTGATGCTCCCATGGTATGTGACTGCATTTAGGGAAATGTTACAGACCTGTACTTTGAACATGCTACTAAGTATATTCTTTTGATAGTAAATGGATCTTACTCCTGGGTAAGTGAGGGTATGATTGCAGCCTAGGATTATTAAAAAAAATTTTTCCTGCTTGATGATGTCACTTCCAGTTATGACATCTGGTGGGTCCTGACAGATTCTCATTCTAAAAAGTGGGTCCCAATGCTAGAGATGTGAGAACAACTACCTTAGAGGTTTTGCAAGTATGAGTAAATGAATCACTGACCTTGAATGAAACCATTGGTCCATCTAGTTTGATATTTGCTACTCTGACTGCCAGCCACTTCTCAGTTTTTTAGCCAGAGCTCTTCCTTCCCTCTAGCTAACTGAGGGTACAATCCTATCCACACTTTCCCCGGGGTAAGCCCCGCTGATTCTCATGGGACTTACTTCTGAGTAGACATGCCTAGGATGGGGCTCTGAGATGCTTTTAACTGGAGATCCCAAAGAGCGAGTCAGGCCCATGCACTCTCTGTGCTCTAAGGATTATCTCTAGAGAGTTACTTTATTGGTCATTGACCAATGATCAGCCCTCCTCAGATAATTGCATAGCACTGATGTGAGTTCTGCTGAAATTACTAGGACTTGCAGCAGCAAAGCTTTGATCTGTTGAGTTAACGTTAGTTTTTTTGGTTCCCTTTTTATGGCATCTCTTAGATTGGCGGTTATGGTAGTCAGCAGATTTTTCTACAACCTAATTTTTCTGTGGCATTAATTGAGGAGGACTGTTAAAATATTGGTTTTATGGAGGTGAAAATGATCTGCATTCTTGTCAGTAAGTTTGGTTATAAATAGACTTGAAAATGGTAACAAGCTGGGCCTGCCGCTCCTCTAATGTTCCTTTTGAAATACTTTTAAAACAAATGATTCATCAAATAAGCAAGCATAAAGGAAGAAATCTGCCAAGATGTAGAATTTGACTCCTCCTAATCAGAGCACGGCTGCAGGATGTTGAGTTCCTGTCCTCCACCTGATTAAAGCCAAATGCACTATGAAATGGCTGGGACTAAGAGGAAGCGCCAAACACTTCACAGTTGGGGGTAGGACAGCAAAAGAATAGAAAAGAGCCCCTATACCTTTGTTGTTTCTCTGGCTCGCACAGATAAGCACTTATTTCCTGTGGTATTTGGACCTTTAAGAAACTGTGCAGTGTAAGACAGAGTTTTAAATGCCTGATCTTGGCAAATTTTTTATTTTCCCTGATATTATAGAAGTTTTCTGGATAGCCAAATTATTTCTTTGACTGTGGTCACAGCTTATGCCAGGTTTTCAGAATCCTGCCCACCCACCTTTTTGCAAGTCATAAATTTTATAGGACTAAGAAGCAGATTCAGATGTATTTGCCATCTGGGTCATTTGTGATGACTTCCATACCATTGTAGTGTTCTTTACAAGTTCTCATGTTTATGTTTTTCTTTACATTGAAAGCCCACAGCTGAGTCAAATGATTGCTAGTGTTATCCTTTGTGGGTTCTTTGTAACTGGGTGAGCTGAAAAATTCCAGCATAAGCGTTGTCTTGTTTGCAAGTGAACACAGAAAATGTTTACTTGGGAGAATCTGACGACTTGCCTTTCCCTACACAGTGATTTGGATCCAGCTGTTGTATCAGCCTTAAAAGTAGACTTCAAAAATTTGTTTCTCACCTACAGCTTTTGAGCACATGCTATATAAAAATAGTTATGTGGTAAATCTATTTTGTTTTCATGCATTGGTTTAGAATTATTTCGGAGGCCTAGCACAGGGTAAATTCACCTTCACAGACCATTGTAATGAATGAATTCTTGTATGAGATGCTGATTTTTGGGAATCAGCCAGGTCCAAAGCTCCACTGGGCACATGGAGCTAATTGTACAGTTCTTTGTTACTCCTCTTGGAGAATCATAGCTAAATGATAAAACATTGGTGGGTTTATACTGAATATGATACTGTATTTAAAGGCTATTATTTTACACCTGACTGATACAATTTAGTTTTGTTTGATACTGACTTTATAACAAGAAATTAAAATATTTATATCCTGTCTCTTTGTCCCATTATAGGGATTATCAAGGCATCTAACTGCATATAAAAAACCATATTCATAAAATATAATTAATATGAATTGAAAACCAAACTTAATGCAGGAATTATTTGTTGGCTCAGAGCAGGGGTGCCCAAACCCCGGCCCACGGGGCTCCCAATCCGGCCCACGGGTAGCCCCCAGTCTCCAATGGGCCTCTGGCCCTCTGAAGACTTGCTGGAGCCCTGCTGGCCTGATGCAGCTGTTCTCAATGTTCGGGCAACTGTTTGATCTCTCACATGAGCTGTGGGACGAGGGCTTCCTCCACTGCTTCCTGTTTCACATCTGTTATGCAGCAGCGGCAGTGAAGGAAAGGCTGGTCTTGCTTGTGTAAGGCCTTTTATAGGCCTTGAGCTATTGCAAGACCTTTATGCATTCATAGAAGTTCCATCTCTAATATATTCATTTATGTAAATGTATGTAAGTTTATTCAAATTTGAAATGTAAATTCTTTTTTTATTCTTGGCCCCTGACACAGTGTCAGAGAGAGGATGTGGCCCTCCTGCCAAAAAGTTTGAACACCCCTGGCTCGGAGGAAAAAAATGTTTTCTAAAGTGTCAGACCCTGCTTATTTAGGTTCCTTTGAATTCACTGAGCCTTAGTTCTAAGTAAACATGCATAGGATCGTAAGATAACCATCCTGGTGGGTGACAAAAGAGTGAAATCAATTAACCAATGCTGTGAAGGAATACATACTTTTGTTTGATTCAAAAACTAAAACCATGTACTAGTAAGAACAAAATAACTTTGAAATGTAAGTTACTGGGTAGAATAGCTACTTCAAATGTGTCCAGACGTTTAGTAACAACTTCAAAATTTGCAGTATTTTGTTTTGAATATTTTGTTTTCGGTATTATGGAAAATCTATTTTTTTTGCACAAAGCTTTATTTTCAACTTATTAAGACCAGGAGGAACATTTTCAATGGTTTTTCAAAGCAGCAAGTTTAAACACTTGTAAACACTCAGTTTAAGGAAAAAATTATGCTCCCAATCATAGCAAATGCCATTGTGCTTAATACAGGTGTTGATACTTATGGTTACACATCAAATGATGTTTTCTCCATATGCTATTGTATACTCTTGAATGCCTATTAATTCATAATGCAGTTGCTTTATATAGCTCCTTTATAAATTGTGCATGGTCTATATAACAATGCAATAGTGTGTTAAATCGATTGGAGTGTCACCAATATGTAATTGCCCTCATATTTGTTACTAGGAAAGGTTTTTTTAAGGTGTCCAAATATATTGAGAGATATTCTAATTTTGTCTGACTCAATGGAACTTGCCTGCTTGCTATTTTGGAACACATGATAATTATGTGTGCTTAGATGTGTCTATATTTAAAACTGAAAGCAGATGTATATTGAAATGTGTGGAAATTTCTCTTTACTTCGGTAATTTTAGATTGTGTTGCTGCAAAACAAAGCACTACAAAGTCATTGATTTTTGTACTAAACTTAAGAGATGTGGTGATGATTAATTGGTTCTACATTATCATAAAACAGTTGTTTTTTAAATACACATTGCCTGTTATAAAAGTTCATCGCCTAGCTTACCTAAATTCAAAACATTGTAACGCAATTCTTCAGATGTTCTGGAGAGAATAATACCTGAGCAATTATTTATCTGGTCATTCCTGTGTCAGTTAAAAATAAGGTGCTTATTAGATGTTAAATTTTGCATAATTTTGCAAAGGTTGAGCATTAATCAGCACAGATCTGTGCAGTGACAGAAGGGTTGCCTCACTTTCAAGTGAATCTTAAGGGGAGTGGATTTGCCCCACCCAATCTCTGTTGACTGCATAAGTTATGGGGAAAAGGGTTCCTGGTATATTTGTGGGCGCAGACTCCTGAAACAACAGTTCATTCCAGTGTTCTTCTGCAGCCTACCCACCTACCCTAGGGAGTAATATCGGTTCAACCAGTTGCTTTGTTAGGGACTTAAGCTGTAATTTTATACTCCGCTACTGATTGACTTTTGGTTGAGGGGTGGGTCATTTATACTACACAAAAGCTTTTGTTATAAATGGGAGTAGCGTTGGTCACAGCTTGCAGCTATGGTGCCAATAACAATCTCAGTCTAGGACGGTTTTATGAGAATCCAGTGGAAGAGTATGGAGGAGGGCTGCCCCACCAATCCCTTGAGACCAGGGAACACAAGGAAATTGGATGGTACCTCCCCTAAGTGCAAGTGTTTGGCTGGGGGAGGAGCATTGATATCATGGGCCTCCTTGCCTCTTCATTAGGAGCAGCAGAGACTATCAGGGAGCAGACATTGTCAGAATCTGCTGCTTGGAATCTAGATGGCATTATCTTGAGAAATGGGGAGGCAAGGCCTTCGTGGTTTCTGAGGTTAGTGTCCTTACTGCTGGGGTGGGTGGTTAATATATTATACTGCTACAGATAAAGTTATGGTCTGAATAAAACTGGAACTCAAAGATTTGACTCATGTCTTGTTTGATGTGTGAACAAGCAGCAACAGCTGGCATTGGTCAGAACTTAATATTGTTTTGTAATCACAATTTCAGCTTGTTGACATTCATACAGGGGTGGGCGCTCTGCATTATGGGGAATTGTGAATGATTGTGTGGTCCCACCATGCATGCCATGTAAGTAGTAAAGTAGGCTGCAGGTGTGCATATTTTGCATTATTTCCTTTGCTTTTTCATTTGGAAGGATTAAGCACAAAATGGCTCACACCATATTTTCAGAGTACCAGTGCATGTATGAAGGGTCTATACCGTAAGTGTGTGAAATGGTCTTTATTTCAGAGTAAGTTTTTATTTAACTATGTCCAACTAATACCACTTTCTTAAGGCACACATTTTTGTAAGTTAAGGCTGCAGTCTTATAAATTCTTTCCTGGGAGTAAGACCCATTGGGCATAATAGGACTTACTTATCAGTAGACCAATGCATGGTATTGGGCTGTAAGTGTCAGAGCACATACGGAATATATTTCAATACCTGACTCTATTCATGCATCATTTATCCAGAGAAAAATCTGGAGGGGGAAAAAAATCAGCCATGCGTAGTTCTCCTACCCTCACTTTCTCTGTACTCTGAAAAGGTAGAGTATCATGTTAACTGGTCTCAAGAATATAATTCATGGGATTTCTCACACCCTACAGTCTATCTGCCTTTCAAACCATGGTGATTGAGGGCTTTCAAAGATTAGATAACATGGTAACAGCCCAGTCCATGCAGAACTTTCTCTTCCTGCTAAGGGGATGAAAGAGAAACAAGTGGATATAGCAAAGGAGACCATATTTCTAAATGGGTTGTTTTCTCCCTGGAAAGCTGACTGAATAGGACTTGTGTGAGAAAACAATTTAGGGTAGAAGAGGCACACAATTAATTATGGAACTTTGTGAATTTGGTGGCTTTCTCAAATGAGTGCATAGTCAAGGTATTATTTTACTTTAGTATCTTAAAGGTTCTTCACTTCCTCCTGGGGAGGAGAAGATGGAGGGCCAGTTAGGCAAAACTAGCTATTGTCTTTTCCACTTACTGTGCTTTTAAAGATACACTGTGCCCCTCATCCCCTGAGAAACATGAGCTGCCTCTGAGGGGAAAAGTGAGAAGTGAAACACGTAGAAACATATTGTAACCTGCTCTGGTTCCATGCAGCAGGATATAGGTAGAAATAATAATTGTTGTGAGCTGGTGTGGCCACCATGAGGTCAGAAGGGTGGGATAAAGATTTTTTTAAAATAATGTTTCAGCAAATGGGAAAAAAATGATCTCATAGCTTAATCTGAACTGAGAAGGAGGTAATCATTAGTTAGTTAATCCAACAGAAGAAAATGCATTCAACTCAAAGACTCACATACGACAAAAGTGCAAAATATCAATTATATGGTGGTACCACTAAATTCTATACATGATAATGTTCAGGGCCAGCCCAAGACCTCCTGCTGCCTGAGCAGTGTGACAGATGCTGCCCCTCCTTATCTGGTGATGTGCTAGCCTCTGCTCCCTGACACTCTGGCCCACTGCTTTTCTCTACCCCAGGGGTGCTCAGACTTTTTTGGCTTGAGAGCTACTTGGAAACTCAGCAAGGCCTGGAGATCTACCAGAGTTTTTTTACAATAATAGCATTTGCCATAGCAGAATTAGACATATTGGGGTCAACCTTATGCATGTCTACTCAGAAGTAAGTCCCATTAGAGTCAGTGGGGCTTACTCCTGTGTAAATGTGGACAGAATTGCAACCTCAGAGCCCAACCCTATGGTGTCTCCTCAGAAGTAAGTCCCATGCTAGTCAATGGGGCTTAATCCCAGGTAAGTGAGGAGAGGACTGCAGCCTCAGAGGCAGATCTACTCAGAAGCAAGCCCCATCCGAGTCAACGGGGCTACTCCCAGGTAAGGAGTAGCGGCCAGGACTGCAGCTGCAGCCACCCCGGCGCGCCAGGACCGCCCTCCCTGCCCTGCGCCGTGTCACGCCTCCTCCCGGGCTCCCCTTACCTGTCCTCTGGCGGCGCTCGCCCTCCCACCGGCCATAGCCTCGCAGCGCCCGGCGCCCGAGGAGAGCGAGATGCAGCTGGGGGCTAGGAAGGGAGCGAGGCTGCCTGCGGATGCTGGGCGGGAGGGGAACGGAGATGGCGGCGAGGGGAGGAGGGGGCCCAATGCCCCCCGCCTGGCTTACCGGCCTCAGCAGCAGCGCCACCTCCTTGGGGGCCCCCCTGCCGGGCTCACGGGGTGCCGCCGCACGGGAGTCTCCTCCTCCGCCTCCCTCGCAGAGCGCTGCCTGCATCCTAGGGGGGAGCGGGACGGAGGCTCCTCAGTAGAAAGCCATCTCCGGGGGGGGCTGCGGGGAGGGCCGGGGCTCCGTCGCCGAGGCGGGCAGGCAGCCCCTCCTCCTCCCCTCCCTCCTCCTCCACGGCCGCCCGCCCGTCCCTCCCTCCCTCCCTCCCTCCCCCCTGCCCGGCTGCCACTGCCGCTTGGCTCTGCCGCCCGCCAGCCAGCTGGCCAGCCAGCTAGCTAGCTCTCCTCCTCCTGCCTTGCTCACCAAGCCCGCATCAGCGGCCACATCAGTGGGGCGGGAGGGAGCTGGGCGGGAGGGAGCTGGGCAGGGGGAGCTACGGTGGCAGTGCGGGGCTGGGGGGCGCTCCGGGGCTCTTTCCTGCTCTTCATTGAAGTTCATTGGCCCGCCATGTTGAAAGGGGCGGGAAAGAGCCCCGGAGCTTCCTGATTGGCCCGGCGCCGCCGAGTGTCCCGGATGCGATGGCGGGCCAATCGGGAAGCTCCTGGGCTCTTTCCCGCCCCTTTCAACATGGCGGACGGGAGGCTTGGCACGCGATCGACTGGATTTTGCTTCGTGAGCTACCGGTCGATCGCGATCGACGTTTTGAGCACGCCTGCTCTACCCTTTTGTTTGGTTCCCTTATTCTTTATCCAATCCAGGGAGTTTGGGGGGAGGAGTAGGAGGTGAAAGAGGATCAGTGAAGGTTAGGATTTGGATGGAAGTGGATGTCCCCCCACCAGTCTGCTGCTTGAGGTGGATACCACTTGGCCTCATGGATGGGCCAGTCCTGATAATGTTAGGGGGTTTTCCTATGAGGTAGATGCCCAAAATGATGTGATTTCATATGATGTCCCACTTCCACTGAATCTAGCTTTTATGGGGAGTGTGTGTTAGGTTCACAGAGGTGATTGTTTTTGCACCCAAAAAGAACAGCGGTAGCATTCTTGCTAGTTCATTGTTTAAGAAATTCTCGGAGCTTTGGTTTTTGGTTTAATTAAACATATTTGAAAACATGGTGGTAGTGTACAGAATTGCTATGGTGCAGCATATTAAAAAGTTATTAATCACAACTTATTAACAGTATAGTTTCTTTAAATAGATAATACATTCCAATTGGATTTATTTAGCCATGTAAAAATTGATAACCAAACACTAAGTAACTTTCATGGTTGTCTTTCATCTCCCATATGTTGTTCAAAATTATTGATTCCCATGGCTCGTATGAAACAAAATGAATTGGCTATCCTTTTACAACTCCCTCGCTAAAGTTCTCTAGTGACTCTGCAAGACTCTCCTTTTGAATTTCTAAGAGAAATTATGTTTTTAGAGCTTTTAGCACAGCTGGATTTCACTGTGTAAGAAAACTTTCAGAGCATTATAGTGTCACTAATCATTGGAGTTGCAACATTTCAAACTGTAAATCCTTTTCTGGCTCTACTGAAGATTTTGTGTGTGAGAGAGCATGGGGAGCCAAATAAGTAGACTTATTTGAAAAATGATGTTTAAAAAAATATTAACAATTTGTCCTACTATTAAAGTATTTCTATAATTTGAGATTATAAACAATTTGTTCTAAATGGTTTGTCTTGTATAACCCTGACTACTACTTAGTTCTATTAATTAATAGGTGGAAAATTAAATTTAAAAGTTTTTTAAAAAACAAAAAAAACTAAGAGCCCAATCCTAACCAACTTTCCAGCACTGATGCAGTGGAAAGGCATTGGGGCGTGCACCGCATCCTGAGGTGAGGGGACAGTTGTTTTCTTACCATGGGGCTGCATTGGCGCTGGACAGTTGGCTAGGATAGGATTGGCCCCTAAAACAGTAAACCTGAGCAATGTTTACTTCATAGAAAGTAGGCTTAACACAGTAGGGCTTTCCTCTGAGTTAACACATTTAGAATCGTGATGTATGTATGAATACACTTTGTGATAAAGGCATATGGCCATTCTGAAATCTCATATTGGTTAGTGCAATCCTCTTCCTGTTTTTCCTTGTTGCCACTTCCAGCCAGTGTTTAATTACTGTGACCCAGGTGTGATGAAACGGTTGTGGCCATTGTGGAGGATTTTCCTTCCAGTTCTGAGGTGCTTCAGGTTCCAAAGTGGAGCTTGGCTGTTAGAGAACTGGGAAGGTGGGACCAAAAGAAGGACACCGGGCCTGAGGGGATTTTCTCTCTCTCTTCTGTGTGCT
Source organism: Tiliqua scincoides (assembly GCF_035046505.1). Taxonomy (NCBI): domain Eukaryota; kingdom Metazoa; phylum Chordata; class Lepidosauria; order Squamata; family Scincidae; genus Tiliqua; species Tiliqua scincoides. The sequence continues at coordinate 83,160,844 of NC_089824.1, read as the reverse complement.
TCTGACTGGGCAAGACAGAGAGAGCCCACTCTCTGGGATGAGAGTGGAAGGCTGCTGGGCAGAGCCCCAGGGGCATAGAAAGGACCAAGAGTGAGAGCATTTTAACAACCCCAAATAGCATACTTGGGAGGGGTTTTGCCCAGGGAACCCTTCTGGGAACCGGGGAGGTGGTCCTCCTCCCGAACGCCTCAGATCTGAGGCATTTTGGAGCATGCGGTCACACGAGGCCTGCTGGCCAAATTGGAGGATTAAAGCCCTGTGTCAAGGTGGGCAGGTCACCGTGAGCGCCTGTGCATCCCTCACAGTCAGCCAAGGCATGCAGTGGGGTGCAGGCAGGCTGAAGGTGGCGAGAAGGCAGGACCTCCCTCAGCAGGCTCCTGCCTTAACAAAGCCACAAGGAGTGACAGAGGAGTGAGTAACAGTCCTCTCAGTCCACTCCTCATGGCCCAGTGACAGCCTTGGCAGCTAATGAGCTGCCCAGGAATTCCCACCTCTGCCCCGCACCTTATCGGGGAACCAGGGCAGTTGACTGCGGTGTGGTAACCACCCCACAGCCTTTCTCATTTAACACTCCCCTGATGTCCCCATCCCATCTGTAAACAAAAGCTCTGCTGTTCTTTGAGTGAGTGAAGAAAGTGCAGATTGGTTCTTTATGAACCCCAGCAATCATTTATTCCTGAGCAAAAGTCCCAAGTCACTTCTGGTTTCCAAACATCTGTCTTGAGTCTGCAGGAGTCTGGGAAATGTGTGTTTGGCGACTCAAGTCTGAGTCTTACAAGTCGAGTTGCCCATCCCTGCTGTAACCCCACTTTGCCTATGATGCTAAGAGCCCAATCATAACCAACTTTCCCGTGCTGATACAGCCTCAGTACAGTTCTGAGGTAAGAGAGAGTTTGTTCCCTTACTTTGAGGAGACCTCCCTGACAGTCCACCCACCACAGAGCGCAGCACGTACCCTGTTGGCATGGCTCTATCGGCACTGGAAAGTTGGTTAGGATTAGGTTGTAAGAGCTCAGTCCCCTCCCCTTCACTTAACACCATGAAGCCATGCTGCTGAAGTGTGCACTGTGTGCTATGGTGTGTGGTTCTTCAAGGTCTGATGACCTCAAAGTTCTTTCAGACTTATTAGTCTTCTAACTTCTTATTCACAAACTGTTCCTACCAATACTCCCACAGGCAAAACATTATATTTGTAATTTTAACCCATCCCAACTGTGTTTCTGGTTTAATCTTATTACACAGGCAGCATTCCCATTTTTGAATGGCTTTGTGCTGAGTGAGTGAAAATATATGTCCAGAGGGTCCTTCCCAAGCTCTCTCCAGGCTAACCCTGCAACTCTCACTACTGGTGACAGTGGTAGTGTAAACTTAATGTGTCATCAGGTGGTGGGCAAAGGGTATAATGGAGGATCCAATACAGGACTTTGTACCAGGGCCCCCTATCATAAACACTGAACATATAAGTATATATACTACACCCAGTGAGTTTGATAAAGGAGAATATTGTAAATTTTAAAACATCATGTTTTAGGGTATCTTATTTTGCAAATTGCCTTAGATCATTTCTTGAATGTTTGTTTATCCTTTCCTTAGATATCTTTCGATTTAGCAGAATATACTGCTGATGTGGATGGAATTGGTACTCTACGACTCCTAGATGCTATCAAGACCTGTGGTCTTATAAATTCTGTGAAGTTCTACCAAGCCTCAACAAGTGAACTTTTTGGGAAAGTGCAGGAAATTCCACAAAAAGAGACTACTCCTTTTTATCCCAGATCACCATATGGTAAGTTTATTTGTGTGTGTCTGGCTCACATACTGCATCCTTATACCACAGGTACATCCTGATACTACATTGCATCCAGGTACTATAGATCTCACTCGCATATTGCATCCTGATACTACAGGTATGCATAACTGTAATGAAACACAAAGTGGCTTGTACTAACAGAAGTAGAGTAGCATCCCATACATGGCAAATGGCAGTGCAACATCACGTCTTCCTGTTGCAACTATTACTAAACCTTAGCTGAACCATACATTTTATAGGTTTGACTGAAGTGAAGCCATTTGTACAGAAAGTTCAAATGAAAGCATTACAATGACATCTGTTCTTCATTCTGCTGCCCACTTTAATTTTTTTGTGCCCACAAATCTGACATCAGCTCTCTTTATTTCTTCAATTGCAAATATAGTCATTATCTTTTACCAGTTGTCCAGTGCCTGATTTTATTTGCAAACTTAATAATAATTTTTTTTACTGAAATGGCAGTTTGGAGCTTGACCTTTTTTATCTAATATAAGTGCTGAAAATAAAGAAAATCTACTGTCATTTCTTGATGGATATATATTGCTATCTTTGTTCTTTGACTTGTTTAGATTCAAAATAAGAAATCACCCACCCACCCGCTGACCTGTTTTTCTTTCTCTTAAAAGATTGTAAGAGAATATTGATAAGCAAGTTCCATGATTTTTTTTGTCCAAGAGAGAAATCTCTCAACAGCTCACCTCTGTTATGAAACTTTGTTCAGTAATCCACACTGAATATTGTAGAGCTACTGTTTCAACCAATTTGGGATTTAGTCTACAGAATTTTCTTATTTTCTGCTTCCAGTAAAACTTTTTGCCCAAAGGTTGCTTAAGTGTAATTCACCTGCATTTCGAACTGCAAACTGCATAGGTTTTTTTTAAATGCTATATCTAAATATTAACTGTGGCAAGGCTGTGAGAAGAAATGAATGAGTGGAGTCTCCAAACACTGACTGGTTCCCATTTTGGTTTCAAACCTTTAGACAAAGGCTTAAATAAATAGAGAAGCATGATATACAAAGGTCAGTGATTAAACTCTAATTGGTTCCTGTGATGGTATTCTTTTCTGGCTGTGTGTGTGTGTAGATACGCACACTCACCTTTGTAAATGTCTCAATAAATATGTTTGCAATTACTGTTTCAGGAGCAGCGAAACTATATGCTTATTGGATTGTGGTGAACTTCAGGGAGGCCTATAATCTCTTTGCTGTGAATGGTATTCTCTTCAACCATGAGAGTCCCAGGAGAGGTTAGAAAAGCATTCATTTATATTTATTGGTTTATTTTATTTTAAAGGACTTTATCTCACTTCTCTTGCAAATTGCACTCCCAAGCAGCTTACAATAAAATACAGTGCAATAACATGATAAAAAGAACACCTATGAAACTAAGAATAATACAATGGAAGCACCATCACATAAAGTTGTTGGAACTAGTGAAATTTGTTGCCAAAATGGCATAACCAAAAAGTTGGCCATCTCCAAAAAAAAAACCTGATCTTAACTTGATATCTGAGGAGTGTCAATAGGAGTTAAAAGTTTTCCAGTGGAAAAGCATTTTATCATGTTCATATCTTTTCAGTATTTGTACATTTCTATTCTTTCTCTGGTGTATGGCTGAACAGGAATGCAATAAACAGCTTTTAGGATAACGTATACTCCCAGAGTTTGCCGGTTTGTAGAAAAAAGAATTCAAGCTGATGTTTTCATTTAATAAAGTGTGCGCACCCATCCTATAAAACCTATTGTATTAAGTCCAAATGCATGGGTGTAGCCACAGGGGTCCTTCCTCCATTTGGGCTGCTGAACATGGAGTCTTTTCCACTGTCTGCCTTGAAGCTTCTAAGTTCGCATTTAGATCCTCTCTCACTACAGCTTCAAATGTGGAGAATATCATTTCAAATTTCTTTTTTTCTTGTGTATCTCTTCTTGGGAATGACTTTATTAATAATTTTAATGATCATTTTTCACAGTATGTGAACGAAGTTGTACAGGCAGTTCTCTTACATTCAAATTTGCTATCTTTGAATTTGCTTATCTGCAGAATTGCCACCTGCCTCTCATTATCTGTAACTCTGTTCTTGTTATCTGCAATTATTTGCTGGTGCAGTGTGGGGGAGGGCTCAGTGTAGCTATGAGCAAGTAGATAGGTGGGGGCAAGAAAAGTTGCAGGAGGAGAAGAGACAGTGACCTCCTCATGAGCCTAAGGTAGTGTTGTGCCATTCAGGGGGAAGAGGAAGAGACAGTATACAGTATATGACTGATGTGGGAGGGGGTTAATTGTGTCCAGTCTTACTAGTTTTTTATAAAGTTACCTGCATTGAATGGGCATTGAGATTGGCCCATGAAGAATCATTGAACACACTTGTGTCCACTTGCAGACTTGCCCCACCATCTTGGGGACTCCAGCTGAACCTTCACAACCCTGGTGATGATGAGAGGTCTCTGGAAGGCCCCAGAGATCTGCTCTGGGGCTGGGGCAAGCCCAGGGAAGGAACCAAAAGACAGGTGGAGAAGGATAAAGCAACCTCCTTGCTTCTGCTGAACTATGAGGCCTCATTGTTGGGCTAGCAACCTTCAACTAGTTGAGGGATGGATAACATGGAGGAGGAAGCATCAGATGTTGATGAGCTTTTGCTTAGCCAGCCTGTAGAACTTCAAGATATGATTGAGATTAATAAAGTTCATAGAGTATATGGGGAAGAGGGTCACCTGGAACCTAACCCCATTTTTCCCATAGCCTCAATGATTCTGTATCCAGTAATTCAGTATCCATTAAGTTTTCCAGGAAAACACTAGAGGATAACGGACTATATATTAAATGATTAAAAGATGCTATGTTGGATAAGAATAGATGAACTGATTATTTTAACAAGATAATTTGTGCTTGTAGGCAGAAGTCATATTAGGAACACAAGATAAATTCTGCTGGATCAAGCCAAAGGCCTGCCTAGAATGTGGTGGCTTGGAACACTATCATTTCCTCTCCTGGAGTGGGCTGCATTGAAACTCTGTAGAGAACCACTGTTCAACCCCCGTGGCAATAGTGCAGAGCTGAAAAACAAAAGAGATTCAGATGAGTGTTTGGTCAGCCATACAACAGAGTCCCTGACATTCCCCAATAGAGAGCAGACACTCCCTTTGCTCTTTCAAAAGGATTAGACACCACAGTTATAGCAAATACATATATTTGGTACCATTTGATCAGAGCGCGATACCATAGTCTTTTGAGACTGAAGGTTGCCAATACAGTATTTGATAATCCTGAAAGGTGTGTGTGTGTGGGGGGGGGGGGTTTAGAAATACGAGAATGTGAGAGATACAACATCAATACATTGCAGCATATGGTTTCTCCCTTTGCTTTCCCATATTGGGTATATGGTTCTTCCCTGTTTGGGTGCTGAAGTAGAGGTAACTGTTGTGTGTTGTGTGTAGAGATCTCCTGGGACATATTACCTGCAATAATTCTTAGGAGAAAAATTTTAATCAAATGTCTTGTTATACACGTTGTGAGGGACAAGAGGTTATTTGTGCAAAAGGCTCAATTTTTGCAGCAACTACCCTTTCGCCATGGTTGCTGTCGCAGAAGTTTGCCTTTGAGATGCCAAAGAGGAATTTTCCCTTGCTGCAAGTCTTTGAGAGGCTAAAGAGACATTGCCCCTTGCTGCATGTCTTTTCATCTGAGCTGTAGTTTTCTTAGCAGAGGCTCTAGTGCTGTGGTTGGTGTGCTGCATTTGGCTGCCAAATGTATTCTGTATCCTATGCTTCATTGTAGGGAAGCGGGTTGAGCAGAGGGATGGCAGGAGGTGCAATTTTCAGATCAGGGTGCCTTTTAAAGAAGTGTGTTTTGGTTTCAGGAGAGGAGAAAGATTTCAGTATTCATCACGGTTTTTGATCTGTAAGGCTTCATTGACATTCTACCCAGCTCAGAGACCATTTCCAGCTGAGTTTCCAGTCTTGTACATCTCTCTGATACATTTATTATCCCTCTGGATATTGTGAGCCTGCGATTTCAAACTGCAGATTTCAAATTGCAGACATATATATATGCGCCACTTTCCCATGAACAGGAAAGTTCTGTGAAGGGAAAAATGTATGTACTTCTGCTCCCATTAGAACAGGAACAAAAGCAGTCAAAAGAACGTTTTGGGTTCAGACTGGTGCAATTGTGCTAGAGAGTTAATGTGAAATGTCTGCAAATTTGTAGCCCTGGAAAAGTTAGGGAATTGAATAAACCTTTTTCTTAGTCACCTAAGAGCTGTTCATCAGTTCTATAACTTGATCAATGCTAAAAAAGCTTCTGTGTTGTGGGAGGTGAAAGTGCAAATTGTGATAACATGATTCCTGAAAACTGTGAAGTGCTCTTTGTGCACACTTTGTCATTCAGGCACTTTTCAGGAGCTAGGGGAAACTGGGGTTTTACTAAATAGTAAACTTTTCTTTCCTATTGTAAAGAACAGTTTGTTTTTGTTTATTTGTTGAAGTATGTGGTATTTATAAGTAATATATAATGGTTACTAGAGAGAAAAACACAGTTCTGACAAAAGGGAGCTTAACTTTTTTGAGGGAATGCAAATCTCATCACTCCCATAGCATATTTTGAGAGTAATTTCCCTTACAACTGTTGTTATGGCTTGTTGTTATGGCTTGTTATGCTGGCTGGATTATTGTTATTGGCTGTCAAAAGTGAGGTGAGATAGAATTGGCAGAAAATGAGAACAGAGTGTGAAAAGTAAAAAGATGGAGGGACAGAAAGAACTGAGGGGGGAGAAATTATGAAAAAGGGAAGTGAGATCCAGGCAGTGGCGTAGCATGGGTTGCCAGCATCTGGGGCAAGGCATGTATTGCACCCCCTAACCCATAGACCTTTGTAAATAAACTAAAATGAATTTAATGCTAGTATACACAAATTTATTTAAAATTACCTGGTTTTAATCTATGCAAATTTTTCAATAACAGTATTGAAATCTACATTCAGATTTCTGTCAATTGACAGTACAGGCATATGCCCATATCTGCAGAAATTCTGTCTGGAACCCCCTGCAGTTAAGTGGAACTGTGGATATGGGCAAACATTCCCCCCCCCCACCCTTCAGAGCCAAACTCAGCTCCCCTCACCTCTGGAGGGTACTCTGAGTAATACCTCTGTTTTACCTCTGAGGTAAAAAAAAGTGACTTCTAGTTTCTCCATGAAACCAGAAGTGATTTTTTAATTCCTTATATGGCATTGGAAGGCCCAGGGAAGCTCCAAAGCCCTGGTTTTCATGGAGAAACCGGAAGTGGCTTTTTTTTTTTTTTTTTTTTACTTCTAGGGCTCAGTATGAGCCTGGCAGAGGCCACGGACAGACATCTGCAGCCTCTGCTGGGCTCAGAGGACCCTCTGGAGGCAAGGGGAGCAGAGCTCCCCTTGTCTCCAGAGGGGGCACATGTGAGGGGGCCTCATGGACTCAACCTGTGGATAACGGAATCTGCAGATTCCCCCATATTGGATCTTGAAGAATGTGAATCTTGGAAGCCAAAGTTGGTCAGGCCTGCCTGATGGGTTGACAAAGACCCTGTTATTCCCCAACAAAGCCTCTCTTTTATCCACACGTCCCCTCGGAATGCTGGCCACACTGGCCAGCTCACCGGTTTCAGAGTTCTGTGTCGGCTCTCCCTCCTCTGCCATCCCTTTGGGCTTGTAGGTGCCACAGCACCTCCTGCATATAGCTTCCTGACAGGAGTCGGCTTTTTGCTGCTGCCATGGAGTTTAGGAAGGGCACCTTCTCTTCATCCTTCTCTTTGTCTGAGAAGCAGTAGCCCAAGAGGCAAGGGCAGCAGCAGGGAAGGGCGTTTTGAGGAGATCCCCAGGAACTGCTGCTCTAGCTTGAGGATGTGCTTGACGAAGAAGCTGGGCTAAGTGGTGTCCATGCAAATGTTCTGCCTTTGCTCACAGCCTCTGTGCAGTCCAGCTGTTGGCTCTGGACTTTGAGCTGCCTCTGTGGCTAGGGTGGGCACATCATGGCAAGGAGGGGCCAGGTTGAGGATGTGCCCCCATTGGAAGGTGGGGAAGCTTGAGCCAGCCCCTGAGCTAGAGAGGGAGAGCTGGGTATTAGAAAGTTCAGAAGAACTGAAAGAAAGGAGGGAAAGGGGATGGAAAGAAAGGTAGCCCACTATGGAAAAGGACTATTTTTTTATTTATTATTACTACATTTTTTCTTCTGAAATTTTGTGCCCCTAAGTTGCCCCGGGCAACTGTCCCTGTGGCAACTGCCCCCTCCCCAAGCTATGTCATTAGATCTGGTAGTGACTTGAGAGATAACATAGGCTACCCAAAGAAGAATTAAGTAAAGGTGAATAATGCATAAGGACAGTGGTTCTCAATCTGTGGGTCATGACCTGATTTTTGGCGGGTTTTGTACCAGCACTACTCAGAAGCTGCAAGGCATTCTGGGTAGCAACATAGTCGCCATGGCTGATGAAGTAGGTTGCCTTGGTAAAAAAATTTGAGAAGCACTGTATTAGGGCAAGAATTGTATTTACTTATTACAATGGGTTCTTTAAAATGTTCTTCAGTCCCTCTGTTGCTTATACAAATAGTTAAAGTTTCCTTTTTCAGTACAGCTTTAAAGTCGATCCCCATTTTAGAGTAGTGGCCAGCCATAGTCCTGCACACTTGTAATACAAGAGGAGAAAGTGAAGGTTCTAGTCTTGAAGTGTTAAACATAAGACCCATGGGGCGAATATTGTCTCTGGAAGCTATTTGTCTTGTCCCCATTATAATTGGGCTTTCCTAACCCAATTATAATTGGGCTCTCATCTCCTGAAATTATGAACAAGATTTGCACATTTTTGTCTTCTGTCATTTGCAGGTAACAAGTTTCAGTGTGAGGACAAAGTGCTTATTTCTGGCCATCATCTCTTTAATGATGTCACTTTCTTCTTACTGATGTCACTTCCGGCCCACAGTAGATGCTAACTTTGGCCCACTTTATGAAACGAGTTTGACATCCCTGTTCTAGTCTGTTGGGATCTCTTTGACTGGAGAGAGAGAAAGTACAACTGTAGCTGAGGTATTCAGTCTGTGCATTGGGCTTCCCTAGTGAGGCCTGGGTAGCCTCCAGGGGCCTCCCCAGCCATCTAGGGGAGAGAGGTGGCCACAGCTGCTCTGCTCTGCTCAGCTCAGCTGCAGGTGCTGCCTCCTGACTTGCTGCTTTTCTGTGGCTGAGTATGAGGTGGGTGGGGCAATGTGAGGTGGGGAGGGTGTGGGAAACATGGTGGGGGGAGGTGGGAGAGAAGACTGGCTGGGCAGCAGCAGTGGTGCTGCATCTCATCTGCACAGGGCTCGCTCCTGGCAGGCTTCAAACTGGGAGGGATGCCTGACCTAGAGAGAGCACTTTCCTCCGCTTGGGAAAGAGGGAGCCCAGCCTGCTCTGGGGGGGTGTGTCCAAATGCCCCAGCCTGCATCCCTCCATCTTGCCTGGGGGGAATAGGGGTGGCATCTGCATGTTGGGGTGTATGTATGTGAGCAGCCCCCATCTACTTTGGAGGTGATTTGTAATTTTGCTGCAATCCTATCCACACTTTCCTGGGAGTAAGCCCCATTGTCTCAAATGGAACTTCTGAGTAGACCTACATAGGCTTGGGGTCTGTGTCAGGTTAACCAAGGATCTTCACCATTCTTTTTCCTTCCCCTTCAAAAAAGAAAAAAAAAAGCCACTCTTGATGACTTTGTCTTCAAAAATTGATTAAAAAATAAAAATGCCCATTCCTTTTCAGCCACCCCCTTTTCCTCCTGCCTCCTTTTGAAGGGGGGGGGCATTATTTCCTATGTTAGCTGCTATTGTAAGAGAAAAGGCACAATCCTAGCTAGGTCTACTCAGAAGTAAGTCCTATTGTGTTCAGTGGGACTTACTCCCAGGAAAGTGAGGTTAGAATTGCAGCCAAACAGTCTCTGGGTCTCAGTTTGTAATTAGCAGACACACAAAACAAAGTTTTTCCCTCCCCCAGCAAATTCATCACTTCTGTCCCCCACTTTCCAAAAACCTCCAGGTGTATTGCTAACAAACTCAGGGCACAATCCTAACCAGGTCTACTCAGAAGTAAGTCCTATTTTGTTCACTGGGGCTTACTCTCAGGTAAGTGTGGTTAGGATTGCAGCCTCAGAGTGCTGGCAGCTGTTTTTTTGTTTCTTGTGTATAACTATAACACCTTCATCCCCATTTTGGGGGTAACTGAGTTGAGGTGTTGTAATGGGAGCCGTGGCCAACAACCGCAAGGATCAGGGGAGCTGCGGGTTGGAAAAGTTCGAGCCACTGGACTACAGTATTCTATTGTATTTATGTGTCTCCTCCAGGCTTTGAAACAATTTTTTTTTGAAACTGGAATGCATAATAAATTCAAATGCAGAAAATGGAGACTTGTTCATTTCTTTGGAAACAGAACTTGACTTACAAAAACATTTGTTGGGCTCCCAGACTATTTACAGTGCATAAATTTCCTGGGAGACACTGTATGAATTGCACTGTAATGTTCCCATGTACTATCAGATCCGTGTGCTTCTTTGTAAATAATACTCTTGATTATCTGAATGATTTGGATATCTGAGGATATTCTGATGGATGTTTCAGAGGTGGGTGATTCTCTTCTGCTGTTGTCAACAAGACAGAGACAGGATATCTCTTTGAAAGGCCTTAGTGAAATTATTTTCACCTTTTCCAGACTCACAAAGAGAGTCTGGTCCAACAAGAAGCTGACGGAACATACCAAGTTCCAGGCCTACAGAGCTTGCGTCCTGAGTACACTTCTGTACTGCAGTGAGTCATGAACTCTTCGCTCACAACAGGAGAGGAAACTGAACACTGTCCACATGCGCTGCCTCCGACGCATCCTCGGCATCACCTGGCAGGACAAAGTTCCAAACCACACAGTCCTGGAACGAGCTGGAATCCCTAGCATGTATGCACTGCTGAAACAGAGACGCCTGTGTTGGCTCGGTCATGTCGTGAGAATGGATGGCCGGATCCCAAAGGATCTCCTCTATGGAGAACTCGTGCAAGGAAAGCGCCCTACAGGTAGACCACAGCCGCGATACAAGGACATCTGCAAGAGGGATCTGAAGGCCTTAGGAGTGGACCTCAACAAGTGGGAAACCCTGGCCTCTGAGCGTCCCGCTTGGAGGCAGGCTATGCAGCATGGCCTTTCCCAGTTTGAAGAGACACTTGGCCAACAGACTGAGGCAAAGAAGGAAGGCCCATAGCCAGGGAGACAGACCAGGGACAGACTGCACTTGCTCCCAGTGTGGAAGGGATTGTCACTCCTGAATCGGCTTTTTCAGCCACACTAGATGCTGTTCCAGAACCACCATTCAGAGCGTGATACCATAGTCTTTCGAGACTGAAGGTTGCCAACTAAGTGAAATTATGGTGTCACACATTGTTTTTTTTTCTCTGAACTGCAGTTGTATCTCTAGTAACTACTTCCATAACTCCTCCCACATATGCACTTGTATGGGATAATGATGATAAATCCAGGCAGTTTACTTAAGTAGTCTTGTCTGCCTACTGCAATTAGTTAATTTAAAAAATAATGTATGGGGCCTTGGTATTTGTGTAGGATCCGTTCTCAGACACACACACACACACACACACACCCCACTGATACAGAAAATTGCAGATAAGCAATTCCACGATTTGCTGCACCTTATGCCCTCCAAGGGGCTTTCTGAAGCCCAGAGAGGCAATGGGGGTCTCCCTACTCCCTCTGCGGGCTACAGGAAGGCCCACAGAGAAGAAAAAATGCCACTTCCCCTTTCCCTCTGGGCATTGAGCCAGATCTGTGGATACAGGATCTGCTGATACATAGGCCTCCACCTGTATATCTAGTACTATAGGACGAGACTCATTATTCGTGAGGGTTCCATTCCAAGAACTCACGTGGATGGCAAAAATGCACTATAGCAAATCAATTTAAAAAACGAAGTTTCTTTGCTCTGGTGATCTGGCAAAACAACTTACTGACCTTTTGAAATGCACATAGAGGCAATCTGTCTCCAAGCGCTTAGGATTCGCTAGGAGGCAGGAATCTCTCCCTTCACCAGGAGCCCCAGTGAGGAGGAAAGAATCACTGCCATTTAGCCTTTTTTCAGGGGGAAGGGAGGAGTGAAGCCTGCAGAGAGAATGATTGATGGATTGTCAGCCTGCTGCTCTCTCTGGCATTATTAAATGACTGTTTTCCTTTAATTTAAAGGGCCCTTCTCAACAACTTTGAGAGAAAAATCTGTGGATACTTAAGTTATATCTGTAATAACTTGTATGACTGTCTCTCTGCAACAGTAAAAAGCAGTTTTTTAAACTGTGATGTTAAAGGAGTGCATTTTTTCCCTTCTCCAGGGATCAGCACGTTCCTTCTCATTTGCAGGGGCCATTTGTGTTGAGTCAAATCCTTGTATAAAAAATCAGTGTATAACAAGGTTGGACCTGTAATTTTCATTTTCAAGTGGAATATTCAGAGTGGTCAGTCATGAGGAAAAACTATTTCCAAGTTCAGCATTTGTCAAGGAAAAATAGTAGGTGGAGATAGCTGATGCATCATCAGTGGTTGGAGCATGATTAGTTAATACTACTCCCTTCTTGTGTTTGCTCTCCACAGAAAGCATGATCTTCTGAATTGGGCTAGGAATGTGGTTCTCAAACTTTTAGCACTGTAAATCATTTTTTAGAATGATAATATGTCTGGGACCTGCCAAAAGTGACATTAAGCAGAGTTAAATAAATAATGATAAATAATTAAAGAAAAACAAATAATTAAAGGAGAAACCAACCCTGTTCCTCCAAGTGAATTTTCTCTGTAGCCTGCCTGCAATAATTCCCCCCCCAGAAAAATAATAATTAAGATTTTCAGCCCCAGTACCCAGTTCAATTTAAGTTCTTATATTTAAACTATATCACTATCAACACCCACCTAGTTTAGCAAGTATAAAAAAGAAAAATAATTGACCTTACCAGCTCAAGCCTGTTCTGTTCTTTTTATGGAGGGAGCTGCCTTATGGAGCTATGTTAAACTCTAGTTTCATCAGATTGGGACCATTCTGGTGACCTTGCATTCCTCTTCACCTGACATGTCCCCGAGCCATGAACATGAACATATAGCTTAGTTTAGCTTTCCAAAGAGCTCAGTACATTCATCAGCTTGGAGGGAGGGACTTTCTTCTTGAGTCTTTTTTTGAGGCTGCATTCATTGGATCAAGACCATTTTGGTGTTGTTGGATTCCTCTCAGCCTGCCTTTTCCAATGGACTGAAGCAAGTTTGCTTACTTGCAAGTAAATGCATGATATGGCTCAGTTTCATTTTCCATAGTGTTCATTGTTTTCTCAGTTATCAGCTTATCAGCTAAAAGTTTGCGATACATCTGCAATCAGGTTGTGACCTACCAAGTGGGTTACGACCCACAGTTTGAGAAACCCTGGACTAGGATGTATAGTTTCTCCCCAAACTCTCACTTTTGTGCTTTTTTCTCTTCAGTTAGCAACCTCTTTATTCAGTTTTTTTTTAAATTCGTATGTTGCCATTGCACAATTATACCCATAGTGTAGAGTTTGTCATTAGATTTCTGACAATGTTTAGGTATTTCCCTGGTTTGGTTTTACAATGATGTCATCTGGTTTACCTGTGCATTTGTTGACTATGAGAATTGACCATTAGTATTCCTAGTAGGATAACTCAAAGAAGTCTGATTCAGTAATTCTGCCATTTAAAATTAAAATAGGTTGGAGGGCAAGGGTGAGAAGCATGGGTGTCATTTCTCGAACCTGAAAGGCATTTGGTGTATTTGTTAAAACACTTCTATAACTTCTGAATTGATTCATTTCCTATGTTACACAGTTTAGTATTTGTTTATTTTTTTCCTACTTCACAGATGTTGTCTTACTTAAATTGAAATGTTAATTTGCAGGAAGATCTCTTGTTGCAAGAGATTGCGACAGTCTTTTTTTATAGTAATGTTAATATAAAATTTTTATTGTAAATATGTATAGAAGTGTACTGACATGAATTTCTATCATGCAGATTTAAGATGGAATCCAAGGAAGGGTGGGCTTGTGAGGGTGCTAAAACTCACTATATGTTATGGGAGGAGAATTGTATACATATACCATTTTTGGTTTAAGTTAATGTTGTACATGTGCTCTTTATAGCAAATCTGGAAATAGTAAGCAAAATCTATTTGCTTGCATTTATGCTTTAAGCCAACTTTCTGATTCACTGTCTTACTTTACACGCTTCCATGTTTTCATTTGATTATTGGGAATGCAAGAAAAGACACATTCAAACCTATTACAGTTCAACTCTGTAGTACTTCTAGACCAGGGGTGTCAAACATTTGACCTGCAGGCCAAATGCAGCCCCCAGAAGCAATTTATTGACGAACTGTTGTAATTGGGCTCTCCCAGTGTGATAATTGGGCTCTCTCATATCTTGAAAATATGAACATGCACATTTTCTCTGTCATTTGCAACTAATCAGTTTCTATGTGAGAACAAAATGTTTATTTCTGGCATCATCTTATCTTACCTCTGGCTTATTTCTGAATATCTTATGATGTCGTTTTCTGCTTAATGGTGTCACTTCTGGCCCTCAACAGGCACCATGAATGCTAACTTACACCCTCTGTATGAAACGGATTTGACACCCCTAATCTAGACTATGAATTCTTTGTAATGAGTCTCAATCCCTGCAAAAAACATTACAGATTTCATGAATGACATACTACTTGTGCAGGGGGTAAGAGCTTGTCCAAAAACCTGCTCCTTTGGTTTGGAGCAATCATAGAACAGTGTTTCTCAAACTATGGGTTGGGACCCACTAGGTGGGTCATGAACCAATTTCAGGTGCGTCCCCATTCATTTAAATATTTTATTTTTAATGTATTAGACTTGATGCTGCCATGGTATGTGGTTGCATTTGGGGAAATGTTCCAGACTGTACTTTTAACAAGCTACTATGTATATCCTTTTAACAACACCTGAGTAAGTGTGGGTAGGATTGCAGAATAGGTTTGTTAAAAATTTTCCTGTTTGATGATGTTACTTCTCGTCATGACATCACTTGGGGCAAAAAATCAAAACTTCACATATAGGCTGATGGGTTCTGAGCTGTCTGTGGCAGATCAGGAGAGAGATCTTGGGGTGGTGGTGGACAGGTCGATAAAAGTGTCGACCCAATGTGCGGCGGCAGTGAAGAAGGCCAATTCTATGCTTGGGATCATTAGGAAGGGTATTGAGAACAAAACAGCTAGTATTATAATGCCATTGTACAAATCGATGGTAAGGCCACACCTGGAGTATTGTGTCCAGTTCTGGTCGCCGCATCTCAAAAAAGACATAGTGGAAATGGAAAAGGTGCAAAAGAGCGACTAAGATGATTCGGGGCTGGGGCACCTTCCTTATGAGGAAAGGCTACGGCGTTTGGGCCTCTTCAGCCTAGAAAAGAGACGCCTGAGGGGGGACATGATTGAGACATACAAAATTATGCAGGGGATGGACAGAGTGGATAGGGAGATGCTCTTTACACTCTCACATAATACCAGAACCAGGGGACATCCACTAAAATTGAGTGTTGGGCGGGTTAGGACAGACAAAAGAAAATATTTCTTTACTCAGCGTGTGGTTGGTCTGTGGAACTCCTTGCCACAGGATGTGGTGCTGGTGTCTGACCTGGACGCCTTTAAAAGGGGATTGGACAAGTTTCTGGAGGAAAAATCCATTATGGGGTACAAGCCATGATGTGTATGCGCAACCTCCTGATTTTAGAAATGGGTTATGTCAGAATGCCAGATGCCAGGGAGGGCACCAGGATGAGGTCTCTTGTTATCTGGTGTGCTCCCTGGGACATTTGGTGGGCCGCTGTGAGATACAGGAAGCTGGACTAGATGGGCCTATGGCCTGATCCAGTGGGGCTGTTCTTATGTTCTTATGTTCACTTCCGGTGGGTCCTGAAAGATTCTCATTCTAAAAAGTGAGTCCCATTGCTAATTGTGTGAGAACCACTGATCTAGAACACTATGGCTTGCAGCACAACAGGGAAGTGGAGACAGAATGGCATGCAGCATCAAGAGTCAGAGATCAGCAAAAAATTTTCTCTCCTCTTGCGCAAATGGAACTTTTTTGTTCACAGATCACATAGTTGTAGAGGTGTTTGTTTTTTTAATAATGCATAAAAATACAAAACACCACATTTTGGTGTTTAAGAGATTTTCTAGAAATTAAAATAGATTTACTTTTCCAGTTAGAAATAATACCGTGGCTACATCTGCTGCCCCTATATTACATATATCACCAACCTGGTACACTTTTAAAGCATTTAAAATTAATAAAATGAAAACTTGGAATGAGAACATAGAATAAAAACACATAACACCGCTGTCTGCCTTGTTCATTTTTTTCAAATCATGAAACTTGTGAAAAAATAAAAATTTTCAAACACCCCTACATATTGGGAATAAAACCTTGAATCTCTGTCCGTGCATTCAGCTGCACAAGGAAATGAATGCAAGAGATCCCTATGAGTGCACCTTCTTAGCCCCATGTATCCTTATGTTAGCCTAGCCTTCTCTGTGATTGTCACTCTGGAATGTTTCATTTGCTTTTGGAATGACTGGTGTTCAGTACTTGGATGTCTTGAACACTCAGATCATCATACAAAAGTTCTTCACAGGCCTCATAGTGAATTTCAAAGAGATGCAAAATAATGAATACTTGAAGGGAAATGATCAATAGTACAAGACCATGCACATCAAAGTAAGAAAGTCGAACTCCCAGTTGATATATAATAGCAATTCCTACACTATTTGTAAAATACAAAGTACTACCATAGCCTCCTTAATCTTTAATAATAATTGCTCCCCGAGCCTGACCTTTCTTAAGTTTGGATAAACTATTTAAAGAATGAATGAAGTTTTAGAAACAGTTATTATAGGGGAGGCAAAGCTATTTGCTTTCCTTTTGTGAAAAGATATCA
The DNA here is from genome assembly GCF_035046505.1 of Tiliqua scincoides. Taxonomy (NCBI): domain Eukaryota; kingdom Metazoa; phylum Chordata; class Lepidosauria; order Squamata; family Scincidae; genus Tiliqua; species Tiliqua scincoides. Next base: position 83,144,042 of record NC_089824.1, on the reverse strand, counting down.
TTTATAAGGGACTGATTACACTCATCTGTTTCTGGGTAGTCCATAAGTTTACTTTACCATGGCAAGAATGAATAACAGAAAAATTGTGTCTTGGGAGTCAAGTAAGACATTGTAGAGGTAGAAAATCCAATTGCCTTGTTTTACAGTCATTTGTCTTGTCCCCATTCCCTGACAAATGACAACTTGGATCAAAAGCCTTTAAGAGGCTTTCCTGCTTTATAGTAATGAGAACAACAGAAACACTCAAACTACAGTTGGTTCATAACTATGCCTTTTCTTCTCTGACATGGCAACTTGCCAGCAATTTTGTATAGAAGCTGCTTTGTACAATACATTATATAAATTGACTTGGCGTAGCTTCTTGATTGTCACTAAACTTATGAAAATAGAAGCCCTAAAGAATTTTCTCTAAAGATGACTATAGTGACAAATATGGCAGATGAAAAATAGATGTTAAGATGGTAATTCACATATGCATTTACACATATGTAGAGGCATTTACATATGCTTTTTCACCTTAGCTTTGTGTAATACAATTTACTAGCAAATTCAGGTTCTGTAGTGATGACCTGAACATGTCAAGTGCTTTTGGGTTCTTGAAAGTAGCATGACATGGTTAACTGTTCCTCTGTGATAAGACATTCCTCTTTCTCTTCTGCACACTGTGTTTTTGCAAGGGAGGAGTTGAGATTGCTGTTGAAAATGTTCTGGAAACTCTGCTGTGTTAGAATTAGCCCATACAAATAATGAATTTCACACACATTAGCAGTTGATGTGTGGTAAAGTCTCTACCAGTGGTTCTCAAACTTTTTAGCCCCGGGACCCATGTTTTAAAATGAAAATCTGCCTGGGACCCACTGGAAGTGATATCATTAACCTGGAAGAGATCTGAAGTGACATCATCAAGCAGGACATGCCTTCATTGTGATGCCAGAGCCGCCTTCTTTCCTGAGAATACAGCAATAAATTGGGTTATTCCTCAGCTATTTTCCAATAGCAAAGTGAATCATGTTGGCATCCTTCAGTCTCGGAAGTCTATGGTATCGCGCTCTGAATGGTGGTTCTGGAACAGTGTCTCCAGTGTGCGAAGCCTGGGTAAGGTAGATATGGAGGATAGACTGTTTCCCATGCAGCAAATCCCCCATCTCCACATCGCTGAAATGGTCCAATGGAAAGGCAGAAGCCAATACGGTTGGTTCCAGCGGCTTCGCCACAAGGCAATGGAGGTTTGGGATCAGAGTTTTCCTTTTCTCAGATGAGCTGCCTTCCCAGGCTGTCGAGTCCCATCTACCCGATGGCTGTTTAGCTGCCTCTTATGACAAGTACAGCCAAACTGAGGGCCTATTCTTATCCCCAGCCCCCAGGGGTAGTGAATCAAGCAAAGTGAATCAGAAAGAAAAAAAACACCTATTTAAACCTTGTCACAATCAAAATAACCACACAGCCCTCCCCTTTTCCAGCATCCCATCTTCCCATATTTTCAGTGGTGGCTGCGCTGGGTGCTACGCAACTCACCTGATATTAGCTCATGACCCACCTAGTGGGTCCTGACCCACCGTTTGAGAAACATTGCTCTATCCTATTTGATAGAATGATGCAAGTACACATTGAGTGGGAAGGTTCATTCCATTGTTCATGAATATGCTCTCAATAGTCTATGCACATGGATGACAAGTTAGGTTCTTGAAGGGGCTGATGTAGCGTTTGCGGGCATGCTGGCAAATCTCTTTGCTTGATTCAGATTTCATGAGCTGGGTTGGATTTTCTTATATTGAAATTAATAGCCTGTTTATGCATGTCCACATGGTAAAATTGGAACACAAAGTACAAGGCAGGTCTAGCCTTAGGGCAGATTGGCCAAATTGGGCTCCATACCTGGAAGGGACCTGCACTGGAGCAGCAAGCAGAGTGCCTGTGGCCAGCACCTCTCTCTGTAACTGGTGCTCTGGCATGAACTCTTATGTGCCAAGGCAACACCAGAAGAGCACAGTGAGCAGAGCATTGCTGCTGGATGGCCCTCCCTCCTGTCCACCCTGGGTCCGATTGTTTTGAAATTGGCTTTCCCTGGAAGTAGTTTGGTGGTGACATTGCTGCAAGATGTGCATAGGGGGGCCCTGCAAAAATGTTTTGCATTGTGCCCCACAGCTCGTAAGGTCAGCCTTGGTGCAAGAACAAACAGACTTGTCCATGCCTGCAGTTTCCCTTTGCAACTTCTTCCTACTTCCATCATATTTTTTTTAAAAATATCAATCTCTTCGGAACTCTCGCAGCTCCTATAAGAAAGGAAAATGTCTTCCTTGTATAGTGAATCAGTAATGCCAAACTTGAGTGATTACTCCTGATATATATGTGTGTGCTAAAAAGTCTCATCTAGTTCTTGGAGTTGTGGGGGGGATCATCTTCAGGTGTACATGACACCATTCCTTTTCTCAGTGCTGTTTCTGTCACCTACTCCTCCTATAGGTCCCAGATAAAATGAATTTTGGGATGCAGGAGAAGATGTGGTGAGGAAAGTTTGTACAGTCTGCACTTCTGACAGCTAAGCTCTTCCATGTGTTGCTTTCTATCCCCCTTTACAGGAATTGAAGCAGATACAAAAAGATCTTGAAGCAGATGAGAAGGGGAAAAACTCAGCAGCTGTTGCCTCTAGGGAGAAGTCTCCCCTTCTTAGTCAGTGGAGAGACTCTGGGCACAATCCTAACCCCTTATGTCAGTGCTTTCCAGCACTAGCATAGCGATGCCAATGGGACATGTGCTGCTTCCTGCAGTTGGGTATCACTCACAGAGTCCTCTTCAAAGTAAGGGAATGTGTGTTCCCTTACCTCAGAGCTGCATTGCCCTTATGTCAGTGCTGGAAAGGACTAGTGCTGGTTAGTACTGTGCCCTCTGTGTCACAGATAGCACACTTTTTTCTGTGAAGGCTTTTATAATATAGGTATTTTGTAAGTGTCACTTGCAAAGTACCATTCATAACAGAGATACACAAGTGAGGCAGAAAACAGGGAAAGCTCTGCTGAGCCAGTATAATGTACTGGGCTTTCTTTTGGAATCATGTAAGTACAGTATGCTTGGCTTAGTTAGACTGTTATCATCATTGGGTGTACCTTTTCATAGTACAAATTTAACTTCCTAAGAGTATGTAGTTTTTTTTGTATATAATTTGAGTCATTTTTCTTCCTCCTCAGAGATGTCCAGCAATTTTCCCATTCTATAAATCTCTGTTTACAAATTGAGTATACTATAAATAATATCTATGGGAAAATATATTGAGAGGTAGTTGTAATAAACTTGTGTTAAAGGTCTGCTGTTGAGCGGTTGCCAAAATAGTTATAGCTGCAGTGTTCCCAGAAAATGCATGATGCAAATAATCAGATTTATAAAAGAATAAAATTCCCTTCAACTTGCCTGTTGAGTTTTGAGTACCTGCAATTTAAGGAGTGTTGTTTTTGGCAGAAGGTGATGAGCAAATAAGGCAGACTCTCTCTGATCTGGGTGATATGGTCAATCAGGCATACTATTTTTCTCAGTGTCTTGTCCTGCTGCGCTATGCTTGAGGAGAGCTTCAACCCCAGCAGCTCACAAAAATTACCACAGGGTAAGCGGCGGGGGGGGGGGGATATGCAGTCCCTGAGGCAAGGTTCAAGTTCAAAGAGGAAATTACTCTTTTACTTCCAGAACTGATTGCAAGCATTGGCTTTCAACTGCAAGGCAGTGCCACTGCAAGGCAGTGTATAGTGAATACAGGATCACTATAGGAAATCTAATCTAAACCCTAGATTAGTCTTTATATTTTTAAGCAATATTTACTGTATGAATTTCATGAGTCTAAAATTATTGCCTGTTTGCATTTTTTGCAATTACTTTTTTGTGATGAGATAGGATAAAAGAAACATTTGCTTGAAACTTTTAAGGAGCTGGAATGTATTAAATTTCTGAATTGCATTGACTTTCTGTTGGAATTCTGAATCTCATGCACTTCACACTTGCTATTTTCTTCTGGGCATTTGGATGATGGAAGGACTCATATCCTTATTTTGTCCTTATTTTGGTATACAAGTTTTTGTTTTTTTAAAAAGTAATTAGTGTAGCATATTATGGGCCCAATCCTATCCAACTTTCCAACTCCAGTGTAGCCACAATGCAACCTCATGGTAAGGGAACACATGTCCCCATACCTTGAGAAGGTCCCAGTGGCTGCCCCTCCACCAAAGGATACAGCACACATCCCACTGGCACAACTATACCAGCACTGGAAAATTGGATAGGATTGGGCCCTATATCTGTTACCTTTCTTTTTGCATCAGCAACATTTATGTTGGATACCCCCACAGTTAATGCAACCAGATCTCCATGCCACAAACCAGGTCTTTGTAAGTGTGCTCATTCAGAATCAAGTCCTGGAGGTCTATAGATTTTTCCATTCACTGATTTTTCCATTCGAGGAATAGGTAATAGGATACCTCCTGAGAATTCAGAAGTGACAAAAATGCTCAGTGTGGACACCTCCAAGGAACTGAGAAGTGGCAACATTCTTTTTCCAGAACAGGGTCAGTTATAGGACTTTGCACAAATAAACATTTATTAATCAGATAAGATCCTATGAGATGAAAGGCATCACAGTGTGTGTGCTAGGGATGGGCGATTCAGGTTTTTTGCAACTCATGGGAAACTTGAGTTGCATGTGCCAATGACTCAGGGTTGATTCAGGACTCATGGTAGTGACTCAGAAAAGACTCACGACTCAAATAGACTTGAGTCAAGACTCACTTTTGTGTGTACTTGCTTTTTCTTTTTTTGCTGCTTGACTCATTTTTTGGAAAGATTTGGACTCGAGACAGAATGACTTGAAGAACAGCTCTGGACAAGTCACAACAGCTTCCCATTTTGACTCATTTGTGATTCAGTTCAAGGAGGACAGAGACTTGGAACTCAAGGCACTATGAATCTGGCACATCCCTGGCATGTGCTGCACCTAGGCTCCAATTGTTTATGGGGAAGGCTTCTTCTCATAGGTGGCCTGGCCAATTTGAACACTTAGTTAATTATGCAACTGGACTTTTTCTGGCAGCAATAAACTATCTGGACAGGGCACCCAAATTTTCAAGACCTTGGAGGAAAAGAGACACACAAATTCTCAGTACTACAGCCTTCCTTCCCTTAATGGCCCTTAATTGGCATGACCTTTCCTAAGATTTCAGCAGGACATAACCCCCTTGCAGGATGTGGTTCTCCCAGAAATGCCAGCCAGAAACCAAAATGGAGTTAGGTTAGACTGCACACGTGTTTGGGGGAGGGGGAGGATGTTTTAGCTCACAACTGCATGAACCGAAAAAACGTTCCTTTTCTTTTGCCAGAAACATACATAGAGAGGAATTAGCCTATAAAATGGACTCCCATCACCACAACTAAATATTAAATTATTGAACTAGCTTGTGTTGCGAAAAACCCGAGTCTCCCATCCCTAGCATGCTGTGATGCCTTTCATCTCATAGGAACATATCTGATTAATAAATGTGTATTTCTTTGTGCAAAGTCCTATAACTGACCCTGTTCTGGAAAAAGAACTTTGTCACTTCCTTGGAGGTGCCCACACAGAGTATTTTTGTCACTTCTAAATTCTCTGGAGGTGTCCTCACTGCGTGCCTTTTTTCTTGTTTGCCTAAGATGATGCGCTGCTGCCCGGGGAAAGTGCAACTGCTAGGCAGCAGTGCGGCCTCTGGGGGCGGGGGGAGGGTGGAACAAACTAGTTGTGCTGGAAATTGTCTTGCACTAATATAGCCTTCTAAGGTCTACTTACTTCTTTGACCTATATATATGAAGTTTTTTTTCTTGTCCATAATATCTAAACTAATGTTGACTAGATTACACAAGTTTCTGATCCTACAAATTTCAGTTTAATTAATTTAACAGGATCTAGTGGGGTATGGGATCCAAAGCACCACACAATTGCTGCCACAGACTCGCTGTGATTTTTCTGGTTTTGTGCCTCACAGAATATCTCACCTCTTTCTTGAAAGATGAGGGATGGGAAGTTGCTGTGCTCCACCCAGCATAAACTGTAGCTGGAGAAAAAAACTAAACAAGGCACCAGTTCCATCCAAGTTCCTGGAGCTGATGCAGCTGCAATGCCCCCCCCCCCCCAATGTTCCCTTACCTTGAGGAGGCCTCCATGACTGCCCTTCCTGCCTCAGGATGCAGCTTACAGCCTGTTGGCATGGCTGCATCAGCACTGGAAAGTTGGATCGGATTGGGCCCAAAATATCAGGTACACTTGGAAATACATGTGAAGGTTTTCATTCTCTAAACTCAGATATTACTGATTGGAAAACATGCTATTGTGGATGAATTTTGAATTACACCAGCTGTTAATATCAGGATGTCATGAACCAAACCATTCAGACAACTGGTGCCACAGTTCTTTATTCTAGATTATTTGTTGTTTTAGCATAGTTTTAATTTTGTAAATTAAAAAAATTTCATTTTTTATGAAGGTTATAGAGCAAATATATATATTCACACATACACACCTAAACTTAGAATAGTAACCAGTACAAAACTAACTGCGTAATGCAAATGAGAAATAAACACATTTGTAAGTAGGAGGTGGTATTGACAGAAGATCATCATAACATACAGTCTGGTAGGAAATTTCCATTGTATTGTTGTTGGATTGCTAACTTTGAGTTGTTCATAAACATATATTCATACAGTCCCAAAAATTCTCAATTGAGTGAGTTCCATCAGTGAGTTGTTGAGCTGTTTTTCACAACCTAGCAATACAAATCTCAGCAGCTGTGTAAAGGTGTTACTGCAGTGATTAATGTAGGTGGATGGACTTGGGGTAAACATTAGGTCTCACATGCAATGTCTGCTGACAGAAATCATCCATCCTGTTCCAGAATTGCTGAACAGTAGGACATTCCGACCAAAGATGGGAAAGAAGAGCCTTTCTGGCTAAATCTCTTTCAATGTACTGTACAATCATTTGAATGAATTAAAAGAGATTTGGCTAGAGTCCTGTATCATCTTATACACATAAAAATTGCCTCTTTCTTTCTGTAACTTTGTGAGATGACTTTTCCATTACAGGATCTTAGTGGAGGTTTCCATTTACATGCTAGAATTGCTAGAATTTTCCAATTGACCTAAGCATTCAATGGTAGTGAGACAAAGTATGAAATAATATGGATGTTTGAAGGTATTACGAAGAAGTGATATTTGCGCATATCTCTTTCCCTTATCGGTTGAGAATCAGATTTTTTTTAACGGCTGAAATGTAACTATACTTAGGTTCATGACCACCTCTATTGTGTGTTTACAGAAAAAACTGAAAAAATTTTTTGCTAATATTTCACTCTGACAGATTTTTTTTCTAATATCCTTATTTTTTAATTACACTGTTGGGGTAGAAACCAGGAATGTTTGTGATCATGTAAATTTCTGTTAGTGCTGTAAAGTGGCACTTTTTCACCTGGGGAGATATCACTGTTTGGAACTGATACTTGACCCCACCACCAGGGTATCCATGTCTCACCGCCCTACCTGATTCAACTCCACTGGAAGTGGAAGTGGCTTGGGCAGTGTTGCACTAGATGTTTGGGGAAGTAGGGTGCAGAGTGAAGCCCCAAAGTGGGCAGGTTGCCCACTTTAATGCAGAGCTGCACCTCTAGTGGCAGAACATGCAGAAGCAGCTTTCCAAAAGAAAAAATGGTTGATGTATAAGTCTTGCTGAGTCTGTTGGCAACCTTCAGTCTCGAAAGACTATGGTATCGCACTCTGAATGGTGGTTCTGGAACAGCGTCTAGTGTGGCTGGAAAGGCCAATTCGGGAGTGACAATCCCTTCCACACTGGGAGCAAGTGCAGTCTGTCCCTGGCCTGTCTCCCTGGATATGGGCCTGCCTTCTTTGCCTCTTTGCCTCAGTCTGTTGGCCAAGTGTCTCTTCAAACTGGGAAAGGCCATGCTGCACAGCCTGCCTCCAAGCAGACCGCTCAGAGGCCAGGGTTTCCCACTCGTTGAGGTCCACTCCTAAGGCCTTCAGATCCCTCTTGCAGATGTCCTTGTATCGCAGCTGTGGTCTACCTGTAGGGCGCTTTCCTTGCACGAGTTCTCCATAGAGGAGATCCTTTGGGATCCGGCCATCATCCATTCTCACGACATGACCGAGCCAACGCAGGCGTCTCTGTTTCAGCAGTGCATACATGCTAGGGATTCCAGCACGTTCCAGGACTGTGTAGTTTGGAACTTTGTCCTGCCAGGTGATGCCGAGGATGCGTCGGAGGCAGCACATGTGGAAAGCATTCAGTTTCCTCTCCTGTTGTGAGCGAAGAGTCCATGACTTGCTGCAGTACAAAAGTGTACTCAGGACGCAAGCTCTGTAGACCTGGATCTTGGTATGTTCCGTCAGCTTCTTGTTGGACCAGACTCTCTTTGTGAGTCTGGAAAATGTGGTAGCTGCTTTACCGATGCATTTGTTTAGCTTGGTATTGAGAGAAAGAGTGTTGGAGATCGTTGAGCCAAGGTACACAAAGTCATGGACAACCTCCAGTTCATGCGCAGAGATTGTAATTCAGGGAGGTGAATCCACATCCTGAACCATCACCTGTGTTTTGCTGTGTAAGGAAGGTCCTTTAAATGCTCTACAGCGACCAATAAATCTCATCCTTAGTAAATTGCGATGTGGATCTCGCCTGTACGATTTGCTATTCTTTGAATCTGTGTGGAGTTGCTAGTTTTGAAAAGTTCTTCCAGCCATTTTTAATGCTCCCTGAAGAGTTAATCATTGCAAAATGGAAGCTTTCATGATTGAGCCTAGTAGGTCAAGCTTGCTACAATCTACATGATGATTACAGAACTCATTGCTGATGCAAAGAATGAGAAAGTGGTGCTGAAAGCTATTAGGTTCATGCTAGTTTCTTGCAGGCTGAAACCCAAGACTGTGTATTTTTTTACTCTCCTTAGGAAGAAAAAGAAAAAAAAGAATACAGCTGCTGAAAGCATTTCTGCTCTTGTAACTTGATGTGTAATTGAGTTGCACTAGACGAAGTTTCCAAATGGCAAGAAAGCCAATGCAAGACTAAGAGCTGGCAACAATGGTACAGAAACATTGTAGCGTAATGTAATTCGAAACATTTTTTACAAACCAATTATGATCTTAGCTTACAACAAACTTGCAGTAGCTCAAGGCTGATTTTTTCTTTTAAAAAATTAGCACTGTTTCAGGGTGAATCAACTAAATGTTGTCCCTTAGAAATAATCAAGGCCAGCTTGCCTGTTGAGGCTTCTTTGTGTGCAAGACCTAAAAGAACTGAAAATTGCAAGATGAATCAGTCCACTGTATTCTTTCCATTTCATGCACATGTGCATGTTGTGAAAGAGTTTTGTTGGGATAACTTTTGGAAAGAGTTCATGCCGTAGGCCTCAAAGATGCTTTAACCCATTTTTGCCAGGCCTACAGGTTACACATTTGGTCCCTGTTGCGTATATGCAATGTTGGGCAGAAATAGCTTAATATCATGTATATACTTATCCATCTTTATCATGAATGGATCCTCACGTTATATTCTTGAGGCAGGCTGCTTCTGTGGTCTAACCATCAGTGAGCCCTGAATTGCTCAGCACAAGCTCCTTCATATCAGTATGCTTAAACTTCAAGCAGCAGTTCTAATATCCTGTTTCACCCTGCAGACCAAAGTGGATCAACTAGTTACTAACAGTTGCTAACTAGTTACTAACCAGTCACTAACCAGTAACAAGTACCAATAACTAGTTACTAACCAGTTACTAACTAGTTGACTAGTACTAACAGTTACTAAAGTATTCTCACTTTGTCTTTCATCTGTTTGGTGAGCGTGTATGTCGGGGCCTAGGAGAGCGTGGTAAAGGGGGTAATTTGTAATTGGACCCAGGGTCAGAAAGGGGGTCCAGGAGCCAAAGGAAGGGGGCCCAGAAAATTCCTCAGATTTTATATTTTCCAATCTCATTCAGACTCACAACCCACAGCGATGCTGGGGGCATTACCATGGGCACATGGCAGTGACTACTGCCACAAGCCATACACTCCAGACCCAGGAATGCATACGTTCCTTAACACTGTTGATGGAAGATGGTGGCTGAGTAACCCTCTCTGCTGGCAGCTCTTGCCCAAGGTCGGTTCTAATCTTATTGTAAACATGATAAATAGGAACCGAATGCCTGGCAAAGGGAAGAAAAGATCGCGGAGAAGCCTTGGCACAGAATGCTGTTAAGAGGAGGGAAGTTTGAGAAAGAAGGGAAAAGAAACAACAGAGAATCGCAAGCTTCCTCCCCTCCCCCATCATTGGCCCAGAGCACGTTAGTCAATCTTACAGTGGGGAACAACAGCTCTGTGAATCAACCCTGTGGTGCCATTTTTTCCAAGAAGCCCATTGAAAACAACTTCTTGTACTTGTTAAGAACTAATTGGCCCTGATTAGGCCACGGCATGGCAGAAAAGACACTATCTCCGATTGGGAAGAAATGACTGCAGAGAAGCCCTTGTACAGGCAGCTGTGAGGTAGAAGGAGCAGTCAAAAAAAGGAGAAAGCAGAAACAGTTGAAACTTGAAAGCTTCCTCTCGCCCCCCCCCCAGAACTTGCAAGGTGCTGTGAGTACTAAAAATAAATCTGTTTCACCTGCTAGAGCGGCTGTAAGAGAACCTGTTGATAAAACAATTATGCAAGAGACTGAAAGCATCTTACCCGCAGTAAAGTGGCCTGAAGGGAGAAAGCTTCATTCTCTAAAGAGGAAGGCAGACAACCAAAAGGAGTGTTGTGCCCTTCCAACACAACCTGAATTTAACCTTGTGCTCCAACAACTTAGTGAAATATGTGTTACCTCAGCTGAGACCCTGCTGTTGATACTGGGAAGACTGAATGGCGTGGAGAAACAACTTGAATCTGTAATACAAGCTTTTGCTCAATTAGATATTAAGTGGCAGACTTGGACGAAAAAAAATTGAGGATGCCATGACTGAGTCATCTTCTTTAGCACAAGTCCATAATCATGATATTCAGCCGAAGGCGCCACAGAAAATTCAAAGAGTACTGCAAACTAACCGGTTTTTAATAAATCTGCCTAGAGACCATATTTTTCGCTGGTCTAATAAGGAAAAGATCCTAACTTCCCTCACCAAACTTTTGAACTGTTCCGTAAGTCCATCAGAATTAGACTTACCACTTTCTGCCAACACAGCTGGATTGGATGAGATTGTTATTGGATTTCAAAACAGCAAGTATACCTTCTCAATTATTTCACATGGTACAGCGTTTGAGCAAACTTGATATTATCCCTCAACGTGTCTTTCAGGAGTTTGGAAATAAGAAGTTATTTAAAAGTAAAGGATGTAGCCAAGATGATATTAGGAAAACTGAGGCCTGGAAGGCCAAGAGGGCATCCAACTCTACAAGGCATTATAAGCTCTCACCAGTCCAATGCAAAAAATTGGAAAGTATTCAAACCACTGAAAAGGAGGGGCTGGCAACATTGATAAATAAACTGGATAAATTTCTGGATGATAGGAGAAATAAATTGGACAGAACCAAACTAAAATTAAGGAAAGGAAGTGATATCATAGATTTGGAAAGCCCCACTCAACAAGCTCCATCTTTTAGAACTTACATAAATGCTAACCTAGATGTTCCAGATCTGGACAGTGAAATCAATAAAGAGATTGGAAGAGTAGCTGAATTTATTACCGAGCCCTCTCCCTCTCAGGTGTTTAGAGAGGAAGTAAATAAGACAATGGTCATGCACCCTGGGTCTGTGTTGGCAGCTGATCCACACTTCAACACCATTACTGCCATACTTGCCCCAGATCTGCTGCACTCACTTTGTCCCTCTTAGTCTGATTTGGATTCTACCAAGGAAATGATGATGGAGATACCAGTAGAGTCAGAACAGAAGAAGAAGGCTTCACCTAGACTTCATCAAGTGCTCACAAATTTACAACATGGCCATATGGACATAAATCAGAATTCACTTACAGATCCTGAACAGACACCTGACTCTGCCTCATTCCAGATGGCACAGATTCACCAACAAAAAGTTGATGAGCACCTGGATGTTTCTTTAAACCCAACAGGCCTTCTGACCTCTACTGCCATTGTGGCATCTCCTGGAGCTGACCGTCAGACCAACGCTGGAGCCCAGGTCGATGGCCCCACTGTAATAGTAAATCCTAATGGTTCAATTTATGTTTTGGAACCAAATTTACAGGGAGATCAATGGATAAATAAGAATACTCAGAGTTCTCATGTTCTGTCATCTGAGACAAGTATAGATTCAACAATTAAGGAGATGGAAGTGAGTGAGAACATCCAGCTACCCAAGACTGCACCTATAAATTCTCAATGACATTTAATAGGCCAGTGTAGAAGTAAGGCTAAATTCATAACATGGAATGTAAATGGTTGGTTTGGTTCTTCTGGTACCCTTCCATAAGAGAATTTTTAGCTAGCAAGGATGTTATAATGCTATAAGAAACTTGGATTGTTGGAGAGTTGTCATATAATGGTTTTCATGCATACTTTGAGGGGGCTTTGCCCAGTTCTGGGCGTGGCAGGAACAAAGGGGGACTGTGTGTGGTGATTGCAACCTCATTATGTGCTTCGGTTAGGAAGTTGCATTCATATAAGAACTATGCTATGGCCGTTTTGATTCAATTTTCTCAGTATGAACTATTAATAATCAATGCATATCTGCCCCCTATGCCCCTTGCATATCTAGCAAGGCCTGCCAAGATTTTGGACTGACGATCAGCCTTAAGAAAACATAGGTCATGGTTCAGGATGTGGACTCACCTCCCTGCATTACAATCTCTGCACATGAACTGGAGGTTGTCCATGACTTTGTGTACCTTGGCTCAACGATCACAGACACTCTTTCTCTCGATACCGAGCTAAACAAACGTATCAGTAAAGTGGCTTCCACGTTCTCCAGACTCACAAAGAGAGTCTGGTCCAACAAGAAGCTGACGGAACATACCAAGATCCAGGTCTACAGAGCTTGCGTCCTGAGTACACTTTTGTACTGCAGCAAGTCATGGACTCTTCGCTCACAACAGGAGAGGAAACTGAACGCTTTCCACATGCGCTGCCTCCGATGCATCCTTGGCATCACCTGGCAGGACAAAGTTCCAAACAACACAGTCCTGGAACGAACTGGAATCCCTAGCATGTATGCACTGCTGAAACAGTGACGCCTACGTTGTCTCAGTCATGTCGTGAGAATGGATGATGGCCGGATCCCAAAGGATCTCCTCTATGGAGAACTCGTGCAAGGAAAGCGCCCTACAGGTAGACCACAGCTGTGATACAAGGACATCTGCAAGAGGGACCTGAAGGCCTTAGGAGTGGACCTCAACAAGTGGGAAACCCTGGCCTCTGAGCGTCCCGCTTGGAGGCAGGCTGTGCAGTTTGAAGAGACACTTGGCCAACAGACTGAGGCAAAGAGGCAAAGAAGGCAGGCCCATAGCCAGGGAGACAGACCAGGGACAGACTGCACTTGCTCCCGGTGTGGAAGGGATTGTGACTCCCGAATTGGCCTTTTCAGCCACACTAGACGCTGTTCCAGAAACACCATTCAGAGCGCGATACCATAGTCTTTCGAGACTTAAGGTTGCCAAGGTTGCCAACAACTTACTTACTACTTAACACTGTCACATCTGGGAGGAAACTGGCCTGCTGCAATAGTTCTTTGGCTTGTGAATCCACTTACCATGAAGGAGTATATAGTAGCTCAGCAACACAGCTGCGGGACTGCAAGTGCTGCAGAAGTCTGTTTTGTTGTACACAGGACACTTTTCATTCTAGTGTGTTTACATTGCTACTGATACATTGCTACTGATCTCCTGCAACAATTTTCTATATTTGAAAGATTTTAGAGAGACTTAGGAGTGTGTCTGGTTTTCTGTATTACTGTATCTAGCTGCCAACGCCAGGCAGTCAGGTAGACCTGAGCTCTGCATTGGGAAGACTGGTAGACCAGGCTCCAAGGCTATTCCAGCTGTTGCCACCTTCCTCCTGCCTGTTTTATCCCCATTCTGCCCACCCCCATTGCCGCCCCCTAACTGTCACCCCCTCCCTCTTTGGGAAGGGGTCCAAAAGAAACTTCTTACCCCCTGATAAAATTCCTCCCAGAGGCCCTGGTGTATGTGGGGGACAAATAGCACTAGCTGGCCCCATTCCCCACCAGCACGTATCTATTAGTTCCATTCTCCAACCTCCATAGGCCCCCCCCCCAAGCTGTAAACACATAGGATCTGTAAATCTATTTGGGAACCCTGCTGCAACCTTCAACTTATGCAGAGGTTGTGAGTGGAGCAACTCTCACTCCCATTCCTGTGTTGACCAAATGTGTGGAATTGAAAAAGGGATTAGGTTCTGCAGGCTTCCTTTGGCTATTAAGAGTAACTAAGAATTGGGGAAATCCAATCCAGGCAAACCCAGATTTCCACAATTAAGTTACTCAGCAACCAATCAACCAATTAAGTTACTTTCAGCCAATCTTTGATCAATAGTGGTTGCTGCAAGAAGACATGCTTGTTACTTTATAGCTATAAATACAAGTCCATATCAGCCCATGTTCTGTGACTTTCTTCTTTATCATTACATCAACTAGATAGGCAAGCAGACTCTGAACACTGCACTTTGACTTTGAGCTCCTTTGCTCTCATACGGAGGAGGTTGTGCTCCATCCAAGAATAAACATTGGCCCCAAAGTAATTTCAGACTTGCTCCTGTATCTTCTGCCTCATTTGTCAAGGTGACAAAGGGAAAACTGAAAATGTTCTTAATGCCCCAGTCTTCCATCTTGTTGTAGCATAGCAGTCTAATCATATTACACAAGCTTTTCAAGTAACTAATCACTGCTACTTTGTTTTACTGTGAACTGGCAGGCCACTGTTGAGTAACTGGATTAAGGCAGGGATGTGCCGATCTACCAAGGTGAAATTTGAGTCGAGTTCCAAGTCCCCGCCTCCTTTGACTCCACTCATGCATCCCCATCCCATCTGTGAACAAAAGCGTTGCTGTTCGTTGAGTGAGTGCAGCAGCAGAGTTTGAGTCTACACTTGTTCCTGAGAAGAACTCTTGCGTCCTGAGTCACTTCCAGTTTCAAAAAAACATATCACTTGAGTCTGCATGACTCTGGGAAAATGCATGTTTGGTGTCTCAAGTCCAAGTCTTATGAGTCGAGTCGTGCATCCCTGGATTAAGGCATGTTCTCGCAGAATGATATATAGGTGTACATTATTCCACAGGAGCCTTAGGCCAGCAGTGCTGTGTAGGTCATATGGTGACTCTATTTCTTTCCCATCTTGTATGGTGACGGTCTGGGTAGAAGCTTCCTTTAAAAGCCAGTTGTGGCATAATCTCTCTCCTCTTGAGCACATATGAACACATCCAGACAAGAGAGCCTGCTAGTTTCCAATATGGGGAACTGCTCAGAGTCAAACTGCATTTAACAGGTTAAATGCGGCAACCTGTATTTAACCTGTAACTCTTGTTTTCAAATGGTCACCTAGGCAAACTGCTCTCCTGTGTTCCCAGCTGGAAAGTTTCATAATAACTCTTGTCTAGGCCATATGCTCATTGGGAAAGAAATGAGTGACAAAAAGGTGCTTGCCTACCAGGTACTGGCAAATTAGATCTTATGTGTCTTGTAAAGGTTTTAGTATGCAAATTTATCTAAAATAATATAACCTCAATGTACAGAAAAACCCAAGCATGTCCTTTTAATGTCTGGATTGTCATCTGCTTGTTTTGTCATCTGGTTGTTTTCAATTCTTTGTTTTCAGAAACCTTTATTCTAGTTTCTTTTTCTTGGCCTCATGCCTACATTGAATACTGAAGCTGCCAATTAGGGATGCTTAGGTTTTCAAAGAAAGATACTTGATGAGAAGTACTGTATAGCTAAAGTGACAGGTGTGCTGGTGCTCCTTGACTTGGAGAAGTGATAAATGATGACAGAGTTTTGGTGATTGATTCAAGCAGGAGGAAGGCTGAAATAAATGGTTATAAGCTGAATGTCTTGGGTTCAACTATAACAGTTACCAGGCAGTTTTTAATCCCCTCATGCTATCATTCTCTATTTATTTTAGGGGCTAACTTTGTAACTCGAAAAATTAGCCGTTCAGTCGCTAAGATCCACCTGGGACAACTGGAATCTTTCAGTTTGGGCAATCTGGATGCCAAGAGAGACTGGGGTCATGCCAAGGACTATGTTGAGGTATGTTGCTGATGAAATGTCATCTTTAAAACAGTGCTTATCTGTGTCTTATCATTTTGGAGAAAATATATGGCCTGCAGGGGGTACACCTATAAGTATTGCTCTCAACATGTCTCGGTAATATAGGAAGCTACCCGTTGCATCACCTGAATGTAACAGACAGATCTTTAGAATGATTTTCCTTCCTGAATTCCAGTTCATATCACTCCCTCTTTTGGGGGCACTAATCATGTTTCCTGTTGATTGTTTCTGCCTTTACCCATCCCAGTCCTTCCTCTTCTGGAGTGTTTTAAACATAAAATTATGTATGTTTGTTATATATCTCCTGGATTTAACTTTTCGTGCCAATCTTAGCTTTATTGGAAATGAAGAGTGGAGTTTATTTAGCAATACCAGTTTGTTTTCAAGTGTGTTGGCTACCCTATAGAATGTACTCAGCTGAGGTCTCTTCCAAAAATGCATGTTGCTGATATAAGTAATATTATAGATACTTCACATGTTCTGTGGCTGTTCCAAAATTGTTCTGAAACAATTCCTATGCTGAGGGACCGCTTTCTCCCATTCTGGCCCACCCTCTTAGGTCATCTGAGGGGGCTTTCCTGCAAGTGCTGCCTTTCTCCCAAATTAAGGGGATGGCAGAACAGGGGTGAGCCTTCTCAGTAGTGGCACCACAATTACGGAACTCTCTTCTGGAGGAACTGAGATCTACTCCCTCACTCACGGCATTTCGGTGATGGCTCCAAACATTTTTGTTCTGTATGGCATTTGGAGGTTGTCTGCCTCCTGTGCCTCTGTAGCAGTTCCTTGAGTGTAAGTAGTTTGCCCTTTTCCAATTTGGTTTTATTTATTTTTTGTGATTTTACTTTTTTTATATTGTACATTTTTAGTTATTAATTGAAAGCCATCTTGGGCATCTGCTTCAGCAGAGGAAAGGCAGGATAGAAATTTTTTAAATAAATAAATAGAGGCAGTCTTGACTGTCTCGCTCCCTAGAGATTAACCCTTCTGCATAATAGCATCTTGTTAATTCCTAGAAAACTAGAATATGTGAAATTCCTAAAAGACAATCTAAAAATGGAAATAAACTATTGTTGCAGGATTTAACGGATTGGGAAACAAAATGTCAAAGTTTAACATTGTAGTGTAACTGCTGTGGAATGCAGGAAATGTGAATAGTTTTGTGAGCTTTTTAGAAACTTTATTGTCTCTTATTACAAAGCATGGAAAGACTTTTCAGCATCTTTTTCATTCCTATATTTAAGTCTTTCTAATACACGGCAGAGGCTTGCTGGTTTTGGCTGACTTTGGTAAATATGCCAAATATGGCATACATATATATATATTTGTATAGGCTTTTCTGTAGAACAGTGTATGCTAACCTAGGGCCAAGTTAGATGTGTACTACATTGTGTTAATAAGAGGCATTCTAATTACAGCAAATGTCTCTTTAAAAAAAGAGTGTGTGAGAGAGATGGGAGAATACTAATTGGGACCATGATGCTCATGGAGGAATTGGTTTTCTGTCATAAGAACATAAGAACAGCCCCACTGGATCAGGCCATAGGCCCATCTAGTCCAACTTCCTGTATCTCACAGCAGCCCCACCAAATGCCCCAGGGAGCAAACCTGATAACAAGAGACCTCATCCCGGTGCCCTCCCTTGCATCTGACATAGCCCATTTCTAAAATCAGGAAGTTGCACATATACATCATGGCTTGTAACCCGTAATGGATTTTTCCTCCAGAAACTTGTCCAATCCCCTTTTAAAGGTGTCCAGGCCAGATGCCGTCACCACATCCTGTGGCAAGGAGTTCCACAGACCAACCACACACTGAATAAAGAAATATTTTCTTTTGTCTGTCCTAACTCTCCCAACACTCAATTTTAGTGGATGTCCCCTGGTTCTGGTGTTATGTGAGAGTGTAAAGAGCATCTCTCTATCCACTTTATCCTTCCCATGCATAATTTTGTATGTCTCAGTCATGTCTCCCCTCAGGCGTCTCTTTTTTAGGCTGAAGAGGCCCAAACGCCGTAGCCTTTCCTCATAAGGAAGGTGCCCCAGCCCAGTAATCATCTTAGTTGCCCTCTTTGCACCTTTTCCATTTCCACTATATCCTTTTTGAGATGCGGTGACCAGAACTGGACACAATACTCCAGGTGTGGCCTTACCATCGATTTGTACAACAGCATTATAATATTAGCTGTTTTGTTCTCAATACCTTTTCTAATGATCCCAAGCATAGAATTGGCCTTCTTTACTGCCGCCACATATTGGGTTGACACTTTCATCGACTTGTCCACCACCACCCCAAGATCTTTCTCCTGATCTGTCACAGACAGCTCAGAACCCATCAACCTATATGTGAAGTTCTGATTTTTTGCCCCAATGTGCATGACTTCACACTTACTTACATTGAAACGCATCTGCCATTTTGCTGCCCATTCTGCCAGTTTGGAGAGATCCTTCTGGAGCTTCTCACAATCACTTCTGGTCTTCACCACTTGGTAAAGTTTGGTGTCATCTGCAAACTTTGCCACCTGACTGATCACCCCTGTCTCCAGGTCATTTATGAAGAGGTTGAAGAGCACCGGTCCCAGGACAGATCCTTGGGGCACACCGCTTTTCACCTCTCTCCATTGTGAAAATTTCCCATTGATACCCACTCTCTGTTTCCTGGTCTTCAGCCAGTTCTCAATCCATGAGAGGACCTGTCCTCTAATTCCCTGACTGTGGAGTTTTTTCAGTAGCCTTTGGTGAGGGACCATGTCGAACGCCTTCTGAAAGTCCAGATATATAATGTCCATGGGTTCTCCCGTATCCACATGCCTGTTGACCTTTTCAAAGAATTCTAAAAGGTTTGTGAGGCAAGACTTACCCTTACAGAAGCCATGCTGATTCTCCCTCAGTAAGGCTTGTTTGTCTATGTGTTTTGAGATTCTATCTTTGATGAGGCATTCCACCATCTTACCCAGTATAGATGTTAGGCTGACTGGCCTATAGTTTCCTGGGTCCCCCCTCTTTCCCTTTTTAAAGATCATCGTGACATTTGCTATCCTCCAATCCTCTGGCACTGCGGCTGTTTTGAGGGACAAGTTGCATATTTTAGTCAAGAGATCAGCAACTTCATTCATAATTTGGGACACCAGTCTATCCCCTTAAATTAACTATGTGTTATAAGTAGCTGTTTTTGAGACATAGAGCAGATTTGGGGTTGATTTTCTGTGGAGATAGTGGTGTAATACGAACCTTTCCCACACCACTCATTGTTGTTCCAATTAGAATCCACATACACAGATTTTTTTGGGGGGGAAAAATAGGCATTTCTGGTAATAAGCACACCCGTTGCCAACATAAGCTGTCCTGTGTCTGCTAGGGCCCCTGAACAGTAATCACAAAAGCATGTTTCTTGATCATCGTAGGTATATGTCTGAGAAGCAAATTCTATAGTAATGATGAATAGCTTGCATATATTTAAAAGTGATTAATTCAAAGTACATTGGTATAGGAGGCAGCTTTTGATCCTTATAAGACATTGCATCTGGCTTTAACAGTAAACCTTAAAAACACAGATGAAAATAGCTGATATATTTGTATCGTTATCTGAATGAGTAACATTGAATAGTAAATTTGCTTGTTAAACCTAATTAATAGCAATGTGTATCCGTTACAAAACTTTTGATGTTAAAATATTTGGTGCCAGCAGGTAAATAGCATGATTGTATGAAAATGTAGTTAGGTTATACAGGTGCAGCCTATTTATCCACGGATTTTTTATCTGCGGATTTGTCTCGATGGGGTGGAGTGGGGTGGGGGTACTAAAAGTCACACACACCTTTGCCTCCTTGGCCCTGCACTGGCATCTCCTTCCAGGTGGCCCAAAACACTGCAAAAAGTCTCTGCCTCACCCAGGCAGGGAAATAGCCCTGGAGCCCTGGAAGAGGTTCTGTTTGCAAGGAACAGTAACATTCCTGGAACACCTGAGCCAGCAAAGAGGCTGAAAAGGGGAGGGGGGGGCGGAAAACCTCTGTAGCCAGAACACATGCAGCAAGATGGAGCTCGCTCTATCTCTCTCACTCACACACACACACACACACACACACACACACACACACATATATACAGGGGCAGGTGTGGTAGCAACAGAGGGGATTGCTTTAAAAAACCCAGGGAGTGTTTGCCGAATTGCCCCCCATGGTGCAGGCAATCACCGACACAGGCAAGCCTTCCCAGCAAGCAAAGCATGTGATTTAGCCTACAATCCTCTCCACACTTTCCTGGGAGTAAGCCCCATTGACTACAATGGGGCTTACTTCTGAGTAGAAACGCATAGGGCTGGACTCTTAAAAGCTCAGCGGGGCAGCTGGCAATGGGGAGGGCTGAGCACGGAGGGGAGGGGATTGATAACAGCTGCCTTAGTTTCTTTCCCTCCGGAAGTGTCAGGCTGCAGTGTATTTGCAGAACTCTATGGAATTTAGCACAACACGTTTTTGTTAATCACGCAGAGTCATGGAACGGAACTAACACGGATAAATAGGCTCCATCTGTATTTTGAATGGCAGCCAATTCCACTGTGGGTGGGAATGGATGGAATAAGTAGTATATCAGTGGTGCTGATATATGAATCTTCTGTGTCTTGTATTGTTCTGTGAAGATAATTTATCACTTTTTATTTGGTACACCACAATAAACCATCTGGTAGATATGTTCTAATACAAGTACAACAGTAAGCACTTAGCAGTCAATGATTCATTCCTGTACAATGTAAAAAAAAAATACCAGGACGTCATACAAATATCCTCACACACACCCAGGAGAGCCCTATTTCAAATTAATATAGATTCCCACAAACATTTAACTTGGAGCAAGGAGAAAGTACTTATCAATCTATTATCAACTTCTTATTTCTCAGCATTTAAATACTAATATCAAAATAATGAAGGAATATAATTTGAAGACAAGTTGTAACAAGATAGTTTGCAAATATGCAGCTTATTAAAAAGTTGATGTGGGAACAACATTAAAAGTGGTTCACATAAAACTAATTGCCAGAGTATCCATGTGATATTGCCTTATGTGGTCACAGTCTACCTTTTTTGTAAGAAGTGAGGCTAAGTTGATTCTGAACATCTTCTGAGTTCTCGGGCAGTTTCTATGCTTAGTCAACTATATGTATAATATAGCCACCGTGGTTGTATTTCCTTATAGTTTTATGTATTTCCTTTGGAACAGTGTATGTTCCACATACAACGTGTTGGCTGTATGTGAAATAATTTCAGTGGTTAGCTGGATGATTCCCCCATGACTATCATGCTATATTTTTATTTTTGTTTTGAATACTGTTACTTCCTCTTGTAGATTATCTACTATTGTTTCTACTTTCTTATTTTTATTATCAATTTGCCTTCAAGAAATCTGTCCAGCTTCTTGCGTTCTTATAATACAGTACAGTATCCTCACTATTATTTCTTTTCCTATTCTTCCTATAATTAATAATAATAATAACAACTAGGTATTTATATACCGCCTTTCTGTCATCAGATTACTCCTCTGACTTTATTCAAGGCGGTTTACATAGGCAGGCGTTTCTAAATCCCTCAAGGGGATTTTTACAATCATAGAGGTTCTCTCTTTCAAGAACCAACAACATTTCAGAATGGATCTTCCTGGTTTGGTCTCACTTCTGGCCTCCAGTTCTCCCAGGCAGGCTGACAAGCAGCTCCATCTCTCACATGGAGGGCAGCCAAGACGCTTCTTGCTCACACCAAGAGCAGGTGGAATCACTCAGCTGGGCTTGTCAGCTGCTTCAAGGTCTCACCATTCTCAGCGGTTCAGGGAGCTGCCAGTGTCCTCGAACTGGCGACCTTCTGATGTTATCTTCTGGCTGACAGAGGCTCTGGCTAGACCAGACCTCCTGCCCAGACCACTTATTGCTATCAATTAAAATATACAATGTAGTTTTATTATTAGTTGCCTTAGAGCCCAATCCTGTGGGCCGCGGCATGGTTACATGCCGTAGACCACATTGCAAATGTGCCGTAAGACACGTTTGTGGGGCTCACCACTGGGCTCCCGTTGGAGCTAGCCCAGCGCTGGCCGCAACTGAGCTAGCGTGTGGCGGTCGCCTGGGTTCCGCGGCTCGGCGGTCTCCCGGACCGCCAGGCTGCAGAATGGGAGGCAGGGGCATGGCTGGGGGCGTGGGGGAGGCATTCTGGGGAGGGCGGAGGCATGACAGGGGGCGGGCAGGAGGTGTGTCGGCGGGAGGGAGAGAGGCGGATCCGCAGAGCTGAGCTCCACAGAATCCAGGTCGCTCATGGAGGGCTGCACGCCCTACACAAGTGCCTTTAGCACCGACCTTTTGGTTGGCGCTAAAGAGAGTAGCCCCATTGCGGGGCTGCTTCCCTTACTTGGGGGAAGGGGACGAACGTCCCCTTCTCCCGAGGTGCCTCCCACAGTAGCACGGGAGGCACAGGATCCAGCGGCAGCCCTCCAAGGAGCCGCCGAGCCTGGGTGCTGCGGGCAGCTCAGGATTGGGCTGCCCCATGGGAGTTTGCTTAGGGCCCAATCCTATCCAATTTTCCAGTGCCAGTGCAGCTGTGTCAATGGGGCATGTACTGCGTCCTGTGGTGGGGAGGCAGTCACAGAGGCCTCCTCAAGGTATGGGAACATTTGTTCCCTTACCCTGGGTCTGCATTGCAGCTGCACAGGTACTGGAAAGTTGGATAGGATTGGGCCCTTATTGTGCCCTTAGAACTCTTTGAATTCAAAATTAGAAGTATTAGATATTTATAATATTTAAAATTATAAATATTAGAAAAGAAAATTGAGGTGTCTTTAGCCCCTTAAATGTTTTGCACGTTTTGCCAATGTTCATGATAAGGTTCTAAACAGAATTCCTGATTATACAGGTATAGCTATCTTAATACATGAGCATAAATTCACTTTGGTGAACAGGAATGCTTATTTGAATTTTTCTTGCGTTGCTTCATGGAGTAATATCTATAATATTATTTACATCATACATAACACTGTGTAACAGAATTTAAACAATTTTGTCTTTATCTTTTTTTTCTCCTATTCTTTATTAATTTTGATGCAAAGATTTCAGAAATGCCACTATTTTGGGCATAGCATCAATTGTTTATCCACGATGAATGATATGCAGTTGTATAATATGGTGTGTATTACAATACATTAAGCAATAGGTTAGATTAAAACAAAAAAATTATTATAACTAAAAAAGTTTTGATGATTAAAAAGAACTGTATAAGAAACATTAAAAATTAAATACAGTATAAACAATTTTTATGTTACACAGTATAATAAAAGGCAGTATCAATGAAAGATATGAGCTTAACCAAAAGCTTGAGTAAACAAAAAAGTCTTCATCAAATATCAGAAGGATACCAGAGGGGACCAACAATTTCCATGAAATGGGAACTAGGGGGTCATATCCCTGCCATTCTCTGTCTCATATCCCTGCCGATCACACCTTTCGAAGGAGGGGGAATGAGGAGCAGGGACCTAGCTGATGGCTGGGTGGGCAGATTCATGTTGGGAGAGGTGGTCCTTCAATATCTTTGTCTAGGCTGCTTATGACTTAACAACCAGCAAAACAGATGTTGGATGGGAGTAATGTGATCCCATGCACAAGCCTCCACTAGGGCCCATGCTTCAACATTTTGGGCCTGCTGTAGTTTCTGAATGAAGCAGCTGTTCATTGGCTAGAGTCAGAACTGAGGTATCCGAGGGATGCAAAAGGATAACAGAAGGAAAATTAGCTGACTTGAGGGCAGAAAAGCCAGACAGATAATGCCAAAATTAGGTTGATTCGCAGCATGCAGACTAGCAGGTTCACATTTTATTTCAGCTATTTGGGGCACATTGACAGAATATAGTTAACAAACATTGGTGTAGCAATTAAACTCTGACTTAAATGTTGTATCAATGATTTTCTCCTTCTTTCACTGCAGAATACAATTTTGTCGTTCATGTTCACATAAATACATTGATTGAGACACATATGTGATTTCTGGCTTTGTGCCACCAGAGAAAGTTATGTTGTGTGAGGGAATGAAAGTAATTTGGAGGATACGAGTTCAGATTCCTGTCAGTAGACTATAAAGAAAACCATTTTCTTGCTTGTTGTGGCCACTTTCTTGTATATGGAATATGTGTGAGTGATTGGCCATAAGAGAGGAAAAGAAGAATAATGTAGGCCATACTTACTTTAGACATGAATAAGTTCTGTATTTGGAAGTGCATAATTGAGGCAAGAAAGTGGCTTTAATGATAATACATGGATCTCTGTCTAATGCAAATCATATGGCATTGATTTACAATGCACTAGAGTTGTGTCTTCAAGTAAGTGTTGCTAATAACCTCTTTCTTCAAGAAAATTATCTTCATCTGTTTCATAGCTACTGTAGCACGTTGCCTTTGTGCAGCTCTACTCCCAAATTTGAATAATGGAGTTGTAAACAAAATCAGATATCTGTTTCTGCAGAGCTCTCTTCAGCTTTCTGTTTCATTACATTTGGGGTGTGTGTGTGTGTGTCTGTCTGAGGGAGAGTGAGAGAGTGGGGCAGTTGGGTGAATTATAAAGTTAAAAACATGCTTTCCTCAGCAAAAGCCATCTGGTTTAGTTTCCTGTGCCTCAACAACTGTACATCTATTATCAAGGCTACTCCCTAATTTCCTAATGGTTTGGTAATACTGGTGATCTTAAAACATTGTTGAAATGGTTAGACTGAGGATTTCTTTGAAGTATAAAGTTTCCCAATTGAGAAATTAAGAATTATTGACATATTTTGAAGACTGATGAATTATTTCATTATTAACCAGAATGCATTATCTTGAAAATATACCAAGTATAGGTATGTTCTTATAAGAGGCTTCTTCCTTATACTATCCAAAACTGAGTTTCATGGGACAGCATTATATATTGTACTTGAACATATTTAAAATAGTTTGTTTAGCTGTCATTGTATTATATTTTTACTTTGTATTTTATTTGGGTAAAGGATTGAAATATCTGAAAATCAGTTAAGT
Organism: Tiliqua scincoides; assembly: GCF_035046505.1. Classification (NCBI taxonomy): domain Eukaryota; kingdom Metazoa; phylum Chordata; class Lepidosauria; order Squamata; family Scincidae; genus Tiliqua; species Tiliqua scincoides. The sequence continues at coordinate 83,118,748 of NC_089824.1, read as the reverse complement.
AAAGCTAATCAGAGTTTGATTATGGTTTTGCCTTTTTGTTTGTTAGATAGTTGATGGTAGGTTTGTCAGAACATTTTCTCTTCTGTGCTTTCTTTAGTACTGAGCTAGTGCAGCATACTGGCTAAGACAGGGGTCGGCAACCTTAAATACTCAAAGAGCCATTTGGACCTGTTTTCCGGAGGAAAAAAAACTTCAGGAGCCACAAAACCCTTTTGACATCTAAAATGAAGATAACACTGCATATATAGTTTTGTTTTTTTACCTTTATGCTCATTTTTATAATATAGCCCCCTCTTGTAGCTTTTAGTTAGTTTTGTCATACATTCTTGTCCTGTGTTTTCAGACGCCTGGTCCTCTATGGTGTTTTGCCTGATTCCAAGGCCATTCTCTGCCTGGAGAATTATGCCCACTTTAAGCAAATTAGCTCCCCTTCTTCCCCCCAACAAATGACCCTGGTTCTGCCCTGCACTCCTGCTGGACCCCACCTCCAGGGTAGCTTGCCTGTTCAACCTGCAGAGGTCCTCTCTCCTGCCAGCAGCCTCCCACCACTACAGCAGACCCTTGGTCCTCAGCAGGTCTTGGGCACAGCAGCCACACACCAAAGTCCAGTGTCTCCAGCAGTCCTTTAGTCACAAAGTCAGTCAAAGTATCCAGGGCAGAGTCCAAAGTCAATAAGCAAAGTCACAGTCCAAGGTCAGATTCCAAAGTAAGACAGTCAAATCAGAGTATCCAAGTCAATAAGGCAAGTCAGTCTCCTCTTCAACCTGCACTCCTTCTCCAACCCACACCCACCTTCCTGCCTTGCGTGCTCCTTATATCCCTGAGGGCCCTATTGCCTTCAAGTGGCTGCAGCTGTGCAGCACACTCTGCTGTATGCCCAGGCCTTACCCTTAAAGGGGCCACTGTTGACACCACATCTACCTCCTCACCAGATCTTCCAGGATTCTAATACATATGTCGGTTATGACATCTGCTTATCTTACATGGATACTAAAGAACTCCCCCCACCTTCCAGAGGCACCCTGCTGGAAGGAAAAAAAGGACACAGACTCCAGAGGTGGGGAAGAGAAGAAGCCAGAGCAGGGGGGGAGGTGGGGGGAAGCCACAGGCCAGCTTCTGCCCTGCCTGCCTGCCTGTCCTCCCTCACTCAGGCTGCAACCCTCTCCACACTATCCTGGGAGTAAGCCCCATTGACTACAATGGGACTTCTGAGCAGACAAGTTGGTTGGAGCTCTCAGGTTGCAGTCCTCTCCACACTTTCCTGGGAGGAAGCCCCACTGACTACTTGTGAGTAGACCTGCACAGGAGGGGGCTGAGGCTACAGCCCTCCACACCTTCCTGGGAGTAGCCCAGGGACTACAGCAGGGCTTGCTCGAGAACAGACCTGCCGGGCGCGGCTCCAAGGCTGCCATCCCAGGCACCCTTTCCTGGGAGTAAGCTTCATCCGCAGTAATGGGGCTTACTACTGAGTAGACACACAGGATGTCTCCTCAGCTGTGGAGGAAAAGCCTCTCCTTGCACTGAGTGGGAACCTGCTCAGGGAAAGGCGGGCTGCAAGGGCTCGCAATGGCTGAGGAGGAGGGCGTCCTGCTGGAGAGTTGGGGAAGGGAAAAACAGGGAGCTTAAGCCTGCAGAGTGGGCAAAATTGAAAAGGGAAACCAATGTGGGGCAGGTGGGGGTGAAGGGAGAGGAGGGCAGTGAGCTCAGGGGGCAGAGGGAAGCAGCCTGCCCTCCCAACACAGGTGCCTCCTGTTACCCCCTTTGCCACTTTCACCGGGAGAAGCCGCAGCAGACAGCTGAAAGAGCCGCATGCGGCTCTAGAGCCGCAGGTTGCCAACCCCTGGGCTAAGAGGTTGAGCTGCAAATCTGGTCATCCCTGTTTTGGAATTCACTAGGTAGCTTTAGATCAGGCATCTTCTCTCAGCCTCAGCTCCCCAGCTGCAATATGATGATAGTACTACCTACGTGCCTTTCAGGGTCTTTGCAAGGATTATGTTAACATGATACAAGTGAAGTACTTTGCACATTCAAAAATGCACATTTTGTGCTGCTGAGAGCTGGCACTGGGTTCAGGGCAATGTGCCTGATTCCCTTCCTCCCTCCTAAAGTTTCCTACAAACCAGATGTTTATTTTGTATGACTGGACCTCCTGGAAGCCTGGGTCCTGGGGATTTTGCCCCGTCCCCCCACTCCACAGGCCTGTGCACACTATACAAATGCTAAGTATTAGTAGTATTAATTATCTGATCTAGCTAAGGAGATCCACACTTGCAGGAAGCCTCTGCAGGTACATTAACCTGGTAGACTAGAAACAACAGCCAAGAAGCTGGTTTCTGTCGAATGTACATATTGTCTGTCCACATTGTGTTGCTTTCAGTGAGTGCTTTCCTTACAGGAGAAGAAAGGTAGAATACAAATAACAAATATGAAGAATGCAAATAAATGGAGTAGAGATTTGAGGTCATGTCCTCATATATATTTTGGCAAAACTGGCCATGCATAAATACTTTTTAGAACACAACTAGAGTTGGTTTTGTTGGACATTTGAAGCCGCTTGACAGTCAGTGAAGAAAATGGAAAATACATTTTAATGGACTGAATTATGGTGTCAAAGCCCCTTCTGTTGTATAATATTGCATATTATAGTAGATAAGAAAATCTCTCAACAAAATAACCCATTTTTCAACATTGTACATGAAACATATGATTCTTCAGTGTCAGGGAACATTCCCCAAATCTACAGGGTATACTTAATATGCCACTTCTAGTTTAAATACTTGCATTTTCAGATGTAGGTGTTCTGGGATGTGGCTTGACCTAACAAATAATCTTAATGATCCAAAGATAGAGCAGCTGAACTTTCCAACTGGACTACTTTGGCAAGTTTTAAACTTATCTCAGGGGACCAGAAGCTCTGGTTACCAGGATAAGTATGTGAAGAAATTTTATTGCTGTCAAGCATATTACTGCATTTTGTTCTTACTTTCTAGAAGTCCATCTATTCCTCCTCTCTCCCTGTTCTCTCCTCCCATATCAGATTACAAATTTTACAGAAACATTGCACACAAATGAAGTATGTACGCAAATAACCTTCATGCAAAACAAAGCAAATAACATCTTCATGCGAACATGGAACACATGACTTATCCATAGGTAGAGCCATCTGTGTGTGTAGTGGTTTACACAGGGTAAAAGACAAGTCCCTGCCCTTAGGTACAATTTATTTTTTAAAATTTAAATTATGTCCTGCCTTTTTCCCCATACTTCAGAAGCACACTAGGCGGCTTACAACAGAAATACACAATAAAAAAATGGAAGATTAGAAACTGACTCAAGGGAGATGGCAGAGGGAGAGAAAATGAATACAAACATTTCAGTTAAGGGCCCAATCCTATGCTTCCTCGTGTAGAGCCCTGGAAGCTTCAATGGGTCTACTCAGATTTGGCCAAGCTCTTTACCTGGTGCAGAATTGAGAAGGGTTGGGCTCCATGGCTAAGGAGGGCTATAGGATTTGGCAGCAGCTTCTCCTGCCATCCTCACCCACTCCTAGACCCGAACCACCTTCTGGCCCTCCCACTTTTCCTCTCCCTCATTCCACCAGAGCCCAATTCATTCAGCGCTGCATTTAATGTATTGTTTTCACTGTTGTCCTTTTTGTATTTATAAATGATTGGAACTGATTCTCTGGACTATTAGGAATGAAAAACTGCCCTCGCAAACATCCACAATTCCTTTGGAAGGCCCATCTGTCCCTCTGATAGTCTGATAACTGCTCTGATACACTCAGCAGTGAGAAACTGAAGGTTTACAAACTCTGTATTCAGTTGTAAATGCAGATGGCTAGAATATTCAATTTTTTTAATTAAGATAATGAAAATTAACAAACAAACCCAGAAAAACTTGAACATACAATAACACAGTTACCAAGTCTAAAACATATAACAAACCAACAAGAAAAAGCAAACAAAAAATAAAAATAAAGACAGATATTGAAAGTTATGTAACTAATATGGAGTCCTAAATCCAAATTGTTCTTTGTTCTTCTGAAAAATCATATTAAGTATCACATCTTAAACAGTCTGTTGCAGTGTTTCTCAAATTGTGGGTTGGGACCCACTAGGTGGGTCACAAGCCAATTTCAGGTGGGTCCCCATTCATTTCAATATTTTATTTTTAATATATTAGACTTGATGCTATCTTGGTATGTGACTACATTTGGGGAATGTTGCAGACCTGTATTTTTAATGAGCTACTATGTATATTCTTTTAACAATGATAGTCAATGGGACTTACTCCTGGGTAAGTGTGCATAGAATTGCATCCTAGGATTGCCAAAAAAATTTCTGCTTGAGGATGTCACTTCTGGTGACATCACTTCCAGTGGGTTCTGACAGATTCTCATTCCAAAAAGTGGGTTCCAGTGCTTAATGTATGGGAACCACTGGTCTATTGGTTATTTCTGAAAGACTTTCTCAGATTGCTCTAAAAACCCAATTTTTTCCTGTTTTGCTCTATATCAATTATTTAATTATCCATTCTTTATTTTATTTTCAACAAAAAAATTTATCTTATTATTATTATTAATAGTATTTATATACCGCTTTTCAACAAAAGGTCACAAAGTGGTTTACAGAGAAAAATCAAATAACTAGTGACTCCCTGTCCCAAAAGGGCTCACAATCTAAAATCAAATACAATCTATATCAAATATCATCATCAAATCCATAATTCATTAAACCAATTTTCCCCTTCATGCACAGGAAGTCCATGAATGGTTTTGTTACCAAAAGGGCTGTTTTGTTTAGGGGGGAATTATTACACTACCCTTTTTGGAATCTCAGGATCGCAGGCTGGATAACAAGATGGCGTAATGCAGAGAAATTCCCTTTAGCTTAAAGAGAAGACTGGAAGAAAGATAACTTTTAATAAAAGATTATAGCTTTATTACAAAAGCACAAAGGTAAACATAATGCACATGTTAAAAGTGGTAAATATATGTTCCTTTGTTCTAGTACTTGAATCCAGTGTACCTAGCTTTCATGGTGGTTGCGTGTGGAGAGTATTTGGTGCATCCGAGGAAATTAGAAAAAGGGAAGGTTGTAGGGAAGGATTTTAGTGGTCCCTGGTCTGCCAAACCCAGTTGCTGACTAAAGATGGGGAGAGAAGGGGAGAAAAAAGGGAAAGAGTTCCAGACACGAGATAGTTGCCTGTCTTGTAGAACAGTTGGATGGGGGGGAGAGTCCTGTGTGGAGGACCCTTTGATATAACACTGCATGTTGGTCCTTGGAGGGGGAGTAGAGAGAGAGCATGTGGCAGAAGCCCTCTCTTAAAAAGGGGTTTGCTGGCTGTCTGAGCCCAGCAGCTGTCTGAGCCAGGCAGCTCAGGCAGCTTGCTTACTACCACCAGCAGGGTGTTTGGAGTCAGGATGTCCCTTATCAGCAAAATTCAGTGGGGTCTAATGGCTGGCTTCCTAGCTGGGGGAACTCAAACAATACCATGAATGGGCAACCTGGGAAGGCAGTTCAAATTTTGCATATGATACTTAAGCAGTGATTGAGTTTAAACAATACAATGAATAGGAGACACTTAAACAATGCTTTACTATGCCAGACTTCTTCCTATAATATGTGAATTTTGTAACCATGAGCTTGTGACTTGACCAGAGTTTTTTGGAAAAGTGTGCTGGGAGAAGTGTGGCCTGCATGAAGTTTTAGTAACATAACCAGATATAAAATCACAACTGAGGAAAAAGGGGATTTTTATGTAACAGTTTCCAATTGTCCATATAAGTACTTTACGAAGAAAAATTGTAAGTTTATCCATTTCAGCTAAGTCCAATATCTTTACCCACCATTCCAGATGTCTAGAATATTCATATACTGTCCATATTTCTGTCTTGCTCGTTCTCAAGTGGTACATTTGATGGTGCATATGATGTATGCATACCATTTTTTTCTCAAGTAGCAAAGCAAATAGTATGGAAGCATTTTTAGAGAAGGTACAAAATACAAGCCATTTTAATAATTTTTTTTGGTCAACTGGATCATACAGGAGTCCTGTTTTGAGAAGAGATTATGCAAATAATTGTATTTAGTTTGTCTTTTATACATGTTAACTTTAAAGAGTTTAAATTCAGCCAGAGTTTGGAAGTATAGATTACTTTATTTAAACTTGCTCAACAGAGCCAGATGGTATGTTTAAAGCAGTCGCCTGCCTTGAGGGCATTGTGTCACTGCATTACATCAGGATACGTTCCAGCAGTACCTGAAGCCCAGGAAATGAAAACTCTGCAAACTTTCCAATGTTTGGAGGAAATGTTCATTCTTACTACATTGCTCTACTGTGCACAAAACTTCAGTTGTGTAGATCTGGCATTAGCAGTGAGTGGGTGGGAGGAGACCATTTGCAGGTTACCAGATCATGGGAGAACAACACAGTGAGCTCCAAGCAGTACCAATATAAGAAGGCAACCAATGACACCAGCTTGCTCTCATTAAAAGCTCTATGACATTCAAACCAGCTCTAAATGGTGGCAGGTTTTCTTTTCTACAACATTTCAGATGTCATAGAACTCTAAATGCATTTTTAGAATGAATTACCTAGAATTTAAGTGATTGACTGATCGCTCAATTAACCAATTTACATATTGTTAAACCTTTGTGAAGTTGCTTTGAGTGAACTATTTTCCAGTTTTTCATACCAATGAGAAGGGAAAGCCATGCTTATTTTTTTCCCCCAAGATATTTTGCTCAAGAAGGATGGTGCCAGTGTATCTGTGTTACCTTTGTGGTGGTAAACTTTCAGAAGCTCAAGGCCTGGGAATTTGCTAGCCATTTATTTATTTCCTACCTTTTCCATGCTGAAGACAATGTCTAAGGCGACTTAGAAAGCTTCATAGTAGAGTACAAATGAGTTTTTACAATAATTGTTCTAAGGGAAGCTCGTAGAACCCTTTTCTTCAAGATGGAATTCATCACAGAATGGTTGTCACATCTGACATCTGGGTATGCTTTCTGAGCTTCTAGCAGGAGCAGTTGCAGGTTGGACAAGCTGAAAACTGCAACTCCTCTTGGCTCTGTCTCTTAACAGCTTTATTAGCTTTCAGTCTCCTGTCCAAAATTCAACCAGGACTGTTCCTGCTCAGCATTCTTCCTGCAGCCTTCTGCTCAATCACCAGATCACACCTGCTTTTGAATGATAGTCAGTGGAAATCATGACCAGTTTGAACCTGCAACTAAAGCTTTAGCAGCCATGTACCTCAAGGGGCAAGGGGTGCAAATGACCCAGGTGCCAGGTTTGGGGGATCGGCACTGCCATTTACTCCCCCGTGCAGTGCGCTCTGTGGCACTCAGTCAGCCACTGATATCGGCTCACAGATCTGAGGGCCATCCCTGAGGGCCACCCTCCAAAGTTGTTCTGAGTTCCGGAAAGACATGTGTGGTCTCCCCCACCCTCAGAGGACCTGAGAGGAAGGCAGTGGACACAAAGGTTGGCACTTCTGAGTGGGGTTCAGCACCCCTGAAGATGTGCCCTGGGCAGTGCAGTGGCCAGGAACGCCACTGAGCTTTAGTTTAAAATTGTACTGATTAGTATACTTAAGTTTGCATATGCAGTTTTATAATCTCTAACTTCTGTCTCATCTGTAACCTTAGTAGATCTTGCATATAAGATGAAACTGAATGTAGACTTTTCAGAATTGGTTTTCAGTGAATTTATGTTTTGTCTCCTTAACATTATTAATTGTTGTGGCATTACTATTTGATTGGGGTCAAATATTGAACGGGGTTGCACTTCCTTTACAGGTGCGCAGCTTAGGAGTTCTCCTGGACTCACAGCTCTCCCTGGAAAATCAGGTAGCAGCAGTGTCTACAAGTGTGTTCACCCACCTTAAGCTGGTGTGCCAACTCAAACCACACTTGAGCTGTTCGGACCTGGCTACGGTGACTCTTGCTTTAGTAACCTCAACACTGGACTACTGTAATTCTACTGCAAAACTACTGTGGGGCTGCTTGCTAAAACAAATCAGAAACTGCAATTAGTGCAGAAAGTGGTGGCCTGGGTGGTAATGGGGGCCAGATGTTTTGACTCTGCTGGACCACTGCTTCGCAGTTATACTGGCTGCCCATACACTTCCAGTCCCAATTCAAAGTGCTAGTTATAACCTTTAAGGCCCTCCATGACTTGGGTCCAGGCTACCTGAAATATTACCTCTTTCTATACATTCCACCCTGCCTTCTTAGGTCAAACGAAGGGGCTCTTTTACAAGTGCTGCCTTTGTCCCAAGTGACAAGCAGCTCGGGGACAAGCCTTCCCTGTGGTGGTACCACAACTGTGGAATGCCCTTCCAGAGGAACTGAGAATGGCCCTCTCTCATGGCTTTTTGGTGAAGCCTCAAAATACTCCTGTTTCAGCAGGCATTTAGCAGCTGGGTGGATTATTGCCCTCTGTATGCCTGATATACTTGTGATGACTTGACTGCCTCCCTGGACTCATTGGTTCCCCATTGACTCAATGGCTTTTCTCTTCTTCCTTAAACTTTTTTTTTATTGGTTTTTATATTGTTTTTCACCATACAATGTTAAAATTAATGTTTTAATGCCGTATTTGAATTTTTTTTTTTTTTACTTTTCGTAACATTTTGTTCTTGATTATAAAGCTCTGTAAGCTGCCTTGGGCATTTGCTTCAGCATAGGAAAGGCAGGGTATAAATTTCTTAAATAAATAATATAATATTTGCATGTAATATTACAACTGTGTTTTGAAAGCACCATGCAATACGAAGCTAACTACAACTGGTATTTCATTTTTCATATGGTGTTATTTTATAGTGACTAAAATTGAGAAATTCGTTACTCCTTGGCTGTTAACTGCATTATTCATATTAGCTGAGTGTTTAAGTTCACATTTAAAAATAAACAATTTAACGATAATTTTTCTTAAGGAATTTTTTCTTAATTTTCCTACAGCTTGTAAACATGGAAGAAACATTCCCCACCCCTAGACTGTGGCTGAAAGATAAATGTTTATTCCATAGTAATCACAGTAATGAAGCAATAACATGGTCAATGACCTATGGAAGAGATTTTAGAAATGATAGGTTTTCTTAAAACTTGTTTTTAAAAGTGTGTCTTTATAATACAGTTGGCTCTCATCATCTGCAGGTTTGACTCAATTGATGCGTATTTGACTCAATGCGAATTGCAAGCCTGCACTCGGGGGCATCAGAGGATCTCTTGAGTGCAACCAGAAGTCATGTCCAGGAGGTCCTCTGAGGCATGTGGAGGTCCCAAGCGGCCTCCCCGCATCTCAGAAGGCCTGACAGAGCCTTTTGAAAGGCACTTCTGTTTCTCTGCTGGGCTCCTCTGCAGATTCTATTATCTGCAGAAATCAGTATCCATGGGAAGGGGGGTCTGGGAACGGATCCCCCACAGATACTGAGGGGCCACTGAACTCTGTACTTCTCTCAAAAGATTATGCAGTTTACTTATATATTCTTATGTCAATAGCTTGCTCTTCAGAAGGAGTGGGAGGAAAGGAGTTTGTTTCTGAATGTCTGAAGTTTTGGACTGTGTTTCATTTTTAATTCAGCAAAGAGTCATACAGCACCTTAGAGACCAACTAATTAATTTCCATACAAATTTTCATAGACTAGAGTCTCCTTCATCAGGTACTTGAAGTAAAAATCTGAATAGGCAGATGAACACACACAAATATTTTATAGAGAAAACAGTTGTGGAGTCAGAAGATGATGGGATAGGACAGATGAAGTTGGTGACCATTAGTATGCAATATTGACATTGTATTTTACATAAAATTTATTCAAGATGATAGAAGGATGACTTGAGAATAAGCAACCCAGTTATCCATTATTTGTATTTGGTATAATATACCCAATGGCTTTGTTCTACTGCAAATGAGTAACAACTGTGCACACATGACTGTAGGGATGGAATTCAAAATGGTTTCTCTACAAAGAGTAGTTCCCATCTCATTGCAGCATCTGCAAGTGCATTGCTTACTAGAGTTGCGCATTGCTGGCCACCAAAAAGTGTACTACTTCCAGAATGCTTTAGTTATTTCAAGTCTAGGTGTAGTACTTGGAAATGTTTCTTGAAAAGCAGAATGGCTATTCAGACTCTTGTTCTCAGAATGATTCTTTCTTTGAATGATAAGTTTTGTGCTACAGTTAACATAACTTCAAAAATAGAATGATAAATTCTTCTGGCCCTTTTAAAAAGCCTTATATCTTATACCTCCCAGAAGCCATTACCTGCTGTGAAATGTCCACCTCGATGATTGATTCATATTCCTCACAGTTGGCTATAAGAGTAGAATGGCTCCAGTCCTATAACTTCCCTCATCATCTCAGCCTTACTATGGTTAAACACTATTCTAGTCTGATTTACTTGGCCATTTTGTATGATGAACTCAGTACAACTTATATTTTCTAAAGAATTTGCACAAGCTGATTGATCTTCTGTGTTGTAGCCTGCACATTTTGAAAAACCTAATTCAGTAGCTTAGTTTTTATAGGGTATGCTGAGTAAAAATTGGGACATTTATGTTGAACTGCTCAGAAGGTTAGTTTAATAAGTGTAAGTGTACTGAACCTTTTCACTGTTTATTTCAACAACTAAAAAATAGTTGTGCAGCTGACATTTGGCTGACCTTTCTCATCCTTTGTATTTCTCTTGTGCCCAGAATTTCTGTTACACACTCCTATTTCCTACCGGCTTACCTTCTCCTCTCTTAGCCTTTATCGGCAGCATCCTACATACTGTGTCTTGAACAATATAGGTCCTCAGGCTAGTTTCTCACACTATAGGGCAGGATCAGAACAATATGTATAAGCTAACGTGAGTGCCACCTGGTGCTGCTTTTTCGTTTGTTATTAGATTGCAGTCAAATCTCACAACACACAGTTTAGTGTTATGACAGCTACCGAGTCCAAGAGTCACTTAATACATTACAATATAGTACATAATCGGCATCACCTAGCTTACAGTGTGTACAACACACTTTCTTACTGCTTTGTTGCTTTTTAAAAAATGATCATTTAGATTCTTCTATTATGTTTTGGATTGTTTGCATACTGTACAGTTCTGAAATATAACCATTGCACTTGGAGGTCTCAGCATATGCCCACTACGTAATGGAGGCAAGCATGCTTTAGTGGAGGACTTCCAGAAATTTACACCACCTATTCTAGAGTGAATTTTCAGAAGGCGTGACGTGCTGTGGGTGAGAAAGGAAGGTCTCAAAAGCCCATATGAGCACTCTTCCCTCAGCTAGTTGCATCCTGCCTTGCAGTGACACAGCTAAAGGGGTGCAGAGGGTAGCAGTTGCACCAGGCAACAAGCTTTAGGGAGGCAACAAGCTGAGCTTGACACTAGCATGGAACCAATAAGTTGTTAATATGAATCAGCTCTCATTTCCATAATGTATCATAGCAGTTACTCCTGCTAATTGGGTAACGAGACACTTTTCAAGTAGTACTCCTTATATTTAGCAGTTGGAGAATAACTATCCCTCTTCACCCCAGCACAGTGTCTCTAACCAATAAGGGGCACACTGTATTTACTTAATTAAATTTGATTTTTGTGGGGGGGGGAGGTGCTACAAAATCTTCTTTGACCATGTGTAGCAGATGCGTTAGCTACGCCACTGCTGACTTGTGTTTTGAACTGTTTGGTTAGCTATATTATGTTCTCCCCTTCCTCTGTAAAGTTACTGAAATGTTGCTTCAGCCATTGCCACAGTGGCTTTCTGATTGAACAAGCAGAGAGAAAATTGAGAGGAATTGGTAATAGTAAAGAGCATTAAAATTCAAACTACAGAGAAAAAGTTCATTTGCCTCCTTTTAATCTGTTTACATGCCTTTTAAGTTCTGTGTAGCTATTTTAAAATAATACACAGAAAAGAACTGCAGAGTTATTTGTCCAGAGATAGTTGCAGAGAAAAAATTATTTGTTTACTCAAAAGTGAGTTCCACTATGTTTGGTGATGCTTACACTCAGGAAGTGTGCTCCCTGGGGCATTTGGTGGGCCGCTGTGAGATACAGGAAGCTGGACTAGATGGGCCTATGGCCTGATCCAGTGGGGCTGTTCTTATGTTCTTATGTGCATTGGCTTGCAGCTTAACAGTATTTCACCTGAAAAACTTTGAATCCTCTTTGCAAACCCGTCTATTTAATACTACTTTAACTGATTAGGTTAGTTTTTGTTTCACTATTGTTTGTACACATAAAGAGTTGGCAGATAGCTTATTTGCTTAATCATCAAAAGACATCTTAACTGGATTGAAAGAAAACTGACAGGAGGACATCCATCCAGCCTTGATTGGCAGACAATAGAACATCCTCTCTAACGAAAGCAACTCATCAGGGAAAGCATCAACTGTTTCTCTGCATTTTGCTGAATATAGATGATAGTCACGATTAGCCCAAATGAGTGACTGGGGATTTCTTGTTTGCTTAGAGATAAGACATGGATTTCCTTCATTGGTACTTCTGGCAGATAGCTTAGATTTTGTTAAATGTGTGCAGCAGTGTCCTGATTCTTTACCAATTAATATTGTAAGATCTTTTTTAAATGCACATAGCTTTTTGTTACAAACTGTATGAACTGTTTGTCATTTGGGCCACAAGAATTTGGAGGTCCTTTCTTTGCATCATGTGTTCTGCATCCAACAGTGCTTTTTCTGTTCAGCGCTTGCCCTTCTTCCCAAAGCTGAAATAAATCAAAGTTGGTTGAGACTCGGTCGCAATAAATCAAGACCTGTCCAAAACTGGAGCCTGCCCAGTCAAAATGTCATAGCTTGGCTTTCACTGAGGATTAATTAAAGGGCTGATATAAAGCCCAGATGTGCTTCAAGAGAGTAACAAAATGCTTGGTGGTGGCCATACTAAAAACCAAAGCTTCCCATGAATCTGCCCACCCAAGTACATGAAGGAGGGTAAGACTGGGAAGGAGGAAAGGTAAAAGAAAATGGAATCAAGTATATTCTCAGATTTTAACAGCATCTAGTTGAATAGAAAGCAAGTTATATATTACAGTCCTTCTGGGGGAAAAAAGTGTGTATATGTAACTGAAGCAGCAACAAACATAATTGTTAAGAGTTACATTAATCAAGGGGGAGGAGAAAGCTGACATAATGAATAAACTTCTGCACTTTTATGGCCAAACCCCCCCCCGACCCAACAGTGTTTTATCCGTACCTGTTTTGTATTAACTTCCTGAAATCACTGAGATTAAAATAATTCAGCGAAAGATTTCTGAAACTCTGACACAATTGACTGTTAAGGAATATTTATTTTCATTTTGAAGATCTTCAGTGCAATAATTCAAAAATGCCAATTGTAAATGACAAATAGTGTTTAAAGTGCACTAAGCAACAGGTGTATTAGATCAGAGTGCTTGTTTGTTTAAAAAAAAAGTGAAATTAGTATATTATTACGCTCATGCAGTGTATCGGCATTTGCTTGAGGTGCATTTATTATTTTTTAGCAATCCAAACTGCAAATAATTTAAAAGTTGCTGCTGCAGTTAAAATCTGACATAGTATATTAGTCAGCTCCTTAGTATTGCTGTTTGGGGTTTGTTTGTTTTGAGATAAAGTTCTCAGCATTCTTCTAGGCTTCTAGATGTCTATCAACGCAATAGAAATGTAACTGAAAGTCTGAGGGATGCCTGATGCAGAAAGGTAATTGGAGCAAAATGTTGTTGAATAATTTCATGGAAGGAATATTCGTCATAGATGTTCTGTTGAGTGATAGTGAAATGTACCATTCCAAATGCTCTCAGGTGTTGATGACTTGTTAGCATGATCAGGCATATGAGTGAAGCGACAGAAGCTTTATCTGACATCAGAGCTGACAGATGGCTAGCATTTCTAACCTGTCATCAGATGATTCTCTCTTTGGGGTTGCCTTGTTGTTCTCCCTCTCCCTCTATATTTCAGTAGATGTAGTTTTTGTCTAGAGGAAGATTTTTGTCTAGAGGTGGCAGTGATTCTGGTGCCTGTATTTGAATATGTTCAAATTGGTATACAACATGACATTAAAAAAAATAGAAAGCAACATGTATATTAAAAGTTATATAAATGAATAGTAGTACGGTCAAGCACTGTATGACTGGCCATATATTTGTTTCAAAGGTATTGATCTATGTTACAGGTTAAAAGAAATTTGTGTCTAATACAAGTATTGAAAACTCTTTGTATTGAATTGGTATTGAATTTGTATTGAAAATTTCAATACAAGTATTGAAAACTGCCTTTTCCTTTTGTTAAAACCCTCAAGGCCACTTGCAACATATAAATATTACCACAGTCAACAATAAAGCACAAAATCACAAATACATAAAAACAGTGCAGATCAGTAGCAGCAGGTGACCAAAATCATAATGGCAGTCAAATAGTATACATGCTTGTCCCTGTATCCATGTGGGTTCTGTTCTGGATCCCCCTGCGGTTAAGTGAAACCATGGATAAGAGGGAACGCCCCCCCCCACCCTCAGGAGGCAAGGAGAGCTGAGCCCCCCATACCTCTGGAGGGTCTTCCGAGCTCAGCACAGGCCATGCATGTCTGCCTGCGGTCTCTTATGGGCTCAGAATGACGCTTAGAGGCTGAAAAACACAACTTCCGGTTTTCGGCTGAAAACTGGAAGTGACATTTTAAGTCTTTAAATGGCATTAGGAGGGCAGGAGAAGCTCTCCAGTGAGGCTCCCCTCGCCTTCAGATGGAATGGAAGTGGAGAGGCATGAAACCAATCCTTAGATAAGTGAAACTGCGGATATGGAATCTGTGGATATGGGGCCCCTGTATAAGTTAAAAACCTAGTAGGAATGAAAAGGCTTAACCTGCTGGCAAAAAGCTGCCAAAGAAGTTATGTATTCCTCATAAGGAAATTCCACAGGCTGGACACAGACATGGCCCTCTCTTGTGTTCTGACTAAGCAAACATTGGGTGTTGGTAGACCATGGAAGAGTGCCTTTGCAGGATCATATTGGCAGGAGTAGCCCTTGCTCAGGATTAGGTCCAAGATGTCCAAGTTTAATATTAAGTCCAAGAGCTCTCCTGAATTTTGCACTTGTGTCTTCCAGGGGAGTTCCACCTCAGACAAAATAGCTTGTACCCCAATTCTCAGACTGAGAGTTTTTAAAGCTTCCTGTTTTGTTGAGTGTGTTTGGGGAAGAAAATGAACAAGAAAATAAACTCATAGCTCTCTTGGCCCCCCTGCCCCCCAATCATTGGTGTTCACTCATTGAAAATCTTGCCTGAATTAAGCTCTGATTGTTTTGCCCTCATTCAGTCCATTACTGACCCAGATTGATCTAAAAACAATGGTAATAGCCTCACTTGGGGATGTGCATATTTCACTCAAATTTTGTAATTCAACAGAACCAGATTAATTCATGCATTCCCAGAAGTGAATTGTTTTTATAAAGGGGCAAAGTAGATAAGCAAGTAGTATTAGTGCTACTTTTAAGTAGTCAACTTTCCTATTAGTTTCATTATCATGTGCTATGTCATTCTTTGCTGCAGAATTCCTGTCTTTTCCCTCCATAAAACTGGTTTTTTCTCTACCTGATAATTTCTATAACTTTAATCAAGAATAAGATTTCACAGTAGGGTCTGGTCCCTAGCCCTGTTCAGGAGTTATAAAATGTATGAATGCTATGCCTAACATTCCTGATCATGGAAAGTATGTCTTCCTGAAAACAGCATTTTTCTCTTCAAAAAAAAATGGTGAGCAGGGACAAGGCTGGGATAACTGGGTTCAGCATGGGTGCAGTATCCATCTTTTCTATATACTCTGAACTGGGCTTATATTAGAATAGGCCTTCTGTAAACTCAGAACTTTTGAAGTTCTGTTTATTTATGCCAGTGTTTCTCAACCAGTGGCACTTGAAGTGGTGTCAGCTGGTACACGCGTGCCCCCTGAACACCTGCTGTCTGGCAGTGAGATCAGCAATGCAACATGACAGACAGCAGTAGGAGGCTCAGCTCAGCAGACAAAGCTCCAAAGGATGCTCTTTGGGCACTTGAAGAAGTTGACAGAAAGTTATGTCATTAAGCAGATGATTGCCAGAAATAAACACTTGGTTTTTCACATAAGAATTTATTAGTTTCAAATGATAGAAGAGGAAATATGTAAATCTTGATAATATTTTCAAGATATGGGCAAGCCCAATTATCACTCTAGGCCAATTATCATGCAGGCCGTCCTTTTCAGTCATGCTGCTTCTGACAAGGCATCATTTCACAGCTCAGCAGCTAAGACCGCGGTTTTAAAACTCTCTAGGAGAGTTGGAACTGCAGTAAGTTCTTGCGGGGGAGGCAGCTAAGGAGGCTGCAGGGACTGGGATGCACTCACCAGTCCCTGCAGCAGCCTGTTGGGGGTGCAGGGAGCCCTGCACGACCTTCTGCAGTGCTCCCCAGGACTTAAAAAGTGAAAGTGGAGCGATCACACCCCACACCTGCAAAACCGGAAGTGGAGCGCAATTGCTGTGCTTTCACTTTTTAAGCTGCGGAGAGCCCTACACACACTCACGCAGGGTTCCCTGCACCCCGACAGGCTGCTGCAGGGACTGGTAAGTACATCCCAGTCCCTGCAGCCCCCTTAGCAACGCGATCCTGGGGATCTCGTCGCTGCCTCCCCCCTGCCCCTGCCCCTGAAGGGGAAAGACGCCCTCTCTGGTTGGGGCGTCATGATGCCCCAGTTTGAAAAACCCTGAGCTAAGAGGTCTTCTGAGAAGTGACACTGTGGCAGAAGTGGTGCTACTGCAAGGGCAGACTGCATTATATTTAGGCCGTGGATGTCTGTAAAATTGGGGGTGACAGTTTTAATGCCAGCTTCCCAGGGCCTCCTAATGCCGTATAAGGCATTAAAAACTTCACTTTCTACGGAAAAACAGGAAGTTGAGTTTTTTTCTTTGTAAGGCTCAGCTCAGACTAATCCTAGTCTGATCCCAGCAGAGGCCACGGATGGAGCCTGGCAGAGGACCTTTGTAGGAAAGGGGAGCACAAGGGGCACGTGTGGGGGGGAGGTTGCAGATAAGTGAATCTGTGGATACAGGATCCATGGATACAGGGCCATCCCTGTATTATATTGTATTATATTGTAGGCAGTTGGTGTTGGTGTCATCAAGTATGTGATTATTCTGTTTTTTAATACAGCAGCAATTATCTTCTGAATAACTAAAATATCTTCTCACTTTTTAAACTGCCGTATCATTTTCCAATTGTAATTTATAAACTTGGTTGAAGCAAGATGTCATTTCGAAATCTCCTGTTGTAACTCTTAACTATTTCTGACAGAGTTTAATTTGTGATTTTGGACAGTGCAAAGCTGATGCAACCCTGTATTAAATATATAAACCAGCACTAATTGAGAAAGCTTTTGCAGACTGTTAGTCCTGGAAATGAATTAAGCTCTTCATCTGTGGGGGAGAAAAAAAGATGTAAAGCACTTGCCCAGTTAAAACTGGACAATTAGCCACTATACATGCTCAAAAGATTTTTTTTTTTTTTGGTATTTTTCTTTTCTTCTGGGTGGTCTTGCAGCATCTCTGATTCTTTAAAGACTACTTCCTCTTCTCCACTCCCCTCTTCTATTTGTCCTCTTTCCTTTGTTGGAGGTCCTCTTTCCCCAGACACCGTCCTTCCTGATCGACCTATGATCCCCTTGGGCACTAGGCAGTAATGCTATATTTTTAATTTAGAAATATTTTATTCAGATTTCACACTGGCAAACAAAAGACAAATTATCTAGGCAGAGCATAAGAGGACAAAATAATTCAAAGTGGCTTTGAGTGTTATTTCTCAAACCGTGGATGGATGAAGCTGTATGGAATTTGGTTCTCATCTGTGACAAGATACTAGCCTGTTTGTATTAACTGAACTTTTGCTTGTTGTACCTGGAAAGGTGGCTGGGTTGTTTCTGTTTATCATCTAGAGCAGTGGTTCCCAACATTTTTTCACTTGCATACTCCCTGGCAGCCCATTTCCATAAATTGCACCCCTCATATTAGCTATGCAAGGCATTCTAATGCTAGCCCCGCAAGGCATTCTAATACAGACCTGCCTTTTCGGCCATTATTCAATTCTTTTTCAAGTACCTCTAAAGGTCTTGGCAAGTACCCCTGGGGGTACATGTACCCAAGGTTGGAAACCACTGATCTAGAGTGATTTTTTTCTTGATGAAAGTGAAACCCGAATGGGTACAAATCACAGTGTCTTGGGAAGAGCCAGAGGACACATTTCAGTTTCCTTCTACCTCAGCTGTTTCCCCATTGCAGGCTCTTTAATTTTCTTCCAGTCAACAGCTATCACTGTATGAGAAAGTCAATTTAGCCCAGTCTTATGGGCAGAAAGGTGATTTGTATTACAGTTCGGCTTCCAGAGAGGAAGCCATGTTAGTCTTTTGAAGCAAAAACAACGGAGAGTCTTATAACACTTTCGAGACTAACATCTTTATTTTAGCATAAGCTTATATGCACTACAGTCAAATTAATCAGATGTGTGAAGTTTTTGAGATGCTACAAAACATGAAACTTTGCCCCCTAGAAATCTACTGCAGAGACTCGCCCATAAGTCGATCCCACAGATAAGTTGGGGGGGGGGAAACGTTTTGAGCCAACAATCATGGAATTTTCTATGACCCTCAGATAAGTCAGGGGTTAAACTTAGGGGGCTGTCTGACTATAGTTTTGTCTGATTTCACCCGAGGCCAGATCCTGAAAAATAATCTACCACTAATTGTTACCTAAGAACTGTAGTCTCTAATTTATTAAAAACATAATAAAAGATCATACGATACATTTTTATTCTTTTTTAAATTCTGGTCTTCACCACCTTTTTCTAAACACTGTCAGAGTAAGTGCACTGTAAACAACATACCAGTAAAACAGGGGTTCCCAACCTGGTATTCATGTGCTCCCAGGGACACTCAACAGGACCTGTAGGGGTACTTGAAAAATAATGGAATAATGGCAGAAAAAGGCAGGTCGTGCTCCAGAATGCTTTGCAGGGCCAGCAAAGCAGGAAGGAAGGTAGCTAGTTGACTGTGAAAACCCCACCAATAGTTAGTTTTTGGTCATCAATTCATGTTTGCACCAGTGATTGAAAACCAGCACAGTAAAAAAGCTGAAACATAATATGGAAAGTGATCAATCAGCCAGAATTTCTCAGCACACTTCTGGTGCAAAACAGTGCAAAGGCAGAGTCTTCTGTTCTTCAGACAGATGAAAAGAGAAAACACTGATAAATACATGAAGTCTGGGTTTTCATATGGGGGAGATGAGGGCTTGTATTATTAATTACAAACATTTTGCTAATAGGAAGGGTACAATTTATGAAAATGGGCTGCCAAGGGATATGCAAGTGAAGAAGGTTGAACCATGAATCAAATCCACCTTTAAGGTGTCTGGTGTGTTAAGCCAGAAGCTCTGCATACAGCATACAACACATAACTGGGAGTGTGCAATTCAATTCACAGCAGAGAGATGCAGCTGCATATATTTGCAGCCCTTTTTACTCAGAAGTAGACCCACTGCTTTCCATGGGTGTTATTCTCAAGTAATGGTACACTGAATTGTAGCCTGGGAAGGAGGGTCCCATCCTGGTGTTTCAAAAAACAGACCTGCTTTGCAAGCATTTGCAAAGCAGAATCAGGCTGCAGCAGAAGGAAGGAGAATAAAAGGTTAACTTTGGCTGGAATTTCCCAGTTGCCGTAGAAACTATCTCTGCCCTGCCCTGCCTGCCTTGGTGTCTGCCTGCTGCTTGAGAAACTGGGTGTGTGACTGCCAAAACTCTTCAGAGTTGAAAGGCTCTGCCCTCTGATTGACCCGGAGATCAGGTGAAGTGAGAATTTGAGCTTGATTACCTGGCAAAAATTTCAGGTACTACAGTAAATCTACGGAGTATCTACGGTAAATGCTTTCTAACTGTATGGAGAGAAGAAGACTAACTCCATGGTGAGAAATAATATACTTGAGCCCCTTCATGGGTTATTAGCTTCATTTGCACAAATAGCATTTCATACAGGTGACCACCTGATGGGCAAACTAACTTGAGAGGTTTTGTGAATCATATTAAATATGTAGAATGCTCCCCCAAAGAAGCTTGCATGTCAGTTCTTTGGTTATCTTTTGGTGCCAAAGATTTTTTTTAATACTCCCAGGACATTTTTAGTAAGGAATTTTAGTTTCTCTGCTTACTATTTTTATGCTGCGTTCATCTGCTATCTTCCTGTAATTTGTTTATTTTGAAATTGACTGAACTTTCTTGTTAGTGTTTTGATTGTAAACCATGCTGGAAATTTTTATTTGAAGGAGAGGGTGTAAATTGGTTAAATAAGCAAATGATCCTGAGCAGGGATTTCCTCATTCCCAGCTTGTAGGAGTCAGGAATTTTTGCTGCCTCACATACCCTTTTCCCTCCATGGCTCATGTAACTAGACCCGTTCACATGAGTTGGTGTTAGTCATGCAAATCAGGACTGATTCATGACCTGTGAAAGGACCATACATAAGGATTTCTCATATGCAAACACACTCATGACCATATACAGAGATTGATTCATAGCATTGAATTGCATTGGATAGATGAAAAATTGTACCATATACAATACCTTGGTTTCAAAATTTTGAAAACGTTTGTCAACTACGTGATCTTTTGAAACAGATCAACTAAAATAGTGAGACTCCTCCATTTACAGAGAACATTGAAATGTTGTCTGTTCTTCAGGGGTGGCAAAAGTAAGCTTTTCTACCTGCCCATTCTAGTCAGGTATGACACTATAGAAGTAATACTGAAAAAGAATGTGTGTAAAATAATGTTTTCAAAAGTTCATCATTATGGCAAATACTGTGAACTCTCTTTTGAACTGGGGTAAGTTATAATTCTTCCAATTTTAGTAGAGGATGTATTGACAGAAAGTATAAAAGGCATGCTTATGTTTTCTGTAAGTATCTGCTGATTAATATTTTCATCACAATGATCATAGTTAATCTTGCTTTACCTCATGTTGTTACTTTCAGCTGGACTGACTTTGTTTCTGAGAAACAAAACTTTGCATAGTGACATTAAGCCAAATTTCAAACCATGTTTGCGAGAAGTTGTCCTTCCTTGTTTTCATCTTTTGGCAGACCATGGCACAAGACCTAACAATGTCTGGTAGCCTAAAGATTTGTGCTTCATTAAAAAGTTCATAGCAGGTCAAGCATTTTTTCAGTACATTTTTTAAAAGACTTGACTGAGCTAATTTAATTTCTCTTCATTAATTCTTTCCCTTACACTCCCTTGAAAATAAATGGCCCCTTCACACGAATCCAATTTAGTTTCAATATACCTTATTTACGCTGTCTTTTATTACAAGCTGCTGTTCTTCTAATTATAAGATTTCCCAGCTGCCTCGAGTTTCTGAGTTGAGCACTGCAAATGATTTCAGCACGGCAAAATCTTTTTACTACCCAATATGGAAACAAGCACCAATTTGTGAAAATTTTCCAAGATTTGATTTTTTTCCCCCATGGGTAGGGGCAAAAGGTGAATTAACAGCAGCAGCAGCAGCAGCAGCAGCAACAGCAACAGCAACAATGTTTTTATATACCGCCTTTCTGGTCATCGGATTACTCCTCTGACTTTATTCAAGACGGTTTACATAGGCAGGCATTTCTAAATCCCTCAAGGGTTTTTTTTTTTACAAACATAGAGGTTCTCTTCCTGGTTTGGTCTCACTTTTGGCCTCCAGTTCTCCCAGGCAGGCTGACAAGCAGCTCCATCTCTCACATGGAGGGCAGCCAAGATGCTTCTGGCTCACACCCAGAGCAGGTGGAATCACTCAGCTCCGCCTGTCAGCTGCTTCAAGGTCTCGCCATTCTCAGCCGTTCAGGGAGCTGCCGGTGTCCTCGAACTGGCGACCTTCTGATGTTATTTTCAGGTTAACGGAGGCTCTACCCTCTAGGCCAGACCTCCTGCCCATTCTTTATCTTATCTAATTATTTAAGAATTCTTTATTTTATCTATTTTTGGAGGAGTTTTTGCATTATTTTATTTACATTCTGCCTCCCAAAGCTTAGGGTGACTAGCAGTACAATGATCAGAAATTGCAGATCACTTCTTTGTCTTGTACTTTTGCCACCCTCTTGGGGACTAGTCCGCTTGCCCTGAGCTTAAGAGCACTGTTGATATAAACAAGGAATGTAGTGTGAAACTCTGTACAGGCAGCTGGAGGCAAACTGGCAGTGAAGACCTGAATAGAGTTTAGCAGTGAGGCTAAACAGCATTGTTCAGCATTGAGAGCAAGAACAGGAAGGAGAAAAGTTGTGCATGCACCTGAGTGGTGAGTATGCATGTCTAATCAAGTAGACCAAGGCCTCAAATGTCCATATTTATTTGGCTGCAGGTAAAAAATAATAATTCTTCCATGTCTCAGACATCAACAAATGGTTTTGAAAATGCTCCATTTAGGATCCAGAGATTTAGGCTTGAGGCTGTTTTTTTTATCATAAGTATTTGTAACCCACCTTTCTATATTACTTAAAATGCTCAAGACAATAAACAGTATAAAAAAGTAAAACCAACTAGATCAGTGCTAAAATCAAGCAACCAACAGCACATACAACACTGAAAAAGCAGAAGGTAAAACAATCAATAAAACATTAGCATAACCCGAAACAAGACACAAAAAATAGAGTGTAGATAAAACAGCAGGGAAAAGAATGTTCCAATAACATCAGAACAGCAGTGACTTGCTAAGATGCTGAAGACCTGGAGAAAAGAGGTCATTTCAAGTCAATGAATCTGTTCTTGAAAGGAAACGTAAATTTAGGACAAGGGCAAACACGTTTATGATGATGTCCAGAGCCGCATTTTATACAGCACTCTTCACTCTTTGCTCTGTCTAAATAATAGGGTTAGCTCCAAGACTGGACCACCACCCGCCAACCTTTACACATATATTTAAAATCATGACATCAGGGGAGAAGTCTTGATACATTATTGTTAATTTTTAAAAATCAGGCCTTAATCATTGTTTTCAGTTCAATCCTATGGATTGGTGTGCAAACATAGTGGTACTCATAAGAAGCAGTGACTGCTGCCCAACCATATTATAATTACTATTTGCATTAAGCTAGCTTCTTCAGGCAAACCTAGATTCTGTTGTGCCTGCAGTAGCTGCACAGTCACCAAATGAAAATGAGGAGCAAGTTGACTACAACAAACCTTAGCTGATCAGTGCAACTACATCTGTATCTGAGATGTAGTAGGTTTGTGGCTATATCACTGTGATTCACTCTGTGCAGTATAACACACCTATGTTAGAGAAATGACTGAAACTTGCCAATCCTGCTCTGACTAGGTGGCTTCTGCTAGTCACTGTACTTCACACGGGCATGCATAGCCAGAGTTGCAATGTCATAGGTTCTCACACTTTTAGCACCAGGGCCCACTTTTTAGAATGAGAATCTTTCAGGGCCCACCAGAACTGATGTCATGACCAGAAGTGACATCATCAAGCAGGAACATTTTAGCAATCCTAGGCTAGAATCCTACTCACACTTACCCAGGAGTAAGTCCCATTTACTATCATTGTTAAAAGCATGTACATAGTAGCCCTGTTCAAAGTACAGATCTGTAACATTTCCTCAAATGCAGTCACATACCATGGGAACATTAACTCTAATATATTAAAAATAAAATATTGAAATGAACGGGGACCCACCTGAAATTGGCTTGTGACCCACCTAGTGGGTCCCGACTCACAGTTTGAGAAACGCTGTATAGAAGCCTATAAAATTGAACTGAATTCTAGTAAGTCACCAGTCCATCTCAGTATGTCTGTCTCAGTATGTCTCAGACACCTGCACTTTCACAACTCTCTAAATACCTTCTACATATACTTTTCTGATTAGGTTGTCCCTTTCTATAAATGTGACTTGTAAATAAGATGTTAAGGCAAATAAGCTGTACTTGTGCTAGAATCCCAAGGAAAGTTCCTTTTAATAGTGAATTGTTCTACTTCTTGCTCTGTGTCTCATGGACTATCATCCTGGGTTAGGAAAGGAATGTTCCCCAATATCCCTTCAAATGCAGACCTGAGCTAATCATTCCCTACACTACAGCAAGTAGTGAGGATCATTTTCCTGATGCATATGAGGTTAGGATGCATTTAGGTCTATGGGCAGTATCACCTTTCCTCCAACATTCTGGATTTGGCATGCAATTTAATTGGGATGATGAAGGTTAACACATGGAAGATCCTGTCTTTGAGGTCACCTCTGTCTCTGGGTTCTGTGAACAGAATTTAGGCACCTGCTTTTTCCCTACAAGTGCCATCTGTCTTTTAATCTAAAGATTCTGAAAAAACTTTGACTTCCTTCTTTGTATCGAGTTTAAGGAACTTAGGCCCAAATACTAACCAACTTTCCAGCACTGGCATAGCTGTGCCAAAGGGGTGTGTGCTGCATCGTGCAGTTGGGTTGCAATCATGGAAGCCTCCTCAAAGCAAGGGAATGTTTGTTCCCTTACCTCGGAGCTGCATTACCCTTACGTCGGTGGTGGAAAGTGGGTTAGGATTGTGCCCTTAAGGAGTTTTCAGTACAGAACAGGTATGGGTTACAGACATATACTGTATATGACAAAAGTGTTATTATTGTTGTTGTTATTATTTTTAACAGTATTTATATACTACTTTTCAACAAAAAGTTCACAAAGTGGTTTACAGAGAAAAATCAAATATTTGATTTTTAAGAACCTCCTGGCCGGCTCAGACAATCCCAGCCCTTCCAGCTGAGAATTTGGCCTGAGATCTTGGATCTCTGGCCAACCCATCTCCCATGGTGCTGGCCACACCGCAGGACGGGGCAGCTGGTTGGGGGCTGACTCGGCAGCACCCTACCCCTTGGGTGTGTACCCAGTGGCAAGGCTTGGCTCACGGCTTTGAGGCAGCTGGCTCTGCCAACCCCTCTTGTCTGTGGCTGCTCTGGGGGCTCCAAAGGTGGTGGGCGGATACTCCCTTGTGAGGAGACCCCTAACACAACACCTGGCTTGCCCCTCATTCCTCCATATTCCCCCTCCTCCAGTGGGGAGCATCACTGTGGGCCCTGTCCTGAGGTGACACTGCTGTAGATGAAGCAGCTTCCTGCGCTATCTCCTGTGCTGTTTGCAGCCCTCCAACCTGCTCCCCATCTGTCTCTATTTGCAGCCTTCCAGCCTGCTTTCTGTCTGTCTTTGTTGGCAGTGACACAGTAAGGGGGGTTCACTACTATCCGTGGTTTTGGGTATCTGCAGTGGCAATGAGAAGTATACCCTGTAGTGGCAATGAGAAGTATACCCTGCAGATACTAGGGGACCTGTACTGCATATAAAACACTTTTTTTGCAATTTTACTTCTTCCTGCTCCATTTTTATTTTACAAATATGAAAAGTGCATGCATTTCACAAAGTATGTTTCAAAATGTAAATAGCTGTCATATGTTCTAATATATTTACTAAGAAGCAATGTTTTGTTTATTAAAATTGTATTCTAGCATACATGCAGCTAGTCTGAATAAATATGGTAGACAGTTTCATAAAACTTTTTAAAAGCTACACGAGAATTCTTACAAAAAATTTTATTTGTAGATAGGCAGCTAATGGTAGCAAACAAGGTTGAGTGAAACTGCTAGGAATGTGATAATGTGTTGTACTTTCCCCCCCAGCAGTTAATGCAATCTATTGGAGAAAGTGGGATGTAGTACAAATAGCCATTTATTAAAAATAAAGTCTGTTTTAGGCGTCCACAATTAAGTTTACATAGTCTACTGTGGCATTTAAATCTAATCTCTGCATACAGTAACCAGACGGTGTGACCTTTTACATGAGAACTCCATTGCGTTCTTTTTCACATTGATATTAGTACTAAAAATAAACACAGGACAGGGTTTCAAGGGCTTTATGTTCTTGATTAAAATGGGCTGTGATTAATTAAACTGAGGTGCTTAAAGCTGTGGGAGACTGTTCAGTAAGATCCCTGGAACTCGACCCACCTTGAAGACACTGACATAACTGTTTTGCATTTTGAGAGCATATGCTCCTGAACTTCCTCCTGCTGAATGGTATATACTGTACAAACAATACAGTTGTTTGCATTGTTGGTAT
Organism: Tiliqua scincoides; assembly: GCF_035046505.1. Taxonomy (NCBI): domain Eukaryota; kingdom Metazoa; phylum Chordata; class Lepidosauria; order Squamata; family Scincidae; genus Tiliqua; species Tiliqua scincoides. The sequence continues at coordinate 83,092,602 of NC_089824.1, read as the reverse complement.
GGCTTTATGAAGTCACATAATTTGCTAACACTTGGTCAAGCGTTCTTGCAGAATGCTATGTTAAGCAGCTGTTGTTTCAGATTAGGCTCTTGAGTAGTTACTTACGCCCCAATCCAGCTCTAGTCCTACTTAACAAAGGTATGATGTGTGACTAAATTGAGCCAGAATGTGGATAGAAGATGAAAGAACATTCAAATGCACATCAAAATGAAAACGATACAGTGCAGAAGACTATATCAACACTTGAATTTGCAAAGTGATACACACTGATCAGATTTATGTCCATGATTCCTGATCCAACAAATGGTATGCATGTGAAAGCCTGCCTATACACTTGGCTCTTGTTAGTTGCATTGGACTGATAATAGTTAGACTGTTGGTAAATAAGAAGTTGCTTCAATAGATAAATCTTCAGTAATTGCCAGTGGTAATTGTCGTTAACTGCTCTGATAAGTGCTATTGAAGGGTAGTGTAAGCATGGCTTTTTTCAATTGCATTTTGAAGTGGTTAGGTTGTGCTGTGTGGAGGCAGCTGCTATTTAGAGGAGTCTGTTTTGGGTTATTTTAAGAAGGCTGATAGGCTTTTTATTATTTTATTGTACTGCCTAATTATGTGGTGTGGGTGTATTGTGTTTTTTATGAGAAGATCCTCCTTTGGAGATCCTCCTTTAAAAGAAAATAAAAAGCTGGTTTATCCATGTTTTGTAACATGTGTATTTAAATCATTTGATCAATTTTAATTAAAAACCAGTTAATTGATTTTTATAATCACTGTATCACCACAGCCACCTCTGCTCTTGGATCAAGTCTGAGATCTCCAGGACCTCCTACAGGCTGTGCAAACAAGCCTTGCAGGCTGATTGTTGCCCACCCATGATGTAGAATATTGTAATATGTCCACACATAGGTCACTTTTTAAATATGCATTTAACCCTATAGTCTATTCCAGTTTGATATTTTTAAAAATCTCTCGTGTTATATTAGCTTATGCATGCTTGCAGATGTTTTTGTTAAAAACGCGTTCCTTTTGCTTTTCCATCATCTCTCCCACTAGAAGGCTCACTACACCATGCTGGTTACAGATTCATTTGTTAAAACTTGAGTGATGTCTCTTGCCTCATCCTGCTGTGTCTGAGATGAAAGCAGATGCTATTCATTATATAGTGTAATCTGAATCCTTAGATTTCAGTTTGACCTGGCAGGATTTATGTCGGTAGTCTGTGATGTTGTTCCTGTTGCACAACTGTAGAAAACAATACAGAGGCTTTTCTGCAAGTGGCTTTCAAAATGCATAACATTGTTTCAGTGACTCATTTTGTTGAGACCAAACCTTTCAGGTTTTCAGTGTTCCAGCCAGACAGTTTTATTCACTTCTGTGGTGGTATTCAGCTTCTACTATGCTTCCATTCATTCATTCATTCATTCATTCACTTCTAAATAAAAGATACACATGGCAGTTTATAATTTAAAACACACACACACACCACGATTAAAATAATAAATGATATTACAATCAGTAGTTAAAAAATACAAAGCAGTAAAACAGAAGGGCTAGGATAAAATCAATCAATCAAAAGCTCAATTTTAAAATGCAGTCTCGAGTCTGTCTGTGTCTGGGTATGCTTGCTTAATATTTTGCGGCATGAAAGACCTTGTGGGGTCATCATTCAGACCAGACAAGCAGCAGGGAAGTTCTACCCAGGATGCAGGAAAGGGTTAATGTTTTGGTTTTGCATCAAGCAGGAGGCAGGGAGGGAGGCAGGATCAGGCTGTCTTGTCCATCACTGAAGGAACCGATAATCATTGAATGAAGGTTTGTTTTCCTGGACGAGTGAGGGGAGAAAGCGGGGGGGGGGGAGGTGGTTCCTAGCCATTGAAGAGAAACTCATGGCATGGCTCCAGCATGCTCACTGAATGACTGGCCACAACGGAACTACTTCTGAGTAGAGCTGCAAAGGATTAGGTCACACTGGTAAGCCTCCCAGCTGCTGCGCATGACCCTCATCCCTCTTACTGCTTCTGTCCTCACTCTCAAGCAGTTGGTCCCACCCTCTCCCACCTTGTTTACAAATGGGATGGGATCATTGGGGGAATATTAAATGAGAACTCTAACTCACACTCATGCACACTGACAGCAGCTTTGTATTTTCCCATGGAGCCACGGCTGACTTTTTTACCAAAAGGTCTCGGGACTCGAATCTTTTAAAGTCTCCCAAATGTTCTGGGTGACTCAGAAAGTCTGCCAGTTAGGACTCATTTTCAAATCAAATTAAAAGAGGCAGAGACTCATGACTCCACTTGAATCAAGCTATGCTGGATTTGCCCATCTCTGCCAAGTTGATGTTCTTGGCGTCTGGCACAAATAGTAATGTAAGTGGTATTCTTTAATAAACCTATTTATAGCATTATCAGAATGTTTAGTGCAGTGGTTCTCTAACGTTTTCGCACGGGATCCACTTTAGAGAAGGACAAGCTGTCTGGGAACCACTGGACAATCTGTCCGGGACCTGGAAGTGATGTCATGGGAAGAAGTGACATCATCAAACAGGAAATGCCCTCATTGTGATGCCAGAGCCAGTCAACACCACGTTCATTAAACTGTATTAAAGGGAGAGTATCTCATAGCATTTTATTAGCTTTTATTGGGTTATTTCTTAGCCTTTTTCCAATAGGAAAATGTAAGAAAAAGCTTATTTTTAACCTTGACACAAGAAGATAATACTCTGGACTGCAGGGTTGCCAGAGCAAATATTATACAAAGGTCAACTTGGAAGAATGTCAGCATCTCAGCGTATCAGAGCCACAGTAAGCCAAAATTTCATGGACTGGAACCTCAGAAAAATGAAAGCAATTGTAGCCAGCTTATTAGAGCCACACTAGCAAGCAAGGGCTTCCTACTGCATCAATCCCAAGTCAGGTTTACAAAACTGTGTCTTATGCACACACCAGCAAAGCTGTAAAAGAGACCACAGGCAGATTTCTGCCTTGCATTTCAGAGATCATTCCTTGCACAAGATCAACAGATGCACCTTCCCACCTCCAGCTCTAAACAATTTCAAGTGGTTTCTAGGTAGATGTAAGACTTTCTTCCTCTACTTTTCAAGGGAAAGGAGGTGTGTATTGGTGTAAGCAAGGAGGGGAACAGGATAGGAAATCTGACGGTTACCCAGAGGACTTATGGTTGGAACAAACTTCTTCTCTCCCCCCCCCAACACCCTACCTAAACCTAAAATACTTTCAAATTTTTTAAATTTTGGTTAGTGTCTCATTTAAATTCAATAGATTTGTATCCTGCCATTGCACCACTTGGGTCTTCAAGGTGGCTTACAAATGTATTTGAATCAAATTGGTTTTGGTCTTGGTACAACTGGGCTTCCATATGCAGGTCTGCCATCCTAGGACAAACCAACCTTTTCCTTTACACTATGCCCTCTTTTGGGCATAGTGATCCTTCTAGTGATGCCTCAACAGGGCAAAGAGCAAGCCTTCTCTGGAAGCACTCGGCTACCTAACTAGAGAACAGTGTCCAAAGCCAGGAAGTTCAGACTTCTGCACAGTTGACACAATAGACACCTAGCCTGATGACACTTCATCCACAGAACTGCAAGTGGAACTGCGAGCACTGTTCTTCAAATGCTTGTTCAACTGCTTGCACAGGAGGTGGCATGGTGCTTTTTTATTACAATAGGCTCTATGGCAGTTTTCACTATCTTGCTTGTTCAATAGTTTATGTTCTACATTTATGCTTTTGCACAAACATAAATGCACTTTTTGGATTTATGTTTCATTTTTCTTGGGTAGCATTTTAGTGCAAGCTGGAAAACAGCCATTCTGTGAGTAAAAAATACATTCCATGCGTGGTTGGATCCAACCCAATAATTACTGTTATCTGTTATGGAAACATCTATTTTATTTGCAGCACAATCCTATGCATGTTTACTCAAAAGTCCCATTGTAAGACCCATCAGTGGTGTTTCCACGCAGGAAGGTATGTACAGGTGGGGCCTCAGTACCTGCGCGGGTTCTGTTCTTGGACCCCCATGGATACCAAAAATTGCTGATAAGTGAAGGCCCAATCCTATGCCATGTGTACTGACTCATCACCAGCGTGCACTGTCACAAACATGCCGTAAGGCACATTTGCGGGAGTTAGCACTGGCCCAGCGTGAGCCCGCACTGGGACAGCACCTGTCAGAGGTGGTGGTCTGCCACCAGGTGCTCTGTGTGAAGCACCTGGTGCAGAAAGGTAAGTCAGGGCGGTGGGGGGAGGCATTAAGGAGGCGTTCTGGGGCGGGGGGAAGGTGTTGAGGGGAGGTGGCGGAGAGGGAGGAGACAGGACCGGCAGAGCTCTGCTCTGCTGAATACGGAGCCTCGTGTCGGGCGTTGCAGCCTAACAAAACTTCTTCTTGATTCTGTGCCAGCAAAATAGCTGATGCAGAGTCGAGTAGCCCAATTGTGGGACTGCTTCCCTTACTTGGGAAAAGGAGACAAATGTTCCTTTTCTTTGAGGAACTGCTGCTGGCTGCCTGGTTGCACTCAGCATACCACAGTAGCCCCAAGTGCCAAGCAGCTCAGAATTGGGCTCTAAATTCGCTGTTTTTGGCCCTTTAAACCCTTCAAAGGTGACTGAAGCCCTCAGTGCCTTCTTTGGCCTTCATAATGCCTTTTAAAGGCATAAAAACATCACTTCTGAAAACTGGAAGTCATGTTTTTGCCTCTAGGAGGAGTTCTGAAGCCCGCAGAGGCTGCTGGCAGACACGAATGGCCTCTGTGGGCTTCAGATAGCCCTTCGCACTCCATTCACCTTCAGAGGGTTCATGCTGGGCTTACTCAATGTGGGTCTGGGGTACCCACATTGAGCCAGATCTGTGGATAGAAAATCCATGTAGGCTCAACCTGTACAGGATTTTAGCCTTATTATCATACTGACGGCAGAGGGTGAGATGGTTAGATAGTGTCATTGAGGCAATGAACATGAATTTGGACAAACTCGGAAAGTTAGTAGTAGACAGGGAGGCCATGCTGTGGTCCATGGGGTCATGAAGAGTGGGACATGACTTAATGACTGAACAACAAACAATTATATTGAAAGCTCCAATACTAATAAAATGCCCAGTCAGTTGCTAAGAAGAATACAGTCATGCCAATTACCTAATTACCAGCCAAAGGTGGCAGTCCCCCTCCCCACTTCTACACCTAATTGATAAGAGTATGCTCTGTCTGTAATATATGTAGAAGGGCCAATGGCTCTTAGATTATTTTAGCAATTCATTGTGGCTCAGGAAGAGAGCAGTCTCACCACAGGGACTGGAAGATGTGCATGAAGTTTGCTCTTTATAGATGTGCTTTGGCTATTTATAGGATTCAAGGGTTCAGGAAATTGTGCGTTTTCAATTTTTAGTTTGTGGGTGGGACTAGATATCAAAAAAGAGTTCAAGTTATTTAAGAGTAATTAACAAAAGTAATTAACAAAAGTTGTTCCAATTACTAAAATGTAGTAGCAGTGGTAATTAAAACTACTTTTAAGGTAGTAGTAAGCAGCAGTAAACTTATTTTAAAAGTAGGTTTGCACCTTAGTACTTTTCAGAAAGTTGGAAACAGCATTGTAGAGCTGTTAATGCCTGCACTGTACATGTTCAATTTTTATTTCATTTATTTTTCTCTTCCCATGACTTCTGTCCACTAATTATTTAATAAGCATTTTATTTCCTTCATAGTGTATCCAGTGTTTCATCCCTCATGTGCGTAATTTCATGCTAACCTGTACTGGTCAGTGACCGTAATAAAAGATTCTTCTTCATGCTAACCATGAGAAAAATTTCTGATGGCATCTTGTTTCTTCCAAGCAAAGGCCAAGATGTTGCAGACCCCAATTTATTCAGGGCACTTCAAGATTTATCTATTTCTAATGGTTATCACATTTGGAGGAGATAAAGCTATTGTTAGACATGAGGCTTGCAAAGAAGCCTGAAGCTATTGCAGGCAATGAGAGCTTTGGCATGAGTTCCATTAAAATCCTAGGGTTTAGCATTGGCACTTCAAAGAGTGCCAGTAATGAGAATGTCTAATATTACAGGTGGGATTTTAAGTCTCATTTTTAGCAGAAGAATGTTAAACAGTGTCATTCATCCCTTTCCCACATGCAAAGAACGGATATGAATGAAAAGGCTGAATTTTTTTCCTGCTGATTTGCTAATCTTATAAAGCAGGATATGGTCACTGAGTTTTAAAAAGAACAGTTTCTGATTTAGCCTAGGTACATACTTTCTGGTAACTGAGTGCAGAGTTTTGTGTGTATGTTGTGGCGGAGTTCGTTACTGCTGAACTTGATCCTAGCTGCTTCCATTTCCTGTCAAGAGACTTCCTTCTCTTCACCTTGCTTTGCTCTTGGGTAGATGCTGGGGAGATCCATCCTTAATGCATAGTAAGTGTTCTTCCAGTACTCCCTGCTGTTAAATTGTCATGAAGCATCTGGAACTGGCAGCCATTGATGGAGACAGGATATTGTACTGTGTGGGCAATGTGTTTGAACCAAAATAGCTGCTCTTACATGGCAAGCTGCTTCTCATGGAACCTGAAACCTTGAGTAATTTCCACTATCCTGGTATTTCTATAGATAACTTCCCTTCAGGCTATACGTATCTTCAACAGTTGGAACTACAGCACAGTTAACTTTCCAATATATGATGGAAATGATAAACATTTTACAGGATGAATTTAGCCATGTTGCTCACACACTCAACTAGCAATGTGATGGATCAGGTAATTCCTGGCCATTCTACTATTGCAAATCTCTAAACTGAGATTATTGGAAAGTTTGTTGTAATTTTTCTTTGCATGTACATATTGTACAACAATTAATTTAGTTTTAAGAATGCTTAGAATAAGAACCAATCTCCCCATACAGAGTAATTTCTTATTACAGACTGCTAGGGCTATACCAGCAGTTCTCCAACTCTTTGGGAGTTTGATTCTGGCTGCAAATTCTGGGAGAGGGGTGAATGGAGTGAAGCAATTATCTGGATCATGCTGCTTTTGAGGGGCGCAGGGGCTTTTTTGCACTCACCAGAGGCTACAGCAGGCTCCTGGGGCTGTGGGGAACCCTGCGCAAGTCTCTGCAGGTCTCCCCAAAGTATGCAAACTATCAAAATAATGATCGTGACCTACTTCGGGTTTTTTGACTGAAATTCAAAAAAGGAATGGGTATTTTTATTTTTAATCAATTTTTGGAGACAAAGCCATCAAGAGTGGCTTTTTTTTCTTTTTTGAAGGGGGAGGAAAAAGAAAGGTGAAGATCCTTGGTTAAGCGGACACAGACCCCCAAGCCTTTGTAGGTCTACTCAGAAGTAAGTCCCATTTGAGTCAATGGGGCTTACTCCCAGGAAAGTGTGGAAAGTATTGCAGCACTGAGCAAGATTACAACTCACCCCAAAGTAGATGGGGGCATGCTCACACACGTGCACCCCAACATGTAGATGCTATCCCTATTCCCCCCCCCAGGCAAGACAGAGGAATGCAGGCTGTGGCATTTGGACATCCCCCTCCCACTAAGAGCAGGCTGGGCTCCCTCCTTCCCAAGCGGAGGAAAGCGCTTCGCTACTCTCTAGATCAGGCTTCCCTCCCAGTTTGAAGCCTGCCAGGAGCGTGCCCTGAGCTGATGAGATGCATCATGTCTGCCACTGCCCAGCCAGCCTTCTCTCCCAGCTCCTCCCACCATGTTTCACATGCCCTCCCAGCCTCACACTGCCCCACCCACCCTGTTCACAGCTGCAGAAAAGCAGCAAGTCAGCAGGCAGCAGGTGCAGCTGAGCAGAGCAGAACGTGCACTGCTGAGCTGAGCGCGCAGCTATGGCCACCTCTCTCCCCAGATGCCTCATGATGCTCCTGTCAGCTAGCCACCCCTCCCTAGGGAGGCGGGATGCAAAGATTGAATACCTCAGGCCTAGAGAGAGAGAGAGAGAGAGAGATTGTCTGACTGCTGCTAGCTCTCTCCCATTAAAATGGGAGGCTATTTTTGCTATTTTTTATTATTTTTGTGCACACATAGCTGCACTTACAGATATTGCAAAACACCAAAAGTATTGCAGCAGTTATGCAAAGTGGAGGTGATGGTCACTTCTGCTTTCCATTTTCACTTACTCCAGGGAGAAGGGAGTGGACGCTCGACTAGGAGTGAAGCTTTTCCTGGAGAGAGAGAGAGAGAGAGAGAGAGAGAGATTGTCTGACTGCTGCTAGCTCTCTCCCATTACAATGGGAGGCTATTTTTAAAAGGGACATTTTTCCTTTAATTTCCCGTGAGATAAAACTGCAGGTGAAAAATCCCTGGATAATTGGGTTATACCTGTATTCATAATGTGTAATTCTTATATGTTTGTTTGGGCGCAGAACACATTATTTCTTATAAACGCAATTATAATTATAATCTAATTATGATTTTTGATTAAGAAAGAGCTGTGTTTCACCCCTTGTATTAAGTACCAGATCTAGGCAGTCACATGGCTACGATCACAAAACAAGTACTAGAATCATCACTGCAATACAAAACTTGGGTGGTCTTGTGCCTGCTAGTGTGGTTGAAAAACAGGGCCACTTACAAACGAGGTAGTTGTTTTTGCATACTGGGGTGCTTCCTAGGCATGCAGAAAAATATTACTTTGGGGAAAGAGAGATGGAAGAAGAAAAATCCTGCCAGTCATGTGTATGGGACTGTTCATCCCAAAGAACATTTCATTAGAAACAATTTGAAGACCTGACAGGAATTGGGGCCAATTTTTCCAACTATGTCCTACACCAAGAAGAGGAAAAAAGAATTCTCATATATTATAGAGAGGATGTGACACCCATTCCCATTCTGTAGTGCCCAAGCAGGGACTGGCTGAGCAAACTGGAATGTAGCTAGATTTGGAATGTAGCAAACTGGAATGTAGCTGGAATTTATCCTACTTTAGCCCTATACTGCTCTGGACCAGGGTATCTTAGAGATCGCCTGCTCCCGTACAATCCGGCTCGTCCTCTTAGGTCATCAGAGAAGGCCTTTTTACAAGTGCCGCCGCCTAGGGAGGTACATGGGGCGGCTGCAAGAAATAGGGCCTTCTCAGTAGTGGCACCAACACTATGGAACTCCCTTCCCCTTGACTTAAGGATGGCTCCCTCTCTTGAGACCTTTCGGCGAGGCCTGAAGACCCTTCTGTTTAAACAGGCCTTCTGAGTTCTTGGCCTTTTAACATCTTTTTAACATCTTTTAATATTTTTTACAGGCCTGATTCTTTTATGACTTGCTGCTGCTCTATGCTCTTTTTACCTTTTTTTTTTTACTCTGACTGCTGTTTTTTATGATGTGTTAATATGTTTTTATTTGTTTTTAAATTATGTTTTTAATATGTTGTAAGCCATCTTGAGTCCCTTCAGGGAGAAAGGCGGGGTAAAAATAAAGTTGTTGTTGTTGTTGTTGTTGTTATTATTTATTTCCTCAGAGCACTATGCTGTTCACTTTCGCCATGTCAACTATCCTTCTCCTCTTAACAATATTTCAGGGACAAAAGGATGCTAAATCCCTATAGGGGTTCTCACAAGTTCCCCATGCCTATGACCTTTATCTACTGTCATATGAAACAGCAGCTAACAGCAGGTGTGATAACCTTCCAAAATTTGAACCTGGTTTGTAATCAATTTCAAAGGCTCTTATCTGCAGTTGGAACCACACACTTAGCTGCACTTACAGATATTGCAAAACACCAAAAGTATTGCAGCAGTTATGCCATCGATACCAACTTCACACCAAACGGGGTGAAATTGTAGGTAATAGATTGGCAACACAAGCTGCAAACCTTTAATATGAGTTCAGAATTCTTGTACAAACAAAAAATGCTATAGTTGACCTTATGTTGACTTATTTCCAATTTTATACTCATTATATCACTTGCAGAATTAGATCATAGGACAGAATTCTAAAACAGAACTTCTCAAGGTATAAACTGTGTGTTGAATGTCATATGAGGAATCCAGATGAGGACTATGATGGAGCTAAAGGGTTAAATCACCCATTTACCCACTCTACAGTTCCTGGGGGGGAGGGAGGTGGGTGACCTGACTGCAATTCAATTAATAAAAAAATAAACACGTGAGCGCCAATCAAGTGCAAATAACAAAGTAGTATCTAGTTTAACCCCAAGACCTACTGAAAGCTATGTTAAGTTTGTCACAACCAACTTGTCTCACTGATTTCTCTGGATTGGGGTCAGTTGCGAAAGCTTTTCAGGATACATATTTTTTTCCTTAAGCTTCCTAGGACTACCTCTACAATACGGTGTGGCTATTTTTAAAATGTCAACAATGTCAGGACTAAACCCTGACAGGCAGCTGTCAGAATGAAGCTGAGAGCCTGAAGAAGGGACAAGGAAAGGGACAGGGGCAGGAGGTCAAGGAATAAGTGAAAATGAGCAAACCAGAATCCCTCCCCCCCACCAAGCATGGAAGACCATTGTTTCTACATAAAGTTCCATCCCAAAAGGAAACATTTAGAGCCCCTTCTCGTCTAGAAGGGACAGAGCTGATCCAGACCTTCAGAATCCTTTACTGCCCTGGATGATGTTGAAATTGCAGTCTTGGTGACTTACTGCAAAAAGCAACTGTACACAGAGTCCTGGATTTCTGAATCTTGCTCCTTACTTCTTAATACCTTGTGTGTTGCATAAAGAAAATCTAATTACTCCTATTATGTGTTTTCACTATTGGAGAAATTGTGAGTAGATGACAAGGACAGGTCATTATCAAAATGCAGTGATAAATAATGAAAAGGAACAGACTTTTTTTCTTGTCTGTGTCCACTGATTGTGTCTTATAGTTTTAAACTTTTCCTGGATATGTATTTAAAATTAAGAATTTCCTTAACAGCTCGTGAAGTCAAGTTTCCTATTCAGATTCCTGCTACTGGTCATCTGTCTCTTTTGCCTATTGACATATCTAAGCAATAATTATCTCTGTCTTTAATGGCACTTACTCATCACTCTTCTAATTTAGCATAGTTGTGAATCTGCTTAACGTCAGCAAGCTGGTACTGCTTGTCAGCACACTTCTCTTAATTTCTACACCTTCTGTTTACCCTCATTCTTAGAAGATGCTTGGATTTCCGTGACTTGGCAATCTTCTTTTTTCTTTCTCAGAATTAAGTAGCTCAGAATTAAGTAGCAATGCATATGTGCTGTTTTAGCAAGGAATCTAGTTTGGAAATAGTGCGTAGTGTTGAATGCATAATCCCCAAAATCTTCAGGAATATTGAGTAGCAAGCATGTGAAAGACTCCTCCATAAGCACATGGGAGTTGCCACCTGTTAAGATCAACCCTATCTGGCTGAAATTAACTAGTGGTCTGTGTCAGTATAAGTCAGTTCCTTAGATCCTATAGTATAATATGCATAAGAGCATAATGTGGCAATGGCATTCTATCACTTTCTTGAGCTATCAGTAATGAATAGGATGTTGAATGGGAAATTATGACAAACTGTCACAGATTTTTTTTAAATTAACCGTTAACATAACTATAAAATGAAACTGCTAGGGCATAAAACAATATCTAATGATGTTCAAACTAGACAAGGCACAATTCTGTCTATATACACTGATTCGTAGTAAGTCCCACTGAGCTCACCAAGACCTAAGATGAGTGTAGGAACTTACCAAACTCACATGGCTCCAGGATGCCCCCAGCACTGCAGAAGCTTCCTGCTTCTCTATTAGTTTCCCTCCGATAATGTTCCATATGGCTGCTGATAGTGTTCTATAACAGGCTGCAATGGGAGAGACATGAGTGCTTGGCGATTTCATCTCCATAGCTGCTACTCAGTTAAAACAAATAAAACATTCAGAGGAAGAATAATGGAACTGTCTATTGTGTAGTTTCACACAAATCTGAATTTTTGAACAGTCTCAATTTATGTCGCTTCCAACCATATTCTAGTTGGATACTTTCCATGCCAGAACTTTTTGTGAATTTCATTTGCCTGTTCTGATAGTTGAAGAAAAAGTCTGTGAATCCACCTTCACTAGTAATGGCTCCAAACAGAAACAAAAGGGTAGCAGATTATGCAGCTTGTCATATCAGAATTTTTCCAAATTGTAACTGCTATATGAGGACTTACATCACAGATGCTAATGTGTGATACATAGCTAAACTTCCAGTCCCTCCTTTTTTCTTCTTTTGTATGTTATGCTTTGTATTTCACCAGGGCTAGCAGTTTGTGCTGCAAACAAATAAACAGCTGCTGAAGAGGGAGAAAAGAGTTGTGTAACTGAATAGGCTGCCTAAAGCATCCCTACCATTTGTACTGTGTAATACTTGTCATCTCAAGTGACTCATTAAAAGGTTTCCCCCAATGGTTCTTTGAAGTGCTGTGACAGCTTGAGAGCATCTATAAATTGTCACAAACAGCCCTCATACTGAGTTAGCTAATTGCTTGCTCTTTGACTTATTAGGAGTCACTGAGTTAAATAATTTGTCACATGTGTGGCTCTTAATAAATAATGTGAATAGCCAGTTTGTTAGCTGTTTTTGTGATATATAGATACCATTTTGGATATTGTCACATACAGCTAGCAAATAAGTACTCCTTCTGACCCTAGTATTGTCAGAAATTTGTGATAATAAAAAGCCTTGACATAGCAAACCGTAGTGGGGGGAAAAAAGTACTCGTAAAGTCAATGAGGGACTTTTTTTTGTAAAATTAAAGTAACTAGCTTTCTTTGTGAAATAGTTGAGCTTGTAGTCTCTCTCTTGATATAGCTATAACTTAAAAAAAATACTTATCTACCATTACCTTGTCATTTTATTCAGCGAGTTAGTATCAACAAGTTGCAAAAACTTTATAAGATCTTAAAGAAATACAACAAACGTATTTGGTGAATTTTCAAATATTTGTTCCTGAAAACATAATACATACTGCTTACATGGATGGGTGGCTTAGTCATAACTGGGAAGTCAGAGAGACTCAGGCTCACATACTTCTCCCTCCTCTTCTATGGCATGGTTCCCTCTTTCTTTTCCTGGTTTGAGACAAACCATAGTCTGCGATTTTGTCTAAACTGTGGTTTGCACTTGTCATACAAACCAGGATCAGAAACCAGTTTTTGTTTGCAGGGCAATCATGTTTGCTGGTTCAGATGCAATAACAAAGGAAGGAGTGAAGGAGATTCTCTGTCTGAGAGCAGGGAGAAGTGTGAGTCTCTTTGGGGCTGCTGTTTTACATAGTACCAAGCCTTGGTTTGGCATTATACCTGAATCATAGTACTATTATTCAGTTCTGCACAAAATAAATAAGATATTCATCTGATCTGTCAGGAATGGAGCCCTAATCATGTTCACAATTAATGTAGATGGCAAACTTTATGGCAATGACACTCTATGTATTTCCCCCATAACATATGCTCCTGTTTTGTTGTCCTTCAGTTTATATGTACTCTCATTCGTTTTCTTTTAATTTAATACATCTCTATACTTGCACATTATCACTGGAACAACAGGCAATAAAAATGTCAGAAAGCCTAACATGAGGCAGCGAAGTCACAAATAGCTCCCAGCTGGAATGTTTTAAACTTATTTGGGGTGTGGTGGGGGTTGGTTTACCTTTGGACTGCAGCATATCTTACTTCAGTTTAAATGGATGCAGTAATTAAATGATTGTTTAAATTAGCTTTTAGTGCAGACAAGTACTTTCCCTATTTAAAGTTTACAGTGCTACTTAATCAAGTGCCATTTGGCCTTGGATGCTGCCATAGAAGAGAGGAAGGCATGCCTGAGGTTAGGATGATAAGTTCAGTAAAGAACACAGTCCCATACACTATGCTTGCTTTTATTTATGTAGTTTATATTTGTTTGTTTTTGTTGAGGTGGGTATTCTAGGTTATGAGTGACTTTAGTGGAACCTACTCATGGAATGGTTCAAGATTGAAGGTAAATGCAAGTTTTGTGGACTTTTTTGTGCAGTTAAACATTTGTCCACACAGATCACACTGACAAGAAATGGCTGAAACCAGCTGTAATCCACAGCATTTCCCTGGAAATTAGTTTCCATTGGGGGATGGCTTCTTATTCTGCTCTCTGGAGGGCGATTCATCTTGATGGCCTGACAGCTAAGTGCAGATAACTCTGCGTGCAGTCAGGTAAAGCCAAGGCCAGATCTCTGCTCAACCATGATTTGTCACTGGTTGATATGGGTCAGTTATTATGTCTCAACCTAAGCTGCCACACAAACTTGTTAGAATAAAATAGGATAATCCTATGCACAGTGTCCTGAGTGTTAGGAAGAAGGGCATGATACAAGTTTGATAAATAAAAAAATATAATGATAATAGGACAACTATTATAGGAATATATATATATATATATATATATATATAAAATAGGAGGACATCTTCATGTTATTCTGTTTAGGACCAAAGTCTAGATCAGCTTCTAAGAAACCAGGGCTAGCAAATGGACAGTGCAATCCTATGACTTCTTGGAAGTAAGTCATAGTCTGTTCCATGGGGCTTACTCCCAGGAAAGTGTGTAAAGGATTGTAACTGGAGTCTTGATTCTGTTCCTCCTAGCCCCTCTGTGATATCTGCAGCATCAACATCAGTACTCTTTCACCAACTTTCAGTGTCCACAACACTGATATTGACATGCCATCATTAGTTTCCAATGCCTATTGGAGTTAATATTGTGATTCCAACACCATCTACCTATGCCCACAGTATTAAAACTGTACATCTATAACATCTCTGAATGCCACTGACTTAGACATTCCCCAAATCAAGGTATGCCAATTTAAGTAGGCACGGGATTCCATCACATTAGACCAGTGAGTGACCACCATAATCAGAATTGTCTCTGCCATTGCATTTAAACATGATCCACCATTGCCATTATCCCAGTTAATGACAAGCTGTTTGAGTCTATTGCTATGGTGATCTTATGCCCAATCTCCATCAAGTTGGTATTTTTAATCGCCATAAAATCAGTGCAGAGGGCCACCGAACTATGTGCTTTGTGTTCTGACCTTCCATTCATCAGATTCCATTCAGACAAAGTGATGTGGAGACCGGACATGGTCTTTTTGCCTGAGGTGTCCTCAACATTCCTCATTAATCAAGGCTTGACATTGTCTGGGTTCTTTCAAAACCTGGCTTCAGAAGGACAAATAATTACATGTGTTGGACATTGACTCGATCCCTTCTACGTGCATAGAATTGTATCATTCCATGCAGATAAAAGGTTATCTGCTAATCAAGGATTAAAATGTTTTTCTGCAGAATCTAGCTTACCTAGCTAAGAATCTCTTTGGTTTAGCAGTTGCCTAATAAATAGCCACCAGTTTCTTTGAGAGTACACTCCACCAAAGTGGTTTGATTCTCTGCCTTGAGCCTGAGATGTGTTCTGCTCTTTAGTCTCTGCAGAGCAACAACATGTTCTATGCCATTAACCTTTATTGAGCACAATGACCTTGACGGAAGGTTGAAAATTGATGCCTTGCTTGGGCTCATTGTTCTGCATAACATCACCTCCTGATTGACCTGTACCCACCTCCACAGAAGGGGCAAACTAGCTGGTCACTACCATCTTCAGAGATCCTGAAGAAGAATGGCATGCTAATTATCTGTCACTATAGTTCTTTGAGTGGTCATCTGTACAACCTACATGACTGTGCAAATCTGGCTCTAGCTGTTGAATCTCTCTTCAGATGCTACAATTTAAGCTTACAGGTTATCTTCAACTGAGGAACAGGGCATTCATCCTGCCCTGAAGGCACATAATGTACAGGCTGACACAGCCATGAAGCTGGTTGAAGGTAATGGATTGGGGAAGGCAGCTAGATGGAAGTGCCAGCAGTGATTGTCTCATTGTTCACTGCAAAAGAAAAAATTAGTTAATGGACCAAGGGGGATTGGCAGAAGAGCCCTGCTATGCAAAAAGCTTCTTGGATTTTTCTAATCTCCATTTAGAATGCTTGAAAAAATAAACCATTAAGTTCACTCAGGCATTCCATAGGAACATTCAAAAAGTCCAAATAGTTTTGAGGCAATGTTTCCTGTGTGGAATTGCATATTATTCCCTGGGGAATCCCAAGCATCCCAAGCAAGGAATATGTTCAACCAGCAGCAGCCCTCCCCAGTCCTACGCCCAGGGACAAAGGTATGTGTTAGCACCTCCCGGGTTTTCGTCACCCACCATGCCCAGATCTGCCTCCCCAATCACCTGAGGCTCATGGAGCCTTGCATGATCTGAACCTGTGTCAGGGAAGCCTCTCTGACTGGAAGCACAGTTTCCGACCCCATCGGGAGCTTCAGAGGCTTCCTTGGGGTCCTAGAGCAAGGGTGTCAAACATAAGGCCCTGGGACCGAATACAGCCCACGGAAGTTTTCTGTCCGGCCCTAAGGCTTCA
Source organism: Tiliqua scincoides (assembly GCF_035046505.1). Classification (NCBI taxonomy): domain Eukaryota; kingdom Metazoa; phylum Chordata; class Lepidosauria; order Squamata; family Scincidae; genus Tiliqua; species Tiliqua scincoides. The sequence goes on along the minus strand of NC_089824.1, from coordinate 83,076,186 downwards.
GCGGCTGAGCAGTGCTGAGATGCTACTGCTGTGAGGGCAGCCCACATGAAAATTGGCTCTCCCATATCTTGAATAATGACATCACTTTCAGCCTAATGACATTACTTCCTGCCCTCAGCGGGCATAATAAATGCTGTTCGGCCCTTGGTATGAAACGAGTTTGACACCCTGTCCTAGAGGCTCGCGCTCAGGACATTTGCCTCATACACTTCAATGGTAGGCCCACAACTGTGTTCAACCTGTGTGTGGGGGAGAGGGGGAGAGGTAGGGAAGAAGATTCAGCCTTTGACTGAGGCTTCTATCAGTTTCTTCACCATTATAAAGCAGGCTTCCCTAGTTCAGGGGATGCTCTAAGTTGCACCCAGTTGCCTTTTCTGGTATCTGCTTAGCAGGCAAATTCTAACTAACTTTCCAACACCAATGCAGCCCTGGAGTAAAGGAACAAATGTCCTCTTACACAGTGAGGAGGCCTCTGTTACTCTCCCTCCACCACAGTGCACAACCTGTTGGCACAACAGGCACAACGACCTGATGCCAACAGTGTTGGCATCAAACACTGGAAAGTTGGTTAGGTTTAGGCTGAACGCTGGGCCAAACACAGGCCAAGGAAAGATAGCAGGCAGGCCTCCCCAGGTTGCCTTCTTGTAGCTCCCAAAGAAGCAACCTCCCTCCTTAGCAGCCTGGTTCCTTATGAGTCTGACCACTGGGTTGGAGAGCCCCGCCCCTTCTGGCTACATGGCCCGGCTGAGGTCTCATGAGACCTTGGACCAGCCAGAGCGTCAGCTGGGCACAATCTTGCTGCTAATGCCCTGCCCAGTGGGCATTCCCCTGGTGCTTGATTTTGCTCCACATCCTGGCAGGTTCTATTTCCCACTTGCATAAAAGAATTTGGGGAGCCACGTACCCATTACCCCCTCTAGTATATGCCTCCTCCTCCAGGAGGAGAAGACACCTAGGATGGTTCTCCATAATAATGCATCATAAAAACACTTGATACCACAAACTTATTTCTAAAGCATTTCCAAACCAATTGGAAATCCAGCCCTGAAAAACCTCAAGAAATGATATACAGGTTGAGTCTCATTATTTGAAATGGTTCTGTTTCCAGAATTTTTTTGAATGGTAAAAATTGCATTAAAGCAAATCTATTTAAAAAACAATGTCCCTTTACTAGGCATTTTAAAAACAGCCTTGTTGACTTTTGTGATGTAAAATAGAGACATTAGGCAGACAATTCATCAATCTGTCTCTTTCCAAATGCTTAGAAAGGCTTCACTCTGAGCCAGCCACCTCTCCCTTCACCAATGCAAAGTGATTATCTTCCTTCCATGTGCTCAGGGGGCTGGGAAGGGGGGGAGGTACCTTGGAGTGAAGCTGAAGTTGCCTGGAGAGAGAATGGATTGTCAGCCAGCTGCCCTCTCTTGAATTAATGAGGCTGTTGTTAAAAGACTGTTTTCCTTTAATTTAAAGGTCCCTTTTCATCCTGCTGAGATAGAAAAATCCGTGGATCTAAGGTTATACCTGTAATTGCTTGCCTGACTGTCTCTCTACAACAGGGGTTCCCTAACCCCGGCCCGGGGGCCACTTGCAACCCTCAGGGACTCCCAATCAGGCCCACGGGGAGCCCCCAGTCTCCAGTGAGCCTCTGGCCCTCCGGATACTTGCTGCAGCCCATGCTGGCCCAACACAACTGCTCTCAGCGTGAGGGTGACTGTTCAACTTCTTGTGTGAGCTGCGGGCTGAGGGTTCCCTCCACTGCTTACTGTTTCACGAGTGTGATACAGCAGTGGCAGCAAAGGAAATGCCAGACTTGCTTTGTGCAAGGCCTTTTATAGGCCATCAGCTATTGCAAGACCTTCATTCATTCATAAAAATTTCGCCTCTAATGTATTCATTTGTGTAAATTTATTCAAATTTGAAATGTAAATTAATTCTTTTTTCTCCCCCCCCCCCCCACAGTGACAGAAATGGTGTGGCTCTCCTGCCAAAAAGTTTAGACACCCCTGCTCTACAACAGTATGAAAAGCAGTTTTTAAAACTGTGGTTTTAAAGGGATGTTTTTTTCCCCTTCTCAAGGGATCAGCACATTTCTTCTCATTTGCAGTGACTTTTTGTGTTGAGTCAAATCCGTGTATAAAAAATCCATGCAAGGTTGGACCTGTATGGTAAAATCTCATAAAACATACTAAAATACTTTTATAAATTTAATACTCTTTTTTATATTGTCATATTTTTCTAAAGAAAAGTTAAGCGTGGACTTCTGAATTTCTGTCTCTGTTTTGAAAAACTTGGTCATGCTAAGTTGTTCTGTTGTCTGAATTTGCCAGGCTATTGATCTCCCCAAAAGAGTTATACTATTTTTATATTTTTCATAGTAAAAGATAATTAGCTGTTTTAACTTACGCATTGTCAGAAGAACATTTCTGCCTATCATTCATTAGGAGAAATTGCTGGGTTGGTGGTTCTAGACACGTGCATTTTGTGGAAGTATATTTTTTTCTCACTTCATTATCACTGTATTATCTTGAACTAGATTGTTTACTTCCATGAGTTTCTCTGTAGTTAGATCTTCTTTCCCAGTCAATACATTTTACCCAGAAATGTGATACTAACAGAGTCATGAATCAATTTCTGACAAGCAGTGCAGGGAGCAGTGTCTTCCCTTCTGGCTGTCAGGGTTTGCTATTTCATCATGACTTCTCCCTTCCTGTTAAGTCCTCCAAAGAATTTTAGAAAATTCCATAATTTGTTGGATAAAGAATTTTGTTTTTGAATCTCACGGTGTGTCATCTTTTATTTTCTGAGCTTCCCTAATAGAGGGAAGGTGCATGCCTGTATCTATCAATGAGCAGGGGGTGGCTTATAGTCTATGGCAGAACCACCTAGACCGGGGGTGTCAAACATAAGGCCAGGGGGGCGGAGGTGGCCCGTGGAAGCTTTTTATCCAGCCCTCAGGCTCTCAGCTGCTAAGCAGTGCTGAGGAGTTACTGCTATAAGGACAGCCCACATGAAAATTGGGCTCTCCCATATCTTAAAATATGATCAAGATTTGCATGTTTTCTCTTCTGTCATTTGCAGCTAATGAGTTGCTAAGTGAGAAAAAGTGCTTATTTTTAGTTATGACCTATTTAATGACATCCTGCCTAATGACATCACTTCTGGCCCTCAGCAGGCACCATGAATGCTGTTTGGCCCTTGGTATGAAACGAGTTTGACACCCCTGACCTAGACTGTGCTGGTTTGGGGAGGGGGGTGTCCTGCAAAGAATGCTCATTTAGGCAGATCAATGCAACTTCCTCAAACAAGTCTGCATACTCTGAAACCTTTAACACTGGTTAATTCTGTCTTAACTTTTAACTGATCTTGTGTGCTGTCAGAGAGTAGCATCTTGTTATTTTTGAGGCTGAAGAATCTGTTAATGTTGAAATTCATTGTAAGCAAAGCACAAGTACTGTACATTTATTGGCTTCAACTTACTAAAATAATGGGACGCTAAAACAAATTTTCATTCAAGCAAATAGTTTTACAAGAATAGCTTGTAAAGAAATATATTAAAGGTACAATTAGATTGCAACTTCTTAGGTGAGGATAAACTGTGCAGTAATTACAGCAGTTCTATACATTTACTCAAGCACATGCGTACACTGAATACTTCAAATCAATAGTATTCTACTCTATTTTTTAAGTGAAGAATCCTGCTGCTGCTGCTTCGTGCAGGTGGCTCCAATCAGTGAAGTTTGTACATTTCTGCTACCTTGTAGGCAGTTATCTGCAATAGTTACCACCTGTCCTGAACATATGTAATGTTCACAGCAAAGGCCCAAGCAGCTAACATAATTCAGTTTTGTTTATGGAATTCCTTGTAAAATCCTGTTATTTCTTGGAATAACATAGTCAGGAAGTACCTGCCTCTGGTCCCAGCACCTCTTTGCTCTGTTGTATGTCCCTTAATGTGTAATATCTGTCCCATAGAAAGTCAATTGACAGAGAAGTTATTTTCACAGTGTAAGGTTAAAAAAGAGTCAGAGTGGCAGTTGTTGAATGCCTGTGATGTAAGTGATCTGAAAATATAAGTGCTGCTCTGTCTTATGCTGTGGAGTTGTAGGATCTCAAGGAGTTATGATGACTGTGGTCATATGTTGCCTTCAAAAATTGTTCCAACTTTGGCATTGACTTGTGACAGCAGAGTCATCTGTCAACAGATAGTTAGGATGTATATTTATTACTGTTCTTCTTGCCTGGAGTAAGGAAATTCTATGGTTGCATTTCAGCAATTTCAATGTCTGAAATGACCTTGCTGCAAATGAATACAAGGTCTTGATGAATTTCCGTGAATGAATTGTCATGCTGTCTGGAGCTGTCCCTCAATGCACACTTTTTTCATGAACTAAACTTGGAATGAGTTGCCACTGATTATGGTGGTGATGGGAATTTTCTTCTTATTTACTGTTTGCATCAAACTCCTCAATTAGTTGACCATACATGGTCTAATACTGAAGGAATCTCTGTCGTCCCTGCTGCTCCATTCATCAGTTTGGACTATAGCATTATCTTACCCATGCATGTAGTTTAAACTTATTGCTGAGAAGAGGTGACTTGTTTTATGAACAACAGCCTGTTCTGAGTGCGTTATGCTTAAAATTATTACTGTATTGTAATAATATTTCATGTTTGCAAATTGATTGCTTGATTTAAAAACGATAGAAACAATACCATGCACTTTCTTATACATGCTATTATATGACAAGCTAATATTGAAATAAAATGCTACCATTTTTATGTGGCTGCCATATTGGAATCTGTGCATTTTTCAAAATGGCTCTACCTCTGAAAATGTAAAAGTGATATATAATCATGCAAAAGCAGACCACCATATTACAGCTTGCTGACTTTTTAGAAACCATCTGGCATCCCAAGTATATGGAAATTCCTGCATATGCACATAGGTGATCCATTCTGAACCGCAGTGAGGGATTTACAGGTTTGGCAACCCGTCTGAGTCAAACTGTCATCGCTGTTCTTGTGAAAAACTTGCGATGAAGTGTATTTTATTTCCGAAATGATCAGTAAATAACCACTAGAAAAATCTTTCTTCCTATTAGCTTCAATAATTCTTGCTTCTGCCTTGTTAACATCTTTAATATTCCATATGCAATATAATTATCTTTGGCATAGGATTCTGAAGTGAATTTCAGAATCATAAGAAGTTTGATAACAGTGAAATCTTTGTGACTGATAATGTGTTTGTGTGTGTGTGTGTACAGCGTGTGTTTATTTGGTCTGAAGTATGTATTAATCTTTAATTACAATACAAACATTTTAAACAGGTGTGCAATAACGGCACTTTCAAAAACGCAATGTTTATCTGCTTGGTTCAACGGGTGCCAAAATTCTGCTCTTAGAACAGCTTCACCTTACTATGCCCAAGGCAGAATGTTGAGGGCAGAAAAATGCCCCAAATCCCACATAAATCAGAAGTTTCCAGTTATAAATTGCATACCATCAAAACATCCTTTACCACAGTTCACATGCCAGTAGTGGGGGCTTGAAGGTAGTTTATAGCGGAAAAATGGTTTCTGAATGGATAGAACACCCTTGCTCAACTTCTCCTCCTAGGACTTTTGCACAAGGTTTGTGGTGCGAGGAAATATAAAGCAGCATTTTCCTAGCTGCTTCTTGAAAACAAAGAATTCTCTGTTACTACCAGCACAAACTTCTGTCTTGCCTGCCTCACAAAGTTGGAATGGCTAGTTAAACGCAGGTTCAAAGCTCCTGGCTTCCAAGTACTTTTAATACAGCACTATTTTTGCTTCTCTAACCTCTTTTTTTTCTACTTAAGCCTCTAAGGTCTCCTTGTTTTTCAGGGAACTAAGCAGTAACTTTTTATAATTAGATTAAAGATAATCAAATGAACCTTCTGGATATTTTTAAAATGTCATTTAATCCTTCTCTTCCCCCCCCCCCCACAAACTGCCTTCTTTTGACATTGCCTAGTTTCTTATAAATTTACACTTTGTTTGTTGTTTACCTCTATTTCAAGTTCCTAGTTATAAACAAATACATTTGATTTTGTGTGTTGAAACTTTTTAATTTGTATTATTATTTAGGACTGTGAAATTTATTTCTGCCACAAATATATGTTAATATATAGAGAGAACATAGGCATTACTCTTAGTGGTTTTGTGTCAACAAAATAAAACAAATGGATATCAGAATAACAAAGAATTGGTCAAAAAGGGTACTTAAAATTAATATGACTTCAGAATTTTTTCTGATTGCTGTCTTCAGTATGATGAGTGTATGCGTTTGTTTTCCTAGTTTTATTTCTCCTTCACTAAAAATTCGATGAAGACGAACAGTGAACTGTAAAAACAATGAAACAATTAAAATAATTTAAAAATCAATTAATAAAACTAATCTTTCAGCAAAGCAACTGCAAACTCCCACAGCAGACATAGACCACTCCTAGGCTAACTTCTCCCCTCAAAGGCCGTGCACAAATACAGTAAATGTATTTTTAAAATTAAGATGGGGATATCACAGACACCCTGACATAGAGACTTTCACTTTGAGGAGTATCTCAAAGAAAACTCTGTCCTGAGTGCATGACAGTCAAACCTCAGTCATTGTTGGCGCACAACAGAGCAAAGCTGCCCACAACAGACAGATGCATATGTCAGAAGGTGTCCTTTCATATCTTTCACATGTGGAAGACATCTCTTGTTCATGGCAGATTTACAATTCACTCTAAAACATTGCATGAAAAAAAATGAAACTAACCATCTTCAATTGTGGATTCGCTTCCACAGGCAAAAGCATGAGACATGGCTTAGAACCTACTCATTATAGGAATGCCAGTCACAGTTGTCCTTCTGCTCATAGTCTGTGTGTATGTGCGCGTTCATGTTTTTAATCCATCCTGAAATTTGGAAAGTGCTAGAAAAATAATTTGTAATTTTGTGTGAAGATGAAGTTGCATCATGTAGCTTTTATCAGTATTTACAAATCTATCCTAGAGTACTTCTGAAAATTTATTGTGGGTTTTCTATACTATAATTCAAAATCATTATCTCTTTTTGAATGAGAGAGACTCTGTTACATTGCATAAAGTATTTTTAATACACAATATTATCACTTTTTTGTCACTGACACTCTAAATAAACCATCATAAAGCAATGAATTGCCTAAATTGAGTTTGTAGCATGCTTGAGACGCTTGGATAGTCCCAATCCAAATGGGTTATAGCTATTAGTGTTTCACTTACATTGTTTTTTTCCCTTATCAATATCTCTAAAAGTTTACATATATTTTCATAAAATCCCTTCTTTCTTAAAATATGCCTGGCACATCACCCTTTTGCAGTTCTCTCCCCCTTCTCAGACTTGTGACAGTGATAACCTGATTCAGATCTTGACAAGCCCATCCTTTACATTGACTGCAGTCATATCTGAAGAGGCCAAGGCAGAGATCAGGTTTCCAGTTTGTTACATGAGGTGGTACAGGGCAAGTGGGTTGATAAATGTGTTTCTCATTTTAAAGGTGATAGCTTAGAAGGTCACAATATATTATGAACATCAGCTGTCTTTTAACTTATTTGTGTGCATAGCAGCTTTGCAATGTCCTTGAAATGTAAATATATGTATACTAGAAATTAAGTTTTAGATTAGTCCTATCTAGATTTATAAATTATGGAGCTGAAAAGGTAACTAGTCAAAAAATATATTTAAATTTGGTTTATAAAAGTTGTAGCATTCATTTTTTCTCCACATGAGATGTAAATGAGATGACCGTGTTCCCATTTTTCCATTTGTAAAAGAAGATTTGCAGGCACTTGCCTTAGTTGAGAAAGCCCTAGTTAATCCATGCATCATGGGGCTGTTGCCTGATTCAAAGGCTGACTTGAACAGCAATCAAAGACTGCATGGATGTATCCAAAGAGGTATGTGGAATAAAGCTTGAAAAAAGGGATGTTTTCTCCCCACTACAGCTCTTGACACTCCATCAAAAGCCGTTCCTGGGAGTTGGGAAACTCTTGGGAACAGCATGGTGTGCCTGGGAAGGGAATTTGCAAAACTCCATCAGACTTTGCATGAGTGTAGAAGACCCCTTCCTCAAACTTCTTTCTGCTTTTAATCTTTGCGTATAAAACATCTGATAATTAGAAAGCTTTAATGTTTAGGTTTTGCTTTTGTTTTACTATTAGTCTCAAGATACAAAGTGAAAAATGAAAATAACTTTGGATACTACTGTCACCTTCTCTAATGACAATAATGTTGCATTTGCCTTTTTCTCTTTCAGTCATTGCATCATTAATTGCAAATGGTGCTCTTGCAGCTGCATTAGTGCTGAAATAATGTTGAATGTTATGAAATGCATTTTTTTTGTAAACTTAAGAATTATGAAGAGAATTGATAAAAATTCTAGCATATGGGAATGGAAATAAAACTGTTTTGCATGCTTTCTAAATAATGAAAGTTTATTTTTGTCATAAGGTTGTAATGTAAATGTTAAGAAAGCATGCTAATGTTAAGAAAGTATTATAGTGAAAGCAGCAGTCTTATAGTGGAAGTATAATCAGTGGGTCCTCAATATCTGTAAGGAAACCAATCTTGGACCAGATTCAGTCTGGAGCACAGCTCTGGTTGCCTTCAGAAGATACAAGTGAGGCCAAGCCCGGTTTAATGCACGTCCAAGGGACCTGCATTGAGTCAGACCCACGGATAGGAAATCCGTGGATAAACGGGCTCCAACTGTATTCCATAGTGGAACCTCCTCCCTACCACTCCCTAGACCTCTTTGGCATTCAGGAAAACCACAGTGTCCTTGATCATCCCACGAAGGTTCCCACCTTTATAGAATAGGGTGAAAGAATTAATTTGATCTTAACTACTCGGTTTGTAATTTTACTAATACCATAGATTCTCGCCTATAGTACATGAAATTTTTGCCAAGTAATCAAGCTCAAATTAGTGCTTCGCCTTATCTCCGGGTCAATCAGAGGGCAAAGCCTTTCAACTCTGAAAAGTTTCATTTTTCAAGTGGCAGACAGGCACCAAGTTTCTCAAGCAGCAGGCAGGCAAAGCTCCTTAGAAGCAATTTGTTTCTACAGCAACTGGGAAATTCCAGCCAAAGTTAACCTTTTATTCTCCTTCCTTCTGCTGCAGCCTGATTCTGCTTTGCAAATGCTTGCAAAGCAGGTCTGTTTTTTGAAACACCAGGATGGGACCCTCCTTCCCAGGCTACAATTTAGTGCACCATTACTTAAGAATCACACCCATGGAAAGCAGTGGGTCTACTTCTGAGTAAAAAGGGTTGCAAATACTGTATATGCAACTGCATCTCTCTGCTGTGAATCGAATTGCACACTCCCAGTTATGTGTTGTATGTTGTACGTAGAGCTTCTGGCTTAACACACCAGACACCTTAAAGGTGGATTTGATTCATGGTTCAACCTTTTTTATTTGCATATCCCTTGGCAGCCCATTTCCATAAATTGTATCCTTCCTATTAGCAAAATGTTTGTAATTAATAATACAAGCCCTCATCTCCCCCATATGAAAACCCAGACTTCATGTATTTATCACAGTGTTTTCTCTTTTCATCTCTTTGAAGAACAGAAGACTCTGCCTTTGCACTGTTTTGCAACAGAAGTGTCCTGAGAAATTCTGGGTGATTGATTACTTTCCATATTATGTTTCAGCTTTTTTACTGTGCTGGTTTTCAGTCACTGGTTCATACATGAATTGATGACCAAAAACTAGCTATTGGTGGGGCTTTCACAGTCAACTAGCTACCTCCCTTCCTGCCTTGCTGGTCCTTGCAAGGCATTCTGGAGCATGACCTGTCTTTTTCTGCAATTATTCCATTCTTTTTCAAGTAGCCCTAAAGGTCGTGTTGAATGTCCTTGGGAGCACATGAATACCAGGTTGGGAACCATTGTTTTACTGGTATGTTGTTTACAATGCACTTACTCTGACAGTGCTTACAAAAAGGTGATGAAGACCAGAATTTAAAAAGAATAAAAATGTATCTTATGATCTTTTACTATGTTTTTAAAAATTAGAGACTACAGTTCTTAGGTAACAATTGGTGGTAGGTTATTTTTCAGGATCTGGCCTCGAGTAAAATCAGACAAAACTATAGTCAGACAGCCCCCTAAGTTTAACCCCTGACTTATCTGAGGGTCACAGAAAATTCAATGGCTGTTGGCTCAAAACCTGCCCTCGACTTATCTGAGGGATCGGCTTATGGGCAGTGGTTGGTCAATTGACTGAGGCTGCAGAAAAAATGCAACATAATGGTACAGCAGAATTTTACATTTTAGTTGCACAAACAAATATGTAGTGTCTGTTTCTGGTTAGCATCAATAGAATTGACTTCCTCTGTTCTTCCAGAAGACATTTCTCCTAAAATACTATCTAAATAAATAACTAATTAATGTGGCTGTTACCATTGAGAGGGATCAGTAGATGGGAGGAGAGCCAAATTTGTTGAGTGCAGTCTAGGAAATACTTACTACTGAAAAGCTCCTAAACAGACTTGTTTGTATGGCCTTTAAGAACATAAGAACAGCCCTTTTAGCTAGTCTGTTATACTGATAGGGTCCAAAGAACCACAGAACTATTTCTGATCTCTGAAAGGGTTTTTGGTTGTGTTTCTCTTAAAGAACACTCCCATGCCAATCAGTAAATTGTTTTTGAAACCGATATATTTCAAAGCAATTTGTGATTAGGCATCAGAAGTAAAAAGAAAAAAAAAGCCTTTACTGTTCAAAGGAGAAAGTCAGGAATTCCACTAGACATGCCTGAAGCTGTTCTTTGGATTCAGTCAAAATAATAAGGTGTGCAATTGGCAATATTTTTCTTTGAAATCACATGTCAGTAGTTGCATGCACTATTACTGTGCATTGAGTGCTGGTTACAGTCAATCCTTATTATTTGGGCCCCTTTCTTTTGGCGACTTTCATCCATAACTCTTTGCAATTTCCCTTCAATCTTTTTTAAAATATTAAGTTCTTCTGACAACTTCTTTGTCCTTTATCTCTCTTCCTCAAGGGCTCCAGCATTCCACAGCCATTAAAGGGGGATGAGGAGGCAGCAGCACTGGATGCTGAGGAAAGGGAGTAAGCTATCCCCATCATCCTCTCACATATTACAACTTGTGAAGAGGCTGGTACTGGTCTGGACTGCATGGAGGCAAAAGGCTGGGGCAGGTGGCAGATGTCACTCTCTACTGTCCCTACCCTTACTTTATCCTGCTGTTTGTTATCAGCGAAAGATAAGATTTCTTATCTTATTCCCCTTTGATTCCAATGAAGGGCCAAGATATCCTTGCTTGCCTCCATTAACCCCATTAATGTTATTTCTTATCTAGATATTCCCCTTTATAAATTGTTTTGCTCTAAGAATCAAGCTTTCTGGTTCCTAACCCCAACTTGTAAAGGGGACCCCTATACAACAGATTCACTCTGGGAACTGATTTGTATATTGTGACTTAATTCGAGTAGCGTAATGTGGGACAAGCATTTTCATGGAAGAGTTAGCAGCAGCTTGAATGACTGGGAATTCAGCATGCTGGGAATGCTGAAATCCATTCTTCTTAAAGTTCACACTGGGTGCTTTGCAAGTACTCTTTTCTCATATTTCACTTTCATACAAGTGAATGTTTATCTCACAAGCTGTTGTGTGGGCATTCTGTTCTGTGGGCCAGGGCCCATTCTGTAATGAATCAGTCATTGTCTGCATACATGAGAGGAGAATTCAACCACTAATATTAGCGCAATTGGTTGCTGCAGCTCTAGGTGCCATTCTCCCCCAGTGTTTATTTTCTTGTAGGTGAACTTGAAATAGTTGCCTTTTTCTTTCCTTCGAACGTCAGGTACAAAATTGTTTACACTTTACAAGGATGTTCTGCATGGTTTGACATAGCCCAGCACCTTCTCTTCCTTGCCAGCAATACACCATGGGAAATATCATCAGCAAATGAACAGAACATCCAGCTGACCTTGTAGCTAAGATTTAGGATATTACTTCGTCAAAATAAGTAATAAGTATTTATGTAGTATAGGAAGATTTTATAGACTTCCGATTCAGTTATATTGAATGACAATCATATTCAACTTCACTCTCTCTCTCTTTCTTCAATCTGGTTTGTCTCCAACAAGGTATATTCAACTTCAATCTGGTTTGTCTCCAACAATCTTTCAAGAGTTGTCTTCAACTCTTTCTTCAATCTGGTTTGTCTCCAACAATCATATTCAACTTCACTGTCTCTCTTTCTTCAATCTGGTTTGTCTCCAACAAGGTATATTGGTGGGGGCATATCCACGGATCCCATATCTGCAGATTCACTTATCTATGAATCAGATCCAGGGCCTCCCTAGTGCGTGCACTTGCTCCAAAGGTGAGGGGAGTGGAGCTCCAGACAGCCTCTGAACTCTGCAGAGTCTGAGGACCTCTGTCCCTGGCATCTGCTGAGTTCAGACTGAGCTCTGCAGCTTAAAAAGAAATTTTTTTTAAAGCTACGGAGAAACAGAAGTGACATTTTTAATGCCTTATAAGGCATTGGGAGGTCCGGGGACAAATATCCCCTCCTCTTGCCTCCCCAGTCCTCCCAATGCCTTATAAGGCATTACAAACATCACTTCTCGTTTCTCCATGAAGAAACTCGGCAGCCCCCAAATAACGGGGATGGGCATTTGCCCGTATCCACAGTTTCAGCTATCCGTGGGGGTTCTGGAATGGAACCCTTGCAGATAAGGGGGCATACCTGTATTGCATTGTACAATAAAACAGAAAAATAATTTTATGAAGTATGTGCTTTTAAGTTGAGTAATGGAAACTTGAGCATAGTTAATCAACTTTAACTATGATTTACAGTTGTAATTCAATTTTAATTGAAGATCCATCCATATGTTTGTTTTTGTATTTAATACAGATGCTTCTAGGGCTTCTGCAATTGGATTTTAGAATTTTTTGTTTACTACATTGCTAATACCAGCAGGTTGTGGGTTGGTTGACTTGTATCTATGGCAGCTCCTTTGTGCAGTTATGCAACCTCATGTTTCAGTGGGAGGTGTGGGAAAAGGCTTTGGTGGAGTTTCATGGTAAGATCCAAAAGTCTGCATTTGAGTGTTTTCAAGACTAATATGCCAAAAAGCAGTGTATATTAAAATAATTTGTTGTAGTTAATTTGTACATCATAAGAATCAGAGATTTTGTGGAAGGGGTAAGAAATATGGTAACTGGGAGGAGGCTACCACTCCTACCCTTCATAAATGATGCCCTTGCTTTTGTGAAACTTTTAATTTCTTGAAACATATTTTCCTTTAGGATAACTTTCCCATTTGTTTCAACTTTAATTTTCTATTTTGAAACCTAGTAAATTTTCACTGACCCTAGAAAAGGTTGGTAGTTGCTCCAGCAGCAAATATGTACCTGTGATGGCATGTGTATTACCACTGCTGCATATTTTGTAAAAACATTATGAGCTTATTGCAGGTAGATAGTCCAGAGTTTAGATCAGAATAAATTTCCTTCTGAAAACTTTGGGGGCATTTCTGGCTATGGAACTCAAAATATCCTTTAAAATGTTGTATGGGATGGAGATGAATGCTGTGCCTCAGTGTCAAAATGTAAGTATATCAGTGAATTAATCAGTGCCAATGAGCCGTAACTTGTCAAAGCAGCATTTCGTGCAGACCTCCTCATGATGTTTGTATAATCAGAACCAGCAGACCAGGCAGCCTCTCATATTGACCACACTGTTTGCTTCTTTAAGCTGCAGTCCGAAAACACTTACCTGGGAGTAAATTCTACTGGACTCAGTGTGGCTTACTTCTGAGTAGTCAAACAAAGGCTTGTGCAGCAAGTTATTTTTGAGCAAAATATATCTGAAATGCTGTGGACTTAATTTCAGTACCTTGATGCTGGACATTTCCACCTAATGGGCGAGGTATAGAACGCTTACTTTAAACACTCTTACTGAATTTTGCCACCTAATGTGGTTTGGGTGCCATGTTATACAATTCCTTGACTTTTGTCACTTTGCTGTTTTGGCTGTTTTCAATTATAACCACTTTTTAAATTTTGTTCACATGCGTTCCTCCTTTATCCAATTTCATCCGCAAAGAAAAAGAAACTGGATCAGTCATAATATACAAGAAGTTAATTGGCAGCCCAGGGAAAGACAATGTGGGGGGAATCTATCTCTGGATATGCCTGAATGGAGGGATGGATTGCACCTGCCTGGTGGCAGAAGACCAATAGAGTACGGGGCCTGAGTCTAGGTGAGTGTGTGCTTCTACCAATATGTCCCTGAGGCTGAGTTAGGTGGTCTCATGCTGCCTGGAGACCACCTTCATTCTGTGCATCTGTGTGAGTACTTACTCTCAGCTTTCATAATGGAGTCTGGTAGAAACTTGTTCAGGAGGGATTCCATCAGGCTCTGAGTATGTGTAGGCATTACACTGAACTGCTTCTCTTTCTGCACATAAGTTACTCCTTAGCACAGACAGCCTAGACCAGGGCAGTCCAATATTCAGTAGCTGGTGACCCCCGACTGTGCTGACCTGGAAATAATTGGTGGTGAGGTGGTGACATGCCAATTATTCCTATGTTCAGAACACAGACAGAAGAGAGAGGTAGGTGCAGTGGTGCTTCTTGATCTTCCTTCTACACTGTTCCAGCTTCTCCTCTAAAGGAGGAGCTGGAACAGCACGACAGGGAGACCAAAAAGCTTCTGAAGTGGAAGAAGGCATGAGGGGAGCTTTGGCTATGCTTTGGGGGCTGCCAGAAAAGGGCCCTGTAGACCACATGCAACCCATGGGCCTTGTGTTTGACCACCATAGCCTACAGCAGGGCTTTTCAGACTGGGGTGTCATGACGCCCTAACCTGTGGGCTCTGGCCTCTGCCCCCTTAACGGGCAGGGGCAGCCAGGAGGCAGGGAGGAAGCAGCAGCGTGATCCCCAGGATCACGCTGCTCAGGGGGCTGCAGGGGCTTGGCTACACTTAACAAAGCCTCCTGCAGCATCCCGGAGGTGCGGGGAGCCCTGTGTGACCTTCTGCTGAGCTCCCCACAGCTTTGAAAGCGAAAGACGAGTGATCGCTCCCCGCTTCCGCTAAAGCAGAAGTGGAGCGTGTTCGCCCCACTTTCACTTCTGAAGCTGTGGGGAGCCCTGCAGAAGGTTGCGCAGGTCTCCCCACATCCCTGAGAAGCTGCAGGAGGCTCAGGCATGTGCAGCCAAGCCCCTGCAGCCCCCCTGAGCGGCACAATCCTGCATATCATGCCGCTACCTTCCCCCTGCCCCTACAAGAACTTAGAGCGGTTCAAACTCTTCCCGAGAGTTTAAAAACCGCTGGCCTAGAGGTTTTTTAATTTTCTAGGGCCTAGGCTACTTTGACATTCGTCCGTTTTTTATTTTTGTTCGTGATCTGGTCCCTAATCAGACGAAGGTGCAAAATATTACTGTAATGGATACTAGAATAGATAATGGCAAACTTCTGTTTCCAAGTGGGCAGTTAAAAACGAATATTGAGTTGATCCAGAAGATTTGTCTGAAGTATTCTGCATCCCTTAGCACCTATTCAGTGAAACAAGTGATATTAAATACAGTCGTGCGTCGCTGAGCAACATTATGACCAACAACAGCCCGCATATGTGACAACCACTGCTTGTTCATGTTTGCCCCCCCTCCAGACTCCGATGCCAAGGGGAGCTGCACTCCCCTTGACTCTGGAGGCTTTTCTGAGCCTCGCAGAGGCAGCACGCATCTGTGTGCTGCTTCTGCGAGGCTCAGACTAGCCTTTTCAGCCGTAAGCATGCGACTTCCTGTTTCCTGGGAAACTAGAAGCCACGTCTTTTCAGAATAGCCTCTGGAGGCAAAGAGCACAGTTCCCCTCACCTTTCAGAGGCTCCCCGTAACATCAAGCTTTGCTTGATGAAGAAGGTGCCGGTCCATATCCTTGTCTTTAAGCGACACACTACTGTATTGATAACTGTAATGCAGGTAACAATTAATAAAATGACATTTGATTAATAATGGTTTTTTAATTAATCAAAATGACATTTGATTAATAATGAGGCAAAGAGAAGTATTCATGTATAATGCAATTTCTCATTTTGGCTTATCTGTTTCTCATTCTCTTCCTTTCTGTTCTCTCGCCCCTGCCCCCACGCACAGCTAAAGTAACTGAGGTCACAGTATATTTTGACAAACTAGGAAAATTTAAAATCTTTTGACAAGCAAAGCATTGTGTTACTGGTGGAAGGAGGTGCAGGAAGAAAATCACTTTTACTTTGCTGGCCCACTTAGGAGGTTTTGTCACTGGTACAAAGCCATGCAGCTGCACATAACATAAAGTAGGTTTAACTGCATATTTGGTGAGTTTATAACCTCCCCTGGGTGTTTTAACATTAAAAGTAGTGATTGTTAACAGAGTCCATCTGAACTTAAATATGAACTTATTTGTAAGAAATTGAGAAGAACATCTCAGACCTGTGGTCAAAACAAATATAGCAACTCCCAGTGTTACGTCTTGAATATACGTATACCAGTGGCATAGCTAAGAGGGTGCAGGGGGTAGCAGTTTTACTGGGCACCAAACTTTAGGGGGCAACAAGCTGAGCTTGACACTAGTGACCAAAATTGTGAAAATCTTGGTATGTATGAATAATACATGTTATATATCATTGGAAAGATAATTTTGTGCTGAATGCAATGAAACAAACTGAATTGAAATAGCTTTATTCTACCAAAAGCTATGGCCAATTAACCAGAAAATTAAAACATAGCTGTCTTATGGAACAAAATGTGGATTTTCTTAACTTAAAACTGACTTATGAAACTAATTGTTCTGAGAGGCAATGACATGTTATTATGTCATTGACATGTTGCAATGACATGTTATCATGATACCGCATGAAACCAATAAGGTGTTAATATGAGTCAGCTCTCACTTCCATGTATCATAATACAAAGGCACTTTTTCAAGTGGTGCCCCTCTTGTGTTTAGCAAGGGGAAAATAACCATTCCTCTTCACCCCTGCACAGTATCTCTGACCGATAAGCAGCATACTTTTTTATTTATTTTACTTAATGAAATTTGATTTTGTCTTGGGAAGTCTACAAATCTTCTTTGACCCCAGGTAGCAGATAGATGCCTTAGCTATGCCACTGACTGAGGGGAGGCAGCAGAGCAAGTGGGTGGCAAGGTGCTGGGGGGAGGAGGTGAGTTCCTCCCAATTTTCACTTTTTTAAAAGCCCAGGCGTCACTTCCTGATGTCACTTCCTGTTGTGACATCACTTCCGGAGCAACATTTGGAGCTTGGCACTGGACTACATGGTCATTAGCTACGCCACTGACATATACTATGCTTCAGTAGTGGTACAATAAACCAGTGGTTCTCAAACTTTTTAGTACCAGGACCCACTTTTTAGAATGACAATCTGTTGGGACCCAACAGAAGTGATGTTAATAACCTGGAAGTGATGTCATGGCCAGAAATGAAACCATGAAGCAGGAAAATTAACACCCCCATACAGCAAAATCAAATCAATCAATTAAGTAAATTAAAAGTTTATAGTAAGTACAAGTTAAAAAATTTATTTAAAATAAGGAATAATTCTCCCAAGCAGTTACTGATCTGTTTTTTTAAAAATCCCCAAACATCCCAAAGGCTGAAATCCTATCCACACTTACCTGGGAGTAAGCTCAATTGACTATCATTTTTAAGAGCATGTACATAGTAGCCTGTTATAAGTACAGATCTGCAACATTTCCCCCAAATGCAGTCACTTACCACGGTAGCATCAAGTCTAATATATATATTTAAAAAAACAACAACATTGAAATGAACGGGGACCCACCTGAATTTAGTTTGGGACTCACCTAGTGGGTCTTGACCCACAGTTTTAGAGACACTGCAATAAACGATACAATGGCATTTATTGTTATTATATTTTAGATTGTGATGATAAGCTTTGCTTTGATAAGCTTTGTTTTGATTTCTGGTTACATTGTGCTACAGAATTTAATTGTGGAGTATCACAGATACAAATGTGGTCTGCATATGGTAAACCGATGCACATCTTGATGTACATTACAGGTTGGTCCTTGTAATCCATTCCAGCATCCTTCTGCGGATTAAAAAAAAATTAATTTTTTTTAAAGTTCCCTTTAAACACGTTCAAAGAAATAAAAAAAAGTCAAAAAAGAAAGAAAAAAAACTTCCTCTATTTTACCACAGCAAGCTGGAGGCCTGCAGGACAGTCTATGGTGTTCTCATAAGCAATTTCTGGGTTGTGCCTAGGCCTCCTCCCTTGGCCCTTCATCATGGCAGAATACATCAAGAATGTGTTTCCCAATAATTTCTGAGAGTGCCTAGACTGCCCTGCAGCCCTCCAGCTGGCTGCCATAAGGTAAAGGAAGCTTTTTCTTATTTCTTCAAATGTGTTTAAAGGGACCAGAATTTTTTTTCTAGTGACTCAACGTGGACAACCATGGCAATCTACATTTAGTCTAATCTAAATCCAAAATCCACAGATAAACTGGTCGGACTGTACTATACATTATCCTAAACACCCAAGCAGTTTCTATAGTACATTGTCTCCTTAGACATTTGTCTGCCACTGAATGTGACAGATTTAAGTCCTAATACTGTATGGCATGTTTAAGCATACTTCCACATCCTCTCCTGTTGTTTGAATGGATTATCTGGTGTCATGCAGGTACTCTTTTACTCAACTTTTAGATTTACAAGCTTTAAGTTGAGTATCAGGAGAGCTTTTTCCCATTTCATAAAACTGGACTTGAGCGGAGGTATTCCTTTGTTTACATGAGTAAGATCAGCATAAAGGCCATAATCCGTGCTTAGGGACTCTTTAAAAAAAGTAAGCTATGTGCCAGTTTATTGTAAGGGTTTGGGAGCCCCCCGTTGGCTGTTTTAAAATTGTATTTATAGAGCTCTGTGTGGTTTCTTCTTGGCTTAAAATCCTTATTATCATGATTTCATGTGCTGTGTGTAAGAAAGCCTGAATTTTGTAGGTCACAAAAACTTCTATACACCCTAACTTTCTTATTAGTGGAAATTCTGTGCATGTAGTCTACAAATATATGCCTATATAAAGATTAACTTAATTGGTTCTGCACAGGAGACCAGTATGGGCTTTGGAAAGAACACCCACTTAGAGGTAGAGTGCAAGGTACCGGCATTCCAATCCTATTGTTAAATTCCAGGAATAGTGGCTATAAACCGCTACAGCCCAGCTGTAAGGATTCCAAACATAGATACTTGCAAGGCTCAACAATAGCATAAAGTGGTTGACCGTGGTAATGTCATTGACTCTACAATAGTTCCACCTCAAATACTCCTCTAATGTTTCCATGTGAAACTCAGGGACATCTGTTTAATTTGCATTCTTGCGCATGCTACACAAGAAACTTTGTCCACTTCTCTAGGCCTGTGGGAGATTGTGGGAGGATGTCAGAGGACCTATATTATGTACTTTGTTGGCTAACTCCCAATTGTTGTAATTTTTTATCGCTAAACTGGTGTTTGATTTGAATTTGGCAGACATAGTCAAGTCAACAGACACCTGGATTAAATATTGTGTGGGAGAAAAGAGCACCTCGTATCCATGCTAGTTGCTCCCAGCCGAGTTTCCTTGGCCTGACAATCCTGTGTTGTTGAAGCAGGGAGCATATACTGGAAGCATATAGTTTTTAAGGCTTGCAATAAGAGGGGCAGCTGATATATACAGTATAATATAATATTATGTATGACTTTATTGCATTTTCTTGGTTTATATGTCCATAAGAGCTAGTACATATTGTCTCCAGCAGGTTTTGCTCCCACGTTATTCCCCTTTTCTTTAGGTAACCATTATTGGGAATGACATATACTTTGCCTGCAAAGTGCAACCTGTTTCTTCTCATCTGCTGTGTATATAATAATAATAATAATAATAATAATAAATAATAATAATAATAATAATAGTAATAATAATAGTAATAATAGTAATAGTACTAGTAGTAGTAGTACAGGTATTTCTATACTGCCTTTCTTGGTCCTCAGATTTCTCCTTAGACTTTATTCAAGGCGGTTTACATAGGCAGGCAATTTAAATCCCCGTAGGGATTTTTAGAATTTGAAAGAAGGTTTCTATCTTTCAAGAAACTGCAATATTCAGATGTTTCTTTCTTGATCTGATCGCACATTCTGGCCTCCATCCTCCCACGCTCAGAGCAGATGGAATAGCTCGGCTCAGCTTGTCAGCTGCTTCAAGGTTGCACGATGCCGGTGGCCTCGAACTGGCGGCCTTCGGATGTTATCTTCAGGCAAATGGAGGCTCAACCCTCTAGACCAGACCTCCTGCCTGTATGCACTTTCGGTGACCACTAAGCAACCAAACTGGCTTGAACATTTATGCTTGCTGCTTATAGCTTCCAAGTTCCTTCTCTCACCTGTCAGGCAGCTGATAGGAAGCTTTGCATTAAGCAATGCCTTTACCTCTTGATCTGGGAAGTATCTGTGTTTGCCACCTCCTTCCATTGATATGATTAAAGTAACCTCAAGCAGCCCCACTGGGCTCTGCTTCATCTTTGTTAATCAGGTAATGTACTATAAATATCCTAGCTCTGCCCAGACTCCTAGAAGGTGTTAAAGACTGGGATGGTGCCTCACTCAAGAATAGTAGGTCCAGGAGAAGGACTGCCCTGTCATATCCGATCAGCAGAATGGTAGGTCTTCTGTAGACCTTCAAAGAGTTCTGCTTTTCTATTTCTCCTTCAACACTACACTAGGCATATCATAGTCAGGAACTGAGGGACCTACACAGGACAAGGGGCTGGGGTAGCATGAGGAAGGATCTGAGGCTAAGACAATCTGCTTTTGTGGCAGAAAGGCTTGGTCTAGAAAGCTGAGGGAAGGGACTTTCCCCAGATGTGTCTGCACAAGTCCCTGGTTAGTGCTGGGCTAACCAGGAAGCTCATCGGCCTACCTGCAGGCAAGTCTCAGCACTTGTCTCTCTTCCCGACTCCATATAGGGCAGACAGGAGACAGCATCTTGAGATCCACTGACCTCCCTCTTCATGGTATAGGGTCCCTATCCAAGCAGACACAGCATGACGGGAAGAGTAGTACAGTGAGTTTTCCCCAGAGTAAGGGAGGGGAAGGGGACCAACCCTGGGAAAAGTTTGTGGCATCATCAAAAGAATGCCACAAGATTCCATGAAAAGAAACTTTTGGATGCCAAATTCTGGCACAGTGCAGAATAGCCTGGGCATGAATACCTTTTCTGTCTTTCCATGTTCCTAACCTAATTTCCGCAGTATGGGGCACATCCCTAATTATGATACTGGGTTAAATCCGTGTTCACACAAGTCATCAAGGAATTCTTGCCTTTGTGGAGGGATGGAGAGGACCTGCCAAACCTGTTACTGTTCTTTTTTTCTGAATTTTTTTGACTGAGAGTTGAAGGTAGAATTGGCTGCCTAATCGCCAGTGATTCTCTTGGACATATGCCATGTCCAAGGAGGGAAAAGGGTTGTGGAGGTTTTAAAAAGAGGGGATCTGTCATGTACCATTGCTACCAGATCCACTCCTCCTGCCTTCTCCCTTCTTCTAGTTATTCTCCCCTCCTAACCCAGAAACACCCCTGTTCGTCCTGCTCTCTCACTCATCCCTCCCACTGCTCATCCCCACCTCTGCCTTTCCTGATGCCAGCAGATGTCTTCATTGCCAGTGAACGTGTGTAGCCACCAACTACTGTACTGGTGACCTTGTGACTGGCAGCACTGGCAAATGCAATAATGTTGTGCAACACACACTGGATCCAGATGCTTCCTCCTGTATCCCAGCATTTCTGCCAGTGAAACCTGACAGATAGGATTGGGCTGTAAGCCATGTTCATTGCATTGGCTGGCCAACAAGCTTTATTCTTTCATTCACTGTTTAGAATTTCCTCAAAGTTCTAGTAGTGTCCTTTCAGAACTGTTCCTTAAGGACCAAGGTTTCTACAACCACCCATTTCCAGGTAACTTTAGGAATGTATTGTCTCACTAGTTGGAATTATGTCTTACTCTTTACGGGCCGTTTGTATGTGTGTGGCCATTTTCCTCTTGTAGGCAACGTTAGATCAGCCACATGGACCTCTGTTTGTACTATTTTCCCGCACTATAAAATCAACATTGTGTTTTCTTTGGATGCAGACTTTGTAGGCAGGTGCAGCAGAATATTCGTATGAGGTAATCTACTGACCTTTATACGTAGTTACCCACACCAGGAAAGCACTATTTTTTTATATCCCCATCTTTTTGGAATGCCCTCTGGGAGTCAGGGGAGAAAATGAAATTTCTTACTTTGAATGCCTCTTCTCCAAGTCTCTCATGGGACATTCTACCCAACATATCTGTTGTTTCCATGGCCCAGGTGCTTCAATGCAAGTTATAAAACTTCTTTCTTCACTGACTTGTGGGGGTGGTAGACAGGGCCACCTGGGATCAGTTTCCTCTTTCCTATCCTTCATTTTTTAATTTCATCTTTTTCATAGGATCTCTGTCTTTTCTTGTTTTTCTTTTCTTGTTTTTTCTCCTCAGCACTGTTCTACATTTTGCCATTCATTTGAGGTTGAGTGATACCTTAACTCTCAAACCTGGGAGGGCAGGTTGACTCTATATGTCTTCATTTAGTATACCATGTCACTAGGCAAATCAGTTTAACTATTTCTTTGGAATTTATTAAGTAGAAGTAATTCAGCTGTAGCAAAAGCAGTGTTCAAAAACATAAATGCATATATTTCAACAATATGTGATTCAAAAGATAATATTTATATGTATGGTTCTGAACATTTCTCTATTTAAAAGGTTTTGCTGAAAGTCTCAAGTCCATGATGACTACTAAGAGATCATCTCCTGTACATATTTTCATATATACCCCTGCTAACTGGTTAAGAAACACTTTTTCAAGTGGGTGCTCCTCTTTTATTTAGCAAGGGGAGAGTAACCGGCCCACCTCATCCCAGCAGTGTCTTTTCTAGCGGCTGTCTGCTGGTGTTGCATCTTTTTAAATTGTGAGCCCTTTTGGGACAGGGAGCCATTAGTCATTTGATTTTTTTCTGTAAACCACTTTGTGAACTTTTTGTTGAAAAGTGGTATATAAATACTGTTAATAATAATAATAATAATAATAATAATAATAATAATAATAATAATAATATACAGGTGCTTGCATGCAGAGTTTACAAAATAATTTAAAAGTCATATTAATATATTCATTAGCCCTAAAAAAGATTCTTGTCTGGAACATTGTAGGTCCATGTATTGAAAGGAATAAATTTTTCCAGTTATCTATTGACGTCTGAGAATGGGTTTTATATCGGAAGTGATTACATAACACCGGACCACAAACGCTATCATTACATTACTCCTTGCTCATGTTCATGCTTGGGAAATAATGCTGTTGTTGTCTGCTGCTAACATTGCTAAGTAACTGGGGAGAGCTGGCATGAGTATTAGGAAAAGAAAATAGCTTTACAGTATTTTTTTTATTGGATCACTTGATGTGAGTTGCAAAACTCGAAGGATTAAAAATAAATTACTTGGATTGGAGCCATGCGGGTCTTTTTATTCAATATTCATGTTTATGCAATATGGTCAAATCAATATATGTTTTTTGCTACGTATAGTATTTTCTTAAGCTACATAATAAGTTTTAGATTTTTGAAATGTATAGCAAACTACAACTAATTTGTTAAAAAAAGTCAAGCATGTTTATCTGGGTTAATGTGGAAGCTCTTAAATATCCACACTGGAGAGACTCAGTCAGTGCATATGGAATTCTTCTTGCATGGTGTTGCACGGCACCCTGGACAAAGTCCTGTACTTGGACCCCAAATGATGCCCTGCACTTGAATGGCACATTGGTATAGGCACTGGTATTTGCAGCTTCAAGGGTTGGCATGGTCAATAGGCCCTCTAATAGATGTGAGTCCTTGGCCGAGCCTAATCCAGATAACACCTAATGCCGCCTCTGCACTCACACTTTTTTTAATTGTACCAACCAGAAGGCCAAAATTGTGAACGCCACCTAGACCAGTAAAAAGGGTGTTTTCAGCTTCTGTAAGGGGCAGGTTTAGATAGTGATTCCATATGGAAAAGAAATGTAATCGCTCAGTCAGTGTAATGATATACACAGATGAGTATTAGATCAGTTTGCATTTTGACAGATTACTCAACACACATAAATAGTTTGAGCAGGTTTTTCAGTCTTTCTCAAATATGCATGCCCATAAACATTGTCTTTCATTTATAAGGCAATCCTGTCAGACATGCTCAATCCTAGTAAGGCTAAAATCCTATCCACACTTACCTGGGAGTAAGTCCCTTTGGCTATAATGGGATTTACTTCTGAGTAGACATGCATAGAATTGGGCTTTTGATTGTATTGCCTTCAGTGGAATCAACTCCCAAGTAACTGTGACATCATCAAGCAAATTGAAATAATTATAAATAAAGTAAAGCAAATAATTAAATAAGGGAAGATGAGATGGGGAAGCCTGAATTCTTTCTGTAGCCTGCCTGCAATAACCTTAAAACAGTGGTTTTCAAACCCTCAGGGAGAGTTTGAGAGCCACTTTGTTGTAGGCAGCAGGGGTGGGGGCAAGGTAGTGATGCTCAGCATCACGCCTCTGATCTGGGCGCAAGGGCATGCTGCCACTCACCACCACCTGCAGGAATCTGTCGGGGGAGCCCGGCATCAGCCTCAGCACGGTTCCCTATGCAGTGCAGAGCCCTCTGCAGTGCAGAGCCCAGAAGGCAATCACGACCACTTCAGCATGGCTTCTGTAAGGGTAAGTCTTGCCTCACGAACCTTATAGAATTCTTTGAAAAGGTCAACAGGCATGTGGATGCAGGAGAACCCGTGGACATTATATATCTGGACTTTCAGAAGGCGTTTGACACGGTCCCCCACCAAAGGCTACTAAAAAACTCCACAGTCAGGGAATTAGAAGGCAGGTCCTCTCATGGATTGAGAACTGGTTGAAGACCAGGAAACAAAGAGTGGATGTCAATGGGCAATGTTCACAGTGGAGAGAGGTGAAAAGCAGTGTGCCTCAAGGATCTGTCCTGGGACCGGTGCTTTCCAACCTCTTCATAAATGACCTGGAGACAGGGGTGAGCAGTGAGGTGGCAAAGTTTGCAGACAACACCAAACTTTTCCGAATGGTGAAGACCAGAAGTGATTGTGAGGAGCTCCAGAAGGATCTCTCCAAACTGGCAGAATGGGCAGCAAAATGGCAGATGCATTTCAATGTAAGTAAGTGTTAAGTAATGCACATTGGGACAAAAAAATGTGGTGGGAGAGAAGGCTGGCTGGGCAGGCAGGCAGAGGTGCTGCATCTCATCATGGAGCTCTCTCCATGTGCAACCTCGTCCCAAGGACTACATTTCCCAGTGTGCCACTCACCCTGGGCATCCTGGGATTGGTCAAGGCTGCTTGGGAAGGAAGGAACCAGCCTGCTCCTAGTGGGGGGGGGGTGTCTAGATGCCCCAGCCTGCATCCCTCTGTCTTGCCTGGGGGGGTGGCATCTGCATGTTGGGTATGTGTGTGTCAGCAGCCCCCATCTACTTTGGGGTGAGTTGTAATCTTGCTAGGTGTGGCTGCAATCCTTTCCACTTTCCTGGGAATAAGCCCCATTGACTCAAATGGGGCTTACTTCTGAGGAGACCTACATAGGCTTGGGGTCTGTGTCAGCTTAACCCAGGATCCTCATCTTTCTCTTTTTCCTCCCCCTTAAAAAAAGAAAAAAAGCCACTCTTGATGACTTTGTCTCCAAAAATTGATTAAAAATAAGAATCCCCATTCCTTTTCAGCCACCCCCTTTTTTCCTCCTGCCTCCTTTTGGGAGGGGAGTACTCTGCTGGCTGCTATTGTAAGACAAAAGGCACAATCCTAGCTAGGTCTACTCAGAAGTAAGTCCTATTGTGTTCAATGGGACTTACTCCCAGGAAAGTGGGGTTAGGATTCCAGCCAAACAGTCTCTAGGTCTCAGTTTGCATCAGTTTGCAATTAGCAGATACACACAAAACAAAGTCTTCCCCTCCTGCAAATTCATCACTTCCCCTCTCCCTTTCCCAAACCCTCCAGGTGTGCTGCTAACAAACTCAGGGCACAATCCTAACCAGTTCTGCTCAGAAGTAAGTCCTATTTTGTTCAGTGGGGCTTATTCTCAGGTAAGTGTGGTTAGGATTGCAGCCTTGTTTCTAGTGTATAATTAGAACACCTTCATCCCCATTTGGGGGGTAACTGAGGTGAGGTGATGTAATGGGGAGCTGTGGCCAATGGCTACAAGGATCAGGGGATGTGCGAGCCGGAAAAGTTTGAGAACCACTGGATTAGGCTATAACTAGACAATGATAATTTAATACATGGTTTAAAACTTGCCATCAAACATTAGTCCTATGCATGTACCCCATAGGAAAAATTCAATATTTTTCACTACCTATTAACTAGAAGTTTTCTCATTCATGCAAATTTTGTACAAATTTTGTTAAAAAAAATTATACGCCATCTCCACCCACTTACCTCAAAGTGAATTACTATGATGCACTCCCCCCCCCTTTTAAAATGCCAAGGCAATTTGCTTTACTTTTATGGAAACTTGTGGGCTGCACAAAGTACTGTTATGTTCACCAGTTCCAGGATTTTTCTTTTTTACACCAC
Organism: Tiliqua scincoides; assembly: GCF_035046505.1. Lineage (NCBI taxonomy): Eukaryota > Metazoa > Chordata > Lepidosauria > Squamata > Scincidae > Tiliqua > Tiliqua scincoides. Next base: position 83,049,464 of record NC_089824.1, on the reverse strand, counting down.
ACAGCTCTAATATTTTTTTCCCAAGGCTTGCATACCTTGGTTACTACATAATCCAATATACTTAACCTTAAACACTGAAAAAAGTGCTATCATAAGAATGTTCCTTTGTGGTCTTGATTTTTAGACACATCAATCATAATTAAATTGTAAGGAGACAGAATAAATTACAGTAAACCATTTGACCTTTATTCTTCTGTTCAAAGAAATCGTGCAATGCTCAAAATTTCCTTCTATGCATTTCTATGAGATGTTCTATTATTTTTGTTCCTTTAAATTGTAAGAATGAGGCTTTGATTGAAGCCACATTGTAAATCTCTCAAAAGTCTTTGCCACTTTGCCACTTACTTGGTATAGTATTTGCTGTTTATAATAGGCTGTTAGTGGATTGGTTTTCTGTGTAATAAAACTGCTCAAAATCGTATAGAGTTGAATCAACTTGGGTGTTCTGCAGTTAACATGGTGGTGGTTATGCCTAATTCCCACAGCAGAGAGGGGGAATTAGGAGGAGCATCACAAAGAACAAAAGTTAGTAGACTGCCAGCTGAGTAAAGCCCTTGCTGTGAACAGGTTTGAGTAATAGCAATATTTCTAAAGAAGGGAGGGCAATGACACTTAAGTGAGGTTGGTCTTTGTGTAAGCAGTTGCAGGTCTGTATCCAATAATGTATCATTTACTGCGTCTGGAATAGATCACTTGGATAAATTAACTGAACTCTTACCCTGCTGTGAGCTCTTTTGCTGTGTTCTCTGTGCTTGTTAGCCTCCTAGCCTCTAGGTTGACCCTGTTCCTTTCCTTAATTAATGCATCTCCAATTCCCTAATCTGGACATTTAAAAAAAATTCTCATATTTCTTTGTTTCCACCTAACTTAAGGAAATAGTTGAAGAGTTTTCAACAGTTTACCCAGAGGCAAAATTAGCAGGTGCATCCAGGGTTATTGTAAAACCAATCAAAATGTGCTGAGAGCTTGGCCCATTTCCAGTTCTGATAAACAAAATAGCATTGAAATTAACTGAAAACTGGCAGGTAAAAACGTTAATTGTTATGAATTTCAATGTGTAGCCATAAAAAGTTATATCAGAGCAGTTAAGGCAATGATCAGCAATCATGTTGGGCCTGATTTGTGGTGGAGCAAGAACTTCTCCTTCCCTCCTTTTATCCTTCCTGTTGAAGTGAAGTGTGGTGCAACTCATCAGCCCCCAGATACTTGAAATGTGGCTCTGTCCCTGAGTATGTGCACATGCACACCATTGCTTTAGGTGTGGTAGCTGTGTGCTATACATTTGACACAGTGTATGGTAGCTTTCTCCAGCCAGTATGTGGACCTGTGGCCTGATGGACCATCATTTGCTAGCTGAATCTATCTCGGGGGCCACCGACAGAATAATACATTGGAATATCATTAATTAAACCTTACCTGTCTAAGGGCCCAATCCTGAACTCAGCCAGTGGTGGTGCTGAGCCCTTGCGCTGGCACTGGGTGCTGTAAACATGCTGTAAAGCACATTTATGGCACCTGGTGAGTAAGAAGCGCAAGTGCTGTGCTTGCACCAGTCAGGTGCTGGGCCCAGCACCAGCAGGAAGAGGGCGCACCACTGCCAGGGGTAAATGCAACTGCCAGACAGCAGTGCAGCCTCTGGGGGGAGCAGGATCAGCAGAGCTCTGCTTCACCATATTCTGAACTCCATGTTGGGCCTAAAGACCCAACCTGGAGTCTCTCAAGTCTGCGCTTGTACAATAGTTGGCACAGACTTGAGAAGCTCCATTATAGGGCTTGGGACTTTCCATGGGGGAAGGGGACAAAAGTCCCCTTCCCCCAGGGAGACCTCTGGCTGCTTCCCAGCACCCACTGGATGTACTGGTAGCCACTTTGTCATATCTGCTCCAGCCGTCTTCGAGAAGCTCAGGATTGGACTGTGAGTCTGCAATCCTATGCACACTTTCCTGGGCGTAAGCTTCATTGAGCACAATGGGACCGACTTCTGAGTAGCGTATAGGATTGTGTTCTAAATCTGTAAATAACCAAATTAATAGTTGCACATTGTAAATGTCCATATGGAACTTTACAATTGATTGAGCTTCTGACAGCATGTAACAATAAAAACCCAAAAGACTTTACTGATCAAATTTTGAAAGTCTTCTGAGGATGTGTCTGTCCCAAATGCCAGGAGTAGCAACTTGGATAACTTTGTGCTACTCCTGTCCCAAATGCCAGGAGTAGCAACTTGGATAACTTTGTGCTACTGTTTGCACAGTATGGCTATGCACCTGCCTCAGCGTTCCATGTCAAATGTAGGTGGATCTAGGAGCCTGTTCAAAGTTTGTTATGTGAGTCAAATATGTTCTCATTAAGCGTGATGGTATGATGCAGGGACCATTTTATTTAATGCTCGGTCTGTCAGCATGTGGCAAAATTAGTATGTAGTAGATACTAGCTTCTTAACTCACCACATTATGCACCTATCAGGAAGCTAAGCCAGGGTTCGTCAAATGCTGGCCTGTGGGCCAGATTTGGTGTTTGCCCAAATCCCTCCCTTCTGTGAGCAGCTCTTACCGTTCCACTGCTCTGCTACTTCGTTCTCTAGCCCCGTGGGCAATCGTGTCTATGGGCTGACATCCCAGCAGGTTTTGCACCAGGATGTCAGGGCCATAGATGCAACTACCTAGAGCAACCATTTTCAACCAGTGTGCCGTGGCACATTGTGTGCTGCGAATAGTCCACAGGTGTGCCGCAGGAATTTGGGAGAAGGTCATTTATTAGTAGGGCCAATGGGAGTGTGAGCCCCCCCCACTGGTAGCATGGTGTGCCTTGGCAATTATCAAAAACCTGATGCTATGCCTTGACAATTTTAGTGCCTTGTCAGTGTGCCATGAGATGAAAAAGGTTGAAAATCACTGGCCTAGAGGGTCCCTAGGCCCACATGGCTGGAGAACGAAGCAGCAGAGCAGTGGAATGGTAAGAGCTGCTTGGGATGGGAAGGTGTTTTTGTTGCTCAGCGGTCTCCAGTTTGGAGATCTCTGAGCTAAACAATGAAAGTACAGATTGAGTGTCCCTTATCTGGACTGCTTGGGATGAAAAAATGTCTGCATTTCGGATTTGTCTGGATTTCAGAATAATTGCATTAATATGAGAAATGCTTCCTCTAGCTCTTTTCACTGTTACCCATATGAGTGTCTGCTGGCCTCTGACATTTTCCAACAACGCCTATACAGGTACACACTAGATAGCAGAGGATAGAACAGCAGTGCCTGTACCTGCACTGTATGTGGGAATGAGCACAAGGCCTGCTAGTGTTCACACTACAGAATGTTTTTCAAAGAGACTTGGACAAAAATGTCTGGATTTTGGAATAGTCTAGATTTCAGATGTCTGGATAAAGGGTAATCTACCTGTATGACAGTGTGACAGATGTCCAGCTTTGTAAGGATCCACTCAGTCTTCATAAAAATCTGCTTGTCATGTTACTACATCCTAACTCATTTTGTATTAACATGTATTCTGATTCTTGATAACTGCTGTTTGCAAATTTAAGTACAGGTTGTGTCTCATTATCCACTGGGGTTCTGTTCCAGAACCGCTAGTGGATTTAAAAAAATCCATGGATTAAAAAACAGTGAAAAAATAGATATAAAGACCCACTTCCAGGTTTCTTGCCCCTCCATTGCTCCAAATAATGTCGTATCTCGACATTCACAGGGGTTTGATTCTGGGACTCCCTGCTGATACCATAAAATGTGTTAAATAAAAGGACCCCATGCCTTTGCCTAGCTCAGCTGAAGAATGGAATGATCACTTGCATGACTCTCTCTCTACGACAGTAAGAAAAGCAGTTTATAAAACTGCAATTTTAAAGAGATGCATTTTCCCCTTCTCCAGGGATCAGCACATTCCTTCTCATTTGCAGTGGCCATTCTTGTTGAGTCAAATCCGTGTATAACAAGGCTGGACCTGTAATGGGTTTCTAACAGACATCTTGTATTTTTAAAAATATCACTTTCTTGCTTAAAATATCACTTTAAAATATCATGAACTTTCACAGTTCATTAAACTATGTTCAGCTGTGTGTTGTACGTTTGCCAGTGATTCACCTTTACATCTAAAAGCTTTTAAAATGTTCCTATGAGACATGGTGATAATACTAGAGAGACAGTGGGGTGTTATGGACCAAAAATCTACTATTAGATTTGGACAGGAAAAGCCTAGATTCAGATCTTTACATAGTTATGAATCTTACTGCATAGCAGTCGGTCTCTCTCTCTCTCTCTCTCTCTCTCTCAGTTTAACTATTACAGGGTTGTTGTGAGTATAAAATGGAATAACTTTCCCATGTATGCCACCCTTAACTCATTTAGGGGAAGGCAAAATGACAGTGAAATAAATGTATATGATGCTCTAAGAGATCATTTACTTGCAGCCTTCAATAAATGTTTGATTATGTGAGAGAACAATCTAAACAGGTACAAAAGGTCTTTAATAGTTGACTACCTCATTGTGAAAACTGAACCTTCAATTTAGTACGGAAATCTTAACTCCTTCCAGCTACTCCCAGTAATTAACATGAACAGCATTTAAAAGCTCTTTGTTAGAGGAGATTGTGAAACTGGGAGTCTGTCACAATATTTGATAGTATAATGTGTTTTATAAAACATCATGGAACTTCAATATCAACTGGCCTTGCATAACAGACATGGCATTTAGAAGACAAATTAAAATGGTTCCTAATTCTTTGTGTTGGCATTTTTCCCTCCTCTTAAATGTGAGATGTGGTGCCTTTTGGTATTTGGATTCCTGGTGTGAAAATATATTAAAGGTATATTGCTACACCTTGCGTGCATGGAAGTAAAAATTTCAATATATGTCTCTGCACTGAAAAGAGTGTACAAATTTATCACACTCTGCTGTGCATGGCTGGTAAATTTAAGACTAATGTTGATGGTAGAAACAACAAATCCAATCCGTTTCTGTGTGAATCTTTGCATTTTAATGTCACATTTAGTGTGGCTGTGGTATGACACAGTAGTGTCACATGGGGGTGTAGGCTGCACTAGATGTCACCATCAGACGTGTCACCCACCACACCGCCCAATACTCTGTTCTGCACTCCTTGACCTGATCCAAGCCCAGCCACCTCACACACTTGCCGATAATAATCTTTTTGCCAATCACTGGCAAGAATACAAAGTGAATGGGCTCAGAGCGGGCCAAAGACTGCCGAATGGAGGCAGCCTGAGGGTAGGCTTTAACATCCATACTGGGTAAGATGGTGGAATGCCTCATCAAAGATAGGATCTCAAAATACATAGACGAACAGGCCTTGCTGAGGGACAGTCAGCATGGCTTCTGTAAGGGTAAGTCTTGCCTCACGAACCTTATAGAATTCTTTGAAAAGGTCAGCAGGCATGTGGATGTGGGAGAACCCATGGACATATATCTGGACTTTCAGAAGGCGTTTGACACGGTCCCTCACCAAAGGCTACTGAAAAAACTCCACGGTCAGGGAATTAGAGGACAGGTCCTCTCATGGATTGAGAACTGGTTGGAGGCCAGGAAACAGAGAGTGGGTGTCAATGGGCAATTTTCACAGTGGAGAGAGGTGAAAAGCGGTGTGCCCCAAGGATCTGTCCCGGGACCGGTGCTTTTCAACCTCTTCATAAATGACCTGGAGACAGGGTTGAGCAGTGAGGTTGCAAAGTTTGCAGATGACACCAAACTTTTCCGAGTGGTGAAGACCAGAAGTGATTGTGAGGAGCTCCAGAAGGATCTCTCCAGACTGGTAGAATGGGCAGCAAAATGGCAGATGCGCTTCAGTGTCAGTAAGTGTAAAGTCATGCACATTGGGGCAAAAAATCAAAACTTCACATATAGGCTGATGGGTTCTGAGCTGTCTGTGACAGATCAGGAGAGAGATCTTGGGGTGGTGGTGGACAGGTCGATGAAAGTGTTGACCCAATGTGCGGCGGCAGTGAAGAAGGCCAATTCTATGCTTGGGATCATTAGGAAGGGTATTGAGAACAAAACGGCTAGTATTATAATGCCGTTGTACAAATCTATGGTAAGGCCACACCTGGAGTATTGTGTCCAGTTCTGGTCACAGCATCTCAAAAAAGACATAGTGGAAATGGAAAAGGTGCAAAAGAGAGCAACTAAGATGATTACGGGGCTGGGGCACCTTCCTTATGAGGAAAGGCTACGGCGTTTGGGCCTCTTCAGCCTAGAAAAGAGACGCTTGAGGGGGGACATGATTGAGACATACAAAATTATGCAGGGAATGGACAGAGTGGATAGGGAGATGCTGTTTACACTCTCACATAATACCAGAACCAGGGGACATCCACTAAAATTGAGTGTTGGGCGGGTTAGGACAGACAAAAGAAAATATTTCTTTACTCAGCGTGTGGTCGGTCTGTGGAACTCCTTGCCACAGGATGTGGTGCTGGCGTCTAGCCTAGACGCCTTTAAAAGGGGATTGGACAAGTTTCTGGAGGAAAAATCCATTATGGGGTACAAGCCATGATGTGTATGTGCAACCTCCTGATTTTAGAAATGGGTTAAGTCAGAATGCCAGATGTAGGGGAGGGCACCAGGATGAGGTCTCTTGTTATCTGGTGTGCTCCCTGGGGCATTTGGTGGGCCGCTGTGAGATACAGGAAGCTGGACTAGATGGGCCTATGGCCTGATCCAGTGGGGCTGTTCTTATGAGACATACAAAATTATGCAGGGGATGGACAGAGTGGATAGGGAGATGCTCTTTACACTCTCACATAATACCAGAACCAGGGGACATCCACTAAAATTGAATGTTGGGCGGGTTAGGACAGACAAAAGAAAATATTTCTTTACTCAGCGTGTGGTTGGTCTGTGGAACTCCTTGCCACAGGATGTGGTGCTGGCGTCTAGCCTAGGCACCTTTAAAAGGGGATTGGACAAGTTTCTGGAGGAAAAATGCATTATGGGGTACAAGCCATGATGTGTATGCGCAACCTCCTGATTTTAGAAATGGGCTATGTCAGAAGGCCAGATGCAGGGGAGGGCACCATGATGAGGTCTCTTGTTATCTGGTGTGCTCCCTGGGGCATTTTGTGGGCTGCTATGAGATACAGGAAGCTGGACTAGATGGGCCTATGGCCTGATCCAGTGGGGCTGTTCTTATGTTCTTATGCGTTTAAAGCATTGTGATAGCCTAGAAGGTTGGGGGTGACATGATTACATCATTACTTCTGGACCGCCGAGCTTATCCAGGTAAGCGCCACACTGGGTGACACCCACCTCAGAGACAACACTGGTATGACTTGTTCATCCAGTAATTCTCACATCAAGGCAAATATTGTAATACTAAGCTACAGAACCATCTGAGAAAATGTTGTTCAGTTTTGTAATACTGTTGCAAATTAATAGGGCTACTCTGTTAAACCAAGCAGCAACATTGTTGGGGCTAATTCTAGCCCATCTCTCTCAGGCATGCTAAAGAACAAGTGGCTGTACCCTCCCTTTCAGTTTCAGCTCCATAGCAGTAATTGAACTGAACATGGTGGAACTGCTTGGTTTTTTGTGCAGCTGCCCCACTGATCAGAGCTCAGATATAGCCCAGTAATCTTTCATAGGTATCAGCATCAGATCACAGCATAGAGTAAGAGCGCAGTCCCAACCAACTTTCCAGCACTGACGTAGCCACATTGAAGCCCCAAGGTAAGGTAAAAAACATGCCTTTACCTTGAGGAGGCCCTCCTGATTGCTTCCCCACTGCAGGATGCAGTGCATACCACACTGACACAGCTATGTCAGTGCTGGAAAGTTGGCTAGGATTGCGCCCTAAATAAGATTCTTTCCTCAGCTTAAGTTAGATGGAATGCTCATTACAGCCATCAAGACTTTTTGAGTTTTGTTTCTCCAGCACAAGGTTCAGCTTCTAGTATTTCAACCTACAAAGATTGCAAGAGTTGGCACAAAGCACATTTACTCTAGCAACTATACTTTAACTGTCAGAATAATCCACAAGAAGCCTTGGCTTTCCCAGGTCTTACACACCAAAACAACAAATCCACATTTTTGAAGTAGATAAGAGTATTGGTGACCAGGGTGTGGGTGCACACGGGAGGGAAGGGTAACATGGGAGTACTTCTAGCAACTTATGCAGAAACTCATCTAGCTTTAGGTCACACTACATTCGTTTATCATGTACAAGGCATCCAGAGGAATTGTCTTCATAGACCTTACTTCCATATTTACTATTAACAATGGGAAAAGTATGTCGAGAGAGGTTGTCAGAAAGAAATAAGGAACTTCCAGCGACCACTTGCTAATCTGGAGCAGTGATGCCTACTACTATACACTCACTACTTTCCCGTCCCCCACTCTTCCAATCAGTTTAACATGCAGCTTGGTGGGACAAAATCTGGTAGATCTAGTCCGCTGCCACCAGCCCAAGAGATCCAGTTCCCAGTGGGGTTCCCTGGGCAAAACCTCTCCCCAAGAATGCTGTGTAGAGTTGTTGAAATGTTCTCACTCTGCTAGTAGCAGCTGCAGAGTGGGGAGGCTGACATATCCACTGATTCCAGAACAGGTAGAGGTTTTAAGCAAAAAGGTTTTACTCGTAGAAGGGAGGCAGGGTGTACAACTATGCCTCTCTCACATGAAAGGTTTGGCTAGTGGGGTAACATTTGAACTGAGGCAGAGTGAAACTTACAAAAGTGCTAAGATTAAAGTGTTGAGCTCCGGATTCCGCATGGCCATTCCAAAATACTTCTCATATTATCAGAATTAATCATGGAGGCATTGTAACTTCTGTGCGCTTCATGTATCTAAATGACATGAAATGGAGATGACTGAAGGAAGAGGGAATGAATTATTAAACTGTAATTCAATGATCTTGTCTTACAAATTGTATACATTACGTTACTCATGAGGTAGAATTTATTTTTTAAAAGTGCAATAGCTTGAGGGAAGAACAAAGTGTCAGACTGAACAATGAACACTTTGATTTTTGTCAGTTTGCCTCATATTCTGGTATTACTTCAGGGTAATTCTGTAATTACTTTGCTTTGTTTTCAAAAAATAAATGTATAAAGACTGTGGAACACAGTTTATTGCATGACAGCATGAATCCAAGTAGGAACACCACATTGCTCAGAATCAAATAGAAATGCTGTCTTAAATGAACTCGTGTGGAAAAGAATTGTAAACTGGATTTTCTGTGATTGAAGTAGGGTGAGGATTGAAGTGTGGATTGTTAACATACCTGACTAAATGGACAAGAATACCAAACAATGCAGATGTGAAATGCCTGGGAAACTTTTCAAGACTTAGACATGGAATTCACTTCTACATACCCTTGGGTTGGAGAGAGTGACAAGACCATGGAAAAGACAGTAGACATGACCCTCATTAGTGCAGAAATTTGCACTTAGGTTTTGCACTTTCTGTTGTTCCTGTTCTTGCCCATTTTTTTTTCTCCAAAGCCTAATTTCTCTTTTACCCACTTTATTAGGTGACTTTACCCCATCACATGTAGTTAAATCAGTTAAATCAGTTAAATGTAGTTCCCAAACCAACCAGCACTTGTCCCTGGCCCATTAAGGGGTGGGGAGGGGGGAAGGCAGCAGTGTGATCCCCAGGATCACGCTGCTGCTGGGAACAGAGGGGGGTTTCACTTCTCCGCCTATCCTGGCCTCCAGGGGATGCAGATACCTCTGCAGGGCTCCCCAAGCCTTAGAAAAGTTAAAAATAACAATCCAAAACCTCTTCCAGTTTCACAAACAAAAACCTGGTTTCCAATTGGGGAACTTTTCTACAGCTTGGGGAGCCCTGTGGAGGTATCTGAAAACCCTCCCCCTGTCCCTGGCAGCAGTGCAGTCCTGGGGATCGCATTGTTACCTTTTCCCCACCTGCACAAGACTTAGTGCTTTCCAAACCTCCGAGGAGAACTTTGGGAACCACTGAATTAGATGCTACTCGTATATTAACTGCACCAAAGGAACCCACTGGGATTGTCTATTTGCTGTTCATTTAATAAGTATTGATGCTTCAGCAGTATGTGTTCACATAAACATAACAGGAGCAGAGCCTGTAGTTTGCTTTTTCCATCACTCTGTGCATGATATCTTGTGTACAGGAAAGACACTCGAGAAGAAATTGAAGGTGTTCTTGTGTGACTTCATTTAACATTATCCCCTTTGATTAAAAAATGCTGTTATGTTTTCCTCTTAAAACACTGGTGAACAGTATAATAGCAAGGTGCACCCTACAGAATTATTCAGTGCTGTTGGTTTATGCACATATGTATGCAGATTATGGAGGTTTCATAAACTTGTGTGCCGTGACAAGCATCCCTCTTTCCTTTGGCATGCATGGCATCTCTTTCTTCCAAGCTTGGGAAGAGGACAATAATCAGGATAGTCTAGGCATACTTTTCTTTGTAGGTGCTATGATTGATTGAAGCTCAGTACAATATAGGGGAAGTTTCCATCTTCCTGATCTTGGAACTGGGATTAGGAGGATTATCCCTGGCTTTGTTCTCATTTTGGAGGCATTTGGAGCACCTGTGAAGTTCAGATGGACATGGATGATTTACTACTCTCCTCCTGAGCTCAGAAGAGGGGAGAGCAACAGAGGATCATCTCTTATCTCATGTGGCTCATTGAAATTGCTCAAAGAGAAGCTCAGTATGATGATAAAGACAAAGCATCACAACCTAAGGCTGCAATCCTAACCACACTTTCCTGAGAGTAAGCCCCATTGAACAAAATAGAACTTACTTCTGAGTAGACCTGGTTAGGATTGTGCCCATAATTGGGTGGTGATAGGATCATGGGGCATCATAAAGTGTATAGCCTTGCACAGCCATCATAGCTACAAGATGATTTTATGGACATGGCTTCTTCTTCCTCCTGTCCATTTCTCAATTTCAGAAAACAAGGAATGGCTTAAGTCAGTAGTTCCCAAACTGTGAGCCCACAAAAAACACAAAAAAACTTTTGCTCTAAACAGTGTATAGGATTGTAGTCCTAATGAGGAACCATGGCCAATGACTAGTAGGTCAAGGGAGCCACCAGTTGAAAAAGTTTGGGAACCACTGGCTTAAGTGAATGATCAAACACCATTGCAGCCTTGTTGAATCTGAACTTTCCTTTGTGTTCGGAGTGGAATACTCTGATTGTAATAAATAATGTACAGTGGTGTCTCGCAAGATGAATGCCTCACGCAACGAAAAACTCGCAAGACGAAAGCGTTTTGCGATTTTTTTGGTGACTTGCAAGACGAATTTTTCTATGGCCGTGCTTCGCAAGACAAATTTTTTTTTTTTTTGCAGTTTGCAGTGATGCCTCGCAAGATGAAAATTTCGCAATACAAAACGACTTGCGGAACGAATTAATTTTGTCTTGCGAGGCACCACTGTAAATGCCACCATGAGCATATGTTACTAAAACTGTACCAAATTCACTTTATCATCTCTTTTTGACAGGATACCTTTTTACAATGCTGTTTTCAAGTGCTGTGAACAGATGCTGATCAATTACACAATCACTAAAAAGCAGTGAATTTCCTCAGTGTAAAAATTCACTCTACATTTTTGCCATCCAATCAGGGGATCTGATTAGGATTGCCTGGACATGTAACATGGAAGAATGATAGATCTAAGATACACTTGAAGGGATAATTGTATACAATCAGTTTAAAAGCTGGTAAATATTTAAGGGTCAAGGGTTAAATGTCACAGCCACAGTACTTGGGCTCAGGTCCATAAAGTATCAAGAATGGTAATTAAATCCAGGGTATATTTCACCAAAGGGAAATAAATTTGACAGCTAACAACCAATACTGGATTACCACCTTTCAGAGGTTAGGGATCATGCTAGTAATTGTAGGTGGTTTACAGTTGTTAACATAATAAGTGGAATGATTACTTACTTTGTGTAACTTTGTGTGCAACAATAGTAAATCTTCTCTCTTTTCTTTTACAAAACGTGTGTGAAAATAGTTTGACTTTTTTTTAACCAGTTTATACTTTCTAAGACACATTCTGTTTATATAAAGCATCATTAAAGTGCAGGCATATGGATGTCTACTCAGAAGTAAGTCCTACTGAGTTCAGTGGGGTTTGCTGAAGAGTGTATAGGATTGCAATCTCAGGCTGTTTAGTTTGAACTGCATAAATAATAATTAGCTATCAGATGGGAAGTCCAATCCAATTGGGATGTCCCAGTGGTGGAACAAGTGTTCCAGCAGCGCTGACTACCTTTTGGCAGTTGTAAAAACATTCTGGCAGCACATGGAGCAACATTCAGAAGGCCGAAGCCTTCCTGAGCATGCCAGTAATTCCCCTGGACCAACCAAGGCAGGTAGGTTGGTGGAGGAGGGTGGAACGTGGCCAGGAGAGGACAGAATGAATTGGCGACAGAAGAGGAGGTGGAATAGGAGGCAGTGGGAGCAGGGGTGGGTGGATTGGGTCTGGGAAGGTGGCAGCAGAGGCTGCTGCCGAATCCTCATTCCCTTCCTGGACCCAGTCCTGCAGCATGGGTCCACGCAGACCTGCGCCAGTGTATTCGCTAGCACAGTAGAGCTCTCTGCACTGTGGAGGCTTACATCTGGGTAAAGGAACAAATTTTCCTTATCCAAGGTTAACAAACCCAGAGGAGACCTCCACAACCCCCCCCCCCCCCATGCAGCAGTAGCCATTTTGGTACTGCTGCAGGGGGGAGGAGGTGATAATACAATTGGACTTCAAATGCTAAGATATTTTTAGTTTTTAAAAACTATTTTAATAAAACTCCAAACAAGACTGAGTATTCATGTTTGGACAGTTGATCTGGATTTAGGAGTTCAGCCTGTCTTGGATGAGGCTTCTCTTGAAAACTCAGGTTTGCTGCTTGAACCTGCCCCTAAGTCCTAGCCTTAAATCTGAATGCTTAGGTGACCAGAAATGTCTTTGTCCAACAAAGGACAGCTTTGGCAGTCACTTGATTTACTGACCTGCTAAGTTTTTTTTTTTTCCCCTTTCCGGGCACAAGTGTGCCCCCTTATCTGCGGGGGTTCCATTCTAGAACTCCTCACAGATAGCTGAAACCATGGTTATGGGCAAATGCTCATCCCCACAGTCCCTGGGGAGCCACGTTACCTCCAGAGGCAAGAGGAGTAGAGCCTCTGTCGAAATCAGACTGATCTCAGAAGCTAAAACAACACAATTTCTGGTCTCACCGTGAAACCAAAAGTTGCTTTAAAAAAAACAAACAAAAAACAACTTCTGAGCTCAGTCTGAACGTGGCAGATACTAGAGACTGATGCCTGCAACCTTTGCTGAGCTCAGAGGTGCCTCAGGAGGGAGTGCATGCTGGGGTGCACGCAGGTGGGCCCAGTTTCAATCCATTGATAAGTGTTTATCTGCTGTTGTATTTTTGTGCAGTTTGTACATCTCTGATATTTAAGTTGTAAGCCACCTTGGGCATTTGAATGGAAGCATTGAGTTCACAATTATAGAAAACTGCAGTTAATATGAATATTCCTTCTGTATTATTAAACAATTGTTTTCCTGTTATTTTCAAATAGTAGTCTAGATCTCTATATCTGGGAGAGGTCATCCGGGGGTTTGGAGTGGGGTGCCATCAATATGCTGATGACACCCAGCTCTATCTCTCCTTTCCTCCAGACTCCAGGGTGGCGGTTGAGGACCTGGAGCGCTGTCTGGAGGCAGTGAGGATCTGGATGGGGCTAACAAGCTGAAATTAAATCCGGATAAGACAGAGGCTCTCCTGGTTCAGAAGTCCTCGATGCAGGTGCTGGACTATCGGCTTGCGCTGAATGGGATTGCACTCCCTCTGAAGGAGCAGGTCCGCAGCTTGGGGGTCCACCTGGACTCGCAGCTGCTCCTGGATTCCCAGGTGGTGGCTGTGGCAAGGGGGGCCTTCGCTCAGCTTCGGCTGGTGCGCCAGCTGCGGCCGTACTTGGATCGTGCAGAACTGGCCACGGTGATCCATGCCTCGGTGACATCGAGATTAGATTACTGTAACGCGCTCTATGTGGGGCTGCCCTTGAAGACGGTTCGGAAACTGCAACTAGTGCAGAATGCGGCGGCCCGTGTGGTTACTGGAGGTAGGCGGTTCGACTCTGTCAGTCCGCTTCTCCAGCGGCTGCACTGGCTGCCCATTCGTTTCCGGGCCCAATTCAAGGTGCTGGTATTGACCTTTAAAGCCCTATACTGCTCTGGACCAGGGTATCTTAGAGATCGCCTGCTCCCGTACAATCCGGCTCGCCCTCTCAGGTCATCAGAGAAGGCCTTTTTACAAGTGCCGCCACCTAGGGAGGTACGTGGGGCGGCTGCAAGAAATAGGGCCTTCTCAGTAGTGGCACCAACGCTATGGAACTCCCTTCCCCTTGACTTAAGAATGGCTCCCTCTCTTGAGACCTTTCGGCAAGGCCTGAAGACCCTTCTGTTTAAACAGGCCTTCTGAGTTCGTGGCCTTTTAACATCTTTTTAAACATCTTTTAATATTTTTTACAGGCCTGATTCTTTTATGACTTGCTGCTGCTCTATGCTCTTTTTACCTATTTTTTTTTACTCTGACTGCTGTTTTTAGTATGTGTTAATATGTTTTTATTTGTTTTTAAATTGTTTTTAATATGTTGTAAGCCGCCTTGAGTCCCTTGGGGGAGAAAGGCGGGGTAGAAATAAAGTTATTATTATTATTATTATTATTATATCTTGTGATTTTGGACAAATATAATTTCTATCATAACATTTACAAAAATTAGATACTAAAAAAAATTAGGTAAAACATTTACAAAAATTAGGTAGGGGTGTGTGTGTATGTAAAATCTTTGTTTTATTAAACTAGTAATAAATTTGAATTCCTGGTGGGGAAAGTGATGTGAATTTCAGAATCACTGTAACCAGAGGCACAGATTTCACTGCAACTAGTTATATTTTTTTATTTGCCTGAAGATAATTGGAGGTTTGAATAGCCAAGAATGATTATTTTGGTGTAAATTAGTTAGAAGAGATGAAGTATAAAGATAAATCTTTTCCAAAGTGTGCAGATTTCCTGCTGGAACAGAATATTCCCCTTGATTCAGCATGAAGGAAGTCTTGTACGAGCAGCATAAAAGCAACAGATACCTATTCTTGACCTCAGCATGGATTTTTCCTATAGAGTCTTTTTAGAATTCAGTATGGACAATCATCATGTGTGGTGCTGCTTTGGGTTGTCTCCTAAGTCCTCCTGTTTCCTCTGTGTGGGGCCCATAGTTTCCAATGTCTGGCTGTAGACTTGGGTCTTCCTTTCAGAGGCAAAAGTTGATCTGCAGATCCTGTTCAGGCCTGTGGGAAAGTGCAGCAAAGAAATAGCTATTAATACTGTTCCTTTCCCACTTAATGTGAAAGGAACTCTCAACAGGAAGGTTGAATCATTTGTAGAGTAGAATTCCTTGCTTTAACTCTTTGACTCCAATGCCATTTTAAAACTGCTTGAACTGGGAGGAGGGAAGCTAGGTATGTAAATGTTTGACTGGATTGCATACTTCTCCACTTAGAGGTATTGGAGGACATATTTTGTGCTTTTATCAGTAAGCGCTATTGCCTTTTAAAGTCTTTTAAAGTTTCTTTTACAGAAACATTTACAGGTGCTATAGAAACTAGTATCAACAATTTGCACCTTTTCTTACTAATAAATGGCCCTAAACTTTTAGTGAACTTTTAGTTGAAAAGCGGTATATAAATACTGTTAATAATAATAATAATATAATAATAATATAAATAAATAAATAAAAAACTGCAGTGTGTTGGAACTGTGATTTTAACTGCATTCATTTCAAATTGTGTTCTGAACTCAAAATCACTATGTAGCTCCAAATGACACAATTTATACGCACAATCTCTAGTTCCTTTACCAGATTTCCAACTGGGAAAGAAGAAGATTGGGTTGTCAGAGCTGAGGAGCAACACATTTCCATAAATATTTTAGAGCAGACTGTGGCACTAATCCACTGCAAATTGAGTGTGCTTCAATACCGTTGATGTCAGTGGGTCTTGAAAAGGCATAATCACCTTTATTTACTCACATCTATGTCCCACCAACTTGCAGTCTGAGTATGGCTTAAAAGCAGTACCTGCCTCTGATTTCGGACTGCCAATCTATTAGATTCTGGATTGCTTGAGGAAACCAAAGGAGAGCAACTAAAATAATTACTGTACTGCTTTCCTCCCAACATTTTTCTATCCCTTTTTTCCTCTTTTTCCCAAAATGTAGCACTCTTGCAGCATACACTTTGGCATTTGCCATAATTAGAACTAGAACGGAATTTAAGTAGCACTCAAGTAACCTGTGCTTCCTCATGTTGATGTCCAATTCACTTATTCTCTGTGCCCTTTGAGTTTTAACATATTATAATGGTCAAAGCACAAATGTTGTTCATGGTATATATGGAAATTCTACCCTTTCCATCAACCAAAAGGAACATTTTTTTTCTAAAAGATTTTCTTTAAACATTACCAAGTTTTCATTAATTTAAAATTGCTATTCGGATGCAAGATGAACATAAATATTTTTATTCTCGTTATGCTAAAACTAAATATTATCTTGGGAGAAATCTAGATAAAATATGGAGTGATGACTTTGAATTTTATTGTATTTGGATGTTAATCTTTTCCAAATTTTCTACAATGTAAAGCTGAAAGAACTATCTTACAAAGAGATAACATACGTTAGCAACTGGATATCATTAGACACCTCTGTAGAAAACATTCCTTTTCATTATCTGTTTCAAGGCAGCTCTTACTTTTTACAGAAAATGTTATTTGGGGTAGGAGTTTTGTTATTGAGATGTTTTCTATTCTAAATTAAAGGATGACTGTAGTAGGAATGAGTGGTTTTCTAGTGGTGCCAATAGACATCTTTGGTGGGAAAAGTTATGCTATTAAAAAGTTCCATGTTTCTACTCTGATCTTTGCAAAACGTACTTCAGCTCTTCAATATGTACTCATATGCAGGAAGAATAGAGGGATATTTGCTTCAATCTGTTGTTAATAAACAATTACCTATTAATTCCAATTGTTCAGTGGGGTTTTTTTAGCTGAGTCCTTACAATTGAATATACTACTTTAAGAAAAAAGGAAGCTGAAGAGTTCACACTTTTTCTGCCCATTGTGTTAGGCATCATGTGGACACAGCCAATTCATTGGGGGAAATAAGACCATGCAGTTTAGCCCCCCCCCCCATTCCCACTCACTTCTAAAGCCAAGGCTGGCTGAAGTGGCTGGGCTCAGTAGTGGTGTCGTCCTTGCTTCCACTGCCTCATCATCTCCCCCTTTCCCACCTACAAACCCTTCACTTTGTCCTGTCCTCTGTGTAGGCTTTAAAACAAGAAATGCACATGGTTCTGGGAACAATCCCAGTGTTTTGTGCATTTCCTGATTTATTCTTATCTGTTTGCTGCTCCCGCCAATTTACTGCCTGATATGAATGTCCTTGTTAGCATCATGGACAGGCCAGCTATTGGTGGGAACAGCAAACAGACAAGAATAAAGTGGGAAATGCAGAATACACTGGGGATTGCTCCCAGCACCAGCCATTCCCAAAGCAGTTTCCTTCCATGATCAGTGTTTGTGTGCAGTGACACACTTAAAGTGGGGGTGGGGGGGGGGTTGGGAGCGTATCGACAGGGAGGCAAGGTTAAGCAGCAGCACTTGTGCCCATACCCATTGCATGGATTACATCTGTATGGGGTCTTATCTGAACAGGGCTCTTGAACTGCTTGTGTTTGAAAGTGCTCTCATGTTCTATTCAGCCTGAATTCAGCACAAAAAATTATAGGGACAAGCATAGGGTGTGAGAAAGTTGCTAACTTTGTTCCAAATTCGTAATGCTGCACTGAGAATTCATTTTGGTTTTTTTAATCTATACAGGTAAGAAATCCATGTTTACTTTAAAAACCTTTGTTTACCTTGACCTCCATGGCACAGTAAGTGTGGAAAAAATAAAAATTTGGGGGACTGCTAGTTATCCCATGCTAGTCACCATAATTCCTTACCGACTGCACCTCCTTGACTCGTACATGGGTAATTAAACAAAGATTCAAACTATATGATTTCATAAAACAAGAGGCTTCTTTAAGGCTTGCTTTTGTGGCGATAATAATTTGTAGCATTTTAAAATGTTAGAATTATTTTTTTTAAATAGCCAACAGCATAGTCCTATGAAGTTTGCCTTCTTGATCCGTGGGTTTGGCACCCACAGATTTGACTCAATATGGGTGCTGACCCCGCATCTGGCGGGCTTCAAGGACTTTTCAGACATGACTGGAAGGGTCTTCTGGTTGCGTCCATGAGGTCCTTGAGGCCATCCCTGCGGATACCATTATCCGTGGATATTTGTATGGGGGGGGGGGTCTGGAGATGATTCCCCTGCAGACACGAAGGGTCAACTGTACATGTTGGGAGTACATTCCACTGTGTTCGGTGGAGCTTGCTCTCAGGGAAATATGTATAGAAGTAGAACCCAAGTTTATCAGAACTGTAAACTGATATTGCGAACAGTAATTTGTGGAATACGTTTCTGCTGCTGAAATAAAGATGGGGTATAATAGCAGGACAAAAATGCAAGGAAATGCCATAACTTAAAAGTATTTGTAGGACTCATTTCCTATGCTCAAATTGGTCTATAATTTGTGAATGTTATGTACATACACTTGTTTATTATCTCAAGACATTGGCTCTCTAGAAAAGCATGTTTCCTATTTGTTACTACCTTGAAATTCTGAACAGGTGATGCCAAGTTCTCAAACAGAACCTTTTTAATAGAGTTTATTTTAGAAGTTTAGACGAAGTTCATAGGATGGCATTATGTGGGATAAGAAAACTGTATCCTACTTTTAAGATAAACAAATTGTATTTGAAGTGAAATGTTCTAAAGGAATATACAACAAATAGATAAGACTTTGCTTGCATTAATTTCTGGTTAATTTAGTGTCTGAATTCATTCTGACTTCTTAGAACAAATATGTAATGTTCACGTTCGTTCTCTCTCTCTCTCTCGCACACACACACTGCTTTAGAGATTTTTGTTTGTAAAAAAAAATCTGTGTTTTTAGTTTCTCTTAGCCTTTCTCTTCGGAAAACAGGTCAACAAAAATGTGTGCTGAATTCTTTTTCATAAAGCTGCTCTCTCATGAGTCTAATGTCTCTCTTTATTTTAAGTAATTTACAGTTTAATTAGAACGCTTTCTGGGTCCTTGTGGAATAAAGAGAGGGGAGGACAGAAAGGGCTTTGTAATCTTGTGCTGCTTTCAGGGTATAGATCTCACCTTGTAAAAAATTTTATTGCACCCTCCTCCTCCACTTGTGCCATGAAATAGTGAATCACTCCTCCTTGTCTCTAAGTACAACTGCAGCACTCATGTTTTATCTTGACATTTCAAGATGAGCTTTCCATGCCTGAAAGGGGGGGGGACATTTGATGCTTCTAATGCTATTTTGCTGCCTTCTCTTCTCAGAGGAGTCAACTTCACTAGCAACCATTGGCCGTTAAATCCATCATGAGACTCTTGACTCTGATGATTAATGTATGCAAAGGCTCAAGTCACCCCCTCATCCTATTCTAATTCATTCCTTCTCATGGCATAACATTTCATATGTTCAGCTGTAGGGTGACCTTAGCAGAGGCTTAGTGGCGCCGACAATTTCCCGTCCTTTGTGCTGGCATCCAGAGAGAGCAGTGTGAAGAAACTGACAGTGACTTCACTCATCACTGCTAATGTTCTTCAGTGGCTTAAGACTTCCTTCCTTGTGTGGCCTTAACACTTGGGAAGATGTGTGGTTTGAGAATGGGAAACAGAAAGTTATTATGTGGTGTTTACTACAAAGGTTTTTATTTGGATTATTTCAAGGAAAATAGTACTGACATGGTTCACTTCACCATAGTGCCAGAAAGGTGATGCAGCATTCTTCCACATGAAGCTGCTGGGGGCTTTCCAGAGACTCACCTCAAGGAGCTACAGTGTATGTGCCATTTTCTGTGGTACATTCTGCCACAAAACCCTTTCTGCCTTTTGCCCTCTTTATTGCACAAGGGACCAGAAAATGTTTTAATTAAAAAAAAAAAAATAAGAGACAGAGATGTGCGGTTATGCTCATGACAGAGCAACTTTATGAAAAAAGAATTTATGTGTGTTGTGTGCCATTTTCTGACCGTTATTTGCATGATGACCATGGTGTGTGTTCCCCACATGTTCTCCACCAACCTTTTGTCAGTGACCACTGGTTCGACTCAGGCTATTACTTAATACTTAGGGAAAGCAGAATGGGAATTATACCACTTATCCTTCTGCCGCTGTCACCTCTTCCTTCCTAGTTCTCTTGTACATTGCTACATCTTCTTATTACACATGCAGTTTGGCCCCTGTGCATTTATGTTTTAAATTGTAAATTGCAGCTCTAGGGAACTGATTAGCATTTGGGACCTCAGAGAGGGGAGTTAACCCTTCCCTGTGTGCTGAAAAAAAAATACCCTCCCAAAAGCTGCTGTTTGCCTCTGATGGGAAGCTGCAATTGACATCAATGGCAGCTTCTCTCTCAAATGAAATAGTAGCTTCAAGAGGTGGAGGTGGATTAAAAATAATAATTAAAACATTAAAATCTGATCCAGTATGAAGATTATATGCAGAGCTGTTTTAGAGCCTGATCCTATTGGGCTCTAGTGCCATCGCTGCAGCCCAGCAGTGACACATTTGTGCCACCCTATGAGCAACAGCACTGACACTGCAGAAGAGACCCTGGCCAACGGTGGCAATAAGGTAAGTGCCAGGTAGTGTGGGGGCACAAGGAGGGTGGGGGGAGGTGTTCCTGGGTGGGGGAGGATGTACTAAAGGAGGGACCAGACTGCGAGGGGGAAGGGACCAGCAAAGGCTTCCTCCGTTGAATACTATGCACTGTGTCAAGCTCAGAAGCCTGACAGAGGGCTTCTCAAGTTTGCGCCAGCGATTTAGCCCGCAAGAAGTCCTGTTGCGGAAACTGGGGCTTTACTCTGGGTTTATGACTGTTCCCTTCCCCTGAGGAGACCTCCAGCAACTTCCCAGGCCTCACAGGACACAGTGGCTGCCATTTCAGTGCCATTGTAGCCCGCTGCACAAGAAAGCATAGGATTGGACTGTTAGTCTGCTTACTTTTTTCTATGTATAAACTGTATATAAGCGTATTATATGTAGATTACTAATATGTTCAACAAAAATATTGATAGCATCAAAAATGAAACCATCTATAAATAGATTAACTCTTTTTCAATCTGATTTTTTTCTCAAGATTCCTTGGACAGAACATTTTATGCCAATTGTTTATATGCATATATGTTTTACAAATCCAAACACATGGCATGAATTGCTATAGTTATCTACAGGTTTGCACCAATATGAAAAATGAGTAAGTTTTCAGAACTATCTCTCTCTCAGGGTAGTTTTTGTAGCTGAAAGAAACATGAGAAGAGGATTTGAAAGAAAACAAAGAGCTTCACATTATTTTTCTTTTCTTTTCAAGAAAATTCACAGAAGCTAAATTTAGCTCCTTGATCAAATTGACCCAGTCTTTAACCCTGACAAACGTTACCACAACACATTTCCAATAGACAATAGTTTGCATACCAACATCACACTGGAAACAGATGTGCACGCAGAGCAGGCTTTTTTGGGCAGTTCTCTGCGAGTCTACTGGAGCAAAACCCTGAAAGTGCTTTTTTCCTAATTGGGATATAAACAGCATCTCCTTACAGACTACAGACATTTCTGAATCTCTCTCTCTCTCTCTCTCTCTCTCTCTCTCACACACACACACACACACAGTCTCTCAAATTTATTATGTCACAACTATCTTTTGACCAATGTTACTGGAAAACCATTGCTTGGCATGAAGGTTGATTATTATCTTTAAAAAAAAATTGTTCATAGCTGGGTGATGGTTGCACAGTTTGTATATAAAAATGTTTGTAATGTGAACAGTTATCTCTTTTACTTTCTCACTAAGTCACCCATAGTTCTATAAACTATGTTCTGTCCTTCCTAAAAATACCTAGTTCTCCCATTGCTGCCTTTCATTCCTTTTAAGCCTTTGCCTCTGGCTGTAAGCACTGTTGCCTTATTCACTTCTTTTTGCTTTCCCCCTTGTGTTCTGAGAGTGTGAGTATGTGAAAGTCTTGGCTATGTCTGTCACCTTATGATATTGGTAGCCTTCAAACTTACTTGCATATTTCCTTTGAGGCGTCTTTGTGTATGTGTATTTGCAGACACGGACAAGTAAGTGAAGTAGGATATTATGGTTTTTAAAGAGAGTCACACTTCTTGTGTTCGATATCAGGGAGAAGTAGCAATGAAGCCACTTTTTGCTGACAGTGAATGGAAATATGTGAGTTAAAAGATGTGATATTTTGCTTGGTTTTTCATCTCTTGAAGTCAAAAGGAAGCACATGAATAAGCTAAGGTAAATAAGGGTACAGCTGCATTTCTCTAGATTGGGAAGGAAAGTTCCAAATGCTTAAATATGCTTGTGCAGCTAGAGTCTTTGTAATTGCTGAAAGAAACCAAATTTTAAAAGATTGTTATAGAAAGCAAAAGCAAAATTGATCAAAAGCAGTGGAAATGCATGTCCTAAAACAAAGTCATTCAAGTTTTTAAAGAAATTCTAGTATGTTTGCTGAGACACAGGACTCCAAAATAATTATTCTGTTTCAAAATACACAAATCAGTGGACCTGCTCTTGTAAAGTGAAGTAGGTGAGGCTGATGTATCCATCTGATGAAATGTGTTTTTGTGTTTATTACAAAATAAAGTTGTAGCTGGGCTTGAGCTAGAGCTAGAAGTGCAGTTCACAGAAGTTACTGCTTAGTTAACTAGGAAAAGGTGAGGAAGGTCTTGTGCTTTCACCAGCACCTGGCAATCATGAGTCTTCATGTTGTCTGCCAATCAAAATATTGTATAGCCTTATTCTCTCATTGCCTGGCAATACTCAGTCCTGCCTCATTTCTCTCTGTCCCTGGGGTTCTGCAGCCAGTTGTAAGGCAATAACCTCTTTGGGCTCTTCCTCCTGCGTCTAATGATCATCTGTTCCTTCCATGCTGTCAGAGACCTGCTCCTACCTCCCCCATCCATTCACTGCAACAGGAAAATATTAACCCTTCCGTGCCTCCCCGGCTGAAATTCCCTGCTGCTCGCCCAGTCTGAATACTGGCCCCACAAGGTTTTTCACTCTTGAGAAAACAGTAAGCAAGCATACCCAGACATAGGCAGACTTGAGTCTGCACATGTGGGGATGAGTGCCGAGTCAGGGGGCCCCTGACTCGAGTGTCTTTCAGAGTCTTCCATGCATGTGCCTAATGGGTTAACGAGTTGCCAAAAAGTTGCAACTCGAGTCGGAGTCACTGATTTTGAGTTCCCATCCCTGACACTGCCTCTCAGCCTGTTTATAGGATTGTGGCATACATTTTACACTTTATGATAGTTCAGTAAAATGCATACATTGAATTGTGTGCTGTGCTGCATGACAGAACTATTGTCATGTACTTCACCTTTGCAACCTGAGCAGCATTACAACCTTTACTTTCTGTGGTGTGGGGGCTGAAATAGATTTTCTAGCTCCCACTCATTATCCCCTTTTCCCTTTTCACTCTCCCTTAACATTTGGGGCAGGTGCACCAGTCAGCCACCCACTGCTTTTCCTTTTTTGTGTGCTGATTCTTCCTTTCTGAAGGAAGAAACCCAAAAAAGATGACTGCTTGTTGCTGGGTCAGCCGTGAGCTCACCTGCCCTTGACCACCTCTGTTCCTCCCTTTGCCATTCCCAGCTAGCTGCACAAGCAGTGGAGATGTTGTATGGGGTAAAGGGGGAGAGAGAAAAGGGACAAGTCTTGTAGGAAGCAGGGTTGTTGTATGCTGGAGGAGCTTAGACCTGAGCATCCATGAATTTTGGTATCCACAAGGGGTCCCAGAATCAATTTCCAGTGGATACTGAGGGACTGCTGTACTGTTTCCCACTTAAGAGTGATCATGGGTGCCTTAATAACATTTTTCTCTGAGTGTTAGAAAAGATGAGAGAGTTTTTGAAAACATGAAATGAAGTGTTCCCAGTAGTTCTACAGTTATAAAATTCCCTGTAAGCCTCCAGCAACTACTGTGTCTCTAATCAAGGTTACTACCTCCATTCCATCTATGATGCCTCTCCTTCCATACTACTGGTGCTCTATGTCAATGGCAGGCCTGACAGATCAAGCTTTATGCTTCAGAGGGTACCACCTAGACTGGGATCTCTAAAGTTTTAGGCCAGAGGGCCACATCAAATATCTGGCATGGTGTCTAGAGCCGGAAAAATAAATTTTAAATATAAAATTTAAATAAATACATTAGAAATCTCAGAAAGCCTAAGGCCTTCAGACAGCTCAAAAAAAAATCACTTCTGGTTTTTCAGGAAAACCAGGAAGTGATGTTTTTAGGCCTTTAGAAGGCATTTTGAGGGAGGTGCATGGCCTCCCCACCCTCTGAACACCCTCCAGGCACAACTGGAGCACAGCTCTGGTCACATTCAGTTGAGTAGAAGTCTGCAGGGGATCAGAGGCTTGCCGTGGGCTGCATCTGGCCCTTGGGTTGGGGTTTGGAGACCCCTGACCTAGACTGTAGCTCCATCATGTTACATGGTTGAGGGCTGCATTACTTGATTCTGCATGTAATCACTGTCCACCAAGCCCTATAAGGCCCTAAGCCCAGTGGTTTTCAAACTGTGGCATCGGAACGCCCCAGCCTGAAAGCCCTGTGCTGTTTTTCTTTAAGGGGCGGGGAGGTGGGAAGGCAGAGACGCAGTGCCCAGCATCATGCCTCTGATCGGGGTGCAGGGGCGTGCTGCCACTCACCGCTACCTGCAGGAGCCTCCCGGGGGTCAGGGGAGCCCGGTGTCAGCCTCAGCAGGGCTGCCCATGCAGCGCAGACCCCTCCAGAAGGCAGTCGCGGCCACTTCCTGTTTCTCGATCGCAAAGTCGGAAGTGGTCACGATTGCTCCTGCAGGTGGCAGTGAGTGGCAGCGCGCCCCTATGCCCTGATCAGAGGCATGATGCTGGGCATTGCGTCTCTGCCTTCCCCCTGCCCCCTGCCTTCTGAGGCAAAGACTTTGTGGCTCTCAAATTCTCCCTGAGTTTGAGAACCACTGACCTAGCCTCAGAACTTCGCATCATAGGAATTTGTGCTACCAGAGAAGACCTTGTCTGTCCTCTTGCTCCCTCTTTTTCTGTACCACCCCCTCCTCGCCTGTCTTGGATTAGCCTTTGATCCTTAGTACCTGTAACTACTGCCTCTGGAACTTGACATGCACCCATCCTGGCCTGTACTACTTTTGACTCTTTAGGCCGGGGTGCCCAAACCCCAGCCCGGTGGCCATTAGCAACCTTCAAGGACTCCCAATCTGGCCCTCTGCAGCTTCTGGTCCTCTGGAGATTTACCCGCACTGGCTCAACGGATCTGCTCTCATTGTGAGGGCAACTGTTCAGCCTTTTGTGTGAACTACAGACCAAGGGCTTCCTCCACTGCTTGCTGTTTCACATCTGTGATACAGCAGCGGCAGCGCAGAAAAGGCCGGTCTTGCTTTGCGCAAGGCCTTTTATAGACCTTGAGCTATTGCAAGACCTTCATTCATTCTTATAAGTTTCATCTCTAATATACTAACTGATGTACATTTATTCAAATTTGAAATGTAAATTAGTTCTTTTTCCCCCAACCCCCAACACAGTGTCAGAGAGGTGATGTGGCCTTCCTGTCAAAAAGTTTGAACAGCCCTGCTTTAAGCTGACAACCATTGCTGGGGAGGGGGGGGGAGGAGGCTGGCGCTCCCTCCCAAGGAAGGTCTATCATGAGTCAAATTTGCAGGATTTTTGGTGTACAACATAATATAGGTTGCAATTCTAACTACACTTTTCTGAAAGTAAGCCCCACTGAACAAAATAGGACTTACTTCTGAGTAGACCTGGTTAGGATTGTGCCCATAGTCTGTCTAGGAAGGCTTTCATTGGTGGGGGTGAGGTACTTGTGAAGTACATTTTTCTGGAATAATTTGCAGTTGATTTTGTATTGTATTTTTATGATGGGTTTAAATGTTTTATAAGATTTTGTTTATATGTGAAATGTCTTCCAGGATATTGGATGATGCTCTGTATTGTGTGTTTATGTCAGTTGTGAGCTGCTTCAGTCTATTGGGAGATGGGTGGGATAATGTAAATGTCATTTTGGCTTGGCCTCTTTGTCTAAAAATCATGAGATGTGCCTAAGTCAGAAATGGAAGTTTGCCACACTGTTTAATACACTTCTGAGTTCATATGCCTCATTTTTCCATCTGTATTTGTTTGGCATTCCCTGTGGGCCTAATGCTTAGCTGCCAGATTTCTCTGCCAATGCTTCTGTTCTCCTGCGTATATGTGTTCATCAGTGGTTGTGTGTCCCGTCGTTGTCGCTCCGGGCCCCCCTGGAATGTCCATAGTCTGGGACAATGGATAATACTTTAAAGAAAAAAAAAGTTGCTTGTCACTTGTATTTTTTTGTTGCTGACTCTGCAGGCTCACTGAAGAAAGCCAGCTGGCAACCGCACTACTCATAGTTTAGACTTGGTGGCCACAGTGTTTGAAAAGACAGCTCACATAGCTAATTCCTGGAGCTAAGGAATTATAATTTCTGTTGTAATTGTCGATTTGTGGCTATGTTTTCTTCTCCTTTATGATAGGCATTGCCAAAAGGAAAATTAATATGAATGACAGGAAATGGGGTTCCCCTCCAAAAACCTAAAATTGTTGGCTCTCTCTTTAGGCTAACTAAAGTTGGATATAGTTTCCTTTCTATAGAGCAGTATGTTAGACTATGAATCTAAGGAAACTCAGATGGAGAACCAGCCTTCTCAGCAAAAGGATGTAAACATCCCCATGGGGCTGGGCTTATGATGCACGTTTGCTCTCAAGTTTTGTCAAATTGTGCTACGCTTTCTCAGATCAGATGTACTTAGATATCTAAACAGATGCAAACAGCTAACCAAAAGGTTAATTATCATTAAAGATTATTTTTACTGTTAAAAAAATCCATCTTGTTGATATATTTTAATCTATATCTTGTTGTATCCTCGAGGGCTTAAAGTGGTTAACTGTCACTTTAAAATATCACTACAGTACAAAATATCGCATATTGAGATCTTGGCCCCTGTTGGCTTATTTCTTGGCTGAAGAACATCTAAGTACACATTTTACAATATTGAAAAGCGTTTGTAGGCCACTGTTACAACATCAAAACAAAACCTGCAAAAAAGCAATACTACTAAGAAATTAAAACTATATTGATAACAAAACAGATAACAAAACAGGGCAACAATACAAAATCAACAAGAACAAAGCAGCATCTGATTCTTATTCATTGACTGTGTGCAGTTGCTTATCATGGAGTTCTACACGTGTGCAGAATCAGCTGTGGAAGCTTCCAGAGGTTGTTGAATTTTACCCCTCCATTTGCCTGGGCAAATCACACACAAAACCATGTGTCTCGAGAATGGGTAGAATGCTCAGTTCTTCAGTCCCTTTTAAAGTACTGTTGAAGCAGGATTGTGAGCAACACTTTTATTTGTCCCTGAATCACTCTCACTAAAAACTAATAACAAAATACTTACATGTTAAAAATTTATTGTAAATTAATATTAGTTTAAAAAAAAAAGATTTTACAGTTCTTTAAAAAAAAGATTTCACAATTCTTTAAGTTGTTTTTACTAGTTAGAATAATTTTTACCTCAGGGTAAAATAATCAGGGTGGTCTTCAAAGAAATTCTTTAAAGCATGAAGCTCCATCAAGTTATGGGTCATTTCAGTCATCCATTCTGTCTATTGGCTATTTAGCCAGCATTTTTTTTTTAAAAACTTCATAGAAGACAAATGAGGAGGGGGTGGCAATGAGTCGCAAAAGGAAAAAAAAGACAACCTTATCAGTATTACTATTTAGTGGTGTACTTATTTGTTCAGCATTTATTATTTATTATTATTAACAGTATTTATATACCGCTTTTCAACTAAAAGTTCACGAAGCGATTTACAGAGAAAAATCAATTGATGAATGGTTCCCTGCCCTAAAACGGTGCACAATCTAAAAAGATGCAAAAGAACAGCAGCAGACAACCACTAGAAAAGACACTGCTGGGGTGAGGTGGGCCAGTTACTCTCCCCCTGCTAAAAAGAGGAGCACCCACTTGAAAAAGTGCCTCTTACCCAGTTAGCAGGGGTTAACAGTACTATGTGCATGGAAGCTTAACCAACCAAGAAAATGGAAGCTTAACCAACAGGTGTTTGTTGAAATAATAAATGTGTAGGTTTAGAGCTGATGTGGCTAATGTAATAGGACCAGGATTCAACTTCATCTGTAAAGTTCATGGGGAGCCCTTGGTCCAGTCACTATCTCTCTGCTTAAGGTACCTCATGTGATGGTGGTGGGTTTCTAAGGATAAAAGAGATGGTGTAAGGAGATAACCATGTGTGCTACCCTCCTTGAGCGCCTTGCATTTTGGAGTGCAACATTCTAGAACAAGGTGTAAAACAATTATTATGTAGGTGAAGATGCCTTCCACATGCTGCAAGTCACCTGTGGACCCAACACAATAATAATTAAATTAATGTTAAATATTAGGATCACTTTGAATTGATTATTACAGTTTAAATTGTTTTCATTTACATAACTAGTGTTAATTTTAAGCAAGCTCTTTCTTGACTTTTTCCTTTACAACAAGCTGACATTTGCTGTACTTAATTCTTATCTATTTGTACCTTTGTAATTTTGGGATTGTTGCAGAACGCCCACACATTGCACTAACTCTGATTTATATGCTTGGCTTTGCTGTGGCCCTCACCCTGCCTACAGATTTATCCCATGTCATCTCCTTATAGCAATTTATAACCTCTATAAAATGTCATCTAGAGTTCCTTTTTATGTTTTCTGAGTAATGGCTAGAAAGAATTGCATAGGGAATCAAAAATCTAATGAGTTGTACATTATTTGACTATTTATAACCAGAAAGCAGTCACTGACAAATTCTGGCAATTTTACAACTAAAAGCCCAGGCTATTGTGCTTTTGAATATAATTTATTAAGCAAATAAAACTCCTTACTGGTAATGGATCCTGTTAAACCTGTGGCACTGCATGAGCTCCAGATTTCTACATCTGTGGAGGCTTCATAATACCTGCATACATCTTGCATGTCTGGACACTAATATTTTACACTTACATCATAGTTTCATTTATTCAGTTGCCTTGCTCATGA
Organism: Tiliqua scincoides; assembly: GCF_035046505.1. Lineage (NCBI taxonomy): Eukaryota > Metazoa > Chordata > Lepidosauria > Squamata > Scincidae > Tiliqua > Tiliqua scincoides. The sequence goes on along the minus strand of NC_089824.1, from coordinate 83,020,182 downwards.
TTGGGCTGTAACTAAACGTTTAGAGTGAAAGCCTTAGGTGGTAGGAGGAGCTGAGAAAGAAATGAACTTCATTTATTCTGTGAAGATTTAAATCCCTCTTTTATGAGGCATGGCATTTCGTAAAGTCAAGCAGTGGAGAAAATGTTAATGGCTCCAATAATACAAAAATAACCTCCAGAAAATTATGGGGGGAGGGGCTGTGTAATGCTTTAGTATTATTTCTGTACTATTATCTTACTACTAGCAAGTTGTTGTAAAATTTTGGATTTTACTACTTCTTACCCATTGTATTATTAAGGGCGCATTGTATTATTGAGAGGCACTCATTGGCCAGCGGAAGTCCCTTGCGCAGGCCAAGGAGGGTCATAAGCTTGCCATAAATCACATTTGCGCGTCTTCGGAAGTAAGCTGCGTCAGCACACGGAGATGCACTGGCCCACGGGGGCTGAATCCAGCCTCTGTGGGGGCTTACTCTGTGAGCCTTGCGGATCCCAACACTCTGTGACTCTGTGAGTTATGCCGGATAACTCATAATTCTGTGAGTTATGCCAGATCCCAACCCTCGTTCCCGGGGAGATCGGAGCGACTTCAAACCGCTTTGCTCTCCTCGGACTTGCGCCACCTCAGGAAGTGGCACAAGTCCAAGAGGATCCATAGGGGCCAGCGTGCTTTACCCGGAAGTAAGGGGATCTCGGCATCACCTGGCAGGACAAAGTTTCAAACAACACAGTCCTGGAACGTGCTGGAATCCCTAGCATGTATGCACTACTGAAACAGAGACGCCTGCGTTGGCTCGGTCATGTCGTGAGAATGGATGATGGCCGGATCCCAAAGGATCTCCTCTATGGAGAACTCGTGCAAGGAAAGCGCCCTACAGGTAGACCACAGCTGCGATACAAGGACATCTGCAAGAGGGATCTGAAGGCCTTAGGAGTGGACCTCAACAAGTGGGAAACCCTGGCCTCTGAGCAGTCCGCTTGGAGGCAGGCTGTGCAACATGGCCTTTCCCAGTTTGAAGAGACACTTGGCCAACAGTCTGAGGCTAAGAGGCAAAGAAGGAAGGCCCATAGCCAGGGAGACAGGCCAGGGACAGACTGCACTTGCTCCCAGTGTGGAAGGGATTGTCACTCCCGAATCGGCCTTTTCAGCCACACTAGACGCTGTTCCAGAACCACCTTTCAGAGCGCGATACCATAGTCTTTCGAGACTGAAGGTTGCCAACTAGTAAGGGGAAAAGATTCCCTTTGCCTCTGGCTGAGCTACTTTGGGCCCCTATCCTGCGCTGGATACAGTGCAAGCCTCCTGGCTTGCCTATTCCAGCGCGGGGTAGGATTGTGCCCTTAGTAAAATAATGTAGTTGATGTTGAAAACTATTTCTTTACAACCCATATTCTCCAAGTGCAAGCTAAGGCTACAATCCTATCCACATTTACCTGGGAGTAAGCCCCACTGATTATGATGGGACTTTCTTCTGCGTAAATATGCATAGAATTGAAATCAAAATTTCTTTAGGAAGGCTGTCACTTGCTGGAAACTGAAAACTGTGTCAATTGCAAGAAGCCATTGGGCAAGTCCTACATTGGGTCTCCTAATAGTGGCATGTTGGGTACTGCAACTGGTGCTGAGGATTCTGTGAATGGACCAGAAACATGGATCTTTTGATACCAAGTAGCCCCAACCAATGCCCAGCCTGGTGAACCCCTGCTAGAAAAAGTGAACTGTTCCACATGACACCCACATGGGTACTTTTGTCACTGTTCATTTCTTAACAACCACGATGCACAATCTCCCAATATACTGAACAATACAACATGAATGTAACTTGTAATGTATGAATATAGCATGAATGCACTCTGTGCCAGGTTTGTATTTCTGCTGTGAAGTCATGAAGTACAGACCGCCCTGCTCTGAGTCTAGAACATTAATTTGGCTCATGACACGCAATAGTCCTAGAAGTCAATAGTACAGGTATATGGTCATTTTTCTTTGGGAATTGGTTCTAGCAAGGAAAACGTACATTTGTTCTGTTATAATAGAAATATATTTTAATCCTCTTATTTCTCCTTGTTGGAGAAGTAACTCCCTTGCAACCATTCTGGGTATGTATTTAAGGCAGTTTCTCAAAGTGAACTCCTAGCAGCTCTGGGGCTCCCTGAGACCCCTTTAGGGACTGACTCCATGAGCACACCATAAGTGGCTGTCATCTGCTAGGTGCTGTGCTGCTCTGTGTATGCGTTGGCACTAAGGGGCTCTTCAAGACACCGCGCATTACCAGTGGGATTCCCCAAAACTACATTTTGAAGCATAAAGAGTTCTGGAGACTGAAAAGTTTGAAAACTGCTATATTAAGAGATTTGTATCTGACCTTTCAGTCCCCAAAAGGGCTACCAGGGCAGCATTCAAAATAGAAACAACATAGTAGGATTTTAAAAATAATTAAACAAGGCATCTAAAATAAATAAAAATATGTATAGCAAGTGTGACAGGACAGTCACGTGGCATCCCATAGTACAATCCTATGCATGTCTACTCAGAAGTCGGTACCATTGTGTTCAATAGGAAAGCATGTATAGCAGTGATTCTCGATATTTGTCCTCCACCGTACCACTTTACATGGTCCACCTATTCAAAGTATCACCAGAAGTAACTGACAATGACATCATCACCACTTACTTCTGAACTAAGAGGCCAGGTGCAACATGACAAACACCAGTAAGAGATACCAGTAATTTTCTGCCTTACAGAACTAGACACATTACAGGAAAATGTTCTTGTGTATCAATTTGGTTTTCATTCATTAACCTCCATTACCATCTTTCTTTTCCCCCAAGATAACCAGATGCTACCTACATTTGCGGTCTTGTAAGTTGTCATTAATCTTAAAGTCTTTGTATAATGTACTTTATACTTAAGAGTCTATGAGGTGGAACGTTGATCAACACCACTGTCCTGTTTCTTTAATCTTAAAGTAGTGTCTCTGGAGTCTGATAAACTGCTGCTCATCTTACTGAGTAATAAAATAACAAAATTCTTCTCCCGACTATTTTCCACCCTTCCTGAAAAGAGCCCCTGCCATCTATAGTAAATTGTAGCTCTAGTCTTGATAATACATTGCTTGGACAATGAGGTCTCAAGGGGTGCTTACTGAAAGAGATTAAACTGTAATTAAACTGCCCTGTGAGTAAGAGGGAAGGAAAGAAAAGATTTGTGGTTTTTATAAAGCAGAAAAAAATACATGGGCTGGTGTTTACAGCTTGGAAACTTTTTTGCCGTCTTGTCACACAACAATTTTATTTTTAGCAGCCCATGGTTTTGCAATGGTACCTTATCAATCCCACAATCCTATTCAATGAAATAATTGGTCTGAGGTAGTCCCAAATCAGCAGTAACTGCCTGAAGTTCATGAAAGAAGCCTCAGATAGCCATGTGTGGAAAAGATATTCACTGTGGAAGAATGGATATGTAAGCATTTTGCAATTCAGTTTTTTAAAAAAAAAAAGATCTTATTTGAACATACAGCACTATAATATCCTTTTTGTTTTGCTTCAAAAATTGTGTGTGTGTGTGTGTGTGTGTGTGTGTGTGTGTGTGTGTGTGTGTGTGTGTGTGTGTAAAACCCTTCTTCTTATCAGTTAAGCTATTAAATATTGTGGCTTACCAGCTATCAGTCTCCGATCAGCACAGTTAGTGCATTTTACCTTCCAAGGAAGTGCACTTTGAGCCAGCTGGAGCACGAAAAATGTAGGAGCTGGAGAAAGTCATAATTGAAACAGGCGACTGCTCCAGTACAGACAGGAAATAAAAGGAAGACTGGACCCTTCAGTGGATTAAATTAGATGTTTCAAATTCAGACAGTATCAGGGGAAAAAAGAAGACTTATTTAGAATAAAAAAAGGTAACAGTAAGTTCATTCAGATGAATGTCGCCCCTTCATGCACCCCCCTCTTCAACACATGCTTTTGCTGAAGTCTCTCTGTGATGCACGGTGGGGTAGAAATTGCATAGGCCCTTCCTAGCCAAACGAGTAGCAGGTTCCATTAGGAAAGCAAACTTCTATTTTTCTTACCCTGCATGCTCATGACCTTGGAATACTCCTTTCTGAGCATTTTTATTTCAAATTATGCAAGAGAAGAAACACACATTTTTTGCAATACAGTTAACAGAAGAAAAACAATCTGAGACTATAACAGCCAAAAAAAGCATGCATCTGCATGTGGCTTGAAGATATGTCATATGTACAGGTATGCATATTTCAAAACATTTGAATTCTTTCTTTCTTTGCAAACTCACTTCTCTTAGTTATCTTAGTTTGCACCTTTTGAAATGTTTCCTTAGGTCATTGAGGGTTTTAGTCTAGCACTTTGATCATAAATTTGTTTCTCTGTGTTGCCTCATTTTAGCATTGTCATAGTATCCTTCTGAAGATGATTTACTTAGTACTGCACAGAGAGCTCATTGCAACGTCTCCACATGACAGCAACACTGCTGTGGTCACTGGAGGCCTACAGTGTCAGGAAGCTGCAGCATTTTCCTTTGTGACCTCACAGTGATTCAAAAATGTGTGTCAAATGAAATGAGAGATCAGTGTGTTAAAGTCTTGCTTCTGTTGAAGAGTGTTAGTCTTCTGGTTTTGGTTCTACTTACAATGACTGAATAAATTATGTAGGTTCAAGGACGCATAGCAGTTATTCTGTCCTGTTCAGATCAGAGGATAGGATCAAGCTGTGAAGCTGTATTCTAAAGCTCATGTAGATCCAACTAAGGCATTATGTGTTTGTCAGGGGCTTCACTCCTGCAATTGACCAAATACACATGAAAATACAACCAGTATTCAAAAGCAAGTTACTTCTTGTTCTATGAAACATATTAGAAAAGTAAGTTGCATGCATATTAAGCCACAATAAACAAATTCGTTTGATATTGTTGCTAATGTTGATAATTATGTAAGATTTGAGTAACAACCATCTCTTCTCCAGCTTCCTTTGCATTCATTATTAAGTGTTTAATCCAAAATTAATTGGACATTAAGGATGCTAATCCCTCCAAGCCATTCTCCCTTTTCCTTCTATGGGTAATTCCAAAGTATTGAATTGGCTTGGAAAATTAAAAAAATAAAAACTTTTCCGAACCAGCTCAACATGAATAGCAAAGAATTTGCCTTTGTCTAATTTGGAGTGGAAGTCAAAATTCAAAAGTACAGTCAGTTTTCTATATGTGCAAATTCACTATCTGTAAATTCACTTATCCACTAGAGTCAGAATTGCCACCTACTTCTCGTTATCTGCAACTCTGTTCTCATTGTCCCTGAATTCTACGCCTGTGCCCTTGGGATGGGGGCTCAGCACAGCTATGAGCAGGCAGGTACGCAGGATGAGACAGGTTTCGGGAGGCTGCAACAAAGAGAAAGTAACCTCCTCATGAACAGAAGACTGCACAGGTGCCATGCAGGGAGAAAGAAAGATAAGCCTATACAGCAGTGGTTCACAAACTGGTGGGTCACGACCCACCAGTTCATGTAACACTTCCTCCATCCCTTTAACTTTGAGAGAGCTTTAAGGGATGGGGGAAGAAGAGAAACAGGGAAGCGATCCCCAGGATTGCGTCCCTAAGGTGGGAGTGAATAGGGGGTGCTTTCACTTTAACATTGGTAGGGCTGCTGGAGGCTGCAGGAGTTGCGGGGCACTCAGTTCAGCCCTCCACAGGGCTCCCCAAGGCTTGGAATCTTGAAACGGAGCAATCGCAAAGCACTTGCTGTTTGAGGGAGGTGCATTGCAATTGCTCCGTTTCAAGATTCCAAGCCTCGGAGAGCCCTGCAGAGGGCTACGCTGGGCTTCCCGCACCTCCTGGAGCCTCCAGTAGCCCTACCAATTTTAAAGTAAGTGAAAGCACCCCCCTTCATCCCCCTTAGGGACGTGATCCTGGGGATCGCTTTCCTACCCTTACCCCTCCCCTACCAAGACTTACTGAGGGAGTAAAGCTCCCTCAAAGTTTGAGAACCACTGCACCAGTATATGACTAACAGGAGAGGGGGTAGCGGTAATTGTGTTCAGCCAATTATACTCCTCATTTTTAAGAAAGTTGTCTGGATTGGGTCAGTTTTCTGCATCAAACAGGCAAACGTACCATGGAGAACCGTTGGACACATTTATGTCTGCTTCCAGACTTGTCTCATCATCTTGAGCACCATCTCGGTAACTCCAGCTGAATCTTCAAAACCCTGGCTATGATGGTAAGTCTCTGGAAGGCTACTTGAGGGTGGCTCTCAGTCTGGGGCAAGCCCAGGGAAGGAACTGAGAGACAAGTGGAGAACGGTTGAAGCAACCCCCTTTCCACTACTGAACTCTGAGGTCTCATCATTGAGCCAGCAACTTCCAAAGAGTCAGGGGATAGCCAGCACATATGAGGAAGCATCAGAAGTTGGAGATGTTGATGAGCCCTTTCCTATCACCTAGCCCCATAGACTTCAAGGGAAGATTCAGGTTCATAATTCATAGAATTTATGGTGAAGAGGGTATCCTGGAACCTAACCCCATTTTTTTCCTCTAGGCTCAATGATTCAGTATCTGCTAATTAGGTATCAACTAGGTTTTCCAGGAACCTAACCCTAGTGGATAACAAGAACTGACTATAACTTCAGTTCTACATCTTCTATGTTGTTTGCATGGATTTTCAGTAGTTTGCATGGATATTCACTCATAAAAGTGAGATTAGAATGTGCCCCACTATTTGTAATAAAAACCTTTTATTACAGTTTATGTGAATGAACTGCTGTCACAATAAGCACATCTGTTTACATTCATATCCATTAAAGCTGTATACACACTCTTCATATGAATCCTTTAATGGGAATGACATTTCAGGTCATTGCCAAAATATAGCTTTCTGTCACATTTGTGACAAGACACTCTTTTGCTAATGCTCTGAATCTCATGCAATGAAAGTAGTACACAGGAAGCTGGCTCAGTGTACTTGCAGTGTATTTTGGCATTCAGAGACAGTGTGTAATAAGCAGCCAGTGCTCATTTTGTACCAAATAAATACAATTTTGTGCCAAGCAATTCAACTTTGGATATCTGTATATTTCCATATTTACTATGAAACTCTACCATAGATCAGTAATAGAGCACATGTGTGGCATGCAGAAGGGCCCAGAGCTAAAGGAGATCCACAGCAAACTTGACTTTTGTTAGAACTTTGATGGAACGAAGAAAGAACTGCAGCCATTTTTACACACAGGAAGAGACGACAAGAGAGAAAAAGTAATCAAAGGAGAGGCCTAGTAACAATAGGAGAGAGCAATCTACAAGCCTTAAACTAAACTACAGACTTCCCCTACTGGTGGAGGCCAACATTTACATCCATGCCCACTGTCACTGTATGAGTCTTGCTCACACGCTGTTGCTCTTTCAACACCAGGTTCCATCCCTGGCATCACCAGGTAGGACTGAAAAAGACCTGTGTTTGAAACCACAGAGAGCTGCTTCTGGTCATGTAGATAGTACTGAGCTAAATGGCCACAACCTATATTTTGTGTAATTTTGCATTTAAAATCCAAGTTTTCCATTTCAGGCTGGAATTCCTTTGGCAAAGACTAAGCAATGGAAGGCAGAAAATGTGAAAGCACAATTAAAGCATGATTCTGCATTGTTAGCACAAGCCCTGCTAACACGATAGGGAGGCAGTCTTCAAAGTGGCTGTTTCCTAAATTTGGCAGGACAGGTGAACTGTCTCTATTTCTCTCAGCATAATATCCCTTTCCAGAGGCTGCTTTGCTGGTGTTGTCTTTTTTTCCTTTAAATTGTGAACCCCTTTGGGCTAGATCAGGGGTGCCCAAACCCTGGCCTTGGGGCCACTTGCGGCTCTTGAGGACTCTCAGTGTAGCCCTCAGGGGGTTTCCAGTCTCTAATGAGCCTCTGGCCCTCTGGAGATTTGTTGGAGCTCGCACCGGCCCAACGCAACTGCTCTTAGCGTGTGGGCAACTGTTTGAACTCTCGCGTGAGCTGTGGGATGAGGGCTCCCTCCACTGCTTGCTGTTTCACATCTGAGAGGCAGCAAAGGAAAGGCCAACCTTGCTTTGTACAAGGCCTTTTATAGGCCTTGAGCTATTGCAAGCCCTTCATTCATTCATATAAGTTCATCTTTAATATATTCATTTATGTAAACTTACGTAAATTTATTCAAATTTTAAATGTAAATTCTTTTTTCCCTGGCCCCCGACACAGTGTCAGAGAGATGATGTGGCCCTCCTGCCCAAAACTTTGAACACCCCTGGGCTAGATAGTCTTTAATTACAGGCATGCCCCGTTTTCTGACGGTTCATGTTTCAATGATCCACTCTTTCAGTACATTTCAGTTATACCTGGAAGTCATTCATTCAACACATGCTGTGCTCTTTCAACCTCTCTGCTGTTCTAAAGGCTAAAATTGCCCTCCCCCCATATTGATTTGCATAAGACATGGTGATTCAAACTGTTTTGGGGTGTGTGTGTAAGAGAGAGTGTGCACCAACTTTAGTTCCATGTCTATTCCCATTCCTGAAGGCATTCCCATTCCGTTTGCAGAAATCGTTGTGTGACAGCAGAAATTTGCAAGATAAAAAGACATTTGCAATTTGCTAGCTGAAATAGCATTGGAAGCAACATTTGTAAACTAAAAAAAGATTGGGTTTTGCTTTTCAACCATTTCCGCTTTTCACCACAGTTATTCACATCCACTCGCAGACAGCACCGGGGGGGAGGGGAAGCATACACACTCAGTGTGCACTGGAATTGAGCAGGCTGAAGGTCTCCTTGGAGAAAGGGAATGTTTGTTTCCTTACTGCAGGGGTTCTCAAACTCCTTGGGAGTAAAACTCTCGAGGTAAGTCTTGGCAGAGGAGGGGGAATGCAGTGATGCAATCCCCAGGATCATGCCACTGTGGGGGGGGGGAAGCAAGAGCTTTCCTTTACTTACACAATGAAGCAGCAGCATCCTGGGTATGTGGAGTGTCCTGTGGATGCTTCCACAGAGCTCCCCACACCCCTGACGCTTCTGCTACATTGTGTAAGTAAAAGAAAACCCCTGCCCCCCCTCGACAGTGGCACTATCCTGGAAGTGTTGCTGCATTCCCCCCTCCCCAGCATCGCAATGCCCGTTTGATAACCTCTGCCTTACCCTGTGTCAAGCCCCAGCCTGTCCAATGGGGGTACTTGAATCTGCACCAATGAAATCTCTGGCTCAAGTCCCAGAAGCCCTATGTTTTGGGAAAACACTGGGAGAATGGGATATAGTGGAAGCCTCCTTCACCAGTCCTAGTCCCATCCCGGGCCTTATCTGCCCAGCTTCATCCTGCCCCTGCTCTGCTTAGAGCAGCTTTACCTGCTTCTTCAGCGCAGCTTTAGATCAGATGCTGGCAGGATGGTGCCAGCTTTCCTACCACTGCTCATTACTCCCAGGATGCTGCAAACATGCTTTATGACATGTTTGTGACACCCTAGGCCGGCGCAATAGTCACTGCACCAGAGGAAGGTAAGCTTAGAATTGGGCCATCGGTCAATTAGTTCACCCCTTCCCCATACCTATAGCAGCAACTGTTACCCTGCACATGCCCGATCTCGTCTGATCTCGGAAGCTAAGCAGAGTCAGGCTTGGTTAGTACTTGGATGGGAGACCACCTGGGAATACCGGGTGCTGTAGGCTTATACCATAGTCTTTCGAGACTGAAGGTTGCCAACCATTTTCCCCATACCTGAATCATAGACTGAAAATGTAAATAAGTTTGCAGTCCTAAGTATGCTTACTTGAAACTCCTTAAGAATTTCACAAGAAGTAAGTTTAGACTGGAAGCTTAATACAACGTATAAAGTTATTTTTCTTTCAGAAATCTAAACTGTGGGACAAAGCTTGCCTCTCCTGAGAAATACACATTGTTCTTTTGTGTCCCATCCCCCAACATTTTTGTTGTTGTTGGGCAGCGACTGCATGCAGTACTTACATGCTTCGACACTTAACATGACCAAATTGTGTAGGCATATTTTAATTTGAAAAATGTGTTTAAGGAAGTGATTTTATTGGTTTTTATCTCATAGATTGTAACTAAGTTGAATACTTTCGTGGAGAGGTGGTTTAGAAATTTTAATAATACAAAACAGCAGAGCTTTTCAGCCAGAGATTTGGCTGGTAAGTGCAACTCAATATGAGAAACATTGGCATATGCTGGAAAATAACTCAAGACATGCATTAGGGTTGAAAATTGAGATTTACTTTTTTTTTGTTTCCTAGTATAGATTGAGATAAAACTGCAATACATCATGAAAAGCAGGAATGGATTTCTATCCTTTCTTAGTAGGGCAGTGGGAGGGGAGGCCAGAGGCCAGCTGGTTGCAGGGACAGTTGGCCTCAAGAATCAAGAAATCTTGGGAACATATACAAGATACTGCTTCCTCAACAAATTTTGCCTCTTCCCATCTTAAAAATAAAAGATAAGTTGAATTTCTAGGATGAGAAACTGAGGCAAATCCTATCCAACTTTCCAGGACTGATGCAGCTGTGCCAACAGAGCATGCACTACATCCTGCAGTGGGTGGGGGGAGGTCTCCTCAATATAAAGGGATGTTTGTTTCCTTTCCTCAGGATTGCACTGTGGCTGCATTGGCCCTGGAAAGCTGGATAGGATTGGGTCCTAGGACTGCCATCCTCTATACACTTACCTAGGTGTATGATCCACTGAACTAATGAACTTACTACTGCGTGTGTGTCTGTGACTGGCCCAAGGTCACCCAGGAAGCTTCATGACTGGATTTGAAATTGGATCTTCCAGGTCTAAGTTTATCTCCTGAACCGCTAAACCAGTGCTTCCCAAACTCATGGTGCTTCCACAGCCTTTTCTTCCTGGATCAGCCAGGCTTTGCCATCTTGGATCTCACAAAATCTTGTAAGATGGCGACACCCAGGATAACAGGTAGGAAACGCAACAAGGGACATTCTGCTGCACCCCTATGAGTGTGCTACAACACCCTAAAGCAGGGCTTTTCAAACTGGGGCGTCGTGACGCCCCAACCAGAGAGCCCTGGCCACTTCCCCTTAAGGGGCGGGGGCGGGGGGAGGCAGCGACACGATCCCCAGGATCGCATCGCTAAGGGGGCTGCAGGAACTGGGATGCACTCACCAGTCCCTGCAGCAGCCTGTTGGGGGTGCGGGAAGTCCTGCGCAAGTGGCTACAGGGCTCCCCACAACTTAAAAAGTGAAAGCACAGTGACCATGCCCTACTTTTGGTTTTGCAAAAGTGAAGCGCAATCGCTCCACTTTCACTTTTTGAGGTGTGGGGAGCCCTGCAGACACTTGCACAGAGCTCCCTGAGTACTTCCCAGTCCCTGCAGCCCCCTTAGCGATGCGATCCTGGGGATTGCGTCGCTGCCTCCCCCCGCAAGAACTTACTGTAGTTCAAACTCTCTTAGAGAGTTTGAAAACCGCAACCCAAAAGAGAGTTTGAAAACCGCAACCGCAACCCATTATGACACATATTTTGGGAACTCCTGCACTTACAGCAACCTGGTTCTCAAGGGATATGCACAGGATTGCTCTGTAAATCTCTTTCCCATCACTTCTTCCCCTTGCTGTGTTGCTTTTTTGACTCACTAATACCTAATACAACTAAGGGTGCAATCCTATCTTGCACTGGAACAGGTAAGCCAGGAGGCTTGCGCTGTATCCAGTGTGAGGTAGGGCTGTAAACTGACTCAGCTGAAGGTAAGAGGAAACTCTTCCCTTGCCCCCAGGCAGCCCCTATGGGTCTCCCTTGGACTTGTGCCATCTCAGCGGCATAACAGCTGGATCCCAGCGCTGCCTCCCACTCACCGCCTGCCCGCCCCAGGGCTGCCTACTACATGCCCTCCCCCGCCCCAGAATACCTCCCTCCTGCCTCCTCCCCACGTCCTCTCTGCTCACCCCAGAGCCTTGTGTGGTAGGGAAAATAAAATCTAACTTTATAACTTCAGTCAGAGTTTGTATCTGTAGATACAACAAACTGGTTTTGAAAGGCCAGAATTCAGCACTGAGCTCATATGCTTTTTAATAGTTCCATGTTACATACAAATCATGCAATTCTTGAATAACTACTTCATACAAGCCAGGACATCAAAGCACATTTTGATCTTGGTTGTTATCACAGTTTGTATGTCATGCTTTAACCACAGTTCCATGATTAAAAGCAATTTAGAACTTAAACTAAGTTTAAGAATCCAGGATTCCTTCTTTTAACCTGATTGTACAATGGAAGGAGAGAGGGGAGTGTGTGGGTTTGGTACTCTCACAGCCCACCCAAGCAGCTCAACTGGGATCATGACATCTGCATTCAACCTTTATTTCCCTAAGAGAAACACTACTGTCAGTCAGCATTCAGGGCCCTTTAATGCATGAAATGTAGGTTTCTCCACCACCACCACTCTCTATGTGGAAATGTTATCTGCAAAGGAAAGTGTGTTGTTTGTCTCTGCCATTGGGGCTGGAGTGAGGCGAAGCATGCAGGCAATAGCCAATTTGAGTCTATTATATGTATATAAAAGATTTATTCTCCAATAATGTTCAGACTCATATCACAGACACTTGATATAAATCTCACAAGAGGATTATGGTCTGTTAAGGAAACAATTATGGCTTTTTTTCTAATATAAGCATTCTAAAGCAATTATAATGTTTATAGTGAAAAGTTGCAGCTTTTCACTTCATGACAATAATATGTTCCTGTATAATTGCCTGCTTACTGGACACACTGATGTTAGAAAAGTCTCATGAAATTCACTTTCCTTATTAGTTGCTGATCATACAGAATATGCTCCTAAAGAGTGTATATTGAATTGTTGTGAGTCTTGTTTATAAACACAGAGAAGGGAAGACATTTAGTTAAAAAATAGACTTGCCTGATTATAGGGTTTTAGTACTCAAGTAGATCACCTAGGTCCAAACTGCATGTTACGGGGAGATATATAGGCCTAGATAATGGACTTTTCCATCATCTCCCCCCACCTCAGTCTTTTATACATCAGTATTGCTGTTAAAAAAAATAAAAATAAATCAAAACTACTGGTACTTCAGTATGGCTTAGATGGTTTTTTTTTATAGAAAGCTAGGACATAAATATATTAAATAAAAAATTTTCTGATAACACGTAGTGGAAAAAATGCATAATATGACATCAACACGTTGGCATTTCCCTATTCATTACAAGTGATAGCTAAATGAAGGCGAGAAAAGGGTGGGGAAATGGTAACATGTTATGCCTTGTATTTTTTTTAACCATTTCTCCCCATTGTAGGAGAGACCCTGATGGGCAGCACTTCATAACATGTACTTATGAGGTAGTTATAAAGAAAGAATCCTTTGGACACAGTTAATTTAGAGTGAATGTGGACAGTACAAATATTCCAAGAGCAGAAGCACAAAATAAATTGCACTTCCGCTTGAAGAACGAAGTCTTCTGCATCTTCCCTGGAGTGGCATCTGTGACTTCCAGGGAGTCCACTTTTTTTTTTTCAGAAGAGATTCCTGCTTCACATGTTGTTCTGGAAGCTTGAGAAAAGAAAGTATGAGTCACATTTCTCATTGAATTTGGGAACATGCAAGGACATCCATTTGATGTCAAGAAGGAGTTTTGGCTTAGCAGACCTGTCGGCCCCTTAAACCAAAATAATGTATAGCCAAAATTACCTTTAATCTGAAAAATATGTACTGTCTCTTTAAGAACTATAATCACTTTATGAGGGAACTGAGGCAATTGAGAGAACAACAGCTTCATTCTTCCATTTCAGGCTCACTTTGCGGCATAGACTAAGCAAGTGGAATAGCAGGTGCAATCGCTTCCACTATTTAAATCACCTATTTTATTAAAGAGCTTAGTTATAAGCTACCCTAATTAGGATCTGCCATTGCTAACAATCAGGGCCTACTTATGTAGCTTCTCAGAGATATCTGACCAGCTGCTGTTGGAAGTAGGTTGCTGGACTAGATGGGAATCTGGTCTGATCCAAGATTGCCGTTCTGGTATTCTTATTAGTAATTACACTCACGAACTTTCGTGTTCAGAAGCAGTCTACCTCTGAATACCCAGTGCTGGGAATGGGTTTCAGACCCTTCTTTTGTATGTCACAGGGACATCTATCTGACTGTTGAAAGCAAAATAAGAGATTCCATTGACCCTGGGTCTGATCAGATGGATTAATACAGTGGTTTTCAAACTGGTGGATCGTGACCCACCAGCTTGTGTAAAGCTTCCCCTGTCCCTTTAAGGGGCAGGGGAAGGGGGAGAGGTAGTGATGCGATCCCCAGGATCACGTCCAGGGTGAAAGGGGGCTATTTTTACTTACTGAGGGCTGCTGGCAGCTGCAGGAGTTGTGCTGAGCCCTGAGCAGCCCTCCACAGGGCTTCCTGATGCTTAGAATGTTAATGTATGTTAATGCTGAGGAAAAAACAGTCACCAAGCAACGAGGAAGTGCTTAGCAACCGGTTTTTCTCAATATTCTAACATTCTGCATCAACATTCTAAGCTTTGGGGAGCCCAGCGGAGGGCTGCTCGGGGCTCACCGCAACTCCTGCAGCTGCTAGCAGCCCTCAGTAAATAAAAATAGCCCCTTTTCACCCCCATTAGCGAAGCAATTCTGGGGATTGTGTCACTGCCCTAGTCCCTCCCCCGCAAAGACTTACTTAGGGAGTAAAACTCACCCTGAGAACCACTGGATTAATGAGAGATGCCCATTTATTTAACTTGGGGCGCAATCCTACCCTGCGCTGCAACAGGCAAGCCAGGAGGCTTGCGATGTATCCAGCACAAGAATAGGGGCCAAAAGCGACTCTGCCAGAGACAAGGGAAAACTTTTCCCCTTACCTCTGGGAAAGGCACCCTTTCCCCTATGGGTCTTGAGGTGGCGCAAGTTGGAGGAGAGCGGAGCATCTTGAAGCCGCTGCGTTCTCTCTGGGAATGGGGGTTGGGATCCGGCATAATTGCTGGATCCAAGCCCACCTCCCGCTCCCCACCAGCCCGCCCCCAGGGCCACCCACAGCCCATCCTTGCACTGGCCCAAGTCAAGAGCAGGACTGTGCCCTTATTTAATTTTGACAATCACTTTTAAGGTTGTGTTAAGGAGTAAAACTCACTTCTGTGCATGTTTGGTTATAAGATACTGTAGGTGAAGTTGCCTGAGCACCCTAAAGTGATATGTAAATAGGTATTTATTATTGTTACACGTATACAGAAAGAATCAAACATTGTCCATTTTCTTCCTGAAGAAGAAAAGTTCTGTGGTTGCAACATTTGGGTTACATGACCAGAGCTTTTGGTTTGTGCCCAAACTGAGATTTGTTTTCTTAGAACAATCAATGGTTATGCATGCTTATTCAGGAAATAAAAGAGGTAGACAATTGGATTCTTGCATAAAATTGGTTATTTTCAGTGCATGTTTCAGTGCATGCATGTTTACTCAGAAATATCCCATTATATTCAGTGGAACTTACTTCTTGGTAAGTATGCATAGGACTTTATACTTTTAATTGTCTCTCTTTATTGTAGGTTTAAATCAATTATTTTAAGTCTCCTTGATTCAAATCAGTCCACCCTGACAGAACTCTACATAAGAGAGTCCTTAGCAAATGTACAACTTGAACCCAGTTCTCCCAAATCCAAGCCCAATTCTATTTGCTAAAATTAGTACAGAGCCTAAATCTACTTCCTTTTGCCAAATGTTGGCAGATGTGTTCCATCCTAGTTTCTCCAAAACCCTGTTTCTTTACATGTATTTTCTATTTTCCTGTGTTTTGAGCATTTCCTCCCCCCAAGCTTCTGTGCGTTCAGATGATGGGATTCACAGACAGCTTGATTTTCCTTTTGTTTTGCAAAACATCATTAGCCATTAGCAGGGAGAAAAGCCTTTCTCTTTTTCCAGAGTCAGGAATGAGCTTGCTGTTTGACTCATAATCACACCAATCCTCCTCCTGTGAGAAGGGTGGCAGCAGTGGCATAGCTAAGGAGGTGCAGGGGGTAGCTGTCGCACCGGGCAGCAAGCTTTAGGGGGTTATCAAGCTGAGCTTGACACCAGTGGCCAAAATTGTGAAAAAATTGGTATGTACGAATAATACCATCATGTTATATATCATTGGAAAGGTAATTTAAAGCAGAATGCAATGAAACAAACCCCATTTGCATATCTGTATTCTATCAAAAGTTATGGCTAATTAACCAGAAAACAAAAACGCAACTGCCTTATGGAACAAAAAGTGGATTTTCTTAACTCAAAACCGACCCATGGGACTGATTATTCTGAGAGCCAATGAGATGTTGTTATGATACAGCATGGAACCACAAAGGTGTTAATATGAGTCAGCTCTCATTTCCATGTATCATAACACAGCTACTCCTGCTAACTGATAAAGAGGCACTTTTTCAAGTGGTGCTCTTCTTATATTTAGCAGGGTGAGAATTACCATCCCTCTTCACACCAACACAGTGTCTCTAACCAATAAGGGGCACACTTTTTTATTTATTTACTTAATTAAATTTGATTTTGTCATGGAGGGGGGCTACCTAATCTTCTTTGATCCCAGGTAGCACATAGATGTTTTAGCTATGCCACTGGCTGGGAGAGATGGCAGATCAAGTGTGTGGTGAACTGCTGGCGGGGGAGGCAGGTTTCCCCCCAATTTGCACTTTTTAAAAAGCCCAAGTGTGACGACACTTCCAGTTGTGAAATCACTTCTGGGGCATCATTTTGAGCTCTGCACCAGGCTACATGTTAATTAGCTATGCCACTGGGTGGCAGATACTCACCTGGGCTGCCTCCCCCAATCAAGTAGACAGATTACATCATTATAGCTCGGTGACAAAACTTCCAAGCCAGAAAAAAGGGGCAGTTCTTTACTTCAGCTGCCCAAAGCTTACCAGTGAGATCCGGGTAGAAGAGACCCTCTCACAGGGTGTAGTGGAAATGTGCAAGATGCCTCAGGGAGACAGGGTGTGGTGTCAACAGTGGTCCCTTGCTCTGACAGGTCTGGGAAGCATGGAGTTAACACCAGAGCCATAGATTGTAGTGAGCGTGCTGCTCAGCAACAACAGGTCCTCAGGGATAAAAGCAGCACCTGGAGAATTTTGTGGGTAGCAGGAGGAGGAAAAGTTGGAAGAAGGATTGAGGACTGTCCGACAGAGGGACTAACGGATTGGCTGTGGACTACTGGACCTTTGACTAGCCAATAGACTGACTGACTGGTTGACTGAGGAACAGATGAGCAGACAAGAGAACAAACTACTGAGAATTGCTGGAACAGGGATGGCTGGAGACTGCTGGGAGGTCGAGTGCTGACGGGGTGCTGCTATACCCAGTGGAGCTGTGGCTTTGAGAATCAAGAGGAGGGACCCTGCAAACCCACAGGCAAGCTGCCTACTGGTTACCTTCCCGTTAGCGCTGAGGGTCAATAGTAGTTTTGTACACTGCTAGAACAAACTGGGTTTGAGCCAAGGGAACTAAGAGGGCATTCCTAACCCGTTATGTCAGTGCTTTCCAACACTGGCATAGCGGTGCCAGTGGAACATGTGCTGCATCCTGCAGTTGGGTGTCACTCACGGAGGCCTCCTCAAAGTAAAGGAATGTTTCTTCCCTTTCCTCAGAGCTGCATTGCCCTTATGTCAGTGCTGGAAAGCACTGACGTAAGGGGTTAGGATTGCGCCCTATCTACATAAAAGTGGCCATAAGTTCTGTAGGTAAAACTTGGAATGGGAATTTGGCAAAATGCAGGGAAGCAAGGGAAAAGGTCTGGAGATCTAATTAATCTCCAGGGAATTAAGACGGGAATAAGTCTAGCTGGCAATCCCTGTCGTTAAGTGGTGCACCCCTGTATTTTCCTGGGAAGGTTTATTTGTCCAGATCGTCCTCTTCTGTCTGGCTTTATTACCTGGGCTGATGGCAGTAGATACATTCTACCAAAGCGTTTCCCCATTCAGCTGCGTGTCCAAACGGGAAAGAGAGGAGCAAGAAGGGAGAGAGCAAACTAATCACCATGTGCTATTGCCCTGGACTTCAGACACTGAGAGCCCCTCCCTCTACTGTGACAGCAGGTATATAGAAATTAAAGATCAGTGTTGGCGCACAAGTGGTTACCAAACAAAGGGAGATGGTGGTTTGAAAGAATATTCTAATCCTGACTCTACCTCTACCTTCCCACTATAATAGTAATTGCACCCTCTAGTAATGTCTGTATACAAAAGTATCATTTCATTTCAGAAGAACGGAATTCTCACCAACTCTTCAGTTGTATAGCGTTCCTCAATTAGTATAACAAAATTTAGCAATAGCAAGATTTAATTCTGTTGGGGGGTAGGATTAAATAATCCAACCGCAAATGCTTGTCCTTTTTCTTATACAGGCAAACCCCTGTATCAGTGAGGGTTCGTTTCCTGAACCCCCTGCGATTAACTGCACATACCATGGCAATCCCCCCCACCTCCCAGAGGCTAGGGTAGCTCCATTCCCCTTGCCTCGAGCAAGTCCTCTGAGCCCAACAGAGGCTGCACACGTCCGTCCGCAGCCTCTGCCAGGGTCAAACTGAGCCTTACAATGAATAACTGTAACTTCATTTTTTTTCTGTAAAACCAGAAGTGATGTTTTTAATGTCTTATAATGTATTAAGCCCCTCTGGGGCTTCCCCGGGCCTCTTAATGCCTTTTAAGGCATTAAAAACGTTACTTCCAGTTTTACAAAAACATCCAGAAATAGCGTTTTTTAGCAACTCAGTAAGGCTCTTTCTGAGCCTGGCACAGGCCACATAAGGATGTGCGTGGCCTCTGCTGGGCTCAGAGGACCCTTCAGAGGACTCGCCTCTGGCGTGCACTAGGTGACCCCTCAGACCCAAGTCATGGATATGGGGGGAAACTCCCTGTATGGACCATTATTGTAGGACACATTCCTAGAATTGTATTTAATAAAAATACTAGTCAAATGGAGTACTATACCAAAAAAGAGTGAGTCTGGAAGAGGGAGTGCTAGTTTATTTTACACACACACACACACACACACACACACACACACACACACACACACACTTTCTTTGCCCTATGATTACTGCTTAGATTATTTCATGTTCTTTTGTTGTAATTTCTCTTTTAAGTGACAACTAATACTACTAAATAATTTGGTAATCAGTTTCTAATAAGAGCTGTTAATAAGCTGTATGGTTACTGCTTTTTATCTAGAACATCTTTAAGTTGTGAAAAAGTATTGAAGTATGTGAAAAAGTATGCTGATTTAGTTGTGTGCTTGGTGAATACAGCCAGTTTTGGGTCTTGGTGAATTGTCTCTTGAATTCTGCTCTGACCCCTAATAGAACACACCAAGTAAGGTCAAATGGAAGTTGTCCCCATACACCATCCAAATAATAGGACCCCTTGTTTCTGAGATGGACTTATCACATGTTTAGCAGCTGGAATTTATATGGAGACTTATTAAATAAAACAGCAGTAGCCAGCTACCTCCTACTGCAGCATACTTGGAAGTAGAGTACCTGAACTTGTCCAAATGTGCTTGGCCTTTTGTACTGCAGTCTGCATCTCTGTATTTCATCTTACTCGTGTTTGACAGTTTTTTGACCTCACAGTAATTTATTATTCTTTTTATAACTACTTAGGATCCTGATAATTGAAAGGCTTTATTTATATGATTACAAGTTAGTAAAGAGAAGATTATGACACACCCAGAGAGCATGCCATAAAACCAAAGCCTCTAACTTTAGCTTCTATTTTATTAAGTTGTGAACTTTCTGGGATTTTTGTCTGGTAAGAACATGTGTCATAATTTGTTCAGAGCAGGAATACAAATGGAAATAATACTGTCCCGTACTTAATAGTACTATTTTATGCAAACAATTTCATTACATTTATAAATGGTAAGTTACACTGGCCAGGGAGAAACATGGAATTTTGGAATGCTATGTTATTTTTAATCATTCTCAACATTGCAAATGTAATCTTCTAGACAATAATCATCTCGGCACATGGGCAGCCCAATCCTGAGCTGCCTGGGGCGTGCGGCTGCAGCGGCACCAAGAATGACTGCTGCCGCATCCTGCATGCCTCAGCCTGCTGCGGGCGGCACCTTGGAGGAAGGGGACAAAAGTCAGCCCCGCAATGAAGCAGCCCCGCAATGAAGTAGCCCCGCAATGGGGCTACCCACTTTACCACTTTACAGGGGCTACTCACTTTAGGTAAAGGCGTTCGTGTGGGACGCTGAGCCCTACACGAACAGTCAGGATTTGGTGGAGCTGAGCTACACTGGACCCGCCTCCTGCCTCCCCGCTCCCTCCCCCGGCACACCTCCCACCCGCCCTCTCTCCGCCCTCCCCACACCTCCCCCCTCACCAGAACGCCTCCTCCCCGCCCTCACTTACTGTGCTGCGGCTCAGCGGTCTGTGAGACCGCTGAGCAGCGGAAGACGGGCGCCCACCCTGCACTAGGTCAGCACCGGCCAGCGCTGGGCTAGCATGGGCACTGGCCAGGCGGTAAGCCTCGCAGATGTGCCTTGTGGCACATTTGCGACAGTGCACACCGGCGGGAAGCTGGAGTGCCTAGCTCAGGATTGGGCTCTAAGTCATTGCAGTGGGAAGGAAAAAGCCACCCAGTGCTGCTTTATCCCCTGGTTATGCTGTTTTTGGTACTTAATATCCTTCTTTTGTGTAGATACTTGTGGAGAAGGTGCAAAGGATAGGAAACTGGAGAACAGAGTGCATCATGCATTGAATCTTGTCAGGGTTTCACTGATTTTGTTCTCTCCCAGGGCAGATCAGGACCAAGGTAGAACAAAGGGTTACAGTCCCCCACTCTCATGCCATAGTCTGGATCACTACCACGACTCCATAGCTGAAATAGGCAAAATAAATTGCAAGCTTGCTAGAACCAAATTATGCAATTAACGTAATGTGTAGCTTGGCTCTCGGTTTATGTGTGATTTCCAGGGGCTCTCTGCACTGTTTCCCATACAGGTTGTGACTTCACTAGCACTTTCAGTGTGGTGTTTAGTCAGGCTGCTTGATATTGCAGGTAAAGAGAGGTTATTTTTTTTAAGTTGTTTTTATTTTTGCACCCAGTGGACTTAATGCTGAAAACT
This sequence comes from Tiliqua scincoides, assembly GCF_035046505.1. NCBI lineage: Eukaryota > Metazoa > Chordata > Lepidosauria > Squamata > Scincidae > Tiliqua > Tiliqua scincoides. The sequence continues at coordinate 82,999,070 of NC_089824.1, read as the reverse complement.
CTACATTGCAGTTCCTAGATTATCTAGGTCAGCAGCTAAGATTTATAAAACTCTGATTTTTGTGGTACCAATCTTTCTTCCCTTTCAATAAGATAATACTATTTTCTCTATTTCTTGCCTGGTGGCTGGAGCGGATGATGGTGTCTCTAAAGAGAAAGGTAATGATGAGCGTCTGGAAAGGCAGGAGGTCTGGTCTAGAGGGTAGAGCCTCCATTTGCCTGAAGATAACATCCACAAGGTCGCCAGTTCGAGGCCACCAGCACCGTGCGACCTTGAAGCAGCTGACAAGCTGAGCCGAGCTATTTCCATCTGCTCTGAGCGTGGAAGGATGGAGGCCAGGATGGAGGCCATATCAGAATGAAATATCTGAATTGTTGTGGCTCTTGAAAGATAGAGCCTTCTTTCAATTGTAAAAATCCCTATGGGGATTTAAATTAGCCTGCCTATGTAAACCGCCTTGAATAAAGTCTTGAATAGACCAAGAAAGGCAGTATATAAATACCTGTATGTATGAGCGAAGAGGAACCCTACTAATGCTGGTGGTGGTACAAAGTCTGGTAGTAGCAAAATCTGTTATTATTTTCCTGAATAAGCCTGTCTGCATATTCCATTCTACCAAGGTGATCTTTTGCTTCCCCTACATTCTAAAATATGGTGTAGGTGTGCAAGAAATAAGGTGGTAGTTTCATTCTAAAACCTAGTTACAGAATAACCTCCAAGAGTAGAATGGCCCCTTCACTGTGTTTAGAAGGGCAGGTCTATATTTTGTTTTCAATGGGTCTTTTATAAGTAGTTTTAGTGATATTGGCCCTTATATAAATTTTAATATTTTACTATTAAAATAGTTTTGATGCTATTTTATGCTGCATAATTGTGTGGTATGTGTTCTTGTGAGGCTCCTTGAAATGTACAGAATGGTAGGATGTACATTATAGTAATACATGAAGTAAAAAAGAGATCAAATTGTCCCATGGGGGAGGGGAATCTCTAGAAGGAAAGGGAACGAAGTGCAAAGACTCTCAGCATATGACCCACCCAACATACCTGGAAAAAACATTCTAATGATGCAAAACAGTGGCAAACTCTTTTTCCACTGCGTTATCAAAGTGCTGGGGAAATTAGCTTTTCAGTAATGAAATAATCTACTAGAAATTAACTGGATGGGTTGCTAACAAGCTTAGTTGAAATAAGAAGAGCAAAGAAATAGGCTGTCTGCTCTTTTGTCTTCTCGATTTCATCCTATCTGAACAAAACATAAACAACAGAGATGCAACACAGAAATGAGTCACTGGAGGACAGTGTCCATCTATCCCCAAGTTGCTGTGGAACTCTTCTAGATCAAAGGAGATGTTCCTCTCATTTACTTTATCTTCTTTACTGAAAATAACGTCCTTGCTCTACTCTGGGTCCCATTATGTATTTGAGATTCTCAGTCAAGTGTTCCTGAGTAGCACAGCATAGTTGCTGACATTGGAGAACAGCTGGGCTGCATCCTTCCAGAAGCAGCTGGAGGTGAAAACCAACTAGAAGCAGCTGCACTGGGTCAAAGTCATTTAAGATTTTAATTAAATTCCTTGCATGGTAGTGTAGTAATGTTACAACATTTATATTAACCAATGGAAATTTAGGGGGGAAAACCAATTAGTAGCCCAATTCATGTTAAAATAGCCATTTTATTACCCATATATACTCATTTTGTTTTAAATAAAAGGGAACTAACTTGAGACTTTGGCTAACGTAGATGGGTTTTGGTAGTGGGTCTCCCCATAGAAGGCACATTGCATGAATGCACATCTTTGGTATATATTATGGTAAGTGGCATATTTTATACTAAAACAGCTGATGGATAACAGCATAAAGTATAGGTAGTTTTATGGTTGTCGTAATTGTTTTTGAGGGGAAAATACCCTGAAGGAGCTTCACTTCAAACTTAGAGGGAATGGGTGGAACTCAAAGCAGGCACCAACAAGGCAGGAGGATACAAATACCTATTTAAAATAAATAATTGGGCATCCTGGCAAGACATTTTATCCCACAGTTTAGAGCAGTTGGACTGAATTTATCATCACTGGCTGGAGTCAGAGGCTTGCATATTTTACATCTTGGCAACCATTCAGTTTTAGTGGTTCAGCTCAGGAAACACGCTTCTCTGCTCTCCAAGGCAGGAGTCCATGCTCTGCATTATTCACCCTGGCATGGTGCACGCAGACAGCCTTCCCTGTTTGCTATCTTTCTGTTGAGCCTTTCACATCAGCTCATTTATCTTTCAGGTGTTATAATCATGGACCCTCAATCAGTATTACATTATCCAAAACAGGCAATTATCCACATTGTCACTTTTGCGTTTGCTCTTTTGACCTTGAGGTCATGGAGGCCTAGTGTAACTGAATCCCACAAAATTATTCCCTTACCTGTCATATAAATAGTCATCCTGGCAAAATGAGGCCCATGGGGGCTTTTGCGGAGGTGTTGAGAAGGCCAGTCTAACTCGATCCTTTATTCTGCTCTTTAAGGAATGCAGTACTGTTTTGGCACTCCATCAAAATAAAACAAAGTTCCATTTTTTGAGCCTTTTTTTTTAATTGAGCACCCCTGTGCTTACAAATGCTTCTTTGTGGCCGACTTTATTGAAATTTCCATTCAGCTCTTCCATCTGTTAGCTGTGTTTGCCACTATTCCTAGGGCTAGAATTCTACCTTTCACCTTCATTTTGGGGGTATAAGGTCATAAAACTGTCTGGATTATTTCTGCTGTATTTATATCTAAATTAATATTACTTCTCTAACAGATTTAAAGCTTTTTAATTCCCCAGCTCATTATTCATGGTTAATTTATCCACTGAAGAGAATAACATTTGTGTTCCATAGAAGAGAAAGTAATTTTACATTTAAACAATTGTTGTTCAAAAGTTGTTGACATCAAAAGAGCATATGAATAAGCAAACCATTTTTGTTTTTTAACTTTTCTGTAATTATAACCATTTTGACTATTCATATCTATGGGGATGGGGGGAGATGCGTACTTGTTTTTTAAAATATGAAAATTTCCTCAGAACATTTTTAAAGTTATTTTTCTCAGTTATAAGTTTATTCAATGCTTGACTTCTGTAACAATAGTGGCTGCCACTGGAAATTGCACTCTATTCCATCACAGTGTAACTTGTCCCATTCATAGAGTTTTTCTGGCTGCCATCACAAATCCCTCTTTCCCCTTATCTGAGATTAGTTCATGAGCTATTCATATCTATGGGGATGAATCCACACCTGAATTCTGCACATCTGTGACTTTGCTTCCTCTGTACAGTCTTCATACCTCATCAACACAACTCAGAAATGTTTATTCAGAATACTATATCCAGAAACATTCTTAGAGATTCTGATGGGCTCATAATCTAGCACAGGAGTCTCAAAACGTTTTGGCCAGAGGGCTGCATCAAATATCTGGCATGGTGTTGAGGGCTGGAAAAAAAATTTAAATATAAAATTTAAATAAATAAATTAGAGATGGAACTTACATGAGTGAATGAATGAATGAATGAATGAATGAATGAATGAATGAATGAATGGGCTCATTCATTCAACCTCTCTGGCCCTCAGAACACCCTCCAGACACAACCAGAGCACAGCTCTGGTTGTGTTCAGTTGAGTGGGCCAGAGGCTTTCAGGGGACAAGAGCCTGGCTGAGGGCCGGATAGAGGCTTGCTGCAGACTGCATCTGGCCCTCAGGCCGGGGTTTAGAGACCCCTGATCTAGCATAATAACCTTGTGAGAGGTTGCAAAATATTTTGTTTTAATAATAATAATAATAATAAAACTTTTTTTCTATCCTGCCCTTCTCCCCAAAGGGACCCAGAGATAGCCCCCGTGGGCTTTTTGTTGAGAAATAGCCCTCTTAAGTCAATTCCCCTTATGAAAGAGTTGGTATGATGTCAGATTAGAAGGCAAATTCAAGTTCCCACACAGCCATGAGCACAGTGGGTGACCATAGACCAGCAATAGTTTCTCAACCTACTTCACAGGGTTGTTGTGAAGATAAAATGGGGGGAGAAGTAAGAGTAAAACGGTAGGGGGCTTGTATACCGCCCCAGGCTTCCAGGGAGAAGGGCAGGATAGAAATGCAGATGCTAATAATAATCTGAGGTTTTACTTCACAATCCACCCCACCCCAGTCCTGGTACAGGTTGGTCCCAGGACCAGGGAATGACCTGAAGGCACATGGTGCAGCCACCCTTCTGCAGATAAGTAGGTGGCTCTGGTCAGTACCTGGATGGATGACTACCTGGGAATCCTGAGTACACTGCCTTGAGCTTCATGATGGAAGAACAGGCTATAAATAAAGAACAGTATAACCATATGATCTTCATGTTGGATCATAGATGCATGTGAAACTTTTATCCCAAGTAAGGGCACAATCCTAACCCCTTATATCAGTTCTTTCCAGTACTGGCATAGCAATGCCAATGGGACATGTGCTGCATCCTGCAGTTGGGTGTCACTCATGGAGGCCTCCTCAAAGTAAGGGAATGTTTCTTCCCTTACCTCAGAGCTGCATTGCCCTTATGTCAGTGCTGGTAAGCACTGACATAAGGGGTTAGGATTGTGTCCTAAGTTTTAGAATTATTTTTTAATTTCCAGACTACATTGTCAGTTGAAAGTGCACAAGGCAGTTTATAACTAAACTAAAAATATATTAAATGCTATCATCGAAATAAATCAATAAAAATAAGATAAGACAGGGTGATTTATGACTCTACCCTACACTGAAGTATATTGTTGCACTGGCACTTTTCCTTTTAAACACTGAAAAGGAATAGGCTGTCACATTTTCCTAATGATGTTGTTTTGAATTAATTTGTATAGCTTGAAATCCTTGTGGACTAAAATGGAAGACAGACAGAAAAGAAAACCAATCTGTTTGATTTCAATAAATTCAAAATTGCTGTAAATTCAAACTCAGCTCAGGTCTACAGGGCTTGTGACCCATCAAGCCAAATGCAGCCTACTGAAGATGTATTGCATCCTGTGACTGCTTGACAATTTCCCTTCTTTTTGCATTCTCAGGCAATAACAATCTCAGGATATTTATGGAACTGCTGGTAGGTTTCCCTGCATAGCTAGTGGGCAACATTCTGTATGGTGGATCACAAACTGTGTGGTCTAGGGCAGGGTCTTCAAACTATGACCTGGGGCCACATTTGGCCTGCCACAAGATTTTATCTGACCTGCAGCAACTTTTTTTGTCAGAGCATTTGCTAACATTAGTTTTAGCACAGCATTGTTTCTTTGTAAATGTCACATTTGTCTTTTGTTCTGAGTCATATCATGCTTGATTACAAAAAAAAAAATCCAAGGAAAACTTATTCAGAGTGCAATCCTATCCTGCGCTGGAACAGGCAAGCCAAGAGTCTTGTGCTGTATCCAGCACAGGATTGTGGTCAGAAGCGGCTTAGCCAGAGGGAAGGAGAAACTCTTCCCCTTCCCCCTAGGTAAGGGCTGCTGGTGCCAACGGGTCTCCTCGGACTTGCACCATCTCTGGAGGTGGCACAAGTCTGAGGAGAGCGGAGCAACTTGAAGCCACTCCTTTCTTCCCAGGAATGTGGGTTGGGATCCGGCATAACTGCCAGATCCCAGCCCCGCCTCCAGCTCCCTGCCTGCCTGCCCCCTGTCAGCTCATCCAAGCCGTGCAAGGAGCTGGGGGAAGCTGACACGGAGGCTTATATCAGCCTCCGCAGGCCGGTGCTTTTCGGAGCACCAGCCCGGCTTCCCCTCAAGGAAGTGCAATTGTGCTTTATGGCGAACCTTCCAGGCTGGCCCAAGGGACTTTGGCCGGCATAGGGCACAGTTAGGATTGCGTCTTCATTCATTTAAATCGGGGGTGTCCAAACCTTTTGGCAGGAGGGCCACATTTTTCTGACACTGTTGGGGATCAGGAAAAAAAAATGTAAATTTGAATAAATTTACATAAATGATTATATTAGAGATGGAACTTATGTGAATGAAGGTCTTGCAATAGCTCAAGGCCTATAAAAGGTCTTGGCCAAAGCAAGGGCAGCTTTTCCTTCACTGCCACTGCTGCATCACAGACATGAAACAACAAGCAGTGGAGGGAACCCTCGTCCCACAGCTCACAGGAGAGATCGAACAGTTGCCCTCATGCTGAAAGCAGTTGTGCAGGGGCTCCAGCAAGTCTCTGGAGGGCCAGAATCTCATTGGAGACTGAGGGCTCTCTGTGGGCCGGATTGGGAGTCCTCGAGGGCCGCAAGCAGCCCCCAGGCTGGGGTTTGGGCACCCCTGATTTAAATTTGATTCATTCATTTGTAAACTGCATTTTTTCAGTCTGCAAAAATATGTAAAATATACAATGTGGCCCTTAAACTAAAAGGTTTGGAGACCCATGTTCTAGGGCAGGGGTGTCAAACTTGTTTTATATAGAGGGCCGAAGTTAGCATTCAGGGTACCTGCTAAGGGCCGGAAGTGATGTCATTAAGCAGAAAGTGACATCATTAAGCAGCTGATGGCCAGAAATCAGCACTTTGTTCTCACAAAAAAACTCAGAAAATACCAAATCTTGATCATATTTCAAGATACAGGGGTCCCCAATTTTCATGTAGACTGCTTTTCAGTAGTGACGCCTTTGTACTACTCAGCAGCTGAGACCCTGAGGGCCGGATAAAAGGTTTCTAGGGGCCACATCCGGCCCCTGGGCCTTATGTTTGAGAAATAAGCGAGCACAAAGCATTTCCTGCTCACAATGGAAAGAGGAAGTGCTTTGTGCTTGCTTATTTCTCAATGTTCCAAACATCGGGGAGCCCTGCAGAGGACTGGGGGCTCCCTGCACCTCCTGGAGCCTCCAGCAACCCTGCATTGGTGAAAGTGAAAACACCCTCCCTCGTCCTGCCTTAGCAGTGCAATCCTGGGTATCGTGTCATTGCCCTTGCCCCTCCCCCACAAACACTTACTTAGGGAGTAACGGCCCAATCCTATCCACACTTCCCTTGGAGTAAGCCCCATTGACTATAATGGAACTTACTTCTGAGTAAACAGGCATAGGCTTGGGCTGTTAATCTCCCTAAAAGTATGAAAACCACTGCTCTATGTAATTTCTTCTATAAATATAATGGTTTTAACTGATACAAGTTAAATGTTGCATCACGTGTATTTAAAATTCCAGACTATCTACATATATATTTGAAGAAACAGTTCAGTGGTAAAACAATCCATGCAATTACATGACTCCACTTACAAAATCCTTTGCTATTTTGACAGCATGATATACCCAAAGACACTAGCAATGTTGTCAAAGGTTTCTCTACTACTGTTTCTAATTGAGCTGTAATTTCTGAGCAATTATAGGATTGTATGTCCAAGTTTTATTGATCTTTTTTCTTTTTGTTATCACGGAAGAAAAATGCATGATAGAGCACATTGGAGTTACATAAAGGAAAAGAGGGTTAGCAGAACAGCAGCATATTGGAGACATTATTTCTTCAGCTAATAAATGAATTTGGTTGGAATATGTAAAAGGAATTTATATTAATTCCATTCATGTGATGCCTGCTGGTGAGAGCTGAGCTGATCAAAGTCAAGTAGCCTTGATGACAACTTACTCAGGGCAGATTTTGATGTTCTTCTAACTGTGTGAAAGACTTAATAGACTGTATTTTGTCTCTCCATGTAGCAATGACACAGCAATAAATCAGACCTTTAAAATCATGTTGCTTGTCATGAAGAGCTTCATTCAGATCTGCTGAGAAAAAGTTTTGAACATATTTTTTTACAGAATGAAAGAAAAACAATGGTTAAAATAATATTTAAATTTTTCTGTATTTTTCTATTATCTCTATTTGCAATCAGCATTATAAAGATTCAAAATATCTAATCATATGCATTAATTACCATTGCTTGGTATGGCAAATTGTGCTCAAACTTTTAAAATAATAATTTGTGTTAGACATATTATTTTAATTAATAAAAACAGATGTTCTACTGCCCTTGTGGAAAGCTGGGGTTATTTGTAAACTGAAACAATTAGGTTTTTGTTCCCTATATAGTCTGGGGGAAGTTGCTTAACGAATTATTCAAGTTATGCTGCATTAGTTGACATGCTAGGCACAATAGGATGAAGACTCCATTATTCTATCCTGCTAGATAGGTTTTGGAGAGGGAACAACAGCTCTTCCATGCAAGAGATTGTATAAAACTGAACAGCAGCATTTAAAACTGTCATATTAATTGGACCATTCAAGTAAAGTACTTGCTGTCCCTGCCTGCATTTTAAGCATAAGAAGAGCCCTGTTGGATCAGGCCAAGCATCTAATCCAGCTTCCTGTATCTCACAGTGGCCCACTAAATGTCTTAGGGAGCATTCAAGACAGCCAGATACCTGTATCCTAGTATTTCTCCCTTGTAGCTGTCATTCAGAGATAGATTCTAAAATCTATATGTGGCATATAACCATCCATAAACCTGCCTAATCCCATTTTAAAGACCTCAAGTCCAGGTGCCACCACAACACTTTGTGGCAAGGAGTTCCACAGATGAATTACATAAAGAAATATTTCATTTTGTCTGTTCTCCTACTAGTCAATTTGTGAATGACCCCTGATTCTGGTGTTGTGAAGAGGGAAAAGAACTTCCCTCTATCCACCCTATTCATTCCATGCATAATTTTATATGTCTCAATTATATCCAGTGGCGTCACTAGGGTTCGTGTTACCCAGTGCAGGATGCCAGTGTATCACTCCCACGCAGTGGGTGGGACAATACCCCAGGTGGTGGGCATGGACTCCGCCCCCACTGGTTTTTTGGCTGTAGCTTTTGATGGAACAAAGATAGAACACATTCTGCATGAAATTACGCATTGATTGATATAACATGATGGTATTATTCTTCCAAATTATGATTTTAGTTATTTTGGTCACTAGCAGTGTCACCACCACCACCACCCTCCCTGGGTGCCAACTTGCTAACACCTTATTGCAGCAGTTCTCAAACTTTTAGCACTGGGACCCACTTTTTAGAATGACAGTCTGTCCAAGACCCACCAGAAGTGATGTCATGGTGGAAGTGACATCATCAGGCAAACTAAAATAAATCAGTATAAATAATTAAAGTAAAACAAATAATTAAATAAGCAGAAGCCAGCCCTGTTCCACCAAGTGAATTTCCTCTGTAGCCTGCCTGCAATAACACCCCCCCCTTCCAAAACCAGTAAGGTTTTCAGCCCTACCCAGTGCCCAGTTCAATTTAAGAACTTCTGTTTAAACCAGATCACTGTCAGGATCCACCTGGCTTTGCAAGTCTCAAAAAAATTCACCTTCTCAGCTGAAGCCTTTGTTTTGATCCTTTTTAGTGGGGGGGGGGAATGCCTTCTGGAGCACTTGTTGAGCTCCAGTTCCATCGGATCAGGACCATTCTGGTGGCTTCACATTCCCTTTTGCCTGGCCTGACGACCAGCCAAGGCACGTTTGCTTACTCTTGAGTAAACACGACATGAGGCTTAGTTTCGCTTTCTATAGGGCTCAAAACATTCATCTGCTTGGAGGGAGGGACTTCCTTCTCAGGTGTTTTTGGGGGCTGCATTCATTGGATCAGGACCATTCTGGTGTCGTTGGATTCCTCTCAGCCTGCCCTTTCCTACGGACTAAGGCAAGTTCACCCACTGGTGAGTAAACACGCAATACAGCTCAGTTTCACTTTCCATAGGGCTCCATGCATTTTTTGTTCTCCAGTTTTTTGGCCATAATGTTTGAAAAAAAGGAGATATTTCACTCTGGTTTTTTGCATTGTATTCTGCTCGAAATTCCGTATCCAAGAGTATATAACATCATCGGGTTACTCCTAACCACCGTGATTTTAGCATGTCATCCTGTGCACGTCACCCCCCCAGTGCACGTCACCTGGTGCAGCCCGCACCCCCCGCACACCCCTAGTGACGCTCCTGATTATATCCCCCCCTCAGGTGCCTTCTTTAGATTGACAAGCCCCACTTGCTGTTGCCTTTCTACATATGGGAGTTTCCTCACCCAGTAGTGATTTTGGTTGCTCTCTTTTGCATCTTTTCCAGTTCCATGTAACAATTTTAAGACAGGGTGACTATAACTATAGACAAATTACTCCAGATGTGGCCTTACTATAAATTTTTACAATGGTGTAATAATACGGGCAGCTTTATTCTCAGTCCTTTTTTTTTAAATGATACCAAGCATGGAATTGGTCTTCATCACAGCAGCCATATGATAGGTCAAAACTTTCATCAGGCTGTCCATAGCAACACAAGATCTCTCTCCTGATTAATCACAGACATCTCAAAACCCATCAGCATAGACACTCTTTCCTTTTTATCAGGACATTCACTTTAAGGATTTTCGTTTATCTGTACTGTGGTTATTAAGTCCATCCCTCTTTATCCATACCAAGATTTTCTTTCTAAGGTCCAGGAACAGTGGAGTGGGGGAGAATCAAGTTCCTCATGGAGGAAAGGTTTACCTCCCATTTTACCTCATGGGTAGACCAGGGGTGTCAAACTCATTTCATCCTGGGGGCCACATTGGATTCATGGCGCCTGCTGAGGGCCGGTATTGCACATCATATCTGTATAACAGACACTGACTGTAGAGCGGGTGATCACTATTCACAACCATTGTATGTTATTAGCTATATCCACCTACCCCTATAGTGATGTTACTCACAAAAGAACAATTTTGAAACTATAGAAATAAATAAAAAAGCATCTCTGTTATACCATGATGTGATTGCTGTTTATTTATATTGCTGCTTGCAAGTGACTGCAACCTTCAAGACAGCATTCAAACAGAGCTGAGAACAATACTTTGGCTTGTTCATATGAATACAGAAAGCCGCCACAGTGGCGCTGCTAGGAGGGTGCGGGGGTGCAGTCCACACCGGGTGATGCACTGGGGGGGTGACATGCCCTGGGGGTGACGCATTAATATCGCACCGTTAGGAGCTACCATGTCGTGCCATACACCGTTGGATGCGGAATTTCCAGTGGAACACAATGCAAAAAACCCCGCTGAGTTTGCTCCTTTCCTTCAAACGTTATGGCCAAAACACCGGTAGGAAAAAATGCATGGAGCCCTATGGAAAGTGAAAGTGAGCTGTATCGCGCGTTTACTCGCGAGTAGGCGAACCTGCCCTAGTGCATTGGAAAGGGTAGGCTGAGAGGAATCTAACGACACCTGAATGGTCCCGATCCAGTAAATGCAGCCCCCAAAAAACACCCAAGAAGGAGGTCCCTATTCAGCCCTATGGAAAGCAAGAGAAACCATGTGGCTGCGTTTACTCGTGAGAAGGCACACTTGCCTTAGTCCGTCGGAAAGGGCAGACTAAGAGGACTCCAAGGATGTCAGAATGGTCCTGATCCAATTAGTACAGCCCCCCAAAAACACCAGAGAAGGAGGTTCCCCCTCCCAGATGCCAGTGTATTCAGCTCTGTGGGAAGGGAAAGGAAGCCACGTGGCCATGTTTACTCGTGAGTAGGCGACCTTGCCTTGCTCGGTCAAAAAGGGCAGACTGAGAGGACTCCAACTCAGAATGGTCCTGATCCAATGAATGCAGCCCCCAAAACCACCCGAGGAGGAGGTCCCTCCCCCCCAGCTGTGAGTGTATGGAGCCCTATGGGAAGCTAAGCAGCCTCACGGTAGCGTTTACCCACGAGTAGGCAGACGTGCCTTGGCCGGTGGTCAGGCCAGGCAAAGGGGAATGTGAGGACACCAGAATGGTCCTGATCCGATGGGATTGGAGCACAACAAAAGCCCCAGAAGGCAGCCTCCCCCCCCCCCACTAGAAAGGACCAACAAAGAGGCTTGAACTGGTAAGGGGGATGTTTTCTATTTTGCACTTGCCGTTTCCCTCACAGCCCAATCCTACCCACACTTTCCTGGGAGTAAGTCCAACTGACTCTAATGGGACTTACTTCTGAGTAGACATGCATAGGATTGGGCTCTCAGACTTGTAAAGCCAGGTGGGTATTTGTATTGATGTGCTTGAAATAGAAAGACTTTAAACTGGGCACTGGGGAGGGCTGAAGATCTCACTGATTCTTTGGGGGGGGGGGTGTTACTGCAGGCAGACTACAGAGAAAACTTGCTTGGTGGAACAGGGCTAGCCTCCCCCTTATTTAATTATTTCTTTCATTTTAATTTAACTATTTATAATTATTTATTTTAATTTGCTTGATGATGTCATTTCTGGCCATGACATCACTTCCAGTGGGTACTGGAAAGATTGTCATTCTAAAAAGTGGGTACAGGTGCTAAAAGTATGAGAACTGCTGCAATAAGGTGTTAGTAAGTTGACACAGGTTGTGTGTGACCCTACAAGTTTTCAAAATCACTAAAATCAGAGTCTGGAGGAATAATACCATCATGTTATATATCAATCAATGCATAATTTCATGCAGAATGCAATGAAACGAACCACATTGAAATATCTGTGTTCTATCAAAAGGTACTGCCAAAAAACCAGTGGGGGCGGGGTGATGGTACATCGCCCCGCCCACTGCATGGGGTGACGCGCAGGCCTCCTGCACTGGGTGATGTGAATCCTAGTGATGCCACTGAATAGCAGTTAACAAGAGTAAGGGCACAATCCTAACCAGGTCTACTCGGAAGTAAGTCCTATTTTGTTCAATGGGGTTTACTCTCAGGAAAGTGTGGTTAGAAGAAATTTATTTTGCAGAAACTGGGGCAGACACATGTACGTGGCTAAGAAAGTTATTTTGCAGTAAAAAGAGCAGGGGAAAAACAGCAGGTAGCTTCTGGCAGGTTCACCTTTTTCTCCTTAATGAAGTAGCAGAGAGTACTTGGAGGCAACCCAAACGTCTGAAGCACAAGGTGTGCTGGCTGATGGGTGCAGGAACTCCAAGAGGAGTGAGGTTGGAGCACTTGCTGGTGACTGCAAAGCCCCAAGAGGAGTGAGGCAGGAGCACTGGTGTGTGGGGGGGGGGAGAAGCCCCAAGGAAGAGCACCTGCTGGTGGCTGCAAAGCCCGGATGCAGGAGCGCTGGTGCGGGGGCGAAGCCCCAAGAGGAGCGATGCAGGACTGCAGATCAGCACACCCTCACACCTCAGCTGCAGCACAGGAAAGCCTGCTTGCACAAGGCATTTTATAGGCCTTGAGCTGAAAGCCTATAAAAGCCCTTGCACAAATACCAGCGAGGATGGTATTCCTTCGCTGTTGGAAGCTGGAAGCAGCAGCAAAGGAAGGGGGTGATGTTAAGGCCTTCCAAGACCTCAGAACGTCATTCTGAGGGTGGGGATGCAGTGCACAGCTTCTGTGGCCCTCAGAATTCTCCTCTGGACATGGCAGAGTACTGGTCACGGTCGAAGCGAGTGGGGGCGTGGGGGCCCTGGAACTCGCCCAGGAGCACGCGGGCCACCCATAAAGGCTCCATGGGCCTTATGTTTGATACCCCTGGGTTAGACCATCCCTGCGGTTTGAGCTCTGGTGACAGAGAAGGGGACAATTTTGCCTTGCATGCCCAGGTAAGAGTTCCAGGAGATCAAATCAAAGTTTGGATTTCTCCCCTGGTAAGACAGAGGTTCAGAAAGGCCCAGTTTCTTGGGTGGCCCCTGTGGGCTTTAGGGGATGCACTTTTCAGGACCCTTAGAGGACACAGCTCAGCTTGGTAAGTGGTACCCTCTTTCATGTGAGACACATTGCCTGATGGGTAGTGTGTCCCCAGACTTTAAAGGCACATGCATTACATGTTCCCTCTTCCAGTGTATCTGTTTTTGTGCTGTGTTTCTACAAATTACTGAGAATATGGGTCCCATTTCCTTGAACCTGGAGAGCAAAGGGCCAAATCTGTACAATGGCTATTAGGACTATTGTCATGAGACTACCAATCCTCTGCCCAGGATCCATACTTCTGAAGAAAAGGCCAGGAAGGCCACATTTCTAATCTTGAGTCATATAATCAATCCCCCTCCCCTTAATTAAACTTGGAATTCAGTGCTTGGAAAGGAGTTTGTTTATAGGTTGAATGTTGATGTCGTTTTCATATCTCCAAAATGAAACTTTCCAGCTCTAAATTCTCCTGGAACAACAAGAATTTAATGGTTTATAACCCTAGCCTGGATTTCTGAGTTGGAAAAAACACCCTTTTGAAAGATAAAAGAAAGGTTTCACACATCCAAGGTCCTCAACACCTTCATGACGAAGATTAATGTAGAAGATATCCAACAGCAATCCAACCAGATACTGCACCCTCATCTGAGTGGGTGAGACAAAAGCAGAATTCATCATGGATCTTATAAAAACCCTGCATCACCTAAGAATCTCATAGGATTCTATAAGGTGAAAAATCTATAAAAACGTTTGGCTTTAGAGCCCTGTGTACTTTGTTTTTTTGCTCCAGGTTACACATTCATTGCTCTTCGATCCATTCATATCCTGTTCTGCTGTACATGAGACATAAGAGGAACATTAACCTGCTGGTGCTATGACAAGTCACTTCAACTCCATCTCCCTCCCCAAATAACCACCTGCCAGCTAGCACACAGGATAATGCCCCACAACCCGCTTTCTTTCCCTGTCTCTCTCTCCCTCTCCCCCCTTCCCTACTTCTTCTGAACACTACTAACTTGCTGAAGCCAGCATAGCTTCCCCTTCCACTGATAGACAACCTACAAAATACCCACCTACTGCAATTTCACAAGCCAGAGGGTAAAATTGAACAGGGGGTGTTTAGGAACACTACAATTGCAATGAGGGTTGACAACGGCTTTAAAAACATGTAAGACTGACTCCCCCTGTTCCTGCTGTCATTTTAGACCAAGTGTCTCCAAACCTTTTGGCCAGAGGGCTGCATCAAATATCTGGAGGGCCGGAAAAAATTTATATAAAATGTAAATAAATAAATTAAGAGATGGAACTAAGATGAGTGAATAAATGAATGAATGGGCTCATTCATTCAACCTCTCTGGCCCTCAGAACACTCTCCAGACACAATCAGATCACAGTTCTGGTCTTGTTCAGTTGAGCGGGCCAGAGGCTTTCAGGGGACAAGAGGTTGGCTGCGAGCCAGAAAGAGGCTTGCTGCGGGCCACATCTGGCCCCTGGGCAGGGATTTGGAGACCCCTGTTTTAGACCATTGGGTTTCTGGTGTGCATGTGTGTGTGTGTGCATGTAATCCTGATCTTTATTGAAAAACATTCTTTTTATTTTTGCTTTATAATCCCACATGTACAAAGGCACATTTTATAATTTATGTGTATTATGACCATAATCCACCTTCTTCCTTTTGAATATAGTATTGAAAGAAAGCAGCGGTTAAACCTGCAAAGAACAAGTACCAAAAACCTATTCTAAGTAACTGGAAATGATACACTGTCAAGTGGAGTATAGGGTTGTTGTTTTTCCCCCAGCAGTAGATGCTGCAGTTCCACAGTTGTGTTCCCCCTGCTGAGCTGGCAGCTGCTGCTGTAAGTTCACAAAGGTTACCATGATTTCTTTCCTGTTGCTCCTCCAGGCACTGAATTTCTGGAGAAGGAGCTAGATATAAGATAGCACCACTTGTTTTTCAGCAGCAATGAAGATTAAAAATAAAGACTTTGCTTTTCCTATCTTCTCATAATGAGAACAGTTTGCATTCTTGATGCAGTGTATATTCTGAACTTATCTTGAAACAGCCTTCAGATAGATAACCACTTTGTATACTGTATCACTTGTTTGGCGTTTAATACCCATTGTGTTCATTTATGGTACGTTTACAAATCTATCCCGTACCAAGAAAACTGCTTTTCTTGTTTAATAGAATTTCTCTGCAAAAGATTAAAAGTAAAACGTACTGACATTGGGTTGTGTCTTAAGGAGCATGTGCAGAAGGAAGCTCATGGAAGCAAACTTTCCTTCTTCCTTAGTAGCCCTGCCAAAAATCTCCTTTGGAGATTTGGAAAACCTCTCTGAACAGGTATGTAAGGGTTGCAGAGGACTGCCGAATTAAGGCATAGTAAACAAAAAACTCTACTCCCCCCAACTTGTACAAATGGTAGTGACTCCTCCTAAGAAGAATTTCATATGCAAGCCATTGTTTACACCTACAATTAAAGGATACATCTCCGCTGTTAATCTTTCAGTTTAGCCCTTATTCTTTTAGATTTCATCAAGCAATTGAGGAAATCCTAAACCTAGGTGCCTGAGGGCCAGATCCCACAAAGCCTCAGTACGTATGTTGTATGTGTAACGAAATTCTAAAGCCAGCTTCAGGGTTCCCTCCTAATGCAGCAACACATCAAACTTTTCAACCTGGATTTGATGATCATCTAAGCAGCGTTTTTCAACCTCTAGCACCACTAATGGTACTTCACAGTATGGCAGTTGTTATTTGGCTCCATTGTCATGGTGACCACATGGCACGGCCTTGTCTGGCTGGACCCCACTGGGAATGGAGATGGGGGCATGCAACGGTGAGCAAGAACTTCCTTGCCCTTCAAAAGTGGCACAGTTTTTGAGAAGGATTTAGTCTTGGATTTAATGGCTGCTAAGATATTGATTGCCAAGAAGTAGAGAGCTTCAGCTCCCCTTTCTTTGAGTGAATAGTTGACAAATAGTCTGAAAAATTGCAGAGATGTCCAAGTTGACAGAGTAGGATAGGTTGAGAGACAGAAAGCAGTAAGTGAGACATTTCATAGATTATTTGACAGACAGAAGAAAATATTTCTTTACCCAGCGTGTAATTAGTCTGTGGAACTCTTTGTCACAGGAAATAGTGATGGCATCTGGCCTAGATGCCTTTAAGAGGGGACTAGACAAATTTCTGGAGAAAAAGTTCATTATGGGTTACAAATCATAGTAGGTATGTGCAAGCTCTTGGTTTTAGAGGCAGGCTGCCTCTGATTGCCAGATGCAGGAGAGGGCAGGTTGTGTCTGTGGTCTTGTGTGCTCCCTGAAGCCTTTGGTGGGCCACTGTGAGATACAGGAAGCTGGACTAGATGGGCCTTTGGCCTGATCCTGTGGTGCTCTTCTTATATTTATTGAAAGAAGATATGACTTTAATTTTTATTAACCAATATGGTACCCAATCCTAGGATACTTGAATGTTTTATGGAAATATAATTTCAATAATGTCCCTAAGATGGTATGGTAAATTTAAAAATTATGGTAATGGAGTTTCACTGAAAGGTTGCTTGCAAAGTATGACCCAGCAGCATTTTAGGCAAACGGGGGGGGGGGGGGGACGGGACGGGACAACGACGACAACACAGCATTCATCACAATGTGCATGATTCCTGACATAGACCAAAGACAGAGAAAGAAGGGAAGTAGATGCACAGAAAGACTGAGGAAAGAATAAGAGGTTTACATTATACTTAGGCTTACGTACAGTACAGTATAGCGATGGAGGGAGGATGGGCCAAATAATTCACACCAAAGGTGGCCTTGAGGGTGAATTGAAAGGTGGTATCTTGGGCATTGTGGGAAGTCATTGCAGATATAACTGACATAAAGAAAGAGTGAGCAAAAACATTTGCAAGAGCAAAACATCTTCAGACTGCAGATAATGGCACTGAACAAGTCAGCCACGGACCTCCGCAGCCCCGCGCCCGGGGCAAAGCTCTGTGACGGCGCCCCACACGGGCTATCGCCTCCCCCCGGGCTATCGCTGCCCCCCTAGGGCAGAAATCTGCCCCCCCCCACTTACCAGAGGCTCACGGAGCCTCATGCAACCTCCTCCCATGCTGGGGAAACCTCTGTGAGGTTCCCCGGTGCTATAAACTGTGCTTCCAGCAAACCGGAAGCACAGTTTCCGCCCCTGTCGAGAGCCTCAGAGAGGCTTCCACGGGGCCCTAGAGGCTGGCACTCAGGGCATTTGCCCCAGGTCATCCTATGGCAGGCATGCAACTGGGACAAGTGAAAGTCAGAAGGGATGTGTTGGAATATGAGAGCAGAAAGCTAAAGTTGGGACTAAGGATTTTGATGGTAAGGATGAGAAACATGTGCGGGAAACATGTCCAGGTGCGAACAGAAAGCCGGTACAGGGAATAAGGAAGGGAACAACATTGTTGAAGTGATGATGACCAGAGAAGGTGACAATAACTGAGGCAACAGCTGATCAGAATTTACATAAGACTTTTTGCTGATGGGATAGAGGGGAGGGCTTGTATTTTTCTAAGATTGTGAAGGGGAAAGTAGCATGATTTTGTGACTGCTGAATGGGGGAAAAGATACAAAGGAGAGAAGAGAAAACCAAGACTACAGTTGTCTGATCTGTGGGCACCACTCTTTTTATTTTGAGTCATCCATGGTAATTTCTAGTTGTGTACCACCTCCCACCATTTTTGCACAGCAGCTTTCCCTTGCCCACTATGGTGAGTGGCACTTCCTGTTTAAAGTGGGACCTGGTCAAAGTCACATGCTTATGTAACAAGGAATGGCATGTGCAACAGCAGTAGCAGGAGAAATGGACAGGCAGTCTAGAAGAACCTCCTCCCTCCCCCCCCCCACACACACCCATAAAGGTCTCCCTGCTCTCAGTTGCGGATTTATTTGTTTATTTTCTTTATCAGGAGTGAAAAGATGCTGCTATTTGTTTTCAGGGTGCTATCCTTTTGTGGATACTTTAGCAGTAATTTTCATATTACATGTATAAACCCATGGGGTGTGTGGGCGTGTGCTTTTGAATCCAGTTGTTTACTGTGTTCTGCTCTACAAGCCCTTACAGTGTCCCATGCTAAAGAGGTTGGAAGGCAGTCAGTCTTTTCAGGCTTACAAGGTCTGACTTATTTTTCACTGATAGGACATAAAAGTGCCTGTTTGAATTGTGCATGTGTATTTTGGAGGTATACTGTATTTGCTTTACTAATGAACACTGAAATTTGAAATTGTATATATGAGTTCCAATAGACCCACATATTAAACTGCTCATGTTTCCTGTTTAAAAAGCTCGTATAAAATGGAAGCACTGAAATGTTTATCTTTTGCTATTGGATCTCAGCACTCCACAGAGTGACACACAAACAGGCTGAGCAGCTACTCTTTAATGCCGCCAAACTCACTTTTTGTCTTTATTACGAAACTAAGATTTGGTCAACTGAGGTCAAGTTGTGCACTTAACACAGCTTTCCATTATAGGCAGTGAACTCTGCAGCACAGAGTAAAGTCATATATAAACACAGAACTTTGCTGGTGCTGCTCAGGGCTGGGATTAAGTTGGATCACCTAGTCTTCTGCTTTTAATGAAATTCTCTCCCTTCTATTTTCTTGTTTGGAAGACAGTCCAAAGTTATCTCATGCTAATTTAGTTAGGCAGTGCCCTCCAGGGATGTCATAGGCCTCCATGACCCCTCCAGAGAGACTCCAGAAGGGATGAGGAGAATTAAACATTCCTGAGAAATTGCTAAGCGAGAGCCCCCAGAGATTTTGTCGAAAAACTAGCTCCAGACTATCTGCCAGAGACCCAAGTCACCTTTTCAGCACTTCCTTGACATCTCTCCACCAATCCCATCTGGCTTGACTCAGGGGGTCAACGTGGGGACTGGAAAGAGGTGGCTGCGAGAGAGTGTGGAATTCAGGGGAGGTCTGATTTACGCTGTTTGTGTGGGATACATCAGATAAATGGAAAGAGCAGTGCAAGAAAATAGTAGATCTTATTTCACTCCTGTACTGTTTCTCAGTGGCTGGCAGGGTAGGGAAGAGGGATTGTTTTCACTTAAAGAAACTGACTAAGGAGATTTAACAGTTCATTAGCAGTTGGATAATTGGATGTAAGCTTTGTGTCTTTGGACTTGTATGGCAAATGTGTTTAAGATTTGTTCCTCGGAGCCTAATCTTGCAAACACTTATTTCTGTGAGTTCATTTCAATGGCATTACTCATAGTAAGGCTTATAAGCATGTCCTTATTCCCTCTGAGATCAAGCTGTTTTAACTGTTTAAGGTTATTAAATGGCACTGGAATGCTGCAGCATTATATGAAATCTTGTTAAAATGTAACCTGTGAGTATTGAAACTTGCATCTACCTTTGGCAAACAGATATGGTGAGGTTCCAGAAGCTTTCTAATGTACAAAGGAATAAATTTTTGCAGGGAAAAAGTAAGGTTTGAGACAGTCAATGTTGTTCAGGCTTCGTAGTAGAACATTTTAAAATTTGCTTCATCGTTGGCATCCTTCAGTCTCAGGAGACTATGGTATCGTGCTCTGAAAAGTGGTTCTGGAGCAGCGTCTAGTGTGGCTGAAGAGGCCAATTCGGGAGTGACAATCCTTTCCACACTGGGAGCAAATGTAGTCTGTCCCTGGTGTGTCTCCCTGGCTGTGGGCCTTCCTTCTTTGCCTCAGTCTGTTGGGCAAGTGTCTCTTTAAACTGGGAGAGGACATGCTGCACAGTGTGCCTCCAAGCGGGATGCTCAGAGGCCAAGGTTTCCCATCTGTTGAGGTCCATTCCTAAGGCCTTCAGATCCCTCTTGCAGATGTCCTTGTATCGCAGCTGTGGTCTACCTGTAGGGCGCTTTCCCTGCATGAGTTCTCCATAGAGGAGATCCCTTGGGATCCGGCCATTGCCCATTCTCACATGACCAAGCCAATGCAGGCATCTCAGCAGTGCATAAATGCTAGGGATTCCAGCTCGTTCTAGGACTGTGTTGTTTGGAACTTTGTCCTGCCAGGTGATACCGAGGAGGCATCAGAGGCAGCACATGTGGAAAGTGTTCAGTTTCCTCTCCTGTTGTGAGTGAAGAGTCCATGACTCGCTGCAGTACAAGTGTACTCAGGATGCAAGCTCTGTAGACCTGGATCTTGGTATGTTCTGTCAGCTTCTTGTTGGACCAGACTCTCTTTGTAAGTCTGAAAAACGTGGTAGCTGCTTTACCGATGCATTTGTTCTGCCGGGACAAATCAAGAGAAAGTGTCGGAGATCGTTGAGCCAAGGTACACAAAGTCATGGACAACCTCCAGTTCATGTGCAGAGTTTATAACACTTATTTTTAGATTTCTCTTGCAGCATCTGTGATTAAACGGAGAAGCAAGTCTTTCTTCACAACGTGTTCATTTACATATGGGAGGAGGGAATAAAAAAAGGTTCCCAGCAAAACCCTACAAGCCTATCTGGAGCTTGTAGAAATGTATTCATAAAATAATATTCAAGATAGAAATGTATTCATAAAATAATATTCAAGGTTATTTCCATGTAACAAAATTCACTTTCATGAAACACATCCTAACCCACTTTCCAGCACTGACATAAGGGCAATGCAACCCCTAAGTAAGGAAATAAGCATTCCCTTACTTTGAGGAGGTCTCCATGAGTGCCTACCAACTGCAGGATGCAGCACACGTCCCACTGGCACAGCTATGCCAGTGCTGGAAAGTGGGTTAGGATTTGGCCCATAGTCACATAAATGAAGAAGAGTGTTAAATGTTGTCCATTCCATATGGGATTATAATTGCCTTGTTCCATTCCTGAAGGGTTCCTAGGAGCACATTTTGCAGAACGCTGACTTAGAACATGTTATGCATTGACCCTTGGCTTCAGGATGTTTTTTTCAATGGTTACTTCTGTGAGAGGGTTAGACTATTGTGTCCACTTTTGCAGATTGGGAGTCAACATGCATCCAAAATCATAAGGGAGTCTCAGTCTGAACTACAGGCATGTCTTCTAAACTGAGGATCTCATGCCAAGGTCTAAAATCATCATCTTTTTTTCTCTGTGGCAGATTGTCAGAAAATAAAAGGGAATCATAATTAGCGCTTATACTTGTGAACAGTTTAGTTCCATTTTCAAGCTTGGGTGTGTGAGGAGTAATATTATCCAACCATTCACAGATGATTTCCACTATTAACTGAGACATAAGTAGAAAAGCACAGCATCTGAGAACTGTTGGTGACTTCTAACTCTCTTGAACATGGGTGCAGAATAGAGCCTGTGCTGGAACATACAGTATAATGTGTAACTGTTTCCTGAATGTGAACACAATCTTTAATTCTGAAATCTCTCTCGTCAAGGGGACTGTTCAGATATCATTCAAAACCTGGACTGAATTCTAGCTTCACATGACATACCCTAGCCTCAAGAATGTGTGCTCCCCCCCCCCCCGAACCTTGCAGGGAGGAATAGTTCTACTTCTAATGTTGACTAAGAACAGCAGTTCTCAAACTTAGTTCTCTGGAGCCCTTTACCCTCCTAAACTGAATCTTGGGGAGCCATGCCAGTGCATGTACAAAGTCACAGGGAGCCCCAGAGTGCTAGTGCATGTGTATGTGTGCAGAGCACTGAGCAGGCCAGCCACTTATGACATGCTCAGGGAGCCTCGGAAGGGGTCTCAGGGAGCCCCAGGCTTCCTAGGAGCACATTTTGCGGAACGCTGACTTAGAACATGTTATGCGTTGACCCATTTACTATTCTCTGTGTGGAATGGAGTTGAGATTTATCACTGAAATGCAGGTTGTTGTTTGGAATATGTGCATCACATTTTTATTCCAATATCTCTGTCTTTAAAACAGGTATTGTAATATGTTCTGTTTTCCATATTTGCTTCCCAGCTTGAAAATGGGTGCAAGGATTGATGGTTGTTTTCCTTTCCCTCATAAATAACAGCTGTAGAAAGAGCTGTTCAGGGTCTGGACCATGAGGAAATAGCCTTTAATCCTTTCCTCTTGCACAATTTTCCTGATGAAAATCCCTTTACCCTGTGGTATCTGAGTTAATTTTTATTTTTTATTTGTTTTTTGAGTTATTTTTGGCTGTTATGATATTCTTTGGGGGCCAAAAGGCAGGATATACATTCTTAAATAAATAAATAAATATTTGCCTTTGGAAAGCTGGTACAAGACAAAGAAAGATAAACTTTTCTCAAGGGAAAAAGTGGCTTAATGATGAAAGAGACGTCATGACTGTCTGATGTCAATCCATGGGGGGATCCCTGAATCCATGGGTGAATTTGAACCTGTTGCCCTTATCCAAATATAAAGACTTTTGCCAGTGACACAGCAGCTGCTTAAGACATTCATACTGCATTTGTTAACAATGAAAAACTTGTATGGACTTGAATGTAGATTTAACTTTAACGTGGCTATCTTGTGCTTTTGACCTGATATTAATATTTACTCATGACAGATTCCAAACTGAAAGGTGTTTTCTAATACTATATACTAGACCAGACAGGCTCCCTGTACATAATAGCAATGTTGCCACATTTAATCCTACTGCTCCTTAGTGTCTGTGTGGTTGTTGTTCTCTTGCCATTGATGTGTATAGGCAGAATAGTTGTTTTCTAGGGGATATTTTACAAAGCTTTTAGGAAACAGGTAATAGTAATTCTTCCTTGTATTAAGTAGATGAAGTTGTGCACCATACAGTTGATGGATTTGATACTATCTGTACCTGTAAAGACTAGAAAAGGTGTGACTAGCTGGTAGGTTATTCATTGATGAAATGACAAAATACTACCGTATTTTTCGCTCCATAAGACGCACCTAGTTTTTAGAGGAGGAAAATATTCTGAACCAAATAGTGTAATAAAATATTTAATAAATGTTTTTATTTATTTAATAAATATTTAATAAATGTTTCACTCCATAAGACGCACCTAGTTTTTAGAGGAGGAAAATATTCTGAACCAAATAGTGTAATAAAATATTTAATAAATATTTAATAATGTTTTTAGAGGAGGAAAATATTCTGAACCAAATAGTGTAATAAAATATTTAATAAACTATAACAGAACAACATTTGAACCATGTAAAGTGAACAGCAGTCAACAGTGGCATTAAGAACCATTATCACTATCATTAACAAATGGAGAGACTTAAAGGTTTGAGTACTCTAGTTTTCTGGAAACCCCAAGAACTCATCATAGCTAGAGTCAGAATTTATGAAGCTTGCAAAAGCAGGTGCACACAAATAGGGGATCACATTATCTTTCTGCTACAATGATGTTCTGCCAAATTCCAATCCACTGGGCCTCTTAAGGCTGATCAGTCCCCCCTTGTGCAACTCACCAGTGCAGCAAGCAAAAGTGAGTCCAGTTTCAGTCCACAGATGCCAAGTACAAATCAGTCCCATCAATCAGAGTTGCCAAATCAGAGTCCAGAGCCAATAAGCCAAATTACAGTCCAAGGTCAGGTTCCAGGTAGGTCAGTCAAATAGTCTGTGATGCTCCAGGCTTGGGGGGGGGGAAGAGAGAAGCTGTGATGCTCCAGGCTTGGGGGGGGAGAGAGAGAGGCTGTGATGCTCCAGGCTTTGGGGGGGGGAGAGGCTGTGATGCTCCAGGTTTGGGGGGCGGAAGAGAGAAGCTGTGATGCTCCAGGCTTGGGGGGACAGAGGATGTGATGCTCCAGGCTTGGGGTGGGGGGAAAGAGAGGCTGTGATGCTCCAGGCTTGGGGGGGAGAGAAGCTTTCCTGGGAGTGAGCCCCACTGACTCTAATGGGACTTACTTCAGAGTAGGCATGCACAGGATTGGGCAGCGAGACTGCCACCTGACCCACACTTTCCTGGGAGTGAGACCCACTGACTCTGAGACTTACTTCTGAGTAGACACGCGGGCTTGCGCAGCAAGACTGCCACCCCACCCACACTTTCCTGGGAAGCCGAGCAGAGCGGGCAGGGGGCGGGGCTGGGGGTGGAGGTTTTTTTTGTTTTTTTGTTTTTTGCAGTATTCGCTCCATAAGACGCACACACTTTCCCCCCCACTTTTTTTGGGGGGGAAAGTGCGTCTTATGGAGCGAAAAATACGTTAATTATCATGCACATGGACAATGCACTGGAAATTTTTGTACAAGCTCAGTTGAAATGAATGGGCATTGCACGTTTTAGTGAACTGTGTAATGTGTGTGTTTTGGACAAATGGAAAAAAATGTGTGTAGATATTTTTGTTTTCCCATCAGAGTAGCAATTCTGCTAACCTTTTGTATCTTTCATTCTGGCTTGTGCGAGTGAGTATGCTTTTAGTCTCACACCAGTAATTCTGTGTCTTCAAACAGTGTTGCTCCTTAGATGAATAAAATGTGTGACTGTTCAGCAAGGAGTTATCTATATGGCTGGGTGTGTATGTTGATGGAAAGAAGATAAATATAACTGTTATATTGACCATTATCAAAGGGAATTTATAGTCAATTTAATGCCAATTGGATTGAACCTCCAGGCCCCTTTCACTTAGGCCTCTGTCAAATACTGTCAACTCTGGTTACCACTGACCTATATTTGAACTTAAAAAATAAAATGAAAGATGCCATTCTTTCTGCCCTTCTCCACCCCATGTTTCATTATACAATTCCTAGTTTGTAGTCTTATTTATGAACTCAAGACTTAATTCGTGCCAGGACTCACTAGGGCTCAGCCTCAGCACCTATTTTAAACGCAAGTTTTCAACCCACAACAGTATGGAGTAAGAATCAATTAAAGTACTCTGACCAGATGCAGACTTCCCCTACTACTGAGTAACTATAGAGAGTGCCAGCAGATTAGGGAGTCACAGGGAAGGGCTTCCAACCCAAGAGCTATTGTGTCAAAAACGGTTTGTCCCAGCATCTTTTTCTCTAGAAAAAACGTACTGAATTAAGTTCTCTTGCAAATAAAAATACTTTTAACTTATGGTGGGAATAAGATTCCTCTTGATACTCCCCTGCTTTTGAACTGTGTATTTTACTTAACAAAACTTAGTTGGAACTGCAACTATCTACTATCAATTGAAGGACTAAGATTATGATTCTCAGCAAAAATACTGTGATGTAACCAGTACTGAAATAGTAAACAAATCACTTCTGCTGCTCTTTTTCGTCTTTTTTCTCCACATTGTATTGTGAACCAGAAATGAGACTGCATCTCATATTCTGGAAAGGCTACCTCTCAACTGTTCAGCCAGGTGGTGCCTCAAACACCTGGGGGTGCCGCGTTCCATCCTGCAAAGCCACTCCCACCATGCTTTCCTACAATTCCACACTCTCTAAATGATATCACTTAATGCCACTCATGAAAACCCATCTTATCAGCTATGATAACTAGAAGAAATCTCCAGTTCAGACACAGAATGCTTCTGAATATCAGATGCTGTGAACCAAGAGTAGGAGACTTATTATTTTCATTCTCTGCTTGTGAAACATGCAAGAAGCAGCCAGCTGACTACTGTTGGAAACAGAATGCTGATCTAGTTGGAGATTAGCAACTAGTGAAACAACTAGAGGAATAAACAGCTGTAAAAAAAAATGTACAGGAAAAGACAGTGTTCCTTATTCCTCAAAACTACAGTGTACACAGTCCAGTATGCCTGCATGCCTTTGCAGCCTCAACTCCACAGGCATCTGTTTGAAGGAAATTGTGCTTTATATTATTATTATTATTAACAACAGTATTTATATACCGCTTTTCAACTACAAGTTCACAAAGTGGTTTACAGAGAAGAATCAAATAACTAAATGGCTCCCTGTCCCAAAAGGGCTCACAATCTAAAAAGATGCAAATGAATACCAGCAGACAGCCACTAGAACAGACAGTGCTGGGGTGAGGTGGGCCAGTAACTCTGGCATACTCTGGCATGCCTGAAACACTGTAATTTAATTAGGCTCTACACATTTTTTTCCTTGAGTTTCTAAAGGATGGTCATGCAGTGATCTGCACAATCAGTATATAAGATGAAAACATAATCAGTACTGACAGCCAGCATGGAGAATTGTATGCATGTTTACGTGCTAACCTTAAACCTTTTAGGGATCAGGGAATTTTTTAGCCCTGAATAAAGTGTATTTCAGGAATGGTTAAACTATGGTTGCTGCTTACACGCTCTTAAAGGACGGTTGCTGATCATTCAGGAAAATAAGTAAAATTAATGAAGAAACCCTCTATGTGTGTACACATGAGAAAGGTGTCGTAGAGACTTGCACTTGTGGCTTCTTATTTTGACGGCATGTTGGTACACAAGAAACCTGGAAGCAGAAGTAGGGTCTAGGGAGAGAAGTGTTGGGTGAGAAGTTGTTACAAAGAAGGAGAAAGACTGATGGGACCAGGGATAGAACTCAAGATATGTCTGTCTCTGTGTGTACAGATATGCATCGTTTAACGATGGGAATGCATTCTGTGAAATGCATCATTAGGTGATTCATCATTGTATGATCTTCAGCGACCAGGTTGCACCCTGAATGCCTTGCAACACCATAGCCAGTGCTGGCCTGTGACCCACCAAAAATTGGGTTGTGGCCCACTGGTCACAGCTACACACAAGACCCACAAAGTTTTTCAGCTCCATTATAATCTTAAGGGAGCCCTGTCATATATACTGTCAGTCATTAACCAAAACTTCATTATATGGTGCATACCTGTAGTATAATATGCTTCAGCCAAACTTTTTCCTGCCTTTTTATTTCCCATATACCAGCATGTTCCCTTGTGCTTTTGGCTTCTGTGTATCTCAAATCTTAATCAAACATACATTCATATCCTGCCTCCTTCCATCATGAAGCTCAAGGCAGTATGAGCGGTGGTCTCAGACAGTCACCAATTCAGTCAGTTACCATACCCACCTGCTTAGCTGCAGCAAAGTGGTTGTACAGGTCCAGCCTTGTTATACACAGATTTTTTATACACGGATTTGACTCAGCACGAATGGCCACTGCAAATGAGAAGGAATATGCTGATCCCTAGAGAAAGGGAAAAATGCATCCCTTTAAAATCAGTTTAAAAAACTGAACAGTCCTTTAACAATAGTCTCCTTAATGAGAGAGCGAGAGGGCAGCTGGCTGACAATCCATCAATCTTTCTCTCTCCAGTGGGCCCCTCCCTTCCCCCTGAGCAGGTGAAAGAGAGGTGATCACTTTGCATTGATGAAGGGACTGAGTGAAGCGCCTTTGTAAGCGCTTGGAGGAGGACTGATTGATGGATTGTCTTCTTAAGACTCTTACCTTACATCACAAAGGTCAGCAAGGCTGTTTTTAAATCACCGGAGCAAGGGAACTTTGTTTATTAAATGGATTTGCTTTAGTGCATTGTTGTTTTTTTTGCCATCCACAAGAGTTCTGGTAACGGAACCCACACGAATAATGAGGCTCAACCTGTAGACTGGGCCTTAGCCCTGGGCCTAACATGGGTTCCCAGGCATTGACCAGAACTAGACCAGCTTAACTTCAGGAAGAACGGTATCATGTGTTCTTTTGAAATCTCTTGGAGAGTCCATATACTTGCAGGTGATAGTGAACACAGCTGCTTTCTTTTCTTGCTTTGTCATAACAGTAATTTCTCCTGGTTCCAAACTGGGAAGATGGTCTTTTATGTAAGTTACATGGTTAATCCTATTGTCTTGGAGAATAGAGACGGAAGTGCATAAGTAACTTCATCTGATGCCAACAACCCTTCTAGCCAGTTCTTGCATCATGGTGATCAATACACCCAGTGTGATGAATAATTTTAAAGGGATTAAGTTGTTATAGCAACAAACCAACACTTGACTTGAAAGCCTACTCAGGTTTTTTATTATAAGAACATGGCCTTGCCTAGTTCTTTCCTAGCATTCCTTCTGAGTATGCACAAACCTGACCACATTCTGGGTACCACCCTTTACACTTGCAGTGATTATGCCTGTTAGATAGGGTAGCTGTTTTTTCTAAAATAGACATTTTGAGCTTCATTAGTACACTTTTTTTAATTGCCAAGGTTTGGACAAATTTAGGATATTTTGGGAGTTTTGGGGTGTTGAATCCTAAAATGGCATCTGTTTTGCCAGATTGAATCAGCATATAAGGTGGCTATGCTGCACCCCCAAAACTGCAGCCAAACAGCTTCCTTGTGAGGTAACACAATGGCTTCCTCACAAGGAATCTACCTGAATCAGGATATATACAATATCCTCAAAACCAGAGCCAACTGAGCAAAACCGATGCAATGTTTGGATTCACTACCCCAAATATACCCAAGCATGGGTATAACTTTTAAGATAGCAAAAGGTTTGTAGGCCTATGTAAAAGTTCCCTTACAAAGCTGTTGTTAGGACTATTGTAAAATAATATATGTGAAGTGCTCTGAACACTCACAATTGAAATACCTGTACATACAAATGCTATTATATTAAGTATAATAAGTGTTATTAAGCAAAATAATGTTAGTCAATGATTTATTTGTATATTTGATTTTGATAATGAAGATTATCAATTCGTCTTATTGTTCAAGATTTTAAAAATCTTATATCCAGGCTCTTTGGAACTGATTTTAGATTAATAGTGCTGGATGTTAATTTTTGCTTTCTGCCCCCCCTTCATTAGTTCTCTAGTATTTCCCCTCCTCCTGACACAGAAAGGGACCTTCTCCAAATAAGCCTTCATCTGGAAGGAAGGTGCTGTATATTCCTAAACCATTTTCATCAAGTTTTTGTGGAGCTCCTAGTAAAGTTAATTACGATTCCCGCCCCCCCCCCCCGCAAAAAAAACCCTAGAAAAATAATTTTCTCAGGTTTTTCCCTCACAGCAACCCCATCTAGAACAGGTTTATGCCCATAGATCAGGGGTGCCCAGACCCCACCCAGGGGCCATTTATAGCCCTCAGGGACCCTCAATCTGCCCCATGTGGCGCCCCCAGTCTCCAATGAGTCTCTGGCCAACTGGAGACTTGCTAGAGCCTGCGCTATCCTGATGCAATTGCTCTCAGAATGAGGGCCGACTGTTTGGCCTGTTGCGTGAGCTGCAGGACAAGGGCTCCCTCCACTGCTTGCTGTGGAAGCAAAGTAAGGCCTTGAACTATTGCAAGACCTTCAGATCTTGTGGAAGTTCATGCCTTGAGCTAACGCGAGACCTGAAGGTTCTTCCCCCCCCTTTTTTCTAGCTTGGTCTGTATGTTCCTGCGCATCCCTGATTGTTCCATGTGCCTCATTGCCGCTGAACAGGTTATGTCTCCATGTGTTTTGTACTTTTTCTTGGGCAGTAGGTGTGTGGTCATGAGTTTTTTTTACCTTTCCCCCTTTACTGAGATTTGAGACAACAACTCCACCATTCACATGGAATTACAAAGTTCATAGTTCTCATTTGTTTTTATCAACACTTGCCTTTATTACAGTTCTCATGTGTGTGTCACACCCCGGTCTGCTAGCAGTGAGCACCCCGGCTGGTGGAGTATTCAAACACCTGTACAGCTTGGTGGGTTCAAGGTGGGGTTGCCTTTGTGTTTCCCCTCCTGGGGCTGGTCCAGCAGAGTAGGGCCTCAGACTGCCACTGCGGGAGGGGGTTTCACATCACCCTGTTCCTCCTCCTCAGTGTCGGAGTAGAGCTTCTAGCTCTTAGGTGGTTTTCCCCTTCTACAAGCACACCTCTCTCTCCTGTCATCACAGGCCCTCTCCCTTTTGAGGAAGCCAGGCTGCCCCTCCCTGGCAGGCTCAAGAGGGGGTGGAACCTTTAGCCCATCCTCCCATTCCTTTGTAACTCTAGAGCCCTGACCCTGTGGCCAGTCTCTCCTTGGGGCCTCAGCCCTGTCTGGGAGCTTGCCAAGACACCCCCTGGGCTAACCTGCTGCACCCCTTGGGCACGTCTGGAGCAGTAAGTCGGAGGTTGGGGGTGGGTGGCTGGGCCCAACCCCGACAGTGTATTATAAATAAGCTCAGAAAAATTCATTCGTTCATATAAATAATCTCTCTAGTGTATTCATTGATGTAAATTTATTCAAATTTTTAAGGTAAATTAATTCTTTTTTTCCCTGGTCCCCAACAGTGTCAGAGAGATGATGTGGCCCTCCTGCTAAAAAGTGTAGACACCCCTGCCATAGATCAAGCTACCCTTTTCATTGCACTAGTGAGACACAAAACCATATAAAAGCCTTCCACCATCACTCCTACCTTATTTGAGACGCACTGTCGCTTTGGTGCATTCAACTCAACTCCTTTTCCTCAGTGGCAGACACAGGCTTGTTGTTCTTCCTCTTTGGGTTTGCTGATTCAGCGGAGAGTTGGACCCCTGGAACTTTTCCCCTGCTTTCAGTCCCACCTGGACCATCATGCATCTGGCAGCTGCTGTCTTCAGAGACTAATTGAGAAGAGTCAAGTTCTCAGTTCCAAGGCAGGGGTTTATACTGATCCAAGAAACAGGAGGATTGGGAAGGCTCTAAGTCAGTGGTTCCCAAACTTCTATGGAGGAGTTGGGAACCACTTGTGTGTTTCCTGGGGCGGGGCAGGGTGTTGGCAGCACACGATCCCCAAGATTGTGCCACTGCTGGGGTCAGAAGGTGGTGGTTTACTTCCAAAAGTCATTGCTGGGTTTCACAACTGAAAATCAGAAGTGATTTCTAATTGTTATTTTTCCACAATTGGAGGTTATTTTTCCTGTGGAGGCATCTGCGGGGCTCCCTGCACACCCAGGAGCCTGGCAATGACTTTTGTAAGTAAAACCCCCTTCTGACCCCGGCAGCAGTGCAAACCTGAGGTTCATGTTGCTGCCACTGTCCTCCTTCCGCCCCTTAAGGAGCTAGAGAGAAGTGCTTCCCTGGCTGGTGGGTCACAACCCACAAGTTTGGAAACCACTGCTCTAGGTAAAGGATGGTATGATTTCTTGGCAGCCTAGAATCTCAGAAAAGTTGAGTAAAATTATTTTAGATATATAATGTTGAATTTGGAAGATCAGATTTCATATCTTGCACAACTGTGTACTTTCCATTTCTTTAGATCGGTGACATTTTCTCAGCCTCACATTCTCCTCTGTGAAATGGAATTTAAAAGACCAGAGTGCCAGGCCTTTCTTGGAAAGATAAATAAAATAGAAACTGTAAAGCATTTGGCACATTTTAAATGGTAATAATGGATGAAAAGCAACTCTGGACTTATACATTTCCTTTTTCTTTCTTTCTTTTTTTAAAGAGTGAAATATTTAAAAGTTTATTTAAATGTCATTGTTAGTAAGATTTCCCAACAAGCAGCTTTTCTGTTCCATTTTGCCTGTGGCAAATATCTGAAGATCAGTAAGAAAGCCTTATACAAATATATTGAAAGAACAGCGTTTTGACACTCAGTGACACAAGGAAAAGGACAACGCTAAATTAGCATTTGACAACACAGTAAGAGCATTGTGTATTCGTCTAAAGGAAATGGTGAAAATTGTTGACTGAATTAAGGCAAAAGCTTCTCTGAATTCATCTCTTAAAGTTTATCTTGACAGCGGTGTTGTTTTCAAGTGCAGTCTCTCTTATTGTCTCATAATTCCTCATCAGGTGTTGTAAAACAGTTGAAGCATACAAATGCAAAGGAAAAATTGCACTGCTGGATGTCAGTTTATTATTATTCTTCCCAGGCATCCCAGCATGCCAAAAGATACAACAGATTTCTTTTACTATAACCGACCAGTGAAAAATGATGACACTAGTATAGGAGAATTTCAGTTCTATTCCTTGGGGGAGGTGGGGGTAACTAAAGAAATAATTGCCACCATTTACCAAGTTTGTTGCTCTTGTAACCATTGGCCTGACTGATAGAAAGTAGTTGG
Source organism: Tiliqua scincoides (assembly GCF_035046505.1). Lineage (NCBI taxonomy): Eukaryota > Metazoa > Chordata > Lepidosauria > Squamata > Scincidae > Tiliqua > Tiliqua scincoides. The sequence continues at coordinate 82,966,675 of NC_089824.1, read as the reverse complement.
TAGTTTAACTAAGGGGCCATAGCTCAGTGGTGGAATGTATATTTTGCATGCAGAAGGTCCCAGGTTTAGTCCCAACTACCTCCAGGTAAGAAAGAGGGGGGAAATAAACACTCCAGTCTAAAACCTTAGAAAATTGCTGCCCATCATTGTCAACGATAGACCAAGGATCCCATTCAGTATAAGGTGGCCTCATATGTACTCTCGGACATGAACGTTTCAATTAAAAAAGTATATATTAATAGCACGGGCAGTCCAATCCTGAGCTGCCCGCAGCTCCCAGGTTCAGCGGCTCCATGGTGGGCTCCTGCCGGATCCTGCACCTCCCACACTACTGCGGGAGGCTCCTCTGGAGAAGGGGGCATTTGTCCCCTTCCCCCGAGTAAGGTAAGCACCCCCGCAATGGGGCTACTCACTTTCAGCGCTAAAGTAAAGGTGCTCATGTAGGGCAAGCAGCCCTGCCCGAACACCTTGGATCCTGTGGAGCTCAGCTCCGTCGATCCACCTCTCCCACGCCCCGGCCATGCCTCCCCTCCCTGGAATGCCTCCCCCACACCCCCGGCCTCACCTCCACCTCCCATTCCGCAGCCTAGCAGTCTGAAAGAGCTGAGCTAGCTCTGGCAGGAGCACAGCAGTAAGCCCCACAAACATGCCTTACAGCACGTTTGCAACCACAGGATCAGGCTCTGAGTGTGGTGTTTTTTCCATACCTCATCATCAGAACCAGAAGTATAGATATAAAAGAAGAATAATCACACATGTTGTAAAACACAGGGATTAGGTTCCCCCCCCCCCCCCAAGAATCACCCTTGCTCTTGTTAGGTTGCATTTTTCTGTGTCATATTGACAGATTTCTCAGTCAATTAAAATTGGTACTATGTTAATCTACGAGCAATACATTGTATTTTGTAAAACTGCGGTAGACTGCTTTAAAAAATGTCTTAGCAGACTACTTTCTGTATTTATTAAAAAGATTTCTGCATTGCTTTTCTGACCCATTAAAAAGACCATCAAGGAAGCTTACAGATTTAAATTCTCAGCAAAACCAGTCAAATTTTTGCAATCTAAAGATAATAAATAAAACACAAGGCAGAAAACCAGTAGCATATAAAATAAGTGGCCTCAGGGGATGGGTGGGTTGCTAAACAAAACAGAAATGTCATCATTGACTGCCTGAAGGCAGGCAGCATTCAGGTGCTTGTTGGGTCTGATGGGGAAAGGAATTCCACAGCTTGGGGGGAGGGGCTGTGTTGTGACCATAATGTGCTCATAGCATCTTGGCTGCTGCATATTGCACCATTTGAGGCATTTTGAAGGACAACTCCAAGTAGTGTGTTGCAAAATTCTAACCAAGGTGTCACTAAAACTTTGATTACTCCAGCCAGATTGATTTGATTACTGCCTTCCTCAGCAAAGGACTATGCACTGGGGTATGCAAAAACATTCCTGCTTGCAGCTGTCAGCTGTCCCTCCTGAAGCAAAGCAAAGTCCCAAGACCCCTCCCAGATTGTGGGCAAGCCTGATCCTTCAAAGGGAGTGCCACCAAATGTAGAGCAGGTTATAAACTCATTCCAGAACTGTTTTCTGTGGACTATCAGCATCTCTGTCTTGCTTGGATTAAGTCTTAATTTACTGGTCCTCCACAACTTTTGGAGTCCAGGTCAGAATCTTCCTGGCCTCCCTGGTCCTGGATGAAAATGAGACACTGCATTCTAATCCCCAGACAACATCTCCTGGTGACCTCATATTGATGTTAAAGATGTTAAAAGAGTAGAGCGTACAAGATGGTAAAGGGGTCATGCTCCAGTTCCCCAGTCATGCTCTTGACCAACCAGGCAGGTACGAGTAGAGCGACTGTAATACAGTATCTCCCAACCCCATCCCGGCCTTGCAATTCAGAAGGGCATCATGATCAATGTTATCAAAAACCAGTGATAAGTCCAGGAAAACCAACAAGGTCTGAAAGAGGAAGAAGCACTTAAAATACAACTTAGATAGTCACGTGGAAGAAGCCAATAAATTTTACCATATTTGGAATTTTGGAAAATACAAGTACTGCTATCAAATTAATAGAAAGTAGACTTTTAATGTATCATTCTTTTAGTATAAATGTTTCATTTTTTTTATTTCATTTGCCACTGTTCATTTAACATAGTAAACTTGAATATAGGTGGTATTAAAATTCTAGTATTATTTTTAGAATATTTAAGTTTATGTGGGGGAAGGGAGGGGGCCAAAGAAACAGGATACTTGTAGGATAGTGTCCAACAGTGCAGTGGTATTGCTATTGCAAGCCCTCAAATGCATGGTTTAAAGAAAGGAGCCAAATAACGTAGTTAAAGTCGGCCTTGATTAACAAGACTTGTATTTAAGGATGACAGCGCAGTTAATAAGTTCTTTTGGTTGCACTACTGGCTTGCTGAGACACAACTATAGTTGCTTCAGATTCTCAGCATAGTCACACACGCAATAAAAACAACATAAGAGGGCATGCATAGATTTATCATGCTTTGACTATCATTGTCCAATTGAGACTTTTTCTTCACTAATCCCAGTGCGAACAGACAACAAGCTAGTTCTGAAGGGTGTTGGCCAGCTTTAATATTGACTTGACACCCAGTATCAAAACATGTGAACTGCCAAAGCTTGTCTGCAGTGCCAGCACAATATGTTTGGCATAACATCCTCTTCTATGATGTTAGAATAAGTCAACAGTGAATACCGATTGTCATCCTCCACCCCAGTTATTTGTTTACAAAGCAAAGCAAAGATCATATGTTAAGTTTAGGAATTTTGCTTGCAATCATCACTGAAGGGTTAATACTGGCAATCAGAACTAGTGTAATTGTGATGTCACTTGAATATAAGTCTGAGTTGAATCAGATTATGAAAGTACTCTCTCCCAGATGGCTAGACTTAATAGGTTTCCTTCTGTCTGCAGGAAGTTTTGTGTTTAGAATTGCTGTGAGTCACTAGAGGAGAGTTTAATGAATTCACATATGAAAAATGTGGTCATGGACTTCATGCTCTTTCAGACTGCAGACCCCATATAGGAATGTACGTTGCCAAGCCGCAGACTTTGAGTCTTCCAGAAATCTCCAGCCATTAAAGAGGCACTTTTAATTTTAAAAACTGTCACCAGCTTATTTCTTGATTGGATTTTTTTTCTCTCCAGGAATGAGCAGAAATCTATCACCAACATTTGGTTACTGGTGGTACTATTGGTGAGAGAAGTACTTAGGAGCCCATTGTAATAATAAGTAAATGTCTGTCACCCCATTAGGTCATCCTGACAGAAAACTGAAGAAAGCTATGGCTCTTCCTTCACCTCCACAGTAATTCCACAAATATGTGATCTCATGATGGTTAAAAGATAGCCAAAGTCAGGCAGTGATTTTATCGCAGATTGAGCCCTAGCCATGTCACGGGTCATGGGATTCAGCATGTGAACAGGAAGGTGGGAATGGCTGAACTTTTGCCTCAGTGGTGCAACCCCATCAGAGAATAAATGGACCAAATCATTGTACAGCTGTATAAAGAGATGAATGGCTGAATACCTACCACACAGGGGCCTTTGTGTTCTGGACATGATCTAGCATTATGATGGGATGCACTAAGCTGAGGCTTTGTTGCAATTACTAAGCCATTATCACACAAGAACACAGGATCATTTATCTTCTAATTCAGAATGTCACCTGTTCTTCATTTGCAAGTCAATAACCATTAATTATGCTCAGTGGAAGTTTAAACAAAGATTTTCCCCTCTGTTAAAACCAGTAAACCATTCAGTAATGGCAAATAAATCTAGAACTGCAATATTTTCTCTCTCTCGCTTTTCTTCTGAGGTTCAGGCTAGTACAATATAAACCTAGAAAATGGCAGATCAAGAACTTTATTTACTTTGATGGGGGAGAAAGTGGACATTCTTGGGATTTTGACTGTTCAGATGTGGAGCAACTTAAGTGATGATGAGGTATTTACTGAATGAATGAATGGTGTAGCTCACTTCTTATCCTCATTAATCCTGCCAACTGGGCAAAGAAGCATCTTGTAAATTTGTGATTCAAAGGAGGATAGCAACTGTCACTATTCATCCCAGCATAACATCTTTTCCAGTAGCTGTTGATGGTGTCTCCCTTGTGTTGTTCTCAGATTGTGAGGTCTTTGGGACAGAGTGCCATTTTTTTGTGGTGGTGGTGATTTTTTTTTTCCTGTAGTATCTTCTTTGAAAACTATTTTCTTGAAAAGCAATATATCAATAATATTTTATTGATGATTATGAGCCCAAGCCTATACTTGTCTACTCAGAAGTGCCATTATAGTCAATATGGCTTACTCCCAGGAAAATGTGGATAGAATTGGAACCTATAATGTATAAAGAAATGAATTATCCAAGTATGTGTATATGATCAACCCAGCTAAACAACTGTCAAAGCACATAAAAGGATTGTTGGATTTTCTTAAAACAAATCATCTCCAGAACAAGACACTCTTTTTAATACTTAAGAATAAGAATATTTATTTAACACATTTCAACAAAGATTTCACAAAGTGGTTTATACAGCTAATTAAGAGCCTAATGTACTTGCCCCCACTGGTGTACTTGCCCTCCCAAAAAAGTAGTTACTGTATCCAGGCGAGAATGTGGATCAGGAGGGGTAAAGTGATTTAAATTGCCTTACACAGTTGCCTTAACCCTTGCTAATTGGGTAAACCCTTGCTAATTGGGTAAGAGGCACTTTTTCAAGTGGGTGCTCCTTTTTTAGCAAGGGGAGAGTAACTGGCCCACCTCACCCCAGCACTGTCTGTTCTAGTGGCTGTCTGCTGGTATTCCTTGGCATCTTTTTAGATTGTGAGCCCTTTTGGGACAGGGAGCCATTTAGTTATTTGATTTTTCTCTGTAAACCGCTTTGTGAACTTTTAGTTGTAAAGCGGTATATAAATACTGTTAATAATAATAATAATAATAATTACACGTTTGTATGCCTCCCACTCCACAATCAGTCTTCTTGAACCTGCATCAGTAATTTCACTGGCCAAATGACTGGTGCAATAATTTGGAGGCAGGAAGGCTTGAAAAAGAGGGGATAAGATCTGGTACGCATCATTGCCACCAGATCAACCCCTTCCCATAGCGTCCCCATTCCACTTCCCTCCTTGCCCCATTTTGCCCCCTCCCGCCTCTGCCTTACCTGTTCCAGTAGGTGCTGGGCTGTCTATTGGGGAGCATTGCTGCCTCATGCAGCCACACACCCAAAACGGCTATTGATGCTTTGCACTTCATTGGCAGCCATTTTATGACAGCAGAACTGTATTCTAGGCCCTAGTCAGCCCAGTGTGCGCTGACCCAATCCTAGAAAGAATTGGGCCGTAAATATATAAGTGGTTCTCTATCCCAAAAGGGCAGAGTGGTTCTTTGTTCCCCAAAAAAAAGTCTTTAAAAAAAGATGTATAAGAAATACCAGGAAATGGCCATTGGTAAGATGCTATGCTGGGGAATAAAGACAGCCTTCCTGAGCATCACTAAAAGCTTGTACAAGCAAGAACAATTGCCCTGGTAAGCCTGTCAGCAACACTAATGGGATCAGGGGGGTGAGCCCCCAATCTACGGATAACTGAATCTGCAGATTCGGGCCCTGGTATTACCAGGGTGGCTCCGTGTGCCTGCACTAGCTCTTTAGTTGGTGCAAGTCCAAGAAGACAAATGGGCATGTTGGCTGGCTTTAGAGGGGATAGTATCTGGCACAAGCATCTGGCTTGTGCTGGGTGCCAACCCCTCCCACCTCCAACACACCCCTGATCTTTCCACCTTGCCCCATTCCACCCACCCTGCTGACTCTCCCATGTTGGTGGGTCTTCTCTGCCTCTGTCACTCTGTCACCTTGCTGTCTGAGGCAGTGGTCCAGAAGCATGTGGTTGTGTGCTCTTCTAAATCAGTATTTATGACAATGTAAAGCATGTACTGCCATCAGAACACTAGTTCCAGTGGCAGTGGCACCGGATAGGATCGGGCCATTAAAGTAGGAATTCATGGCAAACACAAAAGCTGACAATATAGGGGCGCAATCCTAAAGGTGACTTGGGCCAGCCCAAGTGCCTTGGGCAGCCCAGGAGTGTTGCGAACGTACCGTAAAGCACGTTTGCGCCTCCGTGGGAGGAAGCCGCAACGGCGCATCTAGATGCGCCTATGCGCGGAGGCTGACATAAGCCTCTGCGGCGGCTTCCCCGCAGCTGCTTGTGTGGGCGCACCCGTGCCAACACAAGTGGCAATAGTAGGAGTGGGGGGGGGGCGGGGAGGAGGAGGGAAGGAGGCATTTCTGGGCAGGGGGAGGGCAGGTGATGGGCGGCCCTGGGGGTGGGTGTGTGGGGAGCCAGAGGCGGGGCTGAGACCCAGCAGTTATGCCGGATCCCAACCCCTGTCCCCGCGACTTCAAGCTGCTCCGCTCTCCTCGGACTTGCGCTACCTCCAGAGGTGGTGCAGGTCCAAGGAGACCCATTGGGGCCAGCAGTCCTTACCTTGCCTCTGGCTGAGCTGCTGCTGCCAACGAACCTGCGTTGGATGCAGCACAAGCCTCCTAGCTTGCCTGCTCCAGCGCAGGTTTGGATTGCGCCCTAGGTTTAATATATAGGTTTAATATAGTTTAATATTAATTAAACTAATATTTTTAACTTTATTCAGTAAAGCTTTGAGGAAGTGACAAAAAAACCAGAATTGTGTAGAATTATTGTGCGAATCATACAAAAATATCATTGAGTATTCTCTATATGCTGCAGTCCTTTACACAACTACATAAACCCACATCTCATGGATATCTTCCAGAATTGCAAACATATTTTATGAACAATATTTTATTGTTGAAAGCCACATAGAATAGTTGATAGAAAGTTGCAGTGGAGATAATAGAATTAAATATTAGGTGTTGTGAATGAACTTTATGCCACAAAAGATGTTAACTGTAATAAGCAATAGCCTTATACAGTGAGTACAGACCAGTGAAGCCAAATGAGCATAGGCTTTTCCAATCTCCCTATTGCACAAGAGAACACTCTATCCAGATGGAAATTCCCTTGCATACACCCTTTGTAGAAGAGAGATTTCCTGGATGCCTTCAGCTTTGCTAATTGCGTTAAATCATTGGGACGTACTGAGCAGTTTAAGGCTGGATGCCTGTCTCTACTGTCTGTGGCATATCTTTATTACTGCTTGATCTGCTGTCAGCATATGTGATGGAAATGAATGGAAGGAATGAGGTGACTGCACAAACTGGAAATATATGTGTAGTGAGTGTGCCTAATGTTCCAGGGGGCATAAAGCTACCAGATAAAAGTCCTGTTTCTGATCTTACCAATACGTGTAAATTGAGGAAAGTGTACTAATTTCCATATATGGGTTTGTGACATGAATTATTCTAATATATTATGTGCTTGTTCTGTAACTTCTATGGCATTAATGGAAAATTACATTCAGGATCTTACATCAATAGACCACAAATGAATCACACTGTGTAAGTAACTCTGAAGAAGTTACTAGAAGAAGACTGAACTGGAGGACAGCATAGCCCAGTGGATGGAATGATTTTTTTAAAAATTCCTTTTTTATTCAACCTTGGGTGCCTCTAAGAAGGAAAGATCTGTGTGCAAGTGATGAGTTCTAGCTTCCTGAGTCAAAAAGACATAATAAGAGCTAGGAATTAAGACACTCTTTCAAAGAAGGATTTAATCAGGAGGCTGGACTGGAATGTCTGAGGATTAAAAAAATCCAGAATTCTTTCCTGTCTGCAACAGGCTGATGCATCACAACTGAGATGAGATAGCAGAATAGAAATCAGAAGACAGTGTTCCTAAGTTTACCCAACTGTTGAGCATACTCTGTTCCAAGTTACTATTCCAGGTGCAGACATGGAGCCTGCTAGTGAAAACATTGCCTTTGTATTTTACATGCAAAAATATCTTACATTCACAACAGTTCTGAATGTGCCTGTAGTATTCTGTGCCTATTCTTCACTGAAGGGTGGGAAAAATACAATTCTGAACTTTTCAGGTGGTATTTACTAAAAGAAACTGAGCTGTCCCAGAGCTTTTATTTAATCTGATTTGCAGAGTATCCACTAGCATCTGGGGACCTACTAAAGTTGTTTTCTTTGAATGTGATGTGAAGAGGTCAATGCAAATAGCATTGTGGATTACCCTACAAGATAGCAGTTACCTTTATACCATATGGAGACAGTTTGAATTATTGTGTTTGCATGCTGATTATTTATTAAACAAGGGCTCAGTTTTTCAGGTAGCTCTCTGTTCCACCCTCCATCAAAGAATTAAAGTATTTCAGTCATTTTAGACTGACTTATGGTGGTAAGTTTTTCTCCAGATCATTTCAGCATAGCAGTGTGGTCTAACTGATTGAGTACTAGACTGGGAGTTGGAAAACCCCAAGTCCTATTTCTGTCTCAGCTGCTGATCCAGTGTGGGATGTTGAAGGCATTTGCTGTTCATTATTTTCCCTCCTTGCCCTTAACTATTTAGTACTGCAGTCTCTTTGAGGCCATGGCCTAGCTGTGGCATCAGATTTAGTTATAGAATTCTGCCACACAGGGTCTCCACTTTGAAAGAAAAATATGTAGGCAGTGTGCACATTCACATTTTGCCCTTGATAAAAATCTTTTTGCTACGTGTCTTATTTTACTTTAGTTAAATTAATGTAGGTACTTCTTAGAAAATGCTATGAAATTCATTTTATTTATATTTATTGCTTTTTTAACAATATTTAAATAGTCAATAAGATATTTGGCTAGTGGTAGGGAAATGTGATTGTCTGAAGATGAAGAAATATTTAAATAAGGAACATATGCAATACTTCATTTTCTTAATGTTCTCAATGGCAAAAAGGGTTTTGCAATGCAGGGATATCACATGACCATTTTTAACATGGCAATAAACTTGCAGTACAGCATTCTATGCATACCTACTCAGAGAAGTCCTATTGAGATCACATCAATTCCCCATGTTACCGCCATGTCTGAGCCACTGTAGTAGTTTTGTCAGCTGAAGGGTGAGATACCCTGCTTTAAATAAGTCAAGTCAAGTCAACCTTTATTAGGCATAAACATTTAGTAGGTGAAGACTCTGTACGGGAACCGTAGAGAGAATATAAACCTAAGTAATACACAGATATATGTATATGTGCACACCTACGTGTACACACAGATACAAACGTACAATACATTTTACATACAAACATGTAATATTTAAAAACAAAACAAAACAATCAGTTACTCTGCAGATACTGCCAAATATGTAGTGTACTCAGTGATTAACTTTAAATAATAATAAACTGGTTCCATGTGTCAGACGTTAAGACTAGCCATATTGTATTTTTTAATAGTATAAACTAATTCTGTAAGGCTGATACTCTGTTGTGAATGGTGCTAATTTTTCTAGAAGTACAATCTTGTTATCTGGATCTTTTTACAAACGTGATGGAACAATATCATGAATCAAAGGTGTTCACTAACTGACATACCTAATCAATATTTACTTATCTTTCTGCAGGCTATGTGGCTAATGTTGCAGATAGATGAGCCAGAAGACTTTGTGATAGCTACTGGGGAGGTCCACAGTGTCCGTGAATTTGTGGAGAAGGCATTTGAGCATATTGGAAAAACTATTGTGTAAGTAGGAACGAGCAATCACAATGATTTGGGTGTCAGTTATCTACTCACTTCCTTTCATTTGATTATATGAAATTATACTTACTGTTTATCTCACCTAATATTTGGGATGACTCCTGTAAACCCACTTTCCTTCACTCACCAACATTGCTCCACCAGCAGGGTCCATAGGTCTCACTCTGTATTCCAACAGTTCTCATCCTGAGCAGCACAGCATTGAGGCTTGGGTGCATAACGTTTACAGTGAGTATTCCACATAGTTCCACTGCAAATGCAATAGTCTTGTGTATTCATTGTGTTCTCTTCTCTTACTTTGCCCCAGGAGTCCTTCTAACAACTATTCAAATGAATGGGGGGGGGGGGAAACGTTATTTTGAAGATATCCAAACACCCATTACAAAAGGGCCAAAAAATCCCAACATAATTTTGTCTTTTCTTAGAACAAGATTACAATACCTTAGATCAGTGATCCCTGTAATCTTTGGAGAGACTGCATGGAACCCAAGTAGAGAGCTGTGTGGGGACAGCTCCAAACTGTTAGGCAATATCCTTATCATCATGGAGCTCCAGAGCATTGTGACAGAAGGTGCATAGGTCCCCAATTTCAAGCTTTGCAATCATGCATTATAGAGGGAATGCAGCCATAGAAGTATGCTTGTGGAAGTCTTTGATAAAGATTATTTGATTTGTACAGGGTAACAGTTGCTGCAGCTACTTGGAAGCTAAGCAGGGTCAGGCCTGGTTAGTACTTGGATGGGAGACCGCCAGGAAATACTGGGTGCTGCAGGCTTATACCATAGTCTTTCGAGACTGAAGGTTGCCAACCATTTGATTTTCATTTGGGTTTTGGATGACATGTGTGACAGTATTTCATTTTTCTCACCCAAAACTTTTAACCCAGATAACGCTTGCAGTATTTTTGCAAATAGTGCTACAGTTTTAGCAAGTTTCTCAAGGAAGGGAGTTTGATAATTGTGGAGCAGCTACCAAGTATGCTTCTGTGTCTTCAGATATTCTGTACAGTGAAATAATGTGTAGGGCTTGTGTGAACAAATGAAGTTGTCTTATGCTCAGTAAGACCATTGCCCTGTCTTGTCTTTTTGGACTGACAGCAGCTGTTCAAGAACTTCCTCAGAGGTGTTTTCCAGCACTTACTACTTGACCCTGAAACTGGAGAGGTTGAACAAAAGACCCCCTACATCCAAAGCTTATAGTTTCCTCTTTTTCACTCTAACAAACAGGTTTGTTGTTTTTCATTTCAGACAAACTTTATTCTGAGAGATTAAAGCAAAAAAAAAAAAATGGAAATACATTAAAAGATAGTACCACATATATAACTACACAGTCTCTCCATACCTTATCATCCCACACATTGAAAACCAGCCCAACCCAGAGGATCTTACACAATGTCTTATAAGGTATTATGCAGGAATGGCTCAGGCTCAGATTAAGAACATAAGAACAGCCCCACTGGATCAGGCCATAGGCCCATCTAGTCCAGCTTCCTGTATCTCACAGCGGCCCACCAAATGCCCCAGGGAGCACACCAGATAACAAGAGACCTCATCCTGGTGCCCTCCCTTGCATTGGCATTCTGACATAGCCCATTTCTAAAATCAGGAGGTTGCACATACACATCATGGCTTGTAACCCATAATGGATTTTTCCTCCAGAAACTTGTCCAATCCCCTTTTAAAGGCGTCTAGGCTAGATGCCAGCACCACATCCTGTGGCAAGGAGTTCCACAGACCGACCACACGTTGAGTCAAGAAATATTTTCTTTTGTCTGTCCTAACCCTCCCAACACTCAATTTTAGTGGATGTCCCCTGGTTCTGGTGTTATGTGAGAGTGTAAAGAGCATCTCTCTATCCACTTCATCCTTCCCATGCATAATTTGGTATGTCTCAATCATGTCCCCCCTCAGGCATCTCTTTTCTAGGCTGAAGAGGCCCAAACGCCGTAGCCTTTCCTCATAAGGAAGGTGACCAAGCCCAGTAATCATCTTAGTCACTCTCTTTTGCACGTTCTCCATTTCCACTATGTCCTTTTTGGGATGCGGTGACCAGAACTGGACACAATACTCCAGGTGTGGCCTTACCATCGATTTGTACAACGGCATTATTATATTAGCTGTTTTGTTCTCAATACCTTTTCTAATGATCCCAAGCATAGAACTGGCCTTCTTTACTGCCGCCGCACATTGGGTCGACACTTTCATCAACCTGTCCACCACCACCCCAAGATCTCTCTCCTGATCTGTCACAGACAGCTCAGAAGCCATTAACCGATATGTGAAGTTTTGATTTTTTGCTCCAATGTGCATGACTTTACACTTACTTACATTGAAACACATCTGCCATTTTGCTGCCCATTCTGCCAGTTTGGAAAGATCCTTCTGGAGCTCCTCACAGTCACTTCTGGTCTTCACCACTCTGAAAAGTTTAGTGTCATCTGCAAACTTAGCCACCTGACTGCTCCACCCTGTCTCCAGGTCATTTATGAAGAGGTTGAAGAGCACTGCTCCCAGGACAGATCTTTGGGGCACACTGCTTTTCACCTCTCTCCATTGTGAAAATTGCCCATTGACACCCACTCTCTGTTTCCTGTTCTTCAACCCGGTCTCAATCCAGGAGAGGACCTGCCCTCTAATTCTCTGACTGTGGAGTTTTTTCAGTAGCCTTTGGTGAGGGACCGTGTGGAACACCTTCTGAAAGTCCAGATATATAATGTCCATGGGTTCTCCCGCATCCACATGCCTGTTGACCTTTTCAAAGAATTCTAAAAGGTTTGTGAGGCAACACTGACCCTTACAGAAGTCATGCTGATTCTCCCTCAGCAAGGCCTGTTCGTCTATGTGTTTTGAGATTCTATCTTTGATGAGGCATTCCACCATCTTACCCGATATAGATGTTAGGCTGACCGGCCTATAGTTTCCCGGATCCCCCCTCTTTCCCTTTTTAAAGATTGGTATGACATTTGCTATCCTCCAGTCCTCTGGCACCGTGGCCGTTTTGAGGGACAAGTTGCATATTTTAGTCAAGAGGTCAGCAACTTCATTCTTTAATTCCTTAATAACTCTTGGGTGGATGCCATCAGGGCCCAGTGACTTATTGATCTTTAATTTATCAATGAGGTCTGAAACATCTTCTCTTTCAACCTCTATCTGACTTAATTCCCTGGTCAGGAGGGGCCGTTCGGGCAGCGGTATCTGCCCAAGGTCTTCTGCCGTGAAGACAGATGCAAAGAACTCATTTAATTTTTCTGCCATCTCTACGTCTCCTTTTTTCTCCCCTTTCCCTCCCTCACCATCCAGAGGGCCAACCCCTTCTCTGGTGGGTTTCCTGCTCGGATTTGTAAACATTGCTCCTAGGAACCTGATACGGTGGCTCACATCCTCTGCCACTGCCCTGCCTTTCGAACACTCCGTGATACCTTGCTAGAGCCAATTTTGTCAGCTTTTTCTGGTTCACCTGATGATTCCTTACATTTCCTTCTGGAAGATCATTTTGTGGCAATTACTGATTTGGTCGCTGATTATTTGTTAGCCGTTATAAGGAAAATCCCTCCATGTGTTTCTCTTATTTGATCCCCATGCTTTGAACATAATTCTGGTTGTAGATTGTATTTATTTTGATCTCTGTGTTCTGTTCATATTGTTTTAATGCCAATAAAGGTTTCGAACTTGGGTTTCCTGCTTCTAACATATTTGAAGAAGCTTTTATTATTCCCCTTAATGTTGCTGGCCATGCGTTCCTCATAGTCTCGCTTGGCCTCCCGTATCACCTTCTTACATTTCTTTTGCTACAGTTTATGTTCCTTTTTATTCTCCTCATTAGGGCAAGACTTCCATTTATGGAAGGAAGCTTCCTTGCCCTTTACAGCCTCTCTAACTTGGCTGGTTAGCCATGCGGGCACCCTTCTGGACTTAGTGGAGCCCTTCTTCCTTTGCAGTATACACTTCCGTTGGGCCTCTATTACTGTTGTTTTAAGCAGCCTCCATGCACTCTGGAGAGATTGGACTCTTTTTACCCTCCCTTTCAACCTCCTTCTAACCAGCCTCCTCATTTGAGGGAAGTCCGCCCGTCGGAAGTCAAGGGTTTTTGTGAGAGATTTGCCCGGTATTCTTCCCCTGAAGTGCATGTCGAAACGGATTGCAGCATGATCACTGTTCCCCAACGGCTCCGTAACATTGACATCTCTAACCAGGTCCTGAGTACCGCACAATATTAAATCCAGAGTCACCTGTCCTCTGGTGGGCTCCATGACTAGCTGTTCTAAGGCACAGTCATTTAACATGTCAAGGAATCTGGTCTCCTTTTCATGACCAGAACACAAATTGACCCAGTCTATATGAGGGTAATTGAAGTCCCCCATGATTACAACGCTGTCCCTCCTTGTCACCTCCCTGATCTGTTTCCTCATTTCAAGGTCCCCTTCCAGTTTCTGGTCTGGAGGACAATAGTATGCCCCCAGTATTACTTCGCTCCTGAGGCCTGGTAATTTAACCCACAGAGATTCTATGGTGGAGTCGGACGCGCCTTCAATCTCTACTTTGCTGGATTCTATCCCTTCTTTAACATAAATGGCCACCCCACCTCCAGCCCGCCCCTCCCTGTCCCTCCTGTAGAGTTCATAGCCCGGGATTGCAGTATCCCACTGATTTTCCGCATTCCACCAGGTTTCTGTTATGTCCACTGTGTCAATGTCTTCCCTTGTCACCAGACATTCCAGTTCTCCCATCTTTGCTCGGAGACTTTGGGCATTTGCATAAAAGCATTTGTACATGGAATGCCCTAGGATGAGCTGCTTATTAGCTCCTTTGTCCCCGCATCCTCTCATTGTGCCAAAGCGTCTATCACATCCTGTCACATTTTGACAAGCGTTTAGGGTACGGGAGCCCTATAGTAGTGAGGCAACAACCAAGAATGCTTCCATACATCCTTACTGTTTCAGTGTGGTGAACAGATAGGATATTCAAGAAATTATAGCCTGGTCTGGTGTTACAGATAGTGTAATAGTTAGAGGCAGACTTGGTGGTGTGTAAGATGAGGGTTTGATTTATTTTCCATTCAAATATCTAGAACAGTGATTTTCAACATTTTTCATCTCAGGGCACAATGGCAAGGCACTATAATTGTCAAGGCTCACCATCAGTTTTTTGACAATTGACAAGGCACACTGCACTGGTAGTAGGGGCTCATATCCCCCAATGGCCCTACTAATAAATGGCCCTCCCTGAAACCCCCACAGCACACCTGTGAACCATTCATAACATACAAATTGGCTTTGTGATTATAGTGCTGTACTATTTTAAACTTCCAGTTGATCAATATTTAAGTACATATTATCATTTGTGTTTTTTCTTCACTGCGACAACACTCCCAAATACAGAATTTTTTTGAGCAAGTTTCTAGATCATCTACTGTTTGACGTGACTTCTGTAAACCCACTTACTTTCACTCAACAGCTTTGTCCCACCAGCATTGTCCATAGGATGCTCTCCCAGTCTCACTCTGTATTTCCAACAGTTCTCATTCTGAGCAGAACAGCATTGAGGCGTGTGTACAGAGTGTTTACAGTGCATATTCCACATAGTTTCACTGCAAATGCAAAATTCCTTCTCAAGGTCAGATAATAAAATCAGGATGGCTTTGTGAATGCTTTCTGTAATTTATATTTTTATTGTTTGTTATTTTTTCAATTTTCTTCCTTCTGTATCTTCTCTGGGCCCCATGCATCAGCATACCAATCTCAGCTGGAGGACAGAAAGGAAAGCCACAGGTTTTTCCATCACGACAGCCTGAGGGTTGTTCTTCAGGCCATCAAAGTCACTGGTGCAGCTAGTGAACTTTTGACAGGGCTAGCAAGTTTGGCTTGGGAACCTAACCTGACAGATTCAATAAACACATAGAAATACCCAGCTACATACCATATTATTATAACAGTGTGTGGGTGGAGAAGGAAAAACATTTTTTGCATTTGCTCTGAATCTCCCTCCCTCCCTCCCTCCCTCCCTCACACACACACACACACACACACACACACACACACAAGGAAAATTCAGTAGCAAATACATGTCTATTCTAGAAATACACAGTAAAGGTTATTTTATCAATATGCTAATCACAGATCTGTTCACACTGTGTGTTTGCTTGCTAAATACAATAATATGGATTTTATTGGAGACAGTGTTTGTTCCCTCCTCACTGAACTCAAGCAATATTTTCACACCTTGGTAAAGAATGGCTGCTAAGAGCAAATGAAAATAACTTTTTTGTCATATTTGTTCTTGTCTTTATGTGTTACTTCACCTCTATCATTATCGCATTAAAGAGGAAGGATTGTGTTTAAAATAATAAGTAGGTAGGAGAATTATTACTCTATATTGTGTGTCTTCAGTGTTTTAAAATATTATTTTATTGGCTTCAATCACAAACCTTGATAAGTGTTTTCATGCGCTACCCTTTTGAGAAGAATGAGTTGCCAAGGTGGTTTTATTAGAAATAATTATGTTTGCGTAATGTTGTTCCAAAAGTTTGACAGTTTTGTTTACAACTTCAGTGGTGTGTAGATATGGGATTTTAGTTCATTGTATGCCAATATAGTGTTGTTGTTTTTCTTAAGGCATTAGAAACAGTCGTTCCACAGCTTTTGGCCACTATGATGTTTTAGTGTTTGATTGTACAATATTTTGTTGCAAAGTTGAAGTCAGGTTTAGATAATCTTTTTCAAGTACTTACTATAATTTCAGAAATTATATGTAAAATTAAATTATATGGTACATCAAATTTTTCAGCTTACCTAAAATATCAGATAATCTTTGGAAAGGAAAAAAAATCTCATGTAAAAATGAGCTACAGCCTTTGAAATCTCCATGTAGGAGCTGTGATTATATTTAATTAAAATGGGCCCTCTATAACTATTGGCTCAACTGCTGTGATATTATGGACTGTGTGTGAACATTTCAAGTCAAGTCACGTCAACCTTTATTAGGCATAAACATTTGGTAGGTGAAGACTCTGTACGGAAACCGTAGAGAGAATATAAACCTAAGTAGTACACAAATATATGTATATGTGCACACCTACATGTACACACAGATACAAACGTGCAATCCATTTTACATACAAACATGTATTGTGTGAACATTTCATACACACCTTGACTTACAGCTTAGAGGCAGATCAAGCTATGTGCCATTGGTCAGAATCAATTCAGAGCAGCTCAGAATCAATTCAGAATCAATTCTCCAGCGGCTGCATTGGCTGCCCATTCGTTTCCGGGCCCAATTCAAGGTGCTGGTATTGACCTTTAAAGCCCTATACTGCTCTGGACCAGGGTATCTTAGAGATCGCCTACTCCCGTACAATCCGGCTCGTCCTCTTAGGTCATCAGAGAAGGCCTTTTTACAAGTGCCGCCGCCTAGGGAGGTACGTGGGGCGGCTGCAAGAAATAGGGCCTTCTCAGTAGTGGCACCAACGCTATGGAACTCCCTTCCCCTTGACTTAAGAATGGCTCCCTCTCTTGAGACCTTTCGGCGAGGCCTGAAGACCCTTCTGTTTAAACAAGCCTTCTGAGTTCTCGGCCTTTTAACATCTTTTTAACATCTTTTAATATTTTTACAGGCCTGATTCTTTTATGACTTGCTGCTGCTCTATGCTCTTTTTACCTAGTTTTTATTCTGACTGCTGTTTTTTATGATGTGTTAATATGTTTTTATTTGTTTTTAAATTATGTTTTTTAATATGTTGTAAGCCGCCTTGAGTCCCTTTGGGGAGAAAGGCGGGGTAAAAATAAAGTTGTTGTTGTTGTTATTATTCAAAGAATGGAATAGACAGTTCTCTCAAGCATTGAACTGTTGTGTGTGCATGTGAAGAGTATGAATGATGCATGCACAGGAGTGGCATGAGGGATCAGCCATGTCAAGCATTAGCCATTCTTATCAGAGAAATCACCTGACTGGGCACACCTCTGACCTTCAGTACTAGTAGCAGTGGTTATGCCCAATGCACTATAGTGCACTGGCAAGTGGGTGAGGACTTTGTTCACTAGCAACCTGGCACTAGCACTGTTGTGAATGAATAACACTATTGTGGGACAGAATAGGAACATGTATGACAGAGTGAAGAGAGAAAGGGCATAGCGAAAGTATTGCACACTAAAACCAGGAATGCACACATTTCCACTTGTGTTTAAATATTCTCCATCATTAGACTGAAATGCCTGAGATCCATTATATCATTTTTAAGTTCAATTTGATGGTATTAACATATAACGATCCTTGGCATTGAAATATAGTCAACATTAAGTTAACATTATGTCTTCAAAAATAACATGGTTTCATTGCTTTCTTGGTGTGAACCAATGAAGAAAAGAAAATTCTTACAAATGACATGATAGCAATTTTATCAATTAGACTTTTATCTTTAACGACACGTTTAATATACAGAGCAGTTTAATGTACAGAGCTACATTTAGCACCAGGACCCACTTTTTAGAATGAGAATCTGTCAGAACCCACCGGAAGTGATGTCATGACTGGAAGTGACATCATCAAGCAGGAAAATTTTTAACAATCCTAGGCTGCAATCCTACCCGCACTTCTCCAGGAGTAAGTCCCATTGACTGTCATTGTTAAAAGAATATACATAGTAGCTTGTTAAAAGTATAGGTCTGTAACATTTCCCTAAATGCAGTCACATACCATGGTAGCATCAAGTCTAATATATTAAAAATAAAATATTGAAATGAATGGGGACCCACCTGAAATTGGCTCATGACCCACCTAGTGGGTCCCGACCCACAGTTTGAGAAACACTGATACAGAGAAAAGAGTTGTTCATTCTGCCTCCCCCCCCTTTTTTGGTCTTTTAACACTGTTAGTGCCAAGGAACGTTTTAGAATGATAAGACACAAAGTGAGTCTGATTCATTTCTCTGCACTGACAGGAAGCCTCTGAGCTACAAATATTTTTCCCCAGTAACCATTACATTTTTTCTTTTTCTTTTCTTTCTGCCTATTACTAATTAAGTAATAGGATGGGGAAACACTTCCCTCCTCTAGTTTTAACTCTAATAAGATAAACCAAACAGGCAAACACTTGTCTTGACTAATTTTCTGTCATTAATCTTATTAAATCACAGCAAGATTGTAAGAATAGCCTCAAACCACTACAGTGCTCCAGAGTTCTCTGCAGACTGCTGTCTGTGGATAAATGAGGAAAAACCCCTATTCAAGCAGTGGAAAGATTTATGAATTCTTTTTTAATCTAAACCTGTGTTTGAATTTGCAGCAGAAGTGTGCATGACATGAAGGCTTTGGATTGACAAAGAAAAGCAATACACATATTGTCATGGTCACTTTGCTCTGTGTTTTTACTATCACGTGCAGTTTCCATAATTTATACCAGTGTTATTCAAACTGTGCGGCGCGGCTCTTTAGGGAACTGAAAGGGGAGGTGCAGGATGTCCTCTCGCAGTGATACAGTCACACCTCTGGGCAGAATATGAGCCCGTCTTCTGCCTGTCGTCTGCGCTTTTTTTTAAAGCAGGAGAAACGGGAGTTGCTCAGCTGCGAGAGTGGCTGCTGCCACCCCGCCCTCTTCCACTCCCCCCTTTCGATATCCAAACCTTCCCGCTTTCCCCCCTCCCAAAATAAAATGCTTCCTATTTTACCAGTCACCAAGGGTCTTAAAGTTGTTTCCATGCAGTTGGCAAGGGGGGGGGGGAGAGAAGCACACACTTTACTTGGCCAGGAGCAGGAAAAGGGTACTGTTTTTAAAGTGATTTATTAATCTTGTTGTTTGACTGAAGAGGAAAGGCTGTATTTTTTAAGTGATGAATCTTGCTATTTGAAGCGAATATTTATCAGCCATTGATGATTGCCAGCCCAATCCTATCCACACTTTCCTGGGAGTAAGCCCCATTGACTCTAATGGAACTTACTTCTGAGTAGACATGCATAGGCTTGAGCTGTGCGTCTCCTAGTATAGGAGACAAATCAGCTTCCTAACCAAACCCTTATCAACTCTGATATATTTTCATGGTCTATTTTTGTTTTCCCCACCAGCTGCTGGAAAAATTTAATTTCATTAAATTAATAAAGGGTTCAATCCTATCCAAGGAGAATGGGAGAAATGACTAGTTGGATTGGGGTCCACAGGGGTGTGTGTGTGTCAGACTGGTTGTTCACAAAGTTCATTTGATAAAGTTTAAAAAAATGAGTCCTCCTGGACCAGAGAAAATCTACCTACTCCAGTATCCTGACTCCAACAGTGATCAGCAGCTGATCATTTATAAAGCATGTATATTGCTGTGTATTAATAATATATTTTTAATATCTGCATTTAATTAATGATATAATTAATAGCATCTCTCTATCCACTTTATCCTTCCCATGCATAATTTTGTATGTCTCAATCATGTCCCCCCTCAGGCGTCTCTTTTCTAGGCTGAAGAGGCCCAAATGTCGTAGCCTTTCCTCATAATAAGGAAGGTGCCCCAGCCCAGCAATCATCTTAGTTGCCCTCTTTTGCACCTTTTCCATTTCCGCTATATCCTTTTTGAGATGTGGCGACCAGAACTGGACACAATACTCCAGGTGTGGCCTTACCATAGATTTGTACAACTGCATTATAATATTAACTGTTTTGTTCTCAATATTATAATATTTAATATATTTAATATAGTTAATATTTCTGGCCACTTCCCGTTTAATGATGTCACTTTCAGCCCTCAGGGACATGATGGGGAGTCATGGCCAACAGCCATGGGGGTCAAGGGAGCCACTGGCTGGAAAAGTTTGAATGCCATTGATTTATACTATTTATTGCAGAGTAAGAGTATGTATGCTTAGTATATACTACTCAGACTGTGTTTCTGAACAAGCAATCAAGAAATGTTTTAAATAAAGAGTCCTGTCTTCAGGAATGTGCAACACTGTACATCACTGGTTCCCAGCCTGTGGTCCGCGAGACCCTGAGAAGTGGCCCGTGAGGTCTTAGGAAAAGATAGTTTTTGATCACTTCCAGCATCTCACTGAGCAAGCAGTCTCCCATGGACCACCAGAGAGGGTGGAGATCGGGCTCCCAGCTGGCAGCAAAAGCAGCAAACCACAAATCTTCTCTATAAGTTATAAATCTCTTATAAATCTTTTCTAATTACAAATCTTTTCTAATTCCTGAATCCATGGTGCAGGCAAACCTGGTGCCCCTGGGGTGAAGGGAGCTGTGCTCTTCTTGCCTCCGGAGACTCTTCTGAAGCCCACAAAGGCCATACATATCCGCCCATGGCCTCTGCGGGCTTCAGAATGAAGTCCAGAATCATTTAAAGGTGACTTTCCAGTTTTTGTTGAAAACCAAAAGTCATCTTAAGCGAGTTCAGGCTTCTTTCTGCAGTCCACAGAGGCCATGAGTGGATGCGTATGGCCTCTGTGGGCTTCAGAAGAACCTCAAGACCAACTAGAGCTCAGCTCTGGTCAGGTTCGGGGAGGGGTGAAAACCATGGGTTTCGAATACCTGTGGTTTTTGTTATCTGTGGGGGTTCTGAGAACAAAACCCCTGTGGATAATGGGGCCTCCTGTATTACAATTTTAAATGTATTTTTTGAGTGTGGGATCGTATGTGGTCCTCAACAATTCCAATTTTTGCCTCAATGGTCTCCTGAAGATTGGAAACCACTGCTGCACATGAAAGAGAAGGCTGAGATAATTTCTTTTAGAAAGAAAAGACAGAGGTGTCTGGTAGTCTCCCAAAATAGTGACAACATTCTGTTCATGGTAGGCAGTCTGAGTCCAGTGGTGTAGCTATGTCATTTGACCCCTGGGGCCCATAAATTTTGGTCACCCCCCCAATATGACAAAATTAATTTATCAGCAGATGAGGGTGCCCACCTGGATGGGGAGAGAAATTGGGTGCCAGTCAGAATGGGAACACAGGTCTACCCACCTGGAAGTAGTGGCTCCAGGTGGGCTCCAGTGTCACCTTGCTAATACCTTATTGGTTCCATGCAGTGTCATAATAATATCTCAATGGCTGTTTGAACAATCAGTTTCATTGGTCCATTTTAAGTTAAGGAAATTGTCCTTTTTGTTACAGATAAGACAGTTGCACTTTTGTTTTCTGGGTGTTTTGGCCATAACTTTTGATAGAAGGGAGATATTTCACTCTGGTGTGTTTCATTGCATTCCTCTGTAAATTACACATCCAGTGGTATATAACATGATGGTATTATTGCTAACAACCGTGATTTTGGTCACTAGTGGTGTCACCCCCCCCCCGAGGGCAGCACCCAGGGCATACCACCTCCCCCACCCCCACTGGCTACAGCATTGCCTGAGTCCTGTCCCGGTGCAACCAAACTGCTCCTATTAACCTAACTCCCAGGTCCTCAGCCTGCCTTATCTGTAAGAATATGGTATAGTTATATTCTTTGGGCCACTTAGCTTTAGGCTGCAATCCTATATTCCAGTGGTTGCCAAATGTACCATGATCACAGCACCCTTCCTTCATGGCGGCCTCTTCCCAGCCCTCTTGGGCACTGCCATCTGGGATCATGTGATCCACAATGGCAGCATCCCAGACAGCCAGGAAGAAGAGGTCGCTGGGTGCCCCTGTGAATTCACAGTGCCACACAGTTTGGGAACCACTGCTAAATGCAGTTTCCTGGGAGTAAGTCCCATTGAACACGTTCAGAGTAGACGTGCATAAGATTGCGCTGTTAATGTACCATAAACTTGCCAATGATAAAAAAAAATGCTTTGGAAATAATTTTTTTAAAGCTTTAAAGGGCTTCTCTAAGTACAGACTTCTGTATCAGTGTTTGGGGAAAAAATATCAATTTGAAAGTTTACCGGATTATAACTGAGTGAGTTATAGCCCAATTCTAACCTGCACTGAAACGGGGAGACCAGTTGGCCTTCCCGTATCCAGAGCGGGGTTGGGACTGCTCAGCTCAATTTTTTTATTAAAAAAAATAAATCCTTGATTTTGAAACTTAATGTACAGTCTAAACAACACATTGGCTAGAAACAGTGGCACTGAGTTACAGTGCCATTTATCACACAATTAGGGCTGACAGAATCTCATGACATTACCTTTCAGAATTACAGCCCTTGGATTTAAAGTCAACAGCTTCATTTTGATGCTTGAAAATTCCCATGCAATTTGTGGCCTGCATTAATATTCTGTTCTGCATGCTTCCGGCAAGCTCCAGTGGAGTGACTAACCTGACTGACAATGGATGACAAACTCAGTAGCCTGAAAAACTACTTCCTACTCAAGCTAATGTTCCCCCGACCTGTGACAATAAACTTTTTATTTTTCAAATGTTTGCTAGCAAATCTTTTATTGTATTGCTTTCCCACCAAATGTGCACATTACACTGAAGTGTACAATTTGTAGTTCATTTTTTAAAAAGAGTGATGCTGAACATTTACAAAATCATCAGTCCCAGCATGCATTCTTAAAGCAGTTTTGAGGGAGGGGGGAAACTTTTTGCAATGAAACACTGAAGTTTGCTTCAGGGATTTTTGTGCTCTGTGATAATCCCTAGGTAAAGTTTTGAAAAGAGCAGTTCTAAAACATTATGTTTAGTCCCTTGGGGATTTATGAGACAGAACTGGAGTAAATATTTTTAGTCCTAAATGTCATTTACGGTGTATGGACATATATTGTTGTGCTCCTCTTGCTTTAAACTATTAAAACTTCATTTTAACATTAATGCTTGGAGCAAACCCTTATTTCCCCTGGGTGGATTTCTGCATTAGACGGGCATATCCTCGGTTTTCCATAAACTTTTTAATTTTCTCTCGTGTGGCTTTTTATTTTTTTTTAAGTAATCTTAGTTTGCATTATCAGTCTTGGATCAGGACTCCTGCAGAGAAGATCCTCCTGCTCTCTCAACACAGTCTGAGCGTATGAGTAGACAAAACTTAACCACTGATGCGTGCACATAACCCACTTTCAATCAATGTTGATCCTTACTGGATATTGAAAGAGTTGTATTCTGATTTGTATGAAAGTGTCTGCAGAATACATTATCATTAATACATTCCTCTAATAAATTCATCAGCAGGATCTCCATTTTTACATCCAAATAACAAACTACATCTTGAAGACTAAAAGCAAAAGATGGCTGTGCTGTTTCAAAAAGTAATGACCCTTTCTAGCCTGGACTGGCCACATTTTTCTTGTTCTTGTAGCATTTGAGGTAGTTTCCTATTCACCATTTTTCTAGTGGTGTTTGTGAAAATGGTTAGATATAAGCACATCACAGTTCTCTAGAAACCTTGGCATATGATCCCAACCGTTTCCAAATCAATCAGAAGTTAACACATTCTGCAGTTGTTAATGCATCAGCAATGGCTTTCTTTATGCCCTTCCCCCATAAGCAAGGTGGCATGGTTCACATGGTGCCTCCTTTTGCCCTGCCCCACTGAGCAGGCTTGAGGCAGAGGTGCAAAATTTGGGAGACCTGATTGGTCTTTTTAAACCAGCTGCACTCAAAGTTGCGACTGCTGTGTTACAAAAATGTGGTCCCCGTTCAGACCGCATTTTATTGTTCCGCCCAGGCATCATGCAAAGTCCTCCATGCTCGGGGGACAGGGATGTTCTGGGCAGTTGTGTCTGCTGCCCGGCATACCAGAAGGCTGCACAGCAGGACATCCAGGCAGACATGACTACACAGAGTGTCCCTTTCCCCCAAACATGGAGGACTTTGCATGACTCCAGAGTGGAATGGTAAGGTCCACTCTCTGGGCGGACAGATTTGCCAAGACCCTGGATCCAGCCCCCAAACCAGGACTTGAGCGGCCCTGCTTTAAACCACGCTAGGGGAGGGCTAGGCACATGAGGGGCTGGCTTTACTCACCCTCAGTCGCACCGTGTCACTTAACCCACACACCCGCCCTGCTTTCAGTCTGAGATTAGTTGATTGCATTTTTAGAGTCAGGTAGGAATGTTTTTCTGCCAGCCAGTTTGACTTTTGGTTGGTGGCTTTTCACCTATCCCGAACTATAGTTATGGTGTAGTTTTGTCCCTGATTGTAGTTTAGATAAGGTTTTTGGTTGCTTTTGTCAGGAGTTGTGCAAGTGGTTATGCAGGTATTTGACCTCGGCGTCCATTCTTAGGCAGCAAGGTCAAGGGGGAAGTCAGGACCACTCACACATTGCTGGTCTGGCTCAGTTAGGTTGGCTGGCTGGCAACCCCCTTGACTGGCAGTAGCTTGGACTAATCCATGATTTGCCAGGGGCAATAAAAGCTGACCTGCTGCTTCAACCCCTTTGGGGTCGCCCATCATAAGCCTCCTCCATACTTAACAGGTCAGAACTTTGAGTCAGATGGCACACCCATTTGATATACAGGGGGTTAAAGTAGGTTTCCATTCCCCCCCCCCCAGTTCCTGCATGGCGGGCGGTGGAGTTCTATTCCCTGCTGCAGTTCTCTGTATTTAGTCAATAAAGTGGCCCATTCCTCCAATATCTCTGTCTTGAATATTTATTTGGATGGTGCATGGGTAATCCGCAACACAGCAACTAGGGTTTGGAAATGATGCTATTATTGGTGTCTCATATTTCTGCCACCATTACATCTAGATGCAACCCATGCCATAGGATGTGGTGATGGCATCTGGCCTGGATGCCTTTAAAAGGGAATTGGACAAATTTTTGGAGGAAAAGTCAATCACAGATTATAAACTGTGATGGGTATGTGCAACCTCCTATTTTAGAAAAGCTACCTCAGAATGCCAGATGCAAGGAAGGGCACCAGGATGCAGGTCTGTTGTTGACTTGTGTGCTCCCTGGGGCATCTGGTGGGCCATTGTGAGATACAGGATCCTGGAGTAGATGGTTTTTGGGCCTGATCCAGCCAGGCTTTTCTTATGTTCTTATCTAATGAGGAAAGGCCAAGGTAAGATCAGTTATTAGGATACTGTCAGCACACACTCATGTACCAGCCACATCCTGCCCCATGTGCCAGGGAGAACAGAATTCTTCCCCAGTCTACATTTTCTTTCAATTTTTGGAATGTTTTTTATAACTTGGACCCTTTGAATTATAGGGACATTCCTTATAGCAAATACTTAGTCACACATTCTCTCTAAAATACTCTGGGAACTGAAATGTTTTTAGACATTCATGAACTCTTCAGGAAAACAAAATCTACCCATACTTCCCATTCTAGCTTCCGAACTATGGGCCTGCATAGCATATGGTTGTGGGTGGTAATGTTTGATGTTCTGAGAAGTGGTCTGTGAGACACAATCTGTATAGGAACCTTTGAGTTCAAGCCTGGGAGAGAGAGTTCAACCTTGTGCAAACATATGCACACCATTTGTTCATTCTGGTTGTAATTCAGCCCATGTATATAAGGTCTCCTCACCTCCTTTGTTCCATTTCAACATTTTTAAAAGGACAAGCTATAAGTAAGAGTGATTGCGTGAAGAGGCCACATGCGGGTCCACTATGATGAGTCAAATGTTCCCCCTTGTGAATTACGTCATGTGGCTTTCAGGAAGTATTTAATTACATTACAAAATGATAGGCCATGCTTTAAAAAAAAAAAAAGGTTTGCTTAAAAATAGTTAGCTAAAGTATGATGAAAGCTATTGCTCCAGTATAAGTAGAACATAATGAGATGCCTGCATTCTGTCAGATCTTCAAAATGATTGCTATGCAGCATAAACCTATGCATGTTCAGTCCAAAGCAAGTCCTACTATTCTCAGTGGAGTTTAGTCCCTAGTTAAGTGTGTTTAGGTTTAAGATTCATAGTACACCTTAAAAGATAAACACATTTATTTTGTCATAAAGTTTTGTGGACTAGAATGCCTGCAGTATCTCCAGTTGGAAGATAATACAAACATATGACATTGATTCAAAGTGCTATTGCTGTGAACTCATATGTATCTTCCAACTGAGGAAGACATCTCCTGTTTCTGACAAAATGAACTCCGGTTCATGAATGCTTATGCCACAATTCAAGTACAGGATTTAAAACACACAAAGAAAGTGGACCTTAAAAGCCATTGTGCCTTCAGTCTGTTCAAACATCTATTGATGCATTGTTTACATTGTCTTGTAGAGGGAAGTCCCTAGGCCAGTTGAGCCTTAGTACCCTTAAGTCAAATGTTCATTTGCTTAGAGCAATAAAGTAATTAAGGAGTGCTTAAACATTTGTTGTCTTTGCAGGTGGGAAGGCAAGAATGAAAATGAAGTTGGTAAATGCAGAGAAACTGGCAAGATCCATGTGACAGTTAATCACAAATACTACAGGCCAACTGAAGTGGTAAGCAAAGGCATTTTCACAGCTTTACCAATGAACGATCCAATCATTCTGTCACCAGATTGCTTTATTTGGGCAGCTGTTTGCAGGAGGGTTCTAATTGCACTAATGTTGCAAGCTTTTAATCTTTGCAAATAGTCACTTAGCCACATGCTCCTTTAAATTATCTGGAAAAAACAGAGGTGAAAGTTGGCAATCAGGATTACCACAAATTTGGTGCTCTGTTTGACTCAGTTCTGATGTGGACAGTTTTAAACAGTAATTTAGTTTACTAAATTATTGATGGAAAATAAGTATCTGATAAAGAAGAACCAAATGGATATGTAATAGAGACAGGGTATTGCATATTTAATTTCCTCTGTGTGATATTTGATTTAATTAACACTATATGAAGAATTAATAAGTGTATATGTATTCATCTGATTGTTTGTACCTTTTCTACAATGTACATTACTATAATGATTCTAGACAAAGAAAAGAAGGGTAAGAAGAAAATTCAAAAATAATTCCAGGCTATAGTATTTTATTTTTGTTCTCATCAACAGACAAAAACTGCTTTTTAAAGTGAAAGTTAATGGAAGGTCATTGAAAACTCATAATCTAAAATGTTTCCTTTCATGCATTGACAGAAAATGAACGCTCATAATTTGCTCATTTGGATTTGCTGCTAATCTATCATTGCAGTTTGGAAGTAATTGAAAAGAACACAACTGTGTAAAATGCAGAGAAAACAAAACATGTACTTGTCATTTGTAGTCCTGATTCACAGTGATTATTTCCCATGAACTCAATAAGATACTAAGATGAATATGATCAGTTCTATCTATGTTGACAAATGAGGCAGTTACATAATGTGAGCATTTTCATAGCTTCTGATGCATTTGGGGACTTCAGAGGGGCAATTGCACAGAGGACACAAAGTCTGTGCAATTCTTTTCAGGGTTCCAGTTCTGGTCCATAAAACCCTTAAGTATGTCTTAGAAAACCTGTGAGTTGTATGCTGTTGTCAGATGTTGGAGACAAACCACTGGAGAAGCAAGCATAGAGAAGGCTATCATGTCATGCTCTGCTTACTGTGAGGTTATGTGAACATCTGGCTGGCCACTGCTGCTGACTTAATGTTGGACTATATGGACTTTTGATCTGATCCAGCAGGGCAGTTCCCAGGCTCTTAGCAAGTTGCACAGTAATACCAGTGTTTAGCCAGAAGCAGTTCTCTGGAATGGGAAGGGGGGCATTCTTCACTGTGTGGGTATGCCCCTCCCACCATATGAGACAGGGCCAGATTTGATTGATGCTTCCTCCTCAGGTGGGAGGGCATCCCAATCCAGTTCGGTCCTGGCTCCCATAGGGACAGGTTGGGTTTTCGCAGAGCTCCAGAGAGCTCTGCTAGTTTGCTTCTCCTACTCTACTCTAGGCCTCTCTGGGGAAAAAAACTACATTTTTATATGTCTTGTGTCATTTAGGGTGCAATCCTAACCCCTTATGTCAATGCTTTCCAGCACTGGCATAGCGGTGTCAGTGGGACATGTGCTGCATCCTGCAGTTGGGTGTCACTCATGGAGGCCTCCTCAAAGTAAGGGAATATTTGTTCCCTTATTTCAGAGCTGCATTGCCGTTATGTCAGTGCTGGAAAGCACTGACACAAGGGGTTAGGATTGCGCCCTTAGAGATTTTCTCTTGAATATTATAAAATGTCCTAAGTGAACCAGAACAAGAAATAGTGGGCCTTTGTTTGAGAGGGCCGGAGTTATTTTGTCAACATGGGGTACTTTAGAAAAGGGATTTTTACCCACTGTGTTTTTAAAACTCCTTTTGTGGCTGATGGAATTGACCATTGGGTTTTCTTTGCCAAATTATTGACAAAAATAATGATGTGTATGAGTAGAAAAATATTCTTTCAGTTCCAACTAGTGCTTAGGTTTATGTCATGAATAAACTCTTTACCAATTTGATTGTAGCTCTGTTCAGCCTGCCTGCATAATCTGACCAAAGTCTTCTCTGTTAAGGTCCACAACATCCATCAAGTACAAGATTTCTTAGGTTTTTCCTGTTGCCTATTGATTTCTCCTTTTCTGTATTCAGTTTTTTCAACCTAACCTCTAATAATTTTCTGAAGTTCAGTTCTCTACTCACCAAACTAAAATTTTTGTGTACATTACTTTATGAGTAGCATTTCAGCATTAGTAGCATTATGGAACATTTCAGGATTGGCAAGCATCAGAAACGTAAAATATTGCATTATTTTCCTTGCAGAGAAATAATGGGATTAATAAAAAGGAAGAGTGTGCAATCGATGTATGGCAAAAGCTTTTCAAGTCTCTTATGATAAATATATAGAGATAAGGAAGCAGCTGGAGAATGTCTACAGTCATGAAAAAAAAAACATCAGGAGGTATTTATCTGCTGCAGCAATCTGTGGCTACCTGGGGTGCTTCCACATGGGAGTCTTTTAGTACTGCTAAGACATCATTATTCCTTAATTAGCTGGAAGCAAAAAATCAAACAGATAATAGTGGTTCCCTAAAGTATTTGAGAACTTTCCCATGCTCATGATCCTTCTGTAAATGTTAACTCAGAAGTAAGTTCTCTTCCATAGGGGTTCTTTCTGGTTTTTCCGTGTTCAGGTTCAGATGGTTTTATTGCTTCTCTGTTCAGTGCAAGTGGAGAGCTGAATTGCCCCTCTTGGCCCCATGAATAGTCTTGCTGATGTCCATTTTTTTTTCTCCATAGGAATTAAACTAAATTTGAATTACTTAATTAAGTGCCCACATTGGGGAATGAGTGAAACTAAGTCAAGTCTTGCTAGGTTAGACCAAAGTTTAGCATCCTGTTTCTTATCTAGTTCACATCTTGTTTCCTATAAAAGCCAACAAGATGCCTTCAGGATGTTAGAAGAGCAACAGCATACCAGCTAGACCTGTACAATATCAGTGGGTGGGAATATATCCCATATTCATATTCTTGTCCGCCAGCAGAGCGGTCCAGTCACCTACTTTTAGAGATTTGTGGATTGTGGTCTCCTACTTTAACTAGATGTTGCTTCTTAAGATGCAAGCTCTTATTTTACAGTATGTATATAATGCTCTTTGTGTATTCAGCTCTGTTGTGAATGCTATTCCCCCCCCCCCCGCCCCACTGCTCTGCTAACAGAAGAAGCCCTTTGGCAGGGCATGAAGGCAATAGCCCTCTCCCTCTGAATATCCTCTGATTTGCTGCTCAAGTAACCTCTCAAATTAGCCTAGTTTCCAAAGTTCCCAAACTTTTTACAGGCCCTAGAGACTTCTGCCTGATTTATAAATGCCAATCAGTGTGGCTATAATGGCAATTGGACAGCAGTTTTCCACCTCCAAGTAGCAGCTTGTTTAACCCTTGATGCACATAATCTAATCTGCCCTGTCAGTTTCACAGCCCAACAAAAATTTGGTTACAATCTGATGGTGGATCCTGGACCCACAGTTTGGGAACAAATTGCCTTGTAGTTTCTTTTCATGGGGGGAGAGCTTTAATTGCTTATTATCACTCATTTTTTTTATTTTCTGAGTAGCGCAATGCAACTTATAGTGATATTTTGTTACTAAAACTGAAATGGAATTAGCAGAGGACTGAGACCAGGAGCTTGGTCCTTACTCCACCACAATATAGTTTTATAGTTTGTTACATTGGCTGATTGTCAGAACATAAATAGCCCACGCTTTACAGGTTTAAACTACATTTCAAATGCATTCTGAAAAGTAGCGAGCCTCATTCCTTGTATGTCTCTGTCTCATCAGAGCTTTTCAAGAAAATTGTCACCATGCCAAAAAAACATGAACTTGTAGTAGCCTCATCATCCCAGAGTGGTCATGTTTGTCTACTATAAAGTTACTGTTGCTTTGTTGAAGCATGTGTCCATCAGGGACATGCACTCTCAAGCCAGTAAACGTTATGTTTACAGCCTCAAAAAGGCTCAAATATACTTCTTCCTTTTCTTACATGGCCTGTTTAGAGTTCAAGCTTCCCCCCTCCCTCTTGTTTGGAGAGGACCTGTTGCTGTTGGAATGTTTGTGACAGTTGAGACTTTGTCTCACCCTGAAATTATGTTTTTAGGCTTTCCTGGCTTTTGCAGAGCTAAATAAAGAGGCAGACACAACTGAGAGAATGAAACAGATCACGGCTTTATTAAATAACGCACATATGACCTAAAGACCTAGGGAGGGTAGAGATGTAACCCTCTGTCTAATTTGGTTCCCAAGGAGGGAATGGCATAGCAACACATCTGCACTGTCCCCCCAGGCTCTGCTTCAGCTTATCTGAACTACCACACTTATAGCTACCACCACATGTCATAGGAGTTAAAACAGGCATCCCAGCAGCCACACTGATCTACTGACAACCCCTGTCCCTATGTCTACCAGCTGCTATAGTCCCTGAAAGAATTTCAATTTTGTTACTTGGGAAGATGCTGAAGGGCCTCAAACTACACAGTGATGTAAACTCACCCTTCGCACTGATCCACAAATCTGCAATGAGGAAGACAACATTTGCTTGCTATTTTCTCTCCCCCAAAACCTTAGGAATGCAACTACCTTAGGAATGCAACTACCACTATCTGATGCCAAATTATTCAAATAACAGCTACATCCCTTTTCCAAAAGGTAATTTGCATCACCCCCCCAAAAGATCAACTCATTCAAAGGATAATTCAGGCGATTGTGACCATCTCCACGACTTCTCTGAAGTAGCTTTCTTGGAGCTCAGTCCTATCCCCTACACACCCACAGAATTCAGCAGCACTGGCAGAGTACACACTGCATATTGTGGTGGAGGAGGGGGCAATCAGACATCCTGGGAAAGGTATGGCCATGAGGTATGGGTGTGGGTCTCCCCTCACCAACGCTAGCTATTTAGCTGGTATATGTCTGAGGAGAGTCAGAGAGCATGTCAGCCCAGGAAAGGGGGACAGGATCTCACTGTGCACTGCTGCCGCCAAGATCTTCTCCTCTCTGGGAGGAGGCCCCGCCAACACCAAAAAGCCTTGAAGCAAGTTGTGCTAGGGTGTTTCCTTTTACAAGACACACATATGTGTTCAGATTTATACTTACCCAATGCATTATACTCCCCACAAAGTTGCTAAGGGGCTTCTTTAATCACCACTTGAGTTGCCAGAAAGTCCCTGTTAGGACGTAACATTAGCACATGACCACTTTCAGCAAAGTTGCCCAAAGTGGCCTTATCCAGGGACATTCCATCACAGTTTTGTTCTCCTTGTCCTGTTGAAGTGAGTTGAATGAGGCGCTCATCTGGAAACATTCATCATACTGAAGCCCAACTGGCCCCACAAAGAAATTTTCTTAATATCTAGATACTTGACAAAAGCAGGGCCTATGGGCCTCATGCCCTCTCAGACTCATTCCACGGGGGGGGGGGGGGTGGCACTGGCTTAAGGTAGGAGTGCAGAACAGACAGAGGTTTCAGTAATTGGGTTATGTTACACATTAAAGGGCTCTCAACCCACAGAGTCCAGGTAGTCTTTGAATACTTTCTTACTTCACTCCAGGTCCACCCTGTTTTTTCACTGGGAAAAGTGGCAATATCTGAGCTTGTCAGTCAGGTGTAAGAAAGAGTCTCAGTTTCTTGCCCAGATTGTTGGGGTTGCTCATCATGTCAAGCTGATCTAAGTTTAAGTAGGGAGTGAAGAATAGACAGATAAGGCTCATGCCCTGAGCTTTCTCCTGTTTTTCCTGCGTGTGCCTTTGCTGCTTTCTATTTTTCTGCCACCTCTCCCCTTTCCCCCCTTTCTCCCACTGGTTCTCCACTGGTTCTCCACTCTCTTTTTCATTCCTCATGGGCACCTGTCTCTTCTTCTTTCTCTACTCCATTTGGGGATGAATTGTACTGTTCTCTGCTCCAAATGTCAATGGGCCCCAGGCCAAATCACAACTTCCGTGTCAAAGCCACACTCCTGTCTCCTTCACAATCATTATTTGACCACAACAAATTTGTCCCATGCAGCGCACAGATACATGAGTACTCCTAGCAATGGAACATCAACCCTTGATTACCTCCCAACCCTTATATGACCCTTCTTCTCACTTATCACCAAACTATGCAAGACCC
This sequence comes from Tiliqua scincoides, assembly GCF_035046505.1. NCBI lineage: Eukaryota > Metazoa > Chordata > Lepidosauria > Squamata > Scincidae > Tiliqua > Tiliqua scincoides. The sequence continues at coordinate 82,933,631 of NC_089824.1, read as the reverse complement.
ACTCAAGTTCTGTCCAACAACACAGCTGCAATCCCCTTGACCAGTAACTGGCTTACAATACTTATCCTGCAACAAACCCCAACCCCTGCAGGACTGATGAGGGTCTCTATGTGTGCAGATCCCTCTGTTTCTCTTTGCCTGCTTGTTTATATTTGTAATTATTTTTTTCATTCTTTAAAATCCATCTCCTCCTTATGTTATTGTTATTGTTATTAATTGTTATTTATTGTTATTGTTATCTTTTTATTAACAATATTTATATACCGCTTTTCAACAAAAAATTCACAAATTCAGCCCAAAAGGCTAAAAAGATGCAACACCAGCAGACAGCCACTAGAAAAGACACTGCTGGGGTGAGGAGGACCAGTTACTCTCCCCCTGCTAAATAAAAGAGGAGCACCCACTTGAAAAAGTGCCTCTTAACCAGTTATCAAGGTTACATTAAAGCTCTACATCCCTACTTAACCATACTTGGCCTCAGTTGCCCTTTTTGTTCTTTGAGAGTCACTGGAAGTTTTTAGCCTCAAGCAAAAGAAAAAAATGTTTTTTAATACTCAACTCTACATTTCCCAGACTTCACAAGATTCCAGTAAAAATTCCTTGGGGTGTATCATATTCTCCCAAAGTCAGCTCCCCTGAAGTCCAAAGCATTTCTGGTAGTTCATACTCTGAAGAGTTACGGCTCTTCATAATATAATGAAATTGATCACAAAATCCCTGTTCCCTTCTCTTTCTTTTCTGTGTATATATCTTGTTTCCTACTTTTATATATCAAATGGGCTGTGAGTATGAACATTGTTCAAACAGCTGTGGAAGAAATATAGTTTCTCTTCCTTCAAGGTTCATTTTCCTATTGCAGCATCTGCATCCCACATTATCAGTAGGATTTTTACATCCTACCACAGAAGCAAGGAGAACTCTTAGTTTCATTTTTTTAAAAATTTGTGACTATTAACATCACATTCACAATTTTAATCTTCTGGCAAATCTTTCTTATCTATAGGGGAAAAGATCTTGATAACTTTCTTCTCCCAAACCAGAGTTTTATGTCAACATCTGAAAATCACTACTTTTGTAAATTATTACCCTTATTGTCTCTCTGAACTGAATCACCATGCCAGCCAAAATATTTATATCATTACTTACTTTAGACTCAACATGAACCCTCAGCTATGGTTACTATCCAGGCAACTGCAAACCAACCTTTTCTTCAAACTCTGTATAATCAATGTGCCTATTTTAAATGTGTATCCCTTTCAATAGATTTGCATATGCAAACGGTAGTATTTTATAGAAATTTTTTGGGAGAAATAACAACTCCCCATTGTTCTCAGCTCCCACCCTTCCTTGATTCATGTTGATTCTCTGTTGGTTGAACATTAAAACATTTAATGTTGGTGGCATTAAAACATCCCAATTATTGTGTAATTTCAGCTCATGTTACCACAATGTTTGTTATATTAGCATTAACTACAGCAGTGTTTTGTAGAACATTATTTTATTATTTACATGTAGAACATTATTCACTTATGTAGAACATTATTTTACTTATTTACATTTTTATACCACCCTTCCTCCAAGGAGCTCAGGGTGGTGTGTGTGGTTCCTTCCCTCATTTTGTTCTCACAACAACCCTGTGAGGTATGTAAAGCTGAGAAAAAAGAAAGGGGGGTATCCCATCATTTAAACATTTCCAGAAATTTTACATCTTTAATTACATCTTCTCTTGCTGGATGGCAAATTAATTTGTTAATTGCTTGCTTAATTCATTAAGTCATGAATGATGTTCCCTGACTGGTAACTAATTACTTAAAATCTGTCTGTCGTGCCTCTGGAAAGTGACACTTTTTGGTTAAGAGAAGCAGCTGCAGATTTATGTTGCTGTTTGAATTGGGTGATGGAGAGTCAGAGAGAGAGCTGGAAATTTTCAACTTTAGTGCAGCTGGACTAGAACATAAGAACATAAGAACAGCCCCACTGGATCAGGCCATAGGCCCATCTAGTCCAGCTTCCTGTATCTCACAGCGGCCCACCAAATGCCCCAGGGAGCACACCAGATAACAAGAGACCTCATCCTGGTGCCCTCCCTTGCATCTGGCATTCTGACATAACCCATTTCTAAAATCAGGAGGTTGCGCATACACATCATGGCTTGTACCCCATAATGGATTCTTCCTCCAGAAACTTGTCCAATCCCCTTTTAAAGGCGTCTAGGCTAGATGCCAGCACCACATCCTGTGGCAAGGAGTTCCACAGAACAACCACACGCTGAGTAAAGAAATATTTTCTTTTGTCTGTCCTAACCCGCCCAACACTCAATTTTAGCGGATGTCCCCTGGTTCTGGTATTATGTGAGAGTGTAAAGAGCATCTCCCTATCCACTCTGTCCATCCCCTGCATAATTTTGTATGTCTCAATCATGTCCCCCCTCAGGCGTCTCTTTTCTAGGCTGAAGAGGCCCAAACGCCATAGCCTTTCCTCATAAGGAAGGTGCCCCAGCCCCGTAATCATCTTAGTCGCTCTCTTTTGCACCTTTTCCATTTCCACTATGTCTTTTTTGAGATGCGGCGACCAGAACTGGACACAATACTCCAGGTGTGGCCTTACCATCAATTTGTACAACGGCATTATAATACTAGCCGTTTTGTTCTCAATACCCTTCCTAATTATCCCAAGCATAGAATTGGCCTTCTTCACTGCCGCCACACATTGGGTCGATATTTTCATCAACCTGTCCACCACCACCCCAAGATCTCTCTCCTGATCTGTCACAGACAGCTCAGAACTCATCAGCCTATATCTAAAGTTTTGATTTTTTGCCCCAATGTGCATGACTTTACACTTACTTACATTGAAGCGCATCTGCCATTTTGCTGCCCATTCTGCCAGTCTGGAGAGATCCTTCTGGAGCTCCTCACAATTACTTCTGGTCTTCACCACTCAGAAAAGTTTGGTGTCATCTGCAAACTTAGCCACTTCACTGCTCAACCCTGTCTCCAGGTCATTTATGAAGAGGTTGAAAAGCACCAGTCCCAGGACAGATCCTTGGGGCACACCGCTTTTCACCTCTCTCCATTGTGAAAATTGCCCATTGACACCCACTCTCTGCTTCCTGGCCTCCAACCAGTTCTCAATCCATGAGAGGACCTGTCCTCTAATTCCCTGACTGTGGAGTTTTTTCAGTAGCCTTTGGTGAGGGACCGTGTCAAACACCTTCTGAAAGTCCAGATATATAATGTCCATGGGTTCTCCCGCATCCACATGCCTGTTGTCCTTTTCAAAGAATTCTATACGGTTCGTGAGGCAAGACTTACCCTTACAGAAGCCATGCTGACTCTCCCTCAGCAAGGCCTGAGCAAGGCCAGAAGCAGGGAGTGCAGGAGTCCAAGCAGTACTGTCTTGGGGAAATTTGATGTAGTGTCCTCAGTTTGTCTGCTAGAGCAGGGGTGCCCAAACCCCGGCCCTGGGGTCACTTGCAGCCCTCAAGGCCTCTCAATGCAGCCCTCAGGGAACCCCCAGTCTCCAATGAGCCTCTGGCCCTCCGGAGATTTGTTGGAGCCCACACTGGTCCGACTGCTCTTAGCATGAGGGCGACTGTTTGACCTCTCGCGTTAGCTGTGGGATGAGGGCTCCCTCCACTGCTTGCTGTTTCACGTCTGTGATGCAGTGGCGGCAGCAAAGGAAAGGCCAGCCTTGCTTTGTGCAAGGCCTTTTATAGGCCATGAGCTATTGCAAGACCTTCATTCATTCGTATAAGTTCATCTTTAATATATTCATTTATGTAAACTTATGTAAATTTATTCAAATTTTAAATGTAAATTAATTGTGTGTCCCCCGGCCCCTGACACAGTGTTAGAGAGACAGTGTGGCCCTCCTACCAAAAACTGTGGACACGCCTGTGCTAGAGGGATCTAGTGTTTCCAAAATGCTCTGCTTGTATGTTTATAAAAAAATAAAAAAATAAAAATTACAAAGGTGCCAGAAGTTCTTTCATCTAAAGGAAGCTAAACTCCATTGTATGACTGCTGGAATGTCTCACTGCTCAGGAAAGCGTAGAATTCTTGATAATATATCCCTTTGACCTTTCCTTGTTACTGAAAGACTTGACTTCTGTCCTGAAGTTTCCTCCTTTATGTACAGAAGCAGCTAGTGATATACTTCATAACTTTCCCCTTACATCAGTTTCTACATTTTTAGCCTGCCTTGGTGATATCCAATACTGCAAATCCAGAGAGATGCCACAGCTATAATCATCTTGCACTATGCTATACCGTTAACCAGTTGTTGCCCTTTGTGTCATCCTATTTCACCTCCACATTTTTCCAGCCACTTGTACTGTTGACCTTGCCTCTCACCCTAATACTCTTCACTACCCCCACTCCTGTCATTCCTGAGCTTTTAAAACCAGCCATGTGTCATCTGTGAACACCAGGTATTCATTGATCTTCCTGAGAACATTGGCCTGTCTCTCTAAATCTGCTATCTGATCCCTTCTAACTGTCAGCTTTCAGTCCGAAAAGGTATATTCTTACTTCCTCAGATCTAAGTGAAAACTGCCATGCCCAACAACTTGCTTCCCATAGAATTTTTTACCTTTTACCTTATCTCAAGAAAACTGACTGAAGACACTGTTGTCACCTTCTTCATTAAAAAAAAGAAAGGAAGAAAGAAAATTGGAAGCAGGAGGGATAGAGAACAGATGACCAGTCTGTTTACAAGGAAATAGTGAGAGAGGCTGGTAATCTGTCCAGCAAGACCTTTTATTTTCATTGCTCATTCCTGGAACAATTCAGAGCCAACAGGACACTGGCCAAGAAACACTTCCAAGAGACACCCTACCATTCTGTTACAGCTAATGATGGCACAGAGGGCATTGGTTGATTGGTTGTTGTTTTTAAGAGATCTATTAAAAAGATCTATTATCTTGCATATGACATACTAAATGTGATCATAGTGACAGATATTTTTCTGTATAGTTAAGGCAGAGGTTCTCAAACCGGGGTGTCACAACGGCCCAACCTGAGGACTTCTGCTTTTGCACCTTTTAGAGGCAGGGAAGGAGGAATGCAGTAAACCGATCCCCAAGATCATGCCGCCGTTGGGGGTGTCAGTGCTGTCTTAAGAAGTTACAGCAGGCTCCCAGGGGTGCAGGAAACTCCACAGAAGCCCCCACAGTGCTCCCCAAAGCACAGAGACTGTAAAAATAACAATCGCAACCCACTTCCAGTTTTTGCAATCTCTGCAATTGCAATCTCTGTGCTTTGGGGAGCCCTGTGGAGGCTTCCACGGGGCTCCCCACAACCTTGGGAGCCTGCTGCCGCCTCTTGTAAGTAAAAGACAGCCCCTAACAACCCCAACAGCAGCACGATCCTGGGGATTTCATTGCTACATTACCCCGTCCCCCACAAGAACTTACCTCGAGAGTTTTACTCCTGAGAAGTTTTGAGAACCTCTGAGTTTGGGTATTGAAAAGACAAGCAGTCATTTTAATTGGTACATGGACAGGACAGATTTATAGGACTGTGAAGTATAGATCAATAATGTTGACCAAGAAATGCTGAGGATAATATGCTTAAAATAGAAATTTTAGGAAATGGAATGATTTGATTAAAATAAGCAGTATTGGACCCTATTTTTGTATTATATTGGAATGGTATGAATAGTTGTATTGTCTGTTCTCCTTGGTTTGGATTGATTTTAGTGTTGGCCATGTGGAACTTGTAAAGATGGGGGCATTTCAGCAATGATGGTTAGCTGGTAGATTTGTCTGATCACTTCTGAAATTCAGCAGTGCGATTCCTTTCATTGAGGTGGCAGTGTCTCCAGTTCTGAAAAGAAATTCTTCTTTTTGCAAAATAAAACCAAAATTTGAAATTGCTTTCCTCAAAGGAGTTGAACAATCATGTAGATTCACAAATTAATACTTAGAATTTTCTCATATGGTAGAATCTGTGATTCAGGCTATTTCTTGAAATAAATATCTAGCTATTATCTATTCATATGCTTATTCAGGAATAACCTGCCTTCAGTATGTCTGTTCTGAAATTGGCCAACAAAATTACAACTAAACACTAAAATCAGAGAATTAATACAGCGGTGAAAACAACGAAATAGCAAATATCAGTCATATAAAGAATGCCAGGATTTTCTAAGACCAGTGAGGATGGGATGAAAACAGAGTGGCAGATATGTTTGCTCATTGAATTTAACTTTCTTTCCTTTGGGGAAAGAATTTGTAGAACCATGTATTGGTAGAACCTCATTTGTAGAACCATGATGATAAAACATGAAAAGATGGGTAGGTGAGAGAGAGAGAGAGAGGGAGAGAGAGAGAAAAAGAGATTTGTAATTTGTTGGGCATTTTGTCAGTTATTCATTTTGTCAGTCATGTGCATATTCTCTCATCTGATCAGCTGAAGGCACAATTAGAAATGGGAGAAGCCTTTCTTTCAAATGACACAAATGTATTTTCATATAATATTTATGTAATTTCATCCATAAAAGAGCTTTTCACTTAACTGACCTGGGGGGGAATCCTAATCAACTTTCCAGCACTGAGGTAAGGGCAATACCACTCCAAGATAAGGGAACAAACATTGCTTTACCTTGGGGAGGCATCCATGACTGCCACCCAACTGCAGGATGCAACACATGCCCCACTGGCACAGCTATGCCAGTGCTAGAAAGCTGGGTAGGATTGCACTCCTAGTTTTCAAAGCTGTTTGAGCTGTACTGCATAACATAAGGAACTGACTTCTTCCATATGGACATACCCACAAGTTGTACTCATCCTCAAGTGTCCTTCTCTGCATGTTCCACTACAGATGGTCTTTGCTGTAGTGTCACCCAAACTTTCCTAGGCATGTTTATCTGGTACATTGATTGCTATATTTTGAATATCAAGCAATATTTGTGCTATTTTTATGAGCTTTTAGTGGTATTTAAGATTATTTTTTTATTTTGCTTTTTAATTTTGCTGCGCATTTGCTCAATTTTTGTAGTTTTTAATGGTGCATTTTTATTTTATGTCATTTTATTTCATTTTTATATGCATTTGTTTTGTAAGCTGCCTTGAAGGCACTTGTAAAAAGTTACGGTATTAATCCTGTCAGTCAGTCAATAAGGATTACTCATTTTATCAGTCTGAAACATCTAATCAGGTCTCCTTTAGATGTCTTTTTGTATGGAACTTGGTGTTAGGGTGCAAATGGATTTTTCAAACACGTTTGCCTCCTAGTAGAGTTGCAAGGCCTGCTTGGCAGAGAAAATTGGTGGTGGAGAGGGTTAACTATTCTCTTGTCTGCTGATTATATCTCACACCACCTTTTTCTGGACCACTCCCCGGCCCCCAAAAAATCTGGGCTTTTTTCTAGTCTCTGAGCTAGTGGGGAGGGAACATCCCCAGAGGAGGATTTGCAGGAAGGAATTGTTTACGGGAGGAAGGACTGAACAAGAGTCCATACACATGGCTACTCTGCAGTAGCATTATGAATCTGGTGTAGAGCTGGAAGCACCATGTCTGAAATGTACTTCCATCCTTTCTCAATATATTCCAGTTGTTTGGACAGAATGCTAAACCAAGTGTAGAGTTTTATCTTTGACTGATTTTTCATTTTTGTAAAGTTTTAGTTAAGCACAAAGCAAAACAAAAATGTTTGCTCAGCTGTCAGCAAATGTGGTGACATTTTAATCTGGTGTGCAGATGCAGAAATCATTTCTTGGAATCCAAAATAAGTCACTTGACTGCATACCAAGGCATTACTTTCAGAATCAGGCTTCTTTCTACAGGCTAATTCATTGTACCCAATTTCAGTTGTATGTAAAAGTAAAACACATGAGAAAACTTAGGCAAGTGATGAAATAAAAGAAAATTGTATTTTAAGTGGAATGACTGAACATTTTCATTAAGAGAAGTTCTGCACATATTCATTCTTATAATTCACAGCACTTGTTCAACCAATATTTTCCAAACTAGATAAACAGCCCAATCCGGAGCGGCCTGGGGCGCCCAGCTTCGGCGGCTATAGGGCTACTCACTTTACCATCAACCGAAAGGTCGGCGGTAAAGTAAAGATGTAGGGCGCCGAGCCCTGCACGAATGGACAAGATCCAGTGAGACTGGAGAGCAGTGGAGGCACCGGCCGGTGCTGGGCTAGCATGGGCTGTAGCCCGGCAGTGAAGTACACAAACGTGCCTTATGGCACGTTTGCGACAGTGTGCGGTGGCATGAAGTCAGGACTGGGCTCTAAGAGGTTTCAGTTGGAAAGAATAAAAGAAAAATGAATCATATTTTTTTTCTTTCCAATTGGTTCTCAAAAATACCTCCTATATTTTTCCTTTTCTGAAGAATACTTTTTGGCAGATACACTTCCTTCAGATAGAAATGTCTCTGATCAAAATTATTATATATACTGCTTTTTAAAATGTAACTTTTAAATCCCTGCATTCTCTGTCTGTGTTTCTCTTGATCCTGCAGTCTGTTTCCATGTGTTGGGAGGATTAGAACATTGACTGTGACGTTTGGATTTTTAAAACGGAAATGTGACGTTTTAGCAAAGCCTCAGGTGAATTGTATGACCAAGTTTATTTTGTGTGGTATGTTGGTAACTATGCAACAAAGCTTGCCAAGCCCTCTTGATACAGTTTGTGTCACTGCTGAGTGCCTGTTGTGACATTTACTCTTCACTCAAAATAGTCTTCCTGTAGTACTAATCCTGTGTAGTTAGCGCAGCCTTTTCTCCTGCACATAGTAAGGTTAAAGAGGCTACATTTTTCTACTCAAGTATGGTCAGGATTTTTTTTTCCCCCTCTCTTCTCTTTAAAATCACAAAAAAAGTTGTTTGTGTTAGGCAGCACATTGATTTGGGTCCAAAGAAAGATGAGTGGAAGCAAATTAGCCACTAGCAATATTCCACAAATTTATAAAAGTTTAGGCAGTATGACAATAGGGTCAATTGTGCTGCTGTTCTCATCTGCTTGTGCAAGAGGTTACTCAAGCAGTTGCACAAGTAGAATAGATTCTGAATTGATATGGTCTTTTCTCACACAACACTCTAATAAAGGGGTGCCCAAATCCCGGCCCTGGGGCCACTTGCAGCCCTCAAGGACTCCCAATCCGGCCCTCTGAGAGTCCGCAATCTCCAATAAATTATAAATTTATAAATTTGTGAAACATCGCTAGTGGCTATTTGTGGAACAACCAGGGGTGGAACAACATCAAACACTGAATAATTCGTTAACCATGGTCATGTCTATGGCTGCATTCTACCATACAGCTGGGCAAATCTGCATTCTACCACACATCTATGATACTGGGCATTTTTATTTTTTCCCATAAATGGGGTGTGTGTGTGTGAGAGAGAGAGTGAGAGAGAGTGAGAATGAGGGGAGGAGGGACTGGAATTACTGCAGTTGTTGTCTAGTTATAACTATGGAGTGAAGACCTTTTTTCTACCCATCACTCCATCCCTTGTTTTACGGCTTGATCCCTATTTCCTGGTTCTCTGTTTAGGGAAGTAGATGGTTGCCCTGTTCTGTGTTCTTCATTTTAAAAAGAAGGTTTTCTTGTTTGTATAACTAGTAAACTAAAGAGAGTGGCAAATTCTCCCATGTTCCCACCATATCGGAGAAGCAAAAACTCATTCAAGCATCTGTAACATGGCATTTGCTAAAAAATGAAGTGAAAATTGGAAAGTTTCCCATGAAGGTGCATTTCCATACCTCCTTTGCAGTGATCCTGGTTATAAACTTTAATGAGTGTATACAGTCAGAGGAATGCAAGAGCTACATACAATTCACTGGCTCAGGAACCAGGCATCTTTTCAGTGCCTTCAGTATTGGGGAATTCATCCTCTTGCCAGGAATTTCCCTGGATGTCACATTAAAGAAGTTGAACTTTGTTTCTATAGTTGCCAGTCATATGTGACTCAATAGGAAGTCTGTTCCAAAAGCCAAACCCTTGTTTCTTTGTGTTAGTGGGATGTGTAAACTCCTAATTAATGGTTCAAAACTATAAACATAGATCTATAGTGACTGACATGTATTTAATATATGAGGATGTGTGTGTGTAGTTAAAAAGGTGTGAAATGTACACATGCATTGAAGATTGATTTGCATGTACTCTTACAATGTTGTCATCCAGAATATTTTTGTTCACGTTATGCTTTCTGATGCTTATAAATACAGATATGAATTGTTTGTTTTCTAGAGCAGTGGTTCTCAAACTGGTGGGTCCCTTTAAGGGGCAGGGAAAGGAAGGGAGGCAGTGATGCAGTCCCCAGGATCCTGGGGTCACTAAGGGGGATGGAGGGTGCTTTGCACTTACTTTTTACAATGTAGGGCTGCAGCAGGCTGCAGGAGGTGCAGGGAGCCCTGCGTAGCCGTCCGCAGTGCTCCCCAGTGTTTGAAACCTGCAATAGAAGCAGGCGCAAAGCACTTCCGAATGTGACCTTGGCTTCGCCATCAACTGTTGCTGAGTAGCTAATTTTGATTTAAGTTCTTTGAGCTTCAGTTTACGAATTTCACTTTTGGGAAGAAAGTCAGCATCAAACTTATTGCTATGCAGAGCCTTATAATGACGTTCCAGATTACCCTTTTTGGGCAAGGATCCTGGCGCATTACAAATCAGACAACACTTGTCTTTCACCATGTTGAAGAAGTAGTCCATTTCCCATTCATCATGAAAGTTTTGCTCTTCTTTGGAACACTCATCATCGTTATACTGGGGTGACTGGATGTAAGAAGGCCAAATCTTAAGTTAGTATAAACACTGGCTGAATCTGGTCCAAAACGGTCACTGTCCCAAAGTATTAAAGATCAACCGGAACTGAAGACCTCTGGATGATGTGCAATACAAGGACTGGAGATGCCAAAACCACACATGCAGTTCTAAAAGTAAAAATAAGAATTCATCATACTGGCACCAATAACCAAATACCACCAAACAATCATCAAAAAAACTCAAACACCTGTCCAGCAAACCAGATAAAATCAAATACCGCCAAACAAGTTCAAATATCACCACATGCGATTTAATAAATTCTGCACACAGTGTAGAATCAATGCAAAGGCAAGGCGAAATAAAATTGCAGTGTAGAATCAACGCAAAGCCTAGGCAAAATAAAATGGTTTGAACCAATTTGAAGGCAAGGCATAGGCAAGTTAGAACAAAATTGGAAAAGCCCGCCAAAATCACCAAATTCTTGACACTTTGTTGTGTCTGCCCAAAAACATTTAATGAAAGCGAAATATAAAGTGACCAACGACCAGCACACGACACAGCTAATACGGTAAGTGTATTCAGTTACAGCCCGGGCGAATGGATAAGGGGTGTTGGGGCGGGGGGCAGGAATCGGTGATTCTGAGAGGCAGGAGACCAGGTATGATGCCGGGCCTGTGGCGTCTCGTCGCGGGGCGCGGGCGGCAGCCCCCTAGGGTGCCCACAAACTATTGGCACGAAAACAACAAGAGCCCCCAATGCACCCGCAAGCATGATTCCCGCAGGCAGGGGAAAAAGACAGGCAAAGGATCAGCAGCGGCGGCAAGTCCTCGGCAGACGACCTGCCGGCACAAGCTCTCTCCTAGCGACGGGACGAGCTGCTGGAGAGATGGAGCCAAGTGGGGCTGGCGATCTACCTCTGACCCCTCCGCGGTCTACAGGTAGATCGTGATTTACCTGTTGGACATGCCTGACATAGGGGATTGCCAGATACTGTCGCTTGTAAAGGTTGAAAAAAAAATCAATGCACAAGCCTATGCAGCATTTGGGGTCTGACCCACTCTCTGAGACCCAGACCTAGGAGCAGCTCTCACTCCCCTATTGCACTCAAGCATCACTCAACCCTTGAATGTGAGAGGGTTCTCCAGTGTTCCTTTAATGCTTCTTCCATTTCTTTTGAGGGTAAACTGATTGAAAAGGAGCTGAGTAAGACTGGTAATGAAAACAGGTTGCTTCTCATTGATATTTTCTTCAAGTTATGACCCAAGGATTTTAGGGTTCTAGAACTGTCTAAGGTCAGCAAGAAGAAGCAGCATTCTCCTCAGGCTGGCTCCAAAGGCACCAAGGCCATCTTTTCTCAAGATAATTCTAAGACTTTACTTATTCCTCTTCCAGAACTTTTCAATGAGGTTGTTGAGAATGGGCAAGACTTGCTCATAATATTTACACTCACAGATTTGCTAATAAATCTTATTCCTTGGCCCTTAATGTTTTTGAAAAGTTTAAATCCACTCATGGATGCCCTAGTGGCAGCATTAGCACAACTTCTGCTAATTTATTCCTTCAAATTCTGATGGTTGACCTAGGGATCCTAGCAATAGAGGGTTGAGTTGACTTTAAGAAAAATGTTTAGGCCTAATTAGTGGCACTATGTGCTTCCACCAGAGATCTCTGAGCACCAGAGATTTACCTGTGGGCCAGTAACCTAGATTTCCCTAAGGCCTGCTTTCCAAAAGAAACTAAGGATGAATTACACAAGAATACTTTGGCTGCAGCCTTTCTGGCACTTTCTTCTCTATATTCTCTTCCATTGGGCCCTAGTGGCCAGTGTTTCTGCAAGTGGAAATACCTGGCTTCCTGACTGGGAGTTCAACACAGGCTCTCACAGTGGCCTACCTAGACCAATGGTTCTCAAACATTTTAGCACCAGGGCCCACTTTTTAGAATGATAATCTGTCAAGACCTAACAACAGAAGTGATGTCATTAACCTGGAAGTGATGGAAGTGACATCATCAGTTTCGACTTCAAACCTAAGCTGAGAGGTCCACTTACACAGTGCACTCATGCTGTTCTTTTGCATAGCTTAGAAGTCAGACATTCCAGCTCAGAAAGCAGAATGTAAACTTGGATTCTTCTCCAGCCACACAACCCTTCCCCCTTTCCGGCATCCCCTCCTATTCAGGACAAAGCACCATGCCTCTCTCCCACTGGGAACCCACCCTGCCCAGCAGCTCTGTACCCTGTATTTTAAGCTCTGTATTTTCAATGGCAGCTGAGCTAGGTGCTAGGCGACCCACTGGAATTGGCTTGCAACCCACCTAGTAGGTCCCAACCCACAGTTTGAGAAACAGTGCCCTAGACACTCTCCCATTCTTGAGTACTAAATTGTTTGGGGAATTCCTTGGGCTAGTATGGGTCAATAGTAAAGACCAGAAAAAATGCTTTTCCACCTTAAGCCATCTCTGCCGAATGTTTCATATGCAGCAGGGATCAAATGTGTACACCTGTGGGCTGGGTAGAAATGGGTTGAAGATGAAAGACAAACCTGTCCTTAAGTCTTGCACTTTTTGTGACTCAAAGAATCATAGTTGATGTAGACCCTGTAGAACCTATCAGCCTGAATGGCAACTACCAAGCCTTCAGCTACACCCCAACCCACCTTTAATAAGAGATCCTTCAGAAGGAAGGTTACAACCTTGTTACACATGACTCAAATTCAGCTCTCATGCCAGCCCAAATAGGGGTCCTTCTCTTTGCTTCAACTTAGGGGAAGTTGACAACTGATCTCTGGGTCCTGGAGATCACATCCAAGGGCTATGCCCTGGAGTTTACCACGGGGACTGGTTCATAGTTTTTCTCCAAAGATTTTCTCAGCTGCCAAGAACAAGGTAATTCTCTCAGCGATTTGTCATCTGCTTGCCTCAAGGGCAATAAAGCATGTTCCAGGAAACCTTGATGTATTTTTAAATGGTTCAGAATTTTATATTCTGGTTCAATATCTAAACTACTGACCATCTTTCTTCTTTATTTTCTTTGGAGAGGGGAACTAGTCAAAGATGTCCTCTTTTGCCTCTTATTTTTATTTTTACTTGGAACCTCTGGTTTGTGCTATTAGACCAAATAAAAATATATGTGGATTTATATATAACTTTAATGAATTTAAAATTATTTTTATGCAGATATTTTACTATTTCTTTCTGAACTTCAAAGGCCTATTCCAGAATTCATGAAAGTGATAAATGTCTTTGGAGATTTATCTGGGTGTTCAATAAACTGGTTTAAATCTGAACTGATACCATCTGGGATGATAATGCACAGAGTGTATTTACTGTTTGGTAATTTGTATGGTGTCCTTGCGTCATTAAATATTTAGGAATTTTAATTCCTAAATTAAACACATTTAACACGAATGCCAGTTTTAAATTTAATAGATTGATGTATGACATACTTTTGGATTTGGCTAGTTGGGCCCCTTTAATATTTTGAAGTAAGTTTAATAGACTTACAGCCCAATCCTGAGCTGCCCACAGCGCCCAGGTCCGGCGGCTCCATGGTGGGCTCCTGCCGAATCTTACACCTCCCGCACTAATGCGGGAAGCTCCTCGGGAGAAGGGGATGTTCGTCCCCTTCCCCAAGTAAGGGAAGCAGCCCAGCAATGGGGCTACTCACTTTAGCGGCAACCTTCTGGTCGCCGCTAAAGTAAAGGCACTCATGTAGGGCCAGCAGCCCTACCCGAGCGCCTTGGATCCTGCGGAACTTGACTCTGTGGATCTTCCTCTCCCCCGCCCCCAACACGCCTCCCCCCCGCTCCCGGCCACGCCACCACCTCCCCGGAACGCCTCCCCCACACCCCTGGCCATGCCCCCACCTCCCATTCTTCAGCCTGGAGGTCCAGGAGACCGCCGAGCCACGGAACTCAGGTGCCCGCCACACGCCAGCCCAGCTCCGGCTGGCACTGGACTAGCTCCGGTGGGAGCCCGGCGGTAAGCCCCGCAAACATGTCTTACGGCATGTTTGCGACTGTGGTCCACGGCGCAGAGGCACACCGCAGACCACAGGATCAGGGTCTTAGGCTGCAATCCTAGCCTCACTTTCCTGGGAGTAAGTCCCATTGAACACAATAGGACTTACTTTTGAGTAGACTTGGTTAGGATTGTGCCCTTAAATGTTATACCTCATTTTACTTTGATCCATATTCACAAGCTAAATTAACACTGCGGGTTACTCCAGAAATGAAGGTTGGGAAGGAATTCTTTTTCTGGAAGACTTGGACCAGTAGAGTGGTTTTTCTCTGGACCAGGGGTGGGCAAACATTTTGGCAGGAGGGTCACATCATATCTCTGACACTGTGTTGGGGGCTGGGAAAAAAAGAATTAACATTTCAGATTTGACTCAATTTACATAAATGAATATATTGAAGATGGAACTTATGTGAAGGAATTTTTCCAAGCTTATTTATAATACGCATGAGAACTATAATACAGTACAGCCATGTAGAACCACATGAGAACTATGAACTGTTTGCCACACACCTCCTGCGCAGTGAAAATTTACAGACCAAGTCAGACCAGGCCAGAAACACATGGAAACAAAAGTTGTTCAGACACAATGGGGGGGGGGGTTATAATAATTCCCAGCGAAAGCAGAAAAAATTTGGAAACTATGAAAGGTCTTGCTCTAAGTCAACCTGCAACTCGTGTCTGGTGGCTGCGACCCACAATTGTGGTCCAGTGTGGGCTCCAAGAGTCTCTGATGGACCAGAGGCTCATTGAAGAGTGGGGCTCCCTGCGGGTTAGAATCCTGGATCCTGAGGGCTGCAAATGGCCCCTGGGCCAAGGTTTGCCCACCTGCTCTGGACCAATTAATTGGCAAAGATCAGGAGTTTTGTTTTTGAGGCTAAAGGCCAAATATGAACTCCCATTATTGATTGAATGGCAATATTTACAATTATGACGTTTGTTAGAGTTGGGCAGCCCTGTTCTACCTAACTCCCCCTGCACCAATGCAGCATTTACAATGGAGCACATAATTCCATGCTGTGAGGGAATTTCAGGCCCCCAAGGTCTCCTTCGGGAAAGGAAACATTTGTTCACTTGTCTAGGGTTAAATCCTTGCTGCCGCACTTGTTCTACTTGGATCTGCACCAGCTACTTTGCTGGCACAAGTCTGAGAGAAAAGGTGAATCGAGGAAAGGAAGGGGTGATAGGATAACGGTGGCGGGACTGCTGCTGATACCGCCTTCTTCTCGACCTCAGTCCAAATCCTCAGTATTGATGTCAGTGGTAGTGTCAACATAGAGTGAGCAGGCACATCTTGGCGCTTCAGTGCAGAGCTCCCAGCAACCTGGTACCGACACTGAGTATGAGCCTTCAATAAGTGTGCTTCGTGGCTGACTGCTGACACCATCCCTGGCCCTTGCTATTGAAAATAAAGACTTATTCTCACAACCTTTTAAGTCTATAGTGCTTACTGGAATGGGAGAAGGCCCTTTTCATTTGGGAAATCACTGAATGTAAGCAGTGTTACAAAGAAATTTATTTGCTCAGGGGAGGAGGCTTAGAAAGAGCTGTGATTTAGTACAAGCATCTCATTTAACACCTCAAATTGTCTTTGCATATGTGGGCTAGATTCCAACAGCATGAGGAAATAAATCTTTGGTGGATAATAATCTGAAGTGCAAAAGTCAGCAGCTGTAATTCAACACAATTGATAATCGCTGCTTTGTACAGTTTTCAAGCTAAATGATCAGGGAGAGTAATTAACTTTTTGACAGAGACAGCACTTCCCTCCAGAGGAAGAGTAAAGTCACTGGCAGGGTACAGTGAAGTGTGAGTTATGCTCTGCTCATTGTGTTTGGGGATTTTGCCTGGTGATCCTGAAAATTCATAAGTTTTATATAGATAAAAACAGTGAAACTCATATCACATTTTGCTCGGTCTCTTTATGTGATTGGTTGATTTATTTTCCTTCTGTCTCCCTAGGTGCTTTCCAGGAAAGTTAATTTTATTGAGTTGTAATAAAATATTTTGGATCTTCTTGGAATTGGGATGAAGATATGTAGTGTAAAAATGTTTACTTCCAATAATTTTATGTTGAGGAAATTGTCTTTATTTTTAGTAGAGTTGGACCTTTAGTTTAGTATAACTGGAGTTTCCATGGGACCCCTCCCCAAGCAGATGCCGAAACCAGCAGAAGCAAATTCATGGGTCCAGTTCATAGTACCTCAGGATAGTACATAGTGCCTTTCTGGCATCTCTGGAGGCCTTTCTGATGCCAGCAGAGGCCATGTACAGCCTCTGCAGGTCCCAGGAATGCTCCCAGACACGGCCAGAGGACTGCTCTGGTCATGTCTAGGAGCTCAGGTCCAGCCCTCCACCGTGGGTTTAGAACCTGTGGTGAGTGGAATCTATGGGTCCTGAATCTGTAGATTAAAAGGCTGGATTTTGCACATCATGCTGAATTTGCCATCTACAAGAGTTTGGTTTTACATTTTTCAGTATGCTGCCTTTACAGTGCAATCCTATACATGTTTACTCAGAAGTAAGTCCCACTGTGATCAGTGCAGCTTACTCTTACTCTCTGTGTGCATAGGATTACAGTCTTGCTCTGCTGACTTCTCTGTCTACAAAAATTGCACCTTCAGTGAATCATTCGACAGATGTTGTCTGACCAGAAATCAAGGTGTGCAGAATCTTATGTTTTCTGGAACACAAGCAAATTCAAAGCTACATTCTCAGTGCAAAAAACAGGATTCTTTGGCAATGTAACTTATTAACATTTTCAGCAGAATCTTTTGCCGTTTGACTGACTCTAGTACAGGAAGGAGCTATATCAGCATTCCAGTCCAATTCAGGATTTGACAGTGCCCAAGGGGATGGATGCATCAGTTTTAAGGAATCCCCCTCACACCCTACGAATCTTGGAAATCTTATCATATATAACATCATGTCTGCCTTTAAGAAGCAAGCAGTGTTCTCAGGTTCAACTTTCAGACCGCGGAAATTCTTGCTTTTTAGAGAGCCAGTATGACTTAAAATTCAGGTTGGCTGATGTTCCATGTCAGTCATCGGTATGAAATTGAATTAGCAATGTGTGATTAGCAGTGTGTAAATAGATGGTACTGAAAAGTGGTAGAAGGTAATATTCCCAAGACACTTGGATCCTCCGGAGGTATAAATTAGTGTAGCTTCATTTACTTTTCTTTTTATTGTCATTTTTTTCCTCCTTCACTGAGACATTGAGTAACATTCTTGGCATTATCAACAGTTTTCAGAGGTTTTACATTCCTTAGAAAGTAAGTTAGATTGAAACTTTTTTTTCTTTTCATTCTGGAGCAGGAAAAATGTCCCCAAGCAGAGCCTCTTTCTAGAAGAATGTGAAAGCTTCCTCATGTGCCCCAGGACTTCTGAGTGATCTCTTCCTGCTAGAATAGTTTCTCCCTCACCTTTCCCCAAAGCCATTGTAAAAATCTCAGAGGATATCTGGAGAGCAAATTCTTTGCATGCTGTTGTACCTGTGGTGCATGGCCAGCCCAGCAATGAGGTGACCTGATGCAGCTTGCTTCAGCAGGGGCTAGTGGATTTGTGATTGCCTTCACTCTGAGTCTACTACTGTCTCCCTCCAGGCCACTGCAGATGCACAGTCTCCCTCCAGGCCACTACACTGTCTCCCTCCAGGCCACTGCACATTGATCCGCTTCCTGCTCTTTTGAGCAGGGAACAGATCATTTGCTTTCTTACCATGCACAGTCACAGGAGGTTTGCAAACCTTGCTTGCTTAACTAAAGAGCTGAACGTACAGGCAACCAGCCTGCACACTAAAGGGCAACTAACAGGAAGCTGGAGTTCCTGTTTCCTATTAGTTTCTGTAGTATGCAGGCTTGTTGCACATTCTGCTCCTTAGTTAAGCAAGACTATTAAACAAGAAACACACTGCAAAGGCTTCTACAATAAAACACAAGAATGTAATGGGTGCGCAGGAGGCACTATTCATACAGGCGTCCCCCATATCTGCAGCTTCCATATCCGGGGGAGGCCAGAATAGAACCCACACAGATAAGGAGGCCTGCCCATAGAGCAAGAGCTCCTTGTGCAGGAGTATAGGAAACTGCAGATATCGCAGTTATGTGTGAACATGCCAGTAATGTGTGAACATGCAACTTGCATTCTTATGAAAGGTAAACACCAGATTTCTGGTATGTTCATTAAGAAAACTAACGACACGTATCTACACCAGAAGACATTTCACTTTTGTAGATATCCTACCCATGCATGAGAATAACACACCAGTATGACCCTCATATATAACATACATACTTTTAATGCATGGAAGTTATCTTCTGATTGAAAACATCACATTTGAATTCATCCCCTGTGCAAAGATTAAACCTGTATGAATTGTATTATGTTTTCCCCATTATATTCTTATAAAGAATTGACTTAAATAATCTTACAAGGAAGTGTGTACACTTGGGAGCCAGTGCAGATCTTTCAGCAAAGATTAAAGGAGCTCATTATGACAAATGCCTGTCACAGGTTGGAGTCCATATTCTGAATGAGTGGAAATTCCTGAATTGTCTTATAGGGCAACCCCATATGTCACGTCGCAATTATCAAGTATAGATTTTATCAGTGCTCAGAAAATTGTAACTAGGTGTTCTTTCAAAAGAAAAGAAAAGGAAAAAAAAAAGGAAAACACAGTTGGCACACTGGCTGAAATGGACAAAAGTGGCTTCATGCTACAGAACCTGCTTGGGCTTTCACTGATAAGACAGGATCTAAGAGGATGCCCAAACTGTGAAGCTGTTGTTTAAAGGAGAATGCAACTCTCATCCAACATAGGAATGCTGTTATGTTATGATCCAACCATCACTTTCTTCTATTCTTGACTTGAGCAGAACCTTTCTTTAGTGCCCATGATTCACGTTGTAAGGAAATGGTTCTGTACATAATGTGTGTGTGAACATTACAGAAAGCACACTTTACAAACAACTAAGGCTGTGGTTTTCAAACTCTCCGGAAGTTTGGAAACCACAGTAAGTCCTTACAGGGGAGGGCAGGGAGACAGCTGGGGCAGGGGGAAGGCAGAAGGCAGTGGCCTGGAGGGAGACAGTAGCAGACTCAGAGTGAAGGCAATCACAAATCCACTAGCCCCTGCTGAAGCAAGCTGCATCAGGTCACCTCATTGCTGGGCTGGTCATGCACCACAGGTACAACAGCATGCAAAGAATTTGCTCTCCCCGGGCTTCTAAAAGTGAAAGTGGAACGATCACGCTCCACTTCTGGTTTTGAAGAGGTGGAACACAGTTGATCCACTTTCACTTTTGTAAGGCTGGGGAGCCCTGCACATGCTTATGCAGGGCTCACTGCACCCTGGGAAGGCTGTTGCAGGGACTGGTGAGTACATCCCAGTCCCTGCAGCCCCCTAAGCAACGCAATCCTGGGGATCACGTCACTACCTTCCCTCCTGCCCCTACCCTTTAAGGCAGGATGTGTCTTAAGGTGTGTGTGTCCTAAACCCTTAAGGTGGGGTGTTGCAATGCCTCAGTTTGAATACCACTGAAGTAAGGAGACATTAAAATACGATAACTTTTGGAATATAACTGCATTGACCAATCAATTACAGTCATACGTAGGAATGAAAGCCACAGAGGTCATCAAAATAGAACTGTGTTTCATTCATAATGTAGTGAATTTCACACATCTACTCCTTTCTAAAGTTTACAGAAGATCTTTTGAACTCTTTATTGGCTCTTGCAGGCAACAGCTGTCTGTCAGGTCTGTCCCCTCCCCACAGGTCCTCTGCACCTCTTTGGAGTTCTGCTGTTCTTAACCAGTTAATATCCTAAATACACAGTAAGCTCAGGTTTCCAGAACTGAGACTCATCAAGACAAAATCAGCTGGAGACATTTATGTGATTCTCTGCTGCTTGAAGGATATCAGTTTTAATAGACTTCTTTGTAAAGCTCCTTAAGGGACAGAAGGAATGAGAGTTAATATTTAAAGATAGAAATATGCCACTTACCACTGTAACAACATAGCACTAAATTAGGCAGCCTGTCCTTTTAGTGAATTAAATATTCACCATTTGTAAAGCACAAGGCTACCATGTACCAAAGAGAAGCGTTTTTGCCTCCAAGTCATTCTCCTCTGAGTATTCCTCCTGCATTTCAGTGGGTTCACGATGTCTGTAATTTATCTCCTTTCTGTCTTTCATAGGAATTTTAAATATGATTCAGTATCTCTCCTAATGCAGTCTCTAACCTTGGCATGTCAAATGAATGACTTGAAGCCTAAAAATGTCCAAGTTGTTCATTCTGTGAGAACATTTGCCTGGAGATTAGTACAAAGATTGCTAGGTAGAAGCCTGTGGCTTGCTCTTCCGGTTATGTAAGTGAGTAGGAATAGGACCTGCAAAGGGCATACTTAACCGACACTGTTTAGGTGTCTGGGGTGCCTTATCACATGTACGTATGATAGACCTTACTTCTAGAGATCAAGACTTGATATGGGATCCAACCAATTTTAAGTGAAACCAGCCAATTTAATATATCAGTATAAAACTGATATTAGTAACAGAGATTGTGTTAAGAGTACTATGAATGGACTAAGAATAGGACTGATTGATGTGTCTGTTTTTGCCCCTGCAAGCATGATGCAAATCCTAATGGATCCAAGTCCTGTGTATAGCTTCAGGTACAGAAAGCTTCAGGTACAGAAAGGTACAGAAAGGCACAGAAAGTAAAGAAAGCTTCAGGGGACAGTGATTTGCAAAGGAAGTGTTAAGCCCTCACTTCCCAATGACTTCCTCCCAAGGATGCTTTGTAACAGAGATGCTACAGGTGAACGTAGTATAATGCAGCAATTTTCAAACGCTATGCAGTGGCACATTGGTGTTCCACAAATGGTCCACAGATGTGCCATGGGAGTTTGAGGGAGCAGTGGCGTACCTAGAGGGGTGTGAGTGGGGCAAACCTTAGGCACAGTTCCCGGCCGCATCTCAGGCCACCCCCTCTCCTTCTTTTTAACAAAAGGGGAGGAAAGAAGGGGAGGGGCGGTCCTCAGGGTGATGGGAAGTGGCACGCTCCTCTTCTGATGTCAGAGGAGATGCACGCTGCTTCTCTGGCTCCATCAAAGTGCTTTGGGGCCACTTTTGGCACCGCCTATCTCCTGGAAGTGGCGTTCACTTGTCCTGGGCACCACTTCCAGTGGCCCCAAAATGCTCTGACAGAGCCATTTGCACCCTCAGAAATGGCACAAAAGGCTCCATCGGAGCTTGGGCTGCCCGTTTTCTGTAAAGGGGGAATGGAGGAAGCTGCCCCACGGAAGTAATTGCAGTGACGATGACAGGCAGGGCAGTAAAGGCAGAGGTGGCCACAGGCACCAGAAAGCCCAGTATCGCCTCTGTAGGGGAGGGCCATTTATTAGTAAGGCCATTGTGGGATCTGAGCCATGCACCAGCAGCATGGTGTGCCTTGTCAATTGTCAAAAAACTGATGGTGAACCTTGACAATTTTAGTGCCTTGTCAGTGTGCCATAAGGTGAAAAAGGTTGAAAATAGTTGATATAATGCTGTGGTTCTTAAACTGAGGCATCATTAGGCCCCAGCCAGAGAGCCTTCGCCTCTGCCCCCTTAAAGGGCGGGGAGTGAGGAAGACAGCACTGTGATCCACTAGATTGTGCCACTTTGGAGGGGAGCAGGGGCTTGCTGCCACTTACCAGAACCTGCAGAAGCTTCCTAAGGGTGTGGAGAGGCCCCGCGCCAGAATCTGCAGGGCTCCCCATCATGCTGAGTCAGTAAAAATTGTGATCACGACCACTTCTGGTTTTGCAAATGCGAAACTGGAAGTGGTTGTGATTGCGATTTTGAGGATCTCTGCAGCATGGGGAGCCCTGCAGAGGCTAGCGTGGGGGCTCCCCACACTCCTGGGAGGCTGCTGCAGGCTCTGGTAAGTGGCAGCAAGACACTGTGTCCCTCCAAAGTGGCGTGATCCAGTGGATCACATCGCTGCCTTCGCCCTGTCCACATATACACTTACTGCAGCTCAAACTCTCCCTGAGAGTTTGAGAACTACTGGTGTAATGTGTAGTTACCCTTTATAAGATCATTCTTGAATGTGTGCTTGCATATTTGGTTTCCAATGTGGATTAAATGAATTGTGAATTCCTAAGGTCCTTATCAAACAGGCAGCCCAATCCTGAGTGGTGCTGCTGCATCAGGGCCATATGGCCTTTCCTACTTCCAATGCAGCTTAGAAGAAGGATGGAAATTGCCTCAGGGTAAGGGGATTTTATTCCCTTACGTTCCCACCTGCCATATGGGGCTATTGGGATCACCGCCAGTTATTTAGCTGGCAGAAGGACAAGCAGCCCCATGTAAGACCACCTGGCCTGGAATGGGGGTTAGGATATGGCAGAGGAGACCTCCGCCAATCCTGTCCCCATCCCAGGCTTGATCCTATCCCTATTCCGCACTTTCCTGCCCAGAAATGTCCCTCCCTGCCACCCTGCCCATGCCTGACTGTGACTTGAGGAAAGACTTCTTGGGGTCAAGAATGATAGATCAATAACAATGTTAATTCAATGTGTGACAGTGGTGAAGAGGCATGTTCCATGTTAGGTATTATTAGGAAAGGGATTGACAATAAAATGGATAGTATCCTAATGCCCGTGTATGAATCTGTAGTGCAGCCACATCTGCATTGTAGACATTTTTTTTTCCTCCCTCTCTCATGTTACTAGAACTCAAAGTTGTTCAATGAAATGTATTGACAATGGATTTGTGGCTAACTAAAGAAAATCCTCCTTCACACAGTGTGTAGTTAACTTACAGAATTTGCTGATGCAATATGTTGTAATGGCAACTGGTTTATGTGGTTTTAAAGGGAAATTGGGCAAATCCATGAAAGAGAGGTCTAGTGATTGCTACTACAGCCTCAACAACTAGATCTTTGAACAGTATACCTGAGGCAATATACCTGAAATGCCTCTGAATGACATTTGCTGAGGAACAAGCAACAGAGGAAGGTTTTTCATCCTTTTTATGGGCTCCTGGAGGGATCTGGTTAGCTGTGGTTAGAAAAAGGATTCTAGACATTTTGCCTGTTCTATCAGGGCTTCTCTACTTACTCCATTACAATTACAAATGAAATGCATGGCAAGATCACAGTCAATATGATACAGAGCAAGACCAGGCCTCATGTATTTGAAGAAGGATTAGAAACTGCATGCTAGAAACCATTTTTAAAGTGGCATACAGCAGAAATAATCTCTGCAGGGTTTTTGGCTGTTCCTTAATTTTTAAACAATTTTTCCTTTCCTGCTTGGAGGTACTGTACTTAACTCAGAATTTGTCTGAGCTATTCTCAGAATAGATGGCTACCTTTGTATACTCCAAAATTGTACACATGCATATGTAGGTGTTTAGTTTATAAACAACCATTGCCATCTTTATAAAACGCAAAGGCAGATGTTTTTGCACCAAGGCCTTCTAATGATATGGTATTTTGCTTTGCTATAAGAATCTGAGCTGTTTACGTCTAACCATTCCAGGAGGGAGAGGGCAGGGGAGCACTTGTTTATGTTATAGTACTTACATATCGAATACCATAGACTTGTACTAGAAGAACAATTAAACAAACTCATTTCTAATGGTCAGTATGATGCAGTGAATTGCCATTGAATGCAGGAGCCCCACCAAGTGGCTGTTCAGTCATTAGGCTCAAATTGAAGCATGCAATTGGAGAATAATGTCTCACAACTTTTGCTAGGCTGTACCATTTCAGACTAGGTAGGTATACCTACAGGTAGGGGTTCACATGGTATAATGTTTTCTTATTAAAAAGAAAGAAATATCCCTGTATATGATGAAATTAACATGTTCTGAGAAAGGGTCTAGTCTCACCTTCTTGATATAGGAATCATCTTTATAAAGTAGTGTTTGAATATTGTGCACCCTACTTGGAGTCTAGATAGAGAAGTACTGGGCAAATTATACTACATCTATCTTCTGGCCGTGTGTTTCAGTTCTGACGGGAACCTGCAAGCCACTTTCTTAACTAAATCCTAGATCAGGGGTGTCCAAAGTTTTTGGCAGGAGGGCCACATCGTCTCTCTGACACTGTGTCAGGGGCTGAGGGGGAAAAAGAATTAATTCACAAAATTTGAACAAATTTACATAAATCTACATAAATGAATATATTAAAGATGAACTTATATGAATGAATGAAGGTCTTGCAAAAGCTCAAGGCCTATAAAAGGCCCTTCACAAAAGGCCTTTGCTGCTGCTAGTGCATCACAGACATGAAACAACAAGCAATGGAGGGAGTCCTCATCCCACAGCTCATGCGAGAGGTCAAACAGTCGTCCTCACGCTGAGAGCAGTTGCGTCGGGCCAGTGTGGGCTCCAACAAATCTCTGGAGGGCCTGAGGCTCATTGGAGACTAGGGGCTCCCTGAGGGCTGCATTGAGAGGCCTCGGGGGCCTCAAGTGACCCCAGGGCTGGGGTTTGGGCACCCCTGCCCTAGATGATAATGACTCATCTCAGTACTATATGGTCTCTTACCTGATGTTTCTGTTCAAAGAGGAAAAACAAACAGACTGAAGTTTACTAGATGATTTCTACTCACTGATAGAAGACTGCTTCTCCAGAAATATTTATTTTATATAATATTGATAAATGTATGCAACAAACTGCGTGCCTATCTCTGGATATTATATACACATCTGTGTGTGTGTGTATCTAAATGCATGTATATATTCTACACAGAACTCTAAAGTGTACATTAATCAAGATAAGATGTGTTTGTCAGTGCTTTCATCTCAGTGGGAGACAGTTATTACTGGAGTCAGAGTCTCGAGGACCAGCTGAGGATAGGAAACTGGATTCTGATTTGCAGAGTGCATGACGAATATCTTTTTCACTATCCTCCATCTTCCAGGATACATATACAAATAATATATGTGGCCCTGAATGATGTAATGCATGTAGCAGATTGCAAAAACCCTATCCTTGTGAAGTCAGCCTTTTAAACGAAACTAACATTTTTTTAAGTCTGCTATTTTAGAATGTCACTTTCTCATGGAAGGATTATTTTAAAAATAGAACACGGAGGATGAGACAGAGAAATAAACCTGTTTCTGCCCCATCCCATTTTTAAGTGCAGTTACCATCCAATAAAAGCCAAGGGATTCTGCCAATGACTTTGTCTGTCATTTGATCAGGAATCCAACGGTAGATTCACATTACTGAGTCTTGCTTCTGCCCTGCTTGCACCATAGAGAGGAGTTGGGTAACCATGGGCTGGTTCACAAACATTCATATTCAGCACTTGTGAACTTGCGTAAGTGAAAGAGCCAACACAGATCATATGCTAGAGAGATGTTCATGTCATCCAATGGCATAACATTTTAGTCATTTTTGGTGGAGTCAGTTTACATGTTCAATTGACAGTCATCACATGCCATGTAATCAAGTGAAATGCATACATGCATGAACCTGTGTGCAGTGGCGTAGCTAGGTCATTTGACACTGGAGATCACAAATTTTTGTCACCCCATAGGACATAATTAATTCTTCAGATGATGTCATGGCTGGAAGTGACATCATCAAGCAAATTAAAATAAATAATTATTATAATTATGTAATTATAAATAATTAAATAAAATAAATGCAAATAATTAAAAAAGGGAAAGCCAGCCCTGATCCAAGTGAATTTTCTCTGTAGCTTTGCTGTAATAACACCCACCCCCATACTCAGTGGGGGTGTGGGGGGTGTTATTACACCCTACCCAGTGCCCAGTTCAATTTCTTATACATTTCAAGCATATCACTATCAGGACCCACCTGTCTTTACAAGTCTAAAATAGAAAAAATTCACCTTACCAGATGTAGCCTCTGTTTTATTCTTTTGGGGGGGGGGGCCTGCCTTCTGGAGCATTTGTTGAGCTTCGGTTCCATCAGATTGGGACCATTCTTGTGGCCTCACAATCCCCTTTCCCCATTTGCCTACTCGTGGGTAAATGCTTAGTTTTGCTTTCCATAGAGCTCAATACATTCATCAGCTTGGAGGGAAGGATTTCCTTCTTGAGTGTTTTTTGGGGGCTGTGTTTATTGGTTCGGGACCATTCTGGTGCTGTTGGATTCCTCTCAACCTGCCCTTTCCAATGGATTAAGGCAAGATCACCTATTCACAAGTAAACACATGATATAGCTCAAGTTTCACTTTCTATAGGGCTCCATGCATTTTTTGTTTTCTGGTTTTTCTGCTGTAACGTTTGATAGAATGAAGATATTTCACTCTGGTTTTTTTATTGTATTCTTCTGTAAATTCCGCATCCAATGGTATATAGCATGATGGTATTATTCTTAACCACCTCAATTTTAGCGATTTTGGTTTCTTGTGGTGTCACCCCCCCCCCCAAAGGCTGGTACCTAGGGTGGACCGCCCCTCTCGCCTCTCACTAGCTATGCCACTGCCGGTGTGCTATGCATTCACTTTTCAGTGAACATCCGTGTGCTTACAGATTTTGTAAATGGTGTGATCAGGTGTGAGCCTTCCACAAGGCCACAGTCTATGGAGTTCTACAGTACAAAGCTACAGGTGAATGCTTCATGCTTCTTAGCAAAAAAGCAGTGATGTGAATGCAGACTCATTCATGAGTCACATTTTCTCAGCACTGAATTTGGCTGAAGCAGATGAACTACTTCAGTGCTACCTGATTCCAAACAAAATAGCCATGCATAAAATAAACCTGCATGTGCTAGCAACTGTCATCTAGCACCAGAAAGTTTTTGTCATTTTTCCCCCCAAACCGCTCCCATGCTTAACACCTACACACCACTTTTCAAATTTGAGGGGATTGTACAGTACAGTTTGGAGGCTCCCATGGAAGAGTGCTTGAATAGAAAATGAGCAAAACCTCCCTCTGGAGTGTTTTTAAGAAGTGACTACAGCTGGAGCCTATTCATCCGTGTTAGTTCCGTTCCGTGACTTGTCGCGATTAACAAAAAACGTGTTGTGCTAAATGCCATAGAGTTACGCAAACACGCTGCAGCCTGACACTTCCGGATAGAAGGAAACTAAGGCAGCTGTACTCAGCCCTCCTGTTGCCAGCTGTCCTGCTTCTTTCACAGTTGGAATGGTGAGCTTGCTTGGGAAGTCTCATCCTTTGTGTCCCAGACGGCCTCCCAACAGTGCTGCAGGTTCTCCTCCTCCTCTTCACTGCTGCCACCCCTGCAGCCCTCCCTGGCCACCGCCATCATGGAAGCTCCTCTGCCCCGGAGCATTCTGGGACATAGTCCGCCTCCCTGCTCACCCTCATCTGTCTCTCCAAGGCTTCCCAAGGCTTGCTTGGGAAGGCTTGCTGGAGCAGGAGGGCCTGCATCATCTTAGGGGGGAGGGGAATTCAGAAAACACTTCCTGGGTTTTTTTAAAGCAATCCCCTCTCCTCCCCCTCCTGCCTCCCCCACCTGAGCCCTCTCCTTTGCCAGCTGTTCCGCTTCTTTCACAGGTGGGATGCTGAACTTTTCAGAGTCCAGCCCTATGCGTTTCTACTCAGAAGTAAGCCCCATTTTAATCAATGGGCCTTACTCCCAGGAAAGTGTGGAGAGGATCATAAGCTATATCTCATGCTTTGCTTGGTGGGAAGGCTTGCATCATGGGGGGGGGGAATTCAGCAAACACTCTCTGGGTTTTTTAAAGCAATCCCCTCTGGTGCTACCACACCTGCCCCTGTGTGTGTGTGTGTGAGTGAGTGAGTGAGTGAGACAGAGAGAGAGCTCCACCTTGCTGCACATGTTCTGGTTACACAGGGTTTTCTGCCCCCCCCCCCTTCAGCCTCTTTGCTGGCTCAGGGGCTCCAGGAATGTTACTATTCCTTTGAAAGGGGAATCTCTTCCTTGGCTCCAGGGCTATTCCCTGCCTACGCGAGGCAGAGCCTTTTTGCAGTGTTTTGGGCTGCCTGGAAATGGAGTGAGAAGCCAGCACAGGGCAAAGGAGGCAAAGATGTGTGTGACTTTCGGTACCCCCACCCAATTCGCATTGAGACAAATCCGCAGATAAAAAATCCATGGATAAATAGGCTGCAGCTGTATTTCAAGCTTGTGCCATTGAGTAGAACAGGGGAGTCAAACTCATTTCATACCAAGGGCCAAGTGGCATTCATGATGCCTACTGAGGGCCAGAAGTGATGTCGTTAGGCAGGAAGCGATGTCATTAAACAACTCATAACCAAAAATAAGTACTTTTTCTCACTTAGGAATCCATTAACTACAAATAGCAGAAAACATGCAAATCTTTATCGTATTTCAAGATATGGGAGAGCCCAATTTTTATGCAGGCTGTGCACCCTCTCAGCAGTAACACCTCAGCACTGCTCAGCAGCTGAGAGCCTGAGGGCCAGATAAAAAGCTTCCGCAGGCCACATCCGGCCCCCGGGCCTTATGTTTGACACCCCTGGAGTAGAACACCCCTGGGCAGGAGGTCTGGTCTAGAGGGTAGAGCCTCCGTTAGCCCGAAGATAACATCGGAAGGTCACCAGTTCGAGGCCACCAGCAGCTCCATAAATGGTGAGACCTTGAAGCTGCTGACAAGCCAAGCTGAGGTATTCCACCTGCTCTTTGGTGTGAGCAAAGAAGTATCTTGGCTGCTCTTCATATGATAGATGAAGGTGCTGCTTGTCAGCCTGTGTGGGAGGCAACTGGAGGCCAGAAGTGATACCAGACCAGAAAGATCCATTTGAAATGTTGTGTGGTTCTTGAAAAAAAGAACCTTTCTATGATTGTAAAAATCCCCTCAAGGAATTTAGAAATGGCCTGCCTTTGTAAACTGCCTTGAATAAAGTCAGAGGAGTCATCCAATGACCAGAAAGGCGGTATATAAATACCCAGTTGTTGCTGTTGTTGTTGTTGTTGTTGTTATTAAAATAGGTTATATTGCTTTTGGTGCTGTTCCTGTTCTATTCTGGTAAGGCTGAGTCTTTAATCTCATTTCATTACAACTTTGAGTAAAGAGCAAGCCAGTTAGCTTATTTTGAAGAACACTGCAGGTGGTCAGAAAAGTATTGTGCAGGATGCCTGCAGAATATCACAGTGATGCAGCACTTCTCTTTGAAAAGTCCAAGGTGGTTCTGTAATATCATAATAGAATAACAATGGTCATACTGTATGTTGTTGCTTTTTTTATGATGAACAAATGGAAACCAGAGCTGTTCATTCTCACCTCTTTAAGAGGAATGTGAATGCATGAAAAGGGTCCTTTTTTACAAGGTGCAATTCCATTGCAAATGCCATGTTCTAAGGTGCTTGCTAGGCTTTATTGTTCCTACATTCTGGAATCACCAATCACATGGTGCATAGCTTTGTCAGGTCATTATGCACTGATAGTGTGACTGTGAGCAAAAGTCAACTAATCCTTCTTTTGTATTGTAACCTCTTACTTTTGTAGGAGAATCCTTACAGACTCTTCAAGCCCCAAATTGTCTTGTCAGCACCTAATTTGGCTGACTAACCAGTCATGACTCATGGCTGACAATGATCAGCTGTGTTTGCCTAGAGAGGTGTTGAAGAAGACATTACCATAAAATCTGCTTCTGTTATAGCTCAAATGGTGCCATAAATTTGCACTGTACTTTTCATGCAAAGATAAGCCTTATTTTCCATCAAAACTAGCAGCTGAGGCAACATTGTTGAAGCTGCTAGTCTGGATTTCTGCTTGCATATGAAACCTAATAGTCACAAAATTTTCACAAAAGTTATACTATATACTGTACAAACTCATTTTTTAACAATTATAACAATTGTAGTGTAAACATCAGTGGTGTTTCTTCCTGTGGACACTTTCTATGTGGACACCTATGTGGACACTTAGAGCCCAATCCTGAGCTTGCAAACGTGCTTTGCAAGGCTTACCACCAGGCCAGCACCCGTGCTAACCCAGTGCTGGCCAGTGCTGGGCTAGCGTCGGGCAGGTGCCCATCCTCCACTGCTCTGCGGTTGCATGGACCACTGAGCCGCAGCACGGTAAGCGGGGGTGGGGAGGAGGATGGGGAGGAGGCGTTCCAGGGAGGGGGGAGGCAGGCAGAGGGCTGAGAGAGGGAGGGGGAGGCGGGAGGTAGGGAAAGGGCGGGCATGAGGTGTGCAGGGGAGGGAGCAGGGAGGCAGAGAGACAGGTCCATTGGAGCTCTGCTCCACCGGATCCTGTCCGTTTGTGTAGGGCTCAGCGCCCTACACAAACAGCTTTACCTTACCATTACCTTGAGTAGCCTCATTGCAGGACTACTCCCTTTCCTGGGACAAGGGGACAAAAGTCCCCTTCTCCCAAGGTGCCGCCTGCAGTAGCCCGAGGCACACAGGATCCAGCGGCAGTTCTTTTCGGTGCTGCTGAAGCTGCATGCCCCGGGCAGCTCAGGATTGGGCTGCCCGGCAATGAAGGGGTTCTTAACAGCAGTTGTACCTACTGAGTAAGACTACCAGATACCATAGAGAGTATGGCTCTCAGTAACTGATTTTGCTCTGCCTTGTAGTCATTCCTACTTGTGTGTCATAGGATCATTGATTTTTTTTTTTTCATGAATTATGCCTGAGGGGAGTGTTAGTTACCCTTTTAGTGAATCAGCTGATACTTCTTGCCTGATTTTATGAATATAAGAGTTGGAGTTTACTGAAAGGATTATAGTTCTAATATAGAACTATGTAGTTCTAACTGCACAGACTGCTAGTAGTTGTCACTGGTTAAAGAATTGATAACCCAAATTCAGGATCGCTTGGACAGCGGTGGACCTCCCCAGCCCTGTGCCCAGGGCAAAGGCCTGCAGTGGTGCCCCCCATGGACTATTGCCACCCCACCCCCAGGCAAAAATCCAACCTACTCGCCTGAGGCTCATGGAGCCTCGCAAGACCCAGGACTGCATCAGGGAAGCCTCTCTGAGGCTATAAAGTGTGTTTCTGCCCCCATCAGGAGCCTCAGAGAGGCTTCCGTGAGGTCCTAGCGACTCACGCCTGGGGCTTTTGCCCCATGGAGCCCAATGGTAGGTCCGTAACTCCGCTTGGGATAGAAGCTTCAAAGTAATCTTTATTGGAACACCCAAAATGAGGTGTTTTGAAGAAACGTTTAAAGGACTAAGGCAGCTTGTCTCAACCAGTGGTACTTGAGGTGGTGTCTAATGGTACACGCAGGACCCCCAGATCCCCACCGCCAGGCAGCGAGACCAGCAATGCAACGTGACAAGCATGGAATTAGAGGACAGGTCCTCTCGTGGATTGAGAACTGGTTGGAGGCCAGGAAGCAGACAGTGGGTGTCAATGGGCAATTTTCACACTGGAGAGAGGTGAAAAGCGGTGTGCCCCAAGGATCTGTCCTGGGACCGGTGCTTTTCAACCTCTTCATAAATGACCTGGAGACAGGGTTGAGCAGTGAAGTGGCTAAGTTTGCAGACGACACCAAACTTTTCCGAGTGGCAAAGACCAGAAGTGATTGTGAGGAGCTCCAGAAGGATCTCTCCAGACTGGCAGAATGGGCAGCAAAATGGCAGATGCGCTTCAATGTCAGTAAGTGTAAAGTCATGCACATTGGGGCAAAAAATCAAAACTTTAGATATAGGCTGATGGGTTCTGAGCTGTCTGTGACAGATCAGGAGAGAGATCTTGGGGTGGTGGTGGACAGGTCGATGAAAGTGTTGACCCAATGTGCGGCGGCAGTGAAGAAGGCCAGTTCTATGCTTGGGATCATTAGGAAGGGTATTGAGAACAAAACGGTTAGTAATATAATGCCGTTGTACAAATTGATGGTAAGGCCACACCTGGAGTATTGTGTCCAGTTCTGGTCGCCGCATCTCAAAAAAGACATAGTGGAAATGGAAAAGGTGCAAAAGAGAGCGACTAAGATGATTACGGGGCTGGGGCACCTTCCTTATGAGGAAAGGCTACGGCGTTTGGGCCTCTTCAGCCTAGAAAAGAGACACTTGAGGGGGGACATGATTGAGACATACAAAATTATGCAGGGGATGGACAGAGTGGATAGGGAGATGCTCTTTACACTCTCACATAATACCAGAACCAGGGGACATCCACTAAAATTGAGTGTTGGGCGGGTTAGGACAGACAAAAGAAAATATTTCTTTACTCAGCGCGTGGTCGGTCTGTGGAACTCCTTGCCACAGGATGTGGTGCTGGCGTCTAGCCTAGATGCCTTTAAAAGGGGATTGGACGAGTTTCTGGAGGAAAAATCCATTATGGGGTACAAGCCATGATGTGTATGCGCAACCTCCTGATTTTAGGAATGGGTTAAGTCAGAATGCCAGATGTAGGGGAGGGCACCAGGATGAGGTCTCTTGTTATCTGGTGTGCTCCCTGGGGCATTTGGTGGGCCGCTGTGAGATACAGGAAGCTGGACTAGATGGGCCTATGGCCTGATCCAGTGGGGCTGTTCTTATGTTCTTATGTTCTTATGTTCTTATGTTCTTAGTAGGAGGCATGGCTTGGTGGGCAGAGCTCCAGCCCTTGTTTTTCACATGCTCCAAAAAGCCCTCCCGTCTGCCCTGAGCTTCTTATCAGTTTTCACATTGTGTCTTGCCTCTCAATCTGGAAGTAACTGGCGATGAGATCAATATCAGTTACTTCCACTAATACATCCAATAGGTGGACCATGCAATTGTGGGGGACAGTTGTTGAGAAATGCAGGTCTAAAGCATTCTTGCCTGCACCAGGTTTACCTGAATAAAAGCTTCTTTTAAAAAAACAGAAACCTGCAACTGAGCAATTAAGACACAGTCTCGTGAAAGTGATCAAACCTTTTAATACCCAGTGGCAAAATATTATGAAGCATTTTTCATGAGGAAAATATACAAGGCATAGAATAAAAATGAATTATATTTCTATCTAGGATGGAAACCACATGGTTTTCACTGAACATAGATCACATGTGCACAGAATCTCATTTTACATTTCAAGCTTAAAAGAACTTTTGTGAAAATCAGCGTGCAATTATAGTAAAGCATGGAAGCTGGAGAAATTCAGGTAGTTATGAACTATGGTAGTTCATACCATACTACAACTACAAACCCAGGTAGTTATGAACTATGGTGACAAATGTAGTTTTTTTTTTAAAGTATAAATATGAATAGAATAAACTTAATATATAAACTTAAGCTACAGAATATCTGATAAAACATATTATCCTTTTGCATTATTGCACACTGAATTAGGAGGTATATAACAAGGTATTTCCCTGGTGTCATAGCTCTTGTTCATGTACAGAAGGCCTGAATTAGACCTTCATCAATTGTGGTTTTAGATCCTGATTTGTTAAATAAACTCAGATGGAATAAACCATAGTTTTCTAAATTGGGATGTTACAGACACTACATTTTATTGAAAACCAATAATGAAAGAAATAATGAAAACCAATAATGAATCACCAATCTTCATGCACAAAGGAGGAAGCAAGGAAAAGCAGATAAGATCCCTGCAGCTTGTTTATGATAATCTTAGTCATAATTTAGATCAGCAGTCTCCAAACTTAAGATCACTGAGCAACAAAAACTCCTTCCCCATTCCAAGCAGTGCTTACTGTTCCGCAGCTCTGCCGCTTGTTCATCAGCCCATCTGGGCATAGGGGCTCTCTGGGAGGTCTGGTGCAAAGCCTGCTGGGTTGGCAGACCATAGATGCGAATGCCCTGAGCATCCCTATACCCAGATTGGGTGAAGAGCAAGTGGCAGAGCAGCAGAACAGTAAGTACTTCTTATGGAGAGGAAGGATTTTGGCAAACACCAGATCTGGCTCATAGGCCAGGGTTTGGCAAGCCCTGGTTTACATTATAATTTGAAGCAAGCCATTATGTTCATATAGAATGCTGTTAATTGAAATATTTAATATTTATGTATTAAGGCAAGTAAATAAAATATTCATCTGAAATAAGAAACCTAGTTTGGAAGACAAATATATATCACCCAGTGTTGAATCTAGAATAGGCGAGATAAGGTAATCCACAATTTTTTCCCCAATTAATGATGATAAAGTGTGAATGAAGAAGCATGAAGCTCTTAGGCATTTAAGATTAAAGTTAAAAACATGGTAATGATACCTTGATAATTGAGTGTCTGCCAAACTTCCTCAGGGACTTGAGTAATATGAAGGCAATATATTATTTGAAGTGTTGAACACTGTGTCTGACACATTTAAATTTATGTATCACATTCCTGTAAAATAACAACTGGTAAAAGAGTAAAAAATCAGAAAATATGTATGAGTATATATGTGATATTTGTACATGTGATATTTTGAATTGCTGGTGCCAAATGAAAGCATGCAGAATTACTGGATCGTGTAAAAAGAATTTAGCATAACTCAGGAATGTTTTAGCAATATATTAAAATGTGTAATTGATAATTACTAATTGCGCAATCATCAGAGTGGTGGAATCATCAGTCACCTGACTTGGCATAGCATCTCTAATGATGGTGGGAATGATATTGTGATTACACGTACATTTACTTGATTGTAAATTCCATTGGAACTTAACTAACATGTAAACTACTTGGCTTACTGTATTGCATTCTTTGCTTTAATACTGGTGAGATCTTTTTTTTAAGACCCTAAGGCAGCAATTTTCAACTTTTTTTTCATTTCATGGCACACTAACAAGGCACTAAAATTGTCAAAGTACACCATCAATTTTTTTGACAGTTGACTTGGAAAATTGCACTGCTGACCAGGGGCTAACATCCCCAATGGGCCTACTAATAAATGTTCTTCCCATCCCCACCCTGAACTCCCATGGCACACCAGCATTCGTGTGCCATGGCATACTAGTTGAAAATGACTACCTTAAGGCGAAAGAAGTCCTCCCCACATTTTTTTGAAATAAATAGGATTTTATCCTTCAATGGTTTGTGGATCTAAAGTTACATACTACAGCCACTGGATCCTGAGGGGCAACCCAATCCTGAACTGCCCGGGGCATGTGGCTGCAGCGGTGCCGAGAACGGCTCCTGCCACATCCTGTGTGCCTCAGCTTGCCGCAGGCGGCACCTCAGGAAAAGGGGATTTTCGTCTCCTTCTCCCA
The DNA here is from genome assembly GCF_035046505.1 of Tiliqua scincoides. Classification (NCBI taxonomy): domain Eukaryota; kingdom Metazoa; phylum Chordata; class Lepidosauria; order Squamata; family Scincidae; genus Tiliqua; species Tiliqua scincoides. The sequence goes on along the minus strand of NC_089824.1, from coordinate 82,897,851 downwards.
GGTAAGGGAAGCAGCCCCACAATGGGGCTACTCACTTTACTGCTGACCAAAAGTTCAGCAGTAAGGTAAAGGCGCTCGTGTAGGGCGCTGAGCCCCACATGAACGCCACCTCCCTCCTTCCCCCGGCACGCCTCCTCCCCACCCTCTATTCACCCTCCGCTTGCCTCCCCCCTCCCCGGAATGCCTCCTTTCTGCCCCGCTTACCGTGCTGCAGCTCGGCGGTCCGTGAGACCGCCAAGCAGCAGAGGACAGGCACCCGCCCGGCGCTACCCAGTGTCAGCCAGCGCTGGGCTAGCATGGGTGCTAGCCCGGCGGTAAGCCTTGCAGTCATGCCTTATGGCACGTTTACAACAGTGTGCTCCTGCGGAAAACCGGAGTGCCGAGCTCAGAATTCGGCTCTAATTCATCTAAAATTAATCCAGGTACTCTATAGTTTGGGAAAGTATGCAGTGTCAGCAGGGACTAGTTTCACCTAATTCAACATTCTGCCCTGATGCAGAACATTGTGTATCTTGCCCTGATCCTGAAAACAGTGCTTCTTGATGATGCAGCTACAAACAGAACGGAGCTTCTGAGCCACCTAGCAAGCAGATGATGGTAATTCGTGGTTTGTAATGTCTCTTCACCCTGCAGGCATTACTGTGGATGTGATTGTTAATAAGAACCTATGGGATTCAGTGCTCTCCTGGGAGGGAGGTTTTTCCCATATGACTTTTCTTTCTCTTTAGCCTTGGATGGTGGCAGCAGATATAAATTGCCATGATTTTTCCTTGTTCAGCTGCTGGTCCAGTAAAGAGAAATTAGAGGCAGGATCGGGTACATGTGCGCAAATCACTACTCTGCTTGATCAGCCTATTTCTCCCATTATCTCTTCCCTGACAGTGTTGAATTGTGTGTGACCCTCTGGATCCCAGCCTCAAAAGTTTAAGAAATCTAAAATTGCCACTCATCTAAGGAAACGTAGGCTAAGAAACGAGAAGACTGCAGAACATAAGGTTTCTGCAGATGAAATATTATCGTCCTTAAGAACTATGATCCCTCCCCAGAAATATAGGGGGATTCAGATCAAATTGTAACTGTGCTCCATCTCTTCTCTCCCCACCACCCCCATGTTGGTTTTAACTGTTATGTTCCACCATTCAGGATTTAGACTTTGAAATAACAAAAAGTGGATAGGGGCTCTCATCAGGGTGTGTATTTGTGAATGACAGTGGCAGCAGGTTTCCTCATTTTGAACAAAGCAAATTAAAATACCACCTTTGAACATTTATACGATATTTAGCAACAAAGTGGAAGCATTTCAAGCCTCGTCAGTCTACACAGTCTGGATGATTTCATGATATGGTGACATAGATCAGTCTGAAAACAACCCGTTCATGTGCCGGCTGTTGCTTTTTCCAGTTAGAGACTTCCAGATTGTTGTGTGTATGTGTTTTAAGCAGTCAACCCACTGTTTGTTATAACAGGGTACAGTTCCAGGGTACTGTACCAGGGTACAGAAGTACAGTTCCATGTACTTCTGAAATCACCCTTTGTCTTTTTACTTAATAATAGCAAGAATACCGTTCAATGGTCATAAGAAACTGCCCTGTACCGAGTCAAACCAATGGTCCGTCCTAGCTGTTTGACACTGACTGGCAGTGTGACTCTCCAGAGTTTCAAACTAGACCATTTCTCTTCCCTGTCTGGAGAAACTGAGAATTGAACCTGGGACTTCCTGCATTCAAAACATGTGTGTTACCCCAGAAACGAGCTTAAAGAGAGTATTGAATGTTTGATGTTCTCGTACTATGTTCCCTGAGCATGCGAGATATTGGTTCTCTAAGTAGAATTATTAGTAGGATTATTAATTTGTGTTTGTAGTATAAAATATGAGGATCATTTTCAGTGGTTTGAGGGAGACGAGACAGGAAGGGGTCATCTCTTTGCAATCAACTAGAGTAACGACTTGAAAGAGCTCCCTCCAGGATCAAGGGATCCCTGTGTCTCTAAATGATCTCCTCCAATGACTTTGCACTTGGAATACAGCAGTGTAAAGTTTGACAAATCCTATACAAGTGTTTCTCAAACTTTTTAGCAGTGACCCACTTTTTAGAATGACAGTCTGTTGGAACACATAGGAAGTGATGTCATTAACCTGGAAGGGACGTCATAGCCAGAAGTGACATCAATTTAGGACTCGAATCTTAGTTACAATCGACCAAAGGTCCTGTTACACAGTGAGTAAGTGTGGTTGTTTTGCATAGCTTGGAATTCAAATATTCTGGCTTGGAAGTCAAAGCAGAATGCAGACTTGGATCTTTCTCCAACCACTCAGCTCCCTCCCCCTTTCCAGCATTTCATCTTCCCACATATTCAGGGCAAAGTACCATGCCTCTTTCCCATTGGCAGCCTGTTCTGCACCCAATATTTTCAGCTCTGTATTTTCATTGGTGGCTGAGCTAGGCACTACATGACTCACGTGAAATTGGCTCGCAACTCACCTAGTGGGTCCCAACCCATAGTTTGAGAAACACTGCTACAAAACTAATAACCCAATCCTATTTAAACCATACCAATGCAACCTCACCATCAGATTATGGTGGATACACATCTGTACCACAGGCATACTTTGTGTTTACTTCATCCAGTGTAATGCAGTCAGATGTGTAAGAAATTAATTATGTTTGTCCTGATTGCATGTAATATGACTGGTGCTACTATATAAAAATATATAATTCATTGTCAATCTTTTTTGTGGGAAACAGTTATGCAAAAGTCCAGTTAATTGTTCAAATGTAAAATTTGAAAGAGTAATCTTGTGAGTAGGTTTATGTTGACTCCCTCCCTGATCCATTATGTTCATGCTAACAATAAACTCTACAGTTGTTTTGCAATGAAAATTCCAAAATAAGCAAGATTCCTTTTGAAGTGTCTGCCCTTTTGTTGTAAAACAAATTCAGTAGCACAGTTCAGCTAAGCCCTCGACTGGGGTTCTTATGCTCCCAGGACTGGCATTCCGGCAGCACAAAGGTCCTTTACAATGGTATGAACGCTAGGCTGTTGCTGCAAACAGCAAGAGGTATAACATGACTATGTAGCTGGTGTGGGTCCGAAGAGACCCATAGGCCATCAGGGTCTTGGGCAGAAGTAAAAAATACTGAATGCTTTCCACATGCACTGCCTCCGACGCATCCTCGGCATCACCTGGCAGGACAGAGTTCTAAACAACACAGTCCTGGAACGAGCTGGAATCCCTAGCATGGTATGCACTGCTGAAACAGAGATGCCTGCGTTGGCTCGGTCATGTCGTGAGAATGGATGATGGCCGGATCCCAAAGGATCTCCTCTATGGAGAACTCGTGCAAGGAAAGCACCCTACAGGTAGACCACAGCTGCGATACAAGGACATCTGCAAGAGGGATCTGAAGGCCTTAGGAGTGGACCTCAACAGGTGGGAAACCCTGGCCTCTGAGTGGCCCGCTTGGAGGTAGGATGTGCAGCATGGCCTCTCCCAGTTTGAAGAGACACTTGGCCAACAGACCGAGGCAAAGAGGCAAAGAAGGAAGGCCCATAGCCAGGGAGACAGACCAGGGACAGACTACATTTGCTCCCAGTGTGGAAGGGATTGTTACTCCCGAATCGGCCTTTTCAGCCACACTAGATGCTGTTCCAGAACCACCATTCAGAGCGCAATACCATAGTCTTTTGAGACTGAAGGTTGCCAACTAAGAAGATATCTGGCAGACCTACTGAATCAGTGGTGTAGCTAAGGGATGACCAGGGAGTCAGCTGCCCCAAGAGCCACACCTGGCGGGGTTTCAAGGGGGTGTCTTTTAGAGGCCTTCAGAGGCCTGGAGAGGCCAGAGTCCTGATTCATACAAACACCCTGGTGTCATCGAATGCAGCACAAACTGCAACAGCTCAGCTGCATCAGCACCAGTGGTGGGGTGTAGGAGTGGGCAGTGCATTCCTTTTACAGAAGCAAAAGAATGAGAGCCATTCATTGTAGGATTAGTTTGCATACTGCCCAGTCCTATTCTTGAGATTTATGTGTGCATCTTCATGTATGCCAGTGCAGCAACAGTCTTTGCCAACATACAAGTTCACCCACCAATCAACACACCATGGATGCTGAGACTATGCCAGAAAAATGCCAGACTGACGTAAATCACCCACTGGCACCACTCCACTTGTGGAGGGCTAAGATAGAGAAGAGATCAGGGTATGACAAAGGAAGGACATGGGCCGGATGACAAAACGTTGACATACGCGATATCCTAACCTACTTCAGATGATGAACACATACCGATGCTGGAAAAATGCTCCACTAGTGACAGAGCTGGCACGGGTAGGAATAACCCAACAGGGCGGTGTTTCTCAAACTGGGGGTTGGGACCAACTAGGTGGGTTGCAAGCCAATTTCAGGTGGGTCCCCATTCATTTCAATGTGTATTTTAAATATATTAGACTTGATGCTACCAGGTGATGTGACTGCAATTGTGGAAATGTTACAGATCTGTATGTTTAACAGGCTATGTATATGCTTTTAACAATGATAATGGGGCTTACTCCTGAGTTAGCATGGATAAGATTACAGTCTTTGGGGATTTTTTAAAAACAGTTCAGCAACTGCTTGGGGAGTGTTAGGAGTGTTCTTTATTTTAAATAAATGTTATTTAAACTTATACAAGTTATATTTATTGTAAACTTTTGATTGACTTAATTTAAATTACATTAAATTAAAAAAATTCCTGCTTTATGATGTCACTTCCGACTATGACATCACTTCCAGGTTAATGACATCAATTCTGGTGGGCCCTGAAAGATTGTCATTCTAAAATGTGGGTCCTGGTGCTAAAATGTTTGAGAACCAGTGCAATAGAGAATCATGGGAATGGGAAAACTCAGCTCCCACTACTCCTCCCATCCCACCCACTTCTCTATAGTGGAACATAAAATACAGTCTACATTTGGCAGCCAGTCATAGTGTGCCAACCCCAGTATCTAACCCCTGCCAGAGAGACTGTTCAAATGATAGGGCACAATAGCATGGGACTATCCCTCTCTGGCCTCCCAGAACATTAGTGATAGGTACCATGGTGAAAGGACACTTGGCACACTTTGCCTGTCTCCTTCTGTGGTTGGGTGGTTTGAGAATAGTCTTGTGGAATCATTGTTGCAGATTTTAAACCTGTCTCCCCCTCTTCTTTTTATCTTTACCATGGGTGTTTCTGGCCAGGCATACTGAAGGTGAGTGCCTTGCTGGTTATGGCATGTCTCTTGGCTGGGCTCAAAACTCACCTTGCCTTTTTCCTAGCCTGTGCCTTTGTACAGTGAGCTACCAGACTCTGCTTCGCTCTACTGCTGTTGCAGCTCCCCTTTTGACTCATCCCAGTCCCTCCCCTGGCATAAAAGCGCCATCTAGCTGATGGATGTTCCCACACAAACCCTTGCCATGGAGAGACTTGTCTGTTTGTTTCACATGGCTGCCTTCTTTTAGGAGAGCAATCTTTTTACCTTTGCTCTGCTCAAAAAAGTATTCCTTGGTGTGTTTTTGTGTGAGTGGGATAAGGTGACTGGAACCTTGAGTGTATTCTAGTAGTTCTTAGCTTTTGCTTCTTCTGTTGCTACAGTAGCTCCTGTAGGGCGTGGGAGTGCTGTGGCATCCTTGTGCCCAGTGCCGTCACTAGGATTGGTGTCACCCTGTGCAGCCATTGTGTCACCCCCACAGACCTCCAGCAATGCGGGGTGGAGACACAAGAGGCACAACATTTTGATTTGGAGGTGATGCATTGAAACGGCAGCAGCCTGAGAGTTACCTGACAATGCCATGTGAATATACAAAGATAGAGGGGCTGGCCAAAAGCCAAGTATTGCTGGTTGTGGCCTGCAAATGGTCTCTTACTGGCCACACAAATGACAGTACTGAGTGGGTGCACTCAAATTGTGACAGTATGCCAGATACATAGGTGGTTGAAAGTCATTTTTGTGTCACCCTTCCACTGTGTTACTTAAAATCAAGTAAAAACAAGAAGCAGGACAAAGACGAATTGATGCATTTGAAAAGTGGTGCTGGAGAAGGATGTTATCGCTACCATGGACAACGAGAAGGACGAGCAAATCGATTTTGGAACAAATTAAGCTGGAAATGTCACTTGAGTCAAGAATCACCAAGCTACGACTCACCTACTTTGGACACATCATTCCGAGAGAACGAACAATAGAGAAAGAAATCATGGTTGGAAGAACAGAAGGAACAAGACCAAGAGGAAGACCAGCAACCCAGTGGCTCATGACGATCACAACAAAAACGAAGAAGACCCTAGCGGACCTCTCTGGTCTTGCACATAATCAATCTTCCTATAGATTGTTCATCCATCAAGTTGCAATGGCTCGGGATCGAGCCAAAGGCTTCTCTAATATATATTCTATAATAGAATTTGTAGGTGACTGTTTTTAAATGTTCCCTTTTAAACAAACAGTTGGCATTCCCATATTGTTCATGTGCAAATTATTTCAAAATCAGATTTGTGTACTATGCATGCTGTTTCCAATACTCTAAGTTCTGAAACCTGGTTGCACATAGAGAAATCAATATTGTATCTACATAAGTGGGCTATTCATGTTCTATGTGCAGTTGGTCACTGGAATGAGGCAAGCACCATAAACAGCCCAGTCCTAACCTGCTCTGGAACAGGCAAGCCAGCAGGCCTACTCTGCATCCAAGTCAGGGTTGGGGCTGAAATTGGCGCAGCTTGGGGCAAGGAGAATCACTTCCTCTTACCCTGTGTCATGCTACAGCAGCCCCAATGGAGCTACTCAGATCTGCGCCACCTAAAGAGGCGCAGATAGGGAAAGGCAGGATAGGGAAGAAAGAGGTGGCGCAGGTCAGAGTAGTCCAGAGCTGCCCCAAGCTGCCTAGGAACAGGGATAGAATCCGGCATAGAATCCTCTTACCTCCCACATGCCCACACCTTCCCTATCCTGCCATTCCCATGTCCCTCCCAGACCTGCATGCTAGCCTAGCTCGGCTGTCATGGGCTTATCTTCCAGACCGGTCAAGCGGGTCCCGCATCGGCCTCCAGAGGTCGGCACATGTCCATGCTCTGACCTTCCTCCTCTTAAGTCAGCACAAAAGTACTTTACAGCACTTTACAGCACTTTTGAGACCACCTTGGGCTGGCGCAAGAGACTTGCGCAAGAGACAGGGTGCTGTTGGGATTGTGCCCTAAGTGATTTTTTTGAAAGGTTATTCATGGAAGAAAGCTGCATTGTGGTTAGTAGCCCTGAGAACTAACTGAAACTTCTGTGTACCATGGTAGAATAACTCTGAAGACCAGGTATTGGGGACCAGTGGTGTCACTAGGGGTGTGTGGGCTGCACTGGATGACGTGCACTGGGGGGGGGGGGAGAATGACAGCTCTACTAGTAGAGTGACACCTCTACTAGCCAAAATTTTCTGCATCTTGGTGTCTTTGAATAACACGATATATCATTCAATGCGTAATTTCATGCGGAATGCAATAAAACAAACTTTGTTGAAATATCTTTTCTATCAAATGTTATAGTCTAAAAAAAGGGGTGGCAGGGCAGTAGTACATCACCACGCTCACCATCCAGGGTGTTGCTCTGCCCACTGCATGGGAGGAGGTCCATCATGGGGGTGCTGCACTGGCCTTGCAGGTGACACAAAGCCTAGTGATGCCATTGTTGGGGATAAGCCACAGGGAAGGCCATAACTTTCATTGTCCTGCTGCATCTGATTGACGGCTGTTGGAAGTCAAATGCTGGACTGGAGGTACCCTTAACCTGATACAGCAAGGCAGTTCTTACATTTTCAAAACTCTTCAGTCTAGAGAGGGAGCTGTGCATGAGAAGTGACTTCCATAATTGGTGCAGAATTGATCAGTGTGTGCTAAACTCAGTAATATATTTGACAGTGAAATTGGCTTCAGTTAAGCATTCAGTGCAGAAGTAAAGCTATTATGTAAATAAAAAGCAGCAGTATCTGCAGGAAGGGCACATTTTCAAATATAATCCATGTATGTGTGTTAAGAAACAACAGATCAGGGTAAACAAAAAGAACTTGCAATCTAGTTTGACAGAAAATCAATTTGGCAGGAGCCTGGACCATATCCTTTCTCCCCAGTTTCACAGGAAAGTACTAGTACTGCCTGTTTAAATGTCTGTCTTACAGCCCAATTCTAACAACTTTATCTAGTGCTGATGCAACCATGTCAACAGGACGCACACTGAATTCGGGGGGGGGGGCAGGCATGGAGGTCCCCTTAAGGTCAGGGAATGTTTGTTCCCTTACCTTAAGGCTGCATTGCCTTGATGCATTGATGCTAGAAAGTTAATTAGGATTGCACTGTTAAATCTTCAATCTATTGTATCTTTTCTGGCATGTCATTTTCTGAGAGCCGTTATTCTTAGATGCGTCCCAGGAATTCCAGCCCCAGATGATAGGATTCAAATAAATTGGGTGGGAGAAGGGAGGAAGACGGGTTTTGCAGCAGTCACTTCTTAATGTCTTCTGCAGTAAGCAACGTTCTAGAAATGTGGAACCAAAGCCTCAGGAGCACCAAACCCCCTTACTGTGGCTAGGGGTTAATTTATCAAACCATCTACTCAGTAGAGCAGAGTTTGAAAGTGTGGAGAAAGACTGCCAATTCCAAAAGGAAGCTTCAAAGGCTGAGCAAAGGCAAAACATCTTTGAACCTCCTGCCAGTTCATAAAAATCACTGAGCGGAGCAGTACCTTTTATTAGTGATCTGCTAAAACTAGTGACTATACAACACCTACCCTGTTTGAGCAAGAGCCAATACTAGGGTTGGGAAAATACATTGCGACCCACCAGTTTGGGTACCACTGCAATAAGGAATATGACAAGTCATTCTTATTACTTTCTATATTAACTATGAGAGAGGATTAAAGCAAAAAGATTTTTATGTGCAGGTCTGTGACAAAATGCCTTTGAAAAATACAAGACACAATTTAGCAGAGATATGAAATGAGAGTCCTGAAAAGAAAAAGAAATGTTCTGATTATTTTTCTATAATAGTAGGACAAAGGAGTACAGTTCATTGTTTTGTATTTTAGTGCTAAGAACTTAGAGCTAAGAAGCATGAGAGGAGAGTGTTAGGAATCTGTTTTACTACATGGTTCCTGGTCAGTGATTCGTTTAGCTAGTGGAACTGTTTGAGCCAACAGGTTTCAGGGTGTGCTTTCTGACCCAACACAAGCGACTGTGTTTTAATTTGGGTCACAATACCCCACATATCCACTGGGGTGGAATCTTTGAGTGGGAAGGCAGTGATCTTTTCATACAGGACCCAAATAATAGTTACTATCAAAATAGAATTTGTGTTTGTTCTGCGTTAGAACTAGAGAGGCAGCAGGTATTTCTCAATGGCATTTTCTTCCCAGGTGTTGCCCCTTCTGTACAGTCCTGACAATTCTTATAAAAGTGTCCAATAGTGCATTAATCAAAATCACCCTAAAATAAACATTATTTTGCTTTCATTTTTAAAGAACAGGCATTCATTTATAAAGGCAAAAGTTTCTCTAACACAGTGAATCACAAACATTCCAGAACAGGACAAGTAGAAGTGGACAGGACTGCTGACCTATTAGATTTATAACAATTTGTTTTTCATCTAAAATCACAGTGACATCATAATCTCATTTCCATATCCTTTTAATTTCATTCAGACTCAGGCCTAGAGGGGCAGAACACTTATATAGAAGCATGTTTTTAACCACTTTGCCAAATTAACACCTGCATTTTCTAAGTTACATAAGGTATGGAAAATGTTCGGTTTGACATAGTACAAAATTGTGTTTAATTATACAAGTCTTTCCAAAGCGTTAGCTAATTAGCACAGTAGTTGTTTGTAAGAAATGTGAATTTTAAATTTTTAAACATTGTGTGACAGAGAAAGCACACTAATGTCAAATGGAGTGTAAGTCTAACATTCAGTGTAATCATGTAGAAGATGTCTCTTGACCTAAAGAAAAAGTCTAAATTAGTTTTGTTTTAAATAAAATTTCATAAGTTGAAAAGTTTTTTTTAAAAATATCTGTTTAGGAGCAACTGTTTGAAATGTACAGAAATCCATCCTATTCTTTAAAACTATATTAGGCTAGTTTCCAAGTTGTGCTGACATCCTACATACTGGTTTTTCAGAAAGGACTGTCACCATCAATTTTTCTTTTTTAAAGGACTTTAATTCTTTCAGCATGTTCATATGGTTTTATAAAGCCCCAGATACATGGCAAATCCCCTTGGTGTTGTAAGACAAGATTGCTGTTAAAAAATGTTTAGGCTTAGTCAGCTTCTTCTCACCACTGAAGTCATGAGGGACTCTGGGAAATGGTGTTTATACTAAGCTTAAATTGATAGGGCAAGTTTAATGCAATCAGGTCAAAGGTACAACTGCTTAGCTAGTCTCATCAACCACTCAGGTTTCAGCTTCAGTTTATAAGCAAAGGTCTGTAATGATAACATCTGGCTTCTAACTCATGGACTGCTTTTTTGCATGCCATGATTGAATGTAATTTGATGGTGGGGAGGAGCAAACCTTAGGGGCAGCTTAATTCCTGAATTATATGATTCCAAATAGATAAGATGGAAATGCCAGACTTCGAGCAATCTAGGTATTGTGACCAACTGTGAGGTGGTGTTTTTTTTTCTTTTTGAATGAAGCGCTTTCCTTCCGCATGCCCATGAGCACATGCATTCTTACAGAGTGTGAAGTGTGCAGTTTCTTCTCAGGCTTTGTGTTTTGAAAGGGAGGGCCAGGGAAATCAAGTCTTCACTTAATGTTTGTGTTCTTAGCATTTAGTTAACAGGATGAGTTCAGAGAAGTTTTGGTTCAAGCATTGAATTCACTGTGAATGAAATAGAATCAAGACAAAGATGTCTTTCCTCCATATCATGAATTGTTTCTTCAATTGCCTCAAACCATTTAACATTGAAGTACTACATACTTAAGACCATCTTTCAGAAACAAGCAAATGTCTTTTGCCAATGACTCATAAAGAGAATCTATAATATTGATACATTGGTTCATTACTGCACTTGAACTGCCTGGGACTTGCATGCAGTTTACAAACTGCCCCTTCTAAAAGGACAAACAATAATACTCTGTTTAATATATTTAAGTCATTTTTTTTAAATCTCAGACTTACTATCTATTAGATTTCTTAAGTAAAGAACACTAGTTCTCTTTTCAAAATCATTTCATTATCTCCTTGTCATTTTGTTATTCTTCTGTTTAGCATTTTTTTGAATTATATCATTTTGAGTTGATTTCATCATAGCTATTTGTGACCAACGGGTAAGATTCACCATGGTTATGCTGCACATTTTCCAAGTTATTTTTTTTTATCCTATTCTGCATGCTCCTTATTTCAAAACTGCTTTTGCATCCATCAATATATTTGGAAACCAAGATTGGGTGCAGAAGTAGGTTTGTCCTTTTATTAAGAAAATCTTGGTTGCTTTATCATATTAATTGTAATTAATTAATTAAAGCTAAATGTATTTGCATATGAATAAAAACAATTGCTCTGAAGAAAAAGTTGTAACTCCTTTGCTTTAATGTAGTGCACACATGTGTCACATCATAAGGCACAGTCTTAGTTGATGAGAAAGAATGATCACATTTTGCTTTGCATTTTGCTTGCTTAAAGTCAATTAAGCAGCCCCTAGGTTAAAGAAAAATATCTATTTCCACAAGATTAGAGAAGTTAGATCTACAACAACTAAACGCTATACAAAGTCATAGTTTTGGTAAGAACTGTACAGCACCAAAGAAATTTGCAGTGCATGCAGATTCTTGTATTCAAATCTATTCCTGACAGCACTGGAAGACTGGCTCATTATCTTCTGGCTCAGCCAAGTGCAAATCAAAACCATCAGCTTCAAAGGTGATAAGCATCAAGATCCATTTAAATCTGGTTTCCAATTAGGTTTGGGGACTGACAGCCCAATCCTGTGCTCCTGTGGCACGCAGCTGTTGCAGCACTGAAAACACCTGCTGCCGCATCCAACATGCCCATGGCAACCATGGGCGGCACCTCGGGAGTAGGGGACTTTCGTCCCCTTCTCTTGGCTAAGGGTAGTAGCCCCGTAATGGGAAGAGTGTTGGTGTAGGGCCCCACACAAATGCTCTGGATCCAGTGGAGCAGAGCTCCAATGGACCCACCTCCCTCCCTCCCCGCTCCCTCCCCCGGCAAGCCTCCTCCCTGCCTCCCCCCCACCCCCGCTTACCTTACTGCAGCTCAGCGGTTCATACAGCTGCCTGATGCTAGCACGGCATTAGGCCCTGCAAACATGGCTTACGGCACATTTGCAACAGTGCACACTGGCAGAAAGCCAGCGCGTCGAGCTCAGGATTGATCTCTGAGACAGCTCTGGCTGTATGATCTATGCCAGAAACTTGAGATCCATATTGTTTCTTTTGGCCCTCTGTGGCTTTCAGTACCATCACCGTGGCATCTTTTTGAACCACCTCGCCAGGCTGGGGCGGTTTTGTGTTGGCTTTTGTCCTTCGGGCTGAATAGCATTCATGGAAGCTACTGAAAGCCAGATGTGATATCTTTAAGCAGATGAAGATCAGAAATAAGTACTTTTTTCTCATGTAGGAATTCACTAGCTGCAAATGACAAAAGTGAAAATACACAAATCTTGATCATATTTTCAAGTTATGGGAGAGTCTACCTGGACACCCTTTCAGCCTCGCCACTTCTGCCATAGTGTCAATTTGCAGCTGTGCAGCTAAGAGGTGCCTCAGCAGAAACAACACTGACTTCAACAGGTTCACCAGTTGCACTCATTCCTAGATTGGGAAGACACTGCTGTCATTACCCACGCATACCAACATCTAAATTGGGCTATTTTATTGCACTGCCTTTGAACACTGCTTGGAAACGTCAGTTAATATAGAATGCAATGGCTAGTTTTCTTACTGGGGCTAGGGGTTGTGTCCATGTCATGCCCCTATTAATCCATCTACATTGGCTGCCTTTGGCTTCTGGCTCCAATAGTTTGGAGCCTGCACACTTGAGGGACCATCTCTCCCCACATGAATCAACTGTCTGACCCATGTAGTTATCCCAGGTGGCTGTTTCTGCAGGTCCAGGTGTTTTCAACTGTGGCACCTTATCTCTGGGCCTCTGCCCCCCAGAAGCTCAGGACCCTTCACCGCTGTAAGATGGTGAAGGCTGTAAGATGTTTCTGTTCAGTCTTGCTTTTAAGCAGTCTTGTTTTTGACTTGCTAGTTCTATTATTTTGTTAGATTGTGGGGTTTTTTTGGTTGTTTAATTGTATGTTTAACTGGTAGGTAACCCATCCTGAGTTTCCAGAAGGGTATGGTATAAATGTTTTTAAATGAAAAAGTGCATTCTGCAGCCACCTTTATTTTTCCCCATATCCTTTAATCATCAGCTCATACTCTCCTGCTTACACTTCATGATTTGTTTTGTTTTTAATTGATAATTTCCTCCAAAATTTGGCCCTGTGTATTCCCTTCTCTTGATTTGTGGTGTTCAAATTTTAATGCTTAAATTAGCATATTTACATTTCTTCATTCAGAGATGGCATGGGACCCTTTTAGAACAAAAGTGATTGTATACCTTGAACTGTTCAAAGTATAAACTGCCTTTGAGGTTATTAAAAAAGCTAAGCTACCAATTGTTAAGTAAATGAATCATACTCTACACAGGAGTGTTTCTTTTTTAATACTCTTAGGAAAATCCCAATGGGTATGTGTGTACCGCATGAGAAGGTATTTATACATCACATATGGAAGATCCCCTGGGGGCTGGGGATAAGAATAGGCCCTCAGTTTGGCTGTACTTGTTGTAAGAGGTGACTAAACAGCCACCGGGTAGATGGGACTTGATAGCCTGGGAAGGCAGGTCATCTGAGAGAAGGAAAACTCTGATCCCAAACCTCCACTGCCTTGTGGCTACATCCAGTTATGGAAAAGGCTTCAGGAGTCAACCTCAAGGCAAAATCCGGAGCCAGAGTCCCTGAGGCACTTCATGGCTGAACACAGTCACGTTCTGGCAACTCCTGCGATGCTGCTGGAACCAACCGTATTGGCCTCTGCCTTTCCATTGGACCATTTCAGCGACGTGGAGAGGGGGGATTTGCTGCATGGGAAACAGTCTATCCTCCATATCTACTTTACTCAGGCTTTGCACTCTGGAGAGGACACTCTGTTCCAGAACCACCATTCAGAGCGCGATACCATAGTCTTCCGAGACTGAAGGATGCCAACAAGTGGAAGATGCAAATGAAATGGGTGAATATTGTATTAACGCTATAGTTTGAACGATTCTTTCCAACTATTTTCAACTTTTTGTTGAAAAGTGGTATAGAAATATCCTTTTCTGTATTACAGGTGAATGTCAGTTAAGTACTTTAACTAAGGGCGCAATTCTATCCTGTGCTGGAACAGGCAAGCCAAGAGGCTTGTGCTATATCCAGCGCAGGACAGGGGCCAGAATTGGCTCAGCCAGAGGCACCCTGGCCCCTGTGGGTCTTCTCGAACCTGCACCACCTCCAGGTGTGAGTCCGAGAGGAGTGGAGCAGCTTCAAGCCGCTCCGAACTCCCCAGGAATGGGGGTTCAGATCCGGCATAACTGCCAGATCCCAGCCCCACCTCCTGCTCCCCGCCCACTGCCCGCCCTCCCCCTGACCAGGAACGCATTCTCCCCGCCCTCCCCAGAGCCTTGCGTTGTCCCAGCTGGGCTGACACAAGGCTCTCCACACAAGCCTCCATGTGCTCCATGAATTCAGCCTCCGTGTGTCAGTGCACCTTCATGCACCAGCACAACTTTCTCATTTTTTTCTAATGTTTTGCATTATTTACAGGGAAGGAATGGCAGTGGCAGGGGGTTCATAGACTTAATAATGCATCTTTTTCTTATTATTATATTGGCTAGATACATGAATTTTTTTATTTTTTGCAATGTACAGAACAGTTAGGGAGTATGGAAAGGGGACACTGTATATGACTATGTTTCCTTTAGGTTCCTAAAGAAGAGTAATGTGCAAATCGGAAACTGTTCCATGTTTTTCCACTCTTTCCATGTTTTTCCCACAGAACAGTTGGCTAAGAAAGCAGAAATATAAACGTTTTGTGTACTATTTGAAAAACGTTAATAGGGGCAAGTATATTAAATGAATTTGAGTCTATATTTTAAAACAGAAATATTCCATAATTCTATAGTGCTGCTATGGAATGGTGCCTCATTTGATCAAAAGAGTCTTTGATTCTGAATGTTTGCCATAGGACAAGACAAGAACACTAAGGAATCTGCAATGATAGTATGCTAGGAACCTGAGGCTGCACCCAATTAATGAAGCACATTGCAGCCACCTCCATCCCCAATGCAAGGTGTGCCCCATTGCCAGTTCAAACTTGCTATGATCCTTTTAAGCTAAGTACCCAGGATAGAATCTATATAATCACTGCAGCGTGCATTTCATATGGCAAACCACACTTTTCCTGCAGGCCTAATTCAGTCATCTTGGTGTAGGCTGCAGTTAATTATGTTGACTATATTAATTATTTTCTAGTAACTTTAACCTCTCAGAGGTTCAAAAGGAGATCCTATCCATTCTCACTGGGCAAAATAATGCCTTCACTGATATGACAGTTTTTTTCCAAGTAACTTGCCAAGGCCGGGAAAAATGGATTATAGACTGGACTGTTTTTAGAGCCATTTTGCCACCTTGTTGGAGAACAAGAAAAGGAATGAATGGTCATCGTACAGCAGCACTCTTGCTTCTAAAGGATTTTCTGTTTGCTGGCCTATTCAGATGATTACCGCTTCAGCTTGATTAACTGTGGGCCCAATCCAGGCAAACACAGATGCAGCACCTATATTTTGGAAAAAGTAAAGTCTCAAAGAAGGCTCTGGAAATTGTTTTTCCCTGTTCTTCTTCCCCTGGTGAATAGTAGGTCTGACCCCACCCCGCTCTTGACACCTTGGTTACTTACACTGAGAATACAAGTAACTTGCATGATTTAGGGCACAATCCTAACCAGGTCTACTCAGAAGTAAGTGCTATTTTGTTCAGTGGGGCTTACTCTCAGGAAAGCGTGGTTAGGATTGCAGCCTCAGAGAAGGAGGGCTGGACCTCCCATTTTCTACTATGTTCCCTTGCGCAACTTGTGAGCGCACAGACTTTAATACTTCATATTTGTAATATTCTCTATGTTTTGTATGCATAAAGGCAAAACACAATATCCCAGTACATAATGAGTTGATAAAATGTGACCCAAGCAACATCCAGGTTCTGTGTAAGAATGTTACAAGCTACTCTTCTGGAATTGTGACATCGCAGTAATTTGCAATCAAAATAGAATGTGAAAAGTTAAGAGCCCTGTGCCTGAACATATACTGTATATAGCAGATACAATTCTTTTTCTTTTTGTAAATA
The DNA here is from genome assembly GCF_035046505.1 of Tiliqua scincoides. Classification (NCBI taxonomy): domain Eukaryota; kingdom Metazoa; phylum Chordata; class Lepidosauria; order Squamata; family Scincidae; genus Tiliqua; species Tiliqua scincoides. The sequence continues at coordinate 82,881,407 of NC_089824.1, read as the reverse complement.
GTTTGGTTAGTATCATAGTAACACAGGCCATATACTTCCATTTTGTGAGCTGCCTTGAGTGTTCTTAATGGAATAGAAAGGTGGGATATAAATCTCTAAAATAAATAAATAATTTTTTTCTGGGCAATAAGAGCTTCTTTTGCCATAATAATAATAATAACTTTATTTATACCCCGCCTTTCTCCCCAAAGGGACGCAGGGCGGCTAATGCCATGCCAAGTTAATTCTATCACTGGAAAAGAGAAGATAGTCATTGTCTGTATTCATGGTCATCATTATTACCTTTTGCTAACTTCATCGCTAAGGAGAATTGTAGAGTAAGCATGCTATGGGTTACTGTTGCATGGATTTTGTTGGTATTCTTAGCCGCCAGTCCTGTTCCCTTTGGCTGAAATGCTGGAGAAATGACAACAGTCCACTTATTTAGTGCTTGATCTTATACAGCAGTGCCTGTGGTGAGCCTGGAACAAAGTTCAACCACATCAGTTATAGGAAATAATATATACATCGGTTAATAAATATTGTACATTTCTGTTAATGCCTCTCTTTGTTCTTTTGTTTGATAACTTTTTTGGCACTGCTATGTGTTTTTAATGTTTGAATTTTTATGTATTTTACTTCTGATTTTTTGGGGTGATTTGTTTATGATTTTAGCTGCCCTCGGTGCCCTGTTGTGGGGAGAGGGGATGGAAGGATGGGATGTAAATCTTTGAAATAAGTAAATAAAAAACTAACTTTCACAATATGAGGGGAAAAAATATTTGCAGTTGTGGGGCTACATGCTTGCTCTTTCTTTCTCTGTTGGGCTTTTAACAGGAGTGACCCAGTCCATGAGTCATTTCATCCAGCAGGAGGGTGAATGGTGGTGGGCAGGAGTGAGAGGAGGAAGTGAGGGGGCACACATAATTATAATGCTGCTGAACTCGGTGAGCCAGAAGGAATATGTCTATATTCTAGGCCCAATGTGACCTGTGGGCCATCATTTGGGGACCTCTGTTTTAGAGGCTAGCCAATGAAACCACTAGTAGCTTATCACTGGAAGAATATATTCTATGGGATTATATTTCCAGTTTTAAAATTTAAGACCTTGTCTCATCTCAGTACCTTTTCCTATGCAGTTGTCCATGGAACTAAGGGCGCAATCCTACCCGTGCTGGAACAGGCAAGCCAAGATGCTTGCACTGTATCCAGCACAGGATAGGGACCAGAATTGGCTCAGCCAGAGGCAAGGGGAAACTCTTCCCCTTACCCCTGGGTAAAGCACCTTGGCCCCTATGGGTTTCCTTGGACCCGTGCCACCTCTGGAGGTGGTGCAAGTTCAAGGAGAGCGAAGCAGCTTCAAGCCACTCTGAGCTCCCCGGGAATGGGGGTTCAGATCCAGCATAACTGCTGGATCCCAGCCCCACCTCCTGCCTGCCCATCCCCAGAGCCACCCACTGCCTGCCCTCCCCCCACCCAGGAACTGTTACAGTATGTGCCCCATACAGTAAGGCAATTTGGTGGCTGGATAAAGCAGGCCTACCAGACTGCTGATATGTCTGTGCTCAATGTAAGCATACCTGTCAGACAATGGGGCAAGGGCCAATCAGGGCAAAGTGCTGAGTCATTGCACAGAACAAGGAGAGATGAGAAAAGCTGATGCAATCCCTGCCCAGGATGATGCAATGAAATTCCTCAGTGATGAGGTCATGGTGTTTCCCATTGGCTGACAGGAGTATAAATGTCCAACAAGCACACTCCACTGTGTGGGTTGTAGGAGTGAGTTGCTGCATGAATCTCTGCTGGACTGACACCTGATTTGCTGACTACTTGAACTGTTTGCTGGACTGCCTTTGCTTGCCGATTTCTGGAACTGCCTTCTACTTGTAAATACTGCCTGTAAATAGACTCTGGTGCTGGGACTTCCCTGAGTCTTGCCTCCTTTTTTTGGCGTTCTTCCCTGTGCTCTGAGCACCACACACTGCAGCTGTCGGTTTGCACTTCTGCTATCTCTGTGTTTTGCACATTATCTCTAACAGGAACACCTCCCTCCCGCCACCTCCCTGCCCACCCCAGAGCCTTGCATTGGCCCAGCTGGGCAGACGCAAGGCTTGCTCGTCAGGAGAAGCAAATGTGTTTTATGGCACGTTTGCGACCCTCCTGGGCATGCAAACTTAGGCACGCAAACTGAATGCAGCTTAGGATTGCCCTACAAGTTACAGTTATAATGCTAAAGCTTTGTAATGGCTGATATTGGAGAAGCAAACATTTCGAATGTTTGTGTATGACACACTTGAAGTACACACTGATAGCTAATGAAAACTAAATATAATTTCATTGCATGAATTCAGCTTAATCTGCTTGAACTTTCAAAGTAGTGTGTTGATTATTGCATTTTAAATACAATTAAGAGTGCACTGGTATAGCCAGGCTTTGCTGTATCCTATGCAAATTAGTAAGTTGCTGCAAGTCACCTGGGGCTTTTTGGAGCAGTTCCAAGCAGCTCATGTAGGGCTCTGAGGCCCAGAAGTAGGGGTTAGGAAACTGTGTGTACTGCTGTACTAGACTCACATCGTCACTGCTTGTATACAATATTAAGTGAGAGCCAATGGTGTAGCTATTGAGAGTGGGCCACCCTGGGTGCCACCCTCAGGAGGGATGACACCACTAGTGAGCAAAATTGCTAAAATTGCAGTTGTTAGGAATCATATCAACTTGTTATATATCATTTGGTGTGTAATTTATAGCAGAATGCAGTGAAACAAACTGGAGTGGAATATCTGTGTTCTCTCAAAAATTTTGGCCAAAAAACCAGGAAACAAAAATACAACTGTCTTACATCACTCAACTCTATTTCCTTAACTCTAAATGGACCAATGAGACTGATTGTTCAGAGATCCAATGAGATATTATTATGACACAGTATGGAACCAATAAGGTGTTAGTAAGGTGATACCCTGGGGGAGTGACACCACTAGTGACCAAAATTGTGGAAATCGTTGTTTGTAGGACTAATATCATCATGTTATATATCATTCAAAGTTTAATGCAGAATGCAATGAAACAAACCGCATTGAAATATCTGTGTTCTATCAAAAGCTATAGCCAAATAACCAGAAAAAGAAAACACAACTGATTTACTAAGGGTGCAATCCTGATCTGCAGATAGGCCAGCGGAAGTCCTTTGTGCTGGCCCATCATTGTCGCAAAAGTGCTGTAAAGCACTTTCGCACCAACATAAGTGGGATTAGGTCAGCACACAGACTTGCACTGACCTCCCTGCGCCAACATGGGCCCTAGGGAAAGGGTAAGTTGAATTGGCCGAGCTCGACCGATGCAGGGGTCTGGGGACAGCAGGGAAGAGGTGGCAGGGGAGGGTGAGTGGTGGGCGTTTCCAGGGGTGGTTCGGGAGTGGGAGATGGGACCAGGATCCGGCAGTTGTGCCAGATCCTAACCCCATTCCTGGGTGACTCGAGGCAGTCCCAGGCTGCTCGGATTTCTGCCACCTCTTTAAGGTGGCGCAGTTCCGAGTAGCCCCATTGGGGTTGCTGTTGGGGTTGCTGTTAGGGTTGTTGGGTTTTGCCCGGGATAAGGCGAAGTGATTCCTTTTGCCCGGGCTGAGCTGCTTTCAGCCCCAGACCTGCCTTGATGCAGCGCAGGCCTTTCGGCCTGCCTGCTCCAAGGCAGGTTAGGATTGTCCTGCACCTAACTCAAAACTGACCAATAAGTCTGAGTGTTCTGAGAGCTAACAATGTGTTATTATGACATAGCAGGGAACCAATAAGGAGTTGTTATGAGTCAGCTCCCTTTTCTATGTATCAAATACTCAAACTCCTATTCAGTTTTGTGAGTTTCATCAAGTTAGCCACTGGTTTTTTGTTGGTTACTGTTTGGTTGGGTGACCTATACTGTTCTATAGTAAAATAAATCAAGTTAATGGGGGTGACTCCAACCCTAGTGATGCCACTAGGGAAGGTTGGGTGTTGTTGGTCACTGCCTAAGGATGCGATCCTAACCACTTATGTCAGTGCATTCCAGCACTGACATAAGGGTAATGCAGCTCTGAGGTAAGAGAACAAACATTCCCTTACTTTAAGGAGGCCTCCGTGAGTGACACCCAACTGAAGGCTGCAGCACACGTCCCATTGGCACCGCTATGCCTGTGCTGGAAAGCACTGACATAAGGGGTTAGGATTGCGCCATTAGATGACTTTTAAAGTGGATTCTAAACATTCATGGTGGACTACAGCCTATCAGTGGCTATTAACCTTGAGGGCTACATTGAACCGCCAGGTGCAGGGGCAGTATGTCACTGAGTACAATGTGCAGGGAGCAATAGCAGGAGAGGACACTGATGTTCATCCATTGCTTATGGGAGAATATTCAATGCATTTATTTTCTGGCCATTATTATTTATTTTATGTCATGAATGTTACTAGCTCTCAGTTTCACCTACCTCACAGGGTTGTTGTGAGGACAAAAGAAGAAAGGAAGAAACCATGCACACCACCCTGAGCTCCTTAGACGAAGGGTGGTATAAAAATGTGAAAAATAATAATTAATTCAATAATTTTGTTGTATGGGAGTGTCAAAAGTTTATGGGCCCCAGGTGTCAAATGACCTAGCTATGACACTGGTGAGAGCTATCATAGGTTTCATGCTAGAAAGAATGATGGATACAAGTGAACTGGAAGTCAGTTTAGTGTTCTGTAGTGGCTCGAGTGTTGAATTAAACCCAGAGAGACCCAGGTACAAACTTCCTCTGAGCCATGACCAGTGACTGGGCAACTTTGGACAGTCTCAGCCTTGTCCAGTGATTTTCAACCAGTGTGCTGCAACACATTGGTGTGCTGGTTTCAAATCACTGGCCCAATCTATCTCACTGGGGTGAGTGAGAAGCAACCTTGGTGAGGGGAAGAAAACTATGTGCACTGCTATAAGCTGTTTGGAGGTAAATGTTCCCTCAAGCCTAGTCATGTCCAACTCTAGGGGCGGTGCTCATCTGTGTTTCTCAGCCGAAGAGCCGACGTTTGTCCGTAGACAGTTTCCGTGGTCATGTGACTAGATGCCTAAGCACACGGAACGCCCTTACCTTCCCACCAAGGTGGTACCTATTTATCTACTCACATTTTTCCATGCTTTTGAACTGCTAGGTTGGCAGGAGCTGGAATAAGCAACAGGAGCTCATGCTGTCATGCAGATTCAAACTGCCATCCTTGTGGTCAACAGGTTCATTGACTCAGCAGTTTAACCCACTGTGCCGCCACCACTTCCCTTTTGGAGGTAGTGTAGCATAAAAGCTTGATACATAATGGCTAGTGTGGGGAGGGCAACCTTGTCTGTCTGAGCTCACTGATTCCCTCCCCTGTAGATCTGATGAAGAAGTATAAATCCTATACACATGAGGCATTCACTGGTTTAACAATGATCTTCTTCCACAGACGCTCCTCCCTGTGCAGATCAGTTGGAAACTGAAGCATCTGTCCCTTACCCACACCCACCAGGAACACTGAAGTCAGACCAAAAAAAGTGTTCTGTTTCAACCTGCCTGAAATTTTCCATGTGACCTTACCAGCAAGAGGAAGCTAAATCTAATCCTCTCCATTGTAGCATTACTGAACCTGGCCCACTTGTCTTCTCATTAAAATGCAACTCCTTTGTTTCTTGACTGTTTTTCAGTGCATTTTACTATGATGCAATTGTATTTAGACACCTAAGGGTGTGATCATTCTCTGAAAAGGTTACTCCTGGGCCAACTACGAGCAACTCGTAAATACGCTCTATGCAATTGTATCATAAACTATCCTAATGATGCAATGATCTTCATTACTTAAATACTGAAGGATATGTATACAATGTATTGTATGTTCTCTTGGGCAAATCTTACTCCTGAAGCCAATAAAGCATATTCTGGAGCTCAGACTATAAACTATCTCAGACATATTGCACACCGTAACTTTGGAGCATTTTAATGTGTCACAAAATTGACCTTAAAGTGCTTTATGGCTAGTTTACTTGAGTGAACATAGCAGTGCCATAACAGGGCAAATTAGAGCCTAGGGCAAGGAAAGGAAGAGTGCCCCTCTGCTCCCGTAAAAGCATTAAATAACTTTAAAATGTGACGCCACTTCTCCGTTTCATTTAAAATGGCACACTTTTTAACTTTAGCATTGAATTGCATATTTAGTATACGTTTGGTGTTTCAATTATTTTTAGCAGTAGTTGGTGTTTGCTAATTTGTCATTGGAGAAATAATCTTTTAAAGATTATTTCATTTATTGGAGTGGTATCTAATGTATGTGCAGAGTATTTCCAATGCATGTGATCCAGTTCAGTGCCTACAAATAACTCTGAATGAAGTGAAAGGTGAAACCCACTACTTTCAGAGAAATTAACTCTCTGGGTGGGTACAGATGGGTACAGTGCCTAGCAGTAAGCATTGACACTGTTTATGAAACTCTCCCATTTTCAGCTGGTGAAAGTGGGGTTAATAGGGAATTTGTAGTATTCTGTTGCCACCATCCAAGAAGCCCACATTAAAAGAGGCTGCCTTGGAAAAATCCCTCTTTCAGGGTAACAAAGGACCTCCTAAAATCCTTGGGGTCTCCCTTAAAATCAAAGGTAGCAAAACTAGGGTAAGGTGGTGTAATGGAAATGCGCAAGATCCCTTGAGGAGATAGGGTGTGGTGTCAACAGTGGCCCCTTGCTCTGGCAGGCAAGCATGGGGTTAACACCAGGGCCTTAGATTGCAGTGAGTGTGTTGCCCAGCTGCAGCCATTTGGAGGCAAAAAGGCCCTCAGTGTTAAAAAGCAGCACCTCCAGGAAGGAAAAGGGTGTAGGTCAGTGGTATTCAAACTGGGGCATCGCGACGCCCCAGCCTGTGGGTCCTGGCCTCTGCCCCCTCAAGGGGCGGGGGTAGCCAGGAGACAGGGGGAAGGCAGTGGATCGCGCCACTCAGGGGGGCTGCAGGGGCTTGGGTGCACTGGCCCAAGCCTTCTGCAGCCTCCCGGGAGGCGTGGGGAGCCCTGTGCAACCTTTGGCAGGGCTCCCCAGGTCAGGAAAAGTGAAAGCGGAGCGATCACACCGTACTCCACAAAACCGGAAGCGGAGCGATCCTTCTGACGGGGCTGCAGGGACTGGAGTGCACTCACCAGTCCCTGCAGCAGCCGTCCCAGTGTGCGGGGAGCCCTGCGCGAGCACCTGCATGGCTCCCCAGGTCAGGGAGAGGGAGAGTGGGGTGCTCGCGCTCCGCTTCCACTTTTGTGAAGGCAGAGCAGATCACTCCGCTCTCCCTTTCCCTGACCTGGGGCACCCTGCAGGTGCTCGCGCAGGGCTCCCAGCACACAGGGATGGCTGCTGCAGGGACAGGTAAGTGCATTCCAGTCCCTGCAGCCCCCTGAGCTGCCTTCCCCCTTGCCCCCACAAGGACATACTGCGGGATTCAAACTCCGAGAGGGTTTGAAAACCGCAGGTGTAGGTAATAATAGGAGGAAACCTTGGAGGGAGGGAGAGAACTAAACTGATGGATTAATGGACTGAGGAACTAATGGACTGACTGATGGACTATTGGACCTGGTAACTGACCAGTGGACTAACTGACTAACAGACAGATGGGCAAATGGACTTCTAAGGATTGATGGAATGGAGACTGCTGGAACAGAGACTGCTGAAGACACTGGAGATTGGTGTGTGGTTGCCACACCAAAGACCTGCTAAGGACCAAGGTGTTGCTGTAGTGGCTGGAGAAGCTGCTGGCAGGAGAGAGGAGGAAGGAGGACCTCTGCAGGTTGAACAAGTGAGCTACCCTGGTGGTGGGGTCCAGCAGTACTATAGTGCAGAACTAGGGCCATTGTTGGGGGCTAATTAACTTAAAACAGGCATAAGTTCTCTATGTGAAACTTGGAATGGGAATCTGGCAAAACAGGTGGTAAGCATGAGAACCTGCTTCTTAATGAACTGGGCCCAGGCAGGTAATCAGTACAAAACAGACAGACTTTATTAAAAAGGCTGAAGGACCAAAACATAAAAAGAAAGTGGAGGAGGTGAGAGGTTCAAAGTAAGATACAAATCAAAAACAGACAGGCAAAAGTCAAACAGCTTTGGTTCACTTGTATACAAAGTGAAAAATCAAATGTAATTAAGCTATAAGTGTTTTCCATTGTATTCATAGACCTATATGGGGGGGAGAGACAAGTTAATCGGATTGCAGCTGAAACGTACGCTTTCTGGATGGAGGCCATATTTTGTAAAAGCTTTCTATTTAATGTAAATAGCTGGCAAAATTCTGTTAGGAGTTTGGCTGTGGGCCATAGGGGTGTACACCAACTGACTAAAAAGAGGGAAGTACTTTGTGTGGGAAGAGTTTGGATTCCATTGTAATCCTCCCAAAAAGAAAGATGGGAACTACAATTGCACAATTCCTTTCTGATGCCACTTAGGAAAAGGGTGAGGTTAGGGTGAAGAGTTGATCAGATCGTTCAGGCAGATAAATGGTGAGGTGATCTCTAGGTAAATGGATAACCTGTTTATATTTCCCTAGAAATGCTACTGATTGTAACAGTAGCGGTTGAGGTGGATAAAAGCTATTTGCCTTGCATATCTCTCCCATTTCATGAAGCATGAACTTTGGAAATGGTTTACTTTCCTCAGACAAGATCCTTGTGCTATAAAATGCAACATGCTTACAACTGAACATGAAAACTTAAAATGAAAAGTTATATCCTCCATAGCTATAGTATCATGTCTGTTGAGTTGCACAAAAAGTTACATTGTTAGAATTCCTTCAGTGATGTTGTTGTACTTCTAACAAAAAGTACTTTACTGCTGCTGTTATATTGTTTTATATTCAGATTTTGGTATTCTGGATACATTATACTTTGTTCTATTTTTTTATTCATAATTTCAGATTCATTATTTTTCTATAGTAAATTAGCTCTCGTTCATTTTTTTAAAAACTGATGTAGTAATCGGGGGGGGGGGATTTACAGCCCAGTCCCTTGGTCTGTCGATGCCATATGGTACAGCAGTGCCGAAATTGCTGTATCCCATGGGGCCAGAGCAGCAGCCGGAATCTCCATGGGGTAAGAGAACATCGATTCCCTTACTCTGTGTAGACCTTCACTGGCCCCAATGGGTATCCTCAGATCTGCGCCATCTCCTGAGCTGGTTTCAGAACCAAGAAGGTCTGTGTCAGGCTTCACGGCTCTGAAGGGGCCATAGATTCCCTGCCCCCTTCCCTGGCCCAATCGACCCACCAGTCTGCCCTCCCTACACCCAATTTTGTCCCCTCCCTGCTCTTCCCACACCCTGAAAAGCCTCCCCACTGCTCCGCAGGGATACTTTCCCTGAAAGTATGGGAGCTCTTCACCAGAATCCTTCTGTTACTGAGGCACAGCTCCAACTGGTGCTAGCCTCTCTGCCAGCACGGGGTGTCTCCCGCCGGTGGGAAATTGCATTCTAACACTTGATTTGGTCTGTTAGTCAGCTAATTTGAATTGGAAGTAACTGTTTCTGAATTCAAGCATATCCCAAGTGACTATAGTATCATGCTTGAGAGCATTCCAGAATTAGCCAGTATCATAAAACAACAAAGAAAACGGACATTTTTATTACTTGTTAAAAAAATGAGCCATTATCATTTGGATAATCTGTTTTTCATGATTCAGAGTGAGAAGCATAGCTGTCATGTAAGGCATAGATTTCCTATCATGAAACCTGCCTCTGTAATGTCAGCACTTTACTGAGTGACATTTTCAATGCCTAGTAAACACCAGGTACAATCTACCATGTGCTGGTGTTGCATTACCAGGTTTCAGTGATGATTTTTGTGGAAAACCTTACCAGCCATGCAGAAATGAACTGAAGGATGTTCAGTGATATTATTTTGTAGGGCCCAATGAATGGTCTGAGAGTATCTGATAATACAGCATTGCCTGATCAGTCCCTTGAATGAGGGAGCACCAGGAGTGTTGTATAAGAGTAGGATATAAATTAAAAAACGAAACAAACTAGTTGAGCAAGACATTTGCTCTCAGTATCTGAAGACTAATTTAACTATGGCAACAGCCAAAATTGTCAAGTGGTGTGTTATCAGTCAGAGCTGCCACATAAGGTTGTGCACTGCACAAGAGCGTCACATGGTAGACAAGAGGAGGATGCTAGAGGAACATCACTTCTGCCAGCAAGCAGAGCAAGGAAGGGGCACTTTTTCTAATTTACACGAAGGCACTGAATGTGCTGGCACAGTGGGTATTCCCAATGGCATGGCAAGTGAGGAACAGCCCATCGCTGGTACCAGGCCAAAAGAGTGCCACATGGACACAGTGTGACCACACCTGTGCTCTGGAGTTTAAAATAGTCTCCAGCAAGCAAGACTCTTTAGAACTCCAGAGTGCTCACATAGTGTCGTTGCTTGCTGGTAGACACTTGCTGGAGACTCTATCAAATTGTCTGCTGGCAAGCGCTCTGGACTTCTAAAGCAGGGGAAATTCGGAAGTGATGTGATGATGTCATCTCCATCCTGGGTGCTACTGCTCCAGCAATGCTGATGGGTATTCCCATTGTCTTTTGCCTGGAGCAGGGGTGCTCAAACTTTCAACTTTGGGGACCCTGGACCTTTAAAATTGTGTAGGAGAGATAATTTCAGCAGGTGCAGCTTGTCATCTGTGGGATGACAAGTTGCACCTGCTGAAATTCTCTCTTCTATACACTTGTTAAAGGTCCAGCATCCCTAAAGTTGAAAGTTTGAGCACCCCTGGCCTGGAGCATGGAAAAGGATGATGATGACTGGAGAATGTCTGTGTAGATATATACATTTTTCCATGCTTCTTGTATTTGAGGGAGAGAGTTGTATTCAGAGTTGAATACAGTTGTATTGAGTTCAGTGAGTTGTATTCAATGACAGTCATGACTAAGTTTCATCTTACAATTGGTATACGCTCCATACACAACTCATGTATCAGAGCTGCAAAGGAAGATTGAGAAGAGCAGCATGTTGGTCTTACCTTGCAAATTTCCCTTGTAAACAAAAATTCCTTCTGTGGATATTTCTGGCGGTATTTCTGTTTTGATGGGGATGGTGGTGGTGGTGGTGGTTTCTTTCCTGAAAGAATGTGTTATGGGCTGTAAGCAGAAGTTCTGCTCAGAAAGAGTTCACATTTATTAATGATGCTTTTATTTAATTGCTGTAGGTTAATTTAAAAATTGTTCATTGTAAGATATGAACAAGAGATTATGACAAATGTGACTCCTACTGCCTGGAGAGGGTCATCCCATATGTTTTAGAACTACTGACCAGGAAAATCTGTAGAGAGTAGATTCATAATACATGATGTATTTGTTCTGTCTGCAAAGAGCTTGGTGGTATTCTCCCTGGAGTAAATAGTAGACAGTAAATTTACAACATGATGATTCATGTTTTCAATCTTCCTCTTAATTTCACACTTCAAGTCTTATGCATTTAGAAAACATTTTGAAGAGCTTGATAGTTTTTTATTTTTGTTAGAACACTGCTCTACTTCCATCCTAAAATTTGGATTATGGGTCCTATGTCATTGGTATTTATTCCCCAAAGGTATATTGTTTAGCTGTGAAGATGTACTTTTCTGCAAAACAAATTATTTCAATACTACCCTAAAAGAGATACTCTCGAGCTAATTTAGTGAACAGGAGTTGCAACTGGGCTTAAGCAACAATTTATATGCTTGAATTTCTTCAGATGTGCAGCCAAAGAGCTGTGTATGTTTTGACACATTTTTCAGCTAAATCAGAAATTGCGGTGTAGAATCTAGCCTATTTTTAAAAATTATGTAGATCTGTGACAGATCCAAAAGGACTGCATATTCATAAACTATTACCCTGCACATGCCCGATCTCGTCTGATCTCGGAAGCTAAGCAGGGTCAGGTCTGGTTAGTACTTGGATGGAAGACCACCTGGGAATACCGGGTGCTGTAGGCTTATACCATAGTCTTTCGAGACTGAAGGTTGCCAACCACTGAACTTGGGTTTTTTCATATACAGCAGTGTATAAAAATGAAAATAATCCTTATGACATGTACTTTCAGTTAAGATTCCCAAGTATTACTTGAGAAATAAGGATAGAAAGATAGCTTCCACCGAACTAGCCCCAGCCTTGTGACACACAAAGATAGCCCCCACGTTGTGACATACAAGCCTCTATGTGGCAAAGGTACTTGTCCGTGTGGGGGAAATCCATAACCTGGAATGAATCTTTTTGCATGGGAGAACTGGGACAGATTAAAAGGGGAGCTTCAACAAGATGCAGAATTCTGATCACTCACTGCACAAAGATGCAGGCTGGGAGCCAGATGAGATTTGAGCCTGGTCAAGGGATTTGCCCAAACCAGCAAGGCATTCACCTTTTGTAGGACTGACCAGAAATACCCATGCAGGGACAAGACACAAGAGGAGGCAGGTCTAGAACTCACACCAGCTGCTCCATAAAGCTACCCTAATCACTCAGCCACAGCAGAAGGCAAGCAATGAGTACCTCATTTGGCATCTATCAATCATGATATTTATATACCACCTCTCTCAGTAGGCTCAAAGTGTTTAGATAAGCAGACTGAACATACAGTAAATCCATTTTCAGTGAGATCTTTACAAGTATTCTCTGAATCAATCTCATAGAACCTCAATTCCTCCAGTAGTTTCCCTTCATAGTCATCATCTTTCATAGTTCACCGTCGTCATCCTGTTTGCTGGCCCTACTGCTTTCCGAGATCTTGTAGGCAGCCAGTGGTGTCACTAGGATTTGTGTCACCCAGTGTGGGAGGCCTGTGCATCACCCCATGTAGTGGGTGGGGCAATGCCCCAGGTGTACCATCGCCCCAGGTGTACCAGGTGTACTATAGATATGTACAATCGCCCTGCCCCCACTGGTTTTTTGGCTGTACCTTTTGTTAGAACACAGATATTTCAATATGATTTGTTTCATTGCATTCTGCATGAAATTACGCATTGATTGATATATAACATGATGGTGCTATTCCTCCAAACTCTGATTTTAGTGATTTTATAAACTTGTAGAGTCACACGCAAACCCACCCTGTGTCAACTTGCTAACACCTTATTGCAGCAGTTCTTAATCTTTTAGCACCAGGACCCACTTTTTAAAATGACAATCTGTCCAGGACCCATTGGAAGTGATATCATGGCCAGAAGTGACATCATCAAGCAAATTAAAATAAATAATTATAAATAATTAAATTAAAATAAAAGAAATAATTAAATAAGTGGAACAAGTGAATTTTCTCTGCAGTCTGCCTGGAAGAACATCCCCCCCCCCCAAAAAAAAAGAATCAGTGAGATCTTCAGCCCTCCCCAGTGCCCAGTTTAAAGTTCTTCTACTTCAAGCATATCAGGATAAAGACCCACTTGGCTTTACAAGTGCAAAATAGAAAACATTCCCCTTACCAGTTGAAGCCTCTTTTTTGTCCTTTTTGGGGGGGGGGGGAGAGGCTGCCTTCTGGAGCATTTGTTGCGCTCAAGTTCTATCGGATCAGGACCATTCTGGCGTCCTCACGTTCCCCTTTGCCTGGCCTGACCACCAGCCAAGGCACGTCTGCCTACTCGAAAGTAAACGTGACTGTGAGGCTGCTTAGCTTTCCATAGGGCTCAATAGACTCGCAGCTGGGAGGAAAGGACGTCCTTCTTGGGGGTTTTTGGGGGCTGCATTCATTGGATTGGGACCATTCTGGTGTCATTGGATCCTCTCAGCCTGCCCTTTCCTATGCACTGAGGTAAGTACACCTACTCACAAGTAAACACGCGATACGGCTCACTTTCACTTTCCATAGGGCCCCATGCATTTTTTTTCTTTCTGGCTTTTTGGCCATAACTTTTGAAGCAAAGGGGCTATTTCACTCTGGTTTTTTGCATTGCATTCCGCTGGACATTCCGCATCCAACAGTGTATAGCATGATGGGGTAGCTCCTAAAGCTGGGATTATAGTGCGTCATCCCCCCAGGGCACGTCACCCCTCCTGGCGCGTCACCCGGTGTGGCCCGCACCCCCCTAGTGACGCCACTGCAGGCAGCTACAACCAAACTTCAGACTGGCTTCTCAAGGATGCTGTAGTTTTTCGCCAGCTGACCTCTCCACACTCCACTCCTCTGCACAGACACCCCAGCAGCCTTGGTTTCCCATCCATCAACCAATCCTGCTTAGCTTTTTCAAGCAAGCTCAACCTCCTGACCACACGTCCTGCCCGTTTAACACATTGCATCATTGCACACAAGCATTCTTGGCTGGGAGGGTGTAGCACACAGAACTATCCAAGGGGAGCACTGCACAGGCCAATAACTGAGCTGCCATGTGATTCAGGGCACCTCCTGCAGCGTCTCACCTATCTGGTCACATTCACACACCACCCATTCCCTTTGCTTCCACCTGCCAGTGCAACTGTCAGTGTGCTGCCCTTTCTGTCTGCTTGCCACTATATGCCCCATTGACCGATGGCAGTAGAAAATAGGGAGCTCGTGACCACTTAGGAGCGCCACTATGAGAGTGAGTATGTTAGACTCGGAGAGCAGAGAGGCCCCTCCTTCTGTAGTGTCTTACACAGAGACTTGCTGAGATAAACAACAATGGGCGCAATCCTACCCTGTGCTGGAACAGGGAAGCCAAGAGGCTTGCGCTGTATCCAGCACAGGATAGGGGACAGAATCGGCTCAGCCAGAGGCAGCTTTTCCCCTTACCCTTGGTTAAGGTGCCCTGGCCCCCATGCGTCTCCTTGAACCCATGCCACCTCCGGAGGTGGCGCAAGTCCAACGAGAGCGGAGCGACTTCAAGCTAGGATATAGTGTATGTGCCCCAGCATCCGCGGGGCTTCTGTTCCCTGAACCTCCACGGATGCTGAAACCCCTAGATAAATCTGCAGGTCTTGGCACCCATTCCTCTGAACACAACAGGAGCCAAGATCTGTTTGCATCCAGAGGGCCGAAAACCAGAAGTGATTTTTTTAGGCCCTCAGAATGCATTCTGGTGGCCAGAGAGGTTGTGCATGACCTTCCCAGCCGTCAGAACATCTTCTGGATACGACCGGATCTGTGCTCCAGTCATGTTTGGAGGGTTCAGGTCAGGCCTGGTTGGGGCTCAGCATAGGTTGGGGGACCCACATTGAATCAGATCTGTGGATGAAAAATCTGTGGATGATCAGGCAGCACCTGTGCATCAACTCCTCCCTCACACATCGCATTCCCATCTCCTTCCCATTTTGTCCTCTCTGCCAGGGGAGTTGTGCTGTGTCCAAGTTATGTCTGCATAGCAGCTCTCCAATGTTGTGCCAGCGTCTGTGGTGCATTCATTGGCAGGAGGACTTCTACACCAACAGGACTATTGTTACACATGGTGGTTTGCCAGCTTATCTCAAGGGTAGGGTTGGACCTTTAGGGTGCAATCCTAACCCATTTTCCAGCACCGACATAAGAGCAATGTAGCTCCAAGGTAAGGGAACAAACATTCCCTTATTTTGAGGAGGACTCTGTGAGTGCCCCTCAACTTCAGGATGCAGCACATGTCCCATTGGCACAGCTATGCTGGTGCTGGAGAGTGGGTTAGGATTTGGGCCTTAGACTTCTAACAGCACAGTCCTATGCAAGTCTACTCAGAGGTAAGTCTCATTGTGTTCAATGGGAAAGTGTTTAAAGGATTGCTGCCTAAGATGTAGACTTGGGAATGGGGGTTAGAGCAATGGTACCCAAACTGTGTGCATGGCGATCTCACATAAGCACTGTGGGATATCCCTGGTGTCCCTTTCTTCCCAGCTCTCCTGGGTGCTGCCATCTTGAATTGTGCCAAATCTTATACGATCAAAGATGGCGATGACTAGGAGAGCCAGGAAGAAGAGGCTGCCGTGAAAGAAGGGCAACATGACCACAGTAAGTTTGGAAACTGCTAGGTTAGGGATTTCTGCCAAAGTCCTCAGGAAAAGATAAACTGCACCCTGAGGGCTGAGAGAGAGAGAGAGTGTGTGTGTTAAGATACAGCTATCTTAACTTGGATCTGGGAAGGTTTGTTTTGATATTTGTATCACAAAAGCAAGCACAGAGCTTGTGCTGAAAGAGGCTGAAATAGTGAGGCTGAAAGACAGAAAGTTTGCACTTCATACCTTGAAAATATTATACAGTGGAGAGTCATCTGCCATAAAAGAAGACTGTTGCTCTCATTTTTACTACTTTTACTCACCAGTGTCAATTTATAGAGGAAAGACAAAGGGAAGGACAAAAACCTTTGAAAAGAGGTAGTTGCAACTTTGCTGTAATACTTCTCCTGACTGCCTCTCAGTATACCTCTGACAGCTGGGGACACCCTGAATGATAATTGCTGCTGTTTTGACTGATGTAGCTGTAGACAGCACATTGTTATAGTCCAGAATCATGAAGAAGTCTAGTACTGTCAGCCTGGGATAAAAGAAAACTAATGTTGACTTGACAGATAGAAATTCCTTACTTCTATACATAGGTAGCTTCAACCAGAAAGCTTGAAGGAAAACATCTTTTTGCCCTAAGAAGTTAATTAAGAGACTATAGCCTGCAGGAGCAGAGAACAACTTAATTGCTGCTTTTCTGTTCCCGTCATTTCTCTCATCAGTTCTAACACTACTTTTGTTCCCCACCCCTACCCCACTCACTTTAAAAGGACTTGCAAAGTCAATAAGAATTGGAGAGTACACTCAGAAGAGTGAAGATAAAGGAGACAAATTCCAGTGTGATTAAGGGAGGTGTCCCAAACTGTCTTGGGTTTTTTTAACCCTGGCACTATGTGTGTTGAATTACCTCACGTTTTGCTAAGCGGTATAACAGGTAAGCAATGAGGAGGAATGTGAATGACCCTTGGAGGCATCAGTCATTGCATGCAGCCATAAGCCAACAGTATTACATAGCACCACAAAGTGTTCATGTTCCCCATAAGGATCTGGACTTTTTACATTTCTGGTAACATTTGACTTCGATTACCAAAATAAGCATCTCCAAAAGGCAGGTATTACTAGAAAATAAGCCCCTTTTGCTGGTCTGTTCTGCTTTTTGATTGCTGTTTACTGAGGATAGCTTAATGGTCTCAAATGTCTGCAAAGGACACAGCACAACCATCCTGTAATTGTTTTAAAAATTTTGGTGCTTAAACTATAATTCATGGAATACCTGAAAAAATTGGCAGCAAACCACAAAATGTACTGATGATTTCCTGTCTGGTGCTAGTGTATACTCTGGTAATCTACAGCTCATATTAAATGTTGGTTTGGGGTTTTCTTGTGTGAGAAAGTAATTATTTGAGTTGTTTTATGTGGTGTCATCTTCATCAAGGGCAACTGAATTGTTTACAGAACATTGTTATTAAAAAGACATCAAAACACAAAGCTTCTTTACAACTGTGAGCATTTGTTTGTTCTAGAAATTAGTAGCGTTCTGCATAATTAGACAACTTAGGGTGGAGCGATTATACTTTGTCTAGTGCATTTCTAAATTATGTTTTTAAAACGCCCTATGGTGGTCACTGATTAAATATGTCAAAGGATGAACATCAGAAAAGAGTTACTTGTGATGAAACGCACACAAAATGTTTGAGACTGTGACCCTGACCACCTTCCCAACTCCAAACTAAGTGCCAGCTCCCCTTCAAGAGCAAGACAGAGAATGATTTTAATGCAGCTATTTCTTCTGGATCTAAAGGATGTTTGGTAATTACGACAAACTTGTTTTAAAATGACAGCTTTTCCTTTTCTGAAATGTTCTTTCACATTTGCTGCAGGGTGAAAATCAGGATTTTTTTTTTTTTTTTTGGTAGTGGTTCAAAAATTCCTTTTTCAGTTTTTAAGCTAAGAGGTTCATAGAGAGGACAAATTGACATCAACACTATTTGCATTTGGCAGTGATGACCTGAAAAAGGAGAATAGCATACTGTTTAGGTATTTTTAATAACACATTGGTGAATGTGTAAATGGACTCCTAACGTTGTGGCAGCTAGGCCCCTGGAAAGCTTATTGATCATTACGGTAGCTGTAGCCCTGTGCACTCTTCTTCAAAACAAAGGTGGCAATTGTCACAATTTCTATACCAAATGTAAGTAAGGAGGAAAAAGTGTTTGAAGAGCTGTGCATGTGGTGCTATCCATAACCATCCTCTGTTTATTCCAGTGCAATCCATGTTGCAGGTTTCACTGAAACAGACTGAGGCTGCACCACAGCAGTGACCCCTTGGCAAAGATGTTTCATATAAGGCTACCATTAGGAATAGTAGGAGGAAGAAAGTGAAAAGAAAATGAAGTGGACAGGTATCCACAGTCTGCCCGTATTGGGAGGATATACTGTACTACAGGGTAGTAACTTGGATTATTTTTTAAGAGGAAAACTACACTGCAGAATCCCTTGGAACAAATTAGGATCAGTGAATTGCAGTTGGTCTGTGCAAAGCAACGCAGGTTGCATTTGGCTTGAGAAGAAAGAACAAGTAGCATAGTATTATATGAGACAGAGCAATGGAGAATATCAACATCCTTTGTAGAGCTGAACCATAGTCCATATAAACCTGCATCCTGTCTCCAGAAGTGTCCAATAAAGGATGCAACACAGGAAGAATAAAAGAACATAAGACAATAATGGGAGTAATCAGTTCCTTGTCATTCATCCTTCGCTTCTGGCATTCTGAGCTTTAGAAACACCCTGAACATGACTCCACATGTCTTGCTAATCCTGGTTGACTAACTGATATTCCTCTGCATCATGAATTTGTCTACCTCTTTTTGAACCCAGATAGAGATACTTTACAGACATTAAGAGTCGTGGAATTGCTTTTCTTAGTTACATCTCACAATGCTCAGTTATGTTGAAATGCATAGCAAATCACACAGAGATCACAATTAGGTACTACCTAATCACAGTTAGGTAGTAAGGATCCCTGCAATAATCCTCCTTAACCTATTTAAATATGACAGCAGTACTGTGGGTTGGACTCACAAAATAGCAGTTCCCATTATTTTGTTGTAATGTCTGAAGGGCACCCTAATGTTTGCTGTGTCCTCTATCAGCAGGGCAGGTTATCACCTGAAAAACTGCAGGAGGGAAAGACAAATGGAGAAAAAGAAGCTACTGGATTTTAGAAAGAAAAGAAACTAAGACCTGACCAGTGTCTCATTTCATAGCAGCATATATTATAGTGCTCTGCCTAATGCCGCCACCTGCTTTCTTTGTCTTTTGAGTGTAATTCAAGGTTAGTTTTCACCTATAAAGCTCTAAATAGCCTGGGATGCATGTACCAAAGCAACCAACTTCTCCCCTGTGAGATTGCCTAAGACCACCTTCTTGTTTGCCCCATCCGTTTGCTAAGCTTGAAGTATGAGGACCCACAGAGAAGCATTTTTAAATGCTGCTTGGAAGTTACAATCCTCCAATCTTCAGTTATAACAGCCTATATAGGCTGGCTTTTACTGGCTGGGTTAAATTCCTCTTGATAGTTTTTATAGGCATTTGTGTGCTGCTTTTCTAAATTCAGAACTGTTCACAATTTTAAAAAAACCACAATATTTTAAAATCAAATGAAATAACACAATAACTGATGATAATAAAATTATGCTTGTTTAGCTTCCAATATGCCTCCACCAGAAATTAGGCAATCATAGGCTGATTTGATTACATGTGCCATATAACATTGCCTACATTTTCTTGAAAGACTTTGAAGGAAGAATAAGATCCTGCGAACTCACATTCTTTCATCTTGATAATAGAAGACTGAGCAAAGTAGAGAAACAAACCGTCAGTGCTAGAAATAAAAGCAAAGGAAATTAGCAAGGGCAAGACAAGAATGTCAGAGTATGCTGTCAGGGGCTTATAGCTATCAAAAAGGGATTAACTGTTTACAGTTCTATCAAGTCCTTTACACATACTAATCGGAAAGGAATGGAGACAAACTACATGACACTGCTTTTAGCCCATCATTGGTTGCTTCCTAGTTGCTTGATCTAAGATTTAGGAGTTCCAAACTCAGTGCCAATTCTTATGACAAAGTACTGATGTGGTGGTTAAACTTAACATGTGCTGATAATTTTTTGAAGCGTCCAGTACAAATGCCCAACAAAAGTTAAGATTGTGGCATCGCATACTTATGTGATTATACTTTTGTGATGATGTGATTATTTAATCACATAATCGTTATCATCATAAATAACTACTCCAAGATATGGTGAGTTTGTGATTCCAGCATTTATTGGAGAGATCTTGGAGTTTTCCTAATTATTCACCCCACCAAAAAAAGGTAACTGCTGGTTTCCCTGCATTATGTTAGAAACGTCATATGAAATGTCTCTCACTTTTCACCAGTACTGCCAATTGGGCTAGAGTAGCTACAGTTCTACTGTCTGGCTTCATAATTCAATGAGGACCCAATCCTATCCAAATTTCCAGCAGCTACAATGCAGCCCCAAAGTAAGGGAACCAATCATTCCTTACCCTGAGGAGGCCTCTATAAGTGTTCCCCTACATCAGGATGCAGTGCATGCCCTATTTACATGGCTACATCACCACTGGAAAGTTATGTGGGATTGGGCCCTGTGGTGTTACTCTGGGCAGGAGGTCTGGTCTAGAGGGTAGAGCCTCCATTTGCCTGAAGATAACATCCACAAGGTCGCCAGTTCAAGGCCACCGGCACCGTGCGACCTTAAAGCAGCTGACAAGCTGAAGCAGAGCTATTCCATCTGCTCTGAGCGTGGGAGGATGGAGGCCAGAATGTGAAACCAGATCAGAATGAAACACCTGAATGTTGTGGTTCTTGAAAGAAAGAACCTTCTTTCAATTGTAAAAATCCCTATGGGGATTTAAATAAGCCTGCCTATGTAAACCGCCTTGAATAAAGTCTTGAATAAAGACCAAGAAAGGCGGTATATAAATACCTGTATTATTATTATTATTATTATTATTATTATTATTATTATTATTATTATTATTATTATTTTGTCCTTGAGTACATTGGGTTCAAAACCATTACAAGTTTGGCACTCTGTTACGAAATCATTCCTTTTGTACTGGGTGATTCTCCATATAACATTAAGTGGCGAACCTTAATCCTGCTTGTCCTGCTAGAATGCAAAGTGACTCTAAATGCAGAATATAGGGACCAACATAAAATACTAATTTGGAAAGATGTGTCTATAGAATGAAGATCAGGAAATGCTCCTGTTGAGTAATGAATTCAGCTTCAGACTAAAGACAGATTCTGCAAGAGCCTGCTTTGTTGTAAACAAGCACCTGCGAAGGGTTACTCTTTGTAGTGTCCTACTTGGACTCACGTACTAAAGCTGTCATCAAAGTAGATCTGATTATTTTGCACATGGCTTTCCTGAAAGGATGTTATGATTTTCTAAATGTTTGGTGGCTGGTGATAAATTAGGCTTTTATGATGTCATGTGAAAGGCCACTGCTTGGATTTCCTCTTGTGTTGAGCATGTTGAGGGATACGTTTTGGAGACCTGCTCTGAATACAAAACTGTCCCATTTTCTTTTACCTTAACCCTTTCATTAATCATGTGTGTTATAACTAGAAAGAAAATCGTGTAAAACATATTACAAGACATTTGGTGGTCTTGTAATTTTGCATATTTATCTGCTTATAAGTGGAAATCATACAAAAATTGCTGTTAAAGCACCTGCTTTTATTTTTGCTTTTTACTATTGCGGTGGTGGTGGTGGTGGTTTTTGGTGTTGTTAGTTTCAGTTGTAAGACTCCAAACCTACTGCCTTCTTTCCCACTTCCTAAATCCATAAAGGCACAGACTACAAGCCATCATGTTGTTCCCTCTGTGATTTTAGTAAGCACAACTAGTTCATGATTATTCCCCTAGAAAGAGACTGAGATATAAGTAAATCACAGCTTTGTAACTCTACATATTTTAGGTACTTCTGTCCTTCAAATACAGGCTATGTTATAGGTTTAAGTCTTCTAAGACACAGGGTTTTATGAATATCATGAGAACAATTCAGTGACATCATGTATCATTAATGAAAAGGACTGCAGAATCTGACATTTATCAGCTATTAAGTGCACTGTTGGGGAAATGACTCTATATATTATAGGTTCAGAACTGGAAAAGAGTGACAAGCCATGCTGCTGTGAATGTAGGACAATCCATCCATGCAGTCTGGACCATGATGGCTTTAAGCAGAGGGCAGATGCCTCATAGACATGAATGTATGTTGTGAAGATCTTTAGAATGCTTGCAGACCATCTGTTGTGGTACCTAGGGTATTGGACACTTGGAGTGGGCTATTTGAAACCATGGGTAGGCCTAGCCTCTGCCTCAAGATCCCGGGGGAATACCGGGTTACCCATTGAGTTGAGCAGCCAGTAGACCTGAT
The DNA here is from genome assembly GCF_035046505.1 of Tiliqua scincoides. Taxonomy (NCBI): domain Eukaryota; kingdom Metazoa; phylum Chordata; class Lepidosauria; order Squamata; family Scincidae; genus Tiliqua; species Tiliqua scincoides. Next base: position 82,859,063 of record NC_089824.1, on the reverse strand, counting down.
CTCCAGCAGGGCATCCAGGTCTACCTTATGTTTCTGTAAGCCTCCTGCTTCACCACATGACCTCCTCGAACCTGGTGCAAGTCTGAGGAGAGAATGGGGGCAAGGAGGCTGCCCACATAGGATCTAGCGTGTGCCATTGCTGCTGGATCCACCCCGTTCCACCACCTTCCTGTCCAGTTTCACTCCTTCCTCACCTCTGTTTGCTCTTCCCACCCCACCTCCCCTACTGGCTTATCGGCTCTGGTAGGTGACCTGTGATTCCTATCAGCCTTCCTGACAGAGCACTACTCAGCATGCTGCTGGCGCACACCTTATGGCTGTTTTGCAGCAGTTTCTACCAGTGACATGCATGTTCTGCTGATAGTGGGGCTCAATAGGATTAGGCTGTAAATTAGGAAACACAGAAAGACCAAAGGCTGCAAGGTTGGCAGACATTCGGCATGCCTGGAACAATGGCTGCTGAACAAGAAAAGCATATAATGATAACATTGTTGCTTCTAACCACATATGGGTAGGTGTGTGTGAACAGGTTGAGATGTTTGCCCATCTAATTTATAGATGAAACTAAAACCATTCCTTTAATGGATGGAAATTCACTGAAATGAGTCTTGGCCTAATTTGAAATAACCTATCCCACTTTAAGCACTAGGTATGTATTGTGTATGGTAACCCGTTAGGCCATTCTGATTTGTAGAAAGGTAAATACCAAATTTTTATTTTAAATGTAAATTTCAAGTCCAGGTGTTATCTGTGAAATAGATGGAACATCTCCCAAATACAGAGAGGTAACATCCAGAATAGTGCTTCCATCATCAGAAGCTCCTTCTGTGAATGGAGACAGTATTTCACTTGTACAAGGGATCCTTCTATTCACAAACGGAACTTCTGACAACAGAAATGCTGTGGTGGATGCTGCCCTCAGAACACACACACACACACACACACACACACACACACACACACACACACACACTATTGTAAAAAATTGCACAATTCATAATTTCAAACCAGGCAGTAAAGTTTGGTATTAATACTACATTTGATGATCTGGTCCTTAGGATAGATTTAACCTGTAACTTTCTGATGCAGTGAGTAACCAACCACATGTTGATGTTATCCTGGCAGTTTCATGAAGAGATTATAGCAGGAGAGCTGATGTTTTCATGATGAGCAAATGTCAGTCTTCAGTGGTTTGTTGTGGTGTGTCAGCTATCATCATGTACCAGCCAGATCAAACAACACACTTAGTCACAAAACTGGCATAGTACTACCCCTTCATGGTGACTTTCCCATTCACGTTTTATTAATGGGGGAACTGTGAGCTTCCACAATTGTGATAAAACACACATGCATATGTACACCTCCCTGTCTCTTCTTACATTGATAATATAACATGATTTTTAACATACTGATGTTAGTGCTTTTCTCCCAGTAGACAGAGCCTAAGGGACTGATGAACCTTTTCGGCCAACTGAAATTAGTATTGACTTTAGGAGTCTTTTGATTAGCCTTCCCATGGGAAACATTTATCTAAGTAAAGAACATTTCTTTGGCAAGTGAAATAGTTGAATAATTTTGCCAGTACTTGCATTGCCAACCACGTAATTTGACTTTTTTAGTGGTTTGACATAAGCACAAAGATAACAGGCCGTAAGCTGAGGTTTGCATAGGCTCTCGGAAGAAATTGATAGGCCGTATGTCGTTGAGTTGATTAACTTGTGCAATGTTTCCATCAAAGCGATTAAACATTAGAGTGCACAACACACAGAGCCAACTCCCTCTGTTTTTCTCCATTTGCCATTTTATCTCTATTGTCGGTATGTTGTCAAAGCCTGTGCTGACTCTCCTTCCCTGTGGTTGAGCCGAAGCATTGTTTTAGTAATGACGGCATTCTCTTGGCCCCACTGATTGACTGACAATGCCACCAGTTCCCCACTTCCTGAACAAACCAGACAGTTTGCTGTTTTCTTCTCTCTCTTATCACTCTCTGTCACTAAAGGAGAGGTCTGGATTCAGCTTCAATTTGTGCTGATATACTGCAGTATTGTGGGAAACAAAATGCCAGGGCTATTCATTACCATTATCATGGATCTTGTGTTTATTACTGCTTAGGATTCATGTGCTTTCCAGACCTGTTTTTGAGTCATGAGGCTGAAGATTAACAGGCAGGTTATTGGTGAATGATGGAAGAGCATTGGCTGAAACTTTCTAATTTGTTATGTCTTGGCAGAATCGTGGAAACTTTTTGATGGAATTTAATCCTAAGACATACTGAGTGCTAACAAAGCCATGAAAGAAATGCAGGACTTATGTACACAGTGTTTTGCATAATGAGCCCTAAATGGAAGGCATTTCCACAGGGGGAAAAAACCCATTTTTACATTTTTAAAGCGTGAAATGCCTCTTTGTTCCTTAGTACTCCACCTTTAATTGCAATTGGAGCTACTGTATATATAACAAGAATTGCTGACACATTCCCTTCTCTTTGATGCTTCATGAATATTTTGCTTGAAAAAAGAAACGCCACTGAAAAAAGAAATGAGTGCAGGTCATCCAGCTCACATAACATTAAAAGACATTCAGATGATGAACCAAATTCACTAGCATTTTTCTGTTCCCGTGGTACTGATCTTGTTCCACCACTGTGGTTTTCTGAAAATAGTGGAAGGAACAATGAAAACTGAAAACACTTCATAGATGCCCTTTTCAGATTCCTAAAGATGTTTAGCATTTGTTTACCTTTTAGATCTTAAATCTTTACCACCATCCCTAAAATGTATGGATCTGTGCTCTTATTTTAATGGATTGTTGCTTTGTGAAGTTACAGTGGTTGTTTCACAGACACTACAAGTGTTCATTGTGGAGTAATGCATTCCCCACTTCTTTCTTTGGATGAGAGAGCACTGGAGCTAAATCAAATTAAAGGATTCTTAGGCTGCCATCCTATATGCACTTACCGGAGAGTAAGCCCCATTGAACACTGTAGGACTTCTGAGTAAACATGTAAACGATCAAGCTGTTTAGGTGTTTTTGTCATATTTTATTTTTTTTATTTACAAAAATACAAGCAGAACATCCCAGAAAAAAAGGGATGCTCATTTGACAGGCACTGAATCTGCCAGTGTGGCAGAAAGTTAGTTGTGTAGTCCTTTTATTCAAGCTGCACCTGAGGTTCAGCTAACTCCAGCTAGGAAGTCTCAATTCTCTGTCTAATGTCAAACTATGAAAACTCTCTTTGGTGGTATTCTCCCTTCTCTGTCTAGTTCTGATGGGTTTCCTATTCTGAACACTGGATTAGACATCATGGGGGGAAAAAACTCAAGTCACCGAGAAACAGTAACATTATTTTGTTAGGTCACTAATTTCCATCAGGCAACATTTCAAGTTGAAGAGTGGAGATAGACCCACTCAAAAATAATAAAGACAAGGCAAACACATAGCACCACATTGAAATGAGAGGTTTACAACATTCAAGATGTTACATCCAAACAGTTCATAAACAAACTTTACTAGATAGTACACAAACAAATGAATGTTATCCAATTTCCCATATTCAAAATTGTTAAAAATAAATGTGAATGACTTCAAGCCATCTTTGCCATCTGTGGGCCCAATCCTATCCAACTTTTGAGCTCCAGTGTAGCTACAATGCAGCCTGGTGATAAGGCAATACATGTTCCCAAACCTTGAGAAAGCTCCAATGACTGCCTCTCCACCACAGAATGTAGCACACACCCCACTGGCTCAACTACACCAGCACTGGAAAACTGTATAGGATTGGGCCCTTTGCCGCCTGCCGTATACCATTATAATATACTCCATTTCTAGATGGATGATTTTTTTTTTTTTAAGAACTGAAGACAAGAGACCTTCATCTGTGCAATTTTGGGATCTGAGGCTGATTAAAGGTATACAGTATTCTGTGATGTGCCATTTTTAGCAAATTGCATTGATTACAAAAGACTGAAAGCAAAATCCCTGCAGATAATTCTGCATTGAGTATCAGCAGCATCCACTGTAGCTCTGTCCAACTGTTGAGTTTCTTTGGTGAGATTTGTAATGGATGTGGACACAGGCACTTCATTTTAAAAGCTGCTCTTTAACCACCCAAACCTCCATATAGATAGAATTCTGAATGAATGCAGTTGTCTTCTCTTAACCTGCTACCGGTTTGGTGATGACTTAAATAAAATTATTCTGTTAAGGCAATCATATCAGCTGTTCATTTGGCATCGTGACTTTATATGTTTGTCTGTTATGCTCAGCAAAGCAGTGGTGTGGCATCTTTATCGTACCTTGAACTGGTGTGTTTCCTTATGTAGCTGCTTAGTTTTTTTGCATTTTCCAGCCATTGTAACAGTCTTGGAATTATATCAAACATCTTTTTAAGATACCTTCTGCTAGCCTCCTGGACTTGTGTGAGGCTCTCAAATACTTTACTAAAGAAAATCAAATTAGAAACTAATAAATTGCGTAGTGAAACTAGATCATTCACCTAATGAGCTAAAGTAAAAGCTGTGATGACACCCAAAACCAGAACTCGGGAAATGGGATATTTACATAGTTTGCATTTTTCCCCCACTGGTTTTCATTGCTTTATTTATTTTTTTAATCCAGATTATATTCTAACAACCAACTCTTTTATGATAAAGTATGCGCCCTTTTAAAGATTATAAAACTGAGCTGCCATAAGATCATATTTGAGAAATGTAATTGTGTTGCATTTGACACTTAAAACTGCAATTTCAAAAAGGAAGATGGTTTAAAAAAAAAAAAAAAGTCTTACTAGATAAACTTGTTCTTTTCCATGTCCTCTAGAGATCGTATCACAACTAAGTGAATTTAAATCTTTAGGGGGTTTGTACAGTAGTGTTAAAGAGCAACAATTTGGCTGTGGTCTTTCAGCCGCTTAGCCAAGTACAGTACTTGGTTTTCCATAGAACAGGTTATAACTCACATTGCCCTTTTAAAGCTGTATTTTCCCTTTCAGGGAACAAAAAGATTTTTGTGCATTTTGCTGCAAAATGTGTAGTTCAAAGCAAAACACTTTGCAGTTAAATAATTTGCAATATTTAAGTTCTGACAAATAACTGAAAGCAAGAACATTGCTGTTGTGGTTTCGTTGAACACATGCTCTCTCTCTCTCTCTCTCTCTCTCTCTCTCTCTCTCTCTCTGAACTGTACTGTGACTGATTCTTTAGAAAAGCATTCCCTGGGTCCCCACTATTGTTTATTTTTAAAGCTCAGTAGCAACAAAGGAAAACTTGTCAAAAATTTAGACCAGTATCAAGACTAGATTTTGAACTCAAATTCACTCTGATCTCCTCCTCCAGTAGAACCACAAGCAGGACTGTGTTTGAGTCTGTCAGTTGTCTTTTCTTAACCAGCTTTGCCTTTTAGGATATCGTTCTAGATGTTCCAATTTTTATGTGCCGTAAGAAAGCAAAGTACTGACAAAAAACTTCATTCTACTTCTGGGCTGGCATGTAGGCTGCATTTCAGACTCCTTCTTCTTCTTCTTCTTTAGCATTTGTCCCATGTGGTGGCGTGGTCCACTATTTTGGATCAGAGTCGCCATTTCTCTGGATTGTAGGCTTGGTCTGGGTATAGGCGGGTGATTTTCATGTCATTGTGCAGCATGTCAAGCCAACGCTACTTCAGCCAGCCCTTCGGTTGTTTGCCATTGACCTCCAACTGAAGGCCCTTCTGTGCCATCATTCAAACTAAATTTGGAAATTAAATTAGGTACATATCTCATTTCACTGAATCATTTTAATAATGCAGCTGAGCAGCGACTTTGCTCCAGCTTTTTTTAAAAAAATTGTCATTATTAGGTAATCACAACTGCTCTGTTGTTTTATACTCACAAAAATATAGACATTGGTATTTTATACAATATGTTAGCCAGCATGACTGCACTCTTCATGCACTGAAGACATCATTGAGACATCATCGTTGACTGAAGTTGAAAGACTTACGACACTGTGTAGTTTCTCTTTTTTAATCAACTGTTTCATTTGTTATATTGCATCTCTGTGAAGTCTGTCAACACTGTCTTGTGCAGATCTTGTGGATTTTATCTGAAGGAAAACATTATAGTGTCATGTTTGCTTTGTGATTTACTAATACAGTTTAATGGAAGAGAATGTGGGGAGGAAGCATTAATTTGTAACAGTCCTAACAGTGGCAAGACTTGGATGTAGGACAGCTTAAAACAAGGTGTTACCCATTAAAGAGTCACTATTACTTGATGTGTACAATGCATTCTAAATTGTCTGTACAATGATTCTTAAATGCCGCCTCCTGGAGATTTATAAGCTACAGCACTTTGACTGGAATTTCAAGACTTGGAGGAAGGAAAGTGGCTTGAATTTCTGAGAATCGTTAGCAATTTCCAGAAACTGCAAATGGTTAGAAGCAGTATGCAATGCAGTGGAGGCGAGGTGATGTCTATCAACACTTTGTAACCACCTCCTTGTCTTTCCCACCTCCATTGTAACCAGGAAAAAGAATCAAACTGAGGTTTCCTTAACTGAAACTGTATTTTCATTCTTTTAGAAACAAATTGTTAGCTGTGCATGGGAGACTGAGGCTGAAGTAGCTGTAGAGGTATAGTGGCTAAAACAAACAAATGAGAACACTGCAATTTCCCCCCTTTTAGGATTTCCTTCAAGGTGATTGCAGCAAAGCAAAGCAGAAACTCAACTGGAAATGCAGAGTCACTTTTGACGTAAGTTGTCTTTGGTCTTTTCTCCCTCCAATTCATCCAAGGGCCCATTTGGGAAACAAAAGGCAAGGGACACTTACAAAAAATGTGTAAACCCATTTACACTAAAAACCAAATGACATTTTACCACATTTAGGTTGCAGTCCTATGCACATTTACCTGGTAAGAAGCCTCACTGAAAGTAGACAACATGCATTGGATTATGCTGTTGACAGTCTTGTGTTCACTTTAAGTATTTTTGAAGGAGGAACCAACTATTACTGCAGTTCTCCAGGCATGTACTCCAGTGAGCTTATTTCCAGTGTAAAAAAAGCAAAGAATTGCACTGGCCACAGGAGTCAATATTTTTAACTGAAGAATTTTCATCTAGGTCTCAAATACACTTAGTTGTAATGGAGTCAAACACATTGCCACAAAACTTCCTTCCAAATAAGCATGTTTGGGATCTCATACTAGACATGTTTATATGAAAGCAAGACCCATTGATTTAAATGGGATTTATTTTCAAATGACTGTGGGCCAAAACCTATCCAGCTTTCTAGCCCTGGTGTAGCCATGCCAATGGGGTTTGTGCTGCATCTAGTGGTGGGAGGGTAGTTATGAAGTCCTCCACAAGGTGAGGGAACATTTGTTCCCTTTGTTCCCTTACCTAGGGACTGCACTGCAGCTGCACCAGGGCTGGAAAGTTGGGCCCCCAGGGTGCAATCCAGCCCAAGTTAAAATGCCAAAGCATTTTGAGGACCTGTTGATTTTAAATGGGAGAGAGTGGTGCATGTGTTTAACTCTCTCTTTGACATCAGAGGAACTTTAGGTACACTTTTTTTTGTAAACATGTATTAAATGGTGCAGGGACTGGGGAAAGGATTTATGTCACAGACACTGTTCGTTGAAGGCTGGTGATATTTACATGAGCACATATCACAAAACAATCATGACAGCAATTAATATTTTCTCAAAGAGGAAGTATTGAGTTGTCCTAAGCACTATCTTCTACAGATGGAATGCTCAGGCAGTGCAATGCAACAAGACAAACTCAGTTCTGAGGGCAAAAAGGAAGGTGCAAAGAATAAGGGTGCAACAAATGAAAAGCAAATGTGCATTCATTGGATCAGAAACAACTCCAAGACATTTTAATGCCTGGGGCAAAAAATTCAAACTATGTCCACCATGGTGGCATAAATATAATAAATAAAATGTTGCTGTCCCTTTAAGAGCATCCCAAAATTTCTGGAGCAGGCCACCACACCCTACCAAATGGTATGGTCCATTAGTCTTCAGCCTTTTTCATGCTATGACCCCAATATATAAATAAAGTATAAGATTGGGGACCCCATTGTCAGTCCCACCCCTCTTCCAGGACCCTATCTGCCCACCCCATCACCACGCACTCCCTGCCCCTGTAATACCCACCTAGCTCTGTAACCAAATATTGTTATTAGGGAGAACAGAAAAAGTTACCATGATGCCTAGCATTGATGAAAGGCTACATTAGCAAAATTGCTAAGAACCTGAGCAGGATTTGACAATGTCCTGGTGCCTGAAAGAGTATGCCAGATGTCTGCCCCTTTATCTGGTGGTGCTCTAGTTCAGTAGTCTTCAACCTTTTTCATTCCCATAAGTCGCTGTAACCCCACAACTGAGGCTTCGCAACCCCATTGGAGTCCCAAGCCCAATATGGAAGAACAGTGGTATGGTCTGTTGTGTAATAAATGAACTGTTGGAAAATCCTCAGAAGGTGTTTTGGATTGGGGTGTGAATTGAGAGAAACTAATTCAGTCATTACATACAGAAGGAGAGCTAGTATTCTGGGAATGGAACTTTTATTTCTAACTGAGAGCCTAACGTGTGCATCTCCCCTTCCTTCTGGCAGGAGCTGGTGAAGGAGATGGTGGAAGCAGATGTGGAACTCATGAGGAACAACCCCAACGCATGAGCCTGATCCTCTTCCTATACTTGCCTAGCTAGCCATGACTGAGGCCTTAAGAATTGAGGCTTGATGATGAATTGCACAGATGATCTTGGTGAGGGTGGGGGTAACAATCATTTCAATGAGGGTCAGATGATTTGCTGCCATTTTATTGTTCTGTACTTGTGTAATGGTTTGTTTTTTCTTTCCAAATCTCAACCATGCATTATGGCTTTAAACTCCTTGTAAAGAGGAGACTGAAGAAGTGGTGCTTTTCTTCCTTCTATGTAACCAAGAGACCGTACATTAAATCTGAAGTTGGAAGCTAGTTTGCCATTCCAGTTCATTTTCTTTTGATATTAAAAATACCTTTCCATAAACTGAAGTCAATGGTGCCTTTTTGATTAACTCTCGAATTGGCAAAGGGGGGAGAGTTGCTTCCTTCCTTGTATGTAGCCAAGATATCATACATTGAATCTGAATTTGAAACTCAAGCCTTGGGACTTATGGTTCCTACCACAGTTAGGATTTATGAAAGTTCTGGTTCTATTTCTCAGTATCATTGTGAAGTTCTAGACTTGAATTGTATCTCCCATTCAATATTTAAGTGGACAGTCAAAGATTTGGAATGTAACATATGTCACTTGTGATCTACATATAGGTCTCATATTATTTCCTTTACATGTAGGAAACATGAAATAGGAAGTGTTGTGAAATTTAGTGTCATTGAATTCACCTCCATCTGTATAGGTGCTTTTAGGACAATTATATGAATGTTGTGTGTTCAGTAACAAAAAAAATATACCTAGGGGTGGTGCTCTACTATCCCTCAGTTTTGTACTTGCCCTTCCATTATTTTATTGGCAACCTTCAGTCTCGAAAGACTATGGTATCGCGCTCTGAAAGGTGGTTCTGGCACAGCGTCTAGTGTGGCTGAAAAGGCCAATCCAGGAGTGACAATCCCTTCCACACTGGGAGCAAGTGCAGTCTGTCCCTGGTCTGTCTCCCTGGCTATGGGCCTTCCTTCTTTGCCTCTTTGCCTCAGACTGCTGGCAAAGTGTCTCTTCAAACTGTGAAAGGCCATGCTGCACAGCCTGCCTCTAAGCGGGCCGCTCAGAGGCCAGGGTTTCCCACTTGTTGAGGTCCATCCCTAAGGCCTTCAGATCCCTCTTGCAGATGTCCTTGTATTGCAGCTGTGGTCTACCTGTAGGGCGCTTTCCTTGCACGAGTTCTCCATAGAGGAGATCCTTTGGGATCCGGCCATCATCCATTCTCACGACATGACCAAGCCAACGCAGGTGTCTCTGTTTCAGCAGTGCATACATGCTAGGGATTCCAGCACGTTCCAGGACTGTGTTGTTTGGAACTTTGTCCTGCCAGGTGATGCTGAGAATGCGCCGGAGGCAGCGCATGTGGAAAGCGTTCAGTTTCCTCTCCTGTTGTGAGCGGAGAGTGCCCTTCCATTATTGCTTCCTTTAAAACAGTGGTTCCTAGACCCAGGGTTGCAAGGACCTACTGGAGGGTCACAGAGCCTTCTCCTCCCCAATGCAGGAAGTCAGTGACTGGCCCCATACTAAGTGTGTCCTCCTCTGCAGTGGTGCTCTTCCCCTTTCCCCTCTAGTATCCCAGGCGGAGCCAAGAATGAGAATGTGTTGATCTCCATCGACCTCCCTCCGCTGCATACCATGCCCACTACCTCTTTAAGGAGCAGACACAGTATGGGGAGGAGGGAAGGGCCAGAGGATGATGGAGATCAATGTGCTCCTTGTGTGGCCTCAGGCTGCTGGAGCAACAGAGTTTCACTGGAGAGGGGAACATATGGTGTGCCCTGACACGAAGCCAGCGATCCGCCCTTTCCTAGTGAGTGTGGAATGTGTCAGCAGGAGCAGTGAGCAGTGTGGGGCCTTAATGAGAGCTCCCTCCCATTCTGTGCCTACCCTGCACTTCATACTCCCCTGATCAAGCCTGGATTAAAAAAAAAAAAATTAGAATTTGCCTGTTTCTCGTTTGTTCCCCAACTCAGATCTGTAAGTGGGGGAGGGGGCGGAGTGAAAACGAGGGAGTGAGACCATTTTTTAAAATGACTTCAGTGAACATAGTCTTCTCCCCTGATCAAACTTGGATTAAAAAAAAATTAGAATTTCTCTTTTGCTCCCCATCTCAGTGTGTGTGTGTGTGTGTGTGTGTGTGTGTGTGTGTGTGTGTGTAAAAGAGGGAGAGAGACCTTTTTAGAGCTTCCCCACCAAATGAAGCAGCATCATGGCAGCTGCTGAAAAAAGTGGCGAGTTTCATTTTTATTTAATTAATTACCCAAATTAATTTTTTAAATTATTCTAACATGGACAAGATGACCAGAAAATTGGATTTAGGGTCATGGTCAAAAAAAGTCTAGGAACCACTGCTTTAAAAGGTTTGGATAACTTGCTGATCAGTGCCTCACACTGCCTTACAAAATTGAGGCATCTTTCCAAAGTATGTGGACTAGGGACCTTTTTGCCTCTCCAGCCCAGTATTGTGTGCTGAATGTATGCATGATGGGGAGATCTGTGACAATAAGCTTCTCTGTGCAGCACCCAATTCCTGCACACAACTGAGCTATTCACATCCCATCCTGTTTCTGCTTACTATAATTAGAGATCATATAGGAGCCTGAAGCAGCCACAAAGATGGTCTAAAGATTAAAAGGGGATGGGGGGATCCAAACTGCTAGGCAAGTAAATATTGTTGAAACATTTGGTGCCAGTGTTACCCAGGTTATCCTGGAGTCATGGATCTTTTAATATTTCCCTTCGATTTTGCTTCTCCACTCAATAATGGCTTTTTATTTATCTTAACTATATGTCTTGACACCAAAGGGGGGGGGGGATTGAAACTTTTAGCTAACCTTAACAAAGCCTGCAAATAATACACCGTGAATTTGTCTTGAAAGAAGACTGGAAGAAGAGCTGGAGCAATGCACACTCTTGATAGAAGTGTCGTTGGAGCTCAACCAATTTTAAACTAGCTGTGTTTAAATGGGAAGAGAGGGTTCATTTGCACCCCAGTCCTCTGATTTATTTTGCGGATTCGGCTCCAAGCTCCTCATTTATAGAATATTATTCTGCAGACGTGCAGAACAGTATTTTGTGGAAGAAAACAGAGTTAAAGGAAGGACCCAGCATTCAAGCTATGAGGAATTTGGGAGGAGGGAGACCGCCCTGAGACACCGCAATCTACTTTTCGGAGGTGTGTAATGGGGGGGGGGGCGTTGCTTTGCCCAGCTTGCAGGAGGGAAAGAAGCCTCTTTGTGTGGCTGCGTGTGCTGCGAGGGGAGGTGGGCTTGGGTTAGCCAGCCAGGCTTGGGGCCGAGCCGAGCTGTTGCTCACAGAGGGGCAACAGGAGCTGGCTGGCTGGCGGGGGCGGGGAGGCACTCCCCAATTGGGACCAGATGCTTCCTCCAGGCTGGCCCCGCAGCGCAGCTCCCCGCAGGTGCAAGGCAGGGCAGGGGAGCTCGCTGGGAGAACAAGGCGGGCTCTTGTTTGGCTCGGCCCAGGAGGGGCAGCCGCCTCTGCGCCTCGGCCCTGGGGCTGCAGCAAGCGCTCCCCAAAGGTGCGTCCCAAAGGGAGCTGCCCTGCCCCTTCCGCGGCTTGTCCCTCCCCGGGGAAGGAGGGCACTCCATTGACCCGCCCCGCCCGCCCCGCGGCCCCCCTTTTCTCCCACCCTTGTCGGCTCCAGCCCAGACTCCTTCCTGCCCGCAGCGCTTCCCGGGCTGGCCAGGCAGGAGAGGCGCGCGCCCTCAAATCAGCGATGCCATTTACATTCCGAGGAACGAAACCCGCCTCCTTCCGCGATGCATAAACATCCTCCGGAGAGAAGGCGGCTGCTTTGCGCTCCGGTTGCAGCCCTGGCACGCTGGCAGAGAAGCCACTCAATGCAGTGGGCTCCCCACAGAGGACGGATTTCAAAAGAATAACTCTGTATTTATATACCGCCTTTCTGGTCACCGGATTACTCCTCTGACTTTATTCAAGGCGGTTGACATAGGCAGGCGTTTCTAAATCCCTCAAGGGGATTTTTACAATCATAGAGGTTCTCTCTTTCAAGAACCAGCAACATTTCAGAATGGATCTTCCTGGTTTGGTCTCACTTCTGGCCTCCAGTTCTCCCAGGCAGGCTGACAAGCAGCTCCTTCATCTCTCACATGGAGGGCAGCCAAGAGGCTTCTTAGCTCACACCAAACATAAGAACAGCCCCACTGGATCAGGCCATAGGCCCATCTAGTCCCAGCTTCCTGTATCTCACAGCGGCCCACCAAATGCCCCAGGGAGCACACCAGATAACAAGAGACCTCATCTTGGTGCCCTCCCTTGCATCTGGCATTCTGACATAGCCCATTTCTAAAATCAGGAGGTTGCACATACACATCATGGCTTGTACCCCAAAGAGCAGGTGGAATCACTCAGCTCGGCTTGTCAGCTGCTTCAAGGTCTCACGGTTCAGGGAGCTGTGGGTGGCCTCGAACTGGTGACCTTCCAATGTTATCTTCTGGCTAAGGAGGCTCTACCTTCTAGACCAAATGCCTCCTGCATTTCATCAGTGAGACATCCCATCATGGTCGTCCCAGGCATGTCTGCTCCCATTGTGTACTCCCGTGCATGCTTACTTCCATGCATAGTAAGCCCCATCGTGATCCACGGGGCACTAGCATGCCTGGTTGGGGGTAGTGGCATCACTAGGGTTTGTGTTGCCTGGGGCGGGAGGCCAGCACTTAACTCCATGCAGTGGGCGGGGCAACACCCCAGGTGGTGGGCATGGTGATGTACCATCACTCTGTCCCCACTAGTTTTTTGGCTGTACCTTTTGATAGAAGAAAGATAGAACACATTCTGCATGAAATGACGTATTGTTTGATATAGGACATGATGGTTTTATTCCTCCAAATTGTGATTTTAGTGATTTTGGTCACTAGTAGTGTCACACACACACCCCCAGGGTGTCAACTTACTAACAACTTATGGCAGCAGTTCTCAAACTTTCAGCACTGGGACCCACTTTTTAGAATGACAATCTGTCCAAGACCCACCAGAAGTGATGTCATGGTGGGAGTGACATCATCAGGCAAATTTTAATAAATAAATATAAATAATTAAAGTAAAACAAATAATTAAATAAGCAAAGCCAGCCCTGTTCCACCAAGTTAATTTCCTCTGTAGCTTGCCTGCAATAATACCCCCCTCCAAAACCAGTAAGGTTTTCAGCCCTACCCAGTGCCCACTTCAATTTAAGAACTTCTGTTTAAACCAGATCACTGTCAGGATCCAACTGACTTTGAAAGTGTCAAAAAGAAAAAAAGTTCACCTTATCAGTTGAACCCTTTAGTGAGGGGCGGGGCTGCCTTCTGGAGCTCCAGTTCCATCAGATCAGGACCATTCTGGTGGCCTCTCATTCCCCTTTGCCTGGCCTGACCACCAGCCAAGGCACATTTGCTTACTCGCAAGTATACGTGACCCTTTGACTTAGTTTCGCTTTCCATAGGGCTCAATACATTCGCCAGCTTGGAGGGAGGGACCTCCTTCTCTGGTGTTTTTGGGGGGCTGCATTAATTAGATCAGGACCATTCTGGTTTGATTTGATTCCTCTCAGCCTGCCCTTTCTGAAGGCAAGCCTACCTACTCACGAGTAAATGCATGGTATGGCTCAGTTTCACTTTCCATAGGGCTCCATGCATGTTTTTGTTTCCGGTTTTTTGGCCATAACTTTTGATAGAAAGGAGATATTTCACTACGGATCTTTTTCATAGCATTCTGCTGGAAATTCCACATCCAACAGTATATAATATGATGGTATTATTCCTACCCACCACGATTTTAGTGTGTCACCCCAGTGCGCATCACCCCCCTTGCACATCACCCAGTGTGTCTCACACCACCCTAGCAATGCCACTGCCTGGGGAATGTCAGCGGAGGCAAGAGACCCTGGGCAGTATGCCTATGAGGCGGCTGCACCATCCACAACCCCCCTCACAGCCACTCAGAACAGTTGTGCATCATTCAGAGCAGCCACCCACTTCTTTCAAAGTGAATAAAAGCAGGCAGTTGCTGTGAGCAATACACAATTGCTAGGAACCTGCCAGAAGTAACTGTGGTGATGTCATCACATCACTGCAATTACTTCCAGGTTGGGCTAGGACAACCCCAGGAATACTGCTGCAATGGGACTTACCCCCAAGAAAGAGTGTACAGGATTGCAACCCATGTCACCTAGTGGCAGCATGTGAACAAGATTGAGGTAGTACCCTTGTGTGCTTGACTGAGAATGGGACTGAGGGGGGTGGGAGGATGCCTGCATTGGGCACAATCCACCCTGTGCATGCTGACCCAGAAAACAATGTATGTCAATGGCCAGAGCAGGAGGTATCCTGCCCTCAGAAGGGCAAATACTTTGGGGAAAGCTTCCACCCTTTTCAGCTGGTAAGTGCTGCTGGGATACATGCAGACACAGGAAGTCTGCCAAAGACTGTTTGGCAGCACAGGAGGAAGGACTCGAGGACTAGCATTGCTTTTGCCTTGAAGAAAGCCCTAGATTGCGGTGAAAGTGTAGTGTGGCTGCAAATCCCACATAAGTTGAGGATGTATTTTCTAGTGACGTATCAAGGGTGTGGCTACATGCCCTTCACAATCCTGAAGTTGCCACTGCCTCTTTGTGCTTCAGCACCTCCTTCAAGTGGGGTCTCACAGCCCTACCACCCCGGCTTCTCCTCTGGAGGTTGGCCTCCAAAGGAAAGGCCACAACAGCACAGCAGCAAGACCATCAAGCTGCTCTGTGCCAGCTCCTGTTTTAGCGAGTTGGTGATCCTGTCGCCATACCATTTCAACCTCTTCCTGGAGGCCAGTCTCCAAAGGAGACACTGGAATAGCATAGCAGCAAGACCACCAAGTCACCCATCACCAATCTGAGAATGAACCCGGAAATGACCTCATGGCATTGTGATGCCACAGCCCCATGTGCACTGACACCTAGATACGCCACTGGTATTTCCCCACAGAATAGCTGTATACAGCCTGGGAAGTTTGCAGACGACACCAAACTTTTCCGAGTGGTGAAGACCAGAAGTGATTGTGAGGAGCTCCAGAAGGATCTCTCCACACTGGCAGAATGGGCAGCAAAATGGCAGATGCGCTTCAATGTCAGTAAGTGTAAAGTCATGCACATTGGGGCAAAAAATCAAAACTTCACATATAGGCTGATGGGTTCTGAGCTGTCTGTGACAGATCAGGAGAGAGATCTTGGGGTGGTGGTGGACAGGTCGATGAAAGTGAAGAAGGCCAATTCTATGCTTGGGATCATTAGGAAGGGTATTGAGATCAAAACGGCTAGTATTATAATGCCGTTGTACAAATCGATGGTAAGGCCACACCTGGAGTATTGTGTCCAGTTCTGGTCGCAACATCTCAAAAAAGACATAGTGGAAATGGAAAAGGTGCAAAAGAGAGCGACTAAGATGATTACGGGGCTGGGGCACCTTCCTTATGAGGAAAGGCTACGGCGTTTGGGCCTCTTCAGCCTAGAAAAGAGACACTTGAGGGGGGACATGATTGAGACATACAAAATTATGCAGGGAATGGACAGAGTGGATAGGGAGATGCTCTTTACACTCTCACATAATACCAGAACCAGGGGACATCCACTAAAATTGAGTGTTGGGCGGGTTAGGACAGACAAAAGAAAATATTTCTTTACTCAGCGTGTGGTCGGTCGGTGTGGAACTCCTTGCCACAGGATGTGGTGCTGGCGTCTACCCTAGACGCCTTTAAAAGGGGATTGGACAAGTTTCTGGAGGAAAAATCCATTATGGGGTACAAGCCATGATGTGTATGCGCAACCTCCTGATTTTAGAAATGGGTTATGTCAGAATGCCAGATGCAGGGGAGGGCACCAGGATGAGGTCTCTTGTTATCTGGTGTGCTCCCTGGGGCATTTGGTGGGCCGCTGTGAGATACAGGAAGCTGGACTAGATGGGCCTATGGCCTGATCCAGTGGGGCTGTTCTTATGTTCTTATGTTCTAAGGCAGCACATCTGAGAGAAGGAAAACTCTGATCCCAAACCTCCACTGCCTTGTGGCTACATCCGTTTATGGAAAAGGCTTCAGGAGTCAACCTCGAGGCAAAATCTGGAGCCGGAGTCCCTGAGGCAGTTCATGGCTGAACACAGTCACATTCTGGCAACTCCTGTGACGCCGAACCAACCGTATTAGCCTCTGCCTTTCCATTGGACCATTTCAGCGACGTGGAGAGGGGGGATTTGCTGCATGGGTAACAGCCTATCCTCCATACCTACTTTACCCAGGCTTCGCACACTGGAGAGGACACCCTGTTCCAGAGCCACCATTCAGAGCGTGACACCATGGTCTTTCGAGACTGAAGGATGCCTACAACCTAAGTCCCATGACGAGAGGTGGATGCAAATGGTTTTCTGTTTTTATGAATTTTTCATCTGTGTTTTCCAAAATTAAAAGTACAGAAGGTTATGTGTTTTTAATCCAAGGGTACATTTTTATAAATTACAATTGCTTTAAAAGTGTAGTAGGTAGGTGATAGAGGTAGTATAATGTCAGTAGATGCAGCCATGTGCATGTAGAGGTGTTACCTAATTGTTTATTTTTTTTAACAGATTACGGGCACAATCCTAACCAGGTCTACTCAGAAGTAAGTCCTATTTTGTTCAGTGGGGCTTACTCTCAGGAAAGTGTGGTTAGGATTGCAGCCTATGAGGATTTTGTTTTTTACAAAAATGAGAAATGCAGAAAGCAGTGTTGTGTGTTTTTATTTTGTTATCACTGAAAAAACCCGCCTCTACCCATGACATAAACAGGATTTAAGTTAGTCATGATGCACTACAATTGCATTGTTTTCAATAACTTTGCTTTTCCATATTTTGTTCCTAACTGATTCTCAACCAGCAACATTTGGAAACCTTTGCATCTGTTTTAACTCGCAATTTTGGTGGGGGGCTCCTTTGCTGGCTTATTTGGTGTGTGTGTGTGTGTGTGTGTGTGTGTGTGTGTGTGTGTGTGTGTGTGTGTGTGTGTGAGAGAGAGAGAGAGAGAGAGAGAGAGAGAGAGAGAGAGAGAGAGAGAGAGATTAATCAAAATGAGTAGCTGTTAAATCATAATCATCCAGTAGTTTACTTTTAATTAACCCAGAAAATCCTGCTTGTGCTCATCTCATTCATTCTGCTCCTTTCCAAAAGTGAAGAAGGCTTTCAAACAACCACCTCCTCCCACATTTAGATGATGTCAAGACTGGCATCATACCTGCTATATTATTAAGGTTGCAGACTGATGTTGAGCATTGCAGATTGTTGCTGGGGGGTGTGGGCCTGCCTCCTTACTTGACCTCCAAGTCTTCAAGTTCTCTAGGTGGGAGTATGGGAGAGGCATCTTTGCTCTTGAAATATGTCAGAATAAGCAATTACTAACTTTCAGTGCTCAAATCAAGGAGCTGTGTTTTACTTTATCCATTTGTCTATCCATCATATCTCTCTCTGGGCTTGTGAGTGGGGATGGGAAGACGTGTACTTCCTTTTCTGGTCTCTACCAATTTATCCAGGACTGAGCGAAGGAAAACCCAATAGAAAAATCAGATTTAAGAAAGCTCTCAGCTCTGGTAGGGACATGTCTCATCTCTTGCGCCACACAGTGGGACAGTCACAGTGTGAAACCCAGAATTAGAAGCACATTCTGCATTGATTCTTGTATGACTGTGAGGTCTTAAGTGTTGCCATGGTAAAGGACACCTGCAAACACCTGTTACTTGGCCTGCAACCAGCCTAAGCATTGGCCTTTGTCTGCCTGTGCCTTGAGCCTTCCTCTTTCTCAAGTTACCCTCCCTGTCTGAATCCTTCACCTCCTTTCCATTGTTTAGAGTTGTCCAAACACCACAAGCCCCTTTTGAACAATTCTCTCAATTTACCACTTCTGTAGTGGTGTTAGTGCGTTGGGAGCTTAGAAGGACCTTGGCAGAACAAAAGAGTCTTTCATAGCCCAGTCCTATGCTTCCCTAGCACCCAGGGCTGCAGCAGCACTGAAATGGTGACCCCTGCATTCAGTGGAGCAGGGAAGCGGCACCAGGAAGCAGCGCATTCAGTGGGGCAGGGAAGCAGCACCAAGTAAGGGGACAAATGTTCCTTTCTCAGTGTAGTGGCCAGAGGGCCCCAATGGGTCTCCTCAGATCTGCACCCTGTATTGCGCGGGTGCAAAATCAAGGAGACTCATATCAAGTTTCCTGGCCCAGGAGGGGCATTAGAATATGGTGGCAGAGCCTGCCACTCTGTCTGCCCCCCTTCCAGGACCACTCCTGCCCTCCCCCATCCTCCCTCCATGCGGTTCTGCCCCCTCCCTGCCCCAAAAATGGCTGCCACTAGCCCGCAGTAGAACTTACTGCTGGGAGCCTTTGCTGTTCATCCTCCAACACCTCAGCCCTGTGCCAACTGATGCTAGGCACAGTGCTGGTGGTGTGCCAGTACCTCTGGTGCAAAAGTACCTTACGGCACTTTTTGTAACAGTTGGGCTGGCGCTGCAGCCCATAGGAATGGGACACTTAGAGCACAATCCTAACCAACTTTCCAGCACTGGAATAGCTTTGCCAGTAGGGCATGTGCTGCATCCTGCAGTTGGGGGGGGCAGTCATGGAGGCCTCCTCAAGGTAAGGCAGTGTTTGTTCCCTTACCTTGGAGTTCCATTGCCTTTACCTCCCATGCTGGAAAGTTGGTTAGGATTGTGCCCTAACAGCCCAATCGTATGCATGTCTACTCAGAAGTAAGTCCCATTAGAGTCAATGGGGCTTACTCTCAGGAAAGTGTGGATAGGATTGGGCTGTTAGTCACTTATCCTTCTGAGAGAAAACCCAAGTCAGTACCAATCCTACCTTGCTGCTTTCAAATCTCACAAGGTTTGAAAGAAAACAAGGTCTGTTGGAAGGCTGAGATGTTAGACAATCATCTCCTCTCACAAACATGGGCTAGAGCAGGGGTGCTCAATAGGTGGATCGCGATCTACCGGTAGATCGCGAAGCAAAATGAATAGATTGCGGAGTGCCGACCCCCCCCTTCAGGTGCCTCTGGGAGGAAACGCCAGGAGTAAGGCCCATTGTACTGGGCTTACGCCCAGGTAAGTGTGGCTAGGATTGCAGCCTCACAGCCGAATTCTAGGCATGTCTACTCAGGAGTAAGTCCTGTTATACTCAGTGGGGCTCAAGGTACACCAACATACATTGTACACATAAATGTTATATGTTATGATGGCGCGAACATTGTAAAAAAAACTCTGGTAGATCTCCGGGCCTTGCTGGGTTTCAAAGTAGCTCTCGAGCCAAAAAAGTGTGAGCACCCCTGGGCTAGAGACTACTCCCAGTGTGTGACCCCAGTGTACCAATATTTGGGAGCATACTTTCAGCGACATCCCTTCTCCTCTTATTAAAAAGAAAAGTTATAATGTGATAAACATGGAGATGAACAACTGACAATTTCCTCTTGACTTTCACCTGGCAATCTCTCTCTTGCTCACTTCTCCCAGTGCACAATAAGATTACTTCCCTGGCTTGACTGCAAGACTCCTGGTTTACAGGAGACTTACCATATCAATTAAAGGGTGATATATGATATGTGCCCTCTTGCCCTCAACCCCAAACTGAAACTAATAGGTGATTAGAAAGGAGTCTGAAGGCTCCCAGGATGGATGGGTGAAACGGATGGATTTTTGAAAGTATGAGATCAATCTTGGCAGTGGGAGAAGGAATCGCTTGCCTTCTCTGCATGAAAAAGACAACAACAGCTATGCTCCTGGGTTGCCCACTGGATTGGAAGGAAGGTCTTGTACTGGGAAACAATAGAACTTGCTTTTATGTAAAAAGACTTTGGATTGGGGCAGGGAGGAGGATGGGAATTTGTTCTAGAGATTGGTCAATACATCAGCTAAGAGTTATGGGCTTGTCTCCTGCCAACAGTGCAAATGCTTTTGCACATGTACATGTGTTCCAAAGTGTAGAGCTAAACTTGTATCCTCCTGTGCAGATAAAATCAAACCAAAATAACCATACCTTGCTTAAAGAACAGGTGAGAAAATGTACTCATCTATCCTTTTGTCACTCCTGCTATTGGGCACAGAGGCTAATGCAGGTTAAGGAAAAAATAAAAAGCCAGGTCAATTTCCAGTAGTGCCTCCTGTTTCACTGCTATCATTGTTGCCACTACATCATTGTTTGGGATGATCTCATTGGTATTAGACTGATTCTGCTGCTGGTTGTTCTAATCTGAGTGAAACCATCAGCAGAAAGGTTGAAATTCACTTCTTGAGGCTATTGATGGACCATTTGCCTCCAGACACAACAAACTTGCCAAACACACAAACAGTGCAGCATTTTGACTGGTGGAAGAAAGCAAAACAAAAACAACTACAGTTTGCAATGATTTGGGGAGGGAGCTGTACTATACCTGTAGATTCAAGAGGGCTTCACCTTTACCAAGGTTGAACTCTGACCTGAGGGCCCCCAAATGTGTTGTTTTTAGCTTTTTGTCCACAAGGACAAGGGGGGAGAGTGGAAGGTCAGCCATCAATTCAATTGAAAGACTGTTGGTACTCAGAAAGTCCTGATCTACTTATATTGTTCTTTTCACCTTTATGCTATACTCTTCGGTCTGCAAAATGTTGCTACAAAAAGCAATAATAATACTGTCCATTTTTTCAGGGAGTTAACACCCCAATCCTAAGCCCCTCCCCCCACTGGCTTAACTAGCATTACAGAGCAACCTCTGCCAACAACACTGACAGTCATGCAGACACCCAATGTAGTAGGTTAGCCCACACAGGGATTGGAGGGAGGCAGGGAAGGGGTTGAAAAGGGCAGGGGTGGGTGGAAGAGAGAGGTGATAGGGCAGCAGAGGGCAGATCCAACCCAGGAGGGGAATGGGATCAGTGGCAGCAGCAAATACTGAATCCTGAGCTCCGTGTGGAGCTCATTTGAAACATGTGCAAGATCTCCTTAAATCTACATGGAACTTCCTTCCAAGTTTAGGAGTGAGGCTGTAAGGAAGGCTGGCTTTGATCAACAAAACACTTAAGGCAGAGTACTGCTATTTAAGATTCAAACTAAACTGGCTTGCAGATCTGTTGGCGACTCCACCTTCCAGGTGGTTGCTCCCACTGGCTCTCAGGATCAGTCCTTGCACCAACCTTTCGATATACATTTGGGTTGGAATTACAGAGGCCTTCCCGCCACAGCTCCATATAATATGCTCAATATGCTTGTAAATCGCAAGTCGGTCACGGGAAAAGAACAGCTGAAGCCAAGTAAACACAAATGAAAATAAAACACCAAATGGTGGTGGTGGGGGGGGGGCTCCTCAGAGCAACCCAAAGGAAGAAAGGGAGGGTGGGGAAGAAAAAAGGTCTGGAAAACTGCAGAAAAAAGAGTATCTGCTCCTGATCCGAAACCCTGAGCTTATCCAACTAGGATAACTCTAGGCGAGCGAGGTGACTCCCGAGTACTGGCAGGTTTTGGATCAAGGTGTCAAAGGGGCATCATTTGCCTTTCTGGAAGGGCTCCTGGCCCCAACATACTGATCTAAATGTGCATCTTTGGAATGACAATTCTGGCGGGTTTCAAAAAAAAAAATGCCCAACAACCAGCAACCAAGGTTAGGGCCTAGCCTATAGGCAGCCCCATCAGAGAGCATTCGGGTAGGAAGTCCAACATTATGGGCAATTGTGTACACAGAATTGGGGCCTGCTGTCTTGTGCATGTTTCCTGGGGAATAAACCTTGTTTATTTGCATAAGATCGTGTCTAAGGACTTTTGGAAGCAGTATGAGGACTACTAACAGCAGACCACTGGCAGGAACTGGTTGAAAACACTTGTTTGGGCTGAGACTGTAGTCTGTTCAGTATGCTTCTTACTGCCAAGTAGCTTCTCCACTCTCACAAGAGTCCTACAGTCTTGGCTTCTGCTTTCTTTTTGCATTCTCAGCCACCTAGTTTGAAAACGTGTAAAATAATAATAATAATAATAATAATAATAATAATAATAATAATAATAATAATAATAATAATAATAATAAATTGAGGCCATTCTTTGTAGAAAAAGCCAGATACAAAAAATTTAGATGAGCCAAGTACAGCAAATTTAAGGGAGCAAATGGCATTAGGTCAGTTACTGAATTTACTGGAGTTTTGTTTTAGGGCTGCAGTTAGTGTGATTTAAGACTTACTTCACCTTACCTGGGTTTATGGACTGAGTGCAACATGTGTTAAGTGAAAGCATGATGGGCAGGCTGGAGACTTTTGGAATTAAACCTAAATACATTTACCCAGAAGTAAGTTCCATTTACCTCCATTCTGAGCACAACTGTTCAAGCTCTGGTGACATCTGCGACAAATCCCTTTCCTGTCATGTCCCTCTGCACTGCAACTGAGTCATTTCTTTAGTGGCTGGGATCAGTCCTTCACTCTGAGCATCCCACCCCACCCCCACCAATTACAGTCGTTATTCTTCTGCCCACCAACTTTCTTGCAGAGTGTGTTCTTCCCCACTGAACAAGGCACCAGCAATCAGCCAGGTACGTATTTGCTTCTCGGCTCTTTGTACTCAGCCCACTTGCTTGGAGGCTACTGGCAAAAGCACATGCTGGATCTCTTGCCTCTTACACATGATTTCCTACATGGTGAACTTATGCCTCTTCTTCCCATGAGGGGGCACTTGGCTATTGCTTCATTGAATCAGTTAATTAAAATAAAACACAGTCACTCATTAGACTGTTCCTGAGTCCTTCTCGGGTCCGAATGGGGACATCCTCTGGTTGGACCTTCACCTCCCTTTTGGTCCCCTGCGCTGATTGAATTTGACTCCTTCTTGGCCTGGCTCAGCCTGATTTGATAGCAAGAAGCACACTGTCAGTTCCCAGCCCCAAATCCTCTGTCTTCAAGAGAAGAATTGTGAGTAGTGGAAAGCTAACAATCATGTCTAACTATTTACAAAGCAAACACTGAACCAGCAAAAACTCAGCTTATGCTCTGGTTTCAATGCTTCCACTGCTTGAATTACAGTGAGGGCAGAGGGGGCAAGGTATGAGCCCCATACCTATTGGGCTGGCTTGCCCAGAAGGCTGTTTTTAGAAGGCCATAGGGATATGATTTGACTATAACTAGGGGTTTGCTGTGGGGTTCATTAAACCCCCACCATTCCCCCTGTAATTGCACTACTTCACAATACTGTTCTAGAATTTGTGGCTCTGAATCCTCCCTTGGGAGTCTGTCCTGCAAACTGATGCATGTTTACTCAGAAGTATATTCTACTAAGTTCAATGGGATTTACTTCTGGGCAAGTGGGCATAGGATCTCAGTATTGCGGATGAATAATTGGTAGTTGGAAAAAAACTTATTCAGGATCTTCTACTTTTGGGGTGTCCAGAAAAGGCAGACCTCTTTGAAATGTGTGGGGAAGGGCTAGGGCTTAGTGGATGATGGACATTCCCTAGAAATTTCAACACAAGAGTCACGGGTTCCAGTGCAAGTCACAGCCTATTTAAGCGCTTTTTAAAAAAAAAGTCTTTACTCACTTACAAAGACCAAACCCTGAGCAAATCAGATTTGAAAATGTGGTCATTCAAGACCACCCTCTCCAGCCTTTTGGTCTTTTCCTTCCTTGGCTGCTTTTACACTAGAGCAGGGGTCTCCAAACTTTTTGGCCAGAGGGCCGCATCAAATATCTGGCATGGTGTGGAGGGCGGGAAAAAAAATGTAAATATAAAATTTAAATAAATAAATTAGAAATTGAACTTAGATGAGTGAATGGAATGGGCTCATTCATTCAACCTCTCTGGCCCTCACAACACTCTCCAGACACAATCAGAGCACAGTTCTGGTCACATTCAGCTGAGTGGGCCAGAGGCTTTCAGCGGACAAGAGGTTGGCCGGCCGCAGGCGAAAAGAGGCTTGCTGCGGGCCGCATCTGGCCCTTGGGTCAGGGTTTGGAGACCCCTGCACTAGAGCTAAAGTTGAAAACATTCTAAGCCCACAAACTAACAGCCTCTCATATCTTTAGGATGGCATGAAAAATGCATTTTAGGATTGGATGTCAACCTTATCCTCCCTCAAGCACTCACAGTTGCTCAAGTTTCAAAATTTGGAGCGCCTCCTTAACGAATCTCCAAACTTCTGTAAAGATGAAAAGTGTCACAACAGTACGCCAAGTATATACCAAAATAGTTGGATTGACTGCAAAACTAACACTGGAGGATATTTTTAAAAGGAGAGAGTGAATGGGACTTGCAGTCACTACTGTCAAATCTTTCCTTTTAGAGAAAAACAAGAAGCTGTTGTTTCAAAAGATAGAACCAATAGGCTGGATAAAACTGGATCTGGTGTCATCCCTCAGTACACCGATAGGACAGTCACAACTCAGACCTTCAAATGTGCTCGTGTATATGTTACTCTGACTCACTTAAACGTTTTATATATAAAGTGATATTCTTTGCATACTTACCATATACACTTCCTGTGTGGCCTAGCTCTATGCAGCAATACAGCTCTAATCTCACCCAAAATGTTCTTCACATTTATGTGATAAAAATTATCTTGACAATTTTGTGTGTAACCATGTTAAATTTCAGCCCAATGAGATGCAGTCTGCAAATATACCTCAAAATATTAATGTTTGTCAAATACAGTATGCTTTTTATAAAAATGCCAAAGCCCATGGAATCATTAACAGGGGGGAACAATCTAAAAAAGCAACTAATGGATATCTTAGATGGAGGACAGAGAGTGAATGAATATAGCAGAGGCAGAGAGAGATTCTTGTTGAGGTTTAAAATAACAAAGGCAAGGAACATGATGGAAAACCACTAGAATTCTTATAACATACGCACTTTGGGGGAATTTCACTGCTTATGAAGAAATCTAAAAATACTTTTCGGACATTTATAATTATTCATAATAGTCATGTTACGATCAAGCAACATCCCAATCAAAATCTTATTCTCCTTCAAATAATTTTGTGATGTTTGATTTTAACACATCATGCAACCCAACCCTAAACTTGTTTTCCTCTGAAGCAGGCCCATAGTCAGGATTCTAGAGTTGGGTGAGCAACTATTTTTCAGGGTGGGCAATTATGTCAGGTATATACACTGGTATGCAAAATTAAATAAGTATGGCGAAACATCAAAGACCCATAAAAGTGAGGGTAGGCAAACTGCTGACTCAGAGTGGCAATGCCCACCCTGAACCCCCTCCAGCTATGGCCCTGCTCTGAAGACAGTCCCTTTAAAGTTCAATGGGGGTCTACTTCTTAATAAAGCTGTTGAAATTACTGTCTGAATTTTGCAGCAATACATGGTTTCTTTTTCCAAAATAAATACATAAATCTGAAGGATATGTTCATTGAGCAAAGATTACCAACTATAGCAATGCAATGTAGTACAGAGTTTTGTCCCCAGGAAAAATTTAGTTAACCAGAAGCACTTGCAGTTAAAGTGATTCGATAGCCGGACAGCCGGAAGAGAAACAGATCGAAATTCAAATGCTTCAATTTAATTTAAATGGTCTGTTTATCAATGTGTTGCTCACCTGAAATATCTGCAGGCATGAGAATGAGCAAGAAAGAAAGGACATCCCCCCCCCCCAAAAAAACCCCTCAATTTCATCATGGCTATGTGCAGCCTTTAGCTATCTTGTCCATACTGGCAAGAAGGCTCCTAGCCCGCAATTTAAAAGTTGGAAATTTATACTTTTTGAAGTATACAGTTGTAATATACAGTTGAAGTATACAGTTTAAAGTCTACAGTTGTAATAGAACAGAATAGAATAGATTTTCTCAGAGCCACCAATCAGCCTTATTCACAGCCTACAACATGGGCACTATCAGCCCAATCCTATGCATGTCAACTCAGAAGTAAGTATCATTGTGTGTAGTAGGATTTACTCCCAGGAAAGTGGGCTGCAATCCCATCCTCACCTGCCAGGAGTAAGCCCCATTGACTCTAATGCAATGCATAGGCTTGGGCTCCAAATCAAGTTAGTAGTGTCAGATTACTCCAGTTTATGTGGGTGGTGGATCTTGAGGGGGTGGTGGATGATGAGTGCGATAGAAGTGTCAATTTGATGGCCTTGACTTCATTGTTTGGTGGAGGAGAGTAGCCATGGAATGGAAATACACTTTTAGATTTTTTTCTTAGAAAGTTTGTTATACTATCTTTGTTTTAACTCTTGCACTTTAATTTATTTATTTATTTGGTAAAAGGATCCAGACATAAATTATCTCAGTCCAATTGAATGGTAATTTATTAATAAACAAACATTTCAATTACTTCAAGATAGCCTCAACTAGAAAAGGTAAAAAGATAAACGATAAAGTAAATTTAATACAGTTTCTCTTTTTCATCTATAATGAAAAAATCAACCTTTTAGGACATTGTAAAGTCAGCTTTGGGGGGGATGGGGGTAAAAAACACTTTCTGGTGTTTGGTCCAAAAGCTCCGAGTACAGACTGAAAAATAAATTACTGTGCATCTCCACCTCCACTTCAGACCAGTCCTGGAGCACGAAGGAGCGCGCGGACGCAGCCGGCGCCGCAGCGAAGTCCAGCGACTGCGGGGCGCCGCTTTGGTTCCGCGCGCTCCGCGGCGCAGAGGCTGCCTCGAGCGCACGGGCCTCTCCGCGCCTCCTCGGAAGCAAGCCCACTGCGCTCAACGGGGCTTACTCCCGGGAAGGCGCGCCCAGGACCGCAGCCGGGGCAGGTCGCTCTCCTCCCTCCGCAGCGGGAAAGACTTACGTGCGCGCGTCAGAACTTGCCGCAGTCGTAGACGAAGGCGCCCGCCGGCCGGTACAGGGGCTGGCCGCCGCCGCCGGGGAAGGCCGCCTGGCAGCCGCCGGCCGGGCGCTGCGGGGCCTCGAAGTGGAAGCCCTGCTGCGGGCCGGCGTAGGCGGCGGGGGGCGAGGGCGAGGCGGCGGCCGGGGCCGGGGCCGGGGCGGGCGCCAGGTGGGCGAGCTCCCCCGCGGCCGTGGCCTGGGCGAGGTACCAGGAGGCCAGGCGGCCGCCCGCGCCCTGCGGGAGCGCCTCCGGAGGGCTGAGGCTGAGCGAGGAGGCGCTGCTGCTGCTGCTGGCCGCCAGGCTGTACTCGGGCAGCGGGTCCTGCTCGGCGGGGCTGCCGCCCAGGTGGCCTCCCGCCGCCC
The DNA here is from genome assembly GCF_035046505.1 of Tiliqua scincoides. Lineage (NCBI taxonomy): Eukaryota > Metazoa > Chordata > Lepidosauria > Squamata > Scincidae > Tiliqua > Tiliqua scincoides. The sequence continues at coordinate 82,831,225 of NC_089824.1, read as the reverse complement.
GCTCCCCCCCTCCGGCTCCGGCGGCGGCGTAGAGGCTCATGGCCTGCAGGTTGCAGTGGTAGCCGCCGGCCGCGCTGCCCGTGGTGCTGGTGCCCTGGCTGCAGGGGGCGCTGTAGAGCGCGCCCTGGGAGGCGGCGGCGGGCGGCGAGTAGCAGCTGCTGAGGGCCAGCGAGGGGGGCGGCGGCGCGGTCCGGGGGGCGGGCGCGGAGGCGGGCGGGGGCAGCGCCAGCAGGTCCCCCGCGCCCTGCGGAGAGCCGCGCAGCGTCGTCAGGATGATGTTGTCCACGCTGAAGCCCCCCGCGCCCGGGGGCGCCGCGGGGTGGGCGTGGGGGTGCTGGTGGGGGTGGGCGTGTGCGTGGGGGTGCTGGTGGGGCAGGCGCGCGGGCTGCGGGTGCGGGTCCAGGCCCAGCGCCCTGCCGGGGCCGGGGCCGCCGTGCGGGCTGCCCCCGCGGCTGGAGAGGCTGCCGGCGCTGGAGGTGGCGGGGCTCTCGGTCTTGGGCGGCGAGCGGGCGGGCGGCGGCGAGGCGGCGCCGTTCTCGGTCTTGATGTCCTGGGGCCGCAGCGGGGGCGGCGGGGGCGGGGGCGGGCCGCCCTCGGGGGGCTGCTGCTGCTGCTGCTGCTGCTGCTCCTTGGGGCGCAGGCGCTCCTTCTCCTCGCGGTCCCTGGCCGCGTCCTTCTTCTTGAAGCGCCGGCGGCGGCGCAGGAAGGAGCCGTTCTCGAACATGTTGTAGGAGTCCGGGTCGAGCGTCCAGTAGCTGCCCTTGCCGGGCTTCTTGTCGTCGCGGGGCACCTTGACGAAGCACTCGTTCAGCGAGAGGTTGTGGCGGATGGAGTTCTGCCAGCCCTGCTTGTTGTCGCGGTAGAAGGGGAAGCGCTCCATGATGAACTGGTAGATGCCGTTCAGCGTGATGCGCTTGTCGGGCGCGTTCTGGATGGCCATGGTGATCAGCGCGATGTAGCTGTAGGGCGGCTTCACCAGGTCCTTGGGCTGCGGCGGCGGCGGCGGCGGGTACGGCCCGTAGGGCCTGGCGCCGGCGCCCGGGCCGCCCCCCGGGTACTGCTCATGCGGCGAGTACACGCTCAGCGGCGCCGGCACGGCCGCGTAGCCCCCCCCGGCCGCCGCCCGGTAGTAGCTCTGCTCGCCGCCCAGGTAGGGCACCACTCCCAGCGGGCTGGGGCTGGGCACCGAGTAGCGAGCCTGCATGGCCTCCCTTCCAGCCGCCCAGCAGAAGACCTTCCCCCCTCCGTAGTTCCAGCGCCAACCAAATATGAACCAGACGAGGCGACCAGAATCTTCCTTTTTTCCAACCAAAAGTGGGGTCAAAGGGGGTGTGTGAGTGATTGGAGAGGGTCTCCTCCTCCCCCACTCAAGTTCAGGAAAATATTGAGTCAAAGAATAGAAGGCGATCTGGGGAGGCAGGGAGCGGGTGATGTTGGGGATCCCGGTCTCCTTTTCCTCCTCCTCCTCTTCCCCCTCCTTAAAAGGAGACACCGGCACTCCATGGAAGCGATCGCAGGCGAGAGGAAAAGCAGGGTTCTTCCATGGAGCGTAAAAACGGAGACAGGCGCAGTTCCTTGCCCAGTTCCAAGCGTCCGGGTCGTCCTCTGCGGCGAGATCTGCAACAGGTTGGCTGCTGAAAGACCGAGGAGAAGTTGAAGACTGCGAAGGGGGAAGAAGATACTGAAATTAGAAAGCCTGGATATTCATGGTAGGAAAAAATAGCAAGCGATCCACCCTCCTCTCGCTGTGCTGGTTGTAAAGGCTGCCCCGTCTCTCCTTTCTCAGTCCCTCTTGCTGCGCCGCAGTCTACTCGGGGAGGCATTTGGAAAAACTTCTGAACTTTTGAGCATCTGTCACCAACTCCAGGATTTTTTTTTTTTACACTCTCACCGGATTCTTCCCCCCCCCCATACTACGAGGCTCCGCCCCGTTTGGGTCAATCAGCTAATGGGAAAGCGGAATCGAACTCCAAATGGGCGGGCAGAGACTGACTTGTGGACGAAGCTGCAGCTCTAGAATTGTAGTTCTGGGGCAGGCCACACACCCGCAAGTATCACTTTCCCGTGCCTCTTCTGCTAGTGCCCGGCACGTATAGATAGCTGGCCTGATTCAGCCAGCCTGCATTCTAGCCTTCCTTCGCATAGGATCAAATTACTGTACTATATATTCTGTCCAGAATGAAAAAAAAAATCCCACCCCACAGTCTTCTGCTCTCATCAACCGGCAAACAGAATCTGCTTCGCACAGAGCTGGCCCAAGACCTCCTGACGCCGGAGGCATCATGCCACATGCTGCCCACCCTTACCGCATCCTCTGTTCCTCCCGCTCTCCAAAGTTCTAGCTCAGCAATCTCCCCCCCCTCCTCGTTTCCTCTTCCTCTAGGTCCCTCTCTTCCTTTTCCAAACCAGGGGGTGGAAGGACAAGGAGTACATAAGGCTCTACTTGTGGAGGCAAGTAGACGAGGAGGCATGAGGACCCCCCACCCCCAAGAAATCTGCTACCTGAGGCAACCACTTCAGTTGGCCTCATGGATGAACCAACCCTGTCTCTTAGGACTAACTAAAAATCACGGTGTATTAGTTTCTGAGGGCCCAGTCCTATCTCGCTTTCCAGCATTGATGCAGTCATGCTAACTGCATCCTGGAGTGGGGAAGTGGATGGGCCTTCCTTACCTCAGGGCTGCATTGCAGCTTCATTGGCACTGGAAAGTTGGCTAGGATTGGGCCCTGAGTTTCTGAGAAGTCTTCTTCAGGTTTGAAAGGGGGGGGGGTGTTCCTGGTCGGATGATATAGTTTCTAAAGAGAGAGGGGAGAGAAAAAGATACCCTGTACCAGCCACACCGTTTTCTAGCACGTTTCTTGCTTTTCAATGTAATAAGGCAGCTGATGAAAAACTGTGTAAGTCACAAAGTACCTCACTGCTCCGGGGTTTTCTTTCCTGCTTGACAAGGATGAGGAAGGGTTCTGTGACATTTGAAAACTAGCCCACTCGGTCTTAAGAAAGGTATCGTGTTCCTGTTTGGATTTCTCACGATGGAAGTGCCTCCATTTGCGGGGGGAGGGGCCCTATAGATGTAGATACAAATGCCTTGCAACAATGTTACAGTGGACTAAATAGGAGCATGAACACTGAAATGCAGATAACAAGCTGCATTTTCTGTGGCAATAAATAGGCATCTCAAAAGAAAACCTGGAGTGCAGGATGCAGACAAGCTGATGTGCTCTTCATTTTATCGATTCGCAGAGATGATGCAATTGCTGTCAGATTCCCACTGAGCGGGCAGGGGGCTTTAGCTGCAGCGGAGTGCATTTATCTGATTCAAACGATTGCAACAGCATAGCGAAGGAAGCATGCAATCACATACACATTGGGCCCCACAACCCATTACAAATTCGAGAGTATAGGGAGTTGCAGGATACATGCATTGACAAGGCGTTTAACAATATCAGCTACGGATGTCATTTGTCCTTGTTTCTCTGTAGATGGCTGTCTGGCTGCACAGAGCATGTCGCGCATGTGCTCGCCCTCTTTGTCTCATGCCCTTGCAGGGTTCGTTTCTTTTCAGCAACTGTGCAGGTATCGTGGAGCACCCCTGTCGCTGAGCCTCAGGTGCAGTCCGGGGGGCCTCCAAGGCAAAGGCGCGGGGGGGGGCTTTCCTCGCCCTTCCTGGCAGCGTTGGTCGGCCTTCGCCCTCAGCGCTCCTCTTTCTGCCTCTCTGCCCTGCTTCACCCAGGACTTCCTTCTTCCACAGCCTTCTGCTGCGAGAACCTCCCCCAGCGGCTCTTCTTCACACCAGGCTGGATTAAGGGGGGGGGCACAAGTGACCCAGCCGCTGGCAGCCCCACCCGCCTCTCTCCAGCCGGCTCCCTTCAGGGGCTGCTTTCTCTGTCCCTGGGCAAGGCCTGGACGAGTCCCCCGAGCTCTGGCTTGTGCACCAGCCACGAGGGGCTTCTCCTGAAAGGCAGCGCTGGTGGCCCTTTATAGAAACGTCTCCGACCGGCTTCTCGAGGGCTCAAGTTCGGGTGGCGAACCGGTGAGCTTTCTTGTGCACGTGGGAAAGAGAGGGGATCGCGTGTTCCATTGAAAGCGCCCCGATTCTGAACACGGGGGCTTCTCCTGAAAGGCAGCGCTGGTGGCATCTTTTTGAGAGTGAACACAAGAATTGCTCAAGGGGCTGGGAACAGAAGCACAGCAGGAGTGGCAGAAGGATGGGAAAGGACTCCCATTAGCACCTCGGTGAGATGCCCCGTGCAATCAAGTGTGGATCGCAGCCTCCTCCCTCCCCGAGAATATTCGGGGGTAAGATGAGCAGGGGCTAATTTGGAAGGAACGCCCTCGTGCAGGCAAAGCCCAGTGATTTCAATACTTCAGCACGTGCTGTGCGGCGTCCGATAGAAACTAAGGCTGCGATCGTATCCACACTTGCTTAGGAGTAAGCCCCACTTCTGAGTAGGCATGCTTAGGATTTGGGCGTGAAGTTTCTTTAGTTGCTGAATTTTGGCTGGATCCTACACTCTGTGTGTGTGTGTGTGTGTGTGTGTGTGTGAGAGAGAGAGAGAGAGAGAGAGAGAGAGAGAGAGAGAGAGGAATTCCACCCACTTGCTGTTCTCAGTGACAAACGTTCGCTCCGAGCGTGAGGCGTCCCTTTTGGCTGCTCGGTCGCCAGTCAGTCCCGTCTCCCACCCCCGCGCCACGGTCTGCACCTCCCCCGGTGATGGATGGCTCCCGAAGTCACAGAAGGTCCAGGCGAGGCTGAGCGGCTCTTTTTTCCGCCTTCTTTTTGAATGTCCTCGCGGCTTTGGTTGTCACTAGATAGTCCACCCTTAGCAAGGGGCGAGAGATGGGAAAGGGACGGGGGTTGCAGGCAGTGCATCGCGTGCTCCCCTCGCGGCTCAGGCGTGGGGGTCAACAGCACATTCTGCTAGGGGTGAGCGGCCACATGCCCCGATTATCCTTCTTCCCATCCAGCCAGACGCCCGTCCTCGAGGGGCCCCCATTGGGCGATGGGAAGGTGAGCCGTCCTCAGCTCGGCTCATTTGAACACGGGCGCTGGTTTTGGTCAACAAGCTGCAAACCGTTCGAATGACAACCCGTGTCAAGTGTCACCACCAAGGCCTCCGAGAAGAATTTTGTCAGGGGGTACAGAGTCGCTTTTGGGCCCCTTCCCAAGGGTGGGGGCACAAAACAGGGCAGGGGGAAGTTTGTGACAGGCACTGGCACCATCAACTAGATACAGAAATATGGAAAGCCAAACATGCTCCTAAATCTCCCTGAAATCTTTTAAATATAGAAAATCATTGCAGAAAATTAGCATCATCATTTTTAGGCTCACACTGGAATAGAAAGTGTCGTGTGTGCTCTGAAAGTTCCTTCTGCGGCAGCTGTAGTCCCGCAGCTACGTCCCTGAGCTCCTACACCCTTTCATGGTAAATGAATTCACAAGCCAAAGAGCTACTTTAGCAGGCCAGTTTCCTCCCAGATTTAACACAATGTTAAGGAGTGTCATGAATGGCCCAGCAGGTAGGGGTTCACAGCCACACTCCCCCCCCCCCCGCATCCCACATGGGCACCGAGTCCAAGTGAGTTAGGAAAATGTAAGATCCGGGTACAAATTACCCCCATTACCCCCCTTCTCATGGGCCCTGGTCGCCGCTATTGATCCTGGTTTTTTTCAAGGCAAATTATTTTTATAATCATAGTCATTTATTTCCCGGTTGTGTGTGCAGTAATTTTGAACTGCCAAAGCTCATTGTTAAGATTGGGGGAGGGGCTGCAGTTGGCATTTCATCAAAGGGTCTAGTTTCAGGACTAGTTCGTATATTTGCATAGCTCGAATATTTTGGTAGTAATCCATTCTATGTGCTGTTTCGGATGTCCAAGAGAGATCGAGGTACTTGCATTCATCCTCAAGATCGTGACTTGAACGTACCTCCCATTGATCTCTGTGCAACTTTCTTCCAAGGAAGCCAAGTACAACCTATTAAGGGCCCAATCCTAACCAATTTTCCAGTGTGAGTGCAGCTGTGCCAATGGGGCATGTGTTGCATCTTGTGGTGGAGGGACAGTCCCAGAGACCTCCTCCAGGTATGGAAACATTTGTTCCTTTGCCTCAAGGCTGCATTGTGGCTGCACCAGGGCTGGAATGTTGGATAGGATTGGGCCCTAAGTAGGCTATATCCAAGCCCTCTACATACTTAGGGCCCAATCCTATCCAACTTTCCAGCACCGATGCAGCCTCATGCAGCCTCAACACAGCCCCAAAGTAAGGGAAAAGTGCCCTTGAAGAGGCCTCTGTTACTGTCTCTGCACACAGGACGCAGTACAAGCCCCCTTGGTAAGGCTGCATCAGCACTGGAAAGTTGAAAGTTAGGTTGAAATCCTATACACACATTCCTAGCAGTAACCCCATTAAACACAACGGTATTTGCTTCTGAGCAGACTTGCACGGGCTTAGTTTATTTCTACAGTCCTTCAACCCATGGGTCCAAATCCAGAGTAAGTCACAGCCTGACTCTCTCAAGACGTCAGCTGTGCCGAATCCTATGGGCCTGAATCATTAGGAAAGGAGCATGAATTTATAGCAGAAAACTGGGCTAATTTCTCCGGACTGGGGACATTGATGCCCTGTCCTTTCACCCGCCCACAGATGTCTGTGTTTACATAAAAGCGCAGCCTGATCCTAGGTGTCTCTCCTGAACCTGTTCCTCAGTCAGTGAGCGCAGAGCACCAGCTTTTTGATGCTGTTTGTGAAATGTGGGTTCTCCTCACTTCGGAGACAGCCGTGGCGATAGCGGAACAGGCAACCCGCTACCTGGCTTGAGAGGTGGTGGGTCGGGTGTTCCTGGAGCCGAGAAAGGCTGCGAAGGACGGGATTTTGGAGGCAGCCCAAGGAACCATGTCAGGAGCATTGGGGTGTCTTAGTGCACACTAGTCAGTTTCAGAGGGTTTGTGACATCAGGTGGCAACCTCGACCTGAATTTGGGCTGAGTTTAGTTTGCAGTCTAGTCTAAGTGCCTGCCTGAACATCACGTTGACGTCCATCCAGAGGTTTTGGCTTAAGGGAGACCTTCCGGTCCCAGTTTGTGCGCGTGGTTTGCAATTCGTGGCTGTCATGGAAGCAACGTCCCTAGCAATCTCACCTTCTCATTTCCTTGTCAAAAGAACTCGGGATCCAAGGAATGACTGTCACTAATCGCGCCCCAGATAAATATAACGCAAAGGGCGCTTCCAGAGCTGCTCCTTCTTTGTAATGTCAGTTCGTTGTTATTGGACTGAGACTCCTCTTCTTCTGAGGAGAAGGTATCAACATGTCAACCTTCCTAGTCCATTTGCAGTGCATGGCAAAGACCCAGAGGCGACCCTACCGCTCTGTCCACATAACTTAACCCGTTTTTGCCAGCTCCACTTTTGTTCCCTGTTACGTATATGCAACGTTGGGCAGAAATGGCTTTTGACTACGGAAGTCCATTCAGACCGAGGTTGCGCAGAATGGGTTTCAAGCTGAGCTTCAGCGCATTAACTTGGAACCCGCCTGTCCCCTGCAGCCCCTACCCCAGCCCCTGGCTTAACCCTGCCTTCAGTCCCAGGAGAGATCTTCCCTTGTTCCCTCCATGGGTTTCGGAGGACGTGGGGCGGGGATGGGCCACTTTCCTCCGTTGAGCAAAAGACCCCGGTGGACATTTCTGACCGTCGACCTCAGAAGAACCCCGTGTATTCCAGGGAGCTTGACCGCATTTCGGGAGGCATCAGCATTGGCCCCTCGTGGGGGAACCAGACCCTGAGACGAAGCGGCTGAATTTGGAAGGCAGCGGGGCGCTCCGTCGGGGCTGCCTCAGTGGCAGGCTGTTCCTCCGCACATCCGCGCCTCTCCCGGGCTGGCTCGCAACCTGATCTGTGCCCTCCGCAGTTTGGTGGGGCCACGTGCTGTTGGGCCGCTCAGGCCCCGAAAGGGGTCCACGTGGCCCTCCCTGGCCTGGATCGGACTCTTGCGCCTTTAAAAAAAGCTGGTCCCGGCTACAAACGTGCAAGTGGTGACGCAGAGTGGAGCCAAATCGCAGCCCGCTTGTCTCGACCCCCCCCCCCCCATGGCTGAAGCGTTAATAAGGAGAGAGGGCGAGAGATGGGGGGGCTTCTCTCGCCACTGAGCCCGTTTCGTCTGCTGATTTTCCCTCCCACTCCCCCCCCCCCCAGTTTGCCGAGTTTCCTTCCTTCTTTGCTATGGCTGCTTTTTCAGAAGCCTGAGGGGGAGGGGGGCATAGGCGAGGACAACATTTTGGGACCTCTTATCTGAACGAGTCTTCAGAGGGCCAAAAATTCCTTCTGTTCCTTCTTCTCCCCCTTCCCCCGTCTGCGGGTTTTAACCCTCCCTTCCTTGGCGAGCGTCTTCGTTCCTTTACTTAAACCTTTTTCTTTATGCTAGAAAGGATCACTCTTTGCTATCTGTAGACAGTAAGCAGCAGTGGGGGGGGGGGGAGGAGTACGTAGTTCAATCCCAGTCATGATCCTCCAGTATTTCTCAAACTGTGGGTCGAGACAACTAGGTGGGTCGTGAGTCGATTTCAGGTGGGTTCCCATTCATTTCAATATTTTATTTTTAATACGTTAGACTGGGTGCTCCCATGGTATGTGACTGCATTTGGGGAAATGTTACCGACCTGTACTTTTAACATGCTACTATGTATGTTCTTTTAACAATGATAATAAATGGGACTTACTCCTGGGTAAGGGTGGGTAGGATTGCTGCCTAGGGTGGTTAAAAATTTTCCTGCTTAATGATGTCACTTTCTGGGTCCTGACAGATTCTCATTCTAAAAAGTGGGTCACAGTGCTAAATGTGCGAGAACCACGGCTCCATAGCATCAGCTCAATCTACTTTCGAGTGGGATTGGTTGGGCTGGCAATGAGGGAGCAACGTTGTCAGCCCCCAAGGAAGGGCCTCTTCGGGCTCTCTTCCTTCTCACGGGTCATTTGTGCAAACCAATAAGCTGAAGTTAAGCATGGCAAATGAGAGAGGTGCCGGGGCTTGAGGTGGTCTGGAACGATGGCCCATAACGCTTGCCCTGTGGATGATTGGTTATGGTTGTTGGACAGGAAGGCATAGTCAGAGGCACTGTGGCATGAAATCTGGGTTTCGGCTTCGTCCCCACCAATGCCCTGATTATGGGGGCTGCTGATTTGGGTGGATGGGCACCCCTTTATTTTTTGCCCTGGGAGACTGTCAGTTTCTAACTAGAAGGATAGGTTTGAGCCTGTCTGCTTCCAAATCCATCTAAGAAGGAACCCCAGAATTACTGGAGAAAATGCGGGGGGAGGGGAATACAGTCCAATCCCAGCCATTAAGATAGCAAGACTAAGGGCCCAATCCTATCCAGATTTCCAGCTTCATTGTAGCCACAATGCAGCTCTGTGTTAAGGGAACACATGCTCCCATACCTTAAGAAAGCTCCAGTGACTCCCCCCCCCCACAGGTTGCAGTGCACACCCCGCTGGCACAACTGCACCAGCACTGGAAAATTGGGTAGGATTGGGCCCTAAGGCTGCAATCCGATCCACACTTACCTGGGAGTAACCCCCATTGAATATAATGGGAGTTACTTCTGAGTAGGCATGCATTGGATTGGGCTCTTAGGCGGCAATCACGTATGAGTAAAACCCATTGAACATAATGGGACTTGCTTCTGCGTAGTCAGACATAGGATTGTGAACAGGCTGCAGTCCTATGCACACTTTCCTAAAACCCATGGAACTTCTGGCTGGCCTGGCCAACATACGGGTGTGCTTGAAGCCCCACTGATTTCAGCTGGCTTTATTGCCGGACAAGCTCGGGTGAGGCGTCGTGACTTCTGTGCTCATCCTGCAACCACAGTGGTTTTCTAATACAAAGCAGCCCATCGCATTCTTGCGCCAAGCACTGAAATAGGTGGGGAAATGTATCACTTGGTCTCGCCTTTGTGTCACTGCCGCCTTGGGCTGATCTGGGTGCGCGGGGCTGATTCTGCCGCTGGCGAAGCAGTTCGCGTGACCCCGCCGAAGCAGTCGGCAGAAAGGTGGAAATGGCCTGCCATTGGCGGACGGCACGGCGGGCCTCCAGACACAACAAGCTCCGCGAACAGACAAACACTGCCGCGTTTGCACTGGTGGAGGAGAGCAAAACAAAAACAGCGACAGGCACTTCGCGGGGATGTGGGAGGGAGCCGCGCTGGAGGTGCTGACTTCACAAGGCAGCCACCCACCTGAAGCCTTGTGGCTGAGACAGCAATCCTAGCCACACTTACCTGGGAGGAAGCCCACTGACTACAGTGGGGCTTACTTCTGAGCAGACACGCATAGGATCGGGCCGTCTGTGCTTCAGAGGGGGCGTGGGAAGGGGCCCAGGGACGAGGGAGCGCTGGGGGCTTTGCAGTTGCCTTCGGGAGAGAACCTAAAAACTGCACCGTATTAAGGAAGAGAGAGTTCCCAAGTGCGAGATCCTGGTGGTTGAATAATCTCCTACGAACAGAGAATGTCATTTTTTTTTGCAGAAGATAAATCTTATTGAATTTTATTCTCTTATCTCTGCGTTTGTTTTTCCTTCCCCGACTCCCTTCTCAGCCTTTGATGGATTCTCACTGACTTCTAATTTTCCATAGGAGACCAAAATGCTGACTAAAGTTGACCTACAGAAGCCGAACTCTGCAGCTTCTATGGAGATCAACGCCTTTACAGCACAATCAGAATTAAGCTCCATTGTGTTCAGTGGGGCTGACTCCCAGGAAAGTGTGCAGCCACCCTATGCATGTCTACTCAGAGGTACGTTCCATTGAGTTCAATGGGGCTTACTCCCAGGAGAGTGCATAGGATTGCAGCCGTACAGCCCAACCCTGTGCATGTCTACTCAGAAGTAAGTTGCATTGAGTTCAACGGGGCTTACTGCCAGGAAAGTGTGCACAGGATTGCAGCCGTGTTGACCGGTGTAAAATGTGTTGACCGGTGTAAAATGCCCCGTTGCAGCCTTCTTTTTAGGCAAGAGCGGCACCATCGCTGATGTGCTGGGCTTTTAGAACTCAGTTGGTCTCTGTTCATAGTGACACTCGGTTTATGTCCCGTTCCCTTTTCTTTTCAAGAGCTGGCACTGATTGAACGTTCTCCACTTCGCATTTCAAGTTTAAAAAATAAAAACGAAACCCCCTTTTAGACTCAGTCCCGCCCCCTGAAACCGTTAATGACAAGCATTGATCTAGTAGCAGTCACTCTGGAGTTCCAGGGCGCTTGCTCCTCTCTTAGGGTCTTTGGGAGCTCCGCTAGAAAAAATGATGTGGCTTGAAAGCAAGACATTCTTTACAGATCTTGCTGTTTATAACGCTGGAGGAGGAGGGATGGTGGGGGTTCTTTTCTTCTTTCTTTCTTCTTTTGGTGGCACGAATCTTCTCCTCCTTGCTTACTTAAGCAGGCACAGCCCTGAGAACAGCAGGAGCAGGCACCCCCACCATCTCCTGCGCTCTCTGAAAAGTTAATGGCTCCAAATGTGTTGGTTTTCCTGCTTTCTCCCCAGGGGTGAGGGGGGAAGGGCGGAAGGAGGAGGGGGCCGGGAAGAGGGAGAATGGATTCTTGTCTATTTTTAAAAAATGTCTTGTCGAAAGAAAAGAAAGAGAGCTGGACTCTCCTCAGGGTTGTAATGTATCGAGCCACAATTCTCTGGCCATTCCGCCCCCCCCAAACACACACACACTCCTGAGCAAAAGGTCAGGTGAAAGTCTCTTGCAGGTAAGGCTAGCTCCTTCACTTGCAAATTGTTCCCTTTTGCCCACCCAGGTCGACTCAGATGTGTTTAGTTAGGGCGAAAAATAAGGGGGGGAAATGGTCTGCTCTCCATTCCATTGAAAGATGGCTGGTGATCAGAAAGGCCCTGATCTACCTATATTGTTCTTTTCTCCTTCTTGCCACACTCTTCCGGCTGCAAAATGTGGCAAGCAAAAGTAATAATACTATCCAATTTCTCAGGGAATGAAGTTTTATTTTAAAAAAATGTAGGAAGTGTCTCCTCCTCCATCCAGGCTGGTTCCAAGAAGGCTAACTTATGGAAAAGCATTGATCAGCAAACTCAAGGGCGCTTGTGGAATTGCTGCAGAAAGGGAGCTGGTAGCAAACTCAATAGTTGCTCATTGCAAGCAGGAAACCACCTAAGAAGCTGAGAAGGAATGTTCTGTATGTGTGGTTAGGCCTGAACCTACCATCCATCCACTGGTCTTCTGTGCCTGCTGGGTCAAATTGCTTTAAATTGAAGGCAAAACTGCTAGAAAAGGGATGTCAAACATAAGGACCATGGGCTGAATGGGGTCCCCAGAAGCAATTTATCTGGTTCCTGTTATAATTGGGCTCTCCCAGCTTGATAACTGGGCTCTCTCATATCTTGAAAATATGAACAAGATTTGCCCATTTTCTCTTCTGTCATTTGTAGTTAATGAGTTTTTATGAAAGAACAAAGTGCTTATTTCTGGCCATCATCTGTGCTAGAAGGAATGCCATCACCTTCCTTGAATTCACTCCCCAGTGCCCCAGTGAATCTGACTGCCACCCCAAACTTCCATTGCAGCTCTAAGGATTCTGACCCGATATATCCACTGCTAGGAACAAGGTCTCACTGATCTCAGAAGTTTCTACACATTATTATTATTATTATTATTATTATTATTATTATTATTATTATTATTATTATTATTATTATTAGTTTATAATAAGTTTATTTATAAGTTTATTATAAATAAACTTTATTTATATCCCGCCTTTCTCCCCGCAGGAACCCAAGGTGGCTTGCAACAATGGTTAAAAACATTAATTAAAAACATAATTTAAAAGCAAGATTAAAACATATTGGAAACTTGGATATTGGTCCATATTGGATCACTTGGAACATGTACAAGATCCTCTGAAATCCACACCGAACTTGCTTCCAAGTTTAAGAGTGAGGCTGTAAGGAAGGCAGGTTTGATAAACAAAGCACTTAAGGTGAAACATTTCGATTTAACAGCACAACCCTATTCATGTTTACTCAGAAGACCCACAGTGTCCAATGGAGCTTCCTCTGGGAAAGAGCATATAGAGTGTGGCCTAAGATTCCAAGCAAACGGACTTGCAGATTGCTGACGGCCTCACTTTCCAAGCAGTTGCTCCCACTGGCTCTCAGGATCAGTCCTTGCACCAGCCTTTCGATATACATTTGGGTTGGAATTACAGGGGTCTTCCCACCACAGCTCCATGTAATATGCTCAATATGCTAGTAAATTGCAAGTCGGTCACGGGAAAAGAACAGTTGAAGCCAAGTAAACACAAATGAAAATAAAACGCCAAATGGTGGTGGGGAGGAGGGGGGGAGGCTTCTCAGAGCAACTCAGGGGAAAACAGGGAGGGTGGGGAAGAGAAGAGGTCTGGAAAGCTGCAGAACAAAGAGCCAGGCCCAGACTTCTGCTGGGCTGACAAGGATAAACTCTAGGAGAGTGACTCCTGACAGGTTTTGGATTAAGGTCTCAAAGGGGCATCAGTTGCCTTTCTGGAAGTGCTCCTGGCCCCAACATACTGATCTAAATGTGTGTGTTTGGAATGGCAACTCTGGTGGGTTTCAAAGAAATACCCAACAACCAGCAGCCAAGGTTAGAGCATGGCCTACAGGCAGCAAGTCCAACATTATGGGCAATTGTGTACACTGAATCGGGGCCTGCTCTCTTGTGCGTGTTTCCTGGGGGGAAAAACCTTGTTTATTTCCATGAGATCAGGTCTAAGAACTTTTGGAAGCAGTATGAGGACTACTAACAGCAACACCAAATAGTTCCTTCACTTAAAAGCCAAACCAGTGATAGGGAACTATAGCAGGGTCACTTTTCCATGGGATCCTTGCTTGGTTCAGACCACTGGCAGGAACTGGTTGAAAACGCTTGTTTGGGCTGAGGCTGTAGTCTGTAAACACGTTTATTTGGACGTGAGCCCCATTCCACCTCCATTCTGAGCGCAAGTGTTCAGGATTGGCTAGCCATAGATGTCCTGCTGACTGACATCTGCAAGTACGAAGGGGCTTTTTCCTCTCATGTCCCTCTCTGCAGTGCAACTGAGTCATTTCTTTAGTGGCTGGGATCATTCCTGCACTCTGGCATCCCACCCACCGCCACCAATCACAGCCCTTATTCTTCAGCCCGCCGACTTTCTTGCGGAGTGTGTTGTTCTTCCCTACCGGACAAGGCACCAGCATCTGACTAGCTATTTGCTTCTCACTCCGCTCTTTGCACTCGGCCCGCTCGGAGGCTACTGGCAAAACCACAAGCTGGATCTCTTGCCTCTTACACATGATTTCCTATGTGGTGAACTTACGCCTCTTCCTCCCACAGGGGGCACTTGGCTATTGTTCGTTAAATGAGACGCCGGTTAATTAAAATAAAACACAATTGCCCATTAGACTGCTCCCGGGCCCTCCCCTGGAGTGCCCGAACTGGGACATCCTCTGCCTCCTTTTCGGCCCCCTGCTCTGATTGAATTGGATTCCTTCCTGGCCTGGCTCAGCCTGATTTGATGCCAGGGAGGACACTGTCAGTCCCAGCCCCAAAGTCTCCACCTTGAAGCTTGGGTGTGGGTGGGAGGGTGGGGGAGAGACGACAACCATCCTTTCTAATTACAAAGCGAACAAACTGAATCAGCCAAAACTCCACTCAGGACCAAATCCTCTCCAACTATCCAGCCCTGGTGTAGCCATGCCAATGGTGTGTGCACTGCATCTTGTGGTGGGAGGGTAGTTTTGGAGGCCTCCACAAGGTAAGGGAACATTTGTTCCCTTGCCAAGGGGCTTCATTGCAGCTGCACTGGGGCTGGAAAGATGGATAGGATTGGGCCCTCATGCTCTAGTTTCAATACTACCAGCACTCAAATGATGGTGAGGGCCTAGGGGACAAGGCTTGAGCCCCTTACCTATTGGGCTGGCCTGCCCAGAAGGCTGTTTTTAGAAGACTTCAGGGCATGATTTGATTATAACTAGGGGTTGGGCTATCATTACAACCACCATTCCACCTTCCACCAGTCCCTGTGTAATTTAAACATTGCACTACTTGACAATACTATAATTTGTTACTATGAATCTTTCTTTGTTACAAAGAATCCTTCTTTGGGATTCCCTCCTTTTTATCATGTCCTATAAGCTGATGCATGTAAATTCTACTGTGTCCAGTGGGGCTTACTCATAAGCAGACATGCATAGGATTTCAATTTTAGGGGATGTAATTAGAACAGCAAACATATTCAGGATCCAGAGGGTGGGTCTTTAATCTTTGGGTGTTTAGGGTGCTAAGGCAAGGCAGGCTTCTTTGAAATATTTTTGTGGAGTGGGGAGGGTAAAATGGCTAGGAGGAGGATGGACTTCCTGCAGAAATCAGGTACCAACACAAGCCACAGCCCATTTAAGCTAAAAACATCCTTCCTGCTTTAGAGAGGGACAGATCCCATCCTGAGCAATCATATTTTAAACTGTGGTCATTCAATCTCCCCTGAGAGCCTTTAGACTTTTCCTTCCTTGGCTGCTCTTCCACTAGAGCAAAGGGTGTCCAAACTTTTTGGCAGGAGGGCCACATCATCTCTCTGACACTGTGTTGGGGGCCAGGGGAAAAAATTAATTTAGGTTTAAAATTTGAATAAATGTACATAAATGAATTTATTAGAGATGGAACTTATATCAATGAATCAAGGTCTCATGATAGCTCAAGGCCTATAAAAGACCTTGTGCAAAGCAAGGCCGGCCTTTCCTTTGCTGTTGCTGCTGCTTCACAAACATGAAACAGCAAGCAGCGGAGGGGGCCCTCAAGCCTGCAGCTCGTGCAGCCTGAGAGTAGTCATGTTGGACCAGCAAGGCCTCCAGCAAATCTATGGAGGGCCAGAGACTCATTGGAGACTGGGGATTCCCCATGGGCCTGATTGGGGACCCCTGCCCTAGAGCTATAGGTGAAAATATCCTAAGTGACATCCTTTCACACCTATAGGATGGCATCTAAAACACATTTTGGCGTTGGAAGTCGCCCCCATTCTCCCTCATGCATTCATATTTGCTGAAGTTTCAAAATTTTGGAGCATTTTCAGAAAGAATCTCCAATGTCTGTAAAGATGAAAAGTGTCACAATTGTATCCCATGAATATACCAAAATAGCTGGATTTATTGTAAAACTGATACTGGAGGATATTTTAAAAGGAGAGAGTGATGGGACTTTCAGTCACTACTGTCAAATCTTTAAGAGAAAAACAAGAAGCTAGGATTGGAAGAAAGTTAGAACCAATGAGCTGGATAAAACTAGATCCAGTATCATCCTTCAGTACATAATGGGACAGCCACAACACATGCTTTTAAATGTGCCCATGTATATATTACACAGCAACCACGGACTGCACTCTCACATTTTATATATTATATAATATTCTTTGTGCACATACCATATACACTTCCTGTGTGGCCTAGCTCTATGCAGAGAACACTCTGGGATAATCTCACTCAGAAGTATTTATGCACTTCACATTTATGTGATAAAAATTATCTTGCCAACATTTTATGAAACCATTTCAAGTGAGCCAAATTTCAGCCACATATAATCCAGTCTGAGAATGTACCTCTGGAAACATAATGTTGCTTGGGTGTACTTCAAAAAATATATTAAAGCCCATGGAATCCCTAGTAGGGTGGGGGAAACCCCCTCAAAATTAATAGGTGGATGGAGGAGAAAGAATGAATGAGAATAGCAGAGAGAGAGAGAGAGAGAGAGAGAGAGAGAGAGAGAGAGAGAGAGAGAGAGAGAGAGATTCTTGTTGAGGTTTAAAACAACAAGAGGAAGGAACATGATGGGAAACCACCAGAATTCTTATAAGGTAGGCATGATGTCAATTCTGCACTTTGCGGGAGGGGGCGGGGGGTAAGGTTTTACTGGTCTTATGAGGAAATCCAAAATTATTTTTCTGCAGTTCGTCTTTATTCAGAATAGTCATGTGATTTCTAGTAGCAAACACACACACACACACACACACACACGAATATGAATGCAATGAAGCAACATCCTGTGCAAAATCCTGACCTGCCTCAAATGATTTTGTGCTGTAACACATTATACAACTCGGCCCTTAACTTGTTTTCCTCTGAAGTCGGTCCATTAAGTTCAGTGGGGGTCGACTTCTTAATAAGTCTGTCTAGAATTGCAGTCTTAATCCAGCAGCAATACAAGGTTTCTGATTTTTTTTTAAAAAACAACAACAACCCAGCAGACTATGTATTGTTCATTGAGCAAAGATTACATCAGCAACGTGACATAGAACAGAATTTTGTACCCATGCAGAAGATAGTTGACCAGAAGCACTTGCAGTTAAACTGATTTGATATCCCTAAGAGAAACCAATCTAAATTCAAATGCTTCAATTCAATTTAATTGGATTGTTTATCGAGGAGTTGCTCACCTGAAAGATCTGCAGGCATGAGAGTGATTAAGAAAACAAGAACCCCCTTTCATTTGGGATATGACTATGGTGGCAGCGTCGCTCTCTCTGCCTTACTTTCACGTCTTAGCCGCGGAAATTCATAGCCTTGAGCGCCAATGTCCTCTCAAACTTAAGACTTGTTTCTCGGACCCATCGACCAGCCAGCCTTATTCACATCCTAGTTGAAATCACAGGGCTTGGATTTAAATGTGGGCGCTAAATCACGTTAGCAGTGTCTGATTACTTCGATTTAAGTGGGTGGTGGATCGTGAGTTAAATTGGAGCTACTCAAATTTCGACGGAGAATAAGACCAGAGAACACACACGGGGGGGGGGGGAGGGAGAGAGAGAGAGCACCCCAGGTGACACGTGCTTTGAAAGCAACCCCAGGTAAACAAGCACGATCAGCGTGTCAATGGAAACTGCCCGGCCTAGTTAGAAAATCTGTGGACCTTTCTGTACATCTCTACCCTGATACAGTTCGTGGCTCTTCCAATCTTCAGGGTCGCCAGAATCAACTCAGAGCAGGGACTCTGACTTCCAAGAGGCAACCCAGTTCTTCTATCCAAGCTTACCTGGGAGCAAGCCCCATTGACTCGGATGGGATTTACTTCTGAGTAGACATGCCCAGAATTGGGCCTGTCAGTCTGCTTTGGACGGAGCGCAGCCTTGGGCAGGCGACCTCAATGACGTATTGGGACAGGCGGGCTTTTGCTTTCCCCCTCAAGCCAGGAACAAATCTGTGCCGCTGCCTGCAAGCAAGAAAGGCGAAGGTGGTGCAGGGACGTGCGGTGGGTGGGGAGGCAGGTGAGGCAGAGCCTCCCCACCGGAGTCTTTTGAAGAGCACTGCTGCCAGTGTGAGGCGCCCCAGCACCCACAAGCCAGGCGCGGAGCAGGGAGGGCAGAGGAGCAGGCAGGCCGCGCGTGGGCTGTGGGTGCTGGGGCGCCTCACACTGGCAGCAGTGCTCTTCAGACGACTCCGGTGGGGAGGCTCTGCCTCCCCTGTCTCCCGCGTCCCTGCCGTGGTGTCACTCTAGCACTCGGAGGTGGGTCTGTTTAGCCAACGAGCGAGCGGGGGCTGCTGCGGTGGCTCCTCGTCCCTGGATCAGCTGGGTGGCTCCCGAGGAGAGCAGAGCAGAGCAGAGCAGAGGGGGTGCCCGCAAGCGAACGGCGCCTGCTTCGGCATCTGCACGTCTGATCAGGCCGGCCTGCGGGGGAGAGAAGCCAAGAGCCGCGGAGCCCGCACCCACTGGAGCCGGGGCCAATTTGCCCTGATTCCCTGTCTAGCGACGGGCCTCCCCCTCGCCGCCGGGCCATTTGCTGCGCGAAACGGAGGCGGTCAGCAAAGGCCGGCTCGCTTGCGTCTCCCGGGACCACGTGCCGGCCAGAAGGGCTCGGCGTTTAGGCCTGGACTGCGTCAAAGAGCCGCCAGCACAAAGGCACCATTCATGGGCAGCCGCCGGCAGCCAGCCCGAGCCCCAGCGAGGTGAGACTCCTCGGGAGCGAGCCGGCCAGCGAGAGGCTCCGACCCGTGCAGGCTCACCTGCACGCCCGCCTCTCGCGTGGGCAAAAGTCCAGCCCAGAGGGCAAAAGTCACAGGGGTCTGAACCGGACGGGGCGCGAGGTGACTCACAGCACAAGCCTAGGCATGTCTACTCAGAAGTAAGTCCCACTGTGTCCAGGGAGGTTTACTCTCAGGAAAGTGTGGATAGGATTGTAGCCTCGAGGAGGGGGTCAAAGGAGGAGAAAAGCCCCCCCTGCTCTCAGCTCCATCCATCCATCCATCCATCCATCCATCCATGCTGCGGGGATCCTTGTCTCCCCTTTGCTTTTGTTCATTTCATGCCTGCTCCAAGGCTTTCTCCCAGGAGGGCCCGGACGTCAAAACTGAAGACTGATGTCAAAAACCTCCCAGTCTCCTTTTCAGGGGGACAAAAAAAATCTGGCTCTATTATTGGTACTTCCTGACTGTCTGAGGTGTGGGAAAGGGAGGAGAGAAAAGGCCCGCTGTCCAGATCCACCTGTGGCTGACTGACTGGCCTCCTCCTTCTCCCCTTCACATGAGTCTTCAAAACAGTAAGAGGGCGGGCAACCAAAGAGTAATAAACAATCTGGGAGTAGTCAAGAACAGGCAAAACAGAATGAGGGTGGCCTAATAGCAGTGACCCCTTTGGCTGCCTACCCAGAATAAGGCCTTAGAAGAGCAGGCTTGGGTGGGCTGCCGTCGGGAACCATGACGAGGCTGGAAGTTTGCTGGACGTTTCTTCTTAGCTCCGTGGAAACTGGGCACCAATCAATAATCATATCCAGAAACCAATTGGAAAGAGGGAACATTTGTAGGGTATGAGAGTTTTACGTGTGCTGAGCCTAGGAAGCAAGTCCTGCTATAATCAACACATTTCCAGTTACAAATTTTTAAGATCTGGGTGCTAACCAGCTGCCTCCAGCACAAACAAAAGGAAGACCTTCACAATCCCATCCGAAGCAAATGTTCTTAGAAGGTAGTCAGTCCACCAAGCTAAAAAGCAACTTTCTAGTCCTGGACAGTTTTCTTAGGATGGTACTGCGGCAGTGCATTCTGTGCAGGCTTTATTCACATGTGGTCAGTGGGGCTTGCCAACATGTAAGCACTGCATAGGATTGCAGCTTTACACAGCACCATGTTCAGACAGTCTATGTAGAATCAAGGATGCATTTCACCTATTTCAATTGCTTTAGTTTAACCCATTTTGCACCCCAATTTCCCTTAAACAGTGATCTAAAACATAAATATGAATGAGCATTACACTCTGCAAAAAATGCTGAAAAATATTTTCATCTCTCCATTTTACATTGAAAAAATTCTGGGGGCAGTTTTTTTAAGCCCCACCTCTTACAAATGTTGCAACTGCTGCTTGAGCTTGGGTATGCTTCATGCAGTCTGCAGTTCCATTCAAGCTGCTTTACTTTGATGGTAACTTTCAGCAATTTTTAATGCAACTTACTTGAGACTAAATATTTGCAGCCTGTCCCATTTAAGTCAAGGGATCTGAATCAGCTTAGATGCCAATGAACTCTGGTGGAAAATTTACCTTTCATTCTCCCCCTTCATTTTGCAGCCTAAATCTGTACTTGTTGAGGCTCCTGATCCCACAAAGTATCTAGCTATATATGCTTTGGGGAGGGCAGGAAGTCCTGCCAATGGCAGTTTTTGCCAATGGAAATAGAAGAGACCAACAATCAGCACCAAAGAAAGCCTTCCCCTTTCTCACCTTTCTGCCTTCTGTGATCAAGACAATGGGGGCAGGGGAGGAATGAAAGGCATGGCCAAAGAAACAAGCCTGTGGTAAGCATGGCACTTGAATTCCATATTTATATGCTTGTTGAATCAAGGTTGTCTCTCATTGACTTCAGTGAAGCTTGCATGGTACACAGGCTTAAGGGGGGGTCAGGGATCCCCCTCCGAAGGTTCTACAGTTATTTCTGCTATTATTTCTGAGCAGAAACAGCCTAATAAACTATACTAATGAAACAAAGGTTCCCCCATCGTTCTTCCAGTCATCCTCTCTCTACTCCTTTCAAGATACAAAGAATGTGAACTTAACTTGCAAAGGATACAAGAGCTGCAGTTAAAGCATGTTGAATTCCCACTAACTTTGATGGAAGAATTAAGTATAAACTGCTTAAATCTCCCCCATTGAAACTTCAGAATGTTTCCTTTCCTTATTATGCTTGTTTGCCCTACACCGACCCATGTATTCCCACGATTTGATACTTGAGTAATAGATGCAGTTATAAATACAATATATGCAAATATATATATAATAGAACCCAAAAAACCTAACAGATGCCTGGGGATTTACAGTCCAATCCTAAAGGCGGTGCAGCAGTGCCAAAGCAGCACTACCACTGCATCCTGCAGCACCTTGGAAGCCACTGAAGGTCTTCTTGGAGGAAGGGGACTATTGTCCCCTTTCCACAGGGCAAGCGCCCTAAGATTACTTAGGGCCAATTGAAAGATCTACAGTGCCATCTTAAGAATGATACCTCAAAAATAAATCCCAATTAGTTCACTGGGACTTTGGGCCCAATTCTATCCAGCTTTCCAGCACTGATGTCTGATGTGCCAACAGGGCATGCCCTACACTCTACAGTGGGGAGGCAGTCAGAGTGGCCTCCTCAAGATAAGGGAACATTTGTTCCCTTATCTTGGGGCTCCATCAGTGCTGGAAAGTTGGATAGGATTGGACTCTTATTTCATAGTGAGTGGCAATATTAAAAGAACACACAATTCAGTTCATAATTCTTAGTTATGTCATATTTTAGGTTTGACCAATATAATTCAATTAGACTTAATTCATTATGCCTAAATTGGCTCATATCAAACTACTTTAAATGAACTAAATTGTGGATCTGATTGATAGTCCCATTAAAACCCCCAAATTCATTTAAACGTTAGTACCAGCTGAACCCCAAAAGTACTGAACCCCACATTGCCGGAAGATAGGAGAGGAAGCACAGGAAGTTGCCCAAAATAGATTCTTGTTTATATTCCAACTGCTATGTTTCTATGCTTCCTCTATTGTAAATATCCTATCAGAGTCAGTACTGGGTGCCCAATCCTATCCAATTTTCCAGTGCCGGTGTAGTTGTGCCACTGGGGTGTGCGCTGTATCCTGTGGTGGAAGGGCAGTCACTGGGACCTTCTCAAGGTATGGGAACATGTGTTTCCTTACCGTGAGGTTGCATTGTGGCTACACTGGAGTTGGAAAGTTGGATAGGATTGGACCCTAAGACTTCAATCCTATATATGACATTTCTTCGGAACAAAGCCCATTGAACTCAGCGAGCTCACTTCTTCGTAAACATATTTAAGATAATTGTCAACAGCATTTGTCCTTAATCAAATCTACTTCTAACAGTTCAAAGCTGGGGGGGGACGGGACACACACAGACAAATGTCAATTTTTAAGAACAGTGAAATTGCATAAGGTTAAATTAAGTCCTAATGCAAATAAAAAAAAATGTGGACAATTAAAATCTCTAAGTGTTCCAGTCATTTCCTCATACTTTGGCAGCACGATTTACATGAGAAGGCAGCTAATCAGGTTTTAATTAAATTAGCCTGAATTTATTTTCTGTTTGTGGCCTTTAACAATTCAGGCTCAATTACTGCCAAGTGTTGGCTGAGATAAGAAGGCCTGATAGGAAACTGCCTTCTCTTGAAAATGCACACCGGAGGCAGGAGAAAGAAAACTGCAATCAAGCCAGCCTTCCCTCTTTTCTGACAGCAGGGCCGATCCCTTGCAGTCAGATAAAAAGGCGAGATTGCATTTTCCTGGCTGTTTACAGAGTAGGAAAGGTGTCCCCCCTCTGCCCCCCAAACCTTATTGAGAATTGACCTGAAGGCGAGTTCTTCAGCTGACAGATGTCTTACTACAGCCATCCCCAAAGGGTGTTTTTCTGAGTTAAGAAAGAGGGGGGGACGGACGAGGTGGGTGGGGAACCAAATCTGGGTAAGATTGCAGGGGAAAAAAAGTACTTCTAAATTCCTTCCAGTCATGATTACTGCCTCAAAAATCTGTTAAATATTTTAAGAAAGAGCCGTTTGTCCAGAAAGGAGAAAGAGAAAAAGAAAAGCACTCTATATTCCTTTCCTTTAAAACAGAACTTAACATTTTAGTACGGAGAGAGATTTCTATTTACTTTTAAATGCACATACTGTAATTTAAGCTGTCATTTCAGGAGGTAAAACTTCTATGATTTCATGGATGCCTGCACGACGACAAGCATTTAAGAATTATTTTATTGTAGAATGTGAAAGCACTGTATTTTAGAAGGCTGGCAAACCCATGAAAGAATAAGTGGCATGTATGCATACTTTTATGCAATAATTCGCACCAAAAATTCAGGTCATCTGTCTATGAATTTCATAACAGATTCTACTGGATCTGATATAGTTTCATATGGATCCTCTGCTGAACTACCATATTTGTTGGCTCTCAATATTTGTCCTCTATATTTATTGCCGAGCAACCCTGTGAGCTTCTTAAGTCAAATCTTCCTCTAATTTTGATCCTAGCAATGTATTCTTCTTATTATTATACACCTCCATCAATAAGCCAGTGGAGTCGATGTACTTGATTTCAGGTCAATTCCAACCTCATTCAAGTCAGTTGGACCACACACTTACTTCTAGGTAAATTTGACTGAAATAGGGACATTTACTTATAAGTTAATACACTGAAGACTGATGATACAAGCATCACTTCAATCACCCTGGCTTAAGGGTTTGGTGACCCAGGATGGCCATGGAAACAGAGTTTAAAAATGTTTTTGAAAATTTATTATACCATCCTTTTAACTGTTGGGATTTCATTGCTGTTGTTTTGAAAGATTAAAATATTCAGACATAAATTATCTCAGTCCAAAAGAATGGTAATTTATTAATAAGCAAACATGTCAATAACTTCAGAATATCGTCAACAAAAAAGGAAAAAAAGATAAACGATAAAGTAAATTTAATACAGTTTCTCTTTTTCATCTATAATGAAAAAATCAACCTTTTAGGACATTGTAAAGTCAGCTTTGGGGGGGGGATGGGGGGTAAAAAACACTTTCTGGTGTTTGGTCCAAAAGCTCCGAGTACAGACTGAAAAATAAATTACTGTGCATCTCCACCTCCACTTCAGACCAGTCCTGGAGCACGAAGGAGCGCGCGGACGCAGCCGGCGCCGCAGCGAAGTCCAGCGACTGCGGGGCGCCGCTTTGGTTCCGCGCGCTCCGCGGCGCAGAGGCTGCCTCGAGCGCACGGGCCTCTCCGCGCCTCCTCGGAAGCAAGCCCACTGCGCTCAACGGGGCTTACTCCCGGGAAGGCGCGCCCAGGACCGCAGCCGGGGCAGGTCGCTCTCCTCCCTCCGCAGCGGGAAAGACTTACGTGCGCGCGTCAGAACTTGCCGCAGTCGTAGACGAAGGCGCCCGCCGGCCGGTACAGGGGCTGGCCGCCGCCGCCGGGGAAGGCCGCCTGGCAGCCGCCGGCCGGGCGCTGCGGGGCCTCGAAGTGGAAGCCCTGCTGCGGGCCGGCGTAGGCGGCGGGGGGCGAGGGCGAGGCGGCGGCCGGGGCCGGGGCCGGGGCGGGCGCCAGGTGGGCGAGCTCCCCCGCGGCCGTGGCCTGGGCGAGGTACCAGGAGGCCAGGCGGCCGCCCGCGCCCTGCGGGAGCGCCTCCGGAGGGCTGAGGCTGAGCGAGGAGGCGCTGCTGCTGCTGCTGGCCGCCAGGCTGTACTCGGGCAGCGGGTCCTGCTCGGCGGGGCTGCCGCCCAGGTGGCCTCCCGCCGCCCGCTCCCCCCCTCCGGCTCCGGCGGCGGCGTAGAGGCTCATGGCCTGCAGGTTGCAGTGGTAGCCGCCGGCCGCGCTGCCCGTGGTGCTGGTGCCCTGGCTGCAGGGGGCGCTGTAGAGCGCGCCCTGGGAGGCGGCGGCGGGCGGCGAGTAGCAGCTGCTGAGGGCCAGCGAGGGGGGCGGCGGCGCGGTCCGGGGGGCGGGCGCGGAGGCGGGCGGGGGCAGCGCCAGCAGGTCCCCCGCGCCCTGCGGAGAGCCGCGCAGCGTCGTCAGGATGATGTTGTCCACGCTGAAGCCCCCCGCGCCCGGGGGCGCCGCGGGGTGGGCGTGGGGGTGCTGGTGGGGGTGGGCGTGTGCGTGGGGGTGCTGGTGGGGCAGGCGCGCGGGCTGCGGGTGCGGGTCCAGGCCCAGCGCCCTGCCGGGGCCGGGGCCGCCGTGCGGGCTGCCCCCGCGGCTGGAGAGGCTGCCGGCGCTGGAGGTGGCGGGGCTCTCGGTCTTGGGCGGCGAGCGGGCGGGCGGCGGCGAGGCGGCGCCGTTCTCGGTCTTGATGTCCTGGGGCCGCAGCGGGGGCGGCGGGGGCGGGGGCGGGCCGCCCTCGGGGGGCTGCTGCTGCTGCTCCTTGGGGCGCAGGCGCTCCTTCTCCTCGCGGTCCCTGGCCGCGTCCTTCTTCTTGAAGCGCCGGCGGCGGCGCAGGAAGGAGCCGTTCTCGAACATGTTGTAGGAGTCCGGGTCGAGCGTCCAGTAGCTGCCCTTGCCGGGCTTCTTGTCGTCGCGGGGCACCTTGACGAAGCACTCGTTCAGCGAGAGGTTGTGGCGGATGGAGTTCTGCCAGCCCTGCTTGTTGTCGCGGTAGAAGGGGAAGCGCTCCATGATGAACTGGTAGATGCCGTTCAGCGTGATGCGCTTGTCGGGCGCGTTCTGGATGGCCATGGTGATCAGCGCGATGTAGCTGTAGGGCGGCTTCACCAGGTCCTTGGGCTGCGGCGGCGGCGGCGGCGGGTACGGCCCGTAGGGCCTGGCGCCGGCGCCCGGGCCGCCCCCCGGGTACTGCTCATGCGGCGAGTACACGCTCAGCGGCGCCGGCACGGCCGCGTAGCCCCCCCCGGCCGCCGCCCGGTAGTAGCTCTGCTCGCCGCCCAGGTAGGGCACCACTCCCAGCGGGCTGGGGCTGGGCACCGAGTAGCGAGCCTGCATGGCCTCCCTTCCAGCCGCCCAGCCGGACCAAGCAGCGGCTGCAGCAGCAGACTGGCCTCCTCCGCCGCCGCCGCCGCCTCCTCCTCCTCCTCCTCCCCCTCCTCCGCCGCTTTTCCCCCTCCACCCCTCCGCAGCTCCAGCGCCAAAAAAGTATGAAGCAGAAGAGGCCACCAGAATCTTCTTTCTTTCCCAAGAAAAAGTAGAGGGAGAACAACTTGGGGGGCTTTTTCAGTCTTCTTCCTTCTCCACCCCCCCCCGTCAAGTGTGCAGAAGAATTAAATCAACAAGTAGAAAAACAATCGACCGAAGGGGGGGGTAATGCTGGGGGGATTAGTCTCCTTCTTTTCCTCCTCCTCCTCCTCCTCCTTCTCCTCCTTAAATCGAGGCACCGACACTCCTGGGCAGCGATCGCAGCCGAGGGGAAAAGTCAGGTCCATGTAGTTCCATGGGGCGCAAAGATGGGAAAAGGCGCAGAGCGTCTTGGCCTTCCTCTGCGGCGAGATCGGCAACAGGTTGGCTGCTGAAGGAGAGACGTAAACAGCAGGGAAGCAGAAGACGACAAAGGGGTTGAATCTGGAAGCCAGAAAGCCTGGATACTGGTGGTCCAAGGTAGGAAGAAGTAGCAAGCGATCCACCCTCCCCTCGCTGCAAGGCTGCCTCCGCCTCTGCCGCTTCAGCCTCTCGGTGTCAGGCGCCCTCTTCTACTCAGCGAAGCATTTCGAAAATCTTCTGAACTTTGGCGTCTCCCTCACCAAGTCAGGGACTTTTTTACGCACTCCCGGATTCTGTTTTTTTAAGGTTGCGAGGCCCCGCCCCGCTTTGATCAGGCAGCCAATGGGAAAGCGGAATCGCGCTCCAAATGGGCAGGCCGGAGAGAAACTTGTAGCAGAAGCTGGAGCAGCGGCAGCTCTAGGAATTGTAGTTCTGGGACGGGTCACACACACGCACGTATCACTTCCCCGCGTCTCCTCTCCTAAGGTCGCAGCGCGTACATACCCTGTAGCCTGGTCAGCCAGCCTGCCATCAGTCCTTCCCTCGCTAGCATCACAATATATTCGTCCAGAATGGAAAGAAAATCCCTTCCCACAGTTTGCTGCGTTCATCAACAGGCAAAAAGAATCTGCTTCACACGCACACGCACACACACAAGGGACAGACTGCATCTTCAGATGGAAGCCAAGGCTTCATGTCAAATTCTTCCCCCATAACCCATGATGCCCTTCCACTCCCCAAGGTTCTGACTCTGTACTTCCCTCCACGTTTCGTCTTCCTCTTGGAACCCGTCTACTTCCAGGGAGTGGAAAGAAGAGTAACTGTAGAGGCAAGTAGGGGGCAGATAAGCCCCCCCCCAACAATCTTCTACCTGAGGCAACTGAGTCAGGCTGCAATCCTGTCCAAACTTTCCTGGGAGGAAGCCCCATTGACTATAATGGGGCTTACATCTGAGGAGACATGCATAGGATTGGTCGTTGGCCTCATGGATGTACCAGTCTCTTTTAGGACGAAGTAAAAAGTATGAAGTAGTGTAGTGTGTCAGTTCCTGAATTTCTAAGGACTCTTCTTCAGGTAAGAAGGGGGGGGGGTATTCCTGGTGGGATTGTATAGTTTCTAGAGAGGGAGGGGAGACAAAAAGATGCCCTTCTCCCAGCAACACCTTTCTCCAGTCACTTTCCCCCTTTTCTATATACTAATATGGAAGCTGATGAAATACTCTGTGTCAATCAAAAAGCACCTCACTGTTTTGTGGTTTTCTTTCCTGTTTGACAAGCATGAGGAAGAGTTCTGTGAAATTTCAAAACTAACCCACATGGTCTTAAGAAAGATCTCGTGTTTCTGTCTGGATTCTCACAACAGAAGAATGTCCCACAGATGACAAGCAGCACCTGCTGAAATTCCCGCTTCTGCACAATTGTTCAAGAACCAGGAACCCTGAAGTTGAAATGCTGGCCACTCTTGAGATCAATGATGGCTCCGTGTTACAAGGAAATAAATAGGAGCGCGTAAATGTTTAAGTTCAGAGAACAAGCTGCATTTTCGGTGGAAACAGACAGTCCCAAAGAAAATATGGAGTGCAGGATGCAGATGACTTGATTTGTTTTTTTCACCTTTTTATTCCATTCTTCCTCCAAGGAGCTCAGGGGGTTGCTCCCCTGTTTTTCTTCCCACGACAACCCTGTGAGGTAGGTTAGGCTGTGAGCTAGTGATTGGCCCAGCGTCACCCAGGAAGTTTCATGGCCGACTGGGGATTTGAACCTGGCTCTTCCAGGTCTAACTCCCCGGCCATCCTCGTTGCTGCGCTTTCTCGGTTGTATTGCTTTCATTGGAAGAGATTTAAGCCAGGGCTGTTAAGACTCCCACTGAGCGCACAAGTTGCTTTGGATGGAGCAGATGCATTCGCCTAACACCATTCAAGCGATTCTAACAAGGCCGAACAGAGAGAAAGATACATGCAGTGATCTATACATTGGGCTCCGCAAATGCACAATCCATTACAAGTATGGGTGCAGATGGAGTCAACGGAGATGACCCATAGATGGCTGTCTGTCCGGCTGGATTGACTGGGACACACACGTGCTTGCCAGTTCACCTCTTTTCAGCACCCCTGCTGGTATCGTGGAGCACCCCTGTTGCTGAGCCTTATGTGCAGCCCGGGGTGCCTCCAAGGCGAAGGCGGGGGGGGGGCAGGGCCTCTGAGAGAAATTTTATCAGGGGGTACAAAGTTTCTTTTGGGCCCCTTTGCAAAGGGGGGGGGGTGAAACAGAGGAGGGGAGGGTTGTGATGGGTGATCAGAATAGGAACAGGGAGGGGCAAAGCAGGGTGAGGGGAGGGTAGAGACAGCTGGAAAAGTCTTTGGAGCCCAGGTCTACCCACCACTATGGCATCGGTAGTGTCCCCAGCATCCTGTACAGGCAACAAATCTGAGTAGATAGGAAAACTTCAGATCCCAGGAAACTTCTGGGCCCCTTCCTCTGGCTTCTTTTGACCCTTTTGACCCTGGGCCCGGGTACAAATTACCCCCTTTATCCCCCTCTCCTAGGCCCTGGTGCGGGGGCTTTCCTCGCCCTTCCTGGCAGCGTTGGTCGGCCTTCGCCCTCAGCGCTCCTCTTTCTGCCTCTCTGCCCTGCTTCACCCAGGACTTCCTTCTTCCACAGCCTTCTGCTGCGAGAACCTCCCCCAGAGGCTTCACACCAGGCCGGATTAAAGAGGTGGGGCACAAGCGACCCAGCGCCTGACAGTCCCACCGCCTCTCTCCAGCCAGCTCCCCTGCAGGGGCTGCTTTCTCTGCCCCTGGGCAAGGCCTGGATGAGCCCCCCGGGCTCTGGCTTGTGCACCAGCCACGAGGAGCTTCTCCTGAAAGGCACCACTTGTGGCTGGTGCCACAAGCCTAGAAACGTCTCCGACCGGCTTCTCGAGGGCTCGAGTCCCGGTGGCGAATCGGTGTACACGTGGGAAAGGGAGGGGATTGCGTGTTCCACTGAAAGCGCTCCGATTCTGGACACGCTTCCCTGCAAATATCCCTTTGCGATCAGAGGGAAGAAAGGGAACCTTTTGAGGAGTGGAGCGCAGCATGCATCGAATGGTGATGCCAGGCAGGGCCGAGGACTCTCCAGTCAGGAATGGAAACCTGTCTCCCGGTTCTGCTGCCTGCCACAGTTTGGAAAGCACCAGCAGCACGCAGGCACCAGGACTCGCTGAGCGGTCAAGGAAAGAGTCGCCCATAAGCCATTTACGGGGGAGAGGGAACCCCCGTGACATCTTTTTAGGAGATGTCCACCAGGATTTCTCAAGGGGCTGAGAACAGAAGTGCAGCGTGAGTGGCAGTGGGATGGGAAAGAACTGCTGGACTTCCAGCCACCCCCATAGTAGGTGCCTCTCCCGCTATGCTTCTCCAAAAGGTGCACTTTGCAGTGAAGGGTGGATCGCAGCCTCCTCCCTGCCCGAGAATATTCGGGGTGTGAGATGAGCAGGGATGAGATGGATGGAAGGAACGAGCTCGTCAACCCATTTCTGCCCAGCCCACTGGTGTACACATTAGACCCCTGTTGCGTATATGCAACGTTGGGCAGAACTTAAGGCAAAGCTCTGCTCTCATTGATTTCAGTACTTCAGCACCCCGATAGAAAGGGATCTGCAATCCTATATACACTTTCCTGGGAGTAAGTCCCATTGAACACACTACAACTTACTTCTGAGTAGACATGCATAGGATTTGGCTGGCTCACTCTGTGTGTGAGTGTGTAAGGGGGGGATTCCACCCACTTGCTGTTCTGGGAGTCGGTGACAAACGCTCTCTCCGAGCGTGACGCATCCCTTTTGACCGCTCGGTTGCCAGTCAGCCCCCCTCCTGCGCACGGTCTGCACCTCCCCCGGTGATGGATGGCTCCCGAAGTCACAGAAGGTCCAGGCGAGGCTGAGCGGCTCTTTTTTCCGCCTTCTTTTTGAATGTCCTCGCGGCTTTGGTTGTAACTAGATAGTCCACCCTTAGCAAGGGGCGAGAGATGGGAAAGGGACGGGGGTTGCAGGCAGTGCATCGCGTGCTCCCCTCGCGGCTCAGGCGTGGGGGTCAACAGCACATTCTGCTAGGGGTGAGCGGCCACATGCCCCGATTATCCTTCTTCCCATCCAGCCAGACGCCCGTCCTCGAGGGGCCCCCATTGGGCGATGGGAAGGTGAGCCGTCCTCAGCTCGGCTCATTTGAACACGGGCGCTGGTTTTGGTCAACAAGCTGCGGACAGGTTTAGACTTTGAAGGGTCGAGTGTGGCCGCTAGTGAACGTGTTTTTTTCAAGGCTTGTTCGGGTTTTTTTGGGTTTTTTTGCAAGGATCATGATCGTCATATTTATTGGGGAGGGGGGCGAGTCTTTCCTGGGTTTGTGTGCAGTAATCTTGAATGGCAAAAGCAGCATTGTTAAGACTTGGGGGGGAGGTGGGTTTCACTGGGAGCGCTTCACCCGAGGGCATCGCTTCAGGACACTTTTTGCATAGCCTGCGTGTGTTGGCAGAGACCCGTTCTATGTGCTGTTTGGGATGCCCTGTGACTGAGGTCGCTCACTAGGAAAGGGGCATCAATTTGCCGCAGAAAACTGAGCTAATTTCTCCGAATTGGGGACATTGGTGCCTTGTCCATTCACTGACATCTAAGGCTGCAATCCTGTCCTCACTTACCTGGGAGTAAGCCGCATTGACTTTAATGGGATTTACTTCTGTAGACATACAGAGGATTGGGCTCTAAGTTCGTGTGCGTAAAAGCTGGGCACCCTTCCTAGAACTGGGAGAAACCAGCAGCGCGTTTACTGGGACCCGCTCCTCAGTCAGTGAGCGCAGAGCGCCAGGGAAACGCGCTTTTTGTGAAATGTGGGTTCTCCTCACTTCGGAGACAGCCGTGGCGATAGCGGAACAGGCAACCCGCTACCTGGCTTGAGAGGTGGTGGGTCGGGTGTTCCTGGAGCCGAGAAAGGCTGCGAAGGACGCGATTTTGGAGGCAGCCCAAGGAACCATGTCAGGAGCATTGGGGTGTCGTAATGCACATGACACTACTGAGTTTCAGAGGGTTTGTGACATTGGATGGCAACCTCGATCAGAGTTTAGATTGCAGTTTAGTCTAAACCTGAATTTAGACTGAAGGTGCCTTCGGGGGATCACGTGGAAACTTCCATCCAAAACCAAATCCAGCCCCTACCCCAGCCCCCTGGCTTGACTCTGCCTTCAGTCCCAGGACAAGTCTTTCCTTGTTCCCTCCATAGGTTGTGCAGGACGTGGGGTGGGGATGGGCAGAGGGAAGGAAATCGCCTCCTCCGAGCAAAAGGCCCCCATTTCTGCTCCGTCGACCTCAGAAGGACCCGTGGATACCCCCCAGCGCCGCATTTCGGGAGGCATCAGCATTGGCCCCACGTGGGGGAACCAGACCCTGAGACGAGGCGGCTGAACTCGGAAGGCAGCGGGCGCTCCTTCGGTGCTGCCTCAGTGGCACTGGGAACGAGCAGGCTGTTCCTCCGCACCGGGAGATCTGTGGGCAGCGAGGCTCATCCGCACCTCTCCCGGGCTGGCTCGCAACCTGATCTGTGCCCTCCGCAGTTTGGTGGGGCCACGTGCTGTTGGGCCGCTCAGGCCCCGAAAGGGGTCCACGTGGCCCTCCCTGGCCTGGATCGGACTCTTGCGCTGGACGCTCAGAAGGCATGCCCGGACGCCAGATGAGATGACCGCACCGTCAAGTGTATTCTGCTATGGAGCTTTGTAAGCCGCCTTGAGCATTGCTCGGCATAGGAAAGGCGGACAGAAATCTCTCAAATAAAATAAATAAATAAACAGAATGAACGAAAGCAAGAAAAACCGGTCTCGGTTGCTAAACGTGCAAGTGGTGACTCCGAGGGCAACCAAACCGCAGCCCGCTTGTCTCGGTCACCCCCTCGATGGCTGAAGCGTTAGAAAGGAGAGAGGGAGAGAGATGGGGGGGTGGGGGCTTCTCTCGCCAGCGAGCCCGATTCGGCTGAGGAGGTTCTCTACCTTCAGGCGTCTTTCCGGGTTTCCTTCCTTCCTCCTTTGCTATCACTACTTCTGCAGAAGCCTGAGCGGGAGGGAGAAGAACAACAAAAATGAGACTAAAGATAGACGAGGACACAATCTGGGACTTCTTGTCTTCACTGGTCCTGCTGGTTTTTTGTTTAATTTTTAATTTTTTTAAAATTTAAACCTCTCTTTCTCTTTCTTCCAGGCAATAGCTGTAGGCAGTAAGAACATAAGAAGAGCCCCGCTGGATCAGGCCACAGGCCCATCTAGTCCAGCTTCCTGTATCTCACAGCGGCCCACCAAATGCCCCAGGGAGCACACAAGTCAACAGACACAATCTGCCTCCCGCTGCTCTCCCCCGCATCTGGCAATCAGAGGCAGCCTGCCTCTAAAAGCTTGCACATACCTACTATGACTTGTAACCCGTAATGAACTTTTCCTCCAGAAATTTGCCCAGTCCCCTCTTAAAGGCATATAGGCAGGATGCCATCACCACTTCCTGTGGCAAAGAGTTCCTACTTCCAGTAGGCAACGGGGGGGGGGGATATTCCAATCCCAATCCCAATCCCCCACAGCACCAGCAGGATCTACTTCCGAGAGGATTTGGTTGGGCTGGGAATGAAGGAGCAACGTAAGGGCCTCTTCAGGCTCTCTTCCTTCTCACGGGTCGTTTGTGCAAACCAATAAGCTGAAGTTAAGCATGGCAAATGAGAGAGGTGCCGGGGCTCGAGGTGGTCTGGAACCATGTTCCATAATGCTTGCCGTGTGGATGGCTGGTTATGGTTGTTGAACGCGAAGGCACAGAGCTCTGCCCATGCTCAGAAGCACTGGGGCATTTATTTTTGTCTTAAACGAAAATTGGGTTTCAGTCTGGGCTCCTCCTAAAACCCTTTAGTTTCTGCACTGGGATACTGCCAGTCCCTAACTGGAAAGACAGGCTCAGGAACTGGTCGCTTCCCCTCCAAGTCGTGTATGACAGATCTCCAGAACGGCTTCTTTCCAGGGCTGTTGCTCGACGCTGCTGTCCCGAGTCAGCCCCGAAGAACTCAAGCGAATGCTCACACCAGGAATCCTTCCGGATGTGCGTGGAGATGCTCTGCCTCCGGCATCAGCCTACCGCACACGAGGGCTCTGGAGAAGGTGAACCAGCTCTCAGTTTCGCTACCGGGTTTGCTCGGCCACATCCCAGCTACCAGGCGTGTGCTCCTTGCACATTTCACCTCCCCAGCTGCGACTCCAGACACATTTAGGGTGGGGAGGGGAAGGGGCTTGGAGGCATCCCCTGCAAACCACATGCAGTTCTACACCAAATAGCCACCTGTGCTCCGCTTGTCTCGCCTGTGTGCTTGGAGCGCCCCCTGATGGTTACAATTGTAACAGAGTTTGGAACGCAGCTGGACCCTCTCCCTCCAGCTGCCGAGGCCCCTGCAAAGGTGGGTAGCACTTACTCTGCTTAATTTTGAAAACCTGGGGTTGCCCACTCAAGCTCTCATTCCCTGTGCCTCGGAAGCCCTTTCCCAGGTGGTGATGTCACTATAATTTCAGCGAGAGACATTATGGTACACGGAGCAAAGTATGGTACATGGGTGTTGGTTCAATCCCTCTGATTAGCCGTAAGCATCCTGTATACCTTTGGCCAAACCTCTGCAGGTCAGGGTTGGTTCTCCCCTCCCCTTCCTGTTTGCAACAGTAGAAATTGAATTGGAGAAGCTTTCCATGATATAAAGATAGAGTGTTAAAGAAAGGGTAATGTGCTGAATCACTGCAGGCCACTCAGGGCCCGATCCTATCCAACTTTCCAGCACTGGTGCAGCTGCAATGCAGCCCCAAGGCAAGGAACAAATGTTACATATGAAATGTTCCCTTGCCTTGTGGAGGCTTCCATTAACTACCCTCTCACCACAAGATACAGTGCACACCCCATTGGCATAGCTACACCAGGGCTGAAAATTTGGATAGGCCCTCAACTAGTAAGGCAGAGGAGACCTGCCAGAGAAGAAGGTAGCAACCTCATTGTGGTGCAATCTCTAGAGGTGACAAGTCAATGGGAGTTATGCAAGAGATGTTTATCAGTGACAAATTGTATCCTGTGGCTCCACCTGCTCTGCCAAGCCAAGTTGACACCCACAACACAGGCACTGAAGTCACCTTCTTGTTTATGTTATGAGGCCAGGAAGAATGGGACCAAGTGGAGAAGAGTTTGTGAGACAGGGGACAGGACAGACGGTAGTGTGTGTATATGATACATATGAAATGAAAAGGGGGGGGGAAGCCACCCAAGTTTTACTACACAGATGTATTAATTTGTATTTTGTCCTTCCTTCAGAAGGGATGTCAGCAAACAAGACTCTGTAGCTGTGCCATTAACAGAAATTTTTTTTAAATTAAAAAAAAAGAATTTTTTAAAACCCATTGTGTAATTAGTCTGTGGAACTCCTTGCCACAAGATGTGCTGATGGCATCTGGTCTAGATGCCTTTAAAAGGAGATTGGACAGATTTCTAGAAAAAAAGTCCATCACAGGTTACAAGCTGTGATGGGTTTGTGCAATCTCCTGGTTTTAGAAATAGGCTACTTCAGAAGTCCAGGCGCAAGGGAGTGGCACCAGGGTGCAGCTATCTTGTCTTGTGTGCTCCTTGAGGCATCTGGTGGGCTGTCTAGACTAGGAAGCTAGTCTAGAGGGGCCTTTGGCCTGATCTAGCGAGTTCTTCTTAAGTTCTAGGAGCTTGACATGCAGGTGTTAGCAGATGTGTCATCATAGAGATATATAACATACCCTGCTAAATGCTCTCTGTCATGCTGATATGAGAGAGCAATTGAAGACCCTTGTGTTCCAAGAATCTATTTGCCAGTCTGGCATGCGACTTTTCATTGATGCCTCCTCTAGTGTTACAGTCTCAGCAAAGAACAGTAAGGCTGAAATGCTAAGCACTCTCTCTTGGGAGGGTGACTAATTGAAATAGGTGAGATTAACTTTAAAATAAATGAACATACACAAGGGCTGGATAGCATATGGATAGAAGGAATTGATTGTAACTCTTAGTTTAGGCTGGAAGAATTGTCTTAACTATATAAGAAGCCTTTAAGAGGGAAATATGTATTGGTAGCTATATTTAGAAGCCAACTGATGAGACTTATCAAAGGAATTAGAAAATCACTACCAACAATTAATATGAAGTTTGCATTCAGTGGAGGGTTAGCAGAGAATATATCTGACAAACTCTTCTTTAATTGAATACCTGGAAGCAGGGGTTACCCATAAGTCATATCCTACCACTTTCAAGTGATCACTGTTCCTTAGCCATATTTCAGTACTATTGTTGAGAAAGGCAGCAAAAGCCTAATGCAGTGGTTTTCAAATTCTCCAGGAGAGTTTCAGCCACTGTAAGTTCTTGCGGGGGTGGGGGGGAGGCAGCGGTGCGATCCCCAGGATTGTGCCGCTCAGAGGGTTGCAGGGGCTTGGGAGCACTTACCCAACCCTCCTGCAGCCTCCCCAGGGTGCAGGGAGCCCAGTGCGAACCTTTGTTAGAGCTCCCTGCAGCAGTGAATGTAAAAGCGGAGCGATCGCGCCCCACCTCTGCTAAAGTGGGAGTGGAGCATGATTGCTGCACTTTCACTGCTGTGGGGAGCCCTAACAAAGGTCCGCACCGGACTTCCGGCACCCTGGGGAGAATGCAGGAAGCTTGGGTAAGTGCTCCCAAGCCCCTGCCTCCTCCCTGCCTCCAGGCTGCCCCTGCCGGCAGAGGCCAGGGCCCACAGGCTGGGGTGTCGCGACGCCCCAGTTTGAAAAGCCCTGGCCTAGTGCCATAATAATTATGTGAGTGGTTTGTACTCCTGCAGGGTGTAGGTGAGGATTTGTATGATTGGCTACTCTATACAAAAACATTCCCTGCACACAGAGAATTCTGTGTCAAGAAAAAGGATTCCAGTCTAACCTCCTCCTGACATGTTTGTTTTCTATGTGCAGGGAATGTTCTTGTGTGGTGGACCAGTCAAATATGTAGACCCCCCACTATCACTCTGATGAGGAACAGTGGAGACCATAAGCCACCTTAGTGAGAATGAGGCCCAGGAGGAAATGTGATTGTGAGTGTATTGCTGTTACTTTGATCAACAGAGGAGGCTCCCCCCCCCCCCCGCCCGCCATTTAAAACCGGCAATTTGTGGTGAGTGAAAAGTGTTTGAATAATCTTATATGGGACACATTAGGAAAGGGCAAGAAAGCTGAGGAAAACTTTTTCCGAATCTGGAAACCATTTACACATACAGACTTGCTGAAATAGGTGAGATTGTAAGTAACTGGTTTCAGGCTTGTGAAAAACACTTAACAAAGTAGATGTTTGTCTCCAGCAGCATCATGCCTGAGCACAAGAGTGCATTTATATATATATGGTACTTGGACAGATAGGTACAAATAAAGATTATTTGAATTCATGATTGATACATGACAATGTAGTTTTTCTTGGAGTTTACTGTACCCAAGAGATTATGGGATGATAAAAAATTCCCCACAAGTACCACTCTGTACATTTTTTAAATTGACTTTGCTGAAAAATGAAAATGTAGGAATTGTTTTCTAGTGTTGAGATAATCAGTGGAAAAAGCTTTCCCTGTTTGTGTAAGGATGTTATAAAGGGACAGGGTGATTAAGAAGGTTGGCAGTCCTGCCCTTCTGATTAGAATTGCCAGTTTTTATTCTCATGGGCTTCTAGGCCTCTATTAAGTGATGGTGTTTGTCTCTATGCCATGCCAAATGGAGGTGAATAGGCCAGATCTGTGGTCAGTTAACAGCCCTAATTTAGAGCTGTGGTCTGGAAATACGGCAGCAGTCACTGTGACAGCTGTGAGGTGTCGGCTGTGGTGAGGTAATTTGAAGCACGCTGGGCCTGTGGCACACAATTGGGAAGAGATGCCAAGCTGTTAACAGCAGCATAGACAAACAACCCCCATCGTGCTTCTGAATTTGCTTAAAAAACAAAACAAAAACATCTCAGCAGCCAAATACGATTAAGAACCATTAAACTACCTGAAGGTATCTCAATTAAGGAGATTGTCATCTCCCTCCATGGTGCAGTCAATGCAACTAAGACTCATGGGTGCTTGGAGTGAGAGAGTTTAATTAGACAGATCTCTTGATAAAGTACGTTTAAATGAAGCAAGCTCAGCCTTCTTTGCCATAGCTCCCATTTGCAACCAGGTGTTACCTGTCTGTTTCTGCATGCTCCCTGCTCCTTGTAATTTCTTCAGTGCACAGGGTGTCTTTGTTTAGAGAGACTAACATAAAAGGGCTGCCTTTCTGCCTTGGTGGGGACAAAAGTTGTGATAAGGGCTGAAAACAACAAGGTATCATCAAGTAAATGGTCTTGGAATAAAGCATTTTCTTCCAAGAGAGGCTTGCTTAAGCTTCTCTGTATTAGGCATTTCTTTTTGTGGGTGGTTGATATGATTTTGCATTTATTATCTATCCCTCTGTAGTAGCAGTTCTCACTGTGGAACTCACCAGTGGGCAGTGACCCAGTTTTTGGTGGTTTGTGAAACTGACAGGGCAGATTAGGCTATGTGCATCAAGGGTTAAACAAGCTGCTACTTGGGGAGGGTGCAGTGCTGCTCAATCACCATTATAGCCATACCCCTTGGCATTTATAAATCAGGCAGCAGTCTCTAGAGCAGTGATTCCCAAACTGGTGGGTTGTAACCCACCAGCCAGGCAAAGCCATCTCACTGGGCCCTTCCAGGGCAGGGAGGAGTAGAGGCAGTGATGCCAGGGATGAAAGAGTTAAAAAAAAAAACTTATGGCTTGCAGCACTAGCCTCCTGGAGGGAGGAGTGGAGAGCCTATGGATGCTTCCACAGGGCTTTCCAAGTGTCTGAAAGTCTAAAAATAGAGATTGTGACCCCCTTATGATTTTGTGATGGCAACCCAGAACTGGGTTCTGTGATCTCTACTTTAAAACATTCACAACACAATCCTAATTTGTGCTGGAACAGGCAAGCCAGTGGGCCTGCACTGTATCCAGCACAAATTTGGGGCTGGCTGTGGCCTTGGCCTGAGGCAAGGGGAAATAATTCCCCTTACCCCATGTCGTGCTGCAGCAGCCCCAATGGGCCTACTTGAATCTGTGCCACCTAAATCAGTGGAGCAAATCTGAGCAGCCTGGAGCTGCCCTGGGCTGCCCAGGAAAGGGGCTAGCATCTGGCATAAGTGCTGGATCCTGCCTCTGCCTTCCGCTCTCTGCCCATTCTTCCATGGAACTGCCCACCGGCCACACTCGCCTCATCCTGAAATTCTTCCCTTCCACCCTCCCCCCAGACCTCTGCATTGGCCTGCAGGGCTGGCGCAAACTTACTGGCCCAGGCTCTGCGTTGGCACAGGGAGGCCAGCAAATGTCCTTGCACTGGCCTTCCCAACGGACAAGTTGGCGTAAATGTGCCTTACAGCCTTACATGCCTTATGACATGTTTGTGACAATCCCAAGGGCACTTTAGGACTGCATCCTCAGAGGCTTGGGGAGCCCTGTGGAGGTATCCATGGACTCTCCACACCCCCAGGGAAGTCAGTGCTGCTTGTGGTAGTATGTTTATACCCCCCCTTTGTCCCTGGCAGTAGTGCAATCCTGGCAATCTCATCACTGCCTTCACTACTCCCTCACAATAATTTACATGGTTCCCTACTTCCCTGTTGTAGTTTGGGAACCACGCTCAAGGGCTCTAAAACATTTGCGAAGACTGCATTATAGCCTTATATTTTCTATAACCAGTGTATCAAAGCTACATGAAGCTTATTTCTAGAAAAAAGCTGATGGCATTTTGGAATATCATTCACTTACGTGTGAGCCAGAGCAGACACAAGTTTCAGTGGTTTATTGAGGTTTTCAGACATTTGATATATAGCCTAAATAGCCTAGGACTTAAATACCCTCAAGAACTTCATGCATCCATTTGAACCTATCTGGGCCCTAAGATCACAATTTCATAGGTCCTTTTTTCTGGTCTGACAGAAATCCAGCTGGTGCAAGCCAGAGTCAGGACCTTCTCTGTGGTGGCACCATGACTGGAATTTCTTGTCTGGAGAAGTTTGACAGGGTTGCCATCCTTCTGGTTTTTTTTAATGGACCCTTTAAAAATTCAAATCTACCACGTATGGAATTTAGTTGATTCTAGTTTAGCACTTTGTGCTGATGTAATATTTTAGCAGGCGCTGTATTTTAGACTCTCTTTTATGATATTTGTCACTCTGTTCTTGTAACCATTTTGATTTCTACGTAAAATTATTTGAACTGCTTTGTGTAAATTTGTTTTTTAGAATAAAAGCGGTATAAAAGTTTATTAATAAAGTGGTGAGATTTGATTAAAAAAAAAAAAGTATTTCAGTAGTTTCCAGGTTGCAGCCTATAGATTCATACTATACTTGTTTGAACTTCATTGGAAATGAAAGACTTTAGAGTTGCTTCTGTTGTTTGACCCACGCCCTGCCTGCTGTGCAGTAAACTTGAAGATCAAGCATTAGCAGGTGAGAAGTGGGCAGATGAGGAGGGGAACAGGGAGGTAGTAGAGAGAAACAAGTGGGATCTACCACTTGATTAATGGTATGATGTTAAATGTCCCAATCTTGAGGTTGCAGCTTGGCAACGCTTTCCATTTAGCCTGCAGTAGCTGCTTAGATTCAGACAAGGCCTTAAATTATCTGTATGTAGAAATGGATACCTTGCTCCTACGCTTCTGGTTTGGAGGCAGAATCCACAACCCAACACACTGTTCAGCATTCAACAAACTTGCATTCCCTTAACTCCTTGTGGTGTGGAATCATGGCTCAAACCTGTTGATATCGCTTACTGTTTCTCACTGCCTGGAACCAGATTGTGCTGATAATATGGAGGGCAGGTACTGCTGACAGTGCACCCTCCTGTCCTTGATGTCTTCCCTCCTTCTTCTCTAGTTTCATCTGGAAGCTGGTAAGACCAAGTCATGCTTGCTAACTCTGTTCTGAATGCTTGAACTGTTGGTTGGAAATCTGTAGCATATATTGGAGGCCCTAAACCACAAAATCTCAATTGGTCTTACAATCTTGCATGGAGTGGACTGTAAACTCCTTATGTAAGGCAGCCTTCTATGGCTGGAAGTCAAAGAATTATAGTCAGTCTTCAGAGTAAAGGGCGGTCCTCATTACCCATGGGGGTTTTGTTCCTGGAACCCCACTGATACTGAAATCTGTGGGTATTGGAATCCATGGATTTTGGGAGGCCCAAGCCTCTGAACTCAACCAGAGCTGTGCTGCTTCCTTGACCCTCAGGCCACGACTTCTGGTTTTTGACTGAAAACTGGAAATCATGTTTTTTGGCTTTCTTGAGGCCTCACCAAGACCTTTTGTGGGCTGCAGCCTTTGGCCTCTCAGAAGGACCTCTGGACGTTGCTGGAGAAGAGCTCTGGTCAGGTTCAGAGGGCTATTCAAATCTATGGGTACCAAACCTGTGGATAATGAGGGCCAAAATATATGCTTCCAGAACAAGCTCCCCTGGGAGTTTTCCCCACTGAAACTGGGAGTTTCAACCATCACAGTCCTTGTGTTCTTGCAATTCTGTTGCTCATTCACAAAATAGTTACAAGTGTGGTTCAATTTGTCAACTAGAGTAATGTTTGCTAGTCCACGGTGTAGTATTGCTGCTCCATTTTAGGCTCTACTACTTATTTTTGGATTTTCTACAAGCTTTTTTGGCCTGCTCAGCACAGATCATAAACAGCTTTAAAAGAGAATATGAAGCTTGATATAACTAGACCAACTAAGTTAAAAAAATGTGCTAGGAAAACGTAGTCTGATAATTGTAATTTCATGGCATGTTCCATATTTTCTTGAAGTCAGTGACAAAATTGTGATTGGCATGATAGCATCTGGATTATATCTATAGTGGCATGTTGTTGTTTTTTATTTAGTAGTCTTCATAAAGACTGATGACACATTAAACCATATCTGGGTACACCTGCATACAGTTATACTAGTGATTCCCAAACTTTTTCAACTGGCATCTTCCTTGACCTACTGGGCCATTGGTAGCGGCTCCCCATTAGAGTTTCAATTGTATACATTTTTTAGGGCGGCCGGCAGGTTTTTTTGTGAGGATTCTGTGATTCCCTTGGTTGGTTACTGTGGCTCCCCAGGGAGTCATGGCTCACAATTTGGGAACCACTGAGTTATACATTCAATGCAATTTGTACAATTGTGTACAGTATATATGATGGTTTATTCTGTAAAGTTAACCCAGGTACAGTCCTTTTTGAATGGAAATGCATACCTGGATATAGCATAAGAGGTGAACAGCACTATCATTTCTTTTTAAAGTGAGGCCATATCGTTAACTGGCATAGGGCGCAATCCTGCCTTGAGCTTGAACAGGCAAGCCAAGAGGCTTGTCTTGTGCTGTATCCAGGGCAGGATAGGGTCCCAAAGTGGCTCAGCCAGAAGCAAGGGGAAAATTTTCCCCTTACCGCTGGGTAAGGCGCCCTTGCCCCTTTGGGTCTCCTTGGACTTGTGCCACCTCCTGAGGTGGCACAAGTCTGAGGAGAGTGGAGTGGCTTGAAGTTGCTCCAATTTCCCAGGGAATGGGGCTGGGATCCAGCATATGTGCTGGATCCAAGCCCCGCCTCCCGCTGCCCGCCCGCCTGCCCCCCCCGGGGATGACCTCCACCCATCCTCCCCCCGCCCAGGAACACTTCCCTCCCACCTCCTCC
Source organism: Tiliqua scincoides (assembly GCF_035046505.1). Taxonomy (NCBI): domain Eukaryota; kingdom Metazoa; phylum Chordata; class Lepidosauria; order Squamata; family Scincidae; genus Tiliqua; species Tiliqua scincoides. The sequence goes on along the minus strand of NC_089824.1, from coordinate 82,789,025 downwards.
CTGCCCACCCTAGAGTCTTGTGTCAGCCCAGCCGGGCCGACGCAAGGCTTGCAGCAGAAGCTGCCATGGAGGCTGGATTTAGCCTCTGCGAGCTAGTACACCTCTGTGTGCTGGTGTGGCTTACTCCTGAGGAGTCACAAACGTGCTTTATGGCACGTTTGCAACCCTCCTGGGTCAGCACAAGGGACTTGCGTTGGTCCAAGTGAAGGGCAGGATTGCGCCCATAGTGTCCTAGAAGACTAAACATTTAGGTTTTGTTATGCCAACTGTTTTATATTTCTAAAGCACATAAAATTTAAGTGCTATAGAAAAATGAAAACAGCATAGGTCCTGCCTGCAGGCTTACAATCTAACAAACAAGATACAAAGAGACAGAAAGGGAAGAGGAAAGCAACCACATTTTAGGTACCAGTTCTTCATAATGTTGCATAAATGTAGTAATAATTAGTTGGAATGGCCAATGAAGAGAACATTCTGGAAAGGGAGGAGCCACAGCACAGTTGACTCCAGCTGATGGATGGAGCAGACATTGGTTTGCCTCCATTCTCTCAGGAGGAATACAGGCAGACCCTGGTATTTGTGGATCTGGTATCTGCAGTTTCATTTATCAGGATCGGGGGGGGGGCAATATGCCCATTACATGTACCTTTTATTTTTGAAGTTGTGGTTGAGGTGCAACTTTCTTGCTAGTCTTGCTAGACAACCAGCCTGCATGCTGCAGAGAGGAGACTAACTGAACATTAACAGGAAGCAGTTTTGCAGAGAGAAAAGCAGTTCTTGCTTCCTGTAAATGTGTTCAGTTATTCTCGTCTCTGCAGCATACAGGTTGACTGCCTTTACCAGTTTAGCAAGAAAGTTGCTGTTGCAACCTGCAGTTTCAGGTTCTTCAGTTTAGCAAGGAAGTTGCACAGCAAGTGCGACTACAAAAATAAAAGGTACATGTAATGGGCACACGAGGGGCATGGGGAGCATGGTGTTGCAGGTAATATAGTATTACCCTTTGTCCATGGTTTCCAGTATCCACGGGGGAGGGGCAGGAATGCATCCCCCATGGATAACGGGGCATACCTGTAGTTGGTTTGTCACCCTTCTCTCAGATGGAACCCAGCCAAGTGGGGTTGTGGGGAGAAGGAGAGAGTGTGGCTTGGGAGTGGGAGTTATGTATAGAAGTTAAAGAAAACCACATTGACAACACAACATTATCCTGAACATTTTTATCTACCTATCTAGTCAGCCAAATGATGACCATGCAGGCCTTGGATCTAAGTCCGATGCATCAAGTCAAATCCTGACATACTGCAAAAAATTCTGCAAGAAAGCACACTGCCCAACAAGCAGCTGCAGGCAATGATGGGTCCATACCTGGAGGGGATGGTACATGGCTTTGCGTGTACAAGGTCTTAAGTTCAGTCCTCAGCTAAAATGATCCACAGGAGTGGAAAATCCTCAGCCCGAGATCCTTCTGGAAAGTCCTTGCTAGCAGGAATAGAAAACACTGGGCTAGCTATGCTAGTTGAACCAATGCGTAAGGCAACTTCAAGCATCCCAGGCAACTCCTTTAGTGAGAGCCCACTGAAATGAGCTACAGTGAAAAGTAAAATCCAACACTTACCCAGTCCTGACTTCACCCCTGTAAAAGTCTCTCATTGACCTTAAGTCGATTTGAGCCCGTCATGCATCTCTGCCTTTCTCCTCTTTCACATGTTATCTTTATCAGGCACATTTAGCAAGAGCCTTGTAAATGCTGCTGAGTAGTGGCTTGCTTGGCCCAGGGAAGCATGTAACTATAAATTGAAACATGATGCTGATAATCAAGGCTTAGAGAATGTGTTTAGTCTAGTCCTGGAGTGGATAATGAGAATATGTATCGGTGAATACTTTTACAGGCCATGGTGGATAGCACAATAGAAAAAATGTTTGACCCTAAATACTTTGATATCTATAGAAATTTATTTTAATTATGGAAAAAAGCTCCCTGAAGTGAGTGAGTGTGTGTGTATTTATAAAACAGTCCTTGTACAATGACGAAGCTCTAACAGGCAGATGGTTAAAATCAGCTAATGCAAATGTTTTCCCATTGCATAGAAGGTGCAATGAACCTGTAGGATACTTTTTTTATTATAGGATGTTGTCATAGAATGTTTTGTTGGAACATAGGTTCAAACAAAAGGGCTGAACAAATTAAGTAGCCATTTGCCATCCTGGTATCCAAGACGGTGATAGATTACAACCTCATCCTCAAGGAATCTCTGCCTGGCGGAATATTGCAAACTTGGAATAAACAACAGGGAATAAATTGAATTGGTAAAGCTTCCTATCAATTTTTCAGAGAAATTTGTTATTTTCATTCATTCCTTTTCAGAACATTTATTGACATAGTAGGTTGACATAAAATACTTACATAAAATTCAACAATTAGAAGCAACAGTTGAGTTACATCTCTTTATAATGACTTTACATACTTAGCCACCACCTCTAACACTTCCACATCCAAACCTCTAAGAATATAGCAAATGTTGTCTTAATCTTTCCAGTGAGTGGCCAGGACTGAAGTTAAGCCATTTCTGCTGAACATTGCATATATGCAACAGGGACCAAATGTGTACACCTGTGGACCAGGCAAAAATGGGTTAAATAATATGATTGTAAGTTCTGATACAGTGGACAGTGAAATAACATATGGTAAAGTTATTTCCATACCTCCCAGCCTGCATGAGCTAAGTCATCAACTGGTAACCCTCTGAATCTACTGAAAAACACTTCCGAAGGGATGGCGTACACCTAGTGAGGGTAAACATTCTAGAAGAGGAAGTTAGTCAGGTCTCTTTCCAAACGAGACTAGAAGCTGAAAAAGAGTGGTGAGTAGACCTTGGAAGTGTTACCATACAGGTCTTCTGTTCTATGTCAAGGAGCCTAACTTTCAAGGTTCTAAAAGCCTGGTCTAGTCATTGAGCCTAACAATGCAAGCCCTATGGATTCTATCTTCTTACTAAATAGAGCTAGACTTGGATAGGGTACTGAGCCTAACAAGAGACTCCTAAGTAGATTAGCCTGAACCATTTGGAAGTGCACTCTCAACCAAAATGTTAAAACCCTGAGCCAGGCCAAGGTCTGCACTCTACTAAACTGTCCCGACTCAAGACAGAGGGATGCATATGCTACACATCCTGGGCTGGGACACCAAAGATTTTGTAAAGAAACGTCACCTGAAACCTCTCAATTGTACAGTTAAAAGCCAACATGCAGATAGGAACCCCATATAAGAGCTGTGAGATGGTTTTTGCATTAAAGACGAAGAGCGCAGCCAGAACATAGGAATTACCCCTAGTATAGTACCAAGTATAGTAAAAGTGAGTGATGGTGTGTGCTGTGACTTTAGCTGAACTTACCATCGCTTTGTGGTGAGGGGCCCACGGATGTTTAAAATGAAAATTGATGCCCAGATATTTGAATTCCTCACCTGTTCTATTTTATGTCCAGACATTTATTTTCTGATTTATGAGATGTAACAGCTAGCTATGCAGAACTTCCAACCTGTGGATTGTGCTGTATGAGCATCTTACTATTTTGATCTGGAAGTTGAGCCATGATCCACTTCATGTGCTTCTGGGATCATGTAGTGTAACTTTTTTTAAAAGTTCAAATGTTATGGACATGCCCAGCTATTGTAAACTTTTTGGGGAGAAGTTCTCAACATTCAAACAGTGTTACATACAGTAACCAGTGATATTCGCAGATATATAGGTAATCCTAAACTACGTTCCTGTAACTTGGAGATTAACATCGGGTCATTGAAAATGGACTCTCTGTGCTCTCAGGATGGTAAAAAGACTCACAGTAATTAATTGGAAGGGGTGAAGTCCACCAACTAGGACCCAATGAATGGATGGTCTTTTGTGCCTATCGGTCTTTGAGCGAATGGTTATGTGTCAGTTGCATATGGACTTATTTGAAACTATCTGAATGTCATTCCTTCACTTTAAGCTGTAGATAGATCTAATTAATCTTCTGGCTGCTGACATATCTGGGTGGGTTTTTTGGGGGGAGGGGGTAACTAGAAAATTAAGAATGATCACATTTATGTATGCTTTTCCCCTTTTGTATAAAATAAAGCATTTAAAAAGTTCTCTTTTTAAACAAGTATTGCAATACCATAGTGGGCTTGTGGGGAGACCACCACAAGGAAAAACGTTTTGACACCATTCCATTTGATCTGCTACTGACTCTCTACTACTGACTTTTCTTTTTCTTCAAGAAGTTTCACCAGCTTTGGGTAGAAAGTCTCACCTTTGTGTGACTCTGATGTTGTGATACAGCAGAATGTGGTTGAGGTTTCTCACAGTGGACAAGAGCCAATAATGGCAGATATGCTAATCAGCATGGGGGGAAGAGATGGTTTCTCTCCATTATCAATCTCTCCAGTTTCTTGAAGACATGGGCTATTATCTATTCATTATTTTTGTAAGATTAGGCTCTCTCTCTCTCTGTGTGTGTGTGTGTGTGTGTGTGTGTACAGTGGCATAGCTAGGTCATTTGGCACCCAAAGCCCATACATTTTTGACACCCCTCCATAAGACAAAATTAATTAATCTGGGTTGCAAATCTACCCACCTGGAAGAGGTAGCTCCAGAGGACCATCAGAATGGGAGCCCAGGTCCACCTAGCAGGTAGATCTGGGCTCCAAGTCCAGGCAGGAGCCTACCCACCCAGCAAACCTCAGTCACAGAGACCTAAGTTCAACCAGGAGCGCAGGTCTAGAATTGAGATATTTCACTCCAATGTCAGTAGGTGTAAAGTCATGCACATTGGGGCAAAAAATCAAAACTTCACATATAGGCTGATGGGTTCTGAGCTGTCTGTGACAGATCAGGAGAGAGATCTTGGGGTGGTGGTGGACAGCTCGATGAAAGTGTCGACCGAATGTGCGGTGGCAGTAAAGAAGGCCAATTCTATGCTTGGGATCATTAGGAAGGGTATTGAGAACAAAACGGCTAGTATTATAATGCCGTTGTACAAATCGATGGTAAGGCCACACCTGGAGTATTGTGTCCAGTTCTGGTCGCCACATCTAAAAAAAGACATAGTGGAAATGGAAAAGATGCAAAAGAGAGTGACTAAGATGCTTACTGGGCTGGGGCACCTTCCTTATGAGGAAAGGCTATGGCGTTTGGGCCTCTTCAGCCTAGAAAAGAGGTGCCTGAGGGGGGACATGATTGAGACATACAAAATTATGCATGGGAAGGATAAAATGGATAGGGAGATGCTCTTTACACTCTCACATAACACCAGAACCAGGGGACATCCACTAAAATTGAGTGTTGGGAGAGTTAGGACTGACAAAAGAAAATATTTCTTTACTCAGCGTGTGGTTGGACTGTGGAACTCCTTGCCACAGGATGTGGTGATGGCATCTGGCCTGGATGCCTTTAAAAGGGGATTGGACAAGTTTCTGGAGGAAAAATCCATTATGGGTTACAAGCCATGATGTGTATGTGCAACCTCCTGATTTTAGAAATGGGCTATGTCAGAAGGCCAGATGCAGGGGAGGGCATCAGGATGCAGGTCTCTTGTTATCTGGTGTGCTCCCTGGGGCATTTGGTGGGCCGCTGTGAGATACAGGAAGCTGGACTAGATGGACCTACGGCCTGATCCAGCGGAGCTTTTCTTATGTTCTTATGCTGCAAATTACACATTGAATGGTATATGATGGTATTATTCTTACAAATCACAATTTTAGTGATTTTGGACACTAGTGGTGTCAACCCCCCCCTGAGGTGGCCCCATGGCCCCCCATTTGTATGCCTGTGTGTGTGTGTGTGTGTGTGTGTGTGTGCGTGTGTGTGTTTTTCCCCAGAGGCTAGTCATGTTCTCTGTGTTACTGAAAAATAATCTAAGCATGCAAAAATGTATAAAGCTAAGAGGCTGCAATCCTAAGAACTACTTTTGGCATATCCAGGGGGGTTTATTTTTATTTTGAACAGCACATTTCCATGTCATTGCAATGTGGTTTGTAAGTTCCATCACTTTCAGTGTGCTTTGCCATGTGGCACGGGAGACTGTTTTTGAGAAATGCAAACCCAAATCCCCCTAGGGGCGTGTGGAGCTTGCTGCATAGTCCTTTGGATCCCAGCCAATTCATTTAGGATTTCTTGGGTGAACTGAGTGAATGGATGTGCACTGTACACTTTCAGGGTTTTCCACCAAGGTTTGCAAATCTTTCCAAAAGGGAAGCTCTGATTTGGAAACCTCTGTTGTCAAATCACAATTCATGGAGATGTAGAAGCTGCCTGCCTCTTGTGAAACTTTCGACAACTAATATACACGTTAAATAGACCGGCACCAAGGAAAGCTGCAAGAGTTGGCACGCTTTGACTGTCAGGTGCATTCTGTTCTGCAGATGCAATTGCAGGTGGTTATGATGCAAATTGAAACATGTTCACCGAACTGCTGTCCAGAAGCTGCTTATTATTACTGTAAAAGGAGACACGCTGAGGGTGGCCTGAAAGTATGAGGCATTCAAGAATAATTGTATTGGGTCGAACACTCATGGATATGTAGGCGTTTTGCTTTGAGACAAAATCTACAGTGGATATTAAAATCCTAATGAGTTTGTCTGCAACCTTTCCCTGTCTCCTCCTACACCCCGTCCCTTATGTTATGATCCACCCAGACATATAGCCACAAGCTGTCTTTTTTTTTTTTGTTACTTATTTAGACTGTTTTTGCCCCCGTTCCCCAATACACTCTAATATATCAAAGCTTCTCTGTGTATGATCTCCAACAGATATTGCCTGGAATCTACTGGGTCAGTTAATGATAAATGTTGTAAAATGATCATCTCTAATATATAATAGACTACAGCAGCTAATAAGCTAGAATTTTCAGTTTTTCTTTCTCTCTCTCTCTTTTCTTTTTGAACCACAAATGCATACTCAAATATGCTGTATTACTGTGCAGATATCATGGTCTGAAATGCTGTAAGGAAAAGATTCTCTGTGTTGCAGGATCTCTCAGGGCCCAGTCCTTTTGGGTGTCAGCACTGGTGCTGCAGTCCAGTGCCAGTGCTAGTGCTGGGTGTCACAAACATGCCATAAGGCACATTTGCAGCACATGGAAAGGAAGTAGCACCGGTGGCAGCCTTGCACTGCCCTGTCAATGCTGCTGCTGGAGCTCTGGCCACTGCTGATGAGAGGGTGAGCACTGGGCAGCACAGGGAGTGGGAAGGGTGGAGGGAGGTTGTGGGGGAGGCATTTCTGGGGCAGGGGGAGGGTGGAGGGAGGGTGAGATAAGGGAGGGGGATGGGACTGGCAGAGGCCTCCTCCATCAGGTCGCATCTACTACGTTGGGCTTGGAAGTCCAACACGGGGCTTCTTAAGTCTGTGACAGTAATTTAGCTGGGGTTTTTACTTGGGGCATGGGGACAACTGTCTACTTAACCCAAGGAGACCTCTGGTGGTGTCCTAGGCCCCGCAAGATACAGTGACATCCATTTTGGCACCACTGTAATCTGTGGTGCCAGGAGGCATAAGGTTGGGCTGTAAATTCAGTCAAATAACCTATGCTGTCTAAATTTGAAACCAGCTCAGGGCAATGTGGCACCATGATGATTCTCTTGAATTTAGTCGGGGGAGAGCAACTGTTCCTTATTCACCAGTGACTGTTTGTTGTTGTCTCCTTTGTGTGCATGCATCTTCAGTTGTGAACCTCTTTGGGACGGGGGACTGTCTTCTAATTCCTTTTGCTATGTAAACTGTTTCACAGACTATTTTTGTTGAAAAGCAATATGAATATTTTTATAATAAATCATTAACCTTCTGAAGGAGGAGGACAGAAAGATGCTTTGGTGACCAGTGGATTTTTCACAACTCAGAGGAGAATAACCTGCACTTTGCTATAACCAGGACTTCTTATACAGCATGTGTTTCTGGGCCTGTTACATCTAACAGGCTGAACTTCCACAAAGGTTCTTGTTTTGTTTCTTTAACCAAAAATTCAAAGTTGTTGAACAGCCAACTGCCCACGTTTTTCATAACCTTGCTTCTTCTTTCACTTGGGTCGCTGACATATTGCCTGGAAAAGGGAGTATTCATCTGCATGTTTATATCCTGCCTCGCCCTATGCTTGAAGTATTTTACAAACCATAAAACAATATGAAAACCACAATGTATAGTCAATACATTAAGAAAACCCAGCTTGTTAAATCTATTTTCAACCGTGGTAAATGAGCAGACAGAATAACAGCAATAGCATATTATGTCCCCAAAGCCATTTTAAAAAGATGTGCTTTGCATTCCCTCACCCCCCCCCCAAACATTTAAAGGGAGTTTTATGCTGACAGACGTATGCATGCAGGTGCTTCCTTGGAGATTGCTTTTGGTGCGTTTTTTATTTAATATATACATATTCAATTACATTTTATTGCAAACTGTTTTTAATTGGCTTTGGTAGGAAAGAGCCTTGCAGGCATGCATCTAACCTGAAGGGTGTGTTAAAACAAATGCCAAAGGCCACAGTCTAGTGAGAAAGAGAAGCATGCGTAAGGCCTATTAAAAACTAATGCAACTTTTGTGCTCATTCTCATATAAAGCAGGATTCATTTTATCTGGGCTGTGCCTTAGAGAGCACAATCTTGACCTTCTTAAAATCCATGGTAAAAATCCAATTCAAAATGTGAGTGTGAGGGCAGCTTTTTAGACTTGTGACGGGTGATTGCTGTTCACTGGATTGGTGCCACAAGCCATCCCAGGATGACAATTGTGTACTGTAAGGAGAAAGTCTATATGCAAGTTGAATGTATGCTATGTGTATGCTATGTGTTGAATGTATGCTATATGTATACACCTATGAGAGTATTTTCAGTGGTCATTGAGTTCTGTGGGGCAGGAGCAATTGGAGCATCTACAACAGCTAGATGTTACAACAGCTAGATGAGAGTTCAATGAGTGAAGCCCTTCATGGGCCAGTTTGGATGAGTCATCTGACTGGCCCCACCCACATCCTGCTCCTTCTTCCAGTGTGATACTATACTTACAGAGTGTGGGCGGGTGGTTTGTCCAAGCTGCCCCCTCACACACAATTTAAATATCACATTATATTAAAATGGCATGTGAAGGAATAATTTGAGTGGGTTCCTCCCCCCACAATTCACTGATTCGATAAAGTGCAATGGCAGACCACAAAGGGGGACAGCTCATTGCATGGTGGGTGGGGTTGGTTGGTCAGTTGTCTCATCTGTGCCAGTCCCATGTGTGTTACTTTTACTAAAAGGAGTCGCAGGACATCGTCCAATTTGAATCTGTGTTGGGAGGCAAAGCAGGTTTGATCATCTGCTTCTGTGTGCTGATTTTCTGCTATAAAATAACCCCCCCCCCCAGTTAATATTAGCCAGAAATGGGAAATCATAGGGTGCCTTTTGGATGGTCAGGTTCTTTCAGAGGCAAGACTGACATTGCATCAGCTCTCACAAAAGTCCTGTTGCACACATGAGGGGCATGTGTGTTGTTTTTAACCTCTTCTAATCTGGTTGTCTGGTTCATTCCTGCTGTCAGCAAAGAGAAGCCTGGTTTTTTTTTAGTTCAGATTTTGTTACTGTTAACCCAAGATGACAATTCACCCCAGGACAGGATCTAACTCTGATGGTATCAGCAGTTCACTGACCATTTTGTTCTCTTTCTCAGGTTATTGGTATTGGAGTGGGGTTTTATTTTATTTTTTAATTTTTTTGCATTAAAAAAATCTTTGCTAGGAAGAGGGTGGCACCATTTCCCGACTATTGTTTTGCAACTATGATTGAGTACCTAATTAGCATGGGCAATGCACTGTAACAAACTGTCGTTATGAATGTAGTTTATTATGCATATGGTTTGCCCATAATTTAACCTGAGTTGATTAGATGATGTAGTTATACATTTGCATCATCTCTGCAATTGAGATCATTCAATTCATGGAGAACCTTTAGAATTTGGCATTTGTGAACACTGATTTATAGTAAACCCTTTCTTGGGCTTCTTCAACAGTTTGTAAATCATACAGAAATTGAATTGGGACAAACTCTTGACATCGGAGTTGTTGCTTTCTTCCCCCTCACTTAACCCTCGTCAGAGCTATGTGTTCCTATGTGTTCTTGTGTGAGCCAATTATAATCAATTGTCACCTTGCTGGGAAGAAAATGAAGGAAGAGTTTTTAAGAATCTCATTTAAGTTCAGCTGCAGCATGGAACTATATTCAGTCAATGTTGAGGTCTAACCACCCATGTCAATAATAAATCTCAGACGTTTCCCATTTATAAATGTGGGAGTGATGACAACACATTCTGTCTTTGTGCAATAAAGACAATTGCTCAGCTCAGCTTTTCCTATCTTTATCCTTCATCTAAAAAATGCATAAGTACTGAGTGTAAGACAACTGTGCAGTAAGTTCATATGGCACCATGTAAAGCAGGGAAAAAAGGCAGACGAGTCTTCTGGTTGCAGACACTTTTAAGGACCAAAGGCACGTGGGAGACTTAGTCTCTTGGAGTCCATTGGCTTTCTTATTTGTTTACATATCTAACATTTACTTTTACAAAAAACTTTCTACCATGTCCATGTGTATGAATTTGAAAGCACTGAGTTGAATATATAAAGAAATGCAAACTGAATGCTAAGCTATTCAGCTAGACAAGATCAGTTTTTAAGAAGTTTGCACCAGTGTTTTTTTTTTTTTTTAACTTTACTATGCCAGGTGCCAAACAGGGCCGGCTTTAAGCCAATTGGGCCCTGTGCCTAAGGTTACCTCATGCTAGGATAATCTGCTCTAGTCTTGTCAAATACATACAACACATTGCAATGGACGCCCAACACTACATTGCAGATTTTATAGAGACAGTAACTATTTTAATTTTCTTCTTAATTCAGTAGTCAGTAGTGTTTGTTCATACTGTTTATATTTTTGAATTTTTTTTTTGAAATTTTGAATTTTTCCCCTTACTTGATTTACATAACATGTTAATCATAGAACAGTGTAAAAATTTATTTCTTTGAAAAAAGACAAATATGTAAATATACATGTAATCTGGGACCTTGCAAAAATGTTTCCAGTTGTTCTCCCATAAGGCTGGCCCTGTTGCCAGCTATGGAAATGCAGTAAACTTACCCTTTTCAACCATGGGGAAGTTAGAAATGGTTGGACTCCATTCTCTCTTGTAACCCTGGAAAACTTCAAGATGTACAGAGAAGTGCTAGTTACCACAGTTACTATAAACAAGTGGCAGATAATGTACCTGAAAATTCTAACAAATTGTCCTAAATATCAAGGAGACCCTGATGCAAATAGATACATCTGTTCTGATCCTGCAGGGGAGGACTTTTTAGGAAGTGATCCTTTTAGACCCTCTGGAGACCTCAGAAAGCTTACTGGGTATGTGGCCTTCCCAGCTCTCAGAAGGTCTAAAACACTTCTCAGATAACCAGAAGTGATGTTTTTAGGCTGGGGGGGGGGGTGCAGCATTTTGCAGTCCTGGCCCTGGATGGCTCAGGGGCCAGGATCACAACTGCTTTTAAGAACACAGCTGTTGATATAGACCTGTATATGACTGCTACTTAAAGAACATAAGGAAACCCTTTTGGATCAGACCAAAGGCCCTTCTGGTCCAACATCCTGTTTCCCACAGTAACTACCCAGCTGCCTCTGGGGGGCCAATAAGACTATTCCCTTCCCATCATTGCTCCCCTGCAACTGGTGTTCAGAGGTACACTGTGGCTAAATCAGGAGCTATTGCAGTAGTAGCCATTAGTAGACCTGTCTTCTATGAATTTGTCCTTTTAAAACCATCCAAGCTAGTGGCAATGAATCTAGTGGCAATGAATTCCACAGACTGACTATGTGCTGCATGAAGAAGTACAACCTTCCACCCAACTGAAATTTTCCACCAATCCATTTCATTGAATGATCCCTGGCTCTATTTTTCTACTACTAGAGCTAAACTGGGGCCAATATGTCACGGCTTGAACTTCATAATAGCTGTGGACAAAGGAATGTAGGATACCCAACTATGCATGCAGAGAGGGTGTGTGTGTTTGATTTTACCCATAAAGGGTTAGATTTGTGATGGGAGAGAAGCCATGGGTTACTTGATCCTGCACAATAATATTGAAAAATTGAGTTTCTTGGCGACATATCTAAATACTTGTATGTGCCTCTTTTAGAGAGAATTCATCATTCACCACAAATGTAACTTTATGTTTATTTTCATATCTATGCATCTGCATTCACATTCCAGTTACCACATTGACTTCACAGTTAGGGGCTGCATTCCAGCAGCTATATTTTGTATTATTATAGTTGGATATCTAAAATGTGAGTTGTGTGTACAGTATATAACTTGCTGATTGTGGCTAATGACTGCTTGTTATAAAGCTCCAAAACCACAACACTGATTTAAAATTTGGTCTACATTAACTAAAACTGCTGTGGTGAAAATCCTGGATCCCCCCCCCCCTATTTTGGACCTTTTTAACCCACTGCCCCCAGGCTCCTGAGGTGCCAAACATTCCTCAAAAGGTGCTGAGTCATCTTGATGCAGTAACCTTTATTCAAGGATGCTGTCCTTTGTTTGAGCATTTTCACCTTTTCCTTGTCTGCTAAACAAAGAAATTTGAACTTGAGTCAGTTTGTTGGACCATGAAGTCCGCATGCTGTCCAAATGTGGAAGAGTCAGAAATGCAGATTTAATACCTACTGGCTATATAAAGAGGACACCCCCCCCAATCTCTCATTGGAAGCATTGCTTTGCAAAAGGCTTGCCTGCTCTCCTTGCTGGAACATGCACAGGGAATTAGGATTGGGAAAAGACCCAGCTATTTGTCTCAGGGTTTATATTGGTGTTCATCTTGACTTTCAGCTGCTGTGCCAACCTTTGCTTTCTGCCCACTTCTTTCCTCTCCTTTTGGTTCCTTTATCAGCATCTTGTTCATATCTTGTACCTCCTCCCACCATTTTGTTTTGTCAGCCTTTTTATTACATCTCTTTTACTTCAATGTTGTACTTCCCTAATCTCAGTTTACTTGGGAGGAAGCAGCTATGCCCACCAAACCATTCAAGTTTTGTTACTGTTTGGCTTTAAGTGCCCCCCCCCCTCAAATTTAGGGGCTCCTTTTTAATCTGTAAGACAAACTTTTCAAAAACATCTTCTTTCTCTCCAGACTGTAAGTTTTGGGTGGTGGTAGTAGAGGTTACAATTTTACCAGTATACCCAGTAAGGATAGTAAAGCAAAGAAGAGGGAGGGATGAGAGTCAGTGCTAACTGCTAGGTGGTGCTCCATTCTGCTCTCCAGCTTCTCTTACAATTTCTCACTGATTGTAGAATTCAAATTCCAAGGTTTTCCTAGTCTTTCTTAAGCAGTAACAACCTGCCCTGCCCTAACTTAAAACATAATAATAGCCCCGCTGGATCAGGCCATAGGCCCATCTAGTCCAGATTCCTGTATCTCACAGTGGCCCTTCCTCAGTCCTTTTGGGCAATGCAAGCTGCTAAAGCCAGTGGCAGCCAGAAAAGTTATGACCACAACTTTTGGTACACCCAATGACACCATGACAAGAGAGAGATCTGTCATTTCTGAAGAGGGAGCACTCATGGCCTAGGAAACACCCGCACATAAAGTACTTACACTTATTCATGTTTATTATAGGTTTTGCTGCATCCTAGAACTATCTAGCATTACGCTGTCAAGATCCATGCAGATTTCATCATTCCAAGCATTGCCTCTGATTGTATAAGCAGTGTCGAGCAAATGGATCAGATAATCATTCTCAGACAGTCACCACCATCTTGGTAACCCTCAGTGCGAAGGGTTGCAAATCTTCTATGCAACTTAATTTGGAGAGTATAATCCTTGTAAACTGATAGAATATTTTGAAGTTGGAGTGTGGAATCTGTGTGTGACAGGAGAGAACTGGAATCCTCCTCCTTCCTCAATTAAGTCTTCCTCAAATCCTCCCTTCAATTAAATGCAACCAATTTGCCTTTGGCGCTTAAGTTCTTTATCTGTTCGTCCTAATTTACCTCCAGGCACCTTAATAATTGTTCTGCCAGACACAACAACAAGCTCCTCTAAAGCAAGAGTGTAGGTGTTTCCTCAACTAGATCCATTGCATATTCTTCATCTTATCTCCCTCAGTATCCTTGAATTCATAGTGTATCCTGAACTTTTGTATTTTTCTTTTCTTTTTTTTGTTGCAGTGGGAGAATCTAATTTTAAGAGTAAATCAAACACTTAAGTTATTGGAGAATGCAAAATTAATCATTGGATTACTGATTATTAACACACTTAAATCAGAAGATTGAAAACTGATGTTACCTAGTTGCTACTAAGGAAATAGGAAATTAAATTTACAACCTGGCCCAAGGAAGCAGGTGCCATCTGGGCTCACTGAAATGGTGTTGGATGCTGTTCAAAGATTAATGCAGATGTGCCAACAATTGCTTGGCCTGTCCATTCAAAGACAAGTGATACCCTCTTAATCCCCTTGATTGCAATGAGAAAGATTAAAGCACGTACTGCATGTTTCCATTCAAATAAATGGGACTTGGAAGTGCTTGCTTTTAGCTGAACTGTGCTAGTCAAGTGGGAGACATCAAGGAATATCTTGCTCCCAATCTCCTACCTTGTTAATGTTGATGCTACACTACTATAAAACAGTCACCTGTGTGGGCAGGGTTATTACTTTTCTTGAGTTTGAGAAATCTGCAATATTTCTTTCTTTTTCACCCAAGAAGTTCCAGAACAGTGACTTGCTGAAGTTGAAATCTTCATACACAGGGGAAAAAAACAGATGTTTTTTTTTTTCCTGCTTAAAAACAAGCCCATCTGATTATTTTGCATTAATATATGAAACAACATCACCTCCCAACTGTAATCACTAGCAACACACACCCTCTCCTATCCTTATGCCATTATTGATCTTGTGTTCTCCTCTCAGCAGCTTTAGTAATTGTTAATCTACAACTGGCTGATCTTTCTGGCAGCTGAAATATTTTTGAACATTCTGTGACCTCTCAACAACTTGGTTAATAGCAGTGGGGAATGGACAATGTTTTTGACCATATCTTTATAATTGTGTGCATGTGAGAGAGAGAGAGAGAGAGAGAGAGAGAGAGAGAGAGAGAGAGAGAGAATTTATGAATCTGTGTACTATAAATTAATGTGTGATAGCAATGCATCTAATGTACAAAATTTAGTGGGGGCACACAAAGAATTCATAGTGGATGGAAGGAGATTACAGCAGAGAGAAGGGAATGGCCAAGGGAACTCTGGAGAGATCAGTGCCATGTCCCAAAAGCTTCTGGGTTGTGATGATGGCTGCCTTATAGTCACTCATCATCTCTGGGGGTTGGGTGAGAGGAACTGAGTGCATTCACTCCCTAAGCCAAGATTATCCCCTTGTGGGTTCAAGACTAATGTTCTTGTGCTGCCTTCTGATTCACTAGTAGCATGAGGGAAGCATGTGTGCAACCCTTATGCAGGGGCTTAGGATGTGGAAGAGAAGTTGCAGAATCATTTTGATGACATGAAAAATGCTGGCAGAAGTAGAGGATATCAGAAGAGACCATCTCCTACTCCATCTCCTCATGCCGTATTCTATCTCCCCAGTCTGTGACCATCTGCATCTGGACTCAAAGGGTGACAAATAGATAAACTTGCAACTTTACAGTAAGAGTACAAACAGTATATTGAAAGACCTGACTTTGAGTGTTCTGGAATCTGGAATAAATATGTGTTGTTCTGTAGTTTTCTTTATTCTTACAAGAGGCCTGTGAAATTGCCTGTTTATGGTAAATTAGAATGAAAGTTTAGGAATGAAAGATGGAAGGCAAAACACTCTCAGAATTGTGAATGAGAGTCACCATGCAGTCTTAGGCCTCATGTTCTCTCAGAAGTGAGGTCCACTGTATCCAATAGGACTTATGTTTATGTTCAGGTCTGTGGCCTAAATCAAAGGTGCATGAAGTAATTTAATTAAACTTCTCAGAAGCACTCAGAATGCTCCGTGTAGGAAGGGCTGATTTGCAGGAAGTGGTAAGGAGAAAAGCCCATTGCAATCCTAGACAGACTATCCTTCTTTTGATTGAAGTTAATAGGCCCTTTGCCTCTATAAATCATAGGAAGCATGAAAAGGTTTGTAGTGACAAAGGAGAAAGAGCAGACAGGCCCTAATAATCTCATGGTTAAAAACACAACCAGAATAACTTCGTTTGAGCTTCAAGGACTACCTTTCACAGGATGGGCCAAGCTTGGCTGTGTAACACATTTCTGAATCACCTGAGACTGTAAGATGCTAGGCTGTCAACAGCTGGACCCAGTCATATTTGAACCAGACTGGATGCAACATTAAATATGGTGACAATGGCAGCTTGGAGTGGGATTTTCCTTGGGATTAAAGCATGGGGTGAACGGGTTATGCCCCACTTCCCCGAGACTGCAGTCTGCATCAGGTCACCTATGGCTGGTGTGTTTAAAACACATGCACTCACCAGCAGGGAGAGGATCTCATGTTTAATTTGACCTTTACTCTCTGCTTAACCACTGTAGTTCATCAGAACAAGGATTGATGTTGAATCTGGAGATGTATACACGGATTAGACTTCTGTGTAGAGGCAAGCACTTGGCATTCTTCATCATTGCCTCCTACTGTACCCTCAGTATGGTAGATGACACTCCAGAGCAGTTGATCTGGATGGTTCAGGCAACAGTGTGAAGGCAGTTACAACTTCTGCATGTGAGCATGAGTGGCTTACTGCCTAAATCCTCGTTTCTACTCCCCCCCCCCATTTAAATCACTTATTTTAATCACCACCAAGGGCCCATTTTAAATAACCATTTTAAATCAAGTCTCTAGGTTTTTAATCCATATATTTCTGAACAAGCACACACACTGTGGCTTGCTGTATCCATTAGAACATCTCTGTGCAACTAAATAAAGACTTTATACTGCACTGCCAAGAGCATAATTCAAAACCTGTGTTCAGGCAGCCTACTAAATTTTTGCATTTTGCAGAATTTGGTTCAGCAACTAGAAAATTTAGGTCTCTCTCTTTGTGTGCAATGACACTAACACTAACAATTCAAGTCCTATGCATATAAAATTAGAAGTAAGGCTCATTGAGTCAAATGGGATTTACTTCTAAATTAGCGTGTATAGGATTATAGCATAAGTAAGACGATTTACCCGAAGTCTAAGGCTACTATACACACTTTCCTGAAAGGAAGGCTCACTGAGCACAGTGTGACTTACTTCTGAGCAGACATACATAAGATTGTGCTGTAAGTTCCCAGAATTTCCAGAAGCAGTGCTGTTAGTTACTGGGTGGTACAGTAGTTCTCCAGGACTTAACGAGTAAATGTCCACACTGTTTGGTTGACAGAATCAAAGGGTGCTGTTTTAGCCACACTTTCCTGGGATCACAGGAAAGATCACAGTGTGACTTCTGAGTAAATATTTATTGAACTGTGCTGCATGTATTCATAACGCAATACATGACTCAATGCACCATATTTATTAGGTTTCATTTCAAAAAATCTTATCTTTTGCTCCTGGTTTGTTCTTCTACATAGAAAAGCTGACTTTAACTCAATGTGTTTAATATGGAAGATTATGGATTTGGTTTTAAGAAATTATGATTATCTACTTCTATATGTTTATAGTTGGTTTATAGTTTATAGTTGGTTTATGGTTTATAGTTGGTTTATAGTTTATAGATGGTTTAAGGGGAAAGTGAAACTTAAAAACACATGATTTTTAAAACAATTAACTTTTGTAATATACCATGCTACTAAATAGTTTGCTTCATCTCTCGTCCACTTATTATTACATGCTGTTGCTGAGAGTAGGAGGGATGTTTTTGCAGAGCTGTTGTGCTGCTACCACCTGCCTTTTCCTTGTGAATCTGCATTGCGACACAGAGGAGAAAAGATGTTCTTCAGCAGTACTGTGTGGTGTGAAGACAGAGCAGCAGCAGCTATGCTAGCCAGTGCTTGGATGGGAGACTAACTGGCCACAGTTTATTATTCCAATGGAGACTATTCAGATGAAATAGTCACCATTGTTCCATCAAGCCCGACTCTGCATTTTAAAGTGGTACAATGTCTCATTTTGAAACACATTTTTTAAATGCTAAAAACAGTGTGGTGGCTAAAAAGCTGGGCACCAGAAAGTTAGCATGTGTGTCTTGCTTCTACAATGTATTCACTAGTTGTCCTTAGGTTAGCCACACTCTCTTAACTTATTTATTTTTCATATTTTTATACCGCCCTTCCTTCAAGGAGCTCAGGTTGGTGTACATGGTTCCTCTCCTCCTTTTGTCCTCACAACAACCTTGTGAGGGAGGTGAGGCTGAGAGTTAGTAACTGACCCAAGGCCTTCCAGGAAGCTTCATGCTGAGCAGAAATTTGAACCTGGCTCTTCCAAATCTAAGGCCAACCCTTGAACCACTACAACATCTTGGCTCAACTTCAAATGATTGAATGCTGTAAGTGCTTTAGAATGGAGTTACACGTCAGCAGAGTTGTGTGCCCAGTAGGAAGATAGTTCCAGCCTTAGTTACAACCAAAGTAATTTAGTTATTTGGAGCTGCCTCTGCTGCATTGCTGTAGAAAAGTAAAGCTCCTTGCTGTGTTTCTTGTGTGGTTTCATCATACTTGGACAATCTGTGGCACATGCTGTCCCTTTAAATAAAGCTGTACTTCCAGCTTTAAGGACACTGCACAGGAGCCAAGGTAAGGAGGAGGGTGATCTGCTTCTCACTTGGGTGATTGAGAAGCAGATAATTCTGGCTGGCATCAGTGACTGGCTAGAAGGAGACAGTGGCAGACTCAGGGTAAAGCATACCCTGAATCAACTGTCTCCTTGGTCCCTTCACAACTTGCTGCTTATGCAATTTGCTTCACCTTGCCTTATGGTTGGGCCAGCAGTACATCACAACAACAATGTGTACAAAGAATGAAAATATCAGAACAGATTGAGGGATTACAAGTTCTGAAGTGTAGGGCTGGCTGCCTTGGTGAAAACCTTAACTGCATGGGCTGTTGTTTCTGCCCACCACCATGCACACAATGTAACCTGTGAAGTGGTCAGTACTTCCAAATAATTCCATCTCAAAAATTGGGTGAAAGCATCATGGGTCAGGCATATGTTATGTGTGTATTGCCCACAGCACATGCCCTGTCATCCCCACAGTAGTGACATTTCATAGAGGTTTGTGCCCAGGATTCATGTATATCCATCTGCAGACCTTTGCTTGGTGTAGCTCTGCTTTTCAGGATTGCTTGGTATTACACCGCTGCAGTAGGCATATCATGGTGGATGTCTACATATGAGTGAATACTAATCTTGAAAGGTTAGTGCGTTCACATACCTTGTAACAAGGTGGTTTGCAAGATGGTTTGGCAAACCTCAGAATTACACTGACGTTTTTCTGAGCCAGGTTTAAACTGTGCAAATAATATAATAATAATAAAATGTACATATGTTTTTAAACACCAGTGTGTACACACATCTAGGAAACCAACATATAGCATTACCTTTCCATACCTGATTGAACCAAGTTTTCTAGCTGTGTCTGCAACCATATTTGAAGTCCACATTATATATTTGCTTCAGGAAGCAAACAGTGTAATGCTGGCATTTCCTGATGCAATTGTAAAGTGTGGAGCTGCCCAGATTTTTTGGCATTTTACCTCTGGTCTTGCTTAGCTTTTTGCCATTGGAAGCATAACACAAAGCAGATTTTGTCCTTCCAAAAATGCAAATGAGTTTGTGGAAAATCAGAATACAAACTGCTTTTTCCAGACATACCTGCTCGTGTAGCACACTGGCTAAGAGCTGTGAATTGAAATGTTCCTGGTTCAAAGCTTGCCTCTGCCATGAATTCTCATTAAATGGCCTTAGACAAGCCACTCCCACTTAGGCTCAGTCTTTTTCATCTGCAATATGGGGGTAATAATATTTACTTGCCTTTACATGGTTTTTGCAAGGACATAAATGTTAAATATTATTATACCCATCTCTGGCATGTGCCCAGCTATTGGGATCAGTTCTTCCTATGATAAGAGCATTGGTCATGGAGTGACTTGGGTGTTGTAAGTGGAATAAACTTATTTAGAAAGAGGATGAACTGGGGTGGGGGGGGGGAAGATGAGAGAGTGATTATCTGTAAGTTGTTTTTCTAGTTTTACTATCCTTTTCCCCCCTTTGTAATCTTGGTGCAGTAGGTGGCACCAACTTGGCCTTAGAAGTCATACTGTAGAAGATATTGATCTGGGGAACTTGCTTCTGAAGAAAGAGATCGGGCATAACAGAAGATGAGAGAAAATTGCTCTTTGCTAAATAGGCCTGTTAACACATGATGGCGGCCAAAGATCCAGAAGGGAGATCACAGAGTAAAACTGATGTGCCACAAATGGAAGGAAACAACTTAGGACCCAATCCGATCCAATTTTTCAGTGCCGGTGTTGCTGTGCCAATGGGTATGCTCTGCTTCCTGTGTTGGGGAGGCAGTCACAGAGGCCTCCTCAAGGTATGGGAACATTTGTTTCCTTACCTTGGGGCTGCATTGTGGCTGCACCGGGGCTGGAAAGTTGGATAGGATCGGGCCCTTAATTGCTTCACATCCAAACACATTACAGTGTATGTTATATATTTCAAGAAATGTTTTGCATTTTTTGGTATGCCTGGTCCATCTTCAATCTAATGTCCAAATAAGATCTTATACTTCACTGTCCACCTTGTTATGACTTTGTTATACATTGATATTGGTATTATGTTACAGAACTCTATTCTGGAACTCTCCTCAGAGTGCTTCTTATTCTTTATTCTTCCCACTATGAACATATTTCATAATGATTTGCATGGAGGGGCTCTCTGTGGGGAATGAAAGTGACTGTGATGGAGCAGCGGCTCCACTTGGTGGTCAAGAAGTGGGAAGACAACTATTGTCATTGAAGAAAAGATGCAAATCCAAACCACCTCTAAGAATTGGAGAGAGATTAGCTGCGCTAAAGGCTGTTTCTTTTATTTTATCTGAGGAAAAACCTGTTTACTAGCAGTGCCTTTGTAGAACTAGGATCTCCCCAGTCAGTGATAAACTCCACAGCTGACACTTGTGGGATGCTAAGTGCTCTTGTACCGTTTTGAAGCAGTTTTGAGCTTCTCTATCTTGTGCTGTCTATTTTGTTGCCTAGATGTAGTCTGAAACTACATTGGGCTTGATAGTTCAGTATCATACTGTGAGAATCTATGTCATCCGGAGTTTTATGTGCCCCCGAAGAAGGTACATCTGCCAAAATGTTTTGGGCCTCCTAAGATTGTACAGACTTCCACTAAATCCAATGTCTCTGCACTTTGACTTCTCTTTATCTTTGACTGTTCTCTAATATTAACCAAAGAGGAGAGTTGACTTTTGGTGTTGGGAAGAATGAATTACCAGAGGTTCTCAAACTGTGGGTCCGGGATCCACCAGTGGGACCCAAATCCACCAATGACTCAAATTTTGGTGGTTGTCGAAACTGACATCAAGGGTGCATTGAGGATTTAAAAAGTTGGTACTTGGGGGGGGGGGCACTTCTGCCTAGTCACCATTATAACCACACCTCTAGGCATTTATAAATCAGGCAGCTGCTTCTAGGGCCTCTAAAATGTTTGAGAACCACTGAATTAGACTAAATGTTTACTGGGGAGTTATCCCTGTTGTGAACTTGGTAGGACTTCTGAGTAAAAATATATAGTTTCTGCTGTTAGTTACTCATCAAACTTCAGTATCTTTTAAGAGAACAGAGCTAGAGTGACACCACCATAATATGACAGTGAGAAACTGCCCTTCTTCTTGGTCTGCTTTTCAGGGTGAATGTCTGAGTTCAGGATGAGAATGAATCAGAGAGGTGTTTCTACAATGGATGGGATTATCTGTGTGACATTACTGGGCTGGTTAAGTAACAAGGCATGACATGAGGTGTGTACTAAGTTATTTTAAGATGCTCTACTCTGCCCCAGGGGATTATGGAGCTTTGACACAAAGCCAGCTGGCTCTGATTTCTCCAAGGTGAGATTACCTGATGATAACCACACCCCCTGGAGTGCCTGCTTGAATGCAATTATATAAAAAAGCCTTTATTAACTCTGGAAAGTGCAAAAACTTCATTGGAAGAACACAAAGTTCATTGTTCTTCCCCTCTGCTATGTGACTCATTCATACTGAGTAGGTATGCCTCGGACCTCCACTAATTTACAGAGTACATACACACATTCGAGGAGTTTAATAAAAGGTGTTGAAAGGGTTGGTTGGAACAATTGCTGGCCATACAACTTCAGATTTTATAGTTCTTCCTTTGGGGAACAGATGCCTGTAGTTAATTACTGTACCATAATAAATAATATCTTTTGCCATTGAACTACGTCTTCCATTAAAGGTTTTAAAAACTCTTTACAAGCTGTTAATATGGGTTGATTCACATGTTCGTTGCTGTGATGGTTGAGTTGGGACTGGGTTTACCAGTTGCCAGATTAGGCCCACACATTGGGGTCACATGTTTAGGAACATTGAACTACCAAAGGAGAAACAATAGGCCTTCTTCGAAAGCCTAGTTGAGAGGATAATAAACATACACAATAATTGTAGTACCTGTTTATTGTAATAATATAATACAGTACAGGAGAAGTCTGTCAATGTCTACTAGTTCACATCTATCTAATGGTGCCAGTCATGATGGCTACTTCCAGGATCAGAGACTGTATACAGGTTGAGACTAATTATTCTCCTGGGTTCCCTTCCAAGCACTCACGTGTACAAAAAAAACGCACTATAGCAAATCAATTTAAAAAACAAAGTTTCTTTGCTCCAGTGATTGAAAAACAACCTTGCTGACCTTTTGACTCTAAGATAAGAGTCATTAAGAAGACAATCCATCGCACTTCACTCAGCCCCTCCCTTCACCAATGCAAAATGATCACCTTTCTTTCACATGCTGGGGGAAGGGAGGGGTCCGAAGGAGAGAGAAGGATTGATGGATTGTCAGCCAGCTGCCCTCTCTCTCTCTTTCTCTCTCTCTCTCATTAAGAAGGCTGTTGTTAAAGGACTGTTCAGTTTTTAAAACTGATTTTAAAGGGATGCATTTTTCCCCTTCTCCAGCGATCAGCACGTTCTTTCTCATTTGCAGGGGCCATTTGTGTTGAGTCAGATCCGTGTATAAAAAATCCGTATATAAATAGGCTGGACATGTACTTCTATCCAGTGGTTCCCAAACTGTGGGTGGGTACCTAGTTTTTGGTGGGTTGTGAAACTGACAAGCTGATAATGGACAAGGTAAATGTATTGAGCCCTATGTAAAATGAATCTGAGCCACACATGCACGTTTACTCACGTAGGTGAATGTGTCTCAGCTCTTATCAAAGGCCAAGTGAAGGGGAATTCAAGGCCACCAGAATGGTCCTGATCCAATGAATGTGGCTCTCAACAAACATTCCAGAAGGTGGTCTCCCCCACCATAGTAAAAAGGATAAAAACAGAAGCATGAGCAGTTAGTAAAGTGTAAAAAGTAAAACTAGGTGGGTCCTGACAGAATGTTGTTTTAAAAAGTGGTCCCAGAGCTAAAAGGTTTGAGAACCACTGTTCTGTACCAATTGCTGGGAAGCAGCCATTGAAGAAGGCTATTTGCCCATATCCTGTTTCTCCAGGTTAGCCTAGATGACCTTTGATGTGTTTCACCAGGGCTGCTCCTGTTTTCAGGGAGAAGTCTAAGCAAGTTGATAAGGTTTCACAATTTAGTTGGTTCACCTCTGTTTTGATGACTCTGAGCCTCTGTTTAGCATGGTCATCAAGTACCAAATTGTACAAATTCAAATTATAAGTTATGTATCAAGACTTTGGTCTCGCTCACATTGAGTGCAAGAAGGTAGGCATGTCTCATACTAAAATGTCGTCGTGTGTAAAATAAGACATAACATGGAAAGTCAGCATGTCCAAGACAAGTGTTTCAGTTTAGAAAAAATGTGATGAACATTTTTGGGGATTGGTTCACTGAATGCTTTTATGCAAGAATGGGAGATGTGCAATGAGAGTACTTAATGAGTTGTACAAATAGTGCAAAAGAGTTTTGCTTTTACAACACTTTTTCATTTTGGCACTTTGACAGGGTTCTTGAGGAATTACTCCACATTCTGAGGAGTCATGCTTGTTTATGGTAACTATAATTTGTTTGTTCGCCTGAGCTGGGGTCAGTAAGTAAGTATGGTTTATTCTTGGTTAATAAACCAGAATTGAGACATAATCTGAACCCATTATTTGAAGTTGATTTGTTAACTGTAGTTGGCCTTAACTGTGGATCTATGTTATGCCTGAACTAAGAATCTTGGCTTGTTTCAGCAGCTCTGCCCTCACAGTGCTGGTGCCTACAGAGATGACAGTCTTGATCAGCAGTGAAACAAGAGTGTTGATGTTGTATTCAATACTCTAGAGCAGAGGTGTCAAACACATTTCATACAGCAGGCAGAATAGCGTTCATGATGCTTGCTGAGAGCTTGGATGTGATGTCATTAAGCAGGAAGTCATTAAGCAGATGATGACCAGAAGTTACTTTATCTCACTATCTGCAAATGACAGAAAAGAAAATCTTGATCATATTTTCAAGATATGGGAGAGCCCAATTATCATTCAGGCTGCCTTTTCAGCCGTGATACCTCAGCACAGCCCTACAGCTGAGAGCAGCTGGTGGTGGTGCTGGGAGAATCCAAGGGCTTCTGTGGGCTGCACTCCCAGAATGCATCCAGAACTTTCCATGAATGCAGCCCACGGAATGAGGTTCTGCAGGCCACATCTGGCCCTCGAATGTATCAGCACTGTGTTACGTGAAAATCCCCTTTTCCCCTTCCAAGTTGTGTTTTTATATCTAGTTATGTATTTTGGACTATACAGACCAAGCAAGCAGGCCACTCCTCCCCCAGCACATGTTTCTAAGGGCCATGGCCAAGCTACAAACACATGAATTACACAAACCCCCAATTCCTTGCAGGTCAATGTATAACCTAATCACTGTGTCTCCTGATTATGCAAAACAAGCATGCACCTATGGAGGAGGAAGTCTATTGTTCTTTTGTTGTAGCTTTAACACTCTTAAGCACCTTATGCAAATTGCCTCCCTCCCCCAGAGCCAAGCTTTTGCTGATAACTGAGTTCTGGACCCTTCCACCTTTTCTTTACATACTCCACGTGTACCATTGTGTGTTACTGAGCATGCCCACAGCTCTGGGATACTTCCGGTCAGTTTAGATCAACTTCCAGGTCCAAGACAAATCTTATAAGAGAGAACTCAGAGCACATGGGCTCTCTCTCTGACTGCCCACCAGCCGGAGTGGCCAGACTCTTCCTCCAACTCCCCCCCCTCGGACAGGTAAATATATTGTTGCGTCTAAACTCCCCCCCCTTCTTCCCTACCTATTCCTCCCTGTTCCCCCATCTTTAGTCAGCAACTGGGTTTAGCAGATTAAGGAACCCCTATAATACCTCCCTACTTCCTGTCCATTTCTGATTCTTTTTCGGATGCACCCAAAATACACAGCACACGCATCCACCACTAGTTAGGTACACCAGACCAGTACTAGAAATCTATACTTATCGATTCTCCATGTGTATTATGTTTTACCTTTGTGTATTTTTGCAATAAAAATATAATCCTTTGATTGAAAGTTACCTTTCTCCCAATCTCCTCATTAAGCTAAACAAGGGATTTCTTTGTCCTACGCTGTCTTGTATCCAGCCTATGGTCCCAAAAGTTTCCAGAAGGCTAATATAAATAATTCCCCTAAACAAAACAGCCTTTTTGGTAACATTATTATTGGTGGAGAAAGCTGGGCAGGCATGTGTTGGTGATGCCAGTGTGACAGAGCTAACACAGGATCAGACAGTAGTTCTGCAAAGATCCTTTTGGAGATGCTAGGAAAAACCTTGCTGAATGTTAAAGGAAGAAAAAGCATAGGGAGTAGGAACATAGATTTGAGAAACGCTAGACTCACAGATTTGTGATTTTTGGAGTTGGGTGGACTACCTGAATGCAGACCAGGAAAATTTTACACCCGTGGCTCTGGTTACAGTTTGCAAGAAGCAGACCCTCCAGTACTCACTTTTTGCTCTTGATCCTGCTAAAAGGAGTCAGCTGTTTGCTCCTTATGAGTAAGCAAGCCTCAATAAAAATTCCTTCCCAGTGTGCTTTTAACTGAAGCAATTAGCAAGCACAATATATGAGAGGGAAAGACAAAACCATGAAAATGAATGAAGCAGAATCTAAAGAAACCCAGAACTTGTACACAAGTTCAGGAGTTAATTGTATAGAGAAATGGTTAGGAAAAAAAGGACAGAATCCATGGAAATTTAGCTGCTTTGAAAGCAATGATATTTGTGGAAAAATAGTTGATCTTTGTGAAGAATTCAAAAAGAAAAACAGACCAAGAGGGGCTAAGAAGGATGCAGTTTTTGCTCATGCTTTGTGGAATGGTATTTTGACCTTCCAGAAAAGCATAGAAATAAAAGATGCCCAGATAGCAGAATTTAAAAGAGATCAAGAGATTCAGTTAGAGACGATAGCAGAGAAAGAGGCTAGGATAACTGATCTGAACAGGCAGTTACAACATTACACAAACGAACTTGCCATTTACACCTTAGAAAGGAAACAGTCCATAGAAGAATATGATCAGGTTCTTAAATATGAACAAGAAAATAGAAAACTAAAAGAGGATCTAGAACAAACCAGAAATTTAGTGTTAAAACTCATGACCCAGGCCCAACAAAACAAACAGTCTGTAAGCCACGTGAGTTGCCAGAAGGAAATACAGCAATTAAAAGAGGCTCTAAACTCACACAAAGCTGCAATAGCTGCAGTCTATGGGAATGGAGCCGAAGAAATATTGGAATCAGAGCAAACTTTGCCCTCTGATGCAGTGCCTGCATCTCCACTTAACCCTCAATGGGAAGGAGAGACTCAGTGCCCAGTTAATCCCGTTACCACAAGGGAGATAGTGGCTAATAATAACATCACCAGGGAACTAGTATATGCCCCATGGAAACCTTCAGAATTAGAGGCTGTTGCCAGAGAACTAGGCACTTTATCAAGAAGCAATTGCCTTGACTGGATGTTCAAAGTTCACAGGCGCTATCCCCATTTAACTGGTGTAGACCTCACTCCCCTAGCACAAAAATGTCCACAGGGTCAAGACAGTGTAGCCCTGGACAGTCTTGTGGCTGCTCAGGACCTACATGGTTTAGAAATGCTCCCTTGGATGAGGTTTGTCTGGTACACCTTGGTACCAGACACCTCAATGATAAAAATCTACTGTAACACTGAACAATATAAAAATGAGAGCCCAGTTGCTTTCTTAGAAAGAAAGAAATTAATGGCCCTGTTAGTTGGTGCAGTTCCTCAGGTAGGGGGCCAGTATGACTTCGATAGACCAGATTTCATATCTGGAGTTTATGATGCTTTAAATAAGCAAACTAAAATTCATCTTGGCCTAATCAATACTGCCCATCTGACCTATGCTAGACTGCAACTTAAGCTTGCTCAAGTATCTGAATTGATGAGAGTTACTGGAACGGGGTTTACAATACATGAACAAGAGGATTTCAATCCAGAACCAATCCAGGCAGTAACCTTCTCTAAGTATGACCCTTACTCCCCATATGAAAACGATAGTCAAAATTGGGAGAGAAATGGGAACCAGGATTTCAATCCATTTTACAGCCAGAATCAGGGCATAGCAACAGAATACAAGCCCAAAACTCCTGACCCTGTAGCAATGAGCTATAGCAATGAGCCTGTAGCAGCAGTTCAACAGGTAGAGCCATCTGCCTCAGAACCAGTTTTCCCCATGATGTTCTTCAGTGCTTGCACTTCCAAGCCCCCTCCTAGCAAAAATCAAGTTTTTTTGACTATTAATGGGAAAAAGATACGGGGACACATAGATTCTGGAGCCAGACTGACCTCAATTCATAGAAACTTAGTGAAAGAATGTCAGATTTTACCTGGAGAAACATATAAGGTAAAGCCTTATGAAAGTCCAGAGATTTTTGTACCTAAAGCAAAGGTGCATTTAGAATTTAAAGGATGGAAAGGTACACGTGTTGTGGCTGTACATTCAGACACACCTACATCATTTCTTTTAGGACAAGATTTTTCTGATGTTTTGAACAGGCAGAAGTATAATAGGAAAACTCCAGTAGGCAGAAGTCCATATGGACATATGGCTGCTAAAGCAGGAAGAGAGCAGTCTTCAGTCATCTCTTCCATCAGCCAAGAAGAAATAACTTTCAAACCTAGAATTAGGGATAAAAGAACAGTAGGGAGTGGAAGATTTCAACTCCAAAGAAGACATTATCTTTGGAACAAAGACTGAACCATGTGTGTGTAAAATGCATTTTAAAACCTATTAACATTTTTTTTTCTTCTTTGATGCTAAAAGTTTATATTATAGTGGCCGTTGGAACTCCCTGCCACTGTGCCAGCAACAAAAGTTTTACTAATAACTTTGTTTCCTTGAAACTTTCTAGAAGCAAAGCAAGATACCAATGCATTGTCCTCATGAAAAGAAAAGCAGGAGGAACCCTCCTAATCTTGGTGCTTCAGAGCATGCACAGAGTGCAAACCAGTAGCAATCTTTTGTTTTGATTGTTTTTTTTGTTCCAGCAACTTAATGCAAGAAGCAAACAAAGCAGAACCTCTACTGCCTAATTTAGCAAAGGCTATCTTTTGTTTTAATTTTTTTTTTTGCTTCAACAGCAAGTAAGGACAAAGGAAAAGGAACGAGGACATGTCCTCCAAAGGACAAATGTCCTCCAAAGAACAAAAATTTACTTGAATCTCAAATTCCTTCACAGGAGCTGAGCAATGAGCCTATATACTAATGAAGTGATTTCCTTTTATAGTACAAGTATTCTCAGGACAATTTATTTTGTTTATTTACAAATAATACCTCACTTTGCCTGTTGTATGTCACCCACAACAGACATTTTAACTGATGGACAGTGCGAGACTCAGAATGTTTATCAGCCCTTCTGATTCTCAGTCAAGTCCAGTTTATAGAGAAATTGGCTATCCAATGCTAATCTGGTTCGAAGCACAAATTGGGTGAATATAAATTTCAAAATCAGTTTTTTTTCTCTTCTCTCTCTCTCTCTCTCTTCACAATTTCTATACACCTTATGCATGTAACCTGTATTCATGTAAATGTAATCCCAACAAGTCTACCTCATGTATTCTGTTCCAAGGAAGGCAACCTGAGATGCTGTGAGCAGAATGTTTTGCATCAAGAAACATTTCTCTATGAACTCTATAGCTAAAACCAACAGATCTCCAAGCAAGACAGAGTTATGGTTTTTCTTAAAGTTGTTTTTTTTTAAATGTGTTTAACTCTTGGTACCCTCAGAAATCATGAATGCTCAGCATTATCTGGTGTACTTGATGTTTATTAGCTAGGCGGGGAAAGAAATAAAAAAAGACTCCTCAAGCATCCATCGGTGGACACAAGTTGAGCAACCTCGCATCCCTGGAAACTCTGGCGTGGACTGCAAGACAAGCTGGACCCGTGCTCTGTTGGACTGTACCTTTCTTGGAAGCAGCATGGCTATCAGAACAAGCTGACTTTTCACTCAGCCTGTGGACTCTCTCTCAGCGAGACAGCAAGGCAACAAGGTGACTGCACGCCATGGCGATCGCTCCAGATGAATAGGTCCAAGGTATGCAACGGGATCCACAACCTTTTTGAGTTCCAGCTGTGCCAGACGACACCCCTTCAAGGAAGACCACAACTTCGCCACCCTGATGCTGGTGACAAGCTGCTCTGTACCACCCCATACGCAAGGCACCATACTAATGAGCTGTGTTTTTAGGCATACATGATTTCTCAAGTACAAGAGATTTTATTATTGATGTTCACAAGATATTTTTTATGATTGATGTTGTTGTTGTTTTTTTTGCAATAATCTTGTCTCAATGTGTTTTGCTTAGTTTGATTTGGTGTGGGGCCATGAGACCACTCACGTGATCTCGGCCCCAAGGCGGGGAATCCTGTTACGTGAAAATCCCCTTTTTCCCTTCCAAGTTGTGTTTTTATATCTAGTTATGTATTTTGGACTATACAGACCAAGCAAGCAGGCCACTCCTCCCCCAGCACATGTTTCTAAGGGCCATGGCCAAGCTACAAACACATGAATTACACAAACCCCCAATTCCTTGCAGGTCAATGTATAACCTAATCACTGTGTCTCCTGATTATGCAAAACAAGCATGCACCTATGGAGGAGGAAGTCTATTGTTCTTTTGTTGTAGCTTTAACACTCTTAAGCACCTTATGCAAATTGCCTCCCTCCCCCAGAGCCAAGCTTTTGCTGATAACTGAGTTCTGGACCCTTCCACCTTTTCTTTACATACTCCACGTGTACCATTGTGTGTTACTGAGCATGCCCACAGCTCTGGGATACTTCCGGTCAGTTTAGATCAACTTCCAGGTCCAAGACAAATCTTATAAGAGAGAACTCAGAGCACATGGGCTCTCTCTCTGACTGCCCACCAGCCGGAGTGGCCAGACTCTTCCTCCAACTCCCCCCCCTCGGACAGGTAAATATATTGTTGCGTCTAAACTCCCCCCCCTTCTTCCCTACCTATTCCTCCCTGTTCCCCCATCTTTAGTCAGCAACTGGGTTTAGCAGATTAAGGAACCCCTATAATACCTCCCTACTTCCTGTCCATTTCTGATTCTTTTTCGGATGCACCCAAAATACACAGCACACGCATCCACCACTAGTTAGGTACACCAGACCAGTACTAGAAATCTATACTTATCGATTCTCCATGTGTATTATGTTTTACCTTTGTGTATTTTTGCAATAAAAATATAATCCTTTGATTGAAAGTTACCTTTCTCCCAATCTCCTCATTAAGCTAAACAAGGGATTTCTTTGTCCTACGCTGTCTTGTATCCAGCCTATGGTCCCAAAAGTTTCCAGAAGGCTAATATAAATAATTCCCCTAAACAAAACAGCCTTTTTGGTAACAACTGATACAGCAGCAATGCAGCTCCAAGGTAAAGACACAAATGTTCCTTTACCTTGAGGAGTTGATGAACTTTATAAAATTCATAAACACAAGTTATTGCACCCTAGAACTTTTCTAACAAGTTTTTCTCAACCTCCTAATATATCTGTTCCCTTGCAAAAGTCCCTAGACGTCAGCCACAGTCAAAAGCTAAAAACACATTCTTTCTTATCTGCGTAAGCAGAGAACTACACAACCAAAGTCTGCATCCATATTTGTAGGCCCAAGAACCAGTTTCAGAGGGCAATATGCATTACTTAAGTTCTACAAGTACATAAGTTTACATAAAAAAATATATCAATGCAAGTAAACCTTAAAAATCTCCCTCAACTGCCACCCCCCCTCCCTGCAAAATGCAGTGTGTGCCCCATTGTGGCTGCATTGGTGCTGGAAAGTTGGTTAGGATTAGGCTATAAGACTGTAGTTCTAAACATTTAGTAAACCCTACTAAATGCAGTAGGACATACTTCTAAGGAAACATGCATAGCATTGCACTATATTTCTACTAAAATCAGTGAGATGTAATTTAGTTGCAACAAAGGATACAATCCTATCCACACTCACTTAGGAATAACACATGAACTCACTGGGGCTCAAGTAACATTCATAGGGTCAGTCTGGAGGTCCTACTTTCAATAGGATTTAGTTGCAACTAATGTTTCTATGTTCTGCCTCTTGTATTTTATAGAGAAGTATACTTTTCTCTTTTTTGATTGTAGAAATAAAATTGCAATATATGAATTGGTGAAGCAAAAAAAAAAAAATCAGGTTTGGAAGAATACTTCTTGGCAATATTTGCCTTGGCCAGGTAGCCAATATTTTATTCTTTTCTCTTGACAGCCATTTGATTTTATTTCATGATATAAGTATATATGTTCTGCTTAATTCAAAGGCTGTCATAATGATTCAGGCACACTTTTTCCCCCTTCCTGGTGGGGGTAGCATAACTATATAATAAAGATTAATCTGGGATTTAAGAAGAGAAAAACGGCGTTTTTTGCATGAATTCCAACCCAACAGCCAAAATTGACTGTTTTTGCCTAGAGCGTCCTTCCAAATAATATCATTCACTGCCCCTTTGTCTTCCATCTCCTACAACTTGTACAGTGCAAAGTTATGTTATTTGTACTGTTGCCATGCACATGCTAAATGCGCTCCCCAAGCACCCTGTGTTATGTGAGTGAATGGGAGGAATAATTTTGAAAAGACGTCTTATTTCACTTACCTGAACATCAGGAGAAATTTGCTGGCTTTGTGCTTCCCTTGACAAAGGTGATATATCTCAAGTGTTCCTCTGGTTTGGCAAGAGCACTGACTTGCAGTACCACAAGTTAAGACAATGTTTGTTAATTTGTGCTGAGAGAATTGCTTCCTGTGTGGGAAGGCTTGCCAATAAAATGAAGTGAATGTTGGAAATGTCTTCTCCAGCTCTGGTTGTCTCATGGAACTTGTTTCTGTGTCTGTCTTTTTTTTTAGCGGGGGAGGGGGGTTAGGGTCTGTCTTTTTAAAATCAGGGTATGTATTCTGGGTACATGCCCGTAAATCTTACAGCACATCTGAGAGCAGAATTAAATGTTACAAGGAACAGCTACTATTGAAAACAGTAGTCTCATGTTGACTCTCCCAACTTGTGTTGTACTCAGGCACAGGGAATTAATGGCGTATTTCCACTTACATACTGCCCAACCTAAGACCGGCCCAAGACCTCCTGGTGCCTGAGGCAGGATACCAAATGCTGCTCCTGCGCCTGCTTCTTATTGCAGTGTTTCTCAAACTGTGGGTCGGGACCCACTAGGTGGGTCATGAGCCAATTTTAGGTGGGTCCCCATTCATTTAAATATTTTATTTTTAATATATTAGACTTATATATTATATTATATTATATTATATTAGACATTAGACATTAGACATTAGACATTAGTCTAGACATTAGACTAATTAGACATTAGACTAATATATTTTATTTTTAATATAATATATATTGCTACCCTGGTATGTGACTGCATTTGGGGAAATGTTACTGACCTGTACTTTTAACAAGCTACTATGTATATTCTTTTTACAATTATAATAAATAGGACTTACTCCTGGGTAAGTGTGGGTAGGATTGCAGCCTAGGATGGTTAAAAATTTACCTGCTTGATGAAGTCACTTGCAGTCATGACATCACTTCTGGTGGGTCCTGACAGATTCTCATTCTAAAAAGTGGGTCCCAGTGCTAAATGTGTGAGAGCAATTGCCTTTCTGGGTGATGTGCCAACTGTGGATTAGGTGGATTAGGTACGCCACTGGCCCAAACTTCCTGCCCCCGCCTTTTCATGGCTTAGGACAGTGGTTCCCAAATTCACTAGGGCTGTGGCACCCTTCGCACTCACAGGGGCACCATGTGGCCTCTTCTTCCTTGCTAACTGGGCCAACGTTGCACAAAATCTTGTAAGAATAACATGAAATCTTGCGTTATTCTTGTGAGGTGGTATTTATGCAATATTTCGCATGGTGTCGGCTTGGAGAACTGAGAAGAGGCCATGTGGTGCTGCGGCGCGCTCCTGCAAGCACACTGTGGTGCCCTAAAACACAGTGGTACACACATTGGGAACCACTGGTGTCGGAGAAACTGCTCTAGGCCTGTGAGAAGAGCCCTGGTGGGGAACTGAATATAATCCTGTCAATAAACTTGCATGACCAACTGTGCAGAGTCGAGATTCAGTAGATAACCCCTATATGATATCTAGTGCACCTTATCCCATTATGTCATTAGACTGTGTGTTTCCCTCTTCCATACAGTTGACTGTCACTGCTGGGGATGGGGGAATGCATAGCGTAATGATGTCCAGACCTCGGGTCAGTTGTATTAGATGCTGCAGAGGGAGGTTTCAACACAGGGCTGCTTTTCCCATTCCCTGTAAATCTCCAAGTGAAGAAAGTATCATAAATGTGGGAAAATTACTATGAACCATTAGTTTGGGCCTTTA
The DNA here is from genome assembly GCF_035046505.1 of Tiliqua scincoides. Classification (NCBI taxonomy): domain Eukaryota; kingdom Metazoa; phylum Chordata; class Lepidosauria; order Squamata; family Scincidae; genus Tiliqua; species Tiliqua scincoides. The sequence continues at coordinate 82,754,946 of NC_089824.1, read as the reverse complement.
GTATTAGCATTAATAGGGCACCTTGTGTTGCAGAGTACATGATCAACGAGGAAAGAAAATGACAAAACCCTGCCTATAGTTTACAGGTCTAGAAGGCATTAGTTGATGCTGGAGAAAACTGCTGACCTTGTCTGGATGGCTGAAAGAAAATGGTCACTAGGAATTACTCTACTAAAGGTAGTTATTAAACTATTCTGGAAATGAAAACACATATACAAACCATTAGTGTAGTAAGTATCTTCAGGCAGATTTGTTTGCAGGTTGACTGGTTACACTCCAACTGTTACCCTGCACATGCCCAATCTTGTCTGATCTTGGAAGCTAAGCAGGGTCAGGCCTGGTTAGTACTTGGATGGGAGACTGCCTGGGAATACCGGGTGCTGTAGGGTTATACCATAGTCTTTCGAGACTGAAGGTTGCCAACCATCTCTTGGTAAAAAGGGAGGCTAGAAGCCTTCTTCTTGAGATATAAACATTTTGGGTACAGGGAGATCTTGGGTATGCTTTTAGTGGGGGAGGTACATACATACACACACACACAATCTTGTGCATCCATAGATTCAGAACTGTGCCATGTGCCTTTCCTGAAGGTACGCCTTGAGGTTGGGTCATGTGCATTTCTTTGAATCTACTTCTAGAGGTGGGTGTTACAGGTAAGTCAGAGCAAATGGAAACTCTATACTGTTGGAATAGTCTACTTGGTTCCAGCTGACTATTATTGGCTTTCTGTTCTACCTTCAGCAGACTACATGTAAAGATGTTTAGTTATTCTTGAGAAGCCCCCAAATACATTTCAGCACTGGCCTTTGAGAAAGTCGGGACTCGTCCTTCAATATTGCCTTGTATGCCCCAGTAAAGAAGATGATAGAAGAAAAAATAACCCACCTGTACCTTGTTCTAGTTCATTCCAATCTCCCTATGGAATGAGGAGATTGAGGCAAGAAACAGGTTGGGTCTGTCGGCACTGATCTGAGATTCATTCTTCCTGATTCTATCAAATGTGCTTCCATGATCTATTCTCGATTTGGTCCTGTTGCTGAATCTGCTGTTGTCCTACTTCGTCCCTAGTCTTAATCCTAACCAGAATCTGATCTTGCATGAATCTGAATACTGCATTTTTCTAGACTCTATCTTGGAAAGACTATGGACCAGTTCCATAAATGCACCACAACCTGGTCTGGCTCTACCCTTCGATTTGTGTCCCTCTTCACCATCGTGTGAGGGCTTCGTGCAAACTCTGTTGTGTGCAGGATGTGGAGTGGATCATGCCCTTGGATGTGGAGTGGATCATCCCACAGCTGCTTTGTCTCTTTTGTTGTGATAAAGTAACACTTCCACTTCTTTGCCAGCTGGGATGAATGTTAACTCAAGTCTCTATGCTGAAAAAACTAAACTTTTTTAAAGATCCAAATACAACTTCCATCTTAATTAAATCAATTTAGAAAAAAACAAGAAGAGGGAAAAGAACTCCAAATTCCTTTTTACATGGAGACTGTTCTTGTCAATTTCTAAAGAAGATGGACAGTTGTTCAGGTTGATGGATATGCAGATCTCCTCTCTCCATGCATAGAATTAGAGGTTCTTTCTTTAACGCATGCCCTTTCCAAACCTGTTCTGCAGGCCTGGTATGCATTCAGTCAATGTTGTAATAATGAGTGTAATTAATATAATTACAACACCAGCTGCTATATGAACTAGATCTGACTCTGAAATGCAAAGCAGTGTCCTCCTACCTTCTCCACTGACATATTCAACATTTTGTTTCCACAGCCAAACAGGCTCCAATATGACACATCCCTATTCCATGGAGAGATTCCCAGCTGGTGCTGGCAGGAATGTAACCTGGTGAGGTGGATCTACTCTGTGTAAAGGAGAAGGGATGATCCATGAGGTTAGCCTTCTAGGCCAGTGATTTTCAATCTTTTTCATCTCGTGGCACACTGGCAAGGCACTAAAATGGTCAAGGCACACCATCAGCTTTTTGACAAATGACAAGGCACACTGTTCTGTCAATTGGGGCTCACTTCCCCTAATGGTCCTATTGATAAATGACCCTCTCCCAAGTTCCTGTGGCACACCTGTGGACCATTCGTGGCACACCAGTGTACCACGGTACAGTGGTTGAAAATGGCCGTTCTAGGCATTTCATGCCTTATAGTCATCACATGGAGCTGCAGCCATGTTGAAGCCACTGGTGTCTCCTACATGGGCATTTATAATATGTACAAAGTAGCCCCCTTCAGCAGCTGAGCCCCAGCATAAAGAAACATTGAACCTTACTAAATCTGAGAATGTTATGCCATTGAGGGGCCCTTTAAATATGACCCTAGATGTGAGGAACTACTTCTCCAAGTAGAACTCTGGTAAAGTACAACTGAGGTAAATTTTAAGGGTCAGAAAGAAATATTTCTTCCTAGATCACTTTTTTTAAAAGTCTCATAGATGGATCCTGACAGAGTATCATTTTAAAAAGTGGGTCCTGATGCTAAAAAGTTTGAGAACCAGAGTTATTTCATTTAGGACTATGTCTGCAATTCCACATACACTTACTTGGAAAAAATCTCATTTAAATCAGCAGGGCATGCTTCCAAGAAAACAGATATGGTTTGATTTTATTCCATTCTATTGCTGTCAAAAGAATTTCATCACAACTTACTGGAGTGGATTGTGTTCCACTAACATACATATCTATTATACCGTGGTATTTCTGTTTGGAAATTGCAGTATCTATTATCTGGGCTTATCTCAATATGATTCTTGATGACAATCAGAAAAACAAACTGATATTTTCAGTTAGAGTAGCACTTAACATTCCCAAACTCAGTTCATTCCCTGGAATTCAATAAATGACTAGGGGCACAATTCGAACCAGGTCTACTCAGAAGTAAGTCCTATTTTGTTCAATGGGGCTTACTCTCAGGAAAGTATGGTTAGGATTGCATCCTGGGTGCCCAATCCTATCCAATTTTCCAGTGCTGGTGCAGTTGTGCTAGTGGGGTGTGTGCTGCATTCTGTGGTGGAGGAGCAGTCACTGGGGCCTTCTTCAGGTATGGAAACATGTTTCCTTTCCATGGGGCTGCATTGTGGCTACACTGGAGGAGGAAAGTTGGATAGGATTGGGCCCTGGATCTCTTGTACATGAGTAGTCAAATAAAGAGAGAAGTGGCCTGAAATTGTATATATCATAAAAAAGACAAATCCTTTTCACTAGAGAAAGTGAATTGATTATTTCAAAACTGTTATGTCTACAGTTTGCTTTTCAGGGCTGGTCATAAAAAGCTGTGAATCAAGACAGGAAAAGGGGGTTGCCTGAGATTGCAAGCGTTTGCCTTTCTATTTCAAATTTGAGCCTGGAAAGAAAGGAAATTAAAACTTCTTTAAAAGATCCTTAGTCATGACCCACTAAGCCAGGAGGGTCATGGTCTTCGGTTTGAGAACTGCTGTACCTTCTCCCCCACTTATATGTGCTCGTTAGCCTGGAAAGGCAGCTCATCCGAGAGAAGGAAAACTCTGATCCCAAACCTCCACTGCCTTGTGGCTGCATCCAGTTATGGAAAAGGCTTCAGGAGTCAACCATGAGGCAAAATCCGGAGCTGGAGTCCCTGAGGCAGTTCAAGGCTGAACACAGTCACGTTCTGGCAACTCTTGCGACGCAGCTGGAACCAACCGTACTGGCTTCTGCCTTTCCATTGGACCATTTCAGCGACGTGGAGAGGGGGGGATTTGCTGCATGGGAAACAGTCTATCCTCCATATCTACCTTACCCAGGCTTCGCGCACTGGAGAGGACACTGTTCTGGAACCACTGTTCAGAGCGCGTTACCATGCCAACTGTCAACTGTCCATGAAAGTATTGCCTCAGGTAGCTAACATTAACTCAGTAAAAAAAAAATCCTCATGATTCAAGGAAAAAAAAATTAATAAAATGCCCTGGAGTGAAACTATTAACATTTCCACATTGTTGAGAAGATTATCCTTCCAAGTAATCCACTGGATGTCTGTTGATACCTGATGCTTCACGCAGGTCTTCGTGAGAGTTTGTGTGGATAGTTGATACATTAGTGGTTTGGAAGATGTTGATTCAAGTCCAGCTCAGCCATGAAGCCACTGAACCATTGTTACATGCAAGTATATCTAGCTAAACTCCAATGTAGTATATTTTTCTTTTTGAAGAAAAAAATGTAGCTGTTTTGGGAAGATATGATTTTGACCTGAGGGCAATGGTGCTTGTACTTTATCTTTCCCTTTTACATCGCTTCTCCACTCAACCCCCCTGCAAGTGACTTTTCCCCCACAACACAGGGTTCTAAATGCATATTTGAAAGGCAAGTTATCAAAATTCATAAGGATCTTCTTAAATATTAACCCAAATACCTGAAAGATATTTGCCCAAGACATGCTCCTACATGCCTGTGCTAAAGTTTGAATGATCAAACTACATAGGTGGAGGTTGATTCTTAGGAACTATTCTTAGAATGCTGTGTTGTACTGAGTCAGACCACTGGGCCTTTAAAAGGCATCTCCAGGTAGAGCTAGGAAAGGATTTATGTTTTTTATGTTGGCAACCTTCAGTCTCGAAAGACTATGGTATTGTGCTCTGAATGGTTGTTCTGGAACAGCGTCTAGTGTGGCTGAAAAGGCCAATTCGGGAGTGACAATCCCTTCCACACTGGGAGCAAGTGCAGTCTGTCCCTGGTCTGTCTCCCTGGCTATGGGCCTTCCTTCTTTGCCTCTTTGCCTCAGTCTGTTGGCCAAGTTTCTCTTCAAACTGGGAAAGGCCATGCTGCACAGCCTGGCTCCAAGCGGGCCGCTCAGAGGCCAGGGTTTCCCACTTGTTGAGGTCCACTCCTAAGGCCTTCAGATCCCTCTTGCAGATGTCCTTGTATCGCAGCTGTGGTCTACCTGTAGGGCGCTTTCCTTGCACGAGTTCTCCATAGAGGAGATCCTTTGGGATCCGGCCATCATCCATTCTCACGACATGACCGAGCCAACGCAGGCGTCTCTGTTTCAGCAGTGCATACATGCTAGGGATTCCAGCACGTTCCAGGACTGTGTTGTTTGGAACTTTGTCCTGCCAGGTGATGCTGAGAATGCATTGGAGGCAGTGCATGTGGAAAGCGTTCAGTTTCCTCTCCTGTTGTTAGCGAAGAGTCCATGACTCGCTGCAGTACAGAAGTGTACTCAGGACGCAAGCTCTGTAGACCTGGAACTTGGTATGTTCCGTCAGCTTCTTGTTGGACCAGATTCTCTTTGTGAGTCTGGAAAATGTGGTAGCTGCTTTACCAATGCGTTTGTTTAGCTCAGTATTGAGAGAAAGAGTGTCAGAGATCGTTGAGCCAAGGTACACAAAATCATGGACAACCTCCAGTTCATGTGCAGAGATTGTAATGCAGGGAGGTGAGTCCACATCCTGAACCATGACCTGTGTTTTCTTAAGGCTGATCGTCAGTCCAAAATCTTGGCAGGCCTTGCTAAAATGATCCATGAGCTGCTGGAGATCTTTGGCAGAGTGGGTAGTGACTGCTGCATCATCAGCAAAGAGGAAGTCACGCAGACATTTCAGCTGAACTTTGGACTTTGCTCTCAGTCTGGAGAAGTTGAAGAGCTTTCCGTCTGATCTGGTCCGGAGATAGATGCCTTCTGTTGCAGTTCCAAAGGCCTGCTTCAGCAGGACAGCAAAGAAAATCCCAAACAAGGTTGTTGCAAGAACACAGCCCTGTAAAGCCCTGCTTTACTCTGCTTCGGATGTCAAAGAGCTAGGAAAGACCCCTGTCTAAAACCCTGAAGAGGTGCTACCAGTCAGTGTAGAACCAAGAGGTTACAAAAACAAAAATATAAAAATCATCAAAACTAAAAAAAAAATAATTCACAATATAACGTGCAGGGCAGCAGTTTAAAATCAGGGCAGGACTGAATTAAGAGATTTCTGGAATAGTTTCAGGCAGTGTCTAAAACCCAACCTAGAGGAAGGAGCCAGCCCAAGATTCCTCAGGTGAACTTTCCAGACATGCAGTACTGCAATGGAGGAGGGTTGCTTCACGTAGTGGGATCATTTTGAGACAAAGATGTGACCTTAAATGCATGACTTCAGCTTTCAGGGGGATTTTGGGAGAGAGGTAAAAATAGCACTTGGGGAAAAGTTGAAACAAACTGTAGCAAATGAGTGGCGGGGCGGGCTTGACTACTTTGCCCCCACTGTACTTCCAATTCTAGTTGTGCCCTCCATGCTCTGTTTTTAATGGGAAAAAAAATTTCATTGAAAGCCAACAGTCACACATTAGGGAATAAAATTATTTTTAAAGATTTGCCACAGTTTTATCACATTTCATCCCTCCTCCATGTTCTATTTGTTATAAAAGAAAAGAAGTTGAAGTCACCTATTTAGGGACACATCTCATTTGACCCTTAAACTTACCTCAGTTTACAGACTCCCAATCAATTGCCCAATATGCCCCCATATCCCCCTCTCCACACTGTTGAAATCACCATCATCCCTGGTCCTATTAGGTTCCAGAATGACTTCAAAAGATGTCAATGACTTGGTTTTACTTTTCATCTGGATAGCTAGGAATGCCTCAATCCAGTGGTTCTCACACATGTCGCATCGGGACCCACTTTTTAGAATGAGAATCTGTCAGGACCCACCGGAAGTGATGTCATGACCAGAAGTGATATCATCAAACAGAAAAATATTTTAACAATCCTAGGCAGCAGTTCTACCCACACTTACCCAGGAGTAAGTCCCATTTACTATCATTGTGAAAAGCATATACATAGTAGCCTGTTAAAAGTTTAGGTCTGTAACATTTCCCCAAATGCATTCACATACCATAGTAGCATCAAGAGTAATATATTAAAAATAAAATATTGAAAGAATGGGGACCCACCTGAAATGGGCTTGCAACTAGTGGCGTTGCTAGGCAGGTGCAGGTGGTGCGGGCTGCACCAAGTGACGTGCATGGGGGGTGATGCGCACTGGGGGGGTGACACACTAAAAGTGGTGGTTAGGAGTGATACCATCATGTTATATACTGTTGGATGTGGAATTTCCAGCAGAATGCAATGCAAAACACCATAGTGAAATATTTCCATTCTATCAAAAGTTATGGCCAAAAACCAGGAAAACAAAAAATGCATGGAGTACTATGGAAAGTGAAACTGAGCAGTATCACATGTTTACTCGTGAGTAGGTGACCTTGCCTTAGTCCGTTGGAAAGGGCAGGCTGAGAGGAATTCAACAACACCAGAATGGTCCTGATCCAATGAATGCAGCCCCCAAAAACAACTGAGAAGGAAATCCCTGCCTCCAAGCAGACGAGTGTATTGAGCCCTATGGAAAGCGAAACTAAGTCTCATGGTCACGTTTACTTGCGAGTAAGAAAACTTGGCTTGTGGTCAGGCCAGGCAAAGGCAAAGGTGTAGCCACCAGAAGGGTCCTGATCTGATGGAACTGGAGCTCAACAAATGCTCCAGAAGGCAGCCCTCCCCCCCTACTAAAAAGAATCAAAACATAGGCTTCAGCTGAAATTAAACTGGGCACTGGGTAGGGCTGAAAACCTTACTGATGTTGGAGGGGGGATGTTATTGCAGGCAGGTTACAGAGGAAATTTACTTGGTGGAACAGGGCTGGCTTCTGCTTATTTAATTATTTGTTTTACTTTAATTATTTATACTTATTTATTTTAATTTGCCTGATGATGTCACTTCCACCCTGATATCACTTCTGGTGGGTCTTGGACAGATTGTCATTCTAAAAAGTGGGTCCCAGTGCAGATAGTTTGAGAACTGCTGCAATAAGGTGTTAGTAAGTTGACACCCTAGGGGGTGTGTGTGTGTGAGACACCACTAGTGACCTAAATCACTAAAATCACAGTTTGGAGGAATAATATCATCATGTTATATATCAATCAATGCGTAATTTCATGCAGAATGTGTTCTATCTTTGTTCTATCAAAAGGTACAACCAAAAAGCCAGTGGGGGCAGATGATGGTATATCACCATGCCCACCACCTGGGGTGTTGCCCCGCCCACTGCATGGGGGGGGGTGATGCGCTGGCATCCTGCACCAGGTGATGCAAACCTTAGAGACGCTACTGCTCGCAACCCACCTAGTGGGTCCCAGCCCACAGTTTGAGAAACACTAATCTAGCATCTTTTGACATGGGTGCATATTGCCATTCAGGGCCAATAGTTGTTGCATGCAGGGCAAACTAGATTGAGACCATTGTGTGTCAGTTTGAGACCATTGTGTCATTTCTTCCATGTGTTATATCTGCCCCGGAGGTTCAGCAGCTATAAGCTTGGCTTGGTTCATTGCATTTTACTCACTCCTGGTATTTGTCTGCTTCTTTATACAAGACTCCTGCCTTAGAACTGCATCCCCTATCAGTGCATATTTGGATTTCTTTGGTATAAGAGGAATAACCCTAGGGATTCATTAATTCATTTCTGGCTTCTGCCATTTTTCTAGCTCCCTTTCCTGCCACCACAACTTTTGAGCAACAACTTTTCAAGCAGCAACTACAGTTCCATGTTTTTCATTTTGCTTCTCATTTTGCTTTAGATTTCTAAAGATTGATATGTACAAGTATAGACAAAAGTACTAAAAGAAAGTAGGAAAATTCATGTTTCTTGCAAACTTCATTTTATAAAATTATGGGTTACATAAGGGGAAAGGCTCTGATTTCAAATTCATGGGTCTTTTGAATACATTTTTTTGTCAGGAGCCATAGCTCAGTGGAAGAATACATGCATAGGATGCAGAGGGTCCTTGTTCAATTCTTGCGATCTCCAATTAGGGCTAGAAAAGACCCCTGAACCGGAAACCTTGGAGAGCAACTATCAGTTAGGGTAGAGGTAGTGAAAATATGTTTGTTTTTTTGCTGTAATTTTGACTTGTCTAACCCCTTCCCCCATACTTTGAAGATGCCTTTGAAGCTAAACAGGTTGCTGAGTCATCCTGGTAACATACTCATTATTCTGGGATGCAGAGAACATGATGGAGTGGCAATGGACACATGAAGGCAAAACTGCTCAAGTTTGACTATTTTTCTGCTTTTCCCCCTCAATGGAAAGATGGCCCAGTCTAGTAGCAGTTGCACTAATGAGGAAGGGGGACATCATGGCCCAAGATAGGTTAAGAGGAGGTAAGGGAACACCTAGTTACCGTAAATGCATTTAAGTCTTCAGAACCAGTTAATTATACCCCAGGGTAAAAAAAAAAAAAAAAGCTTGTAGATATTATCTTAGAGCTACTGTCTGTAATCCTTGAGAACTACCAACCAGCCACCTCAATATCAATACATGGAAAGATCCTGGAACAGATATTAAGCAAAATATCCATGAGCACTTCAAAAATAAAGGAATGATTTTCTGAAGCCAGTATGGGCTTGTCAAGAAAAGTCATGCCAGAGTAATCTTAATTTTTGATAAAATGACTACTCTAGTAGATCATGGCAATGTTGTGGTTATTGTGTACTTCGATTTCAGCAAACCCTTTGATGAGTCTTCCATTATATCTTTGTTGATGAAATTGTGAAATGTAGATTGGATGATATTCCAACAGCCCAATCCTATTCTCCGCCCCTCTCCAATGCAATGGCACAGAAATCCTATCAGGTAGGGCTGTCTAGGAGGTCTCTTCTGAGTAACAGAACAATCATTCTCTTAACTGGGGTGTAAGTTTTCATGGTGCAAGGGGGAATCTACTCAGACCTGTGCTAGCGAAATCCCTGGTGCTAGTCTGCATCGATCTGCACCACAAGATTGAGTCTAGGAAGGAGGTTAGGATTCAGTGGCTGCTGCCATCGCTGAACCAGACCTGATCCACCCAACCCCTGCCCCGTTGTCGCCTATTTCAACCCTGCCACCTTAACTCCATCAATGGTGGCACCCAGTTATTCTGATGCACATGGGAGGCTCTGGCCATTCCGCTGGTGTTCTAGCAGTGCACGACTTCATGTGCTGCAGGAGCACCCTTTACAACTGTTGACTACTTTACGGCAGTGTGCTCAGCCTCCACCGCAGCCCAGCCCCTCTACGATTGGGCAGCAAGCTTCCAGAAGTGTACTGATAAATGCCAACCTCAAAAGAAGTATTGAGTGCAGAGCCGCAAGGCTCTGTCTTGGGCCCTGTGCTGTTCAACATTTAATAAATCAGAGGCCCAAATACAGGATGGGGGATGGGGATAGTAGCTGCATGTGTAAAAAGGATCCAGGTGTGCAAGCAATGTGATGCAGCTGCCCCCCCCCCCCCGGATGAGGGCAGGACTAGAACCAATTGTTGAAACTACAGTGAAGTAAATTTACAGTGAAGTAGATATGAAGAAGAATTTCCAAACTGTAAGAGCTGCCTAGCACTGGAACAGGCTGCCCTGTGTAACAGTGGGCTCTTTCTTGCTGGAGGTTTTTAAGAGGTTAGATGGCCACCTGTCAGGAATGCTGTAGCAGTTGCCTGCACCGAGATGACCAGATCTAACATTCTGTGATTCTATAATTCCCTAAAACCATTTGAAACCAGCACAGTGGCAGAAGGCCATGGCCAAGCTGACAGGCTGTATTGTGGATTTGCTGCCTACTCAGTTGGCTTCTGCTAGAACTTTATCAGCCTGCTGGGATTGGTATGATCTGATCAATAGGTCATCCACACCACCTGACCAGGCCAGAGGGTAGATTGAAGATATCCAGGTGTCTACAAACCATCCAGTTGAATGAACCTGCTAGGACATCCTTAACTCTCTATTTTTTTTTAAGGTTATGCACAAGGATATGCTGCCCTGGTCTGCCATTAAAATCAGCTGCTGCTTAGCAAAAGTGGAACCCACTCACAGTATGAATGTGGGGTTTTGGAATCCTGGACTCACATGCCTGACTGGAGTAGGAAAGTACTTAACCATGGTTGGGGTTTGCTGTATTTTCAGCCTGTCTTTTAACTTCCTTGCTCACTTTGCCAACAAAGCACTTTTTCTTGCCCATTTGATACGTAGTTGATTCATGACTTGGTTTTTTTGCCTTGCCTGTTTCCACCCATTGTTTGTTTTTCTAGCTCTTTAATAAATGACTTACAGCCCAATCCTGAACTGCCCAGGGTGCCCAGACTTGGTGGCACCAAGAAGGGCTGCTGCTGGATCCTACGCCTCCCGGGCTACTGTGGGAGGCGCCTCGGGAGAAGGGGACTTTTGTCCCCTTCTCCCAGGTATGGTAAGCAGCCCTGCAATGGGGCTACTCATTTTACGGTGCAAAACCCTACATGAGCGCCTTGGATCCTGCCGAGCGGAGCTCCACGGACCCACCTCCCATCCCCCTAGGCACACCTCCAGCCCTCCCCCCTCCCTGCATCACACCTCCCTTTCATGCCTCCTCCCCGCCCTCTCTCTGCCCCCCCTCCCTGGAACACCTCCTTCCCACCCCTGTCCCTGCCCCCCCCACTGTGCCGCAGTCTGGGAGACTGCCGAGCCATGGAAGCTGGGTGACCGCCCCACTGGTGCTAAGCTAGCATGGGCGGATGCCCGGCGGTGAGGTTCGCAAATGTGCCGTAAGGTTGCCGAGTCGTGCCGCCGAGCACAGGATTGGGCTCTTACACTTTACTGATTTACCTGCCCAGGCCAAATTTATTGGGAGGGGTGGGCGGGCTGCAAAGCCTACTGTTTTTTTTCTAAGGAAATTCCCTGGATTTAATTTAATTTAAGGTGCTGATTATGTCCCTTAAACCCTAAGTGAGTTGGGACTAGAGTACCTGAAGTCTTCACCCCAAATGATTCTACCCATGCTGGGGGAGGGGTGCTTTTGTGTGTACCACATTTGTCCAAGGTGAGACTGGAGTGGGCTCATAAGAGGTGGTGATCTCCTCCCTGTGAACTATGGGACTTGTTCCTCCAGGACAGGGGTCTCCAAACTTTTTGGCCAGAGGGCCACATCAAATATCAGGCGTGGGTGATGGGCCAGAAAAAACATTTAAATATAAAATTTAAATAAATAAATTAGAGATGGATCTTAGATGAGTGAATAAATGAATGAATGGGCTCATTCATTCAACCTCTCTGGCCCTCAGAACACCCTCCAGACACAATCAGAGCACAGTTCTGGTCATGTTCAGTTGAGCGGGCCAGAGGCTTTCAGGGGACAAGAGGTTGGCCATGGGCCGGAAAGAGGCTTGATGCGGACTGCATCTGGCCCCCAGGCTGGGGTTTGGAGACCCCTGCTCCAGGAGATTTGTTGTTCTCTCCTCCTTTTTGTTTCATCACTTTTTGAAGAATTCCCCATTCACTTAAGCTTTTTGGATTATGTTTAGTTTCTGGTTTTGTTCTTCTCTGTTGCAATGTTTTTGCAATTTTTTTTGTATGGTGTGTGTTTTTCTCATACCTTAAATTGTGCTGTTAGTATCTTTTCCCAAAGAAGTCTCTTTCCGTTTGTGCTTCCTAGCCTTGGGTAGTGATAATGAAGAGACTGCCATTTTCCCAGTAGGAGGGTGAGCAGAGGGTAGAAATGCCCAGCTGCTAAGTGCTTTGCCCATTTTTGCCTTCCATTATTTTCCTTCACAGTTAGGGCAATTCATCAGGCAGCATATTGGAGGGGGGGACCCAATGCAGTCCACTTATTTGCCTCCACTGCTCTTGCTTCTGTTTCTGCTCCTCTGAAAAGGAAGAAGGGGACAGAGAGGAAGAGGGGAGGGAGGAAGATGTGAAGGGGAGGGGGAGAGTGCTGAGTTAGAACACTGAAAGGAGCAGAGGGAGTTAGGGGGCACATCATCAGGTGGGGGGGGGGAAACAGCATTTGGCATACCAACTCAGGCATCAGGAGGTCTTGGGCTGGCTCTGTTCACAGTAGACAATATTGGACTCAACAGACCAATTATCTGACTCAGTATAGAGCAGCTTCCTTTGTTTCTGTAGTGGAGACATGAACTCTTCGGATTCCTGTCAATATCTTGGGCAAGGTGGAGGATAAATCAAGATCTACTAGTAGTTTGGTAGGCATGTTGCTGTAATGCAGATAAAAGAAGGCAGATGTAAGCTGCAGATGATTTCAAATGGTTACTGATGACTATGTCAACCATTGGTACAGATAGACCTTTGAGAAGGTTTGCATTGGAGTGTCCTGTTATGTCTGCTGACTAATGGTTGATTTACACACTCACCTGCTCAAGGCTCATTGCTTGGTTAGTGGAGGGAGCAGGTGTGTGCCCTTCTCTCCCTATTATTATTATTATTATTATTATTATTATTATTATTATTATTATTATTATATTATATTATATTATGTTATTATTATAATAATAACCGGGTAGATGGGACTCGTCAGCCTAGGAAGGCAGCTCATCTAAGAGAAGGAAACTCTGACCTCAAACCTCCACTGCCTTGTGGCTACATCCAGTTGTGGAAAAGGCTTGAGTCAACCTCAAGGCAAAATCAGGAGCTGGAGTCCCTTAGGCAGTTCATGGCTGAACACAGTCACGTTCTGGCAACTCCTGCGACGCCGCTGGAACCAACCGTATTGGCTTCTGCCTTTCCATTGGACCATTCCAGTGACGTGGAGAGGGGGGATTTGCTGCATGGGTAACAGCGTATCCTCCATGCCTTCTTTACCCAGGCTTCGCGCACTGGAGAGGACACTCCAACTTCGCCATACGGCGTCGGCACAACACGGGAAGCAGCAGTTTACTGGTTATAAGTCTTTGCTCGATTGGCGTAGAGCATGACGCCAGGGGCTGCTTCCGATGGTGGGAGAGATCATTGCATCTCATTGGGCAGCTACTGCCCGCCTTAAGCTGGGCAGTCCCCAGCCAGTAAGGTGTTGCCTCGCCACGGTCCGTTAACCTCACGGGGTGCGTGGGGTTTAGGGTGAAAACCGACAAGCGGATCGACAACTCTGCACCATGCAACAGAAAACAGAAAACTACTGCCCTAAAGCTGGGCACCTGGAACGTTAGGACAATGACACCTGGCTTCTCTGATGACCTGCAAGAAATAGACGACGCACGCAAAACAGCTGTCATCGACATGGAGCTGAGCAGACTGCAGATGGACATCGTCGCCCTTCAAGAGACTAGGCTGCCAGATTCCGGATCTGTCAAGGAGAGAAATTTCTCATTTTTCTGGCAGGGAAAACCACCAAACGAAACCAGGGAACATGGCGTTGGCTTTGCGGTCAGAAATACCCTGCTGAAATCCATCATCCCACCTACTGTGGGAAGTGAAAGAATTTTGTCCCTGCAGCTCCAGTCATCAGCAGGACCTGTCACTCTCATCAGTGCTTATGCACCGACTCTGTCGTCTCCAGCAGAAGCCAAAGACAAATTCTATGATGACCTGGCCACCACTGTCAAGAAAATCCCCGTAAAAGAGCCATTGTTCATCCTCGGCGATTTCAATGCTAGAGTTGGTGCTGATAACAGTTCGTGGCCCACTTGCTTAGGTCAGTTTGGCACTGGGAGGATGAACGAAAATGGCCAACGCCTGCTAGAGTTTTGCTGTCATCACGGTCTCTGTGTCAGCAACACGTTCTTCAACACAAAGCCCCAACATAGAGTCTCTTGGAGACACCCAAGATCAAAGCACTGGCACCAGCTCAACCTGATCCTCACCAGACGCTCCAGCCTTCCCAGCATCAAGATCACACGCAGTTATCATGGTGCTGCCTGCGACACTGACCACTCCCTGGTGTGCAGCAGAGTGAAACTGCAAACAAAGCGACTGTATCACACGAAAAAGGAAGGAAGACCTCGCATTGATACCAGCAAGACCCAGAATCAGAGAAAAGTGGAGGAATTTGCACAAGTGCTTGAGGAATCTCTTCCAGGCCCGGCTGACGCAAACGCATCCAACAGATGGGAACATTTCAAGAATACCGTTTACAACACCGCCTTGTCCATATTTGGCAAGAAGACCAACAAGGCGGCAGACTGGTTTGAAGCCCACTCTGAGGAGTTGACACCAGTCATTGAGGAAAAGAGGAGAGCTCAAGCAGCATACAAGGCCTGTCCCAGTGAGCGCAACCTGCAGGTCCTCCGAACTGCTAGCAGCAAAGTCCAGCAGACTGCCAGGAGATGTGCTAACGACTACTGGCTCCAGCTCTGTTCCAAGATACAGATAGCAGCTGACACGGGCAACATCAAGGGGATGTATGATGGTATCAAGCAGGCCCTAGGTCGAACACAGAGGAAAATTGCCCCTCTGAAGTCTGCCACAGGCGAGGTCATCCAGGATCGGGCGCAGCAGATGGAACGCTGGGTGCAGCACTACTCTGAGCTATATTCCAGAGAAAATGTAGTCACCGAAGAAGCGCTGAACAACATTGAGTGCCTGCCTGTGCTGGAAGAGCTTGACAGTGAACCAACCCTAGAAGAACTTCACTTGGCCCTGGACTCCCTTGCCTTTGGCAAGGCACCTGGAAAAGACAGCATCCCTGCTGAAGTCCTAAAATGCTGCAAAGAGATCATCGTCACTGAGCTGCATGAAATCCTCTGTCTCTGCTGGAGAGAAGGTGGAGTACCTCAAGACATGAGGGATGCAAACATCATCACGCTGTACAAGAACAAAGGTGACAGGGGTGACTGCAACAACTACCGCGGCATCTCTCTCCTTAGCGTTGTAGGAAAGCTGCTTGCCCGAGTTGTACTAAAGAGGCTCCAGGTACTTGCAGAGAGCGTCTATCCAGAATCGCAGTGTGGATTCCGAGCCAACAGGTCCACCACTGATATGGTATTCTCCCTTAGACAACTGCAGGAGAAATGCAGGGAACAACGACAGCCACTCTTTATAGCCTTCATAGATCTCACAAAGGCTTTTGACCTGGTCAGCAGGTCAAGATTCTCCCCAAGATTGGATGTCCACCCAGGCTCCTCAGCATTATCAGATCTTTCCACAAGGACATGAAGGGCACTGTTGTCTTCGATGGCTCCACATCAGACCCTTTTGACATCCGAAGTGGAGTGAAGCAGGGCTGTGTTCTTGCACCAACCTTGTTTGGGATTTTCTTTGCTGTCCTGCTGAAGCAGGCCTTTGGAACTGCAACAGAAGGCATCTATCTCCGGACCAGATCAGACGGAAAGCTCTTCAACCTCTCCAGACTGAGAGCAAAATCCAAAGTCCAGCTGAAATGTCTGCGTGACTTCCTCTTTGCCGACGATGCAGCTGTCACTACCCACTCTGCCAAAGATCTCCAGCAGCTCATGGATCGTTTTAGCAAGGCCTGCCAAGATTTTGGACTGACAATCAGCCTGAAGAAAACACAGGTCATGGTTCAGGATGTGGACTCACCTCCCTGCATTACAATCTCTGAGCATGAACTGAAGGTTGTCCATGACTTTGTGTACCATGGCTCAACGATCTCTGACACTCTTTCTCTCGATACCGAGCTAAACAAGCGCATCGGTAAAGCAGCTACCACGTTTTCCAGACTCACAAAGAGAGTCTGGTCCAACAAGAAGCTGACGGAACATACCAAGATCCAGGTCTACAGAGCTTGCGTCCTGAGTACACTTCTGTACTGCAGCGAGTCATGGACTCTTCGCTCACAACAGGAGAGGAAACTGAGTGCTTTCCACATGTGCTGCCTCCGACGCATCCTCGGCATCACCTGGCAGGACAAAGTTCCAAACAACACAGTCCTGGAACGTGCTGGAATCCTTAGCATGTATTCACTGCTGAAACAGAGATGCCTGCGTTGGCTTGGTCATGTCGTGAGAATGGATGATGGCCGGATCCCAAAGGATCTCCTCTATGGAGAACTCGTGCAAGGAAAGCGCCCTACAGGTAGACCACAGCTGCGATACAAGGACATCTGCAAGAGGGATCTGAAGGCCTTAGGGATGGACTTCAACAAGTGGGAAACCCTGGCCTCTGAGCGGCCCGCTTGGAGGCAGGCTGTGCAGCATGGCCTTTCCCAGTTTGAAGAGACACTTGGCCAACAGTCTGAGGCTAAGAGGCAAAGAAGGAAAGCCCATAGCCAGGGAGACAGACCAGGGACAGACTGCACTTGCTCCCAGTGTGGAAGGGATTGTCACTCCCGGATTGGCCTTTTCAGCCACACTAGACGCTGTTCCAGAACCACCTTTCAGAGCGCGATACCATAGTCTTTCGAGACTGAAGGCTGCCAATACATTATTATTATTATTATTATTATTATTATTATTATTATTATTATTATTATTATTATTATTATTATTATTATTAACAGTATTTATATACTGCTTTTCAACTAAAAGTCCACAAAGCGGTTTACAAAGAAAAATCATATAACTAATGGCTCCCTGTCCCAAAAGGGCTCACAATCTAAAAAGATGCAAAAGAACACCAGCAGACAGCCACTAGAAAAGACACTGCTGCCGTGAGGTGGGCCAGTTTACTCTCCCCCGCTAAAAAGAGGAGCACCCACTTTGTATGCAACAATCTCCTCAAACATTGTGCTTTGCAGTGGAATAGGTCTACACCAGTAACAGCCAGCCACATGGATTGATGCATATCCTCACTTGCTCCTGATTGCCACTAACTTTGTTACAATGTATATGTTTCCATCAATGTGCAGGGCACTTCTGCATAGAGTTAAAAAGGCAGGTCCCTTGCATGTTGGAACAATCTGCTATGGATACAAGGTACCATAAAAAGAACATTCATGTATCCTCAGACACAAGGCTTTTCAACAGTTACTACATCCATTCAGCTGCTAGTCAACCTGTCTTTAAGTATAGAGAAACCAAGCGATGTACGTGTGTGAACCAGCCCTGTGAAAGGGGGCATTCTTAGGGGAATGAGAGCAGAAAAGGTAGTCAACCTTGGGCCCTGTGAAAGCATACTTTGCCTCTTGTCTTTTGTACAGGAAAGTCTGCTTTAGTTTGCAGACATTCAGGCAATCAGTGAAAAACAATGATAATAAAGTATCTGCAGGGTTTTTTTTTTTCCTTTAAAAACTATATAGAATGGAGAATTGAGTTCAATTTTTCTGATATGGATTGAGACGTTTATTAGAATATGTGGCTGGGAAAAACTTGCGGGGAGGGTTTTGCTTATTATTAAAAATCATCTGGTTTCCCTTTTGCCACATGTTTTTGTAACTTAAACAGCAATTACTAGGATACAACACATCTCTCTGGGAATATTCAGCAGATATACAATGGCTGGTACTACTTTTTCAGTTAGTTATGTTGGTATTAATATCTATGGTAAACTTGATCCTCAAACTAGGCTGTTGATCATGTGTGTGTCAAACTGAGGTACACTAGCAAAAGTTGCACAATGTTCATTAAAAATATTTTTTTGGGTTGGCAAAAAAAAATCATTTTTGAGTTATGATCATTTCTGGCTGGTTCAATTAGTAGTAAATAACGGTTCACAGTGGAGTGCTGTAATGGGAAGTAAGGTTAGAGTTTAATGGCTACCATAAGTTAGAACAGTGTTAAAACAGCCATCCTGTTTAGTTCAGCTGTACAATTGGAGCTCTGTCTTTCAGAACTTCACTTGGTAGGGTAAAGAGGCAAGGCTCTGATTTTGCTGCTAAGAAATTTTATTACTTTTCCTCTGCTGCTCTGTTAATTTTGAGCAGGAATAGCTGTGTGAGACTGGGCAAAGAAGAGATTAACCCTTATTAACTGCTGCCTGTTCCTGAAACATGTTTGAGACTGTTACCATCCCACTTACTTTTCATAGGCTCCCTGTGTTGTCTTGCCCAGCTCAGACCTTGAAAGAGTGTACCAATGTAGCAGGAATATCTGCTGAACATTCAGTCACCCTTTAGTTATTTCAAATCATGTGAGCTGCCACTTCTTATGTATGCCAGGTGGTGCTGTGGTTGAAGTTAGAATGTTTTGGACCTGTTGGGATTCTGTAGTTCTTACTGCTGTGACTGACTACTTTACCCAGGCTTCGCGCACTGGAGAGGACACTCTGTTCCAGAACCACCATTCAGAGCGCGATAACATAGTCTTCCGAGACTGAAGGATGCCAATTCCCAGGCTGATGGGTGGAGTCTTATTTCATTCATGATACGTTTTGTTTCATTTTTGTCAACATTTCATTTTGTTTAAGAGGCCTGTTTGATCATTGCTTTTCCTCCTGCAATCTACACCATATCACTACCCCTGTTACATGTTTAAGGAGGAGCCATAGCTCAGCAATAGTACACATGTTTTGCATGTATAGAATTAAGGCCTAAACCACATGTGGTAATGGGTATTTTTAATGGAATAAGTAGTAATCTTATTCCATAATTAGCAATAATCACATAGATTTATGTATCCTGTGGGTTTTGTGCCACAGAATATACAATTCCTTTGCCTCTTGTTGCCCTCCTAATCCATGAGATCGATAGTTCCAAAACAGGAAATAAACCTCACACATGCCCAACCACTACTATAGTCTCCAGACCTGGAGATGTGTCGGCATGACCATGCCAGATCCTCCTAGATGACAAGCAATCCATGTAAAGGGGCCATGCTTATAATAATAAGCACATTTCAGTGAACTATAGATGTCCAATGAGGAATTTTAGGTGATTTTATTTGTATAAATTTCTGGACTGTACACCAGTGATGTGCCTTCAGGGGAGGCAGAGCCTCACCAGACCCAACAAGTAAAAAACCAAAGCCAAAGGAACCAACAAATAAAAAGAAAAAGTTCCTTGCCTTTCCACTTTGTTCCTTTCTTCTTGAGCAGAATCAGTGTGTTAAACAGCACCCACACAAAGCAGCCAGTGGCCTATTTGCTGCTGGCTTCTAATAAAGAAAAGCAGAATGCCTGCATCAGCAAGCTCAGGGGAGGCAGCAGGAAGAGTTGCCTCCATTCTGTACCACGGGAAGCAATTTCCCAGTTGTGTTGCTGAGCTCTCCCTTGCTCCTAGTCAGAGAAGAAGAGGTTTTTTAAAATTTATTTCTGGAAGGGGAGGGAAGAGAGAGTGAGTGTCCCCCCCCACCCCCACAAGTAAGGTACTGAGAGAGACTGAACTGAGGGAGGGTGTATTCATGTGGCTGTGTCTCCCTAGGCCTGGAGTTCAGCGCACATCACCTCTGTACACACATAGCCAAGTTAAGTCATCACACTCTCAAATATCTACCAAGGTCCTCTTGGAGTCCAGAATGTGACATACTCTGCCCCAGGAGATACACCTTGCTCTCTTTTCAGTGAAACCTTAGCGGCTTCACCACCATCTCAAGACATATCCTTTTAAACTGGATTTTAATCTGAGCTGCCAGCTCTCAGTTTGAGTTATACCTCTGTCATGTTTTATTGTATTTTGATGATTTTAATGGTTAATTTATTGTAAACCACTTTGAACTTTGGAGAAGTGAGGTAACAATACAAGTTGACCCTCATTATCCACTGGAGTTCCGTTCCGGAATTACTAGTGGGGAAAAAAAATTGTGGATTAAAAAACAGTAAAAAATATATATTTAAAGATCCACTGCTCCTAATGGAATAAGGTTGTGCCTCAACGTTTGCAGGGGTTTGATTTTGGGACTCCCTGCTGATACTATAAAATGTGTTAAATAAAAGCAGTTTAAAAAAATTAAAAAGTGCATCCCTTTACAATTGTGGTTTAAAACAACTTTTCTTACTGTTGTAGTGAGGCAGTCAGCAATTAGAACACCAACTTTTACCAGGCTCAGCTGAAGAATGACATGATCACATGCATGACTGTCTCTCTACAGCAGTAAGAAAAGCAGCTTTTTAAACTGTTATTTTAAAGGGATCCATTTTTTCCCCTTCTCCAGGGATCAGCACATTCCTTCTCATTTGCAGTGGCCATTCATGTTGAGTCAAATTTGTGTATAACTAAGTTGGACCTGTATATCAGTTTTATTTTACTTTCATTGCCATGGCTTCCTTCAAAGTATCCTGGGAATTATAGTTTGGTAAGACTTTGAGAACTCTCTATTGCAGCAATTTTCAACCTTTTTTTCATCTCAAGGCACACTGATAAGATGCTAAAATTACCAAGATGCTAAAATAACCAATTGTCAGTCTTTTGACAATTGAAAAGACACATCATGCTGCTGCTGGGAGGCTCACATCCTCCAATGGCCCTACTAATAAATAACCCTCCCCTAAACTTCCACAGCACACCTGAAGACCATTTGTGGCGCACCAATGTGCCATGGCCCAGTGGTTGAAATAGTTGCTATGTTGGAGGACCCTGCCCTGTCTCTCACAGAACTATAAATCCCAAAGTTCTCTAACAGGAGAGAATAGCCCTGTCATATCAACACTAGGATCTTTTAGAACTCTTGTTTCATCCAGAATGCTTCTTGCCTTTCTCGCTGGGCACTGGCACTTATACATTGAACAGAAAGGGCAGGTAACTGCAGTGTGGTTGTGACCTTAGAGCTTCTGGTTTATGCATTTTTCAGATATCATAAAAATACTTTAAAAAAAAATCTGAATCTTTGAATGTTTCTATCATCCCCAAGACCATTTGGAGAGCCCAAGTTGATCCCATTTCTTGATGCTATTTGATGAAGAACTAAGGGAACCTAAATGTACTTGCTTGTAAAAATTCCCCAAAACATAAACTGAGAGTGAAAGTAGATACGTACATCCTGGCCATTTCTAGTGTGAAGCTGACTGCATTGCTAATATTTTGCCACCAGTCTGGAAAAGGCAAAATTGGCCTCTTTGCTGGACATATGGTAACCCTGCTTTTTTATTTTAGTAATTTGTGGGTCTGTGTAGCTCATACCAGTCTCAGCACACTGTTGCACAGCAATCGGCATGCCGCATAATTTCCCTTATGAGATGAGGGGGCCGTGGCAAGGGGAAGTGGGGGAGAGTCAGTCTGCAAAGTGAAAAATTGAGGGGAACAGCTCGGCCAACTGAATATTCCGGGAAGGTGAAAGCTCCAGTTTCAATCAAGTGAGGGGTGGGGTGGGGGCAACAAGAATGGTTTCTTTCAACACAAGCAGAGGCTGTCTGGCTGAAAGTCAGCAAGGTTTAAAAATCCAAGAGGTCCAATAACTGAAAATCTGTATATATTCAAAGCAATATTTTAAATACTGCACAAGTGTAGGTTTTTTGTTTTGTTTTTTGTTTTAAATGGTGATGGTTTTTCCATCCTTGTGGGGGTATGAAGGCCAGCCACTTTTCAAACCCTGCAAAACTTCTTTCTCCGAATGATCCAGGATTGTGTAGCCAAGGCCTGCTGGTGTTGTGGAAGGATGTGGGTGAAAAAGACCTACAGCTGAAATGATTATTTTACAGCACAGTTCTGATCTGGTCCCGGCTGGCACTGCAGCCACTGTGCTGGCCTAAAGTGTTGCAAACATGCCGTAAAGCACCTTTGTGACGACTCTAGCAGCACCTAGTGGTGCTGGGACTTGGGAAGGGCATAAGGGATATGGGGAGGGGGCATAAGGGAGTGGGGGAAGGGCGGAATGGGTGTGAAACAGGCCCAGGAGGGGGTGGGATTGTTGAAGGAGGCCTCAGTCATATCCCAACCCCCTTCCTGGGCCTTGCAGTTTTACATGGAGTTGCCTGGATTTGCACCAGCAATTTAACTAGTGCAGGTCCGAGTCACCCCATTGGGCAGGCTGGAACTTTACACAGGGTAAGAGGAAAAATTTCTTTATTCTGAGTAGACGTCCAGTCTCCTTCTAACCTGTGATACAGATGTAATACAACACAGGCCCCTTGGCTCAGCTGTGCCAGCACAGGTTAGGATCAGGTTTTTAGTTACTTTTCAGTGACTGATGGCTGAGAAGCCCAGTGCTCTTATTTGCTGTAAAACCCAGCCGTTTTTTAAAACAAACAACGGCCCAAAGCAAGTTGTACTAAGACTCCAGGTCACAATGCAGATATGGCCATTAAGAAAAACGCTTGTAGCTACTTGCTACTGAGGTAAATCTTTGAATAGTTGCCAAAATCACTTAATGGGATGAGCAACACTTTTTCAACCCTCCTTTCTATGACCATGAAAAGGGTGGTTAAAGAAGAGAAGTGTTTTCACACCCTTCTAGTGTGTGTGTACCGGGGAAATGGAAATGGAAATCTGCACTCCTGATTGTATTTGTGATGACTGGTTTAAATTATTCTGAAAACAAAGGTGTGATCTGGTGCATGTGACAATAAAACAGTGTGGGCGCACTCTTGAGAGTACCCTGGGCTGACACAAGTCACTTGCGCCAGCCCACCAGTGTCGTGCAGCTGCTGTGAAGTGCTACTGGGAGAGGGAGGAGGCTGGTGTGGGAGTACAGGGTGTTTGTGGGGAAGGTGGGGAAGGGCATTTCAGGCCAGAGGAGGGAGGGGGCAGGTGGGTTCATGGAGTGGGCGGTGGGTGAGCAGGGGGTAGGGCCAGGATCCGGCACTCCTGAGGTGGCACAGATCCAAGTAGGCACAGATCCCATTAGGGCTGCTGCCACTTTACCTGGGGTAAGGGGAACCGATTACCCTTGCCCTGAGCTGCTCTGCTTTGGTGCCGAACCCTGCCTTGGTTGCGGCACAGGCCCGCTGGCCTGCCTGCTCCAGGTCAGGTTAGGATTGGGCTGTGTGTGTCTTATCACCGTCAGTAAAATGACTGATTAAAAAAAAAAAAAGATTGGGAAGTCAGAACACCTGGCTTGTGAGTTCACAATTGAGATACTCTGAAATAACCCCAATCTCAAGCAGTGCGCAGAACTTAGTAAGAGACACATAGTAAGAGAAGCCCACTGAATCAGGGGGGCTAGTGACACAAGCCATGCAGGTACTGGCCCGGGCGTGGAGGTTGGGCTGAATCTGAGCTAGAGACTGCAGAATTGGGATTCCCAGGGACAGATCTCCTTGGGCCAGATTCCCCTGAGGATCTGGCTATCTCCCATTCCAGGAACTGCATACTTTCCAGTGTTGCTTCATCTGTGCAGACAACTCACCAGGCAGGAATAACAGAGTGCTGAGTGTCAGCCAGAGTACTCACCTTTGAGGATCTTTATTCTTCCAGAAGGGGCGCAGAACTTGGGAAGGTAGTCTGGTCCAAGGGGAAAACCTTTTGTCATAGTAAGTTGAAGCAATCTGAGGTCCTATAGCTCTGGCCTAACTTAAGACCTGGATGGACAACAAGCCACGACCACCACCCTGAAGTGTTTTCTCTTGCCCTGTGAGCTCCTGATTGTGATCAGAACACCTTAGGTCAAATATTTGTAGTTTTCCACATGCCTCTCAATTGGACCCGAAGTCAGGACTTGGTAGTGAGGGTATACTTAGGGAGTTCCCATGAATAAATGTGAAATAGCAAAAACCTAAGTTCAAGTGGGTGAATATTTACTTTTAAGATTATCTAACTCATTATGGGTCTTCTGCCTAGGGGCTGCTAACATGAAAGGTGGATGACCCCATACTTGTGCCACTGGAGTACCCAGGCATCTCAAAAGGAGATAGGTTGGTGTTGGGGATGGGTGAGGGGGTGTAATGTAGTGGGATCAGGGTCTCTGGCAGGCATGGTGAGGCAGACAGGGGTCAGTTATCATCAGCAATGGTGCTGCCAATATGTGATGTGTCCCTGCCTGGCCTTGCCATGCCCCTTGGGTTCACTTGAACTTGCACCAGCCAAAGAGGTGGTCCAGGTCCAAGTGGATCCATAGGGTGTTGGGCCATACCCTGAGGAGGCCCACTGGTTGCCCTGTCCACCTTAGGATGCCATACACTCCTCCATGGTGAGACTGCATCAGTGCTGGTGGAAGGGATAGGATTGGGCTATAAGTCATGTTAATAACTTAAAATTACAGCACAATCCTGAGCTGCACATGGACTGGTGCAAGTCCTTTGCACCGGCCCAAGAAGGTCACAAATGAGCCGTAAGGCACGTTTGCCCCTCCTTGGGAGTTGGCAAGGCTGACGTGCAGAGGTGTGCTGGTCTGTGGTCTGTGCGGGTGGTGGTGGACAGGTCGATGAAAGTGTCGACCCAATGTGCGGCGGCAGTAAAGAAGGCCAATTCTATGCTTGTGATCTTTAAAAAAGGTATTGAGAACAAAACGGCTAATATTATAATGCCGTTGTACAAATCTATGGTAAGGCCACACCTGGAGTATTGTGTCCAGTTCTGGTTGCTGTATCTCAAAAAGGATATAGTGGAAATGGAAAAGGTGCAAAAGAGGGCAACTAAGATGATTGCTGGGCTGGGGCACCTTCCTTATGAGGAAAGGCTATGGTATTTGGGCTCTTCAGCCTAGAAAAGAGACACCTGAGGGGGGACATGATTGAGACATACAAAATTATGCATGGGAAGGATAAAGTGGATAGAGAGATGCTCTTTACACTCTCACATAACACCAGAACCAGGGGACATTCACTAAAATTGAGTGTTGGGAGAGTTAGGACAGACAAAAGAAAATATTTCTTTACTCAGCGTGTGGTTGGTCTGTGGAACTCCTTGCCACAGGATGTGGTGATGGCATCTTGCCTGGATGCCTTTAAGAGGCGATTGGACAAGTTTCTGGAGGAAAAATCCATTATGGGTTACAAGCCATGATGTGTATGTACAACCTCCTGATTTTAGAAATGGGCTATGGCAGAAGCAAGGGAGGGCACCAGGATGAGGTCTCTTGTTATCAGGTGTGCTCCCTGGGGCATTTGGTGGGCTGCTGTGAGATACAGGAGGCTGGACTAGATGGGCCTATGACCTGAATCAGTAGGGCTTATGTTCTTATGCGGAAACTGGAATAAGCCTCCACACCAACGGAGGCTCTGAGTCTTGCGTTGGCTGAGCTGAACCAACGCAAGACTCTGGGGTGGGTGGGGAGGAGGCAGGAGGGATGCGTTCCAGGGTGGGGGGAGGGAGGGCGATGGGCAGCCCCAGGGGTGGGCTGGTGTGTGGGCGGACAGGCAGGGAGCATGAGGCAGGGCTGGGATCCAGCAGTTATGCTGGATCCCAACCCTCATTCCTGGGGGTTTTGGAGCGGCTTCAAGCCACTCCACTCTCCTTGGACTTGCGCCACCTCAGGAGGTGGCACAGGTCCAAGCAGACCCATAGAGGCCAGGGTGCCTTACCCATGGGGAAGGGGAAAAGTTTCCCCTTGCGTCTGGCTGAGCCAATTCTGGCCCCTATCCTGCTTTGGATACAGTGCAAGCCTCTTGGCTTGCCTGTTCCAGTGCAGGGTGGGATTGTACCCTTAAATTAATAACAACTATAACAGCAGCAGCAGCAGCCAGGTACTTCTCTCTCAGCCCTCTGCCTTGCTACTGCTAGGCTAGAACTGCATAGAATGTTACCCACACATTTCCCCTCCCCTCCCGATATCTTCATAAATAGAATGACTAGATATTTCTTTGTTAAATTTGAAAATGCGGGAAGGGAACTTCGATAATTCTGACAAAGCCAGTCCCACTATTGCTACAGCCCATTTCTCAATAGAAAACTTGGTGCAAGTATCAGTGAGATACTCCTTGTGCCCCTTTCCCCATTCCTTAAACTCAGTGATGGGTTTTTCATATTTTTTGTCTATTATCAGGCAGCCCAATCCTGAGCTTCCCAATTTTTCGGCACCTTTACAACACCCAGCATTAGCACTAGGTTTCAGCACTGGCACTGGGCCAGTTTAGGTTTGGGCCTTTAGTCAGACCTACATTGTCATAGCTTCAGACTTCAAAGAACGAGTGAACCATGCAGCCAGATGTCACTCTTTCCCCCCCTCTTTTCTTCTCCCCATTTCCTTACCCCCCCCCCCACATTGTGCTTCTCAAGCTGGTTGTCTAACTACACTTGGCCCCATGCTCTGCAGTTCCTGTTGGAGCTTATAGAGTTGCTCCCCCATTCTCCATTCTTTTTCTATGATTTTTTTCTGTTCCTCATCTGGATCCATCCTTTGGTCTGCAACACATTTTGAAGTTGAAAACTTTGAGAGCTACAAGACCAGCAAGTTAGAGTCTGAGTGCTGTTTACCTTTCAGCCCTTGTTATGCTGTCAGCCTGAGGTTCAAGCTCAATAAATCTGGTGGACCTTGCAGCAGTCCCTAAGGTATTGCAGCCCACCTCATAAAACTACGACATAATTAAGTGCAGTTCAATATGACTGGCTGTATTTGCTGAGTAAAGGTCTAGCAGCACTGAGCACATAAACCTGTTCCCAACCCTATAGGCTGGGGAGGGGAAGTCTGTATTGGCAGTTGCCAGCACAAGTTCTACCTGCTTTGAATGTGAATGTATACAGATCATTTTGCTTTGGAATCCTTTGCTGCTGAAATCTTGATGAGCCAAATATTATACAAAGGAAGGACGCAAAGGTTCAATTCTTTTTGCTTTGGATTTTAGCCAAAATGGGGAAGGTTCAAAATTTACTGCTGCCTGCCTTATGTTGTTGAGCTAGTAGGAGCAGGATTCTTTCTTTGTACATCCTTGGCTTCTACTGAGTCACAGATGCTTCTGTGCACAGAGTTGGTCCATTTATGAGGCCAACTGCAGCTGCTGCCTCAGGCAGTAGATTTGTGGGAGGGACTGCAGCTCTCCCTCTTGCTACCTGGATTGGAAAAGGGAGAGGACACACAGGAAAAGTGTGGAGGAGCGTGATGGACATCTCTGACACTTTACCATGTGGTAATGTGTTAATTCAGCATTCAGCACCAGGATATCTTGGCCAAGCCCTGTTTCATACCCAGTCACTACTTCCATTGATCATCTCAGTCACAGGCAGGGTGAACTGCCGTCCAGGGCTGACCCTTCTGGTCTCAGAGGTGGTGTGCCACCACCCCTCTTGCCTGGTGAAGTGCTAGCTCTCATCCTCCCATTCCTTAGACTGGAAAAGGAAGAGACCAATGGAGTGGAAGAGAAAGTGTGGAGGAGGGGACAGTGGTAGGCTAGAGTGTATCTGAACCTCCTACTCTCTTCTCCAACTTCCCCTTCCAATCCAGGGAGTAGTAGTGGAGGTGAGTGAGTGGAAGAAGGTGGGTACCTCTCCAAGCTATTGCCTGAAGTGACTGCCTCAATCTGCCTTATGGGTGGGCTGGGCCTATTGTCCTTCTTACCATCTCATTTGCTGCCTCCTCTTCCTGTTGGAGCTATTTTTTTAAAGAGCAAGGAGAGGAAAGTGGAACAGGAAGTGTACAGGGACAAAGAGTGGCAACCTAGAGATGCTCAAGCAGTAAGGGGGTACTAGGGGAAGGAAAGTAGTGCCTGCATAAAGCATGGAGAGGTAATGACAGTGTCTTGGTTCAGTTAGGACAGGGAACTTGTGCTGGCTCAGGACATGGATACTTCTAAACTCTGAACAGCCAGGTGGGGTACTTCAATGTGAATGACTTTGTAGAAATTTGGAGCATCAGTTATCTGCAAGCCAAGGTGGTGAACCTGTCCCGATGTCTTCCAGCTCAGGGAGGCCAAAACAATCAGTTCAGGAGGCAGGGCTATTCTCATGCCAAAACAGCAAAGTTAGCTTTCAGGCCTCACAACAGGAAGTAACTTTTAATGAGTTGTTTCCTCTTGGTCAGCTACTGTTGGTTTTCATAAAATCTTGTGGAACATACAGTGCAGTCTTACGCATGTTTACTCAGGGCTGAGTCGCATTGTGCTCAGTGAGGCTTACTCTCAGAAAAGTGTGCATAGGATTGCAGCCTTAGTACTCATGTACAAGCAGTCATCCAGACAAAGAGCAGTGGAATTCCTACATTGTCTCCCTCTGCAGGGAAGCTCTCATTGCTGCCTGGAAGCACCCTGACGTGGGACACTTTTGCCTGAGAGCATTCTACGAACGTTGTAAAAGGCCATTTCTAGCTCTCATTGCTAGCTCACCATCAATAAAAAATGCTTAGAAACAGAGGGAGCCCTGCTATGTTTTCCACTGCATTGTTTTTTAAGACTTGTGGAATGTGAGCTGCCTTCAATATTCAGAGAGGCAGAGATAGATTTAATAAGTCAATAAACAATATCGAGATGAGGCTCAACACATGGTGAGAAAAGAAGGTGACACACTGTGGAACCTTGCGAGACCACATGACAGCAGCACAGTTTGAAAGTCAGGGTCACAGCTACAGTAGTAAGACACCCATCTGCCTGTAGTGCCTTCATACAGACTGGTGTCATACTAGCACCCTCTAGTGTGACTCGCTTAGCATTAGTTTTCTAGAGCATGTGGAGTGTTCTGCCAGTTTTTGAAGGGAGGGGGGGAGGACTTCTCTCATCCTGCACCTGATTGTGCTTTCCACCTCAGAGTCATAAAAAAGTCAGCTTCTTAATCTATCAGTTGAGGATTACAAGTGCCAGGGAGGTGCCTCCACCCTTCACACTGGCCTGCTGGGAGAAAGAGGCCCTGCTGAGGAAAGGCATTTTTACAATGCCTCACTGTGAAGGTCCAACCTCTCATTTGCTGTGGCGGTGGCAGCCTTTCATAAGGCTCTGGCCTCAGGAATAATCTTGTGCCAGCTTGAAACTGTAGTGCAGTAAATTGAGGAGTCCTGTGGCACTCCTTGGTACAGTGCAGTTCATATTGTAAAATGGTGGCTTAATTAAGAGGACAACTGGCAACATCTGCTTTGCCAGGCAAAGTCCCAGAATAAGCACATGAATGTACTCTTGTCATGTTTATGCTGTGAGAGAATCATGAAGCTCCTCAGGCAGCTGAAGGGAGTGATGGGAGCTGTCAAATAAAGTCTCCAAAGAACAATAGGAAGAGTTCGTAAATCATTTTAATCTCCCCCTCGCAAGCGGTCTCTGCCTCGGAGGAGCTTTTTTTCCCCCTCTCACAAAAACGTATCACACAGGCATGGAGGTCTTTAAAAACTGGCATATAAGCAGGTAATTTTGGAATGGTTCATGTGAGAAGCCAGATGTATTCTTAGGGACATGCTTCAGGAAAGGAGGAAAAGTTTAGGGTGGGGTAATTAAATGTTGAATAATAATTATAACACAATAATTATAAAAATTATTAAAAACATTATATTTATGAAACAATGATTGTGCTGTGCAGATTGACTTTATAACTTTAATCTTAATACTTCTGGAAAGTATTAATTCCCATTTTACCAATTCCCTCTTCCTTCAAACCTCCTTTTTTGTGAAGTCTTTGGTGGAGCCCCATATTACATGCAATTCTGTGATCCTTTTGGGGGGTGAGGGTATGTGGGTTGCTTTTCTTTTTGAGGAGTGCAGCAACTGAGAACGCACTCTGAAATGGCAGTCCAACATGGGGGAGGTAGGCTTCTTAAGCCTTTCCCTTCATACTATTCTCTGAAAATCTCCCTCTCCCCTGGCAGTGGCAGTCCTGGTGGTTTTCCCACCAGGAGACACCCCCATTTGCTGCTCAGGTATGCCACTGCCCCCCTCCAGTTGCTTTACCCCCTGAAGAAAAAAAACTGTCCCTCCTGCAATCTTACTTCTGAGTCTGTGTAGAAGCCCAGATTTGGTTATACAGCACCCATTTGACTCCCCCCCCCCAGCTTCAACTTCTACTTGGGGGGAAAGCACCTGCTTTGGATCCAGGCTCAACTGAGATCGAGGAAGGGGTAAAGCAACTACTGGTAGCTTTACTAAAAAGCCTTCACTATCTGCCTAACTAGCTTCTTATTCCCCCCCCCTTTCTTTCTCATGCAGTCTCTGCTTGTAGATTGGAAGCCCCTTGGGGCAGGGGGGATTCACTTTTTCTTATGTCCTTCTGTAAAAACATTATGTACATTCATAACTTTGCATAAACAGCAAAGTGGAGAAACATACACTGGGAGGGAGCTTAGAATCTGTTGTAGCAGCATCATAACTTCAACAACATGAGGCTGCCATATTCAGTGCTGTCTTCATTGTCATTCAAAACTCTTGTAAGCAGTGGCATTGCTGGGGGGTGCGAGCCAAACCAGGTGATGTGTGTGTGGGGGGGGTGATGTGTGTGGGGGGGTGATGTGTGGGGGGATGATGTGCTAAAATTGCGGCATTAGGAGCTACCCCATACATGCCATACACTGTTGGATGCAGAATGTCCAGTGAAATGCAGTGCAAAAAACCAGAGTGAAATAGCTCCTTTCCTTCAAAAGTTATGGCAAGAAAACATGAATGGATCCCTATGGAAAGTGAAAGTGAATGGTATTGCACATTTACTTGTGAGTAGGGATACTTGCTATAGTCCTTCAGAAAGGGCAGGCTGAGAGGAATCCAAAAACACCAGAATGGTCCTGATCCAATGAATGCAGCCCCAAAAAACACCCGAGAAGGAGGTCCCATCCCTCCCAGCTGCGAGTCTATTGAGCCTGAAACGAAGCCACGTGGCCGCGTTTACTCATGAGTAGGTGAACTTACCCTAGTCCGTTGGAAAGAGCAGGCTGAGAGGACTCCAAGGACGTCAGAATGGTCCTGATCCAATGAATGCAGCCCCCCAAAACACTTGAGAAGTAGGTCCCCACTCCCAGCTGCAAGTCTATTGAGCCCTATGGAAAGTGAAGCAGCCTCACGGTCGCGTTTACTCGCAAATAGGCAGACGTGCCTAGGTTTGTGATCAGATCAGGCAAAGGGGAATGTGAGGACACCAGAATGGTCCCGATTTGATGGAGCTAGAGTGCAACAAATGCTCCAGAAGGCAACCTCCCTCCCCACTAAAAAGGACAAAAAAGAGGCTTGAACTGGTAAGGGGATTGTTTTCTATTTTGCACTTGTAAAGCCAAGTGGGTCTTTATTTTGATATGCCTGAAATAGAAGAACTTTAAACTGGGCAATGGGGAGGGCTGGAAATCTCACTGTTTCTTTTTGGGGGGTTGTTATTGCAGGCGGACTACAGAGTAAACTCCATTGACTATGGACTATGGAACTTACTTCAGAGCAGACATGCATAGGATTGGGCTCACAGGCTGCAATCCCACCCACACTTTCCTGAGAGTAAGCCCCATTGACCACAATAGGACTTACTTCAGAGTAGATTCACTTGGTGGAACAGGACTGGTTCCTCCTTATTTAATTATTTCTTTTATTTTAATGTAATTATTTATAATTATTTATTTTAATTTGCTTGATGATGTCACTTCTGGTCAAGACATCACTTCCAATGGGTCCTGGACAGATTGTCATTCTAAAAAGTGGGTCCCAGTGCTAAAAGTTTGAGAACTGCTGCAATAAGGTATTAGTAAGTTGACAGGTGTGTGTGACTCTACAAGTTTTCAAAATCACTAAAATCAGAATTTGGAGGAATAGCACCATCATGTTATATATCAATCAATGCGTAATGTTATGCAGAATGCAGTGAAACAAACCACATTGAAATATCTGTGTTCTAACAAAAGGTACAGCCAAAAAACCAGTGGGGGCGGGGTGATGGTACTTCACCACACCCACCACCTGGGTCATTGTCCCACGCACTGCATGGGGTGATGCGCAGGCCTCCCGCACTGGGTGACGCGAATCCTAGTGACGCCACTGCTTGTAAGCCCGAAGCAAATGAAGAAAAATTCAGCAAGAGGAAGGTGCTAATATTGGTGCTTCTGTGCCAGTCTTTGGCATGCAAAACCAGTGACTACCACTGGCAGTTCACCTTGCTCCATTCATTCATTCATTCATTCATTCATTCATTCCTGTGCCTTGCTAGGTTCACCTCTTTGGTCTTGGAAATATTCTGGCTTAGTAACTTGTATGGTAGCTGAGAGTCAGTGTGGTGTGGGGGAAAGTATGTTGGACTTGGGCTAGGGAGACTTGGATTCAAGTCACTGGTTGGCTACAAGTTTACTAGATGACCTTGAACAAGCCACCATTTTGTCAGCCTAGCTCACCTCACAAAGTTGTGATAATAACCTGATGTGTTTGAAAGAATTGTGAGTGTGTGAGTGAAGCCCAAGTGCCAGAGGCAGAGGGCCAGTTCTGCCCTCTCACAGGTGAATCTGTTGCTATAAAGCAGGGTTGGCCCATCCATGAGGCTAACTGGTTGCTCCAGGTAGCAGATTGGTGGGGGGTTTCCATTCTGTCTGCCTATTTTCCTCCATAGCAATACCTTCTCTTTCCATCCCCCAGGGAGATTGGTCCATAAAATTAACTGAGGGCCCAGTCCTATCCAACTTTGCAGCACTGATGCAGCTGTGCCAATGGGTCATGTACTGCATTCTGCGGTGGGAGGGCAATCATGGAGTCCTCCTCAAAGTAAGGGAATGTTTGTTCCCTTACCAAAGGACTGCATAGAGGCTACACTGGCAGTGGAAAGTTGGTTAGGATTGGGCCCTTAAGATACTGTGATATGAACAGTGTTCCATTTTCATTCTTAATGTTTTCTAGAGTTGCCTTTAGATGCTTCTTTCTCTGGAGAATGGCAATGGACATTGGCTTGTGAAGAGAAGTAGGTTTGAAGGAAGGTATTGATAGGAGAGAAATGGAAAGTAGTTGGTGTCTGGAAATAATTAAAGAAACAATACTCCTTGCTGAGCAACAAAGTAAACATGAGAAAGATCCTTTCCTCTCTTTGTAGATCTACACAGTCTCATGAGCATCAACAGCCATTTATTACAACTGAGAAGCTACTTGTTGCTAATGCTGTTAAATTGTCCAGTGGCCTGCAATGAACATAACTAGTATCTTCTGTTTAAGTAGGAGCACTTGGCAGCCACAAGGTAGTAACCTTGTAAATATAACAATCCACACATGTTTGCATTTTTACAGGTCAGTTGATCTCTTCCCAAGAGGGTGCTTATATTTACAAAAAATTAATCAATGCCATAATCCATCAGGTGGAGCAACTGTCAGTACAATCACAACCATTTGAAAAGCAGACTGCGTATTGAAGGATTTGTAACCCAAATCCTTCAAACTGTCTTCTGTCTATAGTAGTTTATGTCATATGCATAAAGCTGAAGGAACTTTCTTTTCTGGTAACAAATCATGTCGGTTTGGAAACAAATAGGCCTACAGGCTGTGCACGTCTGGTAAAAAAAAAGAAAAAAGAAAATTATTTCTAGCACATCAAATTCTTTGGGTACCCCCAACCTACTGATGATGACTGAGGACTGGATACCTCCCTATAGTGGCAGCCTGGCTTAGGAATACCATTTCTAGGACAGGTGCCCTAAAATTTAACCCTTATGAGTTTTAGGCCCTGGGTGAAAATGGTTTTATTTGGCCAGGCTTTTTCAGGATATGCTAGTGTGTTTTTGTCCCTCCTGCTCTCTCATAATTATGTTTCAAATGATTATTATTTGGACAGCCCAGTCATATCGGGACTGGGTTATGTGCAGTCATTTATAATAGTGGAACAGAACTCTGCTGTTGTAAAATTTCGTTTGTTCATGCAAGACACTTTATCACTTTGGGGAAATGTAATCAACATAAATAAAAGTAATGGAGCAGGGGGCTGCAGAGATAGGGTCCTCCCTTATCTGTGGTTTCTGGTACTCATGGGATGGACAAGAACGTATTCCCCATAGATACCTGGAGATGCCTGCATTCAAAAGGAAAAGAGTGCAGCAATCAAGCTCCTTTATACAGATTGGAGACAGGTGCCATTTCCGCAGCCTTGAGGGCGCAATCCTAACCCACTTTCCAGCACCGACATAAGGGCAATGCAGCTCCAAGGTAAGGGAAAAAACATTCCTTTACTTTGAGAAGGCCTCTGTGGGTGCCACCTAAATGCAGGATGCAGCACACATCCCATTGGCACAACTACACCAGTGCTGGAAAGTTGGTTAGGATTTGGGCCTGAATCAGATATTTTTGGTTTGATCCTCCTTCAAAGTGGTATTGGTTAAAAGCACTGTACGCTGGGGAGTTAGTGCATTCACCATAGATAGTAAATTGATAACCAGGTTGTTAAAGAGCCTACACTACATTTTGAATCTTGCTTCTTTGTTAGTGCAAGTCAAGTAACAGCTGCAGCTTCATGCTTTGGTTTGAGCTCCTACTTTCTACACAGCTGGCCACAGAAAGTCTCTCTCTCTCTCTCACCCATTTGTCCCCTGGCCAAACCATCTCATCTCCACAGAATGTTAACAAATGTTAACATCTTTCTATTTTACATCTCCACTTCCTCCTTGCTCCCCTCCACTTCCATTCTCATTCTTGATTCCCCTCCCCCACATGAGTTCCAATTTTTGTGCTGTTGATGTGCAAATCAAAGCTGTCCCCAAATCTGAAACATCTGTGAGTGAGGACAAAGCCACAAAAATACGTGTTGTGTGTTGTGGTATCGTTAGTGGTAATGTTGCTGATGGCTTGTTGTCACAGCTGTGTGGATGTAAACCCTGTCTGTAAGAAAGTACAGTGACAACTCCATACCTACATTTATTTGAGTGACACTACTACTGGTCTCAGAAACATCACCTGTGCTGTTGAGAGCTCACTCATGGCGATGTCTTTTAACATGTCCTCCTGTCACTTGCATGGGCAAAATTGGAATAAATTGACACAACTTGAACATTAAAAATGATGACCCTTGGAAATCACAGGGGAAGTATTTAAATCTCTCTGGACAGCCTGTTAAAGACCAGAAAGTTGCCATGCTTCAGCCAAAAAAACCTTCAAAGGGAGACCAGCGTGAAGCTGCTGAGTTGGAATTTATTTGCCAATTTGGCACTGTTAGAGTCAGGTGCTGTGGAGCTTGGGTGTGGCTTGATGATTACAGAAAGCAATTGTCCCTGTTTTGGTCTTCCTGTGCACTATTAATTTTGCTTTATCAAATCATCGGTAGCTAGGAGTGACCACACCCACTCTAGCTTCATCTCTTCTTTTGGATGTATGTTGTTTTCATTTTTACTCTGCATAGTAATGTAACACACCTGTCTCATGCGTTTCAGGGCCTTTGGCATCACTTTGTTATAATGCTGCTTTTCCCCACCCCCTTTCTTTTGTCTGTATGTGTGTATCTGGCAATCAAAAAGAACATTTCATTCATCGGATAGTGAAGGTTCTGGCCCATGAAAGTGGATTCCATAATCTTTTTCTTTCTTCATCTTCAATGTGCCGGAAGACTGTTTGTGCTGTAACAAACTTAACATGAATTTCTGTATGTAAGGCATAACTCTCATTCTGCCATGTAACTGCAATAACAGCACCTTTGACATCTTGCACTTCAGGAAGAAAATCATGCACCTTCTTAAGCTGGGTGCGAATGTTTCATGTATTTTGTTAGAAATGGGATATTGCTAGGTCCTTCCTGGCTGTTGACCACCATATTTGCCATTGAGGAGCTCCTTCTTCTCATGTATAACTCTGAATTTTCACCACTACATTACACTTGCACACCTAGACACTTTGCTAATATTTCCTATGCTGTTAGAAATGTTTTTTAGTGTGGGGTTCCAATTTGGGTGGAGAATCTGCACACATACAGCTGAAAGCTGCCCTTTCCAATATCCTGCTCAGCATGTGGATATTGGGGAGTAGGGTTTGAAAACTGCCCATTTGACAAAGTTGAATGAGTGACCAACCCACCTTTGCTCAGTATTCAAATTGTTTTGATGGTGTTCACCATTGCCCTTTTGTTCCACTTGCTGCTGCTTGTTCTCAGAGTCATTTTCCCTCTTCTTTTGCCTCATTTGGCCATATTGCTATTTGGCCATAATGGCCAATTTGGCCATTCACTCCCATCTTGAATCCAACTACTGTAGCAACCCACATGATTTTTTTGGAGTATCTATGACATAATTGTCTCAGACTTGGCATGGTGCCATCATCAACAAAATCAGATGGGCTGCTATAGCCATTTGAATTTAATGGTAGCGTGCCTAACTGAGGCCAAGATTTGTGAGGAAGAAGGAAGACAATGGCAGCAAGGACAGCAGCAGTGAAGAAACATAAATGTGTCAGCAGCAAGCACTCAAATCACAAAAAAGGGAGATGCTTTTTGATGCAAGGAAGGCAGTTTCGGCTCTTGGTTCTACTTTATGAAAAAATTATGATCTGAACACAAACAGAAATTCACTCATAAATGAGTCATACCCACCCAGTGATGATTACATTGTTATGTAATATTGGTAGAGGTGTTCTTAAACACTCTGCTGCACACCAGCGAGTGGTCGGTGTCTCAGGCAGCATCCTGATAGCTGCGTGTGATCTTGATGCTGGGAAGGCTGGACCGTCTGGTGAGAATCAGGTCGAGAACTGCAAACAAAGCGACTGTACCACACAAAAAAGGAAGGAAGACCTCGCATTGATACGAGCAAGACCCGGGGTCAGAGAAAAGTGGAGGAATTTGCACGAGCGCTTGAGGAATCTCTTCCAGGCCCGGTCGATGCAAACGCATCCAACAGATGAGAACATTTCAAGAATGCCGTTTACAACACCGCCTTGTCCATATTTGGCAAGAAGACCAACAAGACGGCAGACTGGTTTGAAGCCCACTCTGAGGAGTTGACACCAGTCATTGAGGAAAAGAGGAGAGCTCAAGCAGCATACAAGGCCTGTCCCAGTGAGCGCAACCTGCAGGTCCTCCGAGCTGCTCGCAGCAAAATCCAGCAGACTGCCAGGAGATGTGCTAACGACTACTGGCTCCAGCTCTGTTCTGAGATACAGATAGCAGCTGACACGGGCAACATCAAGGGGATGTATGATGGTATCAAGCAGGCCCTAGGTCCAACACAGAAGAAAATTGCCCCTCTGAAGTCTGCCGCAGGCGAGGTCATCCAGGATCGGGCACAGCAGATGGAACGCTGGGTGCAGCACTGCTCTGAGCTATATTCCAGAGAAAATGTAGTCACCGAAGAAGCGCTGAACAACATTGAGTGCCTGCCTGTGCTGGAAGAGCTTGACAGTGAACCAACCCTAGAAGAACTTCACGTGGCCCTGGACTCCCTTGCCTTTGGCAAGGCACCTGGAAAAGACAGCATCCCTGCTGAAGTCCTAAAGTGCTGCAAAGAGATCATCGTCACTGAGCTGCATGAAATCCTTTGTCTCTGCTGGAGAGAAGGTGGAGTACCTCAAGACATGAGGGATAAAACATCATCACGCTGTACAAGAACAAAGGTGACAGGGGTGACTGCAACAACTACCGTGGCATCTCTCTCCTTAGCATTGTAGGAAAGGTGTTTGCCCGAGTTGCACTAAAGAGGCTCCAGGTACTTGCAGAGAGCATTTACCCAGAATCACAGTGCAGATTCCGAGCCAACAGGTCCACCACTGATATGGTATTCTCCCTTAGACAACTGCAGGAGAAATGCAGGGAACAACGACAGCCACTCTTTATAGCCTTCATAGATCTCACGAAGGCTTTCGACCTGGTCAGCAGGGATGGCCTCTTCAAGATTCTCCCCAAGATTGGATGTCCACCCAGGCTTCTCAGCATCATCAGATCCTTCCACAAGGACATGAAGGGCACTGTTGTCTTTGATGGCTCCACATCAGACCCCTTTGACATCCGAAGCGGCGTGAAGCAGGGCTGTGTTCTTGCACCAACCTTGTTTGGGATCTTCTTCGCTGTCATGCTGAAGCAGGCCTTTGGAACTGCAACAGAAGGCATCTATCTCCGGACCAGATCAGATGGAAAGCTCTTCAACCTCTCCAGACTGAGAGCAAAGTCCAAAGTCCAGCTGAAATGTCTGTGTGACTTCCTCTTTGCCGACGATGCAGCTATCACTACCCACTCTGCCAAAGATCTCCAGCAGCTCATGGATCGTTTTAGCAAGGCCTGCCAAGATTTTGAACTGACAATCAGCCTGAAGAAAACACAGGTCATGGTTCAGGATGTGGACTCAGCTCCCTGCATTACAATCTCTGCACATGAACTGGAGGTTGTGCATGACTTTGTGTACCTTGGCTCAATGATCTCCGACACTCTTTCTCTCGATACCGAGCTAAACAAATGCATCAGTAAAGCAGCTACCATGTTTTCCAGACTCATAAAGAGAGTCTGGTCCAACAAGAAGCTGACGGAACATACCAAGATCCAGGTCTACAGAGCTTGCGTCCTAAGTACACTTCTGTACTGCAGCGAGTCATGGACTCTTCACTCACAACAGGAGAGGAAACTGAATGCTTTCCACATGCGCTGCCTCCGACGTATTCTCGGCATCACCTGGCAGGACAAAGTTCCAAACAACACAGTCCTGGAACGTGCTGGAATCCCTAGCATGTATGCACTGCTGAAACAGAGACGCCTGCGTTGGCTCGGTCATGTCGTGAGAATGGATGATGGCCGGATCCCAAAGGATCTCCTCTATGGAGAACTCGTGCAAGGAAAGCTCCCTACAGGTAGACCACAGCTGCGATACAAGGACATCTGCAAGAGGGATCTGAAGGCCTTAGGAGTGGACCTCAACAAGTGGGAAACCCTGGCCTCTGAGCGGCCTGCTTGGAGGCAGGCTGTGCAGCATGGCCTTTCCCAGTTTGAAGAGACACTTTGCCAACAGACTGAGGCAAAGAGGCAAAGAAGGAAGGCCCATAGCCAGGGAGACAGATCAGGGACACACTATAATTGCTCCCAGTGTGGAAGGGATTGTCACTCCCGAATCGGCCTTTTCAGCCACACTAGACGCTGTTCCAGAACCACCTTTCAGAGCGCGATACCATAGTCTTTCGAGACTGAAGGTTGCCAACTACTACTGTTCTTAAACAGTTTTTTATTTTTTATTTATTTTTTTGCAGATTCATTTTTTCCTAAGGAAAAGTGCAGAAAGCAGTGTTATGTGTCTTTATTTCATTATCACACACAAGAAAATCACACCTCTAGCTATTGGAGTCCTCTAGTACATTGTTTCTCAACCAGTTTCACATTGGTCCCCATTCATTACAATGTAGATTTGATGCTACCATGGAATGTGACTGCATTTGGGGCAAGTGTTACAGATCTGTACTTATAAGTTACAGACTACTATGTATATGCTTTTAACAATGATAGTCAATGGGGCTTTCTGTCAGGAAAGTGTCGATAGAATGTAGCCTTTGGGATGTTTGGGAATTTTTTTAAAACAGATCAACAACTGCTTGGGAGGGTTAGAAGGTTTCTTCTTTATTTTAAATAAGTTTTTAAACTTATACTTACTGTAAACTTTTAATTTACTTAGGACACAATCCTATCCTGCGCTGGAACAGGCAAGCCAGTGCAGGATAGTGTATCCAGCTGTATGCAGTGCAGGGTAGTGGCCAGAAGCAGCTCACCCAGAGGTAAGGGGAAACATTTCCCCTTACCTCTGGGTAAGGGCTGCTCGCCCCTATGGGTCTCCTCAGACTTGCACCACCTCTTGAGGCATAACTGCCAGATCCCAGTCCCACCTCCCACTCCCTGCCCGCCCCCGGAGCCGCCCACTGCCCGCCCTCCCCCGCCCAGGAACGCCTCCCTCCTGCCTCCACCCTGCCTCGCTCCTGCCTACCTTTTGTGCTTGTGTCGGCCAGGTCGGGCCGATGCAAGCATTCAAGAAAAAGCCGGCGCGGAGTCTTGCATCAGCCTCCGCAGTGCTGGCCTGGCTTCCTCTTGAGGAGGTGCAAACGTCTTACAGCATATTTGTGACCCTCCTGGCTCAAGGGACTTGAGCCAGCCCAAATGTGGGTCAGGATTGCGCCCTTTATCAATTTGATTTTGTAGTATGGGAGTGTTAAAATTTTCCTGCTTGATGATGTCACTTCTGGCCATTATGTCATTTTTGGTGGGTCCCAACAGATTGTCATTCTAAAAAAGGGTCCCGGTGCTAAAAGTTTGAGAACTTTTGTGCTAGAGTCTAGCACTTTTCCATAAGACTTCATCTCTCCCAGAGGTCCAGTTTCTTCTCGCAAACTCCATAATACCTTGTGTTTAAAAGTTGTGAATGCTTTTTGACCCTCTTTGTATGAAACTACTGAATTTTGTGACGTTGCCGCTGACCTTTCAAAGGGGGAAATCTCCAAAAATGTTGCTGTTATAGGCTGTGCTTTACAAAAATGATGACTAATCATTTCCTTCACTATAAATCATGCACTGGTGCCATAAAATGCATGGTGTTAGTCACCTTGCCCAGCACCTGCTGACTTGACAGTCTGCAAAGGAAACATCTGCCCTGGAGTTCTATGGGTGCCTCATTTTTAATCTTTCCACCAATCATTTGTTAATAAATAACAGCAGGGTGCGACATGGATGTTTGGCTTATTTGTGGGTAAAAATAAAAGGAAATATATGACCATCCTATTTTTCAGTTGTCTGCATTCTGTGACATCATGGTTCATGAATTTCTTCTTTTTCTACAAATTCCTACAGTTTGTTTTTATTTGGATAGCAACATGGGGTTCTCTTCTTTGCCCCCCCCCTTAACACCTTCTGCATTGAATGGTTCAGTAGTAAGTTGTGTTTGCCTTACATCAAAGAAAGTGCATATTTTGTTTTGAGGTGGGAACAGTATAATAGTGATACAGTAATTCGATTTTACAACCTGTGGCTGTCTGGTATATGCGATTTAAAACAGCCACATCTACCTCATCTTTTTATGTGGACCTTATTTTATTGCTGACATCACTGAAATGAGTAACAATAGTATTAGCATCTTGTGCACTGGTGGTTTGGGGGAGCCACATCTTAGTGCCTTTCCTGATTCTTTGTTGGCTGTAATTTTCCAGATATTTGTGTAATTGTGCTACCTTACATTGAGTCCATGCAGCAGAAATAAGGAACAATCTCTTCTGTAGCCCCAGGAATTCACGTTCATTAGGGAGAGCAGTCTGGCAGCAGCTGCTGAGAGGCCTCTGACTGCATACCAATCACCTTTTCTACTTTAATCCTCACTTGCAAGCTGTCTGGTGCTGGTTGGCACTGATGAGGCCAAAACATAAATTCTTGGAAAACAAAGACAGGAATCTAACCCCAGGATCCATAACTTTATTGTATTCAATTCCCTCCTCCAAAGGAGCTTAGGTTAGTGCAGCGATTTTCAACCTTTTTCATCTCAAGGCGCACTGATAAGGCACTAAAATTGTCAAGGCACAATATCAGGTTTTTGACAATTGACAAGATACACCATCCTGCCAGTGGGGGGCTCA
The DNA here is from genome assembly GCF_035046505.1 of Tiliqua scincoides. Taxonomy (NCBI): domain Eukaryota; kingdom Metazoa; phylum Chordata; class Lepidosauria; order Squamata; family Scincidae; genus Tiliqua; species Tiliqua scincoides. The sequence continues at coordinate 82,713,179 of NC_089824.1, read as the reverse complement.
CATCCCCCACTGGCCCTACTAATAAATGACCTTTCCCCAAATTCTTGTGGCATACCTGTGGACCACACATGGCACACCAATGTGCCATGGCACAATGGTTGAAAATGGCTGGGTTAGTGTAACCAGGAGTAGATGGCAATGTCCCTGATACCTCTCTCAGAATGAAAAAATTATTGTTTCTTTGGATTTTTAGTGTATTTAAATGTATGCAGGTTTAAAAATGCCCAGTATGAGATAAAACTTTAGCATCCTCTGAGACTTAACTAAATGACAAATTCACCAACAGCACTGGATACCTGCTAAGCTATGCACACCTAACACTGCAGAGTCTCTTCACTGAAGACAGCTAAGTCCTGAAGCCATGTGCAAGCAAGTTTATGTAGGTGAAAACCCCTTATTTGACTCACAAGCAAGTTGGAAGAGGCCATAGCAACTGTCTCTTTCAACCAGCAGTATGAGAACCACTGGTGATACTTCTTGGTATGGCAAGTGGGGCGGATAGGTTATCCTACATCCTTGCTTTTCAACCAATGTCACATCAGGTAATACCTGGACCAGCTACCAGGGGCACTGCATGATGATGCTCTTCCTGGCATAACATTGCCAGATGTGGTGATGCTGGGGTAGCAGTGCACTGACAGTAAGTTGTGACTATGTGGCAGCCTGGCCCTTCAGAAGAGATCAGGTTTAGACAAGAGAACAGAAAAGGTATGAAGAGATAGTGGCAACTGGAGAAGCCTCTCCCTTACTGCAGAAACAAATGTAGGGTTAGCTGTCTACATCTGCAAATGGCAGCCATCACAGAGCCCAATCCTGAGCTCGGCGCTTTCCGCCGGGGTGCACTGTTGTGAGGCTTACCACTGGGCTACCACCCGTGCTAGCCCAGTGGGGGGATGAGGAGAGGGTGTGCGGGAAGCGTGCAAGGGGGAGGGAGTGGGGAGGCAGAGCGGTGGGTCTGTTGGAGCTCTCCCCCACCAGATCCGGTCCATTTGTAGGGCTCGGCACCCTACATGAATGCTTTTACCTCACCACCAACCTTTTGGTTGTTCCACAAAGTAACTAAGGTTTAGAATCTTTGTAGTAGTTGTTGTTTGCTGTTATGCTGTTTAATAAGTGTTGTAATCCTACGCATGTTTATTAGGATGTATGTTCCATTTAACTCCGTGGGATTTATTTCTGACTTGACCTGTGTAGGATCAGGAAACATGAAAGTCAATGTGATATGGTGGTTAGTGTCACACTGGGAGACCTGGGTTCAGTTCCTCCTGAGCTCTTTGGAAGATGGACATGATAGAAATGCAGTAAATAAGATTGCACTGTTAAATTCTTTCTTCTCTGGAGGTCTGGGCAATGTACATGATCCCCCATTTTATTTTCACCTTTGAGGTACATTAAGCTGAGAAACACGGAATGGTCGGTCCAGGGTCACCCAGTCAGCTTTATTCAAACCTGGGTCTCCGTAGTTCTAGACTGGCACTCAAACCACTGTACCACAGCCTAAGCTTTAACACAAATGCAGTGATAAAGTAGCTTTTCATTGTCTTTCTCCATGTTTGACTCATGAGCATCCTATTCAGTTAAGAATATCTGTCATTCAATACATTTGTAATCTCGGTTAATCAGAATGTGTTCAGGGCCCCAAGTTCTTTGGGTTCCAAGGAAGAAGTAAATCTATTTCAAGGTTGTTATAAAAGAGCTTTATTTGTCTAGAATCTAAGAGTATCAACTTACAGGAACACTTCCAGGCATAAAACAAAGCAGACAGTTCGCAGAGGAAGGGAGACAAAAGATGGCTGCCAGGTTGCTGGGCATTACAGAATGATAAGGCTGGAAAGAGGCCCAAGGAATTAAATCCTTCTGTCTTAGGGTAGTATCTTCTACCTATGAACACTGGTGTCACTAGGAAGGAGTGGGGGGTGCAGGCTGCACCGGGTGACATGCTGGGGGGGTGACGTGTCCTGGTGGAGGATATGCTATCATCGTGGCGTTAGGAGCTACCCCATCATGCCATATACTGTTAGATGCAGAATGTCCAACGGAGTCCAATACAAAAACGTAATTGAAATAGCTCCTTTTCTTCAAAATTTATGGCCAAAAAACCAGAAAGAAAAAACGAATGGATCCCTATGGAAAGTGAAAGTGAGCCATATCACGCGTTTACTCGTGAGTAGGTGTACTTGCCATAGATCGTCAGAAAGGGCAGACTGAGAGGAATCCAATGACACCAGAATGGTCCTAATCCAATGAATGCAGCCCCCAAAACACCTGAGAAGGAAGTCCCTCCCTCCCTCCTGCAGTCTATTGAGCTCTATGGAAAGCAAACTCAACCACATGGTTGCGTTTACTCGTGAGTAGGCAGAGGTGCCTTGGCTGGTAGTCAGGCCAGGCGAAGGGGAATGTGAGTCCACCAGAATCCTGATCTGATGGAACTGGAGCACAAATGCTCCAGAAGGCAGCCCCCCTCCCCACTAAGAAGGACAAAGAAAAGAGGTTTCAACTGGTAAGGGGCATGTTTTCTATTTTGCACTTGCAAAGCCAGGAGGGTCTTTATCTTGATATGCCTGAAATAGAAGAACTTTAAACTGGACACTGGGGAGGGCTGGAAATCTCAAAGATTCTTTTTTTTTGGGGGGGGGGGGGTTATTGCAGGCAGTCTACAGAGTAAGCTCCATTGACTACTATGGGACTTACTTCTGAGTAGACATTGGGCTCACAGGTTGCAATCCCACCTACACTTTCCTGAGCGTAAGCCCCATTGACCACAATAGGACTTACTTCAGAGTAGATTCCCTTGGTGGAACAGGACTGGTTCCCCCTTATTTAATTATTTCTTTTATTTTAATTTAATTATTTATAATTATTTATTTTAATTTGCTTGATGATGTCACTTCTGGCCATGACATCACTTCCAATGGGTCCTGGACAGCTTGTCATTCTAAAAAGTGGGTCCCAGTGCTAAAAGTTTGAGAACTGCTGCAATAAGGTGTTAGTAAGTTGACACAGGAGTGTGTGTGTGTGTGTATGACTCTACAAGTTTTCAAAATCACTAAAATCAGAGTTTGGAGGAATAATACCATCATGTTACATATCAATCAATGCGTAATTTCATGCAGAATGCAATGAAACAAACCACATTGAAATATCTGTGTTCTAACAAAAGGTACAGCCAAAAAACCAGTGGGGGGCGGGGTGATAGTACATCACCACGCCCACCACCTGGGTCGTTGCCCTGCCCACTGCATGGGGTGATGCGCAGGCCTCCCGCACTGGGTGACGCGAATCCTAGTGATACCACTGCCCATGAATGTTCTACTGCAGTGGCTGTAACATTTTCTACCATCAAAAAGTCTTTTTCACATTGTTTTTTTTTTGGGGGGGGGGTGAGTATCCCATGCTGAATCTTACAGAAGATTCTGGGGCATGTTGTAAAGTGTGTTATCTGATCATACAGCGGGCAAACAGTTTTGTGAAGCCTAGGCATCAGCTTTTATGAACTGAATGTGACCCTTAAATGGTTCCAACATTCTCCTTCAGCTGCACATTGGAAAACTGATAAAGGTAAAGAAGCTTCCTTTTAGAAATTATTGATGAGCCTGTGATACATGTCTGAGGAATCCCACAATTCCAAGGGACGCAGTTCAAAAATCACTGCATTACAGATTATTTAACCACAGTACTCAGAATTTAGTGTAGTACCAACAATGGAAGCAGCAACAAGACTACCACATTTGTGGGCACACCTTGTTCCACTCTCTTTGACACTCTCCAATCTGAACAATGTGGTATTATTTGGAAGGGGAAGCTGCAATATCAAACAGCCAGGTTTATTTAGAATCCTGTCAAAACTATTATTTGCTGCACCCTTTGGATGACTGAACTCAAAGATCAAGTGCTTCCCCTTGAAATGTGGCTGGCCTTAGCTCTCTTTCTTTTGTATGTGCAAATTTGCCATTGTTTAGCTGCTTGTGTCTGTCTACATCTAAAATAATGTAAACCTTAAATAGGATCTGTCTCACTATCATCCGTCAAAACATTCTCTCTATACAGAAATTCATCAGTGTGACAAGGTTTATTTAGATGGTGACAAAAATAAAATACTTGTGTCTATTTATGTGCAATCAGACTGAAGTACAATATTGTCCAGACAAGGAGAGAAAATATTATGTGTTCACAAATAATAGAATTGCTGCCCTTTGGTAAATGTAAAATATTGTGGACAAAGCTCAGATGAATTCAGGAAACTACTGTGCATTTAGTGTTGAGTGAGCTTATATCTTTTGTAACTGCATCCAATGAAACAGCTAACAGGGACGTTGTGTTTTCTTATCCATTATGGTATCAAAATTATTATTTAAGTATCCTTTCATTTAAAACATCAAAGGGTACATGAAAGAGCAACTTCGTCTTTGGAGAATTGCAAGACAGGAAGCCAGAACACATTGCTATCTTTTTAAGGCTAATGGTTTTTGTCTTGCCAAAGAGCACCGGAAAATAGGTCAGTTTAAAACGTGGAGCCTTGTGTTTGCTGGCATTTTATCACCTTAATAAATGTAATGTGAGGAAGAGGCATGCTGATTCCAAAGCCAGCATTTTTGGCAAGCTCCTGCAAATGACAGGTTGATGATGACTTGGTTAACACTGTGTGATACTCACAGCAGCACAAATAAAAAATGCAGCTGTTCAGTCCACTTGTTGCAGGTACGTCTATGTGCCAGATGTAAGGGAAACAGGATGCAGGTATCTTGCTGTCTTGTATGCTCCCTGAGGTATCTGATGGGCCACTTTGAGATACAGGAAGCTGGACTAGATGGGCCTTTGACCTGATCCAGCAGGGCTTTTCTTATGTTCTTATGAAGATTTTCTGTTCCTAAAATATAGCTGCTTGGAATATCACATACTGTTTACACATATTATGTGAAAATGCTCATTTTTTGGTTGGCTTGTGAGTTGTGTGCATGGAAGACTCTGAAAAAGACTGGAGTCATGGCCCCCTTGACTTGTCACTCATCCCCATGCATGCTGACTCAAGTCTTCTGTGTCTGGGTGTGCTTGCTTATGGTTTTTGCAGCATGAAAAATCTTGTGGGGCCAGCATTCAGACCAGGCAAGCAGCAGGGAGTTCCAGCTGGGAGGGTTAATGTTTTCCTCTTACAGTGAATAGGAAGGGGGAGGCAGGAGCAGGTCTTTGACAGGAAGGAAGGAACAGTTGATCATTGGATACAGGAGGAGGAACCTATTCCTTGGCAGCTCTACACAGAAGTAGTCCCACTGAAGTCATTCATTCAATGAGACTTTCTCTGCCCAAGTAACAGCCATGCAGAGGAAAGTGTGATTGCTACAAATTGCCTCCCTCCCACCCCCACCCACTTGCCTGCCTCCTTTCCCTCCCTGGGGTTCTGCAGCTAATAGTAAAGCAAGAAGGGAGTTCTACCACCCTGTCTACCACCACCCCAAGATCTCTCTCCTGATCTGTCACAGACAGCTCAGAACCCATCAACCTATATGTGAAGTTTTGATTTTTTGCCCCAATGTGCATGACCTTACACTTACTTACATTGAAACGCATCTGCCATTTTGCTGCCCATTCTGCCAGTTTGGAGACATCCTTCTGGAGCTCCTCACAATCACTTCTGGTCTTCACCACTCAGAAAAGTTTGGTGTCATCTGCAAACTTTGCCACCTCACTGCTCAACCCTATCTCCAGGTCATTTATGAAGAGGTTGAAAAGCACCGGTCCCAGGACAGATCCTTGGGGCACACCGCTTTTCACCTCTCTCCATTGTGAAAATTGCCCATTGACATCCACTCTTTGTTTCCTGGTCTTCAACCAGTTCTCAATCCAGGAGAGGACCTGCCCTCTAATTCCCTGACTGTGGAGTTTTTTCAGTAGCCTTTGATGAGAGTCCGTGTTAAACGCCTTCTGAAAGTGGTGGGCAGCTCGATGAAAGTGTCGACCCAATGTGCGGCGGCAGTGAAGAAGGCCAATTCTATGCTTGGGATCATTAGGAAGGGTATTGAGAACAAAACGGCTAGTACTATAATGCTATTGTACAAATCTATGGTAAGGCCACACCTGGAGTATTGTGTCCAGTTCTGGTCGCCGCATCTCAAAAAAGACAGTGGAAATGGAAAAGGTGCAAAAGAGAGCGACTAAGATGATTACGGGGCTGGGGCACCTTCCTTATGAGGAAAGGCTACAGCGTTTGGGCCTCTTCAGCCTAGAAAAGAGACGCCTGAGGGGGGACATGATTGAGACATACAAAATTATGCAGGGGATAGAGTGGATAGGGAGATGCTCTTTACACTCTCACATAATACCAGAACCAGGGAACATCCACTAAAATTGAGTGTTGGGCGGGTTAGGACAGACAAAAGAAAATATTTCTTTACTCAGCGCGTGGTCGGTCTGTGGAACTCCTTGCCTCAGGATGTGGTGCTGGCGTCTACCCTAGACGCCTTTAAAAGGGGATTGGACAAGTTTCTGGAGGAAAAATCCATTATGGGGTACAAGCCATGATGTGTATGCGCAACCTCCTGATTTTAGAAATGGTTTATGTCAGAATGCCAGATGCAAGGGAGGGCACCAGGATGAGGTCTCTTGTTATCTGGTGTGCTCCCTGGGGCATTTGGTGGGCCGCTGTGAGATACAGGAAGCTGGACTAGATGGGCCTATGGCCTGATCCAGTGGGGCTGTTCTTATGTTCTTATGTTCTTATGTCTAGATATATAATATCCACGGGTTCTCCTGCATCCATGTGCCTGTTGACCTTTTCAAAGAATTCTAAAAGGTTTGTGAGGCAAGACTTACCCTTACAGAAGCCATGCTGATTCTCCCTCAGCAAGGCCTGTTCATCTATGTGTTTTGAGATTCTATCTTTGATGAGGCATTGCACCATCTTACCCAGTATAGATGTTAGGCTGATCGGCCTATCGTTTCCCAGGTCCCCCCTCTTTCCCTTTTTAAAGATCGATGTGACATTTGCTATCCTCCAATCCTCTGGCACCATGGCCGTTTTGAGGGACAAGTTGCATATTGTAGTCAAGAGATCAGCAACTTCATTCTTCAATTCTTTAATAACTCTTGGGTGGATGCCACCAGGGCCCGGTGACTTGTAGATCTTTAATTTATCAATGAGGTCTGAAACATCTTCTCTTTTAACCTCTATCTGACTTAATTCCTCAGTCACGAGGGGCCGTTTGGGCAGCAGTATCTTCCCAAGGTCTTCTGTCGTGAAGACAGATGCAAAGAACTCATTTAATTTCTCTGTCATCTCTAAGTCCCCTTTTATCTCCCTTTTCTCTCCCTCACCAACCAGAGGGCCAACCGCTTCTTTGGCGGGTTTCCTGCTTCTAACATATTTGAAGAAGCTTTTATTATTCCCCTTAATGTTGCTGGCCATATGTTCCTCATAGTCTCTCTTGTCCTCCCATATCACCTTCTTACATTTCTGTAAGAAAGTGTATTCTGTCTTGTCCTCCTGTTACAGTTGCTGCATTCTTACTGTACTCTAACTCCTACTACACACACACTCAAGTGTGAAACCAACATACAAAGCAAATGGCATCACAATCTCCCATAAAAGCAAAACCAACTGATCTGTACAAGGTAAGTAACTTATTCCAGACAATCTGTTATGAATGTTGGATGAACTTCTGAAGGTTGTAAAGGAGATTAACATGAAGGAGTGGACGTTTTCCTCTTTCTTTTTGAAAACTGCGAGCAATAATCTTTTCAGTTTGCTTTGGTATGGGACATTTGGAACTAGAATAAATTTAAACAGATGTGAGCCAGCATTTGGTTTCAAACTATTGAGAAAAAAATGTGGCCTTCCCGCCAATGGTAAGGCAGACATTCATCTACCGCAAACTGCAAATCATTGTACAGTAGGACTATTCATCTTAAGAAAGAGAAACATCTAAAAGAAAACATAAACAGATCACTGTAGCTCATCATGCAGGGATGCCAAGAATTGCTTTGACAACACATGCAATGAATAAAGAAATAAAGAAAAGAATGATTGCAAGAAGGGATGAATAGGATCAAGCCCTAGTTTTATTTATTTGTATTTTGATTAATTAAAGAGGACATCTGTTGGGCTTTCCAAAAATAGTATTTCCCCCCAGATTACTAAAGAATCTACTTGTCCCCTTAACATGGCCAATGGCATAATCAGGTGTGCAAAGGGAAATATCTTCCTCTAGCAGCATGGATCTGGTTCTCCTTGCCTCACTCCTTCAGGTTATTTAGATTAGGGATGACAAAGTGATTTGCAGTGGAAGTGGTGCAGAGTATCTTAAATCTTATGTTTGTTTTTTTCAACCTTTATTTGGCATAAAAAATCTTATGTTTGTGGGTACTTCCACATACATGATGCAATAGATTCAAGGTGGCTGGAAACATGGGAGTAGTTGTTCTCCAGGTGCTCAGCCATCTTGAATGCATCTTGTAAGGCAATGGTTCTCCAACTTTTTAGCACCAGGACCCACTTTTTAGATTGTCAATCTGTCAGAACCCACCAAAAGCTATGTCATTAACCTGAAAGTGATATCATGGCTGGAAGTGACATATTCAAGTAGTATAATTTTTAACACCCTCCCATGCACCAAAATCAAATCAGTTAAGTAAATTAAAACTTTACCAAAAGTATACAAATGTATTTAAACAAAATCCTGCTAACCTTCCCAAGCAAACATCCCAAAGGCTGCTATCCTATGCACACATACCCAGGGAGTAAGCCCCATTGACTATCATTGTTAAAAGTGTAGACAGTATGTAGAAGAAATACAGATCTGTAACTTTTCCCCAAATGCAGTCACATACCATAGTAACACCAAGTCTAATATATTTAAAATAAATACACATTGGAGTGAATGGGGACCCACCTGAAATTGGCTTGTGACACACCTAGTGGGTCCCAACCCACAGTTTGAGGAACACTGCATAAGGAAACAGAATTCAGATGTAATTTTTTTTTAAACAGAACCACTGGTTAAAGCTGCACCGATGGAGTCTGTGAGAAAATTGATACAGGGCCCAATCCTATCTAATTTTCCAGTGCTGAGGCAGCCATGCCAATGGGACGTGCACTGCATCCTGCAGTGGGAAGCAGTGACAGAAACCTCCTCAAGGTAAGGGAACAAATGTTCCCTTACCTCAGGGCTGCATTGTGGTTGTATCATTGCTGGAAAGGTGGGTAGGATTGAGCCACAGTACTTTGTATGGGCCTTATTGCTGACAGTCTGTGCTGAAGGACTGAGAAGACAGAGCTAACATTGATTGGGCCTCCCACTACCCGCTCATGTTAATATCAGATGCCCTCTCCCTGTGGTGGGCAAAAGTACGCATTACAATAACCACTCCAGTACAGCCCATGACTGGCTAGTGCAGAAAGGGAATTTCCTCTGATGTGGAGCAATTCCAAACTGCCTCATTATCGAAGGTTTTTGAATCAGTCTCTGAGGCTGGGCTGTAGTTTTCTGTTCAAGATACCTTTACTCAGAATAAAGCACCCAGTATAACACTGATGTCTATAAATAATAAATATAATTATCCAGTAACAACATGGCTTTCTCCATGGATTTATTTTTATGAGTTTAATTGTCCCACATGTGTTTAATAATCTTAAATTAAAGGCATCTCTGTGCAAAATTCCACATATTAAGTAGTAATTATCCCTTTTCCTTTGTAATAAATTGTGAGTGTACTTTGGATTTTGTCTCTCCCCCCCCCCCAACCTAATCCAACCAAACTCTTCTATGCTGTATTTTACCTCTATTACAGCGGAGGCTTATTGAAATTACGTGCATTTCAACGTGGTTGCATGTGGAGGTATTTACTTTGGCTCTTGCGCATCAAGGTTTTAGATGAGAGGAAATAGCTGTGTGCCTGCTAAATTGCTAACACTAATGGGAACATTTAATCTTTAGAATAGCTTACCTACAAATATACCATCAACACATGGGTAACAAAAACACAGAAATTTCTTTGTGCCTGACTATTTAAGGATGGTGCTTAATTCAAAACACACACGTGCTCTAACACTCTGGAAATGGCATTCTGTTGCATTTAATTTTAAAAGTTTTAATATCTGTGTGATTTTTAAAAATGTTGTATATTTAAAGGATCCTTCCTCCCCCTCTGATAATTGCTGTTCCTATAATTTACTGCGGAGAAAATCCTCTTTAATTTGGTGTCAGATTTTGGCTGCAGTCCTCCAACAATGAAGAATACTATAGATCAGTGGGTTATCAAACATTTTAGAATCCCTAGAGGTTGCTGCCTGATTTATCAATGCTAAGGTGTGTGGCTAAAATGGTGATTATAGCAGCAGTACTTCAGTATCAGATTGTCTAACCCTTGATGCACACAGCCTGATCTGCTCTGTCAGTTTCGTGAACCACCAAAAATTGGGTCATGACCCACTGGTGGGTCTCAGACTCACAGTTTGAGAATTGCTTCTGTAGATTATTCCTGAGAGTACTGAGGTAAACAGTGCAAGCTTCTATAGTATCATACACAGGCAAGGACTTTGTGGATGATATTTTGAACATGTGGATGGGGCAGGAAGCAGAACTAGAAGTACTGTCCCAGCTCCTGATTTCAATACACTTGGTTTAGAGCTCTCTCTGTTAGGAGCATTGAAAGAGCAGGGTTCCTAAGCATGCTGAATGTGCACTATGTGAGTACAGTTGTGTGTGTATAAGGCCCTATGTAGATAGTAAATAGAAAGTGCTATGTTGGGAATGGGGACACCAGTTGCTTTCCACCATGCACTCCAAGTAACACTTGCATAGTCAGGAGTTGTATTCTTCCAGCTCCCATTCGTTACAAAGAGAATTCTGCAGGCAAATGTCTTGAGGGATGGCGCCCCAAGTGAATTTAGAGATGAAAACGCCATTTGGAGCTTCCATTCTGGGCTTCTTGACCATGACTTAATTGTTACTTCTTCAGATGTCTTCAAAAGTTCACTGTCCTTAACAGCACTGGTCCCAAACGTTCCTGGCATCTCAGGCAGTGTGCCAAATGTTGCCCTTCCCTTCCCTGGTGACGTGCCCATCTCTGCCCCTCCCACTCCCTGGGTTGAAAAAGGACAAAGGAGATGAAGCAGAAGAGGAAGTATGAAGGAGGAGAGTTGTAGATCATGGAAAAGGAAGAGAGGGGGCACCACAGAAGAAAACTGTGTAGGGGAGGAGAGTGTTTGGGCAGAGCCCATTACTGTCCTCTCTTTTACGCTTCCTCTTCCACTCCATCCACCTCTCCTTTTTCAGTCCTAGGCATGGGAAATGGAGGAGAAATAAGGAAGCAAGTGGTCAAATGAATGCCACTTTCCCTGCCAATGTGCTGCCTGAGGTGACTCATGGATGGGCCAACCCCGCTCCATGAAGCCACAAAGAGACCTCAGAAGAATTCCTGGAAATTTGTCAGCTGATTATCAAATAGTTATTTCTCAATGATTTGAGGTGGAAGAAACTTTCCACCGCTAACAGATGGAGAAATTATGACAGTCCTTCTTGTTAGAACTATTGCCATCGTACAGCCCTTCCTGAATAATACTACTACAGACTGTAGGTAGGAGATGGCACATTTGACTGCTTCTCCATATCAGAAAGCCTCCTTTCAGTCTGAAGTTGAACAGCATAACATAATGGCTCAGAGCCTGACCTGTGTTCAGGACCCCCCCCCTTCACACCTCTGCCATGAATTAGGCAGGTGACTTAGGCAAACAACTGCAGCTGCAATATAGGGATAAGAACACTCTGCAGGGTTGTTATGAAGATAACAGTAAGATAAGATATGTTATGTGCTTTGGGCATTTAAAAACGCTATGCAAATGTTAAGTATTATTACAACCTAGAAGTGCTGTGCAGTGTGATATTGCCAAACATGTTGCTCGGACCCTGTATGCCTCTAGAAGTACTCCCTGGCATTCTGCTGATGTCCCATCTGGGTATTAAGGAAGGGCTATAGCATTTCTGCATGTGTAGTTTCATTCCCAGAGTCCATTTTCTCAATTTTTCTAGGCATGGGAGCTGCCGCCGCCGCCGCCGCCGCCGCCACTACCACAAGCAGAGATCATCTTGCAAGGGACAATGAAGTCAACATCTAAGCTGTAGATACCTTTGGCCCAAGTTACTCAAACAGAGGTGGCATGTCCTGGAACACTGCCAGATCCTGGCTTGGGTCTGCAGCCACTTCAGCTGCCACCTCTGCACACATACCCCAAAACCCCTTACCTTGCTCCTGGCATGGTTTTTTTTCAACTGTGAAAGTGCAGAGCTTCCAGTTTGATCTAAAAGGACTCTGCCAATTAAGGAGCTCCTTTGTACCTTGGTCCCTATAAAATCACACAAGGAGCAAGGTGTAAGGAGGTGGATGATCTACTTTCCACTCAGCTGGTGGAAAGCAGATCAATGGGGCTCATGTCCATGATCCCAAACCTCCACTGCCTTGTGGCTACATCCAGTTATGGAAAAGGCTTCAGGAGTCAACCTCGAGGCAAAATCCGGAGCCGGAGTTCCTGAGGCAGTTCATGGCTGAACACAGTCACTTTCTGGCAACTCCTGCAACGCCGCTGGAACCAACCATATTGGCTTCTGCCTTTCCATTGGAACATTTCAGCGATGTGGAGAGGGGGGATTTGCTGCATGGGAAACAGTCTATCCTCCATATCTACCTTACCCAGGCTTCGCACACTGGAGAGGATACTGTTCCAGAACACTATTCAGAGCACGATACCATAGTCTTCTGAGACTGAAGGATGCCAACAACAAGGGGCTCATGTCCATGGTGGGCTGCAGGAAGGCAACAGACTCCCATAGGAAGGGCTAATGAAAATGTTACAGAGTATCCATGCTACAAAAGGCAACCCAGTTGCTCTGTAGGACTTCTGAGTTCCCCAATACTCTCAACATACAGTATTTTTCTCTTAAAATGCAACATCAAGCTATACACTGGTACATCAAGTTTGCCAATATTTTTATACTCTGTGTGTGTGTGTGTGTGTGTGTGTGTGTGTGTGTGTGTGTGTGTGTGTGTGTGTGTGTGAGAGAGAGAGAGAGAGAGAGAGAGAGAGAGAGTACTGAATAAACACTATGGGGATTATGTGACATAATGCAAGAGCTATCACAAGAACAAAAGTGCAGCACAACTCTCAGATCAAATGACAATAATTGGTAACATGAAGGATACCACATTTTTAGAATAGCACCCTCTTGTGATTATTGATAACACTACAACTCAAGTTGTGTTTTTTTTTAGTATATTAATTAAATGTCTTGTGGTTTCCCTAAGAAATCCCTTGTGCAGAGAGAGCTTAAAGACCAAATGAGACTTGTGTCCAGTGTTCTGAGCAGCAAGCATAGGAATCTGGATGTCCAACAGCCCTCCAAATGTTGCAGTCATTGCATCTCACTGCCTCAAATATTACTGTGTTCTACATTCCTGTTGCTTAAATTTGGAACAGAAAACCCTGATAAACATCAGTAGATACATAACATTCATTTTAATGTCTCCTTACATTTGTGTGTTTCATCCAGTCATTTATTCCTCTCTGTAACAATGTGTCTTGTTTTCATTTTACAGTTATTTTAAGTTTACTTTAATATATATATATATATATATATATATATATATATCCCATTTCTCTTTGAAAGACCCAAAATGGCTAACAACAGAGTTAAAAATGCAATTCATAATTAAAAAAAACAATAAAATGCATGTGCAAGCACACATTTAAAGCCACAGACAATCTTTCAAAAAGAGCAAAACACAGCAATTAACATAATCAAATATAATTAGGGAAGGCTTTACCAAACAAATAAGTTGTCAGCTGATGCCTAAAGGAGAAGCAGGAGGGAGTATATAGGGAACATAGGGAGGAGCCCACCACTGAGAAGGGCTATCAGTGTGTCCTCTCTGACTACACACTGACTCAGCCTCATTAGCATCTCACTCGGCATCAAAAGGTGTCTGCAAATAAGTGGTTAATAGCTTGATGCCAGACACACAGTCAGGGCACCATAACCAAGAAGACCTCTCGCCAGTTATCATCCACCTCTCCTCTGGTCAAAACTGCATGTTAGGAGATCCAGGGTGCTGATCCTGAAAAAGGCAACCTTGCATTAATTTCTCCCTCTCTCACTAATGCATAGTGCAAGTTTCCCCATGTCCTCAGCATTATGTGTAGTATTTTCCTACTCCTAACCAGTGCCAACCAATCATGTTGGGTGAGCTGCTGTGTACCATAGTTATGTCAGCACACAAGATAAGTTGCATCACACATTATGAAGGGGAACAGGCAAACTTGGCAAAGGCCTGCCATTTTTAGCAGAAACTCTGCATTTCTTGGAATCTGTAGTAATCAGTATAATACAGGTACGCGCCAGTCACTGTAGCAATCTGCTTGGAGACAGACAACATTAAAAAAAAAAAAAAGTTGAATCTGCAGATAAGAGACTGCTTAAGCCATTTCTGCCCAGCGTTGCATATACACAACAGGGACCAAATGTGTACACCTGTGGGCCAGGCAAAAATGGATTCAGCCCTTTTCTCTCCTGTTATTTTTCAGCTTGAAACTGTCGTTCTTAGGCTGACATTTTCTTCTGTAGAGGGAAAGATGCAGGGAAGATCTTTTCTCCTGTAGGTGAAAAAGCAGATTGGGTAAAGTATTTTTGATCTTGAAAAGGATGGAAAGACAGAGGGTTAAACAACCTCACCCCACTTACACTTCTGCCACTCACTGCATTTTTCACTAGGCTACTTTCGGTTAAATAAAATATGGAACTTGGCTTAGAGCTCAAACCTATGCCTGTCTACTCAGACTTAAGTCCTATTATAATCAATGGGGCTTATTCCCAGGTAAGTGTAGATAGGATTGCAACTTTGGTGTGTACTTTGAACTTGAGGATAGTTTTAAAAGTTAACAAGTCAGTTTATAAATGATGTCCATTAGGTGGAGCCCTTGTTCCACAAAAGGAAATTCCTTATTATATAAGAGTATACTATCTGTATAATAATTTTTAAATTACTTCTAAACACGATTTCTTGCCTTGGTATCAAATTAAATGCAAATCATATTGTCCTCTTTATAAAGCCTCATCACTTGTTGGATGTCTTTTTGAGTACACCATGCATTTTTTCACATTATTGTGCAGGATGATGATGATGATGATAAAGCTGAACAATTCTTAATATAGGCAACAGCAATTACATTCTGGTTGCACTAGCAATCAAAAGAGGGTGCCATGGTTGTTCTAACTAATGAGGTGTCTGCGATATGTCACAAGCAAAACACCACTATTTGCCTCTGGGTGAACTCCAGTCAGTCGTATGCAAGGTGGACTTTGCAGATGTGAAAGTGCCAATTTTTCAATTCATTTTCTGGATTGTCCCAGGGTGTGGACTAAATGTATGTGGACTAAATTCCACCTTGCTCAAGCTAAGTAGATCTGGTCACTGCCTGAATGGGTGGCCACCTGGGAACCTTGGCTTCCATGATGCAAGACAGGTGGAATTTATGCTTGGAGTCTACTGACTGGATGATCTCACTGACAGACTGATAAATGTTTCAGAACATTTTGAATCGCCTTAGACATAAGCTGTGAGTAGGCTGCTCGTAGTTACAGAGCTGGATACAGCAGAGGGCATATTGCTGAGTTGGATACTGAGCAGCAGTTTGGGGGCCCTCCTACTCCCTTGGAACTGTTGGCTCTGTACACAGGTGGCAGTGGTGAAACTTCTTTGCTAAAACAGAAATGGTTGACTTTAGGATCGGATCAGGATGACAAAGTATATGATTATTTACTTTCATGTTTTTCAGGATCAGGGTGACAAATTATATGAGTTTTTCCTTTTATGTGTGTTGTTATAATAAATGAAAGTAATTTCAATGGAATATCTAAGAACTGTGCTGTGAACCAGGAAGACCCTGCTTCAGGTCAGGGAAGAGTTACCTCTGCCACTTTACTTTTTTGGAATGACACTTATACCCCCTTCCTTCCATCATGGAACTCAAGCTTATTTATGTAGGGATTCCCAGGCATTTGTCCATTGAGGCACTGACCAGATCAAGATTGTATAAATTCCACAAGGCTGCTGTATCACTTCTCTACTCGGACCATGCTTTGGAATTCTGCAATGAATGCACTAGGTCTTTTCAAACTGTGGGTTTGAAACTGTGGGTTTGAAACTTTTTCAAACTGTGGGTTGGGACCCACTAGGCGGGTCACGAACCAATTTCAGGTGGGTCCCCATTCATTTCAATAATTTATTTTTTAATATTTTAGACTTGATGCTACCATGGTATGTGACTGCATTTGGGGAAATGTTACAGACCTGTACTTTGAACAAACTACTATGTATATTCTTTAAACAATGACAGTAAATGGGACTTACTCCTGGGTAAGTGTGGGTAGGATTGTTAAAAAATTTTCTGCTTGATGATGTCACTTCTTGTCATGACATCACTTCTGGTGGGTCCTGACAGATTCTCATTCTAAAAAGTGGGTCCCGGTGCTAAATGTGTGGGAACCACTGCACGAGGTGGTCTTAGGTAAGTGTCAGGACCATTGTGTCCTGGACAACAGTGTCCCGCTCAAATGTATTCCAGTATTGGACATTTGCAGATGTTCTTTTTGCATCCCAGATGTTTGTGACCCAGTATATGTATATTTATACTAGTTCTTTTTTATTTTTAAAACGCAAATGTAGGGTTAGGATTAAGGCTGGGTAAGACACTTAGGATATATAACATGGAGTTTGTTGCCCAGTTAGAGTTTGTTTGTTGTCCTGTTATAGTGGGATGAAAATACCTGAAACACACACACGCACCCAGATGCCATTGTCCATGAACACCAATGACCAGGACACAATTGTCCAAGATGCAAATGCTCAGTCAAGCCTCACTTACTCAGTCTTAGCCTCAATTGCAATATGGGAATAATGCTGACTTGCCTTAAAAAGTTGATGTAAAGTTGGTGTAAAGATCACCATCTTGTGTGAGTGACTTTGAAAACCCAATTGATGCCTATTGCTGGTGAATCTACATGTGGCTTTGTTTTATTAAATGACTACAAATTGGCACCATCTTTTCCTGCTCAATTATTCTCTCGATTTTTAGTGATGAGCCAACACATGTTGATGCCAAAAATAAATTATTGCTGCTTTTTTACTCCTAATAACCCTGCCAAGCTAGCATTAGTCTTGCCCTGCATATCACCAAGGGGATGGTCGTCAGTTGAAACAGAGTAGTTACATTTGGACAAACATGCTGAATTTCACTTCAATTTGTCAAAGATGCTGAATTTGAGTTGCTCATACTGACATGAGGGCCTTCACATTGGATTTTTGCTACTGAAGGTTCACAGAATCAGAATGTAGCTTGGCAGTGAAAAGCTGGGCTGAATTTGCAGGAGTTTGGCAATTAGCTCTGTTATTATGGGAACACGTAAATGAGGCATATTTCAGGCTGGCATGTATTCTGGAAGTTCATAAGCATCTGGCATCTGGATTTCAAGAAGAAGTAGAAAACTCTACAGTTCAATGAGTTTTACACATCTGCACATATATATGTATGTTGCAAAGGGAAAGGGGATGAATAAGAACCTGGATTTGGGTCACTATAGGTTTAGGGAAGGGGCTGTGTGTGTGCTTCAGCCTTATCTGGAGATGCCAGGGATTAAAGCTATGACTTTTGGCATGCAGAGTACCTGCTGTCCCATGGAACTACAGCCCTTTTAAAATATTGCTAGCAATATTAGTGCAGGGAGTGGTTGGGAACAGAATCCAAATAATTATTTTCCTAACTGCTGTGATGTTAACAGATCAAAGTTGTGAAATAATTCCAAACAAAAATGGCTCAGCAAACACAATTCAACCTTGTGTTGTGTTGTGTTGTGTTGTGTTGTGTTGTGTTGTGTTGTGTTGTGTGGCAGTAGCTAAACATAGCTGCTGACATTCTTTCAATACTGTCTGCTGCATACTTCACTTACAAGCCCCCAGATGTTGTGCATGTGTGTTTGCTCAGGAATGCAAAGTGCAAGAGAGTCTTGTTAATTTTAAAACTGCATAAACTCCTAATTTTGTCAGGCATATTTCAGAATGGCCACTGAAATAGGATTTGGATGTGTCAGCAGCATACTAAATAATCTCTCTCTCTCTCTCTCTCTCTCTCTGTGTGTGTGTGTGTGTGTGTGTGTGTGTGTGTGTGTGTGTGAGGGAGGGAGGGAGGGAGGGAGGGAGTGGGGGTTCTGGACTAAAGATGGCAGCACAGGGGAGCCAATAGCTGACACAGCATTGCATAGAACTACCTCAGCCAGGACCTGAGGTTCCATTGCATAGAACTACGTACTATACTGCCAGGACCTGATGCAGTATGTGGCATAGCATCACTTCTCATTTACAGCCCAATCCTATCCAACTTTCCAATGCTGATGCAGCTGTGCCTATGGGGCATTTGCTGCATACTGTGGGGTGGTGGTGGGGGGAACATTTGTTCTGTTACCTGGAGGCTGCATTGCAGTTGCATTGGCACTGGAAAGTTGGATAGCATTGGGCCCTCAGTTGCATTTGCAGGAAGTGCCTGATGGGAAATGGGTATCAAAAAGAGGAGAAGGGGCCATGTTCAGCATTTGATGAATTTGCTCCCAGTTAAATCTGCCACTGAGTCTTGGTATCCCAAGGAAGACTTTCACTTCTCCTGTTGGCACATAGCTGGATTGCAGGGTCTGGATGGACACTTTTTCATATTGAAGATAAACAAAGCAGTTCGCCAGTGCAAGGCTTTTTTGGCCCAAAGAGATGCCCAATGTGAAGCAGCCAAGGTTGAAAAATATTGGCCGTGATGACTTGTCTAAGGTCATCTTGTGCGTCAGTGGGACAGCCAAGAATAGAAACCAGTTCTCCTCTCCTGACACGCAGCCCACACTGCCTCTTCTGTCTTCAAACCACCCTGCTTAAAAGGATTTCACTGCTTATATATTTATCTTCTGGAATTTGTGAAAAAGACTTAAAAACACATGAGACAAATTACCCAGCATATTTCTGTGGAAAAAATGTGTATCTTAAACGTGGCCAAGTACGGCGTGCCTGCCAGGTGCTTCAATAATCACTCATTTTCTGTGTTTCTTTCTTTTTCTTAAACCTCTAAGAAATTACAGGGCTGGTGTGAGGTAATTTTAATGGAATCATCATTTCCCGTTCTCCTGTTCCCCCTTCTCCTGCTTCCTGATTGAGTATGTGATGTGTTCTCTAAGAGGGTCAGTTCGGGCACATTTGTGGCGCAATCCTAACCAACTTTCTAGGACTGACATAGCTGTGCCAATGTGGATGCACTGCGTTTTGCAGTGGGGAGGCAGTCTAGGGGGCCTCCCCAAGGTAAGGGCACCTTTGTGACCTTACCTTGGGGCTGTGCTGTGGCTAGGTCAGCGCTGGAAATTTGGTTAGGATTGCGCCCTTAGTGTCATTGCCATTTCTCAAGCTTCTTTTTTCGGGGGGGGGGGGGGGGAGGCAGAAGACTCAGCCATAATTTAATGCCTGAATTTTAAATTCTGCAGCTGAATGCTTTTGGTATATGCTTTGGGGAAGATATTTCTGCTTGAGTGTGACAATGCAATCCTATGTATATCCATTCAGAAGTCAGTTCCACTGTGTACAATAAGGCTTGCTCCCAGAAAAGAGTGTATTAAATTGCAGCCTTAATTAATCAGTTATTCCTGCTAACTGAGCAAAGAGGCACTTTTTAAAGTACTAGCTCTCTTATATTTAGGAAATATAGGATATCCTGTATTTAAGAAAGCAGCTTGTCCTCATAGCAGTGGCTGCTGCTGATGTCTCCCTTTTGCTTCTTTTCATATTGTGCTCTTCTCAGGGAGAGGGAACCACCTTATCCTGTGTTGTCCTCCAGCCACCTCCTGACCTGTGCTGGATACAGCCCAGGCCACTTGTCCTGCCTGTCCCAGCACAGGCTAGGATTGAGCTACCAATCAGATAAGGGCAGTAGCCCAGAATGCAACCTTCTGTGCAATAGGATTAAAGCCTGTTTAGAGCCTCTATTATAGACAGAGCCTCTGTACCTCTAGCAACACTTGGAAGCATGTTCATGTTTCCACCTAAAGGCATGTTCTATTAAGTACTAGACGAAAACTACATCAGGATTAGAAACAGCAACAAACTCCACTGAAAGCTTTGTTCATAGTTGTGTCCTTTTTCCACAATGGCAGCTGGATGGATTATAATATCCTTATGTTTTACAGTGCTGATCTCTGTTAAAATGACAATCTGAATGTCATTTAAGCAGCCTCACCAGGCATTGGAGCATCACCTGCTGTAAATACTATGCAGTAGCAGAGACTTGTTGTTTAAAATACATTAAACCATTTTGGGCACAATTCTAACCCACTTTCTAGCACCAACATAAGGGCAATGCAGCTCTGAGTTAAGAGAACAAACATTCCCTTACTTTGAGGAGGCCTCCATGAGTGCCACCCAACTGCAGGATGTGGCACAAATCCCATTGGCACAGCTATACTAATGGTGGAAAATTGGTTAGGATTTGGCCTTTGTTGTTTATATTGTTTTTTTTTTAATGTTTTCTGTTTCATCCACCACCCTGATATCCTCAGATGTCAGACAGTGCTGAGATTTGCCAAATAAATAAATAAAATATTTGTGAAAATGTTGATTACATCAAATTATTTTCAGTTTGGTTAAATAATGTTTAAACATTTAATTATGGGATTTTACAATTAAAAAAAAATTAAAAAAACCCAGTACAATCTGAATATAATCTAATACAATGTAAACTGTGTTAAGTACAAAGTGAATACCATTAAAAAAAATTCATCTTAAGCTAATACTAGAAGCAAAATATCAATGTGAGTTTCATATGATTACATGTTTGATTTTTTAAAATATCTACGTATGTTGCATTCTCATGTACAAACTCATCCATCTAAATTTATCTTAAGTTTAAACTTCTCAAAGGTCTAAACTTATCAAAAATGTTACAATTTTAAATCCAATATCTAATCATATTTTCCTTGATGGGAGACTAGAGAGAGTTGTAATCATGCAGAATTGGTGCATAATCAATTCATAATCCCCATAATATGCAGAATTGATAAAGGGTTTACTGTTTTGATTAAGCTGCTGATTGTGAAGATTCTGTAGGGTTTGGACGCTAGTCTAGGGGACCATAGCCATGATTAAAAAAATAGTTGTGTTGACTTCTCTCTCCCTCTCCACCACCTCCCACGTCCTTTCCCCAAAGGACACAAGGCAAGCAATACAAAGAGTTCTGCCCTCTCGCAGGCTCCCATTCTGCACTTAAAGGAAATGCAGCAGACGTTTAAATATTTCCAAACCAAACAAGACATCCTGGAGGATTCTCCTCCTGTGGCCTCATTATCTGCTTCTGTCTGTACTTTAAAGATCTCTGAAGAATGGCCGCTACAACCAGGGCTGCACCTAAACAGAAATAAGCAGGCAAGCTCAGAAAATCAAGTACAGTAGTAACATCTTCATTCATGTCTTTTGTTCTCTCAAGCCTTGGGGCGCTTTCTGAGGTCATGTTTGGAATGACTTGTTGAAGTGATGCGGGTAAGCACATAGCATGTGGAAATATTACATCAGCATTGGTTGTCCATGTAATATTTCAAGATATGATAATCTGAGCAGGAGTCTAGATTCCTGCAAGATCTTTTCCAGGCAGAAGCTTTTATACGGCTAATCCATTATGACATCACTTCTAGAATGTTTGCACTCACATCAAACAGGCATCCCACGGGCACAAAACACATCAGAATCATTCTTGGGTTCAAGAGGTTTTAGGTTTAAAATATGTCCTTAAAAAGCAAGACACCCTTCTAAGAGGTGTTCTTCAGTGAGAAATTAGCTTTAGGATGCTGTAGAAAAAGTACTGATGATTTTCACTGTTGGTGCTCTCATGTGTTCCATTTAGCACTGGACATCATTTGGGACATTATCACAGCATGGTTATTACTCATTTCTCACTTTCTTTTCTTAATATACATTCTGGAAAATAACTACATGTTGTATCTATAGGCTGCCAGACACTCAGAGCTTTCAGTTCATACTTCAGCTATTAGCAGTATTGGAAGTGATACAGCAAGAATAAATTCCTGTTTCCACTCTTGCTAATGGCAGACATTATCAGGTCAAAGTTGATGAGCACCTTTGGCTATCAATAGATGGGATGCGGCTGGGACTTGGGGCCCAGTCCTAAACCAGCCCAGCACTGGTGTGAGACCTGGCGCTTTTGCTGGATGCTGTAAAGCACATTTATGGCACCCTTAGAGTAGGGAATGCCAGCACTGGGCCTGTGCCAGTCAGGTGCCAGGCCCAGCACCAGCAGAATGAGAATGCACTGCCACCAGGGCTAAGTGTGACCACCAGATGGCAGTGTGGCCTCTGGGGGGCAGGGGAGGGCAGAGGAGGGTGGGACAGACAGAAGAGGAACTGGGGCCTCTTGTGAACTGGTGGGTGGGACCAGTGGCACTCTGCTCCACTGTATCCTGAGCTCCATGTTGAGCAGGAAGGCCCCACACAGAGTGCTGTCACACACTTGAGAAGCCCCATTGCAGGGCTTGGGGTTTTCCCTGGGGGGCTGGGGACCCCTTTCCCCAAGGAGCTTTCCTGCTGTTTCCCAGTGCCCATGGGATACAGCAGTAGCTGCTTTGGCGCTGCTGCTCTAGCAGGTGCTGGGAAGCCCAGGATTAGACTGTTGCCAATATATAATACATACACCTGATGACTGCTGTATGAACCTTGAAGCTTGGTTATGGTTCAAGTTCTGAGAGTCAAATAAGTTATTGTTACAACCCATGTACTTTATCTTCCAACATATGCTTTCTAGAGAAAGTAACTATCCTTCACAACGCTTCAGTACGTGCTGGCAAACTTAGTGTTCTGATACAAATCTATTTTCTATCTCTCTGGTAATTAATGTGGCAAACTAACCTCAACTTTGGAAATCCAAAGGAGGCAATTATCAAAATGGTGTTTGACTCTTTGTACCTTACCTGAGTTTCTTTAATTACACAGGTGAACACACATTTTGCTGTGTTAAAAGTTAGACCTATTCCTGGATATATTTGGAGTGCTGCTTCCAAAAATGGCATCAGTTTTGCCCCATCATGTCTAGTTTCAGAGATATGGCATAGCTTTCTTAATGAATAGTTCAAGCAGCTTCCTCATGAGGAAGCCATGGGTTTAGCCCTATGACATCTAGTTTTGGTGAAATGGCATTGCCCCGTTGGTGAATAATTCAAGAAGCTTCCCCATGAGGAAGGATGACCTAGGCTTCCTTATGAGGAAGCTGCTTGAACCATTCAGTAACGAGGCTAAGCTGTTTCCCCTAAACTAGACATGATAGGCAAAACTGATGCCATTTTTGGAATCAGCACCCCAAATTCATGTAAAACCACCAAAATTTTTGGAAAAAAAAGTTTTTCTGATCCTCAGATTTGTAGGCCTGTGTTATCTGTTAGCATGTACAAGTGGAAAAAATATATTTTTGTTTGTATCTGTTTTTTAAAAAATAATCCCAAGAGACTACATTTTAAAAAATAAAAATTGCTTCCTGATTTTTCTCACTTCCCAGCTGATTTTGAAAATATAGTAGTAAAATGTTAAACAGCTGAAGACAACAAAGTAACTAAGATGAATAAATTCTTTCTTTCTATTGATGTTAATTCAAGGGGAAAAATCAGTTCTAAAAAGAGAGGTGATCTTTCCAGTACATAATATTTGCTCCGTCGAAGTACAAGATAAACATAGAGATTAAAGAAGGCAATGAACGTGCCTCCTATTAACCCTGTAATAAGTCATAAAATGAGATCCACCCAGTACACGGACTGGTAATTCACATGGTGAACACTGTCGTGAAGCTCTGAAGTTTGATATAGCAGGATATGCCAAGCACTGTTGCAAGTGACTCACAAGGGTAACACAGGTAACAATTTCAGCAGAAAAGTGATGCAGAAGAAGTGGTCGTTAATCCACCAACCCTACTATTCGTGACAACATGACTTGGAGGGAACGCATGCAGTGAAATAACATACATTTGCTGCTTCCATTCAGCTCATGTTATATTCGCAACATGTGTGCTGATTGAGAAGGGCCATCCTGCATCACACTACACATGCATTGACAAAGACTGACTCATTAAAAAAAAAAAAAGCTACTGTTTTCCTTTGGGAGGAGGGAATCCAGAGCCCATTTCCGGTGCCCGCTGCTGCTGCTACCACTGTCTCACACACAGCAGTGGTCTTTCACATCTCTGCCGCTTCCTATTGTTGTTGGCAGTCTACTGTGTGCCTTGTGCTCTCCAGAGACTTCTACAGCATTTGGGTAAACATTGACTCTTTCTTCTGTAGAACATCCGCCCTCCCTGATACCAAGCCTACTGCGTGATGGTCACGTTGCACATTTATACGGGTCTGTTGGGTTGACTTTATTACTTTGGAGTCGTGTTCTGAGGACATTTCCATAGCGCTTTTTCCTTTCTAAAGAAGATGGCCTGGAACTTCATCTGTTAAAGTCAAATAAGCCATTGCTATTTTTTCTTCTTCTTTTCCATTGTGAATTTGAAACTTGGGTGCAAAGAATGCTATTTCTCTGAAGAATTAGACCAGTGCAAAGCCATTGTTTCCTTCAGCTATTTTATAACAATTTGGCAGTCAGTCCCACTGTGAGGTCCCAGAAAGGCTATGCTCTTTTTTTAAACTTCTGAATACAGGATGTGCTTATTTTTTAAGTGATAAGAAAGAAACAGAGTCCTTCAGAAAGAGAGTCTGAATCCTTTCCTGATGGTTCTTTTGTTGCAGGCCCAGGACAGGTAGAAAGGAAGTTAGAGAGATGCTTTGGTCTGTTAACACATAGGGCCAAACTACACATTACATCAACAAACATGTGTTCCTAATCCCTGTTTGATGAGGTAACATGAATGAGGAATTGGAAAGGCATTTGTTGAGGAAATTTGGTGTGAATGGGAGGGTGTTTGTAACCACTGCCACTGATTCTTTTCTGTAATCTTTTCTCCTGCCCTAGTTGTTTACTCCCCAGCTGGGCTTGTTTCTGTCTTGGAATCCAGCTAGGGGCAAAACAAAAGAGGGAGCAAATACAGTAGTAGTGGTGGAAAGGATCCACTCTTTGCCCATCAGTTCTTCCCTACAAATGTGTTCCTGCATTTGTATTACAACATGCACAATGTTTTGGGATCCCTTGTGCTTGACTTACAATGTATAGTCCCGCCTTAGCTTTGTGTATAACAGTGGTCTTCAACCTTTTTTGTGGCACAACCTCAATCAATCAATCAAGTATGAGAGTGGGGACCCACTGCCAATCCCACCCCCTCCCAGAACCAATCTACTCACCCCCCTGTCACTACCCACCTTGTACCCTGCCTGCCATATTTCCCTCTACCTCTTGTGTCTTCACAACAACCCTGTGAGGTAGCAGCCTGAGCGGGGCCAGCTTAGGAAGTGCGGGGCAGGACAGCAAGAAGAGACTTTGCAGGATTATATAAAGAACTCTGTTTCGATAAGGCAGGACCATGAATGGATTGGATCCAAGCCCTCTCTTGCACAGGCTTTGAAAGGTGAGCATGACTCCCAAATGAGACCACCACGGGTTGAAGAACACTGAAGATGTCACATTCCTATGCATCCCAATCCTATGCATGACTACTCTTAAGTAAGTCCCATTATAGTCAGTTGGGCTTACTCCCAGGTAAGTGTGGATAGGATTGCAGTCTTAGGGCACAGTCCTAACTAACTTTCCAGCACTGACATAGCTGTGCCTGTGGGACGTGTGCTGCATTCTGCAGTTGGGGGTTAGTCATGGAGGCCTCCTCAAGGTCAGGCAAAGTTTGTTCCCTTACCCTGGAGTTGCATTTTCCTTACGTCAGTGCTGGAAAGTTGGTTCAGTGTTTTAAATATGTTATATGTTTCTGGACCCAGTGTTGCTCCCAGGTAATAGCCATGGTGAGGAGTGTAGTGTACTACCAATGGCCATTCCTGGAAAAAGTCATCTATGCATTGCTTCTAGCATGACTAAACTACTGCAGTTTACTGCATTCTACATGAATATTAGCCTCTCCATTCAACCTACCCTTGAAAACTGCAGCAACTAGTTTAGCCAGCGTCATTTGGCACAAGGTGCAAATGGAATTGCATTAAGACACTATAAAACCTCTAACCTTATCCCCAGCTTTTTAATCTGAGCAACTCAATTATCCAAGCTGACATCAGATTCACCAGACCTTCTTTTCCAGTTCACCTGGTCATGTGCTTACCATTTCAACGACATGCCAGCTCACGCCAAGCCTATCAATCTTCCTTGCTTCCAGTTCGCAGATCACCAGTCCTGATGCTGCCCTAACAGCGTGGAATACACTGCTCCTGTCTGTAGTGTGGACCTATGAGAAATCAGCATAAACTTGCAGGCATGTTAACTAGACTAGCTGCAATCCTTCCTATTCGCACTTACCAGGGAGTAAGCCCCATTGACTATAATGGGACTTGCTGCTGAAAAGACATGCATAGGATGCACAGTGCTCTCAGATGGGTACTGTACTTCTTTGCCAGATGAGTTATGAAATAGCTTTTAAAGGTTTTATCTTCATAAGACATACATTAAATCTGAACATGACATTATGAACTCCACTCTATAGTTCTAAGGCTCTGGTTTTGAAATTTTCTACTAAAGGTCTCAACCAATATTGCCCCTGGAATCTTGTCTTTCTTGCATACCCTCTTTTCATTCTTGTGACTGCCTTGCTGTGCACAAGGTTGCCATTTTCACTGGACGTTGTCCTCACCCCCAACAAAAGATAGCCTAAATATGACTAATTACATTTGTTTGCACTCATTCCTTGTTACCCTTGCCTCTCCCTTTCCCCCTTCCTTTCCTCCCTCTTTTTCCTCCCGTCTGTTGAGCTGAGATTGTAAACTCTTCAAGTCTGTCTATTTTTTGAGGCGGACAAGTGCTTTTGGTAACAAATAAAACATCATGAACCCTGATGCCGCTGCATGAACAATAATACATAATTGTTATATTTTAGCCTCAAACCTTTGGAAATGATGCATGGAATGCTTAAGTACATGTAACTGAAATCATCCCACTCCTCCCCTGTTCCCCCAGCCTCCATTTTCCCCTTTCCTCTGTTATCTTTCTTGTGTCATAAATTGAATTGTAAGCTCCTTGGGGCAGGGACTTTTCCTCCTGATCTATGTAAAACACCGGAAACACAGATGGTGCTGTTATATGATTATAATTAAATGTTGTGAGGTTGTGAGTGGTATAAGGGGAGAGAGGGTTCATAGCCCAATAGGGCACATGCAGATGCACTCAGCGTCTCCAGGTAGGTCTGAGAAAGACTTGCTTTGGAGAGTCACTATAGTCAGTGTCAACAATTTATCCTGTTTATAATATAGCTTTCCCTCCTCCCTTACCTCCACCCTTCAATTCTCATTTTAGTCTTCATCTTCCTGGCTTTCATTTCATATCCAAGAAGCTGCTTTACCATAAGGGGAGTGGTATGGAATGAACAGGCCTTGCTGAGGGAGAGTCAGCATGGCTTCTGTAAGGGTAAGTCTTGCCTCACAAACCTTATAGAATTCTTTGAAAAGGTCAATAGGCATGTGGATTTGGGAGAACCCATGGACGTTATATATCTGGACTTTCAGAAGGCGTTTGACACGGTCCCTCACCAAAGGCTACTGAAAAAACTCCACAGTCAGGGAATTAGAGGACAGATCCTATCATGGATTGAGAACTGATTGGAGGCCAGGAAGCAGAGAGTGGGTGTCAATGGGCAATTTTCACAATGGAGAGAGGTGAAAAGCGGTGTGCCCCAAGGATCTGTCCTGGGACTGGTACTTTTCAACCTCTTCATAAATGACCTGGAGGCAGGGTTGAGCAGTGAAGTGGCTAAGTTTGCAGACGACACCAAACTTTTCCGAGTGGTGAACACCAGAAGTGATTGTGAGGAGCTCCAGAACGATCTCTCCAGACTGGCAGAATGGGCAGCAAAATGGCAGATGCGCTTCAATGTCAGTAAGTGTAAAGTCATGCACATTGGGGCAAAAAATCAAAACTTTAGATATAGGCTGATGGGTTCTGAGCTGTCTGTGACAGATCAGGAGAGAGATCTTGTGGTGGTGGTGGACAGGTCGATGAAAGTGTCGACCCAATGTGCGGCGGCAGTGAAGAAGGCCAATTCTATGCTTGGGATCATTAGGAAGGGTATTGAGAACAAAACGGCTAGTATTATAATGCCGTTGTACAAATCGATGGTAAGGCCACACCTGGAGTATTGTGTCCAGTTCTGGTCACTGCATCTCAAAAAAGACATAGTGGAAATGGAAAAGGTGCAAAAGAGAGCGACTAAGATGATTACGGGGCTGGGGCACCTTCCTTATGAGGAAAGGCTACGGCGTTTGGGCCTCTTCAGCCTAGAAAAGAGACGCCTGAGGGGGGACATGATTGAGACATACAAAATTATGCAGGGAATGGACAGAGTGGATAGGGAGATGCTCTTTACACTCTCACATAATACCAGAACCAGGGGACATCCACTAAAATTGAGTGTTGGGCAGGTTAGGACAGACAAAAGAAAATATTTCTTTACTCAGCGTGTGGTCGGTCTGTGGAACTCCTTGCCACAGGATGTGGTGATGGCGTCTAGCCTAGATGCCTTTAAAAGGGGATTGGACAAGTTTCTGGAGGAAAAATCCATTATGGGGTACAAGCCATGATGTGTATGCGCAACCTCCTGATTTTAGAAATGGATTATGTCAGAATGCCAGATGCAAGGGAGGGCACCAGGATGAGGTCTCTTGTTATCTGGTGTGCTCCCTGGGGCATTTGGT
Organism: Tiliqua scincoides; assembly: GCF_035046505.1. Classification (NCBI taxonomy): domain Eukaryota; kingdom Metazoa; phylum Chordata; class Lepidosauria; order Squamata; family Scincidae; genus Tiliqua; species Tiliqua scincoides. The sequence goes on along the minus strand of NC_089824.1, from coordinate 82,684,290 downwards.
GGGCCGCTGTGAGATACAGGAAGCTGGACTAGATGGGCCTATGGCCTGATTCAGTGGGGCTGTTCTTATGTTCTTATGAGACATTACACCATGAGCCAATATTCTATACAGCATTGCATATACTATACTATACTCAGTGCTTTTTTTGTAAATAAAAAGGTGCAGGAACTCACAACTTGTTCATCTTTTATTTATTTATTTATTTTTAAACCATTTTTTATTGGAGAAATAAAATATTTTTTATGTGCTTCCCCCCTAAAGATGAACTTACTTCTGAGTAGACATGCATAGGATTGGGCTGCCAATCTCCACATCCCCTTCCCCCTAGCTATTTTTTCTACACATGGGGAAAAATACTGTACAGGTGCACTTGTAGCATGTAGTATGTAGTGTGGCACTACTTCAAGGAGAGGAAGCAGTGAATGGATTCCAAAAAATGGCTTACATGAGTTCCATGTAATAAAATTACTCTAAGCAACTGTGGGAGTAAGAACAAAAAAGGAATTCTTACACGAGAGGGGTCCTTAGGTGCACACAGAAACAGCTACGTTTGCAAGCAAGCGATTAAATATGGTTTAATTCAGGTATCAGAATACTCTGTGTCTTTGGGAAGGTGCTTGGCATGCAATTGCATGTTCTCTGCTGCCCTGAGCAGCTGCTGTGCATTGCTGGAGAGGAGCTGCAAACGCTGGCTGGTGGAGGGCATGCTTGTGGAGGAAGGATGAGGAGGATCTCTGGCAAGGCTGGACAGCACATTGTACACACGTAGAATCCCTTTTCACCTGCCCTTAGCATGTGAAAACGGGTGCAGATATATATCTCTGCCAGGATTAAGAGCCCAATCCTAGGTATGTCTACTCTGAAGTAAGTCTTGTTCTAGTCAATGGAGCTTACTCCCAGGAAAGTGCCTAGGATTGCAGCCTAAGAGCCCAATCCTATGCATGTCTACTCAGAAGTCCACTTTAGTGAATGGGGCTTACTGTGGATAGGATGGCAGCCTCAGGGCCTAATCCTGTGCCAGTCTCCTTAGAAGTCAGTCCCACTAGAGGCAGTGGGGCTTCCTCTCAGGAAAATGTGGAGAGGACTGCAGCCACAGAGCCCCTCCTGTGCCTGTCTACTCAGAAGTCAGTCCCACTAGAGGCAGTGGGGCTTTCTCCCAGGAAAGTGTGGAGAGGACTGCAGCCACAGAGCCCTTCCTCTGCCTGTCTACTCAGGCTGCAAGGCTATGACACTTTTCTGGGAGTAAGCCCCACTGAACACAATGGAACTTACTTCTGAGTAGACATGCTTGGGCTCTCATGCTGCAAGGCTATGCACCCTTTCCCAGGAGCAAGCCCCATTGAGCACAATGAGACATACTTCTGAGTAGACATGCCTAGGCTCGTGCTGCAGATTGGCAGGGGGGCTGCACCAGCCAGCTTCCTTCCCCTTCTCCTCTGCCAAGCCAGTACCTGGGCATTCTGTGGGTGCCGCAGCCCATCTCCCTGGCTGGCTGGCTGTCCGTCCTCCTCCTAGGTGTCGGCGCGTGTCCCCCGTGCCCTCCACCGGCTTGGAAGCTGCGCTGGGAAGCAGAGTGTGGGGGGAGGGGAGGCAGGCTGGGCTCAGGCGAGAGCTTGGGGATGGGGCAGGAGGGGGTCGTTGTGCGGTCAGGCAGGGGCCAGGCACCCACCCACCCTGCACCCCAGCACCCACCCAGCAAATGCCTCTATTTTGCTCCCCCCCTCCTAGAATGCCTCCAAAGGGGAGGGGCCCCTGCAAAAAGGTGCCAGACCTCCGTCCCCCCGCGTTCCGTTAGAAAAAAAGCCCTGACTATACTATACTATACTATACTATACTATACTATACTGCATATATATATACAGTATAAGCTGCCCTGGGTCCCTTTAGGGAGAAGGGTGGGGTATAAATAAAGTTTATTATTATTATTATTATTATTATTATTATTATTATTATTATTATTATTATTATTATATACAACATTTCAGCTGCTTATATTTCAGGCTTAAGGTTTTCCTTTTTGAATATTGGTTGCTGAACCTGAATGATTAACTGGAGAGCTCTCCCCTATATCTACGCAATCCATATGTTGCTTCTCAGAACTTTCTGTTTCATGTCAAGTAACTGCTTCTGTAGGTTGCTTGGGTGGGTTATGATATATAATGTTGAGAGCAGTTCTTGGTGTTGGTAGCTATACAATCTGCACCTAAGTACAATTGTAAATTCAAGATTAAAACACTCCCATTAACAGCTGTGATTTGGTGGCGGTATAAAGTCTTGCCAAACCTGAGCAAACTACAAATGTATTTCTTCTATAAATTACAAAGGTGGAGGGAAGAGGATCAAACTTATTTCCACAAATCATTTTTTTTTCTTTCTGAGAAGGCTGAATTGCAAACATTGTATAACTTTACAGATGTCTTGCAGCTACATTCAGTAGTTGGCAGGTTCCACCCGGCTGTTCTGAATTCTTTATAATCTAGTCACCAGCATCATTAAACTCTCACAGAACTGCTGGGCTCGCATTCAAAAATATGTTGGCTTCTATTTACTCCTTTCTCATTTGTAACTTTCAAATGGCTGCATGTATAAATAAAGCCTGGGTGTTCTTCTTAGCAAAGGCCATATTTCAAAGAGATGAATGCTGACAAGGATGGTCAAATGGTCATTCAATAGCTGGGGGGGGGGCAGGCTCTCCCCTCAAGAAACTGGGGTGAGTGAAAAAAATGGTTCTGGACCCTTAAGAGCACTGCTACTAAACTCCCATATACTCGCTGCTAAGATAGATTGCTCCTGCGCAGAAGGTATTGTGTGAAAAACCTGCTCAGAAGCTCTTTTTCTATCTGCCGCTGTTCAGTGTTGCATGCCTCTGATCTTATCTTCCCCAGCAGCAATTCAGTGGCTTGGATGTGGTTAACAGTTTTATGCTGTAAGCACAAGGCCAAAAAGGAGCTCTAATGCTGCCATTCTGCCTAGCCAGTTGGTCTTACAAAGCCAACATGACATAATTTAATACGATTTTAGCAATTTCTATGTATATTACCTGCTAGAAGTTTGCCTGTTTTGTACCCCTGTCTGGGTTGCGCCGAGGGCAGATGCCCCATCTCCCCACTATAGTCTTGCCCTTTTGTTTTGCTACCTATGAATCAGTTCTGCTGTATTTTAGTAAGCCACCTTCTACTGTTATTACTGTTTCTCATGTTTGTACCACTTTTTTGTTTACGTAATGTCTTGCAGTGTTGAGGTTTACACCCAAACTTTCATGAGAGGTAGTTAACAATTATGCCCATTTTACAGATGGCGGCAGATAGCAAATTGGCTATGCTTCAGTACAGTGATTCTAGGACAGCTGTGAGACGTTATCCTTGTCTCATGTTGAAGCCTAAGCTCCAGCCTCCATGTAATAATACACTAGGATCTTATTCACTGAACAGGCTCCACATTATCTTCTGGAGACAATTAAAGGTTCTAGTTCTGACCTACACATCTCTAAACTGCTGGGACCTGCAAATCTTAGATATGGTCTTTCTCCCATTGTGCTGTACAAAACTAGAACCAATTTCTGTGGAGTTACACTCTTAGATTTTAGGAGCTATACAGGAAAAATATGCTTAGAGTGGAATATACTGGTTCAGCTGTTCTCAAATGTTTTAACACCAGGACCCACTTTTTGAAATGCCAGTCTGTCAAGACCCACCAGGCATCATTAAGCTGGCAGTGATGTTATGGTCAGAAATGACATCCTCAAGCAGGAAAATTTTTAACAGCCTACTTAGAACAAAATCAAATCAAATTAAGTAAATTAAAAATGTACAATAAGTGTAAGTTTAAACATTTATTTTAAATAAAGAAGAACCCTCCTAACCCTCCAAAGCAGTTGCTGATCTGTTTTTAAAAAAATTTCCCAAACACCCTAAAGGCTGCAATCCTATCCACACTTACCTGGGAGTAAGCCCCACTGACTATCAGCCCAATCCTGAGCTGCCCAGCCTTGGTGGCACTGAGAATGGCTGCCGCCGGATCCTGCACGCCCCGGGCTACCGCGGGAGGCGCCTCGGGAGAAGGGGACTTTTGTCCCCTTCCCCTGGGTAAGGTAAGCAGCCTCACAATGGCGCTCATGTAGTAGGTGCTCATGTAGGGTGCAGAGCCCTCCACAAGTGCCTTGGATCCTGCAGAACAGAGCTCCGCGGACCCACCTCCCTCTTTCCCCTAGCATGCCTCCAGCGCACCCCCTCCCTGTCTCATGCCTCTGTGTCTTGCCTCCCCCTGCCCTGTCTCCACCCCCCCTGACTGGCCTCCCCCCTCCCCAGAATGACTCCTCCCTGCCCCCGTCCCTGCTTACTGTGCCGTGGCTCCGTGGTCCATGAGACCACCAAGGGGAGGCTGGGCAACAGTCCCGCGCTAGCCCAGTACCAGCTGGTGCTGGGCTAGCATGGGCGGGAGTGCGGTGGAGAGGCTTGCAAACATGCCTTATGGCACATTTGCGACAGTCTGCCACAGCACGGAGCTCAGGATTGGGCTCTATCGCTGTTAAAAGCATATACATAATAGTATCTTAAAAGTACAGATCTGTAACATTTTCCCAGATGCAGTCACATATTATGGTAGCATCAAGTCTAATATATTAAAAATAACATATACATTGAAATGAATGGAGACCCACTTGAAATTGACTCATGACCCACCTAATGGGTCCTGGACCACAGTTTGTACTGGCTGATAGTAACACTGCAAATAATACAGATTTTAATAATAATAGTAATAATATTTATTAGCTATCTTCCAGAAGCTTAAGGCAGCCTATGTATATAAAATATTTTTTAAAATATAAAAATAAAGCAAAACAAATCAACTACATATTTACACCAGTGTTACAGTGAAATTATACTGTAACTGCAAGCAGATAATTCAATGCAGAGGCATAATAAGGATGTCAAAGTCATTTTTATGGCTTCAGTGGCATCAGTACTTGAAATCTAAATCACTTATTGATAGGTAAATTTCTCAGGAGTATTAAGATAATCCCTGGTAGTGAAATTATACTTCTAAGCATGAAACTAAACAACCTTTTCAGAAAAATTACTTTCTGAAAATGGTCTTTCTTTCTAGCAAAGTCATGTAGGATTCTGTTCATTTTTCAAAACTAAGGGCAATGCCTTCAGGCCAAATCTGACATTAAATAATTGACTAGTCTGGGGTGTTTTTTTGTTTTTATTTTGTTTTGGGCTTTGTTTTAACTTTCAAAGAGCAGCCACATGGACCTGGATTAGGATCATACATGAAAACAGGGGGCATTTAGTCCTACGATTCCTCACTGTTTTCTCACAAAAAATTTCCACCTGAGACTGCTGTAGGCTCCCAAAGGTGCCATCTATTGCAGTAGGTGACTTTGGACCAGCCATTATCTCTTGGACAACCCATCTTTCTGCATTGTGGTGTGACTATACAGGGGAAATTTCATGTATGTGGCCTCCAATCCTTAGAAGATTCTCAGGCCACAAATGCAATAAACCAGTGGTTCTCACACATTTAGCATCGGGACCCACATTTTAGAAAAAGAATCTTGTCACTGGAAGTGATGTCATGACTGGAAGTGACATCATCGAGCACAGGAAGTGATGTCATGACTGGAAGTGACATCATCGAGCAGGGAAATTTTTAACCAATCCTACCTACACTTACCCAGGAGTAAGTCCTATTTACTATCATTGCTAAAAGCATATACATAGTAATCTGTTAAAAGTACAGGTCTGTAACATTTCCCCAAATGCAGTCACATGCTATGGTGGCATCAAGTCTAATATATTAAAAATAAAATATTGAAATGAATGGGGACCCACCTGAAATTGGCTCAGGACCCACCTAGTGGGTCCTGACCCACAATTTGAGAAACACTGCAATAAACAAACCTGACAAAATGGGGGCAGGCCTGCTTGTTGTTCATGTGTTTGCCCTGTTCACATATTAAGTGAGTGGGAGGTGCTTGTTTTTTCTCTTTGTACAACAAAAGGTTTGCAGGAGGGAGGAGAAAAGCACCCCTCTCCTCCCTTGATGGAAATGAATTGGGTAGTGGATAAAAATGTCTGATATGATGGAGCTGTAGCAAGGTTATGTGGTGTTACAAACACCCTCTTTCCCCAAACACATGCCCAGTTTAAACTGACTCCATCTTGGTTTCAGAGTCGGGTAGGCCTCCCTGAAGTAAAAAGGGATGAGATTTTGCTGGCTCCCAAGGAAAGGACCCCTCTATGGTTGATTAAATCTGGGTGCTTGAGGTCTGACAAAGGATCGCTAGCAAGAACAAGTCCTGCCTGAATGTTAAATTGAATTACAGTGGCCCAAATGGGTAGTTCCTTTTCAGACTCTAGGCCAGTGACGGCGAACCTTTTAGAGACTGAGTGCCCAAACTGCAACCCAAAACCCACTTATTTATCGCAAAGTGCCAACACGGCAATTTAACCTGAATATTGAGGTTTTAGTTTTAAAAAAACAACTCATACATTAACAACTTTTACTTGTAACCTGTAATGAACTTTTCCTCTAGAAATTTGTCCAATCCCTTCTTAAAGGCATCTAGGCAAGTTGTCATCACTGCTTCCTGTGGCAAAGAGTTCCACAGACTCATTACATGCTGGGTAAAGAAATATTGGCAGGGAGAGGGTGGCTGCAAGACCTTGCCACTGCTCATTTTCTCAAACAAGAAAATTTTTTTTAAAGCCCCACCCACAGAAGTGGGCTCTAAGGCTGCAATCCCAGCCACTCTTTCCTAGGAGTAAGCCTCATCCACTATAATGGAGCTTACTTCTGAGTAGACAAGCACACTGTAATGGGGTTTACTTCTGAGTAGACACACACAGGAGCAGGCTCCAAAGCTGCAATCCTAGCCACACTTTCCTGGGAGCAAGCCCCATTGACTATAATGGGACTAACTCCTGAGTACACATGCATAGGATTGGGCTCTTAAACTAGGAGCAACCCCCCCCCTTTGACTAGGGCTACAACCCTACCCTCACTTTCCTGGGAGTAAGCCCCACTGACTACAGTGGACTTACTTCTGAGTAGACATGCAATCCTACTGAGTAGACAGTAGGATTGGGCTCTCAGGCTGCAATCCTAGCCACGCTTTCCTGGGAGCAAGCCCCATTCACTCTAATGGGACTTCCTTCTGAGTGCATAGGCTTGGGCTCTGAGGCTGCAATCCCAGCCATGCTTACCTGGGAGCAAGCCCCACTGACTCTAATGGGGCTTCCTTCTGAGTAGACTTGCATAGGCTTGGGCTCTGAGGCTGCAATCTCAGTCACGCTTTCCTGGGAGCAAACCCCAATGACTTTAATGAGACTTACTTCAGGACCAGCACCACATGCAGGGCTGGCGCCCCAAAACCCACAGCAGCAGCTTTGCTGTGCCCGCCCGACATGCTGCACCTTCACGCTGTGTTCAAGCTCCCTGCCTTAACCCAGACAGGGGAGGGAGGAAGTGCTCCCATTGGGCTGCTGGGGGTGATGTGAGAAACGTCCCCTCACAGAGCCTCTCAGCCTTGCTCCTCCCCAGGGGACCTGGCTAGATGGGGTGCCTTGGGAGCATGCCTGGGTCTTGGTGTCAGCCCCCCCCACCTGATCTCCCTCTTCCCCTTGCTGTCCATTCCTTCCCCCCTTGGCCTCGCCCCTCTCTCCTTTGCCCCGGCTGCTGCTGAGCAGGGGGAGGCTGGCTTTGTGGCTGCGCGGGCTCCTCAGCCTTCCACAGCAGACGCCCGCAGCTGCTGGCACCTCCCAGAGGCTCGTGCCTGGCAGCTGGGGCAATGGTGCGAGTGCCCACAGAGAAGGTTCTGCATGCCCTCTGTGGCACTCATGCCATAGGTTAGCCACCACTGCTCTAGGCCAAGAAGTCCTTTCTGAGATAACACACCCTGCCACACTATTGTTCAGTAGAAACTTCCTGGATGGGCCATCAAGCTATTTTCTGAACTCAATCAAGGCCAGGAAGCCCAAAATGCATAACCCAAGAAGCTCTCCAAACTCCTTTGTCCTGCAGATATTCCTTTATTATTATTATTATTATTATTATTATTATTATTATTATTATTATTATTATTATTATTATTATTAACAGTATTTATATTTTCAGTATTTAGCTTTTCAGTATTTAGCTAAACAGTATTTAGCTTTTCAACTAAAAGTTCACAAAGCAGTTTACAGAGAAACCTTTGTCTCCTTTGTGAAAAGTCCTATAACTTCCCTGCTCTGGAAGCAGATTAGAGAGGGGCAAGACAATAACTAGTCAACACAAGACACAACACAGCAAGAAGAAGGAACAAGTCACAAGGACAGAGACAGGCAAGACACAGGAACAGAGCAGAGTTTGTTCAACCTGGGAATTTTGCAGCACTGCCTTGCTGTTCAAGAAGAACTTCACACTCAAGCAAACCGGCAGACTAGGATAGGTGATCCCCCCTTTTATCTCTCTCTCTCTCTCTCTCTCTCTCTCTCTCTCTCTCTCTCTCTCTCTCTCTCTCTCTCTCTCTCTCTCTCTCCAAGAGATTATTTCTTTAATAAACTCTTTATCTTCTTTGAAAAGCTCTGTCCTGTGGTTACTGTTAGCCTAACTCTGAGATTGGTTGCACTGCTCATCCATGTCAACGATCCCAAACCTTGTCACACTGCTAGATCTGACCTCTTGCTTGCTAATGTCCCCAATTTTAGTTATGTGCACATGACATGTGTAGGTCACATGTGTACATGTAGAGGAGCAGTGTTGGCAACAGTGGGGAAGAAGCGGAATACACCCAAGGCCTCTCCAATGCCTGGAATGACATGTCAAATGCCTAGTGATATGTAGCCTTTGCTTCTCTCTGTCCTTCTCTTCTCACTCCCTGGATTGGAAAAGGATGGCACAGAAGAGGAAGTGTTGAGGAAAAGAGAGTGATTAGCTATACTATAGCATGGGATGCTGTAGCTCACCACTCTCCTCTACACTTCCTCCTTGAATCCTTCTTCCTTTTCCAATCCAGGGAGTGAGAGGAGAGGACTGGTGGGGCCAAGTGAGTAGACAAAGATGGATGTCCCCTGCCAATCTGCTGTCTGAGGCAACTTCCTCAATTGGCCTCATGGATTGGCCAACCCCGGAAAAGGGTCAGCTCATCTTTGTATATCTTTCTTTGCACATATAAGCCTGCCCCCCTTTTTATATGAATGGGGAAGTCCAGATACTGATTCTGATTGTCTTTTTTGGTTGTAGTTTTTTAAACTGTGTGCTTTCATGCAAGTTCTGTTCTGTGTGTCTGGCACTGCTGATTTCTGCACAGGCAAATTGGTCAAGTCTCATGAAACCTGTAAGTGGATTCATTTTATTCTGAATAGTCCATGGGGTCATCCTCAGAACACCCGCTCATGCTCTCATCCATTTAGTGGCGTAGCTAATGATCATGTAGCCCGGTGCCAAGCTCAAAATGTTGCCCTGGAAGTGACTTCACAACCGGAAGTGAGATCACGCCTGGCCTTTTTAAAAAATGAAAAGTGGGAGGAAACCACCTCCTCCCCCCCCAGCAGCTCACCACCCACTTGCTCTGCTGCCTCCCCCCAGTCAGTGGCGTAGCTAAGGCATCTATCTGATACCTGGGGTCAAAGAAGATTTTGTAGAGTCCCTGCATGATAAAATAAAATTTAATTAAGTAAATAAATAAAAAGTTATTAATTCCATGTTTATCATAACAACATCTCATTGGCACTCAGAACAATCAGTCTCATAGGTCAGTTTGGAGTTAAGCAAATCCACTTTTTGTTCCACAAGACAGTTGTGTTTTCATTTTCTGGTTAATTGGCCATAACTCTGACAGAATAAAGATATTCCAATGCAGTTTATTTCATTGCATTCTCCATTAAATTACCTTTTCAATGATATATAACATAATGGTATTTTTCATACATACCAAGTTTTTCACAATTTTGGTCACTAGTGTCAAGTTCAGCTTATTGTCCCCTTAAAGCTTGATGCCCAGTGCTACTGCTACCCCCTGCACCTCCTTAGCTATGCCACTGAAACATTCAGCTTCAACCCTTGAAAGTCAAATTGCAAGCTCCAGGACTATCCTGCTGTGGTTCAGTGGAGAAAGTTCTGAGTCTGGGTTCATCCTCTCTCTGCCATGCAATCACTGAATGGTCTTGGTCAAAACACTGTTTCTCAGCCTGTGTTACCCATCTGTAACATGGATGCAGAAGCACTCTTTCACACAGATGTGCTTGGAGAGAAACATATTCTAAAACATGATTGAAAAAGTAAGAGCTATACAAATAGAAAACAGCATTTTTCCACAGTGCCACAACATTGATGCCAGAAGGATGCCATCTGTGCTTGCCACAAGGGCCTTTCTCTGAAATATGTGAGGATGAAGGGACTCATAGCCCAATCCTATGCTTCCCGGTGCCTGCTTGAGCAGTGGTGCCAAAGCGCCAGAGCAGCGGTTTATCCAGCAGGTACTGGGAAGCTGCTGGGAGTCTCCTTGGGCGAAGAGGACAAAGTCCCAGCTCCAACAATGGATCTCCTCACATCTGCGCAGGCTATTTTGCTGGTGCAGATGTAAGAGCCTCCGTGTCAGGCCTTCTGGCCCAACACAGAGTTCAGGATCCAGCAGAGTAGGGCCAGTCCCACCCTCCTTCTGTCCTAGTTCCTCTCCCCGCTCTGTTGCTCTTGTTCTGCCCTCCCCCCCCAGAGGCTGCACAACTGCCCAACAGTCTCACTCACCCCCAGCATGTCCTCCTCCTGAACCCAGTGCAGCTCTCCCTGCCGGCAATAGGGCTCAGCACCAGTGCTAGGAGACTATAGCATTGGGCCCTAAAACCACTATCTAGTCAAGATCAGAAAGATTCACTGTAATCTAATTGTAAATTGGTGGTTCAAAACTCCTTTTCTTTGTGGGGAGCTGATGAAGTTAATTGTGACACTAGAAGTTGCTCCAAACCCACTTGCCTGTATTCCCATTGCAACAAGGGTACAGGCACACTATCCATTCGTTTATACACTCATGCTTGTGTATGTGCACCTCCAAAGCAGAATCGCTATTCCTACTCAGTACTGAGCGCCTGAGCCTGGCTAGTCAGGAAGCTGCCTTCCTTTCTTTCTAGACATCCTGCTTGCTCACCGGAGTCTGGTTTTTGCAAGGGAAGGCAGGTGCTCCCTGCTGTGTGAGAAGGGATTTCTGGTGCACAGATTCTCTTCCAACTACTCTGCTCTCCAGAGGCAGTTTCTGGAAGGGACCATCAGGCCCAGCTGGGGAGACTGTTTGGCTGGGGGGTGGAGTCTGCAGGCCTGCCTGATTGCTCTCCTCCTCCTCTCTCCCCAGGTATTTCCAGCTTGCTGGGCTTGCCAGAGGCGCGAGCCGAAGGGCAAGAGCCAAAGGGCTCTTGGCCCGTGGCTCTTAGCCTGGGGCTCATGCCCGGAACATCAGGTGCCCTCTCCATCAGCAGACCAACTAGCAGTAGTCGGATACCCTCCCCGTCGGTGGAGGCAGGGGAGAGAGGAGCAACAATTGTTTTTACAGCAGAGGATCCGCCTGCAGGCCAGTTTCGGAAGGCGGGCCTCGCCACATGTGTGTGCTCTTAGGAGGGAGCTCAGGGGAAGGGAAGGGTGCCACTATCAAGAGAGTGACGGGCCAGGGGAGATATGGCGGTGGGGGTCGGACAGGCCGTTACAGGAGAAGGAGAGTTAATCACAGGCAGATCATCTCCCCTTCTGGTCCCTCCCCCAATTCTCGGATGCCTGGTGGTCTTGGCGGTGAGTCCCTGGATCTGAAGCTGCTACTTTTGAATGCCAGGTCGGTGAATAATAAGACCTGTATCATCCAGGATTTGATTCTGGATGAGAAAGCCGACCTGGTATGCATTACGGAGACCTGGCTGGACGTGGAGGGAGGCGTTAGTCTCTCTGAACTTTGTCCGCCAGGCTTCCAGGTGTTGCAGCAGCCAAGATTGCAGGGACGGGGAGGGGGAGTTGCAATGGTCTATCATGAGTCCATCTCCCTCACCAGGTGCCCTGTCCAGCAGTCTGCTGGGTTCGAGTGCCTGCATGTTGTGTTGAGAGGACCGGACAGGATTGGGATTCTGTTGGTGTACCGCCCGCCCTGCTGCCCAACAGTCTCCCTGCCTGAGCTGACTGGAGTGATCTCGGGGGTGGCATTGAAGGCCCCCCACCTGTTAGTGCTGGGGGACTTCAATGTTCATGCCGAGGCCCCTGCGGTAGGTGCAGCTCAGGATTTCATGGCTGCCATGACAACCATGGGCCTGTCCCAGAAGATCTTGGCCCCGACACATACTGCAGGACACGTGCTGGACCTGGTGTTTACAGCTGGGCACGGAGGCCGTGATCTGGATGTAGAGGAGATCAAGATCACTCCGTTGTCATGGACAGATCACTTCCTGGTAACGTTTAGACTGGTTGCGACTTCCTACCTCTGCAGAGGCGGGGGACCATTTTCTATGGTCCGCCCCCGGAGGCTAATGGATCCTGAAGGTTTCCTGAGGGCTCTGGGGGATTTCCCCACTGCCAAGACTGGCGTCTCATCTGAGGCCCTGGTTGACCTCTGGAACAGGGAAATGTCCAGGGCAGTGGATGAGATTGCTCCGGAGCGACCTCTGCCACGTCGCAGACTCGGAGCGGCTCCTTGGTTCACTGAGGAGCTGCGACTGATGAAGCGGCAGGGCAGGCGTCTAGAGCGACGGTGGCAGAAAACTCGTGATGAATCCGATCGGACACGGAGTAGAGCTCATTACAGAGCCTACTCCGTGGCGGTGGTAGCAGCGAAGAAATCATTCTTCTCTGCTACCATTGCGTCTGCTGATAGCCGTCCGGCAGAGCTGTTCCGTGTGGTGCGGGGCCTCCTCCATCAGGCCCCGCCAGTGGACCAGGAGGAATACACGGTCAGCCGCTGTGACGTGTTTGCGCAACATTTTGCAGATAAAATCGATCGCATTCGCTACGACTTGGATGCCACATTGACAATGTCTGATGATGTCCCCCTGGCAACTGCTTGTCCAGTGTTGTGGGATTCTTTTCAGCTTGTGCAGCCTGAGGATGTGGACAGACTCCTTTGGAGTGTGAGGCCGTCTGCCTGCCTGTTTGACCCTTGCCCAGCTTGGCTGATAAGAGCTGCCCGGGGGGGACTGGCTGAGTGGACGGGGAGGGTGGTCAACTCTTCTTTGGGGGAGGGGACACTGCCGCTTGCTTTGAAGCGGGAGGTGGTTCGCCCCCTCCTGAAGAAGCCCTCCCTGGATTCCAATGTGTTGAACAACTATCGGCCAGTCTCCAACATCCCGTTTCTGGGCAAGGTAATTGAGCGGGTGGTGGCGGCCCAACTCCAGAGGGTCTTGGATGAAGCGGATTATCTGGATCCTTTTCAATCTGGTTTCAGGCCGGGCTTTGGGACGGAAACTGCCTTGGTCGCCTTGGTGGATGACCTACGCTGGGGACTGGACAGGGGGAGTGCATCCCTGTTGGTCCTGCTGGACCTCTCGGCGGCTTTCGATACCATCGACCATGGTATCCTTCTGGGCCGATTGGCCGAGTTGGGAGTTGGAGGCACAGTTTTGCGGTGGTTCCGCTCCTACTTGGAAGGTCGGTCCCAGATGGTGGTGCTGGGGGATGCCTGTTCGACACCCTGGCCATTGAGGTGCGGGGTGCCGCAGGGCTCAATTCTGTCCCCCATGCTATTTAATATCTACATGAAACCGCTGGGAGAGGTCATCCGGGGGTTTGGAGTGGGGTGTCATCAATATGCTGATGACACCCAGCTTTATCTCTCCTTTCCTCCAGACTCCAGGGTGGCGGTTGAGGGCCTGGAGCGCTGTCTGGAAGCAGTGAGGATCTGGATGGGGGCTAACAAGCTGAAATTAAATCCGGATAAGACAGAGGCTCTCCTGGTTCGGAAATCCTCGATGCAGGTGCTGGATTATCAGCTTGCTCTGAATGGGGTTGCACTCCCTCTGAAGGAGCAGGTCCGCAGCTTGGGGGTCCACCTGGACTCGCAGCTGCTCCTGGATTCCCAGGTGGCGGCTGTGGCTAGGGGGGCCTTTGCTCAGCTTCGGCTGGTGCGCCAGCTGCGTCCGTACTTGGATCGTGCAGACCTGGCCACGGTGATCCATGCTACGGTGACATCGAGGTTAGATTATTGTAACGCGCTCTATGTGGGGCTGCCCCTGAAGACGGTTCGGAAACTGCAATTAGTGCAGAATGCGGCGGCCCATGTGGTCACTGGAGCTAGGCGGTTTGACTCTGTCAGCCCGCTTCTCTGGGGGCTACATTGGCTGCCCATTTGTTTCCGGGCCCAATTCAAGGTGCTGGTTTTGACCTTTAAAGCCCTATACTGCTCTGGGCCAGGTTATCTTAGAGATCGCCTACTCCCATACAATCCGGCTCGTCCTCTCAGGTCATCAGAGAAGGCCTTTTTACAAGTGCCGCCACCTAAGGAGGTACGTGGGGCGGCGGCAAGAAATAGGGCCTTCTCAGTAGTGGCACCAACGTTGTGGAACTCCCTTCCCCTTGACTTGAGAATGGCTCCCTCTCTTGAGTCCTTTCGGCGAGGCCTGAAGACCTTGTTGTTCAACCAAGCCTTCTGACGTTCTGGCCTTTTTAACATCTTTTATATATCTTTTAGTTGCTTTTTTACAGGCCCGATTCCTCTAAGAACTGCTGTTTTATGCTCTTTTATTCTGACTCTTCTGACTACTGTTTTTATGGGTTCTGCTAATGTGTTTTTTAATATGTTTTTATCTGTGAAATTATGTTTTAATTTGTTTTATATGTTGTTAGCCGCCCTGGGTCCCTTTTTGGGAGAAGGGCGGGATAAAAATAAAGTTTTATTATTATTATTATTATTATTATTATTATTATTATTATTATTATTATTATTATTATTACTCCTCCTCTTGCTGCTGAGAAGCAGAATTCCTTTTGCTGTGGAGGAATGGGATAGCACCATCTCCCACTCAGTCGCAGATGGCAAAGACTGTTCTGCCCTTTGCCATTGGTCTGCAGGAAGCACACGATAGACTTGTACTAACTTTCAGCAATATGCAATTACACTCCAATCCTAAGCAACTTTCCAGTGCCAATGCAGCCCCATGACTGCATCATGTACTAACATTCCCATACCTTGAGGAGGCCTCCGTGTCTGCCCCCCCCCCCACTGCAGGATGCAGTACATGCCCCATTGGCACAGCTGCATCAGCACTGGAAAGTTAGTTAAGATTGGACTGTAAGCAATTGATGTTTAATATGCAACACATCCTTGTTAAATATGGTATTCCAGAGCTTTGGGGAATCTCATTTCATCCAGCTGTTGACATTAGCTAGAAGTCTTGTTTTACTTTTTGCTTTCTGTTGCACCAGGACTTATAACTAGTAGCACAATTGTGTTTGAGCCCCAGTTTTACCAGGCTGCTGTGCCTTTATCAAAGGATCAGGGATCATTTCGGTTTTGGCTCTGCTTGGGATGATTCATCTTTCTTGTTTGTTTGGAGGATCATCAGCCTAGTAGTGGGCACTGTCTCTCATTACTGTAAAGTGCCTGGTCTACTTTAAATAATGGTCAATTGAACACCTTGTGTGATGCTTCCAGCCAGCAGCACACTTAGACTGGGATGTTATTACCAAATATTAAGCAGGTTAATTGGTATTGGTATGGAGGTTAACTATAATGGGTGTATCAGAAGGGGCGGCTGCATAACCCAAACTTCAGTAGGTGTGGCAAGGACATTCTAGGGGAAAGCAGTGCAGCCAGCACCTCCGCTTAGCATCCTCAGGCACTGTAGTGTCACTATTCTTATATTTGTTGTCCCGGGGCTGAGGTTGCCTGACCCAGAGATGGGCACAGGTATGAGCCTGGAAAGGCATGAAAGCCCTCAGTGGGGCAAGATGCAGGACATCAGCTATTGAGCAGCACACTCCTACACCCAGTGGAGCAGATGAGTAGCAGCAAGTGGTTGCAGGAGCCTTTCTGCCACCCAGTAGTGGAGGCTTAGGACCCAGAGGGTGATCAGTCAGGAGGGAGGGAACCAGGAAGGGTGGAGGGACCAGACCTGCCTATGTCTGGTGAATACAAGGAGAAGGCCAGGGATAAGAGGGTTGACTGAGGGCTAGCTAGAAGGGAGACTCCAGAGTCCTGGGAGGTTGAAGAAGGCCCTGAAGGTGGAAAGGAGTAGGTGACTTAACCCCCCCCCCCCCGTGCTTCTTCTCTGATGTCCAGGGGAGGAACAGGCAGACAGACCAGAGGAGATCCAGCAGGCCCTACATAGGCTGCTGCCCCTATACAGATGGGGACCCTGGTGATGGGCAGGAGCCCAAGACCCCCTGACATCTGTTGTATGGACCACTGGGAAAGTGGCCTGAGATGCGCTTATCTGCCATATGATTTTTGGTAGGAACCAGCTGGTACAAGTAAGTGAAGCAAGATCCTGAGGAGCTGCACCCTCACTTGGGATAAGTGGAAAGCCCACTTCTGCAGTAACATTGTGGTCATGATGACACATGCATTGATCTCTGAATCAATGTATTTAGGCTATTTTTCTTCCTCTGATACTGCTATTCCCAAGTCTGGTAGAACATCTCAGCT
The DNA here is from genome assembly GCF_035046505.1 of Tiliqua scincoides. Lineage (NCBI taxonomy): Eukaryota > Metazoa > Chordata > Lepidosauria > Squamata > Scincidae > Tiliqua > Tiliqua scincoides. Next base: position 82,667,696 of record NC_089824.1, on the reverse strand, counting down.
GAAATGCCTATATTTACATATTATGTCAGGGTACTTCAGAAACAAAACACATCGTTTTTTATGAGTGGCAATGATTTTAAATGTACCATGTAGAAATGATCCACTGCCCTTGCCAAGTCATTTGATTTGGGATATGTGACATAAGAGTGCATTCATATGTCAATCTCCAGTGTAAGAGAGGGGTTGCAAAAAAGAAGCTGGTCAGAGAGCATCATGTCTCATGTGAAATGAATGTGCAAAAGCACACATCAAGGGGCACAAGAGAGCTGGTGTGGACTGTGCCCCTAGAAAGTAACCATAACAAGAAAGTGAAAAAGGTACAGGCTGGGAAAACAATATGCAGAAGGACTCCAAGTGATGGAATGGTATCTTTCTTTGTAACTTGCTCCTTATGTTGCTGAATCAGTTATGCATTTTTGCAAGCAATCATATTAAACTATGTCAATTTTTATATATACAAATGCTGCAATCCTTATATAAGTGAAAAGTAAATATAATTTTAATATCTTTATTAATAATATAAGTAAATGCAGTATTTTTAAAATACAGAAGTTGAAAGAGCATACAATTCTGACTCATTCATCAAGCTGAAAGCATGCACCAAAATGAATTCATATTAGATGAGAATCCCAGTTCCTGAACAAGTTGCTATGATTTCTTGAAACAGAGTTCAGTGCTGGTCTCCACATATCACAGGCCTTTAGAAACTCACTGTATGTTTAAATGGAGTCATAGCTCAGTGAGAGAGCAAATGCTTTCATGCTTTTGCATGAAAGAAGGTTCCAGTTTAAACCCAGATGTCTCCAGGTAGGACTGGGAAAAGTTCTCTATCCCAAACCCTGGAGAACCATTGCCAGTCGATATCCACAGTGCTGAGTAAGGTAGATTAAAGATCTGACTCCACACAGGACAGTGTAATCAACTCTTACCCTCTTTTAACAGCTCACCCTTTGTGGGTTTTCTGTTGTCTTGCAAATACAGTGCTAGACCACAGTGGGAAAACTCTATAAAAGTAGGTCATAGATATTGCTTTGTGAGTCAAATGTTTACCTGAGACTTCTGAGTATACATGTGTAGGAACTGTTACCCTGCACATGCCTGATCTTGTCTGATCTCAGAAGCTAAACAGGGTCAGGCCTGGTTAGTACTTGGATGGGAGACTGCCTGGGAATACTGCGTGCTGTAGGCATATACCATAGTCTTTCGAGACTGAAGGTTGCCAACCAACCATGTGTAGGATGAGTGAGGCCAGGGCTTTTTTTCTAATGGAACGTGGGGGGACGGAGTTCTGGCACCTTTTTGCAGGGGCCCCTCCCCTTTGGAAGCATTGCAGGAGGGGGGAGCAAAACAGAGGCAGAGTAGACAGGCACAGGATTGGACTCTAAGGCTGCCATCCTATCCACAGTAAGCCCCATTCACTAAAGTGGACTTCTGAGTAGACATGCATAGGATTGGGCTCTTAGGCTGCAATCCTAGGCACTTTCCTGGGAGTAAGCTCCATTGACTAGAACAAGACTTACTTCAGAGTAGACATACCTAGGATTGGGCTCTTAATCCTGACAAAGATATATATCTGCACCCGTTTTCACATGCTAAGGGCGGGTGAAAAGGGATTCTACGTGTGTACAACGTGCTGTCCAGCCTTGCCAGAGATCTTCCTCGTCCTTCCCCCACAAGCATGCCCTCCACCAGCCAGCTTTTGCAGCTCCTCTCCAGCAATCCAAAGCGGCTGCTCAGGGCAGCAGAGAACATACAATTGCATGCCAAGCACCTTCCTAAAGATACAGAGTATTCTGATACGCGAATTAAACCATATTTAATCGCTTGTTTGCAAAAGTAGCTGTTTCTATGTGCACCTAAGGACCCCTCTTATGTAAGAATTTCTTTTTTGTTCTTACTCCCACAGTTACTTAGAGTAATTTTACTACTTGGAACTCATGTAAGCCATTTTTTGGAATCCATTCACTGCTTCCTCTCCTCGAAGTAGTGCCACACTACATACTACACGCTACAAGTGCACCTGTACAGTATTTTTCCCCATGTGTAGAAAAAATAGCTAGGGGGAAGGGGATGTGGAGATTGACAGCCCAATCCTATGCATGTCTACTCAGAAGTAAGTTCATCTTTAGGGGGGAAGCACATAAAAAATATTTTATTTCTCCAATAAAAAATGGTTTAAAAATAAATAAATAAATAAATAAATAAATAAATAAATAAATAAATAAATAAATAAATAAATAAAAGATGAACAAGTTGTGAGTTCCTGCACCTTTTTCCCCACAAAAAAAGCACTGAGTGAGGCTATAACTTCTTTTGTGTCCTGAGCCTTCAAAACCAATTCATTGCCATTTACTGACCCAAGTTGTGTCTTGTGTTTTTTGAGCTACAGGAAACTTTCTTCTGGCTAAACCAAATACTTAACTACTTGACACTGAGCTCAGACTAATTCTCAAAATATTTGTCTATTGATTGATTGGTCAGAATCCAAAACATCGTGCGCCCTGTCGAGGATCGGCCCATCACTCATAAATGTGGCTTCCTATGCTATTTGGGCTGCTGGAATTGGAGCTGAATTTGTCAACTTATATAGTGGTGGCAGTAATGAAGATATTGTTTGAAGTCTTTTTCTTTTACTTGGCCGGCATAGATGTGCTTTCTTGATTGCCAGATTTTCTATATATTTGCCTGTTCTGGTGGTGTTAAGGGTTGGACTCAACGGATACTTTAGAATTTACTTGTGAATTGAAAGCTTCCCCTCTAACTTTAAAAAAAACCCAGTAAAATATATTACATAATGCATAGTATTTGGGTGTTTCTTGGAAGGCCTTCTACTTGTTTCAGTTCTTCCAACTTGGGCTTACTGTGGTTAACGATTTCAAGAACAGCCTACGGTTTAATTGGGCCACTAGGGGGCAGTGGAGCCTTGCGGGTGCTCTTGATTGGGCAAAACTCAGTTTTTTGGTCTTTGAGGTCTTGTCATGCTCTGTATAAACAAGATACGTTGGAGTGTTTAGGTTAGAAATTGCGGCCATGCAGGCTTGCCTTGAAAAGAATGTAAACACAGCACTGTGGTCGAAGCGCACTCTGAGACTGACTTCCTAACGTACAGCAGCAGTGGCGTCGCTAGGGGGGTGCGGACCGCACCGGGTGATGAGCGTAGGGGGGGGTGACGCACACTGGGGGGGTGGCACGCTAAAATTGCGGTGGTTAGGAGTAACCCCATCATATTATATACCGTTGGACGCGGAATTTCGAGCGGAATGCAATGCAACAAACCAGAGTGAGATATCTCATTTCTATCAAAAGTTAGGGCCAAAAAACCAGAGAACAAAAAAATGCATGGAGCCCTATGGAAAGTGAGCCGTATTGCGCGTTTACTCGCGAGTAGCCAAAATTGCCTTAATTTGTCAGAAAGGGCAGGCTGAGAGGAATCCAAGGACACCAGAATGGTCCTGATCCACTGAATGCAGCCCCAAAAACACGTGAGAAGGAAGTTCAGCAAGACTTCTTGCTGGAGCAAGAAGGAAGTGGAGCAACACTCCAAGCAGACGAATGTGCAAGACTCCCTATGGAAAGCGAAACGAAGCCTCATGGTCGCGTTTACTCACGAGTAAGCAAATGTGCCTTGGCTGGTGTGGAAGATCAGGTGAAGGAGAGTGCAAGGCTATCAGAATGGTCCTGATCCTATGCACCTGCAGCTAAACAAGTGCTCCAGAAGGCAGCCTCCCCCCCCAACTAAAAAGGTTCAAAACAGAGGCTTCAGCTGATAAGGTGAACCTTTTTGAGACTTGCAAAGCCAGGTGGATCCTGGCAGTGATCTGGTTTAAACAGAAGTTCTTAAATTGAACTGGGCACTGGGTAGGGCTGAAAACCTTACTGATTTTGGAGGGGGGTGCTATTGCAGGCAGGCTGCAGAGGAAATTCACTTGGTGGAACAGGGCTGGCTTCTGCTTATTTAATTATTTGTTTTACTTTAATTATTTATTTTAATTTGCCTGATGTCACTTCCACCATGATATCACTTCTGGTGGGTCTTGGACAGAATGTCATTCTAAAAAGTGGGTCCCAGTGCTAAAAGTTTGAGAACTGCTGCAATAAGGTGTTAGTAAGTTGACACCCTGGGAGGGGGGGTGGCACCACTAGTGACCAAAATCACTAAAATCACAGTTTGGAGGAATAATGCCAGCATGTTATATATTAATCAATGCGTAATTTCATGCAGAATGTGTTCTATCTTTGTTCTATCAAAAGGTACAGCCCAAAAACCAGTGGGGGGAGAGTGATGGTACATCACCACGCCCACCACCTGGGGTGTTGCCCCGCCCACTGCATGGGGGGTGATGCGCTGGCTCCCGCATCGGGTGGTGCGAACCCTAGTGATGCCACTGTACAGCAGCCCCCCCAGAAGTCCTGCAAGTGGCTTGGTTGAATAAAGTAAATCTGGGCAGGGAGTTGGAAAAGAAAAGATTATGCACAGATTCACTCCCGGCCTTTTTGGTGGGGAAATGCAAGAGTAAGGGGCTACCCTATTGGAAACCATAGGAAGTTGCTGTTTTCTTTGATTATTGGATTGTATTAATGCATGAGGAAAAAGTTGCATAAGGTCAGGCCAGGGGGTGTTGAGGGGTGAGATGAGAGACACACAACCCACTGAGAATGGCTCCAAACTCACCCACCCGGGGTCAGGAACAAATCTACTTGGAAAAAAATCTGGGCCTGGCTTCTACGCTGACGACAAAGGCATTTCCTCCTCCTGGGTAGTCTCATTCAGGGCTGGAGTCCATTCAGTCCACACTACGCAATCAGCCCCAACCCTCTTGCCCATTGACATGAATGGGAGACGTTTTCGAGCTGGGCTCTATCCTACAGGAAGGAGAGACACATGGACTCAATATATATCCCTGGTCAATTTTTAGGTAGGGCTTTGAGAGGGGGAGCAGATCGGTTGTCTTTGCTCCAAAGACTTCCAGGAGTGAGTCAAAGTTCTGGTGTAAAGTGAGGAGGCTCTGTTGGTCCCACTGAAATCAGGCAGACTTCACAGTTAATGGGTATAGAGGGGGTCGAAGTTGTTGTAAGAGCAGGACTGAGAGCCCAGTCCTAGGCATGTCTACTCAGAAGAAGTTCAATTATAGTAAATGGGGCTTACTCCCAGGAAAGTGTGGCTAGGATATTAACTCGAGGTTGTAAGTGCTCCCCTCCAGGAAGTCAATGCCATTGATTAGGCCCGCACAGGCTGGGGCTAGCATACCGCTTCCAAAACAGGCTGTTGCCTCTGAACTGCTTCCAGCCTGGGGTGAAAGGAACAACCTTTGGCTCTTGCACGTCCGCAGCATCAGGTACTCAGAGGTCGGTTTTCGGTGGGCCAAGGAGGGACCTCCGCGAGTTGTTCTAATCCCTGATCGCTTGGCCACCACCACCACCACCACCATCATCTTACTTTACGGAAGTTAGTTCTGCCAGGTGCCATCCTCTTAAATGCTTAATGTCTCCTTGAATATCACCCCTGCCGGCAGATGTTCAATGGGACGAATGAACGGCTCTGAATTCCAGCTGGAGGCTCTGGGTAGATCGAAGCAATTAAAAACCCACATTTAACCGCGTTGTGGCTTGAGTAGAACGGTGGGGTCGTCCTTCTAGGGTTTGCAGGATACCATGGAATGACCCTTCTCGTTGAAGTCCTGGACGTACAGCTCAGTCGTAGCCACACCGTCCTGGCAGTAAGCCCCACTGAGTCGAATGGGACTTACTTCTGAGTAGACATGCATAGGATTGGGCACTCACCAGGGTTCTAACCTTCTAGGATCTAGAACTATTGTGGTTTCTGATCAAAAAGCACACATCACTGCAATATACCAGGTGGATTTTCAGCTTTCTAGATCCCATATCCTGCAAGTGGTCAATGGTACACAATGCCCAGCCTTGTTCTGTTCCCCTTCTTGAGAGCTAAACTAGTCTGCCTTAGTGCTTAAAGCGGTGGACTTCGACGCTTCAAATCCCCACTCAGCCTTGAGTGAATTTGGGGCCATCACTCTCACTTTATCCTACTTCACAGGATTGGGCTCGAGGGGAAATTCTGTAGGCCCTCACAAGCTCTTTGGAGGAGGCAAGGAGATAAAAATAAAATACATAACCCCTCCATTGAGCCCAATATGAAATTTCACTGGGGGGGGGGGTTTGGTAGGAAATAAATCCACAATAACTTCAATTTCTTACTTGGAATGAATGCAGATCAGCATCAACTGGCCCTCGTCTGTGAGGGGAAGAACTAGTAAAACTCATTTCAAAGTTGGAGAAAACTTTTAATGTTGACAGGAACACCTAAATATTAAAAATTCTATTTTCACCTTCGAAAAATACCCAAACCAAAAATGAGAATTCGGTACGCTAAGGGCTGTGATGCTTGATCCGCTTAAGCAGGGCTAGTTCAATTTGAAAAGCATAACCAAGGAATCTGCTCCGTTTCCATTTTTCTGCCTTTGAATGAGCAATAAGATGTCAGCTTTTCCTGTTCCCTTTCGGCTTAAAGGGCGAGGGGTCATGGACTATGAAGGGAAAGGAAATCCGCACTTGTTATATACATTTTATTGAGAAAAACAAAAACAAAAAACACCCCACCCAACAACTTTGTACATCACAATATTTTGACAGACCGACAAACGTTATACATAAGTGCAAATTATACTCTCCTGTTTAAAAGCAATAGTGTGCGAGTATACACAAGATTTTACTTCCAATAATTATTTTAAAAATACTGTGATATAAACTTTTTTTTAAAAAAGATGAAAAAAGAAAACAAACTAACCCCAAACGTGGTATTGTGGCTGGAAAAATAAAACAAAATGAACAAGATCCGGGAACTTTATTGAAAGGCACACATGCACACAACACACACACACAAACAAAAGTCTAAAACAATTCTTAATACTGGTCGGTGTTGTTGACTTCTTTGAATGGCACTTTGAAAGGGGAAGCGTTTAACAATGAACACAAGTAGGAGAGAGACAGCCCAATCCTATGCATGTCTACTCAGAAGTAAATCCCATCAGAGTTAATGAGGCTTACTCCCAGGAAAGTGTGGATAGGATTGGGCAGAGAGCCTAAAAAGTAAGGGGAGGAAATCGCTGGAGAAATCAGTTTTGTTTTTTTAAATGAGAAAAATTAGCCAACCGATTGTTCAACTGGTACTAAAGAATAAGAAATATGGATTTATTTCAAGTTAAGGGCACAGTTCAGGCAAAGGGAAGCACGTTTAGGCTACAACCCTATAGGCACCCTTTCATGAGCGTGAGCCATGGGGCTTATCTCTGAATAACAGTGTAGGATTGTGCTCTTGATCTCTATTGATTTCAATGGGAGAGTTTCAGTGTTTACTGGAAAGTGAGTCCCGCTGCGTTCAGTGCATCGCATTGCTAGGCTGCAAATAGGGCCTGGAAGAGTGATTGGGTGGGTGGGGGCACTTTCAGTGGGGAAGGGGGGGCCACATCAACTTGAGCAAAAGCAAGCTCCGACTGAGAAAAAGAGAGGTCCCAAGAACATTCAGCCCCCAAACCTCGTCTCACCAGTGTTTAAATAGTCCTGGTTTACAAAGCCACCCCTTTCACTTGCGACTACGTCCCTGTCAACTTAATGGGACTTGCGCGGCCCCAATCCTCGGGATCGGGTTAGGAAACACACCGTCGAATCTCTCCCACTGAAGTCAATGAGACGGAGCAAGAGTGAACTTTCTCTGGATCGTACCTTAGGCGGATGCAGAAGGAGCATTTGTTGGTTACCTGGACGTTTCCCGGTCCTTCTTTTTCCAAGGAAGAGAATTGGAATAGCTGGAAAGTTGACCCAAAGTCTACATTTTGTTTTATTTTTTAAAATAAGGGAAAACCCGTCTCCTTTACAGTAACTCCGCCCCCTCCCAGCACCGGACATTAAAGGGATAGAGCCCGTTTCATGATGAACTTACCTGGCTTGCCAGTTCACCTCCCTTCCTCCCACTTCTCTGCGCCACTCACAGCTGCGGCTCTGTGCAAGGCGATCCTAAGGTAGCACGTTCACTTGGGAGACACCCCCCCTCAAGGATTTTCAGTGAGACTTTGGAGCCTAATCCTATGCAAGGTTACTCAGAAGTAAGTCTCATCATAGTCAATGGGACTCACTCCTAGGTAAGCGTGGATAGGATTGTGGGCTTTCTCCCTGGTATGCGTGGGGTTCTGGAGCCTCGAGCTATCTTTTCAAGGCTAAAGTTTTACTCTTCGCTGACTTGGCCGCAAGTCCGGTTTAGTTCAGTGAGTCTTCCTTGCGACTGAGCCTGCCGTCCTAGGCACGACCTGCGCCTGGGAGTAAGTCTCGCTTAACTCAGTGGGGCTCGTATCCGACGAAGCTGGCAGAGGATCCGCCTGCAATGCTGCGCACATTTGACGCAGGAGGAAGCCCCAGTCCCAGCAGAGGAGCTTCCTTCCGAGTAAAGGTGCTCAGGATCGCGGTGCAGCGTCTGGCCCCGAGAAAGGCTGGGGGGGCCCGGCGCTTCCACTCCACGCTGCCTCCTTGGCTGCAGTGACGGGTGTGCACTTACGAAGGGAGGCGCCAGGAAAGGGCAGGTGGAGGGGGCTGTCCGCCTGCCGCTGCGTGCGGGAGCCTTGGGCTCCGCAGTCCGTGTTCACATCACGCAGGGCTTGATGTCCTGACACACGCTCTGGTGGTGGTGGTGGTGGTAATAGGAGCCGCTGGCGGACGGGTGGAAGGAGGAGATGCCGTTGAAGTTGAGGACGAAGTCCTTCCTGTCACATACCGGCGAGGGGTGGTGCTGGTAGCGCGGCAGGCCCACTGCGGAGGAAGCGAGAGAGAGGGAGAGTCAGCAGCCTGGGACGGAGGGAGGGCAGGAGGGGCCGCCGGGCACGGTGCCCTCCTGGCTCAGGCCGCCTCTGCTTCCCACCACGGCCAGCCTGGTTCCGCGGGGGCGGGAGTGCTGGCCAGTGGGGAGACCCAGCCGGCAGGGGCCGGTGGGCTGCCAAGGCAAACAGGCGGCCGCAGGGAGCCCCCAATGCCACCGAGAGGGCCGCCCAGTTAGTGCCAAGGGGCCTCTTCCCGAGGACATACGCCAGGCCCCGCATCTGTCGGGCAGCAGAGCCCCTGGCCAGGATTGCTCGGTGGGTCTCCCCCTCCCTCCAGCACCTGGCCCTTGCTGTCCCCGACGCCTGGAACGCTTTCCTGCAGGGCCCGCCGCTCTTCCTTCCTCCAGATCCCTTCCTAAAACCCACCTTCCCCACCCCAACTCCCAAAGCGGTGGCACGAGGCTCTCTCGAGGCCAGTCTACCTACTACAAAGAAACCAAAATCGGGGTTTTCCCCTTTTCTTCTAATTGGGTCGGGGGTGCGGGGTGGGCATCAGAAGCTTTGTCTATGAATACGGATTACGAGAATGTCTCCCTGGTGGTGCGAGGAAGGAATTACAGTGCAATCCTAGACACATCTACTCAGAAGTAAGTCTCACTGAGTTCAGTGAGGCTTACTCCCAGGAAGGTGTGCATGGGATTCCAGTCTAAAAACCCAAACTAGGCATATCTACTCAGCAGTAATTCCCATTATAGTCAATGGGGCTTACTCCCAGGTAAATGTGGATAGGGTTGCAGCTTCAGTTCCTTCGGGTAACCCGTTTGCTTCTGTGGTGCAATATTTGTAGTTCCAGGGCAACGTATTATGAACATAAAAGGAGCAGGAGTGATAGTATATTCTTCTTTGTCTCTGTTTCCCTATCTTACTTCCCTTGTGCCGTCTAAATTGTAAGCCCCTCGGGGTAGGGACCCAGGCTCTCATTTTGTGGAAACCTTTATGTACACATTGATGAAATTAAAATAAGACCCACTGGGTTCGATGGAGCTGGTGCCAAAATAAGTGTTCTTAAGGCTGCAGTCCTACCGTTTCACGTGCTATGGATACCAGTAGAAGCCTGAAATCCGACCAGGCTTACACTCACACGCACCCCAAGAAGTACTCGACTTTGGTTGAATCCTATCTTAAAATTATGCCTAAAGTTGAACACCTCTAAGCAAAAACACAATCAGTGCCAAGTGCTTGTCAATCAATCCGGGGCCTTTGAGCTCCTAGGCTAGAACAATGGAAGGCGGGAGATCATGTGCTCCTTCTCGAAACCACTGGGTAGAATATCTCTGGGGAAAAGGTTAGTGTATTGGGAGATGATTCGGTCACTTTGAAAAGTCTCATCGATTCCCCTGAAAGAGCCTGGCGACGCAGGTTTACTCAGAGAGAGCCCGTCTCAGGAAGCTCAGAGGGGCAGATCTCCTAGTCATTTTGCTTCTTGCACCCATCATCTGTCGCGAAAGTTCTCACTGAATTCTCTGACCATCCAAGAGCTTCGTTTTGCCCGGATTGTGCCTTTCTGCTAACAGGTGAAGATTCAGAGAGAGGGCTTGAGGAGGGGCAGGCCTCCTGGAGCTCGACCTGCCAGATCCAGCCCGATTCCCAGGCGGAACGGATGTTTAAACCATTTCTGCCCAACGTTGCGTATACGCAACAGGGATAAAATGTGTACACCTGTGGGCTGGGCAGAAATGAGTTCAGCAACATATTTGGATTTAAATTGTATTTAAAGGCCTGCGACTTTCAGACCTGCTTCTGGAAGTAGATCGCACATCCCAGTGATATCATCTCACTGGTTTCGCTTCAAGATGCTTTCAGCCTACAGGCTGGATCAGCGCTCAAGTTCAGTGGACCCCGCTGACGAATCCACAAACCGATCCTAGGGACAGGGACTTTAAAGTGCAGCCCACTGACTTTCAGTGGAATTCTGTGTCCGCCTTAACGTGCAAGTTCCAGTTCCCCTGATGCCAGCCCTTGCCCTGGCGCTCTCTTAGCTCTTCCCTTCCGGAGAAACAGAAGTTCTTCGCTTTGGGACAGACCCGGTCTCTTGGAGTGGCCAATATTGGTCTGCCAGTCGCTCTGCACTAAACTTGATGGTCTGACTCAGGCTGCAATCCTATCCACACTTTCCTGGGAGTAAGCCCCATGGCTATATATAGTAGGACTTACTTCTGAGTAGACATGCGTAGGATTAGACTGCAATCCAATCCACACTTTCCTGAGACGAAGTCTCATTGGCTATAATGGGACTTACTTCTGAGTAGACATACATAGGATTGGAGTCTCAGACTGCAATCCTATCCACACTTTCCTGGGAGTAAGCCCCATTGGCTATAATGGGACTTGCTTCTGAGTAGACAGGCATAGGCTTGGGCTCTCAATGGTGATACTAAAGTTCACCTAGCTTTTGCTAGCATTTCTGGGACCCGCAATTCAAGGCAAAACCAGATATTCTAAGCGAATGGAAGTGCCCAAAGGACCCTCTCCCTCCTTCCTGAAACTACATTCCGGTCTGTGAGACTGGTTGTACAAGGAGACACCGAATGGACTTTCCTTGGATCCTGAGTGATTTTTTTTCCCCCCAAGTGATGCATGAGTGATCTGTGGTGGCCTTTCATTGATTTAAGAGACGCAGCAATGCCTTATGAAATAGGCTCAGACTGGCACCTGTACTGCTGAAATACAACAGGATGTGGCCTCCTGATTGCATCCACGTACTCATAAGCACTTTACTTGGAAGCGATCAATGGAAATCGAAGGAATTTCCTCTCAATTAAGGGATCTTGAGATCACAGACCAACCTCATTCATAGCAAGGCACTCTGGAAAAGAGGGTCCCAGAAAATGGCTCAGGTCATTCAGGCTGTGAGTGGCTTGGAAAGAGTGGGGGTAACTCGGTCAAGATTTGGGACCAGCTTCAACATCAAACATGCTCGAGTCATTTCACGAATGTATCCTCGCCTCTTTCATCCATGATCGAGGCAGGCTACATATTCGGCCCAGTCAAGGAACTAGTGGGGCCACCCCACCACACGACAGGAAAGTGACAACGGTACGCTTTAGGGACAGCGTTGAAAGTTCAATCACTTGGGAAGAAGCTCCAGTGAATGACCGAGGTGCCCAAATGCGGTGCGGATTCGTTTACCCCAGTAAGGAGGAGTGTCGTGCTGCCTGCCGACTAACTGGACAACTAAGGGTGCAATCCTAACCTAATGCAGCTCTGAGGTAAGGGATCAAACAGTCCCTTACTTTGAGGAGGCCTCCGTGAGTGACACCCAACTGCAGGATGCAGCACAAGGCCCATTGGCACTGCTATGCCAGTGCTGGAAAGCACTGACATAAGGGGTAAGGATTGTGCCCTAAACTATAGTATGGTTGGTCAGGAGCGATTGGGCAGGTGAAGACCCCTGCAGGCCCCTTCCAGCCGACTTCTTCTCTGGAGGAGTGCGACTGGGCTTGTAGGTCTTCAGAGGAACCACACCACAACCCACCATTTCTAACCCCTTTTCCGCTACTGTTCTCCAGCCTTTTTGTCATGAGTTCAGCCCTGGTAAAGAACTGAGGAAAAGAGTCCCTGAGCACCTGCATTTCTGTGCCTGCTCGGCAAAATCAGCCTGGCTGAGCTTACTCTGCAACCAGGGACCATCATTTCCAAGGTAGACAGCGTGACTTTCAGGCCTCTATCATTTAGCTCTAGGAGGTGGTGATCTAAAGGTGGTGATCTAAAGGATCTAAAGGTGAACAAGATCGAACCACAGTGGTTTCTGATGAATCCCCTCCCCCCCCCCACGTTGAAGGTTCTTTAGCCAGAGGTGCTTAAACCCATTTCTGCCCGGCATTTGATTTATGTTGCGTATGTGCAACGTTGGGCAGAAATGACTTAAAAGGAGGTTTAGAAACAGGAAAGAAAAGATTCTCTCTCTCTCTCATTTTTCCTTTGTAAACTGTGGGAAGTGGAGAGGCTCCCTGGAACTGTCTTGACCCAAGGGGGCGTGCGCAGCAGTGGTTAGAGCGCCTGGGTCTCTTTCTCCCCAGCCTGGCCCTTCGCTCACCCCGGAGCGCTCCCTTTGGTAGAAGCGATTACTCGGCTGGATTTCCTCGGTCTTTCTAATAACCCTGCTGGTATGCTCATAATGAAACCGGCGCGCTTTATTACAGCCCTGATTCAATCAGTTCGGCTCGGTTTAATAGTGTGCGAAAAATGTTCGGCTCCCCCCCTCCCCCTAAGCCTCCGGGAGAAGCACCCTCTGTTTCCAATCTTGCTCGGCCTTTCTCGGGGAAGGGGCGGGGGAGGCTCGGATTTAGCATCTCCACGGCGCTAAACCGCCCGTGATCTGATGGGGCTTTGTGGGCAGATAACCATCAAGAGGGACCCACATTGCTGCGCTTTCGGCGCAGGGGGAAAAAAGAGTGGGGGAGGGGACTCCAAAACGCCTAGTAGTGCGTGCGGGGCGGAGACTTTCAGAAACAAGGGCTTGGGCATTGCAAATCAGTGGATTCATGTATGACCCCACGGCCCTCCGATGTGATCTGGATCGTTGTGACCTCCCCGGAAGTAAGTTCCGATCCTGATTACAATGATTGGGAAGGAAGTCTCATTGCAAACCAGTGAGTCGCTTGGGAGGGGCAGGAACCCAGGGAGCGGGCTCCGTTCTGCCTTTCTGGCTCCTGCCTCGGTGAGACACACTTTCACTGCTCTTTTCACTTCACCTCTGGGTTTCCACCTCCTATGCAATGAGGTAAACCTGTGGCCAATCTCTGTCTCTCTCTCTCTCTCCCACCCCCCATTCTGCAATCGCTTTTGAGACTAGTTCTGCGCTCATTTGAGAGTAAGTCTCATCAGGCTTCGATTTACTTCCGAGCAAGTATGAGCGAGCTGCTTACTTCAGAGTAAATGTCTTTCTGATTAGATTTCTGGATAATAAAACACCTTTAGCGAAAAACAGGAGCGGAGATAGATGTAAATGTTATTGTTTCAATCACTGCCTCCCCAGTAGGAAACAGACCTCAGAGAAGATTCCTGGGTCGTAGTTTCGAGGTAGGGTTTAAGGAAAGCGTCCGCCGACTGGCACCACTTGAGCAGAGATGGGGAAAGGGCTTATTTGACAGCAGTCTCATTGACCACCCCATTGAGGACTGCAGCTCATGGGGTCCGGAGCCCTACACTCAAGTCGAACTACTGACATTCCACTGAGCTCAGAGGACTCTCAGCAGCAGCAACGCAGTCTCAGTTTGTAGCCAATTAACTGAAGCCAACTGGAGTCTAGATTGACCAGAGTCAAGTATAACTGGACTCACTACGGAGTGAGTGAGTTTCAGATAGAATTAAGGGAGTTTCAGATAGAGTGCCGGTTTTCATGGAGTTGTGGATCGGGTCTCCCCTTAGTGAATACCTAAAGTAGAGGTGGAAGGAATTATTCATAGGAAGCAGGATTGACTCTGACGCAATTCTCTAAAATGGAAGATAATCAGTTGGGTGTCTGGAAGAAAACTGGACAGGGGGTTACGGAGGGAGGCCATTTCTCCTGCGGGGGAGGATTGATTTCTTCATCTCCCCAGTAGCTAAAATCGAATCTGTAACCGGTAGACTTTCCGCAATGCAAAGCCCATCTCCGTGATGCCAGTGGCCTCAGGCTGCAATCCTGTACACACTTACCTAGAAGTAAGTCCCATGGAACACAGTGGAACTTACTTCTGAGCAAACAGGCCCCGGAGGGTGCTGACAGTGTGTTAGGGGACACACACCCCTTTGAACGCACTTTCCCTTCCTGGCAGAGCAGGTTTACTCGGGAGTAAGCCCCGCGGTGTTCAACGGGATCGGATCGCAGCCTTAACCTTGCGCCCACTAAGCCTTGCCTGCCGGGGTGTGGGGAAGGTCGGTTTCACGCCCACCTCGCCCTATAGCACCGGTCACTCCACGCTCCCAGTTTCAAACCCCAATCGCAAAGGTGCTTCTGAATTCGAGCATTCGATTCCCAAGTCAGAAGGAAAGCGGGGTGGTGGGGGAGGGGGTTGGGGGTGGACGGGACAGGCGAGGGAGAGAGACGGACTGGACGGCCGGTGATTGACAGCAGGTCGCCGACAAGAGAAGGGAGGCAGCGACCAGGTCGTCTGTATTTGTTACTTGTTGAAATTCCCATAAAATTGAACAAGAGCCCGCTCTCATCTGGGTTAAGTCAAGCTGCAATCCCCTTCGGTGTGGTCCAGCCCAGACTGTCTTTGTTTAGTTAACCTCCGAGACCCGCGTTTAAAAGGGCTATTTGGAGAAATTTCCCTCCTAAGAGCCCAACATCTTTTACCCATTTCGGGGCCTGGTTTTCTCCGCTGGGAGAGCTCCCCCCACCGCCCCCCTCGCCGCCACCCTTTTTTCAAGAGCAACATCCTTGGAAGGGAAGAAAACGGAGCTACTTCTTCCTTCCAGGTCGAGAAATAGGCCTATCTCATTGTTAGCACCGTCTGGGGGACACTGGGAAAGAAGATTCCCTGTTCCCCCCTTCTGTGTGTCCCGTCCCCGTCCCGTCCCCCCGCTTATCCGACGTCCACGCAGCCAAGACTTCCTTACCCCCTTTTACAATTAGGCGACATCACCCTCCAGAGCTGGGTCTGATGATTGCGCTTTTTCTCAATACTGACAGATCTGTTCCGGGATCGCTTCTACTTTTCTCTCTCTGAAATGGAATATGGACTGAAACTGCGAGCTGGGAGGTCTAGTCAATGCTTAGCAAGTCTCTTTGGGTAAAGGAGGGACACGATCCAGC
The DNA here is from genome assembly GCF_035046505.1 of Tiliqua scincoides. Taxonomy (NCBI): domain Eukaryota; kingdom Metazoa; phylum Chordata; class Lepidosauria; order Squamata; family Scincidae; genus Tiliqua; species Tiliqua scincoides. The sequence continues at coordinate 82,652,072 of NC_089824.1, read as the reverse complement.
CCCAAAGACCCATTTTTCGCTTATGCTTCTTAAGCACTGGCTTCTCTTTCCTCTTGAAATCAATGGGGAAAGAGAACGTGCTTAGCTGTGGCTGGACCGCCGCTTGGTTTATTTAAGACCTCCCTCAGTAGCCGCTTATTCCAGCCCCCACCTGATCGAGAAACCAGAACAGAGATGGATAGAAATCTTCTGTGATGAGGTTGTAACGAGGTGAAGTGCTGCTGGGTTAAGTGAGAATGACTCCCACCAGCCACCCAAGTATAGAATTGCAGCCCTTCACCCGCATCCTACCCATGTTTACTCGGAAGTAAGTCCCACTGGCTTCAGTGAAGAGCATTCTAAACTACGAACTCAAGCCCAGGCACGCCTACCTGGGAGTAAGCCCCACTGAACACGGAGGGATCTACTTCCAAGTAAACGTGCCTGGGGTTGGGAGGCAAATATATTTGTTACCGTTGCCTCTGTAAAGCCAAAAGAGAGAAAATTCCAAGAAACTCCTGGAAAATTCTTTTTTTTGGGGGGGGGGGGAGAGGAGGACCGCTTTGGTTTCCATTCAAGAATCGAATAACCCTAACCAATTACTCTGGAGTAACCTGGCATTATGAAGTTCTATCACCTTCCCAGAAAGCCACGGTGGGTCTTGATGGCCTTCTCGCTTCGAAAAAGGCAGGGGTCTTAGAATTAAAATAAGATTTGGATCAACAGGGTGAAAATATTGCACGACTCCGAAGTCAGCATTGATCTTTACTGACCCGACGTGCTACTTAACCTGTTTTATTAAGACAGAGTCCCCTGGATGTCCCCAGGCTCTACCTCGACTATTTTTCTAATCATCTCTCTCACCCCCTCCGCGACCCCCCGCCCTGCCTTTCCCTGATTGCAGCCCTGCTTCTCCCCGAACAATAGCTCTATTTTTCCCCCCTGGAAGCAGCTTTTGTTTTCTCATCTCAAAGTTGCTGTTTTCAGAGAAAACACCGAGGAGACGGCGCATCGGGGCTTGTGAGTGGGGCAGCCCTTATCTGACAGCTACAACTGAACCCGAGTGAGTGGAGGGATTTATTGCGTGCCCCCCTTCCTGAGTGAAAAAGCCCACGGCCTTCTCAAGACCCACCATCTAATATTGCCTATCTACACACCAAGCGTGTCGATATCCAATATGCAACCCAGTTAACTGAGTAAACCATGGAGATTGGACCCACCTAAGTTCTCCGATCCTCAAACTCCCTTGTTTTCCTTGGCATTACTTCCAAGTAGGTGTGCTTGGGATCGCCGCCAGGTGCTCTTAAATATTCAGCCACGTTTTTGATTGCAGAAGTCAAGGTGGCAATTCACCCCTCCCACCTTTTCAATGATGCAACATCTCCCAATCGTTTATCATCAGTACTTGGGGTTGAAAAACCTCGCGATCCACTACTCAGCCTTGGCCACCAGAGGAGTTTCCATTCGTGCCATTAACATCTCACTATAGCCAAAGTTCAAGAAACTATTCCGCGGGTCGTTGTGGAACTCAGTCAACTGCCAGCCCAATCCTATCCACACTTTCCTGGGAGTAAGCCCCATTAACTCTAATGGGACTTACTTCTGAGTAGACATGCATAGGATTGGGCTGTCAGACGCGAGGATGACAGCGGGCCTATCTAAACACTCTCTACTGGGAGTCAAGCCCAGCGATGCCAGTGGAGCTTACTTCCAAGTAAGTGTTCACAGAGTCTCAGCAGCTCAAACCCCGCTGTCATCCTCGAGAATGAGGCTGCAACCCTATGCACACTGTCCTGGGAGTAAGCCCCATTGAATTCAGTAGGGCTTACTTCTGAGTATACTCGCAGGATTGGGCTCTAAGAGCCCAGTTCTGTGCATGTCTACTCAGAAGTCAGTCCCATTATAGTCTATGGGGCTTACTCCCAGGAAACTGTGGCTAGGACTGCAGCCTAATTCTGCAGAACGCCATCGCCCTGTGTCCACCAGAGCCGTATTTTCTCTATCGCGCCTGCTTTGCAAGTGGAGTTGGGGATCTCCACCTTCTCCCGTATGACTGCAAGTGCAAACATTGCACTTGAAAGATGTTCTGATGTACATTTTCCTGGACCGCTCTTCGATTTCCACTATATATATTTACAATAGACTCGCCTCCCGCCTAAAGATTAATGGATTCTTAATCGGCACTGCTCACCCTGCAGATTTCAAGGCGATCTAGCTGTGGCTTTCCGCCTCCAGAGACCGCACGCCCTAATCATCCCATAGAACTGCAGTCTCCTCCAGCTCGAACCAAGAGATCCTCTGGGGCCTGACAGTTGCTGGATAGAGACAATGCGTAACCTCAGTGTAATAATATCCTCGGCGCACAACATCCACATTCCTTGACTGGCACTTCATTCTAAGCAGGGTCGCTTAGCGTTACCCTTTCGCAGGCAATCCTGATGCATGACTTACTCCGAAGTAAGTCCCACTGTGTTCAGTGGGGCGTATTGCCTGGAAAAGGGTGCAGAGGATTACAGCCTTAACCTACGATCTGAAGCGACTTTCTTGGAAAAGATCGTGTAATCCAAGGGAAGGGGGTTAATCAGAATTACTGTCATAATTCCTTCCCTTATGGGTCAGTCCAAAAGTTTTGAATGAGATTTTATTTTAACTCAATGAACGAACACGATGAAGCCCGCAGAGCAAATCTGACTTGGAACCAACGCCACCAAACTCGGTTGCACCTCGAAGACTGCGCTCCTACCTGGAAGTAAGTCGAAAAGAAACCCTTCGGCTTGCTTCCAAGCCCGTGGGACGGAGGGGAAGGGGGAAGAGGGAGGGGAGGCGCCTGGGTACCTGAGAGGTCTTCCCTGCCGTTTTGGTGCAGGTAGCTCTGCTCCAGCGAGTAGGGGGCCACTCCGGAGTGGATGCCGGGGGCGGCGGCGGGCGTGGGCGGCGGCGGCGGCAGGGCCTGCTGCTTGAGATAGGGCGAGGCCGCCGAGGAGGTCCAGTGTCCCGCGGGACTGCCGTAGGGCGAGTGGCACTCGATGGCGCTGGCCATGGCCGGCGACGAGGGCACCGGGCTGCTGCTGCTGTCCGGCCCGTAGTCCGCCCCGTTGGAGGGGACGGGGCAGCTAGCCATGTAGGTGGAGCCCGGGTTGGGCGACATGTGCGGGACGTGGTGGGCCTCGTAGGCGCCCGCCTGCATCACGTCCAGGGGGCTGTAGCCGTTGGGGTGGCAGCCCAGGGGGGCGGCGGGGGGCGCCTGGAAGTCGAAGCCCTGCGGGAGGAAGCCCAGGCCGTTCACCATGCGGTGGTACATAGTGGGCTTCAGCGCCTGGCACTTCCTTCGGAAGCCCCGCGGGCGCCGTCGGAAGGAGCCCTCCTCGAACATGAACTCGCTGGCGGGGTCGATGGTCCAGTAGTGGCCCTTGCCCGGCCGGCCCAGGCCCTTGGGCAGCTTGATGAAGCACTCATTGAGCGAAAGGTTGTGGCGCACCGAGTTCTTCCAGCCCTGGTACGCGCCGCGGAAGAAGGGGAAGCGCGCCTGCAGGAACTGGTAGATCTCGCTCAGGGTGAGCCGCTTCGACGGCGAGCTCTGGATGGCCATCACGATCAGCGCGATGTAGGAGTAGGGCGGCTTCTCCGGGCGCCGCAGCCCCGAGCTCGCCTTCTTGGCTTTCGACGGCGCGGGCGCCGATGCGGGCGCGCTGCTGCTGCTGCTGCCGCCGCCGCCGCCGCCGTTGCTGGACGACTCCAGGGCGGAGGGCGGCGGGGGCGGCGGCTGGCTCATCAAGGCCGGGCTGCGAGGCACCGGGGCCCCGATCTCGGAGCTCATGGAGGCTGCTCCTCTGTGCTGGGCCACCTCCTCAGCGGTCTGGAAGCGGCGCCCTGAGCATCCCTCCCTCCTTCCTTGCGCAAGGCGCTCTCTTCCACGCGAGCACAGCGCCCCCTCCTCCCTCCGCTCCCTGCCTCCTTCTCCTGTCTGACCCCCCCTCCTGGATTCAG